>NC_140558.1:22189307-23530557 GCF_057381845.1 Rhamphochromis longiceps
CATCAGAGTTCATCATCTTTCTGAGGCTTAAGGTAACATCCACTGGTCTGTTGCTATTTGTTGTCATGATGTTATATGGCCTTCTTTTTAAAAAAAAAACGTGCTTGTGGACATTGACTATGTTTCATTATTGCTTAACGTCTAGCAATGATTACTGCTATTTTCTGAGTGAATCCACAGAATGAGCAATATGAAGACATGGTGTAATACAGACTTCAGCTTGCCTCCAACTGTGGACAGAGAGTAGTTCCTTTTATAGAGGCCTGGGTATAATTTAAGCGATCACATATCTGCAACAAATGCTGACTGCTGCTAAAGTCAGAGGCAAAGAACGAAAAGGAGCAAGTGTTAAATAGATCTCTATATCATTAGAGCTGTAAATGACACAGAGTACCACGCTGCTTGGAGTAGAAGTTAGCACGATGTAGGAGGGTGGCAGGTAGGGGGAGGTGAGGAGAGGGAAGATAACAAGAGGAAGCGTTTACAGACCTTTTTATTTTCCCATCATCCTCAGCCGTGGAAAGCAGAACATCCACCATCACCGACAACAAAAGGGACAAAAACATGTAATCACTGCCTGTCAGGAGTATAATAAAGTCAAATTTATTAATATCTACACATGCACACAGCCAACAATAAAGAGCATAAACAGTGGAGGAGCACACCCACACAGGAATATCTTAGGACTATATTTCAAAATGACCCTTATTTTTACAGCACTTTACAAACGCACATGCTCTAAAAACACGCACAGCCGAGATGCCTCCACTCTGCTCTAATATACCCCGATCAGACACAACATTATGACCACCTGCTTGTTTTGTGCATGCTCCCCTTTTGCTGTCAAAACGGCCCTGGCCCATCGGGTTATGGACTCCACTAGACCTCTGAAGGTGTGCTGTGGTATCTGACACCACGTTATAAGCAGCAGATCCTTTAGCTCCTGTAAGCTGTGCGGTGGAGCCTCCATGGATTGGACTTGCTTGTCCAGCACATCCCACAGATGTTCAACTGGACTGAAATCTGGGGAATTTGAAGGCCAAGTCAGCACCTCAAACTCATTGTTGTGTTCCTCAAACTACTCCTGGGCCATTATTGCATGATGAAGCTTATCCTGCATAAAGAGGCCACAGCCATCAGGGAATACTGTTTCCATGAAATGATGTACATCTTCTGCAGCAATGCTTAGGTTGGTGGTACGTGTCAGAGAAAGTAAGTTTCACTACAATGTGCATTAAGTGGCTGGCCGTAATCCTGTTGTTGGTTCACCGCTGTTCCTTCCTCCAGTTTTAATAAATACTGACAACTGCAGACGATGACAGCCCCACAAGAGCTGCAGTGTTGGAGATGCTATGATCCAGTCGTCTCCATCACAGTTTGGGCCTAGTTAAACCACTCACATCCTCTGCCATTATTCCTGCTTCTAACACATCAGTTTTGAGAACAACATGTTCACTCGCTCCCACCTACTAGGTGGTGCCATGATGAAGAGATAATCAGTGTTATTTACTTCCCTGTCAGTGGTCACAATGTTAAGTCTGATTGGTGTACACACACTTTTCTTTGAATTTCAAAGAGTAAAAATTTCTGGGAGGATGATAAAATACTGCAGTAGGTGTGTACCTGTTGTAATTCTTTGTGTTCACCAGAGGAGAAAAGAGCTACCTCAAAGCAAGCAGCTGATGTATGGACTGCAATTATGATGAGGGTGGGAGATGTAATATGTATGTATGAGTACACATAAGAGTGTGATTGTAATTAGACTGTGGGGATAATGATAGCACAGGTACAGTACAATTTCCTTTGTGAAGAAGAAAAGATGAAAGAGAACAGGTACGAGGAGAGCGGGACATCCATCATGAGGCGGAGAAAGAGAGATCAGCTTAACTGGCAATGTAATAATCCCTGTGGGGAGGCGGGGTCACTGCAGCAACCAAAGGGAAAAGGTGAGCGTTAGACAAAACGCACGCTTTAAAGATGATCCTATCAATCCCAGCAGTCTATCCATGTGAATAATGATCAAATACATTGATTGATTTCAATACATTGGTACTGGAGTTAGACAGGGACCATCCATACTGAATGTTTACAGATCAACAGTATGTCTTATTAAAGAAGATTAGTGAGCAAAAATGGATCATTTGGTTTTCCTTAGATGGTCAACTTTCTGTGGTTGTTCCTGTTATTCTTAGTTTGTAATGTTGGTATTTGAATGATGTTGGTTTTATTGTTCAAACAACACACTGATGACTGTCTGCAGTATATAAAAAAGTATTTGGATTAGTAATTGGTTAACTGGTTAACTAATCATGGCAGAAGTGACTTGGAATGTAACATGAATCTTGACTTCGCACCACACATCAAAAAAACAAAAAACAAATAACATTGTTTGTGTTCACATGTTCACAACATGAACAACTTGGCAACTTGTTTGATAGGAAGGCAATTTACTGTTTCCTTTCTATCAGCTCAAAGCAGTCAGGCCATTCTCCTTTGACCTCTAGCATCAAAAAAGGGTTTTTCACCCAGAGGGGTACAGCTCACTGGATATTACCGCATTTTTCTGACCATCCTCCACAAATCTCAGAGATAGCTGTGCTGTGTTGTGTATGTTGTACCAGCGTTTCTCACCACATTGTGTATCAGTAGCCTAGTGTAAACAGTTCAGTTTGAATGCCACAGAAATGTTTTCCCGAGAGACAAAAAGGTCTCAAACCACATAGCATAAAAACTGTTGGCAAGGTAACTGGGTCACTGAGTCAAGTAACCACAGAGCTTATGAATGACCAAAACAGGGGCCAAATTTACCAACACAAACTAGGTTTTGGCATTAAAAAAAAAGAAAATCATTGTTGGTATTTACAGAGAAAGCACGGTCACAAGATTGTGTGGAAGATTTGTCTCCCTGATCCTGTTGCACATGTATTTCTGGGAGTTTCTTCTCAGAGCTGTTAGGTGATATTTGAGGATTGTCCTCAGGCTCAGTCTTCTTGTTCCCTTTAAAAGCCCCACCACACTGTCTGCACTAAAACTAAACATGTCTAATATCTATGTTTGTTATCTTATTAGCACAAAAATACAGTCATCATTGAAATAACACAAAAATAAACCTTTACCTGAGTAGTAGATTCATAAATATCTTAAACAGGGTGTCAAACTTAAATATGAGCCACTTTCAGCCCACTTTGATCTGCAGCGGGCCACACCAGTGAAACTGCCCTTTCTGTAACGACATGTAACACAATGTCTTATTTAATATAAGAAAAAGAAGTACAATTTCAACAGCATGTCTCAGTTTCTCTACATGATTAAAGCGTAATTTTCACAGATCTGGGTCAGTGACTCAGTGCTTTGTGGTTTCTTGTTAAAGTCATTTTGAGTTTGAGAAATGAGCCTTTTTCGGTTATTATGTTGGGTGTCTGTTTATTTTCCCGGTCTCTTAGTCTTGTCTCTGTGTTTCATTCTTTAGTGTCCTCTTCCTGTGTTCTTACTTTCACCTTTATGTTTTGTCCTTAGCGTCTTCCATGTGAGGTCTGTCATGTTTCCATGTCTCCACAGTCTGTTGTGTTTTATCCTCGTCCTGGGGTCAAGCCAGTTGTCTGAGTCCTGCTGTGGGTGCTACTTCCCGTTTCATCCTCATCTCATGTGCTTGTGTTCAGTTTTACTTCCCTTGTCTCACTAGCTATGCAGCCACTACCATCAAAAGAGAAATCCCTGTAGCAGATTTAATTGTTTAACTAATACTATTACTACTGGTGTAGAATAGCATGAACAGCATTGTGGGTGGAGTCTTTATCAATAAGAAAAGATGCAAAACTTGTGACAATACCATACCATACCACCTTTATTTATAAAGCACTTTAACATAAAACCAGAGTTCACAAAGTGCTGTACATGCTAAAAGCATAAGTAAAGAAAATTAAAATGAGATAAGATAAAATAAATAACTAAAAAACTAAAATAAATTGAAACATGTCAAAACAAATTGAGTCAACCCCTCTAATCAATGCCAAAGGCTTCAGCGAATAAATATGTTTTAAGAAGACTTTTAAATTCAGAGAGAGAAGAGGCCTGCCTAACATGCAAGGGTAGATCATTCCACAACTTTGGAGCAACTACAGCAAAAGCACGATCACCTTTAGATTTATACTTAGTTTTTGGTACCTTAAGGAGCTGCTGATTGGCGGACCTAAGGGAACGGGAAGGTGTATATGGTTGTAGTAGCTCCGAGAGGTAGGGGGGGGGCCCAGGCCATTAAGAGATTTAAAAGCAAATAAGAGAATTTTAAAAACAATCCTAAAATGTACAGGTAGCCAGTGGAGTGAAATTAAAATTGGGGTAATGTGCTCAAACTTTTTTGTTCCAGTTAAAAGACGTGCTGCAGCATTTTGCACAACCTGCAGGCGCCTAATGGACGCATCACTAACCCCAAAATAAAGTGCGTTACAATAATCCAGCCTAGAAATAACAAAGGCATGGATTACTGTCTCAAAATGCTGTTTCGATAAGATAGGCTTTATTTTGGCTAATTCCCTCAAATGAAAAAAGCTAGATCTTACAGCAGCTCTGACCTGGCTTTCAAGTTTAAGATTTGCCTCTATTTTAACTCCCAGATTAGTGATGACTGGTTTAACATACTGTGCCAGTGAACCAAGATCTATAATAGTGGCCTCAGAAGCGCCACCAAAAACCATCACTTCTGTTTTCTGTTCATTAAAATGTAAAAAGTTCAAAGCCATCCAGGCCCTTATATCATCAAGGCATCTGAGCAGCGGGTCTACTGAGAAGCCATTTATCTTTTTAAGTGGGAAATAAATCTGGGAGTCATCGGCGTAGCAGTGGAAAGAAATCCCATGTTTCCTGAAAATAGACCCAAGGGGTAGGAGATATAGAGAGAAAAGAAGCGGGCCTAAAACTGAACCCTGTGGGACCCCACATTGAAGAGAAGCAACAGAGGATACAAACTCCCCGAGTTTCACAGAGAAAGTTCGCTCTGCCAAATAGGATCTGAGCCACTGCAGTGCGGTACTCCGCATACCCACCAACTGCTCTAAACGGGAAATTAAAATATTATGATCCACTGTATCAAAAGCAGCAGTTAAATCTAACAGCACAATAATAACACAGTCACCTGAGTCATTTGCCAAAAACACATCATTAAAAACTCTTAAAAGGGCAGATTCGGTACTATGTAAAGCTTTAAAACCAGATTGGAAAACTTCTAAAATACCGTGTTCTTCTAGGAAAGACATTAATTGCTTGTAAACTACCTTTTCAAGAATCTTTGAGATAAAAGGCAGTTTGGAAATAGGTCTGTAATTCGCAATAATATCAGGATCAAGAGCAGGTTTCTTGAGTAGAGGCTGAATCACAGCATGTTTGAGATTGACAGGTACAACACCAGAGGACAGACTACTATTTACAATGGATTGTACAGCTGATGCTATAGTGAGAAAAACCTCTTTGAAAAATCGAGGAGGGAGAGCATCATAAGGGGAGCCTGAGGGCTTCATGTGAGCAACCAACTCCTGCAGGCAGAGCAAGGAAACTGGCTCGAACCTGTCAAAGACAGCAGAACTAGGGACAGGGGTAGAAGGGTCGAGAACGGACTGGGAAGTCTGCGCTTTGACAGATAACACTTTATCAATAAAAAAGTGTAGGAAGTTTTCACAAATTTCCTGAGAAGACTCGACACCAGCAGTCTGTGGAGCGTGAAGGACCATGTCAATAGTCTTGAATAAGACATGAGGCTTACGACAATTTGCCTGAATAATAGCAGCAAAATGTTTCCTCTTAGCATCTTTTACAGTTTTCTGGTAAGAATTCCAGTAGTCTTGTAACATTTGGTATGACACCTGAAGTTGATCCTTCTTCCATTTACGTTCAGCTCTCCTACACTTTCTTCTGGCAGCCCGGGTGTCTTCATTCAGCCAGGGTTTGTCATGAACCGAAGTTCCGAGCGCAGGCAGGACCCAGTAGCAGAACACACACACTAGGGTAGGAGCGAATAAAGAAAGTAATTTTTATTGCAACTAAAGGTGTCCCGTGAGGGTAGCCTGAAAAACAACGTATGGAACCAGAAGAAACCGAGGGACCGCGCAGGGAACGCCGAGAGCGGGGCTGTGAGAGGCTGTAAAACAAAAAGAGAGACAGATTACTGGGGTGCGGAAAAAAGGCAGCATACGAGGGAAGGTGGAGTGTGCGTCTCACGGTGATAGCCGGGCCGAGTGAACCAGAGGGGGGTGGAGCTCCAAAAAGGGGTCGAGACGGCGAAGCTGATGGTGAACCAAATCTCAGGCGGACAGGTGGACAGGCAGGTGGCTCGTAAACAAAAACACGCCGAGTTGTGATCTGGGTACACAGGGAAAAAACAGTGTTAGGTCCGATGGAGAGTTTGTCATAAGAGTTCTTTTCCCGCAGGCGTACGTTACCGCTGAGAGGCGACTACGGACTGGCGTGGAGCAGCAGGTAGGGCAGGATTAAATAGACCACCTGATGATCGCCTGGGATGGGATGCAGGTGTGGGGTTAGCAGCCACGCTCGTGGGCGTGGACATCCCAGCAGCACCCCGGACGCCGGGCCGCGGACCATGACAGGGTTCAGATTTGGCTTTTACTTGCCTAAGCTTAAAGGGGGCCACTGAATCTAAAGCAGTTTGGCAGACAGAGTAAAACCACGTACTCAGCTCTTCTGTATCATTGCATATGAAATCAGGAAGGCCGCCGTTCTGATTAAAAGCAATAGAGAACTGTCCAGCAGAGGAAGGGTTAAAAATACGACAGCTCCTAGCAGCAACAGGAGGAAGATTAACTTTGGTACAAGGAAGGAAAACCTCAAACAAGACAGGCCTATGGTCTGACCATACAACATCACAAACCTCTAAGTTAGAGACAGGTAAATTGTGAGTTAAAACAAGATCCAACGTGTGCCCATATTTTTGTGTAGGCACAAACACAGGTTGCACAAGATCAAAAGAGTCAATAAGATTTAAAAAGTCCTTTGCCATTGGCTTGTCAAGGCAGCACACATGAATATTGAAGTCCCCAATAATAAGGACATGATCATATTTTGGCATAATTTCAGCCAACAGATGAGAAAAGTCATTTAAGAAGTTCTTATTGTATTTTGGGGGTCTGTAAACCACAGCACAGAGCACTGTGTGAGAGCGACCTAGCTCAAACATGCTCAGTTCAAAGCTACTAGGTGAGGTTGATAATGGCAGTGGTTTACATTTATACTGCTTCTTAAAAACAACCGCTAGTCCTCCTCCTCTGCCTGATATTCGAGGAGAGTTTAAAAAGCAGCAGCCATCAGGTAAGAGATCTGTGAAAGCGCTGGACTCACCAGCCCTCAACCATGTCTCAGTTATACAGAGGAAATCCAGTCCTTGGGTCATAAATAAATCCCTTAAAATAAAAGTTTTATTACTCAGCGAGCTAGTGTTCACCAATCCAAACCTGGTGGGGGTCAGCGTGTTCGTGGCTGACAGCGAGACCCGACGCAGCGGCCGTAGGTTCTGTAGGTTCGCACCGCGCCGACGAAGATGAGGGGAAATCTTTCGTGGCTGGGACATCTGATCCGAGCCAACAACGGGCACCAGCCAGGCATCGATGGGCTCCAGAGAGCACGGAGAAAAGGCATGACAAGGTACAGATCCACGTTCGTTCCACGGAGCCGGGGAAGAGCGCGCCAAGTACGCCTTAAGTTTCACGAGTAGACCGCTACGTTTGCCCCGGCGTTTGAAACGCTTTCGCCGTGAGGCTGGGGCCAGGGTCCGACAAAGGTTAGCTGGTATCCCAGACAGGAATGGAGGTAACGCCTTATGTCCATTATAAGTTGCATTGGTAAGATCACTGGCAACTCGGAGGTCCAACAGTTTTTGGCGATTGTACATTAAAAGAGAGTTGACTCTAGCAATAAAAAACAACATAAGCAAACACAACAGAGGAAGAGCCAGATGGCGAGCCACACACACTGGCGCCATCTTGGAAAAAACTTGGCAAGATGGCCAAGTTTTTTTTGTCCAGTGACAGAGCTAAAGGTTCAAAATCTGTGCACTCGTTCACATTTTCCGAAGCACTCAGAGTCTAATTCAGTAAATGCAGCGATCATTCTGTATGAAAAAGCTGTTTCATGTTTGTAGTTTCACAGTACTCTAACACTTCACTGAATTACATTTTTAATGGAGTGTATACATCTGGACAAATGGATTTTCACCATGGAGGTTTGAACAAGTTTTTTCCTTCCATGAAGCACAGAGGAGGAGTGTTAATTCATTAATCACTTAATGCCACTACATGATCCCTGTCCCATGTGAATAAGGGCTTAGCATGGGCCTCCGGGGAGTTGCGCCTCCGTCCCATGACAGAGGACGGCTTTTCTAGCACTTTGCTGAGCCTGCAGGCATCTCTGCTTCTCGTACTGCGCTGGTAACTAACGTTTATAATGCGTACAGTTTCCAGGAGAGCAGCGGGCTCGGATCTGGTTTTAATTCATCGAGAATGCTTTGGAACTGCATGCGTGCTCTTGCCGTGTAATGAATGCTTTGACACTCAATTATTATTCATGTGAGTAGATTTATTTTAATGCACCACCTCTTGATTTTGTGTTTTGATTGTGCTGTGTGTCAAGTTGTGCATATTACATAGCTCTGAACAGATTTATTAAGCAATTTGTTTTGTTTCACCTGATATATGGTTTGCACACCCACAAAGAAAGGCAATTATTTTCACAGGACCTAAATACAAGTGAAAATGACTTTAGCTAACATTTCAGGATGAATATTCCTGTCTAGACAGGACTTTAGTCACATATACTATATTTTTGGTACTGCCTGTGCTTGTGGAGCAGGTGAATTCAGAAGATAGCTATGATCCTGCATCAATTTCTACACTGCAAGCATGAAAAGAGCGTTTGGGTTCAGGGAGGGGAAGAGGTGAAAGGAAGGTTTTTCAAGCCTTAAGACAGTGCAAAAAGGTTTAAACTAAATGTCAAAACATGTCTGCACATTCATTTTTTAACATTCAACCATGACTGTGGTAGCATATTTGCATCTCATATTGCTCCATTAAATACACATACATCAAAAGAAAAGTGTGTTGATATATATTACAAAGCTGGTTGTGGGATGCTGCATTCAAAGTGGCATGAAATCATTATTTAACACACGCTTTCCTATGTGGGTTGACTGAAGACACGTCTGTATTTACAGCAAAAGCCCAGAGGGCCAACTTCATGCCTCTAGTTAATTTTAACATGTTGTGCCAGTGATGGTGAATCCATTGCAAACCTCTGGAGTTCTTCAGATATTTGGCTGCAAGCTAATTTACATAAATTTGCATGTGAAATGAGATGCCTGGAATAAGGGGAACATTATGCGAATTGCTAAAAAATAATTATTAAAGCTTTTTTATTTTTGGCTTAATTGGAGCTTATTTCTGTAAATAAGCTGTGGTCTTAAACTGCATGCAGTGGTGAGTGTCCACAGTCATTTTTTATTTCCTTGATGTTAGCATACTTCTTTAACTAGCTCATTGAACACAAATACTGATCCATAGGGACATAAGAAGCATGAGTGCTTACTGAGGTTTGGATGACTTGATGACTCTGAGGTAAATGCCTTAGTTTTGTTTATGTCTTGGATTTTACATTCACTGAGCAGGCGTAACATAACCTCCTAATATTGTGATGGTCCCCTTTTTGCTTTGACCTGTCAAGTAGTGGACTCCACGAGACCCCTGAAGGTGTGCGGTGGTATCTGGCACCAAGACAGTTTGAGTCCTGCAAGTTACAAGGTAGGGCCTGACTGAGAACCTTCATAGACATAGGGCCTGCATGGATTGGATTTGTTTGTGCTTGATTGGATTGAGATCTGGGAAATGTGAAGGCCAAGGCAACACCTTAAACTCATCAAAACAATGCTCAGGTAGGTGTTATGTGTCAAAGTGACATCCACATGAATGGCAGGACCCAACCTTTCTCAAAGCATCGTACTGCTTTCATCTGCTTAACTTCTTCCAATAGTTCCTCCTGTTGCCAGGTGTTCTCCAGGTAAGCAGTCCATATGATGTAAAAGAAAATGTAAGTCATCGGCCCAAGCCTCCTTCTTCCATTGCTTTGTGGTCCACTTGTGATGTTCATGTGCCCATTGCTGGCACTTTCTGTAGTGGACATGGGCAGCATGGGTACTCTGACTGTTCTGGAGCTATGATCTGCTAAATAATATCATCTTATGGACTGGTTTGTCTTTCACAAGGACACAAGTTAAAAGGATAATATACACAGAAATAAAATGCACATATCTACTGTATTTAACTGCTTTTTGTTTTAACATGTTATCACAGCTCACCTAAGCAACAGACTCACCAAATATATGAGCTAAAACACTTAAATATTCATCTCCATCTTTTACTTATTGTTATAATCACTGTGGAATACAGGAAGCAGGTGGCAATCCCTGCCTCCCCCCACCACAAAATGTTCCCTTTCTTATAATCTCATGTGTGTACCCCATTGGTGAGAAAAGCTTGAGAGACAGTGCACTTAGTTCCTAACTGGTTTCTAAAAGCCTGTTTGACTTAATGATGCTCGACCAGGTGAGCAAGCTGCTGGTCGCCTCACACATAGAGGACAAAAAAAAAGAACGTGTACGTGCACGTGTGTGTGTGTGTGTGTGTGTGTGTGTGTGTGAGAGAGTGAGAGAGAGAGACAGCCTGCTGTGCGTCATGCTGCTGTTGGGCTATTCCTGCGGTGAGCTGCAGCAAACATCATAGTCGGCTACAAGAGTGACTCACCAGGATCTCCAGCAGGGTTTTTGTCTGCCACACTACTGAAGGTCCCATGTCATGTCTTCCACCAGTTCATATGTTTCACCCAGTTTTACCCCAAAACATACTGAGGTGAACTTTATAGTGCTGGAAAATGGATAATACTACTCCTTATTCAGCAAGTACATCTGAACAGGAAGTGTTGATGTTAGTGAGCAAATTAGGTCGTGGCATTGTTGATGCTGACTGAAATTCAATGCATTGTTACATCAGTCACACTTTTTTTTTTTTTTTTTTTATTATTCAGTCATTTCCTTGGAGCTCTAAAATGTATTGAAGGTGAAAAAAATCATTGCGGTCACTGGGCAACCATACATTTATCCAAGATGCAAAAAGGTTGTTGTCATATTTTTATTCTAGTGTGACAGATCCATTAATTTTAAGAAATCTTGAGTCTGTAACAACTTCTGGCATTTAAACCCTTGGGGTGCATAATTATTGGAATAGACTGACTTTAAGTATTGGATTGTTCATAATCTTCCAGTTCTTTGAAAAACCAAGTATTGAAAACTGAATTTTTAAATTGGATCATTTAGTCTGTGCTCATATTTATGAAAAATACTGAGCTCAGCGTGAGGTAGACTGGGTAAGCCCAGTCTCACTCTCCACATGTTTCATGTAGTTCAGACACCTTAGTGTCAAATTTGAATGAAACCCTTAAGAATCTTTGTTTTTAAAGAGTTAATCTTCTATAAGCACCAAAACCATGATGTTCTTCTACATCCTAACAAATACCGTCTTGCCAACAGGGAACATTCTTCACACATGAGGCCCCATCTTATCTTAAAGACCTCATAGTACCATATCACCTCAGTAGGTCACTTAATTTTATGAGATTGCAAGCACACTTGTGGTTCTTAGAATATTTAAAAGTAGAATGGGAGGCAGAGCCTTCGGCTGTATGACCCCTCCTCTGTGGAACCAGCGTAGATGACCCTGAACCCTGAAGTAAATGAAAAAACAAGTAAGGGCTAAAAACAAAGGCCCCACAGGTACACTGCATGTTTGGCAGCCTTGAGATTTATAATAACACCACCCCTTATGCATCCTTATGCTTAGCTTAGGTGCACTGTTTGCCCTTAGCATCCAGCAGTGCAGCACTGACACCAGAGTATGCTTTGTCTGTACCTCTCAGACAAAATAGCAGTTTTCTGACACTCTTGCCGGGATGACGCGATAAATGTTTTAATTTGTAAAAGAGGGGGAACAAAGTCCGGGACCAAAGAGCGCAGTTTAAATGCATGACTTTAAAGTGTACTAACAGATTTAAAATGTGTCTTTTTCCAAGCATATTGAGCAGGGGCAGTCAGTGGTTTCATTTGTATTCTCCTCTGGGCTAGTCCTTCATCATTGTGTTGTTGTACTGGGCCACCTATGAGCAAACAAGCCATCAGAAGAAAACAGTGCATCGCCTGCTCCTGATCCTAATGGAAACAAATGACAAAAATAGCATGTTGGACCCAGAGATTAGAGGGGAAGGATCTTGCAGAGTCTCCGGCACATTAGGAAGGCAACGAAGGGAGGGTGCAACAAGCTACTTCTTTGAAGCTGCCGTTTGCAATTGTTGCTAGGCTACTAAAAGAGTGTAACAGATGTCACAGATTGACCAACATGAAAGTGCTGTTTATGTAGTAAAATGCCAGCTTGTAAAGATCAAACCTCAAGTGAGATCAGGCCTATGTTTCAATCCATTCCCTCAGATTAGATGTCAAACATTTAGAGCAACTTCAGTCAGTTTTTCTAATATTAATGACATTTAATGAAAGATCACAACACAAAATTAGGCACCACTTGATTTTCAGCCATTGAGATTAAAAACTTACAAACTGCAACTAGAATAATGATCACAATATCACAATTCTGTGGTACAATATTTCCCATTTAGTGCTACTATCAATTGAAACTGTGTGAGCTCAAGAATTTTGAAGCCTGCTTCGATAAAGCTATAATTTTTGTAATTGGTAATATACAAAAAGTACAGCTAAGGCTTTGAAAGTCTAAGGATCGTCCAGTTACTGCAGTTCATCTCGAGGCGAACATTTTTGTAGCAAACGCCTGAACAGCTGTATTTAAACCATTAGTTTTATCTTCTGGTTGCATGGGGAGAACATTTCATGATACTGCATACTTTAGGCTGAAGCACAGTTAGACACCACCTGACATATAAGTGACTTTTTTATGTGTTTGATGCTAGTATGGCTAAACACAAAAGCTGGTGAGCCAAAGGATTGCTATTTGCCCAATAAGCTCCTGTTTCTCTGTGTGCAGCCAAAACAGTCCTGTCCTCACCTGCAGTTGATCCAACAGGCCCTGTAATGCTCCATAGCATCACACTCTCTCACTTGTTTGTCTGCCCTGGTACAATTACACTTATACCCGCTTTTTTACATGATGTCCAAGAATACAGAAAACTCAGTGGGACAGACGATGTTTCTCTTTTACTCAAGGTTCATTTGAAACCCTTACAAATTATAGGCACATTTAAAGACCAGCAAGGTCTAAGTCCTTGTTGATAGTAACAACACTAACCCTTTGTTTTTGAATAAAATGCATTTAGGCATACAGACATTGCCAAGATGGCTTGATGAAGTCTAAATCAAGTATTAGAATAAGGAAAAAAGGTGAGGTGTTGCCAAATGAAATCAGAATCTATCTACTGGGATTTATCTACACAACCATTTCTAGTGTTTAAAAATATTGGTACAAAAAAGAAAAAGATATCCAACGAGATACTCAGGGCAGAAATGGCTTGTTGATGTCACAGGTCAAAGGATAATTGCCAACGTGGTTTAAGGTGACAGAAAGGCAAAAGAAACAGCGGAGAAGAGGGCCGTCCCTCAAACATTCAGCTTTGATATTAATGAGTTTTTTGGGTTCATTGAGAACATGGTTGTTGTTCAATAATAAAATTATTCCTCAAAAATACAATTTGCCTAATAATTCTGCACTCCCTGTATGTCTGTCTCCACGTTGGTTGAGTGTGGAGTAAGTGCATATGAGAGCATGAGGGTGGGAATGGATGTTTGTATCTGTGTGTGCCTGTATGTCTGTGTCTATATGTCAGGTTGGGTATCAGACGTCACCTCTCTGGAGACATCTCAGGCCCTCTAAGGTATGGAGGCCTATCTCCCCCCACCACTTCCCCTGCCAGTGGCAGGCGCCCTCAGACATCAGTGCATTGGTGGGTCTTTGTGTCCGGGGATGGGTGTCCAGGTACACACCGGCTCACTCCTTGGTGGCTCCTTATCAGGGCCTGGAGCCTGGGGCTCACTCGGGCCACTTCGGGGGTGGGCTGCCCTCGGCCTCTCGGCCTGGGGCTCGGTCACTCAGGCACAGCTGGCTGCCAGCGGAGCTCATGGGTGCGTCACTGCAACTCCCCCTGGCTTCTGCTCCGCGGCTGCTGAGTGAGCCCTCATCTGGGACTCTCCTCAGCTCTTTCTGGGACAGTGGCGCGGCTGCCCCTCTGTTGGTCTTCCTTGGTCTCTTGTGTTCTGGGGGCCTCTGGATGTCTGGAGTTTTGATCTCCTCCATACCTGCTTCATGCCCTGGAGGACGGGGCTGTGGCCCCCCCACACCCTCTAGCAGATCATTACATGAAGGAACCTTTTAAAAACAAGCGCGTCCATGCTCACAGGTGTACACACGGGTCCTCACACACACAAACTACACCCTTTTTGGCTCCTACCTCAAAGCACACTGTGCATTGTCAATATTACGTGCTGCACAATGTTTAATATTTAGTATTTACTGTTATATTCACATAGATCATCGTGATGTTGTTTATTGTATTGCTCTCGTTTTCTTCTGCTTGTTTTCTTTTTTCTTTCTCAACAGGTGATCCAGGTGATTGATATATGTATTTTTTTTGTCTGCTTATTTAGTTGGTTTTTGTTTTTTATCCCCGTCCCTCTTCTCCGCTGTTTTTCCCCCTCTTCCTTTCTCCCTTTTCTTTTCCTCATTCAAGTCTGTCCCGTATCTAGCAAGTGAAAATAAAAAAATAAATAAAATAAACAATAAAAGGTGAATCAAATGGACCATTACGGCAAGGCTGGGATGGTCAATTTGGTAAAGTAAATCCATTGGGCATCTTTCCTCGCCTTTAGACAATAATTCTGATGGCAAAAGAACCAAACGAGACAGGCAAAAAAAAAAGAAAAAAGGCAAAAGAAACTCATGAAATTCATCACAGCCTACCTGACCAAGTCCATGCTCTTATGACCACAGTGTACCCATGTCCTCATGGCTGTTTCAAGCAGGATAATGAACTAGGTTGTTGAATATGACAGTGTTGAAATAGCTTTCACAGTCGAGATCTGAGTCCAGTAGAGCGCCTTTGGGATTGGTGGAATAGGTGATTCACATCATGGATGTGTAGCTGTTAAAATTCAAAGAACTGGATGCCGTTATCATGTCAATATGGACCAAAATCTCTGAAGATCAATTTAATCCAACCATAGACAGGCCACTGGTGGATGTTAAGAAGTTAAACTGTCAGGTTCTGGAGAAGGCTGGATGGTTTTTTATATTTTCCTTTTCCAGGCGGTTTGTGGTCAGCTCTTTCTGTTTCTACCTTCTGGTGGAGTTTCCTTCCCAGGCTTACTCTCCCCTGTGCCTGCAAACCATTATCCATCAGGAGGCTATGTACTTAAGAACGGCTGTGGCTGTCGCTGGTCCTAACAATTTGAGCCTTATCAAAGTAACTTGGGTCTTTACACCTTTCACATCCAACTAATAAGATCAATAAGCCAATAAGAGCCTCTTTACCTCTTTATGGTCTAATTTACCCTGGACTTTGACACACATCATTGTTCACCATCTGTGGTAACATTTTGGTTCATCATATGTGACACTCTTAATCTGCTCAGTAAGCTATAAAGCTTATGGAACAACAGAGAAGTAGATGAAATCTGGGAGGATAGAGAAATCATTTCACTGTATGGCTGTAAAGAGCTCGAGAGGTGGGGGAGTGAGAAGAAGCACGCATAAAGGAAGGAAGGAAGAGACAGAGTGGAGAAAAGAAGCATGCTCCTATATGCTCTCACACACACCAGCCTGCTCCACTGGACCACCCTGCATGATGCTGCTACTAATGAAAGCAAATAAAAGTGATCCCTCAGAAGAAAAAGCAAAGAGCTGAAGGGTGAACGTAGCACATAGTAGAATTAGGTAGTTGAGATGACTGATAAAGATGCTTGACCTTGTCTGGAAGTGATCCCTGGAATCACTTCCAGTGGCTGATTCTCACAGACAGAAAAAGTCCATCAATTTTTGGATAAATAACCCCAAAAAAGAATAAATAAATAAAGCAAAAAAAAGAAAAATCCCAACGCAATCAGACAATCAGACAGTGTTGCCTCGCTGAAAAGAATCAGCGTTTTGATTTAATGTTGATGAAAGAGAAATAAGGTTATTTCTGATGTTTATACCCAAATTATGTAGTGGAAAACAATTTCAAATGTCTCACTGTTGAGTGTTTTCATGCGAGGATGGTTAATGTCAAGACCTATAAGAATAATTAGTTTGCTGTGCCCTCGTTGAATAAAGCAACAAGAAAGTTGTTATGGAAAGAGATTGTTACATAAGGTGTATGAAAGAGATACGCAAACTTTATCTCAAACATAAAATTATAATTATTAGCATCAAATTGCTTCTTTATTGAAGACTCACAGAAATTAGATTTTATATTCACTGTTATTTTACAGTACAGTCCATATCAAACGTTTAAGACGGCTTTGAAAAATGGCAAAAAATCCTATTTTGCATGGTTGGATCTTAAAAAGGTTCCAAGTTGAGCTTCAACATGCAACAAGAAGAAATGAGAGTGAGACAATTGATTGAAAACAACACCATCACTGCTGAGGTGGGACGCAGTAAGACGGTCATTTGGAATTTATTAAATGATCCTGGGGGTTGTGGAACAAAAACTGAATTGACCGACCCAAAAAAGTCGCCAGCACTGAGCCGGAGGATCCAATTGGTTGTCTGTCAAGACACTGGATGATCCTCAACCAAAATTAAGTCCGTTACTGGTGCTGACTGCAGCCTCTTAACCATCAGACGGCATCTGAGACTGAAAAGGCTTCAAAAAAGAAAAACGTCTTCAAAGGCCTCGTGTTCTTGAACGCCACAGAACTGACCGTTTGGACCAAACATGGGACATTGAGAGGTGGAAGAAAGTTTTCTTCTCTGATGAGAACAAATGATGATGATGAATGATGGTCCTGATGGTTTCCAACATTACTGGCATGACAAGCAGATCCCACCTGAGATATTTTCTACACTCCACAGTAGAGGAGGAGCCATAATGGTCTGGGGTGTTTTTTCCTTGAGTGGAACAGTGAAACTTCAGGAGGTGCAGGGGCATCAAACTGCTGCTGGCTGTGTCCAGATGTTGCAGAGAGCATCCCTCATGACTGAGGGCCCTCGTCTATGTGGTGTTGAAATCTCCCAAGGAGGTGGCTCTTCTGTGTTGTGCCATGCGCTTGTGAAGTGGCTGTTTGGTCTCTCCAATCTCTACATTGGAGAGACCATGGCACAACACAGAAGAGCCACCTCAACAGGACAAGACTCAGCAGTCCATCTGCATCTTAAGGATAAAGGACACTCTTTCGAGGATGCCAATGTTCACATTTTGGACAGAGAGGACAGATGGTTCGAAAGAGGAGTGAAAGAAGCCATCTATGTCCACTGTGAGCGACCATCTTTGAACAGAGGCGGGGTTTACGACACCAATTCTCTGCCATCTATAATCCAGTTTTGAGATCCCTTCCCAGACGCCTTAACGCCTACTCACATCCTGGGCCATCTGACCTCAGGAATTCGCATGATAAGGTGGGGCCAGGTTTCACAATGAACACACCCGAAACCCTGGCTGATTGGGACCCACGCCCAGTTTCCCACCTTGGCTCAGGCGATTAGAGGATCATCAGGGGGTCCTTTTGTCCCTCTGTGGGGGGTTACTCCCACTAGGTTTATATCTGGGACTCTCCACCATTTGACCTTAGAACTGAAGAAGCTTCTCGGATGAGAGGTGAAACGTCTTCAAGCAACTTAAAGAAGTCCAGACGCTTTTCTTTCCAAGCTCCTTTGACTACGATGACCTGGATGACTGAGAACCTTCACAGATTTATTCTGCACAGAAAATGAACTCTAAATCATGAAACCCTTCTATTTATTGGACTCTTAACTGTAAATGAAATACATTGGTACCAAAGCATATGATTTTTAAACCTTTTATCAACTATTCATATTTTAACCATTTTTTTATAACAGTAGACTTTTTTTTCTTTGTACTGCAAGCCTGAATAACTGCAGACAGGGCTACACATAGAAATAAGCTCAGTGGAAATTACGTGGCATGTATGGGTTTCCTTGTATGTCTGAAGATACACTGCAGGCACAATGTTTTCTTTGCAGCAAAATTCTGGCAGATAATTTGGTGAAGGCAGCCCATCGTCGTAGCAGCACCAAGCACTCAGGGGGTCTTGGATTCTGACAGTTTTACTTCAAAACCTCTTCAGTTTTACCAAGTCAGAAGAATAGACTGAAGAGTATGAAGCAAAACTCTGGAGGAAGTTTCCTCTGTTACTACTTGTGAAACAAAAGCCAAACTCAGTTGTCAAAAAACTCATTCTCTCTGCGTTTGGCTCAAACTATGTAGAATACATCCATGAACATATTTTGCTTTGCTAGTTAATTACAGAAGCTGTCAAAGTCCATTTTCCATACGAGAGAACATTTGAAAAGTGTGGATGTACTGCAGACAATGGCAGAGCACACATAGGTGTGTGAAGAAGGTGAATCCAGATATAAAGTGGAAGCTTTGTTTTATTCACTACAAGAAATTTACCAGTAAGACCCATACAGTTAAATGTTGTTTTATGCAGTTTACAGTGGTTATCTTTGGAAATCTTTGTCATGACAGCTACTCATTTGGCAAAAAAACATCATGATGATCCACAAGACTTTTGGGAGAACATTCTGTGGACTGATGACAGAATACTTTAGTGTTTTGGATGGTTTATACCCTGGTACATTTGGTACAAAACTAAGAAGAGCATCAAAGGAACAGTCAAGCATGGTGGTGGTAGTGTGATGGTCTTGGCTGCTTTGCTGCTTCAGGAATGGACAACTTGCTATGAAACATAAATTCAGCACTTTACCAGAAAATCCTAAAGGACAGTGTCCATCCATCAATTCTGAAACATGTGAAAAAAAGCAAATAAAATGAAGGGGGTAAATTTAAAGCACTGTGTTTATGTCATGGATCTGCTTCTCCCAGTGGATTCTCCTTTTCTTTCTCCTTCTCTCACTCTCTTGCCCCCTCTGTTTTGGTGTGTGTGTAGTGTTGACAGTGGGCTGGACTCTTTCTGAGTCTCTGCCCTTCTCACCTGTGGCTGATCGCTCACCTGTAGAGGATGAAAAATCACAGCCCTTCTTAAGGCAGAGATAGACAGCCATTCATTGCTGGAACCTTGACCCACAACCCCGGCTCATTCTCTAGTTGAGTCCTTGTGTGTTTCCTTGCAACTTCCTTCGGTTACTGTTTGTCTTCCTTGTGTGCAGGATGTTGTTCCCTTCAGCGTTTCCTTTGAGTGTGATGAGAGAGAGAGTCTTCCCTCAAACCGTGAGAGTGTGCGTGGATCGTGGATTTTTTCCTTGTCTGTTAATAAATATTCTAGTTTAGCCATGACAGTAAAGATCAGTATCGCCTGTGTGACAGCAGCCAGTCATTAATGTACTCATTTTGTGTGTTAATGCTAAATTATCAGCTAGCACTAGTGGGTTTGGTTAACAAGCTGTATCTATAGACTGTACATGCTCAACACACATAGCATAGCTCTGATTAATAAAATATGATAAAGTACAAAGAACTTGGATGGTCGCTGTCCCACAGTAGGTTATTTTATTTGTCAAATAGTTCCATTAAAAATGTTCCAAAAGACTAATACAGCAGTTACTGAAATGTGGGAACATCGCATTGATTTTAAAATCTTATTGGTCACTTTTAAAATCATAAATAACACCACGCCCAGCTATCTTATGGATCTCCTCAGCTTTTATACCCCTGGGAGAGCGCTTAGATCAGCAGGCCAAATGCTCCTGGTGCGACCTAGATCCCGCCTTATGACCAGAGGTGACCGCACATTCACCTCTGTTGCACCCTACCTCTGGAGTAATCTTCCTCAAGCTATCTGATTCAATTCAGTCTTTTAAATTTTGTTTAAAAACATGTTTATTTAGCCTTGCCTTCCCTGCCTCCTAGACCCTGCATTTTAACTGTACTGTAACCTTTTTGCTTTTATTATTGTTTTTATGTTTGAACCTTCAGCCTTTCAGCTCGTGCCTACTATGCCTGCTATCTTTGGTTAGTTATGTCTCCCACCTGTTGGTATATTCTATTTGTACGTATATTATTTACTTGTATTTATTATTGCTCTCATTTGGTTTCGTGAAGCACTTTGGCATACACCTTGTTTTTAAATGTGCTATATAAATACAATTGTATTGTATTGTATGGGAAGGTGAGGTCTACCAGTGAACACATGCCACGTCAGTGTATCTGCCACTCAAACGAGTCACATTCCTCACTAAAACATTCGCCTTGTTCTAATCAATGATTTATTCAAAAAAATATTATGTAAATTAACCCTCTGTACAATTATGAGGGCAGATCCATCCACAAAGACCAAAAGCTTCTTAGTAAAAGGCTGTGAAGATGCACGTTGGTATTCTAATATTGGAGTTTACAGAGACTGCCTCACTTTTGGCGACAGCTTCAAGTGGTCAATAGAAGAGTAGCAGTGTTATACAACTAATAAAGCTTTAGTTAAATTTGTAAGGTTCCTAGATCTGTCTTAAAGACTCTCGTCATAACAAGCTGTCAAGTACAAACATGTACTTCATGTGGCAATGGTGTGCCTTGCAAATAATGGCATTGTTTTGGACTAGATGTGCAAATAAACAGTTACAATAGCTTTAAGGTCATCTGGGGTTATGTAAGGTCTTTTTTGCAGAAGGAGCATGCAGCAGTAAATTTGTACAGATGCAAGAACTGGAGCGCTGGGGCTGTGGTATGCATCCAATTCTATTATGGATGTCTGATGTAAAGGACATTTGTTTCCATGGTGCATCATGCTAAAGCCCACATATAGCCACAAAAGCAATGAGCTTTGACTTGTGGAACAATACAGCGATGGCATGGATTTACAGGGAAGATGTGTTCCAGCAAATCTTGTCTGGGTGTCGACTTTTGGTGCTCTGGCTTCCTCAGTGTGAGAGCAGCATGACAGGAGTTGTGTCACACTATGCTCTCTCTGCACGTGTGTGGGTGGTGTATATGAGCCTGTGTTTGGCTCTAACTTTTTTCTCTGCCATAGACAACAGGCTATGTGTGTGCATGTGTGCAGGCAGCCACACAACCCCCTGCAAGTTTAAATGGCTTTGTCTCTCTACCTTATATCACCTGGTTGTCTGTGGCATGTTTGTGCATTTGTGTGAGATAGCTACTGTGGAGTTAGCCTAAGGTATTAAAATAGCTTTACTTAATCCCTCAGGTTTCAATAGCTGTCGCCATACCTTATATCACCTGAGCCAGGAAGGGGGAACAGCAGCACAAACTAAATAAATAAATGAGAAAAAGCAAGAGAGAAATGGAAAAGAGGGAAGAGAGAAAAAGAGATGGGAAAGGAGACGACAGGCGAGGTGAGGGTATTAAGAAACCTCAAGTCAAGAATAGAGAAGTTAACAAAGACTGCATGAATGTAATGGACAATCTGTTTGTCTCCTTTTCTTTCTCTGTTAAGCACGACTGTCAGTCCGTCACTCACCCAGTCCTTTAAACAGTGAACCTCCATCAATTATCTCTAGCTCTTGTACTTTCCACTACAGATTGCAGGCTTATTGCAGAGCCTTGTAATCACATGTCCTCTGTGTCAGATGGGGCTGAAATAGTTACAGAGGACGCATAACATCTGAAACCACGGCATTCTGGGATGTGATCCTCGTTGTCAAGCCGTCAACACCTACAGGGTCAGTCATCCCGTTATGACTCACTCACTGTGGCCTTGCTTTAAAATAGCTCATAATGGCCTGCAGCAAAGGCTTGTTGAACAATGTCACACACAAACAACTGCATCTAGCTTGTGTATTGTAAACAGAAGCTGAGCAGATCTTTCAGTTCTCTTCATATCATTGAAAAAGCTCTGATACGGGTAAAAACTGCCACCTGTGTCTCTCATCCAGGAATCCAACTGTTGGAAATATTGTGGTTATTTTGCTCCGTAGACATAAAATATATGTTTTATCACAACATTAGCACTAATACATAATGAGATGCTGATGGGGTATCATTACTACTAAATTCCCACACACCATACACCTTCCGTTTCATGGAATGTACGGAGCATCCAAAAAGTTGTACCATATAGCCCTGTAAATCCAACTCTCAGGAGCATAGCTCTGTTGCTTATTCTTGGGTTAAAATAGAGACATTTCCTCATTACAAAAATAGTCATAAATATGCTTTTAAAGGTTTTAGGACAGGCACGATTAAACCACATCTTTCCAGCAGGAAATAAACAAATGTGTGATACTTTCAATAGTAGTTTAAAGTTTTGTTGAGCTACCATCCACACAGAGCTTCTTTGATGCGTGTGTAGTACACGCATAGCACAGCTACAGCCCTTAGAGGATCCGTTCATATGAAACATACCAAAGGTTCAGAACAAGGTGCTTTATGGGAGGACAGTTTTCTTTTGCAAATAGCTAGCTTCCTCAAACACCATGAAGCAAAGGTAGTTTTAAGTGTCTTTCTTGATTCAGCAAGTAAAACCCTCATAACAAGGAGAGAAAGACAGCATCAGCTCATAATGGCAACATTAGAAATAGAAATATACAGACAGACCTATCAGGCAGAACCCTGCAGTGTGTTTACTGTAATTCATGCTGTGGCATTAGTCCAATTTGGACACACATTCAAACTTATTTTGTAATTCTTATTTGTATAGTCTTCCGGTTTGATTATGAGCAGCTGGTTAAAGTTAGAGTTGGTGAGACTTTGTCTGATTTGTGTTGCTGCAGTGATAACAGTTGGACTGGAATATGACTTTTGCTATCTCCTGCAAGCAATTTGTCCCACTCCTGATCCTGTAGTATTTTGCCAGCATTAGATTTAGGGACAGGTTATAAATTGTAATCTCACATATTATTATAGTTTCAAAGTTGTGTTGACTTCATTTATCCTTTGCACTTGCATTTCAGGGCCCTTTGCAGAGAAGAAGCATCATCACACCATGTTCCTGTCATGGGAGAATTTTTTTCAAACACAACTTGAAACAAAAGAACTGAGAAAAACCCAAGTGGTGAATACTTTATGTAGTCTCACACCCACAGTCACATCAAATTCTAATGTAACACTTGCAGCACTCTCCAAAAGTGTGTTAACAGTGTGTGCAAGTCAATGGTTGTGGGACTTCAGGCATTTGAATTTGAGATCAAAATGCCACAATAAGATAAAAGAGGCTGTTTATATGCACATATATTTAAATTTTGAGTCCCTCTGTATTAGATCTGCTAAAGTAAGTTAAAAAGATAAAGTATTATATGTAGTGCAATGAAAATAAGTTGTGTGACTCCATCCATGAAAAGCAAAAACTGACTCAATTAAAACTTTGCTGATCTACTTTTCAAGGCCATCTCTTTGTGCACCTCTGGACTGCTTTTGTGAGATCCTGAGAGAAGTCCTACCGGTGGCTGGACAAAGCTGGACTGACAGCACAGAGGCTCTAATCATGGCAGCACAGGAACAAGCTCTGAGCATAAGATCCATAGAAGCTCCGGGTCTATCACAGCAGGCAAGACCCCAGGCTGTGTAAAGATGCCCCTGAGACAATCCAGCACATAACAGCAGGGTGCAAGATGCTAGCAGGCAGGGCATACATGGAACGCCATAACCAACTGGCTGCTTAGTGTACACAACCATCTGTGCCGAATATAACCTGGAAGTTCCGAGGTCAAAAGGGTTGAGAATGTGAGAATGACTAAGCTAAGATCCTGTGGTGCTTCCAGATACAGACGGACAAACTGGTGATGGCTAACCCACCGGACACAGTAGTGGTGGACAAGCAGAAGAACACAGTCATTTAGCTATGCCAAGTGATAGCATCAGGAAAAAGGAACATGAGAAGCTCAAGAAGAACCTGAAGGTGATATTTTCTGGAAGGAAAAAAAGAAAAAAAAAGGAAAATATGTGTATACACCTATAAACACATATTTTGCTTTTCTTTTCCTCCAGAAAATATCATGGTCAAATAATGTCACATACTACACACGGTTAGAAGTGGTGCATTTTTCTAAATGAGCTATCAGCTAATATCACCTGCTATCACAACTGCATGAAAAAGCTTTTTTTTTTTTTGTTATTTACAGAGGAGAATAATGGACCATCCTTTAAACTCTTACATTTGTCCCATTGTTGGTCTCATATATGTGTATTTCTCCAAGCTGGATTAAAAACATGATAATGGACCACCATTGTCACGGTCAACGAGGCGAGCCGTGTGGAATTTATTAAAGGACCCAAGATGCAGGCATACGTGATGAGAGTGGGCTTTTATTGAGGAGGATTACAAACAGAAATGGCAAAGGAGTGGGCAGAAACTAAGCAGAACCTAGACTGGAGAAAGCTAACAAAACACAGACCCGAATGGCGAAGCAGGGAGACGCAGTTAGAGGACACAGAACCAAGCAGGGAATGACCACAGATGACAGAGGGCGATAACGCAGACAAACTAGCAACAGGCAGGAGAGCACATAGGGTTTAAATACACATAGCAGCAATCAAGGGATGAGCAACAGGAGGGGAACACACCTGGGAGAAATCAGAGCTGACGGGACAGGGGAAACGTAAACTGAACACACTCACATGAGGCAGAGACCTTCAGAATAAAACAAGAAACTCGCAGACACAGAACCAGACAAGACACTGAACTAAACAGACAGATTCACAAGCAGACAGTGTGACACCATAGACAGAGTGAACACAGAGAAGTGGGAGCAGGCAGGCACAGAACAAAACCTCAACAAAAGATAAAACAGGATAAACAAGCACAGGAAATAATATAAAGAAACACAAAACACTGAGTTGACAGACTCTGGACCATGACAACCATGACACAAACCGATTGACACATCTGTCCTTAAGCAGTTTAACATTAAAATTAAGCAACATTTTTTTTTTTTTGGGAAAGGACACATTTTGTTTTTGAGTTGCCTAAAATATTATCCTTATTATCCATATTTCAAAAGGTTTTGTATGTCTTGACTGCTGTTGTCTTAAGACACCTTGTAGCTGGAAGACTGGCAAACTTTTTAATGGTTTCATAATGAATTTGCTCACCTGCATTTGCCTGGCATGTTGAAATAATGCGTGTAAGCTGGTATATTTGTCTCAGCAGAGCAGACTAGTTCAGTTAAGCTTTGGCTGTTTCTTCTTGTCGGGGTGGGGTAGTTGCATCATTGACATACTTTAGTTATATCAGAATGTGGCACAATATTTTCCACATTAGACACCCACCTCCAGCACAGTTCAACACCCCCAACTTCAAGGCTCATCCCACGGCTCTGAGGGGAGGTTTGCATTGCACACTCGGAACAATATTTGGAACAGTGTGAAGGTGAAACACAAAGTGCTCTAAGGCTGAATGAATAGCAAGCACTTGGACAGTTTCGATTGAAAGAATTAGACCGTGGTATGATTTCAGTGAGGCTATCAAAGGCATTCATTTTAGCCTCTGTTCATGGACCTGAATCAATTAAGAAGACATGCCAACAGGGCACAATCTACATTGACTATCTTCCTCCTGTTGAGAGATCAGCAGTTGAGAAGCTCTTCAGGGCACAATAGTTGAAAGGGATGAAGAGGACCTGCTTGACCTTTCTAAAAGGATGGGTTCCCAGTTCCTACCTCTTAAGAGCAACATGTAGCCTGGCATTGAAACAATAGCTGATAATGCCAATGATCAAGCTCTAAAATACAGAGTGAATTGCTTCTCCACACCTATTGCATATCTACAGCTAAAACTGCCAGACAAGGAAAGTATATCGTGTTTGTATGTGAGAAAGAAGGCCACAGGGAAACAACAAAGAGGAAACAGACAACCCCTCCATGTCTTCAATATGATGTCAGAAAAACCAGGCAAATCAAAGCTGTAAAAACACATCTGCACTGGGTCTTTTGTCATCTGTGCTGACAAAATTCTGGTGTGCTTAAATGCTAAAATTAGGCTCAGCAGAAAGCTTGCTGCTACATTTAAAGAACTCGCACTTACAGTTCTTATCCTGAATTTTGCACCAAGTTCAACAGCATCCTCTCCCAGCAATACTTTGAAATTGATTGAATTCCCTTTCAGAATTGATAACTGCAGCTGTACACTACAGTTTGATTTGATATTCTGATGGTTTTGTTGTATGTTACCCTAGTTTTTAATTGTATTTCTTAAAGGGGTGTCTTATGTTTTGAAAATGACTGGAGGTTTCACATGCCAGGGTTGAGGCTAGTGTTAAAGGAACACCTCATACAAAAACAACTACACAACAGCTATGACTAAACATTTAGCTACTATTTCCTAAAAAAATACTACCAAGCCTCCAAAGAAGCTGCACTTAGTTTATGGGAGTCTTTGTTAGTTTGTTGTCGCCACAGATAAAACCCTAACCCTCCAATGTGATAGCAGGAAGTAAAATAGCTAGACAAAAACTTTCTGCCTACTTGTGACTGACCGCTTGCCGCTCTTTCATTTGTAACAAAAAAGTATCAGCCAGATCAAGAAGACCTGCACACGCTACGACATGACCTGCTCCGTGTTTTACTGATGAGCTACACTGTCTGGATCATGAAACATAAAGATTACAATGGTTCATTTTGTTGTTCATTCCCTCAACTTTGACCTGTCTAATCTTTGTAGCTTGTCCTTGTAATATTTGGCATATTTCAGAATAGACTTTGGATTTTTGCTCCTGATATAAGATTTCTATCTTCCACCAGAGTCTTTGTAACTGTAGTGTGACTGTTGTGCACACCAAAACCTCATATACACACTCGGCTTGTGTTTCAGTGACTGATGTGTTGACATTATTGACTATCAAGTGAACTAACAACTATGTGTTTGTGTGTGTGTGAGTGTGTAAAAGAGAGAGAGACAGAGGAAGGAGTCAGTTGATATCAGCAGTGCAGGGTTACAAAGTGATGATAGACTGTCAGGGGCGTGTTCAGGGTTTTGTTTAAGTTCTCTGAAAGGAAGTAAACTTTTCCAAGGACAGAAAACAGAGGAACTGAAGAGCAAATTACATTCTGCAACTGTTGCTAAACTCTAAACAGGTTTGTCTTTAAATTAGTCCTCGTGGTAATGTCTATACAGTGGGGCAAAAAAGTATTTAGTCAGCCACCGATTGTGCAAGTTCCCCCACTTAAAATGATGACAGAGGTCAGTAATTTGCACCAGAGGTACACTTCAACTGTGAGAGACAGAATGTGAAAAAAAAATCCATGAATTCACATGGTAGGATTTGTAAAGAATTTATTCGTAAATTAGGGTGGAAAATAAGTATTTGGTCATCTCAAACAAGGAAAATCTCTGGCTCTCACAGACCTGTAACGTCTTCTGTAAGAAGCTTTTCTGTCCCCCACTCGTTACCTGTATGAATGGCACCTGTTTGAACTCATCATCTGTATAAAAGACACCTGTCCACAGCCTCAAACAATCAGACTCCAAACTCCGCCATGGCCAAGACCAAAGAGCTTTCGAAGGACACCAGGAAAAGTATTGTAGACCTGCACCAGACTGGGAAGAGTGAATCTACAATAGGCAAGCAGCTTGGTGTGAAAAAATCAACTGTGGGAGCAATCATCAGAAAATGGAAGACATACAAGACCACTGATAATCTCCCTCGATCTGGGGCTCCACGCGAGATCTCATCCCGTGGGGTCAAAATGATCATGAGAACGGTGAGCAAAGATCCCAGAACCACACGGGGGGACCTGGTGAATGACCTGCAGAGAGCTGGGACCAAAGTAACAAAGGTCACCATCAGTAACACACTACAACGGCAGGGAATCAAATCCCGCAGTGCCAGACGTGTTCCGCTGCTGAAGCCAGTGCATGTCCAGGCCCGTCTGAAGTTTGCCAGAGAGCACATGGATGATACAGCAGAGGATTGGGAGAATGTCATGTGGTCAGATGAAACCAAAGTAGAACTTTTTGGTATAAACTCAACTCGTCGTGTTTGGAGGAAGAAGAATACTGAGTTGCATCCCAAGAACACCATACCTACTGTGAAGCATGGGGGTGGAAACATCATGCTATGGGGCTGTTTTTCTGCCAAGGGGACAGGTCGACTGATCCGTGTTAAGGACAGAATGAATGGGGCCATGTATCGTGAGATTTTGAGCCAAAACCTCCTTCCATCAGTGAGAACTTTGAAGATGAAACGAGGCTGGGTCTTCCAAAATGACAATGATCCAAAACACACCGCCCGGGCAACAAAGGAGTGGCTCCGTAAGAAGCATTTGAAAGTCCTGGAGTGGCCTAGCCAGTCTCCAGACCTCAACCCCATAGAAAATCTGTGGCGGGAGTTGAAAGTCCGTGTTGCTCGGCGACAGCCCCAAAACATCACTGCTCTCGAGAAGATCTGCATGGAGGAATGGGCCAAAATACCAGCTACTGTGTGTGCAAACCTGGTAAAGACCTATAGTAAACGTTTGACCTCTGTTATTGCCAACAAAGGTTACGTTACAAAGTATTGAGTTGTATTTTTGTTATTGACCAAATACTTATTTTCCACCCTGATTTACGAATAAATTCTTTACAAATCCTACCATGTGGATTCATGGATTTTTTTTTTCACATTCTGTCTCTCACAGTTGAAGTGTACCTCTGGTGCAAATTACTGACCTCTGTCATCATTTTAGGTGGGGGAACTTGCACAATCGGTGGCTGACTAAATACTTTTTTGCCCCACTGTACATATTCTGCCTAAATGTTTCAGACAGGCTCTCTATAAGCTATGATCATACACACTGAACAAACGTTGGTTCAAAGAAAAAAGAAACATTTATCTTCACATTGTACTCAATTTTTATTTTAAATGAGCACATAGAGAAATTGCTTTTGCCAATCATGAGTGGCTGGCGAAGGCACTCAGACAAAATTCAAGAGCAGATTGAATTATGTGAAAATATCAGATTTTGACAAACACTGTGCTGGTTTAAAGCAGAAGGAGAACAAAAAAGTTGGCAAATAATTGTGCTAAAAACGTTGTCCTTCACCTCCCTATTCTTAGCTTTTCATTAGAAACAAACAGCAGCTGCAGTGAAAAGAGTGCACTTCTAAGCACTACGACTGATCATGAACGCACCAAGGACTTCAAACTTATTTTGATCATAAAGTCCTGAACTTGTTTGGAACCACTGCAGTATACATCAGATCTGACAAAGCAGCCCAGCAGATCATCCTCTCAACAAAGCTACAGCGCCGTTCCACCAGCAGGTAGAACTTCAAAATAAGCTCGCCAACAGTCTTTCAAAATCTTTTGTATAGAAAGGACGAAACCCAGTAATTTTCCGCAAATATGATGAATGTTTGTGCATCTAAATTCAGCTAGAACTGTTCTCTCAGTTATCAGTGAGGTTAAAGAAGGTGTGTGGCGTTTTATTATCTATGTATTAAACATAGTCAATTTCAACACATCATATGTGATATATATGAAATAAGAACAAATAATCCCCTGTAGCTGTGGATATCCATTATGGTGTTCATCATTGCCATATGTGTAATATTACTAAACAATTTTACTTAGTTACATCACTTATCATTCGTATTATCTGTTATTTTTGTGCAGATTAATTCAGTTCCTTTTACAGTCAAGGACCATTTTTGATGGTCAGATGTGCTAATAGGACATTTCCTGACTGTCCTCCAGTTTTGCCTGATCGGGAACAAACCTTTGAATTTATTACTGTTCTCCTGCCTGTGGATTTGCTCCTGCATGCTTTTTACAAGAAACTAAAGGTGTGTGTGAGCCTCAAATGGTTAGAATTACCATAAAAGGGCACACCTGCTACAGATCGGCCGTGAACAAGGCAGGAAACTCTGCTTGTTGCACAACTTGATGAGGAGAGAACAAAAGAAATGATGAACCAATAGATCCAATAAAGGTAGTATTGATGGTCAGCATTATTACTATTACTTTTAAGGTTAAATATGAAAGTTAGGCATAAAACTATGATGACATCTTTTGTGATGGTTTTCTGCACATTTTGTCTTTTTTTTTTTTTATTTATTCAGATCATAAAAAGCAGTAAATACTTGGAGAGAATGAAGCCTAAGTTTCTGCTTGGTTTTATTTCCTAAGGCTTTGGAAGTTACAAGTCATAACCTATGACTGAGGGTGGGATTAGCATCTGGCAGAACGGCTGTTCGCTGAGGCAGAGGTAGATTTAATTAAGGATGGAAGAAAAAAATAACTTGTGTGCTACAGCCTTGCATTTTGATTCCATTTTCCTGGAAAATGTGTGTATTGTATATGAAGGCCTTTGGAAAAACAAATTCAGGACAATAAACCAAGAAGTGTAGAAACACATAAACATGATGGTAAACATGTAGCTAACTTAAACTGATTGTTGGCCAGCTGGAAAAGGAGAGTTAAGCCATCAAAGCCGCGTCGGCCATGGGTTCAGGTTACAGGACCATGACACTCTAGAAAGTTCAGACACATCTTAATGAAATTGAAGTCAGTGTACGAGAGAGCAGCACACACACACACACACACACACAGACACACACACACACACACACACACACACACACACACACACACGTACATACACAGCTACACAGAGGGGAGATGGCTGCTTACAAAGAAACAAGATAAAGGGAGAAATGAATTACCCTCGATCCTGTTCAATGTGATTCAACACCTCATGGATAGATGTGTGCACACTAACGATCCAACAGTATCACATGATCCGAGAGGAAGTACAGGTGCTCAGCTCAGTTCCCCTTTGGATCAACTTCCACTGTAAAGAATAACTATGAATAAAACAGCAGCCAAACAGATCGAGTGTTGCTATCTATGTCTGTGTGTGTGTGTGTGTGTGTGTGTGTGTGTGTGTGTGTGTGTGTGTGTGTGTACAGCTGTGTATATGTGACACACACGTCTTCATGTGTGTGTGTGCATCTGCGCACTCACTCAAGCATGCGCCGTGGGTGTGAACGTGTGGAATCGTGCTGCCCTGTTGCGGTTTTCCAAAACAACCTTATGACAATTTAATGATTTAATCAAAGCTTATGGGCTCCTTGTTGTTGGATCATGTTCAGCTTGTAGCAGGTGACACAGGGCCAAGAAACACTGACCTAAAAATAACAAACGCACCTGATCCCCTGGCACTGGGCTGGAGTTCTCATGTTGAATTACTCTGGATTAAATGATAGAGGTCGCAGGTGAGGCAGATGCATTAAAGGAGAATTATTCGGCACGATTGAAACTTTATTCCTACCTGCTTGTGTTTCTCTTTCAGGCTGATGAGTCATTGCAGAAGGAGCATCTTTTTTTAACAACACTCTGTTAAAAGTTTCAAAGTAAGACATTTCACAGGCGCTCGTGAGACTGGCTTCTGCCCACCAGGGTTGTGCATGTTGGTGTGCTTTCTTTTCCTATTGTTACATAGTTGAGACATCTCTCTTTTCATTTTTATAAGTTATATCTACAAGGAGCACAAATCCTTAAGCATGATGTACAAAATCCAGTTAGTGTGATTCAAATTGACTGCATCCTATATTATCACAATGTAATACTAGTCTAATAAATAAGCTTAACCCTTTAATGATCAATGCTAACAATAACAGTAAAGCCAGTAAATAAAATATATTGAGTTCTATTGCTATGAAGCACTGAAGAGAGCTTTCAAATACCGTGAGAATCTTCTCTATCATCACTCCTGATATAAGAAAACTTCAGTAAGTTCAGAAATTCCTAAATTAAACTTTACCAAACTTGAAACAACTGAGCTGAAGCTAAATAATATCAGTAGTCCAGTAAATACAGCCAGCAGCAGTCTTTAACTATTCACCATTGTAATGTAACAACCTTATTATTGGATTACATCGATTTTTCACCTAAAAGTTCTACACACAATAACCAATAATGTCAAGGTCAAAAAGTTTGCATTCAAGTGTATGAAAAATAAAAAACTAAAATATAACCTGTTTGAGGTGACCAAATACTTATTTTCCACCCTGATTTACGAATAAATTCTTTACAAATCCTACCATGTGGATTCATGGATTTTTTTTTTCACATTCTGTCTCTCACAGTTGAAGTGTACCTCTGGTGCAAATTACTGACCTCTGTCATCATTTTAGGTGGGGGAACTTGCACAATCGGTGGCTGACTAAATACTTTTTTGCCCCACTGTAGGTATTCACTGCCTTTGTTACAACATGATAACCATGACTGACATGATTTTTGACATGATGTTAAAGCACAAACAAACCAAGTCATTAAGTCCAAGAAACTTTCTGTAGACCCATAAGACAAGATTGTATCGGAGCATAAGTATGGCAAATGGTGTAGAAAAATGTCTGCAGCATTTCTGCAGGTCCCAGTGAGCACACTGGCTTCCATCAGCTCTAAATGGAAGACATTTGGAATCACCAGGACTCTTCCTAGAGTTCGCCAGCTGGCCAAGCTGAGCGATTGGGGTGTTAGGGCCTTTGTCAAAGTGACCATCAGGTTCTTGGTCACCTCTCTGACTGAGGATAGGGCAGCTATTTCTGCAGCACTCCACCAATCAGCCCATTTGCCTGAATGCCAAAGCAATCAGGCACTGCTCATCAGCTGACCAATACCATCCCTACAGTGAAGCATGGTGCTGGCAGCATCATGCTATGGGGATGTTTTTTGGCAGCAGGAACTGGGAGACTAGTCAGGGTGGAGGAAAGGTTAATCCATCTTGATAATAAACTGCTTCACAGCACTCTGCACCTTGGACTCAGGCGAAGGTTTATCTCCCAACAGGACAACAACTCTAAACACACATGCAACAAACGAGTGGCTTTGGGACCACCAGTGAATGTCCTGGAGTGGCCATAATCATAAACCCTCCTTGGTTAATGTTGTCTGCTTGTATGTAATGCAGTTCAAACAGCTGAATTTGGCTTATTTTTGTCAAAAATTACTTTCTAAAGATACTATAAAGATCATTCATTCCATTATGAAGAACTGCATCCATAAACCTGCACTACATCTTAGCCTGCAGCATGTTATATGCCATCAAGGTCACAGCAAGCCCAACACTAATTCTTTCATTTATCCCTCCACCCCCCCAACACACACACACACACACACACACACACACACACACACACACTGTGCCTTCTGTTTCATGATAAATATTAGCTGGTTGTAGCCTTATCTGATGATGTGTTTCAGTAATGCTGATGGCGATTTTGTTCCGGTTATCACCTAACAACAGTGCTAGAAAGTCCAACACACACACACACACACACACACACACACACACACACACACACACACACACTGTGCCTTCTGTTTCATGATAAATATTAGCTGGTTGTAGCCTTATCTGATGATGTGTTTCAGTAATGCTGATGGCGATTTTGTTCCGGTTATCACCTAACAACAGTGCTAGAAAGTCCAATAACTCAATGTACAAATGAATATTAAGCTCAATTTCTGGGGTGGAAATGGAGATGAAACACAGATGTGAGTCTTTAAATTGCTAATTTAGATGTTGTGAATTACTTTTCAGGACAGGTGATTTGTAGGACGCTGACTTTTGAAAACAGTGTTTTATTTTTTGTTTTACTTTTATTTAAATCTACATTTTTTTTTGTCTCTGGTGAATTTGTAGGCCACACAGTGAGAAACACAAACATGCTTCTTTCTCCCTACAGCTGGTTCATAATTTATTAAGGACACATTGATATGCACGGCACTGTTCTGCTCCTACTTCATATTCACTACACTGGCACAACAAAATGAAATGGGGGGAGAATGACCTCATCAGTGTGTGTGTGTGTGTGTGTATGTTTCAGGTACATGAGTTACCTATTGTACAGTAGTGTTAGTTCAGTGCTATTCAGCTTTATTTATACAGGCCAGTTCCCAAGAAAAATCACCTAAAGGCATTTTATATTGTAAGGCAAAGACCCAGCAGGTCAGCTGTTTCACCTTTGAGCTAAACTGTCCTGCATATTAATTAATTACTGCCATTATTTAACAAGGATGACCCATTGTGCCATTGATATCCATTGAGACTCCGTAAAATGCTTTGAAATAATTCACTTATTTTGTATAATCTAGATTTGCAAATATTCAGCATCACTGAGTGTATATGAGTAAGTCACATGACAGCATCAGTACCCCTAAACAAGGTAAACTTTTCTTGTAGAAGTCACAGTATTTTTCTTTGTCACAAGATGAGTTAAGAGCACTATTTCCAGCACTCCTCTACACATGATCTTCCCAGTACCAGCAGATACATTACTAACTAGCTTGTGAACATATGTGACCTTTTCTATAGTCATTGTTGGAAATCAAAACAGAGGGACAATAAGGGACAATAATACTCTCCCAGACCCAGGCCCTCCCAGGCCGCTGAACTATTCACCCTATCTCTAAGGGAGAGCCCAGTCACCCTTTGCAAAAAGCTCATTCCCACCACTTATATCTGCAGTCTCGTTCAGATGAAGCTCATGACCATAGTTGAGGGTAGGGACGTAGATCGACCGGTATATCGGGAGCTTCAATTTTACGCTCAGCTCTCTCAGCTTTCAGTCCCCAATTCTGTGAAACCAGCTTAAAGTCTGGATTTGGGAGACAGACACCCTCTCTAATTTTAAGATTAGGCTTAAAATGTTTAAAGCATAAAGTCAGGGTTGGATCAGGTGACCCTGAATCCTCAGTTGTGTTGTAATAGGTCAAGGCTTCTGAGGGATTCCCACAATGCATATTTTTCTTCTTCAGTCACCCTTTTTACTTACTATGTGTTAAGACACCTCTCTATGTTAAATTATTTGTTCTCTGGCTCTCTTGCAACCAGTCACAGCAGATGTCTCTCTCCCTGAGCCTGGTTCTGCTGCAGGTTTCTTCCTGCTAAAAGGGAGTTTTTCCTTCCCACTGTCACCAAACTGCTTGCTCATAGGGGGTCATATGATTGTTGGGTTTTCTCTGTTTTTTTTTTCTATTGTTATTGTTATCATTATTATCATTATTATTATTAGGGTCTTTACCTTAAATATATAAACTTTATATATTTATATATATATAAATATATAAAGTGCTTTTGGGAAACTGTTGTTGTAATTTTGCACTGGATAAAAAAATCTGAATTGTATTGTGTTGCGTTTGCAACACCGTTTCACTCCTTCCTGATTTCCTATTTCTTCTTATGTTTGTCACACTTAAAAGTTTTAGATCATCAAACATATTCAAATTTTTAAAACAATATAAGACTACAAAACACAAAATGCAGTTTCTAAATCAAGGTGTTTTTGATTAAGGGGATAAAACGTGTGTGAAAAGTGATTGCCCGCTCCAACATTAGAACATAAATTAGCTGCGGTGTATCACATGTTTGGAGAGTTGAGTTGAGTTTCTCTTGCCACACCCAGGCGTTACTACCACACCTGTTCTCAATGAAGAAATCACTTGAATAGGACCTGCCTGACAAGGTGGAGTAAAAAAGACCTCCAAAGAACGAAATCATCACCGTGATCCAAGGAAAGAAAATAATTGAGATCTCTGAGTCTGGAAAAGATTAGAAAGCCATTTCTAAAGCTGTGGGACTCCAGCAAACCACAGGAAGAGCCATTATCCACAAATGTTGAAAACATGGAACAGTGGTGAACTTTCCCAGGAAATGTTGTTACATAATAAAATGCACAATTAATGCATAGATTACATAGAATTCATTAGATGCCTCTTCAAGATAAATCCTATTGAAAGAAGAAGACTGTTTCCGACAGGAAAGTCTGAAAAGTCTCTGACAACAAAAAAATGTGCCAACCTGTCATTGGTGAAAAGACTGTAATGCCAGTAGAGCCCACCCACTTCTAACCTGCTTCTTCTCTGGGGAATGTCAATTGATCTGAATGGTGTGGGGCTGTAAGTGTCAGACCCACTTGTAGTGTTTGTTCTGGTCCTCATGGCACAAAGAAGAAGAAACTGGCTCCTACAGCCCTGTCCTGCTCTCTTTATCTCCTGATATCTCCAGCACACTCTTGAGACTGTGTTGGGAGACACAGCAAACCTTCTTGCAACTTCACCTATGGCATCACCTATGGCATCCCACGAGTAAAATTCAAAACTAGAAAAAAAAAGAGTCCTGATCGATTAGGAGAGCAGTGGTCTTTCCTCGAGGACAGACCAGGGTAACTTGCCACGTTCAGTGTGACTCTAAACTGAAGATGCCTGTGGTTTAATTGACACATTCTTTTCCTGTTTTGTGTGTATGGCTCATTGACTACTATTTGGAACAGAGCGCTTAATAATATTGTTAGAAGATGATGCTGTGTTGTGTTTGCTTACAGAGTTAAATGTACACACAGGAAGGAAGTGTGCTCTAACTGTTTGAGAGTTGTCAGCATCAGAGATGGGCAGTAACGCGTTACTTGTAACGCGTTACTGTAATCCGATTACTTTTTTCAAGTAAAGAGTAAAGTGAGGGATTACTATTGCAAAAACGGTAATTCGATTACCGTTACTTTACCGTAGGAACGCTGCGTTACTGCGTTACTAAAACCGTGATTTTTTTGCGAGAATGTCTCATGACAGTGACGTAAGCAAGTGTGACGTTTGTGACAACAGCTGTGTGCAGATCAACAGTGGATAATTGTCATGGCTAGACGGTCCTCACTGATCGTCTTGCCAATTTGTTGTGGTGTTTGTGTGTACTGTGTCGTGTTCTCCTCTCCATCCTGGGCATGTGTTTTTCTGCTGGAACATGTACTTCCGGAAGCCGTGGCACGGAACGGCAGTTGACCGGAGGGGAGTGTCCTAAGCTAGAATCATCGCACCTGTGCAGAATTACCTTGCCAGCGCAGACCTATTTAACGGGGCGGTTGAGTCACAACCAACGCTGGAACGTTGAACTAAACCGGGTAGCGTAGTCATGATTAGCATACCCGGTTTGTGAAGGAGAGGACGTTTTCGTTATTGAGCGTGTGTTTTTTCTCATCTGCCTCCAGGGTTCAAGGATTGGAGGAGGAGCCGGCACCAGGAGTTGTTGTGGATTATTACTGCACTGTCACCGTGAGGAGAGGTCGCCGTATCACTGCACTGCCCTTTTTGGATTATAGACTCGAACTGTTAACTCACCTTTTCACTGTAAATAAATCCACTGTCATTCTGCAAGGAGTCTCGCACCTGAGTCCTTTAATCCAATTCACCATGACAGAACGTTCCAGCCAAGTGGACTCAGCGGACTCGGCACCTTGGCGGCGCGAGCTGTCGCTCCAGGCGGCGCTACTAGAACGCCATGAGAACATGTTACAACATTTCTCCAAGGAGCAATCAGCGCTAATCCAGGTTGTGACAGAGCTAAAAGGTATGTTGCTATCTCCACCTGGAGCTGCTGGGGGGCCTTTACCAGTGCCACCTCCGATCAACGTCGCTGCTGCCTGCCCACTGCCCCCCTCCCCTCCTCCGCCACGGCGTGAACATTTGTTGCCAGTCCCAGAAAAATTTTCCGGAGATTTGGACAAGAGTAGGGGGTTTTTAATGCAGTGTGCCCTCACGTTTAGGCAGCAGCCTCAGGCTTACGCCACTGATTGTTCTAAAATCACCCTGATGGTGGAGCTGTTGACAGGTCGAGCCTTGCAGTGGGCACAAGCGGTCCTAAACTCCCAGCCTCAGATTTCCTACACTGATTTTTTGAGCAAATTTCGAAGTGTTTTTGATAAAGGAACTAACCCTGACAGTGCGACACATAGGATGTTTGTTTTGAAACAGGGCCGGAGGAGTGTCGCTGACTTTTCGGTGGATTTCTGGATTCTTGCTGAGGAGACTGGTTGGGAGGAGACGGCGCTCCGGGGAGCTTTCTTGAACAGTCTGAATGAGGGACTGAAGCGTGAGTTGGCTTCCAAAGAATTGCCTAAAACCTTGAGTGCATTGATTAATTTATGTATTAAGTTGGACGATCACCTTCGGGAGTTCAGCAAGCGGACACCGGGAGGCGCTGGGTGGCGGACTGGATTACCGGCCCTGGAGTGGAAGGGGACGGACCCGCGGTCAGCGGAAGAGGAGGAGCAGCCGATGCAGTTAGGCGGAGCACGGTTGAGCTCCACAGATTGGAGGAAGAGACGCCAGACGGGTGAGTGTTTTGCATGTGGAAAGAAGGGACATTTTGCTGACGCATGCCCCTCTCGGGGAAACGACCAGGCCCGTCAGTAGCTGTGGGAGTACTGACGGGTGCGACCATGAACATTGCTCCCCATCTGAGTTGTTCTGCTAAGTTGGTTTTTCAATCTCACACTCACCAGTGCCATGCATTAGTGGACTCTGGAGCTGAACAAAATTTTTTGGATGAATCGCTCGCTAGGCAGTTGGGCTTCCCCGCGGTTCCTCTCCGGGAGCCTCTTCAGGTTTCAGCTCTTAACGGCAGCCCGTTAGCGGCAATAACCCATCGCACTGTCGATCTGACTTTAGTTCTTTCTGGTAACCATGTTGAGAGAGTTTCCCTGTTTCTGTTTAAAGCCCCCGGCACCCCATTGGTCTTGGGGTTCCCATGGCTCAAACAGCACAATCCGCAGATCGACTGGGCTCAGGGACGCGTGACAGGCTGGAGCGAGTGGTGCCATGAACATTGTTTACGTGCAGCGGTGCCCAGTTTAGTGCCCCTAAATCCGGCGGCTCAGGTGAAGGCACCCGATCTCTCAGCCGTCCCTCCAGAGTACCACGACCTGGCTCAAGTATTCAGCAAAGACCTAGCAGTGTCTCTCCCGCCTCATCGCCCTTATGATTGCGGGATAGATCTGCACCCTGGCGCCCCATTACCCACCAGCCGGCTTTACAGCATCTCAAAGCCTGAACGTGAGACGATGGAGCGCTACATTACAGACTCTCTCGCTGCCGGCTTAATTCGCCCATCTACATCCCCTCTGGGGGCTGGATTCTTCTTTGTAGAGAAGAGGGACAGGTCTCTCCGCCCCTGTATTGATTTTCGGGGCCTGAACAAGATCACCGTCAAGAACAGATATCCCGTCCCTCTTCTTGTCTCAGCGTTTGAACTACTCCAAGGGGCGACTATCTTCTCCAAACTCGATCTCCGTAATGCATACCACCTGGTTCGTGTTCGTGAGGGGGATGAATGGAAGACGGCGTTTAACACCCATTTGGGGCACTTCGAATATCTGGTCATGCCATTCGGACTCACCAACGCCCCCGCTGTCTTCCAAGCAATGGTTAATGATGTGCTGCGTGACTTTATTAATCATTTTGTGTTTGTCTATTTAGACGACATTCTCATCTTCTCTAAGACTCGAGCCGAACATGTGAAACAGGTGCGACTGGTGCTGCAGCGTCTGCTGGAAAATCGACTTTTCGTCAAGGGTGAGAAATGCCAGTTTCATGTTCAGTCTGTGCCGTTTTTGGGGTTTATTGTGGAGGAGGGGCGGCTACGAGCCGATCCTGCTAAGGTGAAGGCAGTGGTGGAGTGGCCCGAACCCAAGACGCGTCGAGAACTGCAAAGGTTTATTGGGTTCGCCAACTTTTACAGGAGGTTCATCAGGAACTTTAGCCAGGTGGTTTCTCCCCTCACACAACTCACTTCTCCCAAACTGCCCTTTCTATGGTCTAGTTCCGCGCAGCAGGCATTTGCTCGTTTGAAACAACTGTTTTCCTCTGCTCCCATTTTGATCCAGGCTGACCTCACCCGACCATTTGTGGTGGAAGTGGACGCATCGGATTCGGGGGTGGGGGCCGTTCTCTCCGAGCGGGTGGGTGGCAAGCTGCATCCATGTGCCTACTTCTCTCGACGGCTGACCCAAGCGGAACAGAATTACGACGTGGGCGATCGGGAGCTCCTCGCCATCAAGCTGGCCCTGGAGGAATGGAGGCACTGGTTGGAGGGAAGTGAACACCCCGTTGTGGTTTGGACGGACCATAAGAACTTGGCGTATATCCAGGCAGCTAAGCGTCTTAACGCACGTCAAGCCAGGTGGGCCCTGTTCTTTACACGTTTCAATATCACTATAACCTACAGACCAGGATCACGCAACACGAAACCCGATGCTCTCTCACGCCAATTTGCACCACACACGGATGACGGAGAGAAGCAGAGACCCATTCTGCCCGCCACTTGCATCGTGGGAGCTATCACATGGGAGATCGAGAGGATGGTTAAAGAGGCCCAGCAACAGGAGCCGGACCCAGGGACGGGCCCTGATGGACGACTGTTTGTCCCCACAACGGTCCGGGGCAAGGTTATACACTGGGCCCATACAGCAAAGTTCTCCTGCCACCCTGGTAAGAACCGCACCGTGAGTTTCCTGCGACGTTTGTTTTGGTGGCCCTCTCTTCTCAGGGATGTTCGGGACTACGTTGCGGCCTGCCCTACCTGCGCTCGCAATAAGACCCCCAGTGCCCCCCAGGCCGGTCTCTTGCACCCTCTGCCAGTCCCCAAGCGCCCCTGGTCGCATGTTGCTTTGGATTTTGTCACTGGTCTACCGTCGTCATCAGGTAACACGACCATACTAACTGTTGTAGATCGTTTTTCCTTTGTGGCGTTGCCCAAACTCCCGACTGCCTTAGAGACGGCTCGGCTCCTTACCGAGCATGTTTTTCGGTTACATGGGATTCCACAAGACATTGTTTCTGATCGGGGCCCCCAGTTTACTTCCCGGGTCTGGAGGGCGTTTTGTTCAGGACTAGGGGCCCGTGTGAGTTTGTCTTCAGGTTTTCATCCTCAGACGAACGGTCAGGCGGAGAGGGCGAATCAGGAGTTGGAAACCATGTTACGCTGTGTGGTTTCCTCGAACCAATCCACCTGGAGTGACCAGTTGGCTTGGATTGAGTACGCCCACAATTCCAGCACGTCGGCAGCCACTGGTGTGTCTCCGTTTGAAGCGTCGCTGGGGTACCAGCCACCATTACTTGCCATCACTGAAGGTGAGCTGGCCGTTCCCTCTGTTCAGCATCATATGAGACGCTGCAGGCGGGCGTGGCGCGCCACCAAGGCGGCTCTGTTGAGGACGACGGCGCAGAATAAGAGGTTGGCCGATCGTCGCCGCACTCCGGCCCCTGCCTATCGTGTTGGACAGCAGGTGTGGCTCTCTTCCAGGTATATTCCCTTACGAACTGAATCCAAGAAGTTGGCCCCGCGTTTTATTGGGCCCTTTTCGATCCAAGCTGTGTTGAATCCGGTGTCTGTTCGTTTGGCCCTTCCTCGCAACATGAGGATTCATAATGTGTTTCATGTTTCCCAGGTGAAACCGGTCCGGACCAGCCCTTTGTGCCCGCCTTCCAGGCCCCCGCCGCCCGCCCGGGTTGTTGCCGGCGCTCCTGCTTATGCCATCACGCGGATTATGGATGCCAGGCGTCGCGGTAGGGGCTTCCAGTTTTTGGTGGATTGGGAGGGGTATGGTCCGGAAGAGCGTGCTTGGGTGCCGCGGTCTGCGATTCTGGATGATGCTATGGTGAAGGAATTCCGCCGCCGGCACCCTGACAAATTTGGTCGATCGCCGGGAGGCTCCCGTTAATGGGGGGGTACTGTCATGGCTAGACGGTCCTCACTGATCGTCTTGCCAATTTGTTGTGGTGTTTGTGTGTACTGTGTCGTGTTCTCCTCTCCATCCTGGGCATGTGTTTTTCTGCTGGAACATGTACTTCCGGAAGCCGTGGCACGGAACGGCAGTTGACCGGAGGGGAGTGTCCTAAGCTAGAATCATCGCACCTGTGCAGAATTACCTTGCCAGCGCAGACCTATTTAACGGGGCGGTTGAGTCACAACCAACGCTGGAACGTTGAACTAAACCGGGTAGCGTAGTCATGATTAGCATACCCGGTTTGTGAAGGAGAGGACGTTTTCGTTATTGAGCGTGTGTTTTTTCTCATCTGCCTCCAGGGTTCAAGGATTGGAGGAGGAGCCGGCACCAGGAGTTGTTGTGGATTATTACTGCACTGACATCGTGAGGAGAGGTCGCCGTATCACTGCACTGCCCTTTTTGGATTATAGACTCGAACTGTTAACTCACCTTTTCACTGTAAATAAATCCACTGTCATTCTGCAAGGAGTCTCGCACCTGAGTCCTTTAATCCAATTCACCATGACAATAATATATCGAGTGCGGGAGAGAATATGAGCATGCAACGTTTGAAGAGTGGAAGTACTGACCTTATTTTGATATTGATTCCACAAAAAGTGACAAAAACATTTGCGTCCGTTATGCGTGGGAAGAAAACTTCTTTTTACAGCGCAGGACCACTAGTCTTTGGCTTTATTTATTTTCTGCTGTGTTTTACTTGCATCTATTTGAAAGAGTGAGTGTAAACACACACTAAAAATATTTTATGTGCTGGAATGTGCAGAAAATAGGTTTAAATATTAAACAAATTTCTTCCAGTCAGAGAATGTTGCATATAATTAAATTTTTGCTTGATGCATAAAGTTAAAAGATTAAAACTAATAAAACAAGTTTTAAAAAGGGACTTTTCCATTTGATTACATTTTGTATGATGGATTATGTAGAAAAAGTAGAACTGGGCTCAAAGATCTATCCTTTATCACCTATTCAGGTTGTAAATGGTGTTTTTAAAAAGTAACTAAGTAACTAAGTTACTTTTGAAAATAAGTAATCAGTAAAGTAACGGGATTACTTTTTTGGGGAAGTATCAGTAATTAGTTACTGATTACTTTTTTCAAGTAACTTGACCAACACTGGTCATCATTCAGTAATAAAAATCTGTGTCACTTTAAGTAATGAAAATGTGGAGCAGTGTTGAGGTGGTCTTACGGCACCAGTAGAGGTTTTTAAATAATTTTTCAAGGCAAATATAAAAAATGTAAATGTAGTAATTTTGTGTTGGTATGATGATATTATTAAACTAAGTTAAAGAAATTCTTTACTAAACGTGACTCGTTGGTGTTCTTATCTTTAAACACACATGGATGTTTGTGGAAACATACTAGTATGTACTTCATGCAATCTGTTATTGGATATTTTTAAAAAGAAAACTTTATGTCAGGAACACGTTTTAATAGTAAAGATAAATATACAATAGAATATATGAAAATACTGTACTTTTTATTTAATTATATCAACTGTGACAAATATGTTTTTTATGTTTAATATAAAGAGATATTTCATACTTGATATAATTAAAAATGAAATGTAGATCGTTGTAGTTACTAGTTTACCAACAGGATTTTGACTTTTTTAAGTGTTTTTTTTTTACATTAAATTAGATAATAAAAGACTATAACAGTGTTTTTCTGATTAACTGTATTACAGCAGTGTTTGACCACATCATCAGGTAATTTCATTGTTGTTATACATGTAAATATCTTTTATGTAACATAAAAAAATACCACGTTTCATGTATATACTGTCTCACAAAATACGTTTTTTTATATAGATCATTCAAAATTTCTTTGTATTTATGCGATAAAAAGAATTCTGTTATTTTACAGTATTAATCTATTTTTTACAGTGTAGTGCTACAGTGATAGATGGTCTAAATTAGTTAGTTAATTATTTAGTTTTAAATAATGAGGTCAGATATATACAAATAATCCCTATGAATCAAAGGTCAGGCTTGTTTAAATCAGGTTTCACTACTCCTTGTTGTCAAAGAGGGGATATTCCCAATACGGCACAGCGCTACCTGGGAGAGTAAAAATATGCTGAAAATAAAAGAAAAGGTATCCTTCACTGAGTAACACAATCCTGAATATGATGCATGGACACTGAAATGTATATCCTAAAAGGATTTTATTCCAAAGTACCCACTGCCATTAATTACTAGTTACTTCATGACAACAGCTCTGTCTCCAGGAGAAAAAATGACAAAGAAACATTTAACTTGCCTGCATGTTTCATCCTTTCATGAGCAAATTCGGGGAAAACACTTCCAGTTGATAGCACGCTGCTTGTGAACCTGAAACCAATCACTTGTTGTTTCTGAAACCTTGACATGGCTTTGTACCTTCAGGTACTGTCAAACACCTGTCGAAAACATGACCACTCACTCTCTTTATGAAACCCCGGAGCACACAGTGGGGACAATGTAATGCACAGCAGAGTCAGGTTTCCTCTGAGAATGGAGCAAACCACTGGCTAACTGAAGAGGAAATAGATTTGCCACAGTGCCACAAGGGGGGAGAATGCTCTCCCACCTAGAGAGAGCCTGCAGCATTATTAGGATGTGCAGTCCTGCACAGTCGTGCGATTAAAGATGGATTTCCCTTTCTCAGTGTGGAACAAGGGCTTGATGACCCCTATGAGCTCCAAACCCAGAACAGACCAACCGCAGCAGCTATCCAACTGTGTCTCCCTGCAATGCACCATCTTTAAAATGTCAAAGTGACTGCACATGTGACTAACTGAAATTCAACTGAAATATTAAGTAGACTTTGATACTTTGTGACCTTTACAAGACATAATGTGGATTGCACAACACTGGTCACTACATTCTTCATTTCCGGTTAATACTTGTACAGCTGCTGTTATTGTGTATATATTTATTTATATTTATATTTCTTCATACATTCTTATATAGTTCTATATTGTGTATTTTGTTGTACAGTTATTTTATTTTCAACTTTAATTTATATATTTTATCTTATTCTTTCCCAGTTAAATTTACCCTTCATTCTAATTTGTGTTGTACAGTTATTTCATTTTTAACCTTAATTTATATTTTATTCCTTCTAGTTAAATTTACCCTTTTTAATTTTTCATATTTATTTCCTATCTTATTCATAGCCTTTTCCTTTTTTGTTTTCTTTAGGTCACGAGCAGTTGTCCAAGCATTTCACTACATATCGTACTGTGTATGACTGTGTACGTGACAAATAAAATTTGAATTTTTTGATTTTTTTTTTTTTACAATGTCAGCACACTCATCTCTCTCCAATGAATTGAGATATATCTTTATTTCTATCAGTCCTTCTGTTCTTTGCATACGTCAATAACTCTAAACACAACTTGAATGGTTCATTTCTAAGAACCTGAGTAGGTGCAGTGACACATTTGAGTAGTGATATCATTTTATGGCACTTGGTCAATGGCAATCAGCAAGTGAGCTTACCACACCTCTACTGCTCGGCATCATCATCCAAACTGCATGCCATGGTGTGTCTTCATCTGGCTCCAGGAATAATATTACAGGCATCAGAGAGGATCATATTAAATGGACGCAGCTAAAAAAGTGACCATGGAAAAGAATCCCAGTGATGTCACACAGATATCAATGACAAAACCCCAGTGTGCTAACGTTAGCTTATCTGCTAACACTAGAAGTTGCTTGTTACCCAACTATAGGCCAAAACAAGGTTGGTGTTCTCACCTTAGCTCGTCAATAGCTTTAATGCAAAAATGTTAAATGTAATGGATACTATTGCCCCCATTAAGGTGAAGGTTATCTCTGGAAGGAAAAAGTATCCATGGAGAAACTCCACACTAGTGAAAAATGAAAAAAGAGAGTGTAGGAAAGCTGAGCGCAGATGGAGAAAAACAAACCTCCAGGTCCATTATGACATCTATAAAGAGAAACTTCACAATTATAATTTACAACTGAGGAGTGCAAGAAGGTCCTACTTCTCTGACATCATCACTAAAAACAGCCATACTGCTCGGGTCTTATTTTCTACAGTTGACAGGCTAACAAACCCTCCTGTGCCAGTGGCAGCTGAACTTCATTCAACCATGGCCTGCAATGACTTTGCCAAATTCTTCACAGACAAAATCCAAAAGATTAGACAAGCAGTTGGTACATCAACAGCAGATCCAGGATATGTACTGTGTCCACCGAAAAACTGTTTAAACACCATCAAACAGTTTCACCCGATTAACAGCAAAGACCTGGAGGACATCTTAGGTCAACTGAACTCCTCCTCTTGCTGTTTAGATGTCCTGCCAACAAGTTTTTTCAAAAAGGTCTCAAAGACTTTAGAGTCAGACCTGTTACAGATCGTCAACTTTTCCTTAATGTCAGGTGTGTTTCCAGAACCACTAAAAACTGCTGTAATCAAACCTATACTGAAAAAGGACAATCTTGACAAGACACAAATGAAAAACTACAGGCCGATCTCAAATCTCCCATTTTTAAGTAAGATCATTGAAAAAGCAGTTTCTCAACAGCTCAATTACTTCTTAAAACAGAATAACTGCTACGATGCCTTCCAGTCAGGTTTTAGACAGAACCACAGCACTGAAACCGCTCTGACAAAAGTGTTTAATGACATATGTCTGAACACAGACAGTGGAAAAATGTCAGTCCTAGTTTTACTGGATCTCAGTGCAGCATTTGATACAGTTGACCACAACATATTACTCAAACGACTGGAGAACTGGGCAGGTCTTTCAGGAACTGTACTAAACTGGTTCAAAACATACTTAGAAAACAGGAAATACTTTGTATCAATAGGTAACTTCACATCCGAGCAGACAAGTATCACATGTGGAGTTCCCCAAGGTTCCATCTTGGGACCCCCTCTGTTTAACATTTACATGCTCCCACTGGCACAGATTATAAACAACAACAAAATAAACTATCACAGCTATGCAGATGACACACAAATATATATCACAATGTCACCAGGAGACCGAGGCCCTGTACAGGCTCTTGGTAAATGCATTGAGGAAATTAATGACTGGTTGTGCCACAATTTTCTCCAACTAAACAAAAACAAAACTGAAGTAATAGTCTTTGGCGCCAAAGAAAAACGATTACAGGTCACCAGAGAACTTCAATCTATACATCTAAAAACCACAAACCAGGCGAGAAATTTGGGTGTAGTGATGGATGCAGACCTAAACTTAGAAAAACACATTAAGACAATAACAAAATCAGCTTACTATCACCTCAAGAATATTTCAAGGATAAAAGATCTGATGTCTCAACAGGACCTGGAAAAACTAGTCCATGCATTCATCTTTAGTAGGCTTGATTACTGTAACAGCATCTTTACAGGTCTACCTAAAAAATCAGTCAGACAACTACAGCTCATTCAGAACTCTGCTGCTCGAGTCCTCACTAAGACCAAAAAAGTGGACCACATCAGTCCAGCTCTGAGGTCTTTACACTGGCTGCCTGTCCGTCAGAGGATAGACTTTAAAGTTCTGATGCTGGCCTATAAAGCTCTGAATGGTTTAGGACCAAAATACATCAGTGACCTCCTGACCCAGTATGAACCTTCCAGATCCCTCAGGTCATCTGGATCCGGTCTTTTATCAGTTCCCAGAGTCAGAACCAGACACGGAGAAGCTGCATTCAGCTTTTATGCTCCTTATATCTGGAACAAACTCCCAGAAAGCCTCAGATCAGCTGAAACACTCAGTTTATTTAAATCCAGGTTGAAGACTCACCTATTCTCAGCTGCATTTGAATAAAGCACCAAATCCACACTTTTAAGCTTAAATTTCAAAACTTACACTAACTACTGATCTTATCTATTTCTGATTTTATCTGTTTTGATTTTATATACTGTTTTGTTTGTTTGTTAAGCTTAAATTTCAAAACTTACATTAACTACTGATTTTATCTACTGTTCTGATTTTATCTGTTTTGATTTTATATACTGTTTTGTTTGTTTGTTTGTTTGTTAAGTGGGTTTAGAGCTCTGGGTAGCTCCCCAGCTGGGTCTAGACTGGGTCTAGAGAGTATTTTAAATTCAGGGAATTTAAAATAGAAAGTAGCTCGTCCACAGAAGGACTGGTAGCTCCCCTTACGATAAGGGTTCAGATCGCGCGAACAGGTGTGAAATGTGTGTTTAGTTAGTTTGTTTGTTTGCTTGTTTTAATCAATTTTAAATCATGCTTTTTATTTGTTTTTGTTTCTAATGTCTCTGTAAAGCACTTTGAATCACCTTGTTGTTGAATTGTGCTATACAAATAAATTTGCCTTGCCTTGCCTTGCCTTACGTGCGTTGTTGTAGCCTGAATTTTACTGAAGCCACACCCATGTTAATCTTTTGCCCTTATAATCAAATCAAATCACTTTTATTGTCACATCACATGTGCAGGTACACTGGTACAGTACATGCGAGTGAAATTCTTGTGTGTGAGCTTCACAAGCAACAGAGGTGTGTAAAAATACAATAACATAAAACAAGCAAAATATAAGAATGGCTAAATCTGAGAGTAATAAATATATGTACAATATAAGAGTGTATGCATTACTGGATGTGTATACTAAATATGTTTTTCTACGTGTGTGTGTGTGTGTGTGTGTGTGTGTGTATACATATTTTACAAGTTTATATGGAGTGTGTATAAATTATAAACTGACATTTTTTTTCGAGAATTTCTTCAGTCACTCTTCAGCAACATGTTTCACTATTTTCACCCCGTAACAGCATCTGTTACCGCACGCTGCTCCTGGACCAACAGTGGACCAACAGACCTGGTGATTAAACTGAAGTTTTAAGAAAGCAAAAAGGCTGCATTGTGTTCATTATCCTCTAAACAGCTCTATAGACTTGACTCGTGTATGAAATTAGTTGTGTCAAATCTTCCACCTGAGAGCTGCTGGGCTCAGGTGACGTCAGTGCTCTGCAGAACACAGCTGTTCGTTCTCTTTTGGGAAACTCTTGTAATCAGACCTGATATTTTGAATTATTGTCAATTTTTTTTCAGTGATCAAAGTTTATGTTGCAGACCGCGTGCTGTGAATTGCTCTAGGACTCTGCACTGAGCAGACATCAGCATAATCTGCTGCGCTGTGCATGTCCATAATTTCTTTACCTAATAAAAAGCAGCTTATTTTTATATGAAGAAAAAAGACTTGCCTGTTCATCCACTGTGCAATGGCTTAAAAAATAATAAGCACAGATTTAAGAAAAAGCTGAGTAGACCTTACCCTGATTGAATGCTGGTAACTGTTAAATGTGGACTAGACAAAGATTGTTGTCCTTAAAGAATAATAATCAGAATTATATTAATGCTGTGGTCTTTCATACATCTATTTATATCACAATAGGAATGAACGTAATCTCTGTTTGTAGCTTACGTAATTCCATGATAACTGTCTCATGCTTATAACAAGGAGGTGTAAACAGCAGCTTATACTATAGATATGTTCTTGTCTGTACTTTAATCAACACAAATGTAATATGCATTTGGTCCTGGGTTTGTTATGCAAATCACATTCACAGAATCACCAACCATAGCAGGAACCTGTCAGAAATATAGTCCACAGGGCAATGCTGTCAGGCCTCTGAATGGATGTCATAGACTGGGAGAAGTTTGTCTTGAGGAATAATATGAAACTTTGACACCAAATGCACGTAAAGGCACCCCAAAAACATAAGCTGTCAACCGGTGCCCCTTTTTGGTTTTCCTCTTTTTAAAAGGTGCCGTAGTGTAGACCAGCGGTCCCCAACCCCCAGGCCTTGGACCGGTACCCGTCTGTGAGTTGTTTGGTACCGGGCCGCGAGAGTTGAGGCTCAGGTGTGAAATGTATGGTTTTCAGTGTTTTTATCGGTTTTCAGCTTTATTTTGTTATCGTTTTGATCGTTAACTCTGTTTTCCTGGGTCTTTTCACGTGTGTTATGAATAAATCTTCTTTTTTCCGGTACCGGTACTAGTTTTATTTTGTTGTATTTATCCGCGACACCTTAAAGGCCGGTCCGTGAAAATATTGTCGGGCATAAACCGGTCCATGGCGCAAAAAAGGTTGGGGACCGCTGGTGTAGACTATGTCAGACCTACATCTGAGAACTTGCTGTAGTTTTTATGTTGGGGATTTACTGGCAGAGTTACAATATGTGTGGGCTTTGTTTTATATTCTTTAATTGGTAGCAATGGAAGATCTTGCTCCTGTAGTGACCTCACAGCCCAATCCAAATATCAAAACCTCAATGAAAAGTTCATCATATGAAGTGAAGCATGACTTCCTCCAACAACAGTTCCTGCAAAACTGATAAACTTTACAGTGGCACAGGAGCTGTTCGGATCATCTCCAAAACTGACCGGGGCTCATCGTTCATGTCTCGCACACTAAAAGAACTGTATGAATTGCTGGGCATTAAATCATTTTGGACCAGTATCTACCACCCTCAGACTGACTGATGGAGCAGCTGAAGAAGACCAAGTCCATGAAGTTGATTCATTAGGATGAATGAATTTGGGATCCCGGTTAGACCCTCTCTTTTTTCCAGTGCGGGGAGTTCCCCAGGCCTTCACGGGATTTTCCTCCTTTGAATTCCCATTCGGGAGAGACCCAGGGGGAATTTTCAGCCTAATTAAAGAAAACTGGGAGGTAGGTGGAAGCCCAGCAATAAATGCCCAGTGTGTGGAGTGGACCCAATAGCAGACGCAAGAGACAGGATTAAACTTAACAAAACACATGCTGTTTAATATGGCGGAAAAACACAAAACAAAAGGCAAGGTGAATCACGACAACACTAAACAATAACCTAAACTGGAAAAACCAGATCTAAAAGGAGGAACATGAATACCTGGAACTTGGAGACATAGAAAACAGACAGCCTGACAAAGAACAGAGTGAAACTGACAGGACATATACACAGAGGGGTGATGAGGGAAAAGGAAACACACAGTCAGTGGTATTCTGTGTTGTCATTGGTAGTCACATCACTCACCTTGAAGTTTAACTTGGGAACAGCCCATTTCATGTCACCAGTGGTTATTTTTTCCATCTTTGCTTGAAGATGTTTAATGTCATTGATGTCCTTATTGTCTCTTGTTGCCTCATTTCTGCTAGTCCTGCGCATTGTGACTTTTTTGACACTAGAAACAGTTTTATGAATCTTTTTAGCTTTTAGTGTGCTTTAGTTTACTGATGGGAGCAAGCACAACGCTACATGCACGACCTAACAGAACTATGGAAAACTGTAGGCTTGTTAAATTGACTGATAACTGCAGAGGGTGCAGTGCTTGTTTCTAAATGAATGGGAATTGTTTTTTTGTAACACTGTAAAGTCTCATTTAGATTAACACTGGTAGTGACTGGATGTGAGACTCATCCAAACTGGCCTTGGTGACCCAGAGGATGGAGAAAGTGATCAGCAGCATTTACACCTGACAATTAACATTCTCAACCTCTCCTTAATGACAAATCACAAGTGTAAACACTAAAATGAATGAGGGCTGGTTCACTTTCAGGCCCTGGTGATGTGCTTGCTGGCTCATTGTCACACTGTCACTTGAACCAAGCAGACTGATCATTTTTCCTACTATGAGTCATAGACAGGCCTGCATTTTATGTCCTGCAGTTACACAAAATAAGATATGAATAAAAAAATTAAAAACTGCCTAATTGTATGAATAATTATTGCTTCCAAAGCAAGAAGTTGAGTGAGACCCACAGCTATCTGTGTGCTTGTTTTTAGCTTGATGAGTCGTGACAGAAGCATAAAGACATGTTGTCAGTAGTGTCCTTGGTGCTAAGCACAGTGATTTACAACCTTTATGTGAAGCCACATCTCTCTCACTACTGCTCCTTTTCCTTTCTCTCCATGTTCTTTTTTTCTTCCTCTCTTTTTCACTGCAGCAGCTTTCTGTCATGTTCTCTGCAAATCTGCTTTAAAAACCTTTTTTTATATATAAAAAGCAAACTTTCATGTATTTCAAGTATTGACAGCGTTATCTCTTACTCCTACACTGGATTAGATTTCCCAAGGTAAACAGACACAGCTCTACATATTCCCTTCTGCTGTACAATTCATTTTAACCACTTAGAGCCAATAACTGAGGTGAAGGTTTTCTTCTCTTGTGTGGCCTCTATGTTATCTTTCATAATCTTAGTGGTAGAGAGAAAGTCATTGATGTTGTTCCACATCAGTGATCTTTATCTGTTTTTGTAAATTCCTCACCTGATACTTTTAAAGTGACTAAAGACCCTACTCCTGGACGAACTCTTTTCCTGTCATTTTAAAAAGCTTTCCAATCATTTTTCACTTGAATGTTGTGGTATTTTGATGTTCTTTATCTTTTCAACGAGAAAAAAAACAGTTTCAATGAAATGGTAAAAGTGGTGATAAATTAAAAATAAGGTAAACAAAATACAGATAATTCATCAAATAAATGAGATTATGCAGTGAAAAAGTGTATATAACTGGATGCTCACTGTTACCTATGTATATTTTGTACAATCAGAAGCATACTGTAATAAAAAACAATAGAATGAATACACAGTAATGTTACAGGAGCAGTGATGTTTACAGAATCTGACATTATTACAAAGATTAAGATGATTAAGATTCTTTGTTATTATCCTAATAGTACACACTGAAAAGTCATCACAAGCCACATTGCTCAATCATTTTGTTTTACCTTTTCTAAATTGCTTGAGCTCACCCATCATACTGGATGTGCTCCAACATCATCAGTGTTTAAAAGCACTAAAATTTTTATGCTCAGTTTCAGTTGACTAGATCCTGAATTATCAGTTTATCTCATTTCTGCTTGTGTGGAGTAATTTGCCTTTTATTAATGATTTTATTGACGTGATTTTAATTGTTTTCAGATTGTATTTCAGTTTCTTTTGTGGAGTCATCCTCTGTGGTAATGCAGCAGCACTGCAACCCCTGCAACATCTGGCTATCAGCTGACACTGACTGTAGTCTAACATGAGCCATGCAGTTAGCATAGCTTTGAATTATTGCCACTTTGGTAACTTCACTGAGCACTGGATGACTGATATTTTAGCCTTTCATTTTTTACTTTCCTCTGTCTATATTGAGTTAACCTGTTATCCTTACCTCTGTGTGCTCTTTGTTGCTCTTTCTAATGTTTATATGTCCCTGCGTTCCTGCATGTGTTCCCTGCCTTTTGGATAGATCCTGTTGCTTTTTGGATTTTATTTATTTATTGGATATTCCTATCCCCCTACTGGCATCATGCATTGGTATGTGTAGCTACATTAAATGTTCATGTCAGTGCACCTGCCTGCCAGTCCTTGTGCCTGCATATTGTGTCCTTTGATAACCATTTTCAAAAATGTGACAAGGTCAGAGGAAGATGCACATATGTCAAGATGTCACTGGGACTGGAACAAACAATGAATGAAAAGTAGAAAAAAAAGTTTCAAACCTTTGCAACACATCATGTACTGTATAAAGTATGTGGAAAATGCCATATTTGAATTTTTGAACATGTTAGTTCTTCCCAGAGGTGGGACCAAGTCATTGTTTTGCAAGTCTCAAGTAAGTCTCAAGTCTTTATCCTCAAGTCTCAAGTAATGTCAGGCAAGTCAGAGTCGAGTCTCAAATCACTGGTGTAAAAGTCCGAGTAAAGTCACAAGTCTGAAATTTTGAATTTCAAGTCCTTTCGAGTCTTTAAAAAAAAAAAAAAGGAAAAAAGAATGTTGCAGTTATGCTAAATGTAAATATTAGACCATGTAATTTTTAAATCTGTGTTTTTCTCAACACATGACAAAATATTGAACTTAGAAAATATACACAAATTGTGAAATTGCACCTCTTTAAAATGCAGCTCAATTAAACCTAGCTCCAACAATAATTTTCACCGACAGTTCTGAGATAAGCTGCATGTTATTCTTGGATGCGGTTGTAGGACCGGCTTTAAAATCGCATGACAAAAATATCATACACATTAAAAAAAACTGCATCACCAACGTGGCCTGGACAACATTTGCTAGTTAGATGAAGTCAGCTATCTCATTGTAGCATATTTATATGCATATTTATAATTATATGGTTCTTGGAGTGAGTGCACACACTCATGAAGTTTAGTAACTTCAGGTCACTACAACAAGCCCAGGTACCGTTTACCAACGGATGGGTACAGGACCTTGAAATGCACCGTGTAGAACGAAAGACCATCGTACCTATCATAAGTTTACCAGTCTCACAAATCGTCTTCATGAATTCACATTCGTTAAACATTTATTAATAGGACCTTTGAGCTCAATGGTAATTAATTAGCAGTGGAAATAATTTCTGGTACGCATCACAGAAATGTAGCAGTGACAATAATACTGTATGCTGTAATCGTACTGGGCAATTGGTGATACAAAAAAACTGTTTTATCCTGTGAATAAAAGTATATGTTTTTGTCAATGTACCATAATAACAGAAGCGAAACGCAATATTGTGTCAGGACAATTCACTATTTATGCACAATAAACAAAGGAGCATAGCGCGACAATTTCTGTTCAGCGCCAGACTTGCTTGTAACCTATATCACCAATTATGTTATGAAAATGACGTATTAACTACTAGAGCAGACTGACCTTTGTGGAAATGCTTGGAGCAGACTAACCTGTGAGCTGGAGTGTTCTGGGACGTTATATTTGATCTTTGAATGGCTGCAATCCAGGCCATCCGTCGCCTGTTTGTCACTTCGGAAACATGGCTCGAACAATTTCTCTTCAACGACGTAATCCGATAACAACAGATCTCTTTACCCGTAGGCTTCCCGTGGCTGTCATGCGACCGGCTATTGCGGTTAATAATACAACAGCTTCTTGCCATTTTTGTGTTTCTTTTTATCGCTGTGTGACTGATTTCAATTGAAAGCCTGCGTGCGCTAGTACTTCTTGCCACGAGTTCCCAGAATCCTTTGCGGTTTTACCCCTGAATGACGTCACATTTTCAATCTCTATATAATATGCATGTTAAATTTTATATTTGGGGTGAAATATCAAGTCTTTTCAAGTAAACCGGTTCAAGTCCAATTCAAGTCCCAGGTCATTGGTGTAAAAGTCCAAGTCAAGTCACAAGTCTTAGAATATTTTTTCAAGTCAAGTCTAAAGTCATAAAATTAATGACTCGAGTCTGACTCGAGTCCAAGTCATGTGACCCGTGACATGATGATCCAAACTGCAATCCAGTTCAGTCAGGATGAGCTGCACTAGTGCACTCATTCACTGACATGAGTTATTGATTTCTGTGTTTTACAGTGTCACATAGTCACATAGTTGTTTTCCTAAAGGAAGATTTGACATCCCTGAAAGTAATTGCATCCATATAATTTTGATTGCATAGTGGAAAGAATTATTGTCAAGGATCTTATTACAGATTGGCACCACTCTAGTGCTAAAAACCATGAATGTCCTTTCCATTTAAAGCCAGTGTCAGTCACATTCTTGTATAGTTCTAACTCATTTGGTTTGTATCTAAAAATGTGAAGTCTTACATTCTTTCATGGACTAATATCACATTTCTCATTGGGATTATTCTCCTTAAAAGAGAAGAAATGGAAGCATCTATCCATTTTTTATCCATCCACTTCCCCTCCTGCATTATTGTTTTGAACCTTCATCCATTCATTCTCTTCCACTTATCCCTATCAGGGTCACTGGAGCCAACCCCAGCTACCATAGGGCAGGGTACATCTTCGACAGGTTTATTCAGGGTAACCAGAGAGACAGACAGCCAGTCACACTCACACCTACGGGCAATTTAGAATAGCCAGACTAACTGCAAATCATTGAACTGTGGAAGAAGCCAGAGTGAATGCAAGAACCCATGCAAACATGGGGAAAACAAGCAAACTCCACCACCATGTTACCCTAACTGGTTTTAAGCTGACCACTGGATTCAATCCCTCTTGCTATGGGGCCTCAGTGCTAACGACTGTCTCGCTGTGCTGACAAAGAAGAAAACAAAAAGCTATTAAGAATAGATGAGCTCAATACAAAATCAAGCTCAACATTTAAAACCGAGGTCCCTTCACAAAACAAATATCTGCTCACGGTTTCATTGAGTGGTTCAAATTTACAACAAATGCTTTGAACTACACCTTGATCTTTGTGGTCCAGGGGCCCGTTCTTCGTACGTCGCTCACTACATCCAAGATCAAATGACACATCCAAGATCAAACCATCGCGCTAACCGTGAGCTCGCTAATCCGGTTCTCCGAACACACCTTCCGTTGACGATTAGTACAGCTGGACGCAGTAATGTGAGATCACTGGGTGTCGTAAAAGGGGCTACGCATCGATAGTAGAAACATTGATCGGCAACCCTCTGATTGGTCGGCGAAAATGTCGAAGGAGTGCGCTCGGCTCGGTATTTTTCGGCAGCAGAGCAAGAACTCCTGAGTGAGGGATTTCAGGAGTTTCAGAGTTTAATCAGAACGCAAGGGAACACTGCAAAGGCTGCAAAAGCAAGGAGAGAGGGCTGGCAGAAAGTTGCTGACAAATTAAACTCGTAAGTAATTTAATAATAATAATAATAAATTGGATTTATATAGCGCTTTTCAAGGCACCCAAAGCGCTTTACAATGCCACTATTCATTCACTCTCACATTCACACACTGGTGGAGGCAGCTACGGTTGTAGCCACAGCTGCCCTGGGGCAGACTGACAGAAGCGAGGCTGCCATATCGCGCCATCGGCCCCTCTGGCCAACACCAGTAGGCGGTAGGGTAGATTATATTACACTATATTATCCAATATTATATTACATTATATTATATTGTTATATTATATCCTCTTTCACATTAGAGCCACAACAGGACCCACTAGAACATGGGAACAAGTAAAAGTGAAATATAAGAATAGTCTACAGAATGGTAATATTTATCACTTATATTGCTTTTCGTCTCTTGGAAAGAGACCCTGAAATAATCTGTTTGTTTATAACAGCAACCAAGAAAAGGGCAGAGCAAAAAAAGACAGGTGGTGGTCCTGCACCCCCTCGTCAACAAGTTGGTTAAGTAAATAATATCCTCACGGGAAAATCGATATCTCTCAATGAGCACACTGTCACGCTGAGCTGAAGGATCCTGTCTGTCCCGCAATATATGCTGAATTCTGAGGACTCTCCTTATCAATCTTGCACCTTCCGCAATGGGTTGCTCGCGTAAACGGACAGGATATGACTGCGACAGACTTCCCAAATCCACCTTGGCTTTTATAGCCGTGGTCTCTCATCTTGATTACACGAAGTAATTTACAATTACTACTCTGAAATAGGAATTAAATCTGTAATAATCACATACATGTAATAGAATGTTAATAGTACATTTCCCTTTTTTAGGAAATGACCTGTATGTATCTGTGTGACATCAATAAAAGGATCAAGTGCTGCATTATCTTCAGTTACATTGATGTTATTTATTTATCGCTGTTGCTTTCGTATAAATGAAGCGGACATACCTGCGTGGCCGCGATCTAATCCTGTTTACATAAAGTAAACCTGCTCCCGAGCAGGTTTACGCTTACGGCTTTGTTGCTATGACAGCAAGTCCCGGATGAGCTTCGGGGAACCGAACGATCCAAGATCACGCGAAATCGTCAACAATCTAATCCAGCTAACTTACTTAGCGAGGTACGAAGAACAGGCCCCAGGACTCCTAGTCTAACCTAGATTACAACCTGCTTCAGCTTAACACATGAAAACAAGACGCAGCCTGCTGCTTTCACTGTACAGCAAGAAGTGCAGGCACTGCAGATGAAAATTACATGTAATTGGCTGAAATTCAAAGAATAAGATACAGCATGACTGTCATGAATCGCTGTGCGGCAGGAGGGAGTTGGACCCAAAATGCAGGACTCACAGACTCGAGGGAATGAACTCAAAACACAGCTTTATTTGCCGGTAGAACAAACATACAAACTAAACTAAACTGGGAAGCCACAAACTAAGAACTCACAGCGAGACACAGGGAGATCCACACACAGCATGAGGGACGACGTCACACTGACTCAGAGAAACACAGGGTTTAAATACACTGGGGAGTAACGAGGGGAATGAGACACAGAAGGAGGGCACAGCTGGGAGAAATCAGGACTGACGAGACAAGCAAAGCAGGACACATTCACATAAGAAACGGACCTTCAAAGTAAAACAGGAAGGATCACACAGAGACGCGAACTTGACAGTGGAGACGGCAACTAAGAAACACAGAGACATAACCTATAAGGCAGAGGACTCTAAGAACCGAGAGACACAGAGGGGAACACAGGTGACACTGATAATCATAACGAGACAGGGCGGGGTGAACTGAACATGACATGTACAGGCGTGAGAGTCATAAAGTAAACAGGAAGTGCACAGAGGTTCAGACAGGAGGAGAGAGAGCACGGGGAAAACACAGACATAACGGGATGGGGAAACATGAAACAACCACAAAGGGAGACGAGGGCTCATAAATACACAGAGGGCACACAGGGGGTAAAAGCCATGAAGGGAAAACACTTAGGGAACAACACAACAGGGCAACTCAGAAAACATGGCCTAAATAAGGAATAAAATACAAACATACAAGAAAACCAAGAACACTGGGCCAACATGGCCCAGGACCATGACAGTACCCCCCCCCCCCCCTCAAGGGCTGGCTCCCGACAGCCCAAACCCGAAAAAACAAAAACAGAAAACAACCCACCCAGGGCGGGAGGCGGGGGACCAGGACGGAGGGACCAGAACGGGAAACAAAAACAAACAGAAGACACAGGAGCACATGACCACAGTCCAAATAAAGTTCAGGGGGCCGACCCAGAGCCCACAGGCACAAGAGTTCACGGGTCACACGGTCGGGGGGCTGACCAGGTGGGTGGCACAGGTGACAGAGCTGGTCCGGAGGCCGGCCGTGCGGAAGGCAGCGGCGATGGCGAAGGGGGGGACAACGACGGAGCAGTTCAGGGGGCCGACCGCGCGGAAGGCAGCGGCGGCCCTCCAGTCTCAGGCGTGCTGGCCATGGCCTGGTGGGCACAGGACCAGTCGAGGCAGGACCAGACGAGGTTGCAGAGGCTAAGGCCGGACCAGGCGGAGCTGCAGAGGCTGAGGCCGGACCAGGCGGAGCTGCAGAGGCTGAGGCCGGACCAGGCGGAGCTGCAGAGGCTGAGGCCGGACCAGGCGGAGCTGCAGAGGCTGAGGCCGGACCAGGCGGAGCTGCAGAGGCAGGTGGCTGAACGGGCTCCTCGGGCCCTCCAGCGGAGACAGGAGGCTGAACGGGCTCCTCGGGCCCTCCAGCTGACGTGGCAGGTGGCTGAACGGGCTCACTGGAACCCCCAGCGGACGAGGTAGATGGCGGCACGGGAGCCGCGGAGTGCTGGATGAGCTCATCCGAGCTTCCAGCAGGAGCCGATGTAGAGCCAGAGAGAATTGGGACCCCGGGCTCAACGTTAAGCTGGCTAGAAAACTGCACTGCTACGGGGAACTGGGCCAAAGGTTCAGGTGCGAGCTGAGCTGCTGGACACACGGGGACCTGAGCTGCTGGACACACGGGGACCTGAGCTGCTGGACACACGGGGACCTGAGCTGCTGGACACACGGGGACCTGAGCTGCTGGACACACGGGGACCTGAGCTGCTGGACACACGGGGACCTGAGCTGCTGGACACACGGGGACCTGAGCTGCTAACGGTGGAGAAGTAAATGACTGCACAGGGGACTGAACTGATGTCTGTAGTAACGGTGGTGGTGAGAGTGGAGTAGGTGGTGGAGTTAATGACTTCACAGGGGAATGAACTAGAGGTAGTGACGGTTGTGGTGCTGGTGGTTGAGTGGGTGACTGTGCTAAAGGAGGCTGCACTGGGGACACTGGAGACTGCACTGGGGACACTGGAGACTGCACTGGGGAAAGCAGAGCTGCAGGAGACTGCGCTAGAGACTGCAGTGATGGTTGTAGTGGAGGTGTGACGGGTGGAGGAGTGGCTGAAGTGGCTGCGGGTCGGGCGGCTAGTGGCTCAGCTACAGAGCATATTAACGGCAGGGCTATGGGTTGAATGTCTGACTGAGTAGCAGCCTGAATGGCTGGGTGTAGTGATGGTGGTGGTGGAAGGGAAACAGGTGGTAGTGTGGATGACGGAACTAAGGGCGACTGAGTGGCAGACCGAACTGATGACTGAAGCGATGGTAGAGGTGAAAATGGAGCGTGTGGTGGAGTTAATGGCTGTGCTAGCGGGGACACAGGAGACGCAGCTTGTAGCTGGGCAGCTAAGAGAGCTTCAGGAGGCTGGGCAGCTGATAAACTGTTCACATTACCGTCCGTAGCACAAAACACAGCCCCTGAACGAATAGTTCCACGGTTCGACACAAAAAAAAAAAAAGAGTCCTTACTCACCACAGCTGGCGATGTACAAGTCTGAATGTCCGGCTGTGGGGTGGCGCGCTGGCGGCGTGGTCGTCGTTTCTTTTTAGATGATGGCTCTGACGGGCCGAGCGGCTCCACATCCGGCCCTTCAGGCAGGTGGGCAGTAGCAGCTGGGGGATGAAGGTGGAGCTCATTTTGGATTAAATCCTGTTCGAGTGGGTGGAGCGCACTGAGTAGCCAGGGAAGACCAGAGATTAAACGCTGTAGTTTGGTTTCCACAGCACAGCAAAATTCCTTCCCCTCATGTTCGAGCCACAGATGCAGGAGTCTTTCCACGGAGTAGATTATGTCCAGACGCAGTTCTTCTGGTGGGTTGAGTGCTGCTGGGTCCATATCTGGTGACGTCATACTGTCATGAATCGCTGTGCGGCAGGAGGGAGTTGGACCCAAAATGCAGGACTCACAGACTCGAGGGAATGAACTCAAAACACAGCTTTATTTGCCGGTAGAACAAACATACAAACTAAACTGGGAAGCCACAAACTAAGAACTCACAGCGAGACACAGGGAGATCCACACACAGCATGAGGGACGACGTCACACTGACTCAGAGAAACACAGGGTTTAAATACACTGGGGAGTAACGAGGGGAATGAGACACAGAAGGAGGGCACAGCTGGGAGAAATCAGGACTGACGAGACAAGCAAAGCAGGACACATTCACATAAGAAACGGACCTTCAAAGTAAAACAGGAAGGATCACACAGAGACGCGAACTTGACAGTGGAGACGGCAACTAAGAAACACAGAGACATAACCTATAAGGCAGAGGACTCTAAGAACCGAGAGACACAGAGGGGAACACAGGTGACACTGATAATCATAACAAGACAGGGCGGGGTGAACTGAACATGACATGTACAGGCGTGAGAGTCACAAAGTAAACAGGAAGTGCACAGAGGTTCAGACAGGAGGAGAGAGAGCACGGGGAAAACACAGACATAACGGGATGGGGAAACATGAAACAACCACAAAGGGAGACGAGGGCTCATAAATACACAGAGGGCACACAGGGGGTAAAAGCCATGAAGGGAAAACACTTAGGGAACAACACAACAGGGCAACTCAGAAAACATGGCCTAAATAAGGAATAAAATACAAACATACAAGAAAACCAAGAACACTGGGCCAACATGGCCCAGGACCATGACAATGACTTCTTTAAAATGAAGTTGGTTGTGCTCGAGGCAGACAGTAACCTCTCAGGGAAAAGGCTGGGAAAGAGTAAGTACGACAGAGACAGGGAAGAATGCCCCGCCGCGATGGGGAAAAGGGGGAATTTGATAAAAAAAATTAAGGGAAAGGAATGGTTGAAACACAGTCAGGTAAAGAAAGAAAATAGATAAAGTGTGCACCAGGGTGCTTAAAAAGAGATGTGACATCCTACAAACAAAAATAAATGAGGTCTGGAACAGGGGCCATTATAATCTCCAAAATACATCCAGGTTCTTGTTTGGCCCAGTCACAGTCGCATTCATATTTTTCTCTCCTCGCTATCCATCATTTTCTCTGACTTCCTCTCCCACTAAGTCTTGCTGTCTATTCCTCACATTTACCTCTTTTTCATTCCGTTTTGGTTTTTTTTCCTATTCCTCAATGAGCCACACACACGCACACACAATCCTAATACCATTTCCAGACAGGCATTGTTAAAATCCAGCTAGGCTGAATGAATACACAGCTCACTTCTGCTGGCTGAGAGCTCAGACTAAGGAACTGATTGTTTGTATTATTTTCATGTTGAGGCGTCCAATAAAATGAATTCCTCAGTTTGCAGAATACTGAATGACATAGGTGTCATTTTTTGAGATTGCCTGGCCTCATATGGGTTTTTTGTGTGGAACTGCTTTTGAAAGGACTCAGGTGAAAGTACTTGATTACAGCGTGCCATTTTGCAACGGTAATTCCATAAGACGAGTTTCTTCCTAAGAAATTCTGCGATCCGTGTATATGTTCTGCTAAAACCCACCTCGAATCACCTGATTTACAAAAACACTAATCAGTTTTTGGATTTAAAACGAGGCCTCTTCTTTACGTTGCCAGTCCCACAGTCACCCCTGATACCTGCTCCGCTGCTGTTGACTGCTTTTTCCACTTCTTGTCAGCACTGCACAGATCAACTCTGTTTCATTGTTTTCATCTACAGAAACTGCTGTTTGTGGTTCCTTCATCTCTGTCTTCTTTTCAAGGAAGAGTTATTCTGGGTAATTTGGCAAATGAAAAACCTGCTGTAACAACTGTCATCTGACAAATAGAAGCTCCCCACTGCTGTGTGTATACAATGATCTGTCAAAGCAAAGACGCCCAGGCCCAACCCTTCTGGGTCACCCTCTAAGAGCAAGACTCAAAACTTTTATATGACTCCAACCCTGAGAGGCTTTTATAACGTGCTCATGTGCTCAGGCTGTGCAGACAGTTTCTTTCCACTGCCCTGCTGCATTTCCAGGACCTTTTGTCACAAAGCTTATATTTAGCTTTCTCGCTCTTACATCTGTGCCATGCACTGATGTCATGTAAGCATTAAGAAGGCTGGAGTCTAAATGTAGCGCTTCCACCTTTCACAGAATATTAACCTTTAGCATTAGTGCTGTTCTTACCATATTGCAAATAGATTTTTACCCAAGTGCACTTTTGACTCAATATAAATTATTAATAGATTTTCCTATTTTAAATTCAAAATACTTCTGCAATGTGTCTCAGTGTCCATTTTTGGCATTTTAGTGGATTTCCTGACAAGCCACTTGTTGTCACCTTAAAGAAAACCATTTGCATTAAGCCTGCAGAATACTAATAATACCTGTTTAAGGTATTTTGCTTCAGAGGCGCGTGTGTGTGTGTGTGTGTGTGTGTGTGTGTGTGTGTGTGTGTGTGTGTGTGTGTGTGTGTGTGTGTGTGTGTGTGTGTGCATCCTTTTCTCACTCAAGGTCAAAAAAACGGGATTTAAGAATTAACGGCCCCTACTGTGCACTGGTTTTTAGCTTTCCCAGTGTGCTGGTCACATATGGCGAGTCCCAACCACTTTATATGTCTGTTATATTAATCCCCATTTATGACTCATGAAGTTTATGTGTAGTAGTCTCTTCATGTCTGCTTATAGAAAACACTTTATAGTGAGATACTCTAACGCGGTGTCCACTGTAACTGATGTGTTTGTATGTAGTCTGAACATGGAACATTTGTCTGGCTGAAACGTCTTGACATCTGATGGTTTTTCCATAATATTAATATTCAAAGTTCTAGAAGACGAAAGGCCATAATGTCTTTGGTGCTCATCTAGACTACCTAGTACCATCAACAACTCAATCTTCCAATGCAAAAGAAACAGAAACATCTCATTGATTAACTGGAACAAACTTTGGCTGAGACATTCTTGGTTCCAGATGACATATTCATGGGATTCCCCGAGTTTCACTCCACCACCAGCATCAGACTGACATTTTTGGCCCAATGTGAGGCATCGCAGCTATTGTATGAATTGCTTTAGAATCAAGTGCACACATTCTGTTCATCCGAGGATGAAATGGAATACATTTGGTGATCGTCTAGCCTGTAATTACATCCTGTAGCACCACTATTGGATTACCTTTTAAAACGAATAATATTCCCACCAGATAGATAAATACAGGAAACATCTCAAACTGACCTGCAGTGCCCTAAAAAAAGGTAAAATGTTCCCCAAATCCGTAATAATATGATGCATAATTAGGAATATCGAGGTGAATGCCTGCACTGAGTCTGTACTGCTTTGTTCTAATCCAGAGGAGTGGGACCTGTGCAGTGATGCATGTCAGACAATCTGGAAGATGCAGGCTGCTGAAAATGCTGATATTGCATCTTAGCATTTTATTATGTTTGCAGTACTGTAACCGGTGACATGTCTTCATTTAAATTGTCCAGTGTGTATCCCTTCACTTACTTTATCGTAGTCAGCTGAGCACCCCTCAGTTCTTTATACTTTGTCTTTGATATGAACATTTATTCAGAGATGCAAACATCCACATCTTCTCAGACTCGCCTCTCTAACGTTGTTTCCAAACTCCTCAACCTGAGCTGTTTCTCTGATGTACTCATTTCTAATCTTGTCCACTCTGTCTCAGTCTTAACATCTTCAGCTCTGTCTCCCGTCTTTTTCTTAGTGTCACCGCCTGAAAAACCACTGCCCTGCTGTCTTTGTGTCCTGCACCACCATGTCAAACATCCCTGCCAGGGCTGCATTCCTCATAAAGTACCACAGTTCCTCTGTTGACACCTTCTCATATGCTTTCTCTAGATGCACAAAGACAAAGGGCAACTCTTTCAGACCTTCATCTGTATTTCTCCACTACATCTACTACATCTCTGCACATCACCTGTACAAGTACACTTCCTCTCTATTCTTCAGGCATCATCTAATTCTCCAGAACTCCAGGCTAAACAATCTGGTTAATCTGCCCTCTTAGCCAAACATCTCCACAGTGATGTCATCAGGACCAGCTGCCTTGCCATCACTGCCTACATCCATCCTTATTTCTCTCTGAGTTTCTTCAATAATCAGTTCGTTAACACAGTCTCTCATGTCAACTGTTTTTCTCCTTCCTTAGTGCACACCCTCACATATAACCCTTACCATTTCCCTCTGCCCTCTCACTCTTTGTTCTACACCTAGCCTCCCAGTACTCCCGTCTAGTTTGGCTATCCCACATTACTTCCATTCTTTGAATAACTCTCTTTCTCCTCGTTCCTCTGTCCAGAGGGCACACCAAACACTTTCTAGGGAGTTTCTCTCAACACCACAGTTCTACTTTCCAAGTTATCAGCCATCTCTTCTCTACCACCCAGAGCCTGTCTCAGCTTGTACCTGAACTCTGAGGAACATACTTCCTTCTTCAACTTCCACCATCCTTGGCTTTACCTTCACTGGCTTCCTGGTTTTGCAAGTTAAATAAGAAAAAAAGAAAGTAAAAAAGGTCAAACATCAAGAAAACGCAACCCCAAAATGCTCCTACTGAGCTCAGCAGAGGAGAGCAAGTTCAAACTGATGATTCACTGAAACAAGGTGGATGATTTCAATTTTCAGCACCCCATTCACCTCTGGTTGGGATAATGTTGCTTACTGCTTTTTGTTAACTCGCTCCTCTTGTCCTGTTTAATTCCTTATCTGTCAGCATCTACCATGTTTCTATAGACCTGACTCTTGAAATGATGCATTTTTCATAGCTCTGTGATTAATTTCTGCTGCTCCCACTCTGTATATCTCCAGGGGTTTGATTGCTCTCCCTGCTGCTTGAACACAGCATATACAAAAAACAACTGGATAACGATTAGGCCAGCAATTATTTCATCATGAGAGAGCATTTCTGACAAAAGTATTGCAAAAAAAAAATACACCCTAGAGGACACATATATAGTGCTAACCTCATTTAATGACTTATTCAAAAACACTGCCTATGGAAAAGTGCATTTTCTAAGAAGCTTTTATTGATTTATTTCATACATTGCAGCGTTATCCTTTTTCAAATTATCCTTGTTAGGGCCCGAGCACTAAAAGTGCGAAGCCCTATTGTATCTGCTCCGTTTATTAGGGCCCGAGCACTGAGAGTGCGAAGGCCCTATTGTATCTGCTCTGTTTGCAGCCTCAAATTTCTCCAGGAAAGCCTTAAGGAGTTGGTCTTGGGTTACAGTGAAAACTGTGACTTTTCGCGAAAGGGTGTTACCCCAGCAGCATGGCGAACTTTCATGTCTCGCCATGAAGACACAAATTAGTATAACTCAATGAAATCCAGTCTGATCAGTACCAGACTTTACAGGCATGATGTCAGACCCGCCCTGAACAGATTGATGTGCCCATTGTTGGGAATACGCACAGCGCCACCTAGTGGCAACAGGAAATATCATGGCTTTAATTTCGTTGTACTGATTTTCACAGGTTCATCGTGGCCACCTCAAAAGCGGTGAATATCACCATCAGTCCTTCATGATGCTTTAGTGTGAAAATTGTGATTTTAAACTGAATGGCGCACCCTGATGGCAACGCGGTTCATCATGAACAATGGCGTTGCTTTTCAGGGGCTTGGAAAGTTTAAAAAGTCTTGAAATTTGGTGCATACCTCCAAAGTGATGAGGGCTTTTTTGTTATGTGATCATTTTCATTGAATAGGGCTTTGGAGCGTGATGTCACGGGGGGTGGGCGTGGAAAGGATTTTGGCCCGATCCGCCATTTTGGGGGTCTAGCGCAAGTGAAAAGGGAGCGAAGTCACACACAACAGCCATGGTTCATATTTGCTGTGTGGTCGGCTGCAATGTTCGATCACACGACCGGCAAGAGAATAAGGTTGAAAATGGTTTATCTTTTCATTCTTTCCCAACCTGGAAGCAACAGCAACAGCAGCAGTGTATTGATGTTACCAAACGAAGGCGTCTAGCCTGGATAGCAGCTGTGAGACGAGCTGACGTGCAGTTCTCTTCCATCTCCAAATATCTGTTGGTGCTCCAGACATTTTCATTCCGGTAAGTTCTAAATATGTTCATATCACTCTTTATAGCCTATTAGTTTTATTTTCTATGCGCTCTGAGGTCATAGCAAATTTGAACAAACATCCTACTGAGTGATTTTGCAGAACTACCTTCTATCTATATGCACTCTGAGCTCATAGCAAATTTGAACAAACATCCTACTGAGTGATTTTGCAGAACTACCTTCTATCTATATGCGCTCTGAGCTCATAGCAAATTTGAACAAACATCCTACTGAGTGATTTTGCAGAACTACCTTCTATCTATATGCGCTCTGAGCTCATAGCAAATTTGAACAAACATCCTACTGAGTGATTTTGCAGAACTACCTTCTATCTATAGAGATGCTAATTATTTGGCATTATTGCAGCAAACCAGCCTATGAAATGGATGAAACATCGTGACTGGGTTCCAGCGCTACACAAGGGACCTGCTGCAAACATACCACCATGCCAATCAGATTACTTCTTCCATGTGAGGGTGAAGAGTTGACCCTTGTGGATAAGATGGTGAAGGTTTGCTGCGTTTTGGTGAACAGTGTGATAATAAAACCAGGGAAGAATGAAACCTGCTCCTGTTAAATATTCTTAAGTCTTGTGCTGTTAAAATTGCTGTATTTTTTCAAAAGATACAGTAAATAAAGTAATGTTAGTAGTGGGTGATGTCATGTAAACACTCATGATTTTGTGTAAACATTTTGTCATTTGTAAACTATAAATGACATGGATTCTACATTGTAACTGGTGTGATGTTCTATAAGGTGGTTTCAATAAAAAAAAAGAGGCAAAAATTAGTTTGTTTCTTTATTCAACTTTTGAACAGTGGTACTCAGTCAGTATATATTCAGTAAATGCAAATTATTTACACGGCAGTGCACTACAGGCATAAATGTAGACCCCTAGATAAAACATTATGGGTCATTCCCACAACCCACAGCTTTACTGTGTTCCAGCAAAGTATCCAATAGCAGTGACAACTCCTCCAAAGTAGCAGGTGGGATTTTTCTGTTTTGAGGATGGCTCCTTTTACCTGTCACTACAGATGGTCTGTTTAGGTTTTGATCAAGAGCCTTTTTTTGGGCAGCTGAAGAGGAGAAGTCTATCTTATGGCCAACCTCTGGCTGTATCTTGGTCATATTACCCAGCAAAACCCAGTATGCAGGTTCATCTGTAACAGTCCTTGTGCCACAGATCAACACTGTTGCTTCGAAATTAAACAGAAGAGCAGCGACATGGCTGCAGGTCTCTGCGACTCCGGCCTTACAGGTGCAGTGGGCGGCTTCAACCTTCCCTGCGATGCTCACGGTGACCCATGGCTGCAATGCTGGTTCATTCAGTCTTTGAGAGTGCAGGACCTGAAACACACACAGACAAAGTTCATTTAAAGACAAGAACTATGAGCCAAGGCCGACGTAAATGTGTTTTATCTACTTTATCATAAATGTAACAAAGTGTTTAGAAAGTTAGCACATACATGTAATTTTTCATTTCTTTATGTGTCCATCTATAGAACGCTGCATGTTATAGTGTTAATCTGCCTGCAGAAAATGAACCTAAAGTATGTACCGGTAATCACTTTAGAGATGGAGAAAGCATAAAGTGACAATTATGAATCCCTTAATATGATAAGGAGATTCTGCAGGTCATTGATCAATATATAAAATTAAAATAAATTGTATTTTTAGTGACACAAGATACAAACATGGAAGCAAGATGTTTAATTAGGATTATTTATAATAAATATGAATAAAGTGCAATTTCTTTAACCATAAAGAATAACAATCCTTCAGGAGAATGTCACATCAATGCACTGAACTCGCTATGTTATCCACCTAACAGCCTCCACATGTTCTCACTGTAATTTCCCCTCATGAATGAATTTATGCTGCACTAATCTGAATGTTTGCAAGGAAATTAAACGCATTTCACTCGCAGTACTCGAGCTGACTTACCTTTGCTTGAATGACGACTTGTACGCGCTGATTCCACAGATAAGGTACGAAAATATGTCAGGCTACGTCAGTAGCGGTTGGTCTTCAGGGTTTCTACTCCACGGCCCTATTTCATACTGGTCCACATTTCCATTGCACGCTATTTTCTGCAAGTACCGCTGCTTTGCCTCTGAATGAAATCGGTCTCTATACAGTTCATTCTCTTTTGAGCTGCTTTTAAGCATCTTTCTTGTAGTTGTCGTTCCAACACAGTGTGTTTGGTTTGATTCGTAGACCCCGAAAATGGCGCTGCGCTCCCATAATGCATTGCGGCGTGATGTCAACTCCAAAGCCCTATATCCCAAAATGGCTCCACAGCGCCCCCTACAAAATTTCAAAACATCAGCCCCTGCTCTGTGTTTTATGTATGAGTCTGAAACCTGGTAAGCTTATAGGAGATATCAAGATGTACAAAAAAGTCTCTTGGAGCAATATCCCAAATCCAACAGGAAGTCAGCCATTTTAAAATTAATGTGCAATTTTGGCGACATTTTCCCCTCTTTTCAGGCACCGTTCTTTGACTAACTCCTCCAAGGGATTTCGTCAGATTGGACCGATCTGCAGTGCGTGGCATCTAAAGACCTTTGTGATGTTAAATTGCGAAGCTTTTTACATTCAGGGAAACAGGGTGGTCATGGCGGCTCGTAGAGTTTCAATCACTCGCCAAAAAGCAGTAATCTGCTGTCACTCAAAAAAACAATGTTCAATCTCTCCCAAAGGTCATAGGCGTGACAAGACTCGAGCTCGGAAATGTTTGTTATGCCATTTGTCAGTAATGGTTAGAGCGCCACCTAGTGGGACGACTATAATCATGATTGAATGAGATGAAATGTTAGCTGGTGGTTAAATGCATAAATTCCATCAATGTGACATCAGATTGGACGTGCTGGTTGTAGGTGTTGGGCGTGGCTCGATGCGCGGGGGGTGCGAGGGCCCTCATAAAATTAAAGCTGCTTGCAGCTTTAATTTGTTGTTGTAATCCTTAGTTCCCGGTTTGATTACGTCTCCTGTGTCTCTTCCTTTTTCAAGTTTCTGCTCTTGATTGATGACATTGAAGAGTTTCAGTGTTTTCAGCTTGTTTCAATGTCTCAGGTGACTCTTAATGGTATAGTTCCTCTGGTTGGAGTCAACCTGTCTCCAAACAGCCGGGATTTTACTTAGATCAACTGCAATCACTCTCAGATAGATTGGCAAAGGGCTGCAAATAATTTTTATATAATTGGTTTAATATTTTGCAATCATTCTAAGTCAGCCCGTTCCTCTTCTGTAAAGTGTCTCTTTGCAATCAGGGCATTGACTCATCTGGTTCCCAACTATCCTATTCTAGTTATATTCATATGAAAAAGCAATGCTGCAGAGTTCCTATTTTATTTTTCCTCTCACCATTCTGCAGCAATTATGTCACAATTTCTGGAGGAGTTTCTATTATCGCAACTAGTTTACATGCAACTGCCAACTTTATCCCATTTAATTAAACTAACAGCAGACTGACTTCAACAGTTTTACTGCCGTCACTAAAGCTGCTGGTTGAAGTTACCTGGTCCCCATCTTTAAAGCAAGCTTTTGAAAGGTGAAGACACTCTAAGTTCACTGAACACAGCTGCAGTGATTTTGTTTGTGCTACAGTCCCCAACCACTGTGTAACCAAATGTAACTGTAGCACTGTGAAGCTTTCCCATTTAATGGATGTTCTATCCACTTCCAGATATGAGTTCTGAGTGATTATTTTGGGCTGTGTCCATTAAACAATGAAACACATTTTCTGGAAATGTTGTACAAAACTTTGTGCACATGTTTAAAAAGTCATTTCTAATTCAATCATGAGAAACTGATGTTATATCGGATGAATTCCAAAGTGTTACTGTAAACTGAAACTGAAACAAAAGGTGTTATCACAAATTTGATAGACAGCATGTTGACATAACCATCTGAAGTTCTTGTTTCAGAAAGGTGCGAGCATGTTAAAGCATGTGCGTGTGCTCCCAACCACTCCTTACCTTTCAGGGGCAAAATCCTTCTAGGATTCCCAACCTGCACTGCAACTGTTTGCCATCCGCTGATCAGCCGCCCACTACTGTTAGGGAGAACCTTCAGTCTTCACCTGAGTGTTTAAGTAACCACGTTAGTGAAACCAGCTCCAATCAGCCTGTGGCCTGCCTCACTGATCACTTACCTGTTCTTCTCTTCTTTACAGAACATGCTGGTCCTGTTCATGTGATTTGAGCGCTGAGCTCATTAATGGACTTTCCCCTTCTATGGACCTTGTAAATAAAGACTATGGATTTGTCCCTTGACAAAGATCTGATCTCTTGAGTTCTGTGTAAGCACGGCCCGCCTCACTGATTATGACACTTAGAGGGAATTTTAGAGTTAATAAAATTTCAGATAAAATTAAAACCATGAATCTGAACAACGGAAGGGGAAACGCATGACGAGGATGAGGATAAGTGTAGTCAGATAACTTTATAGCTCTCATAAAACCTAATGAAATGCACAATATAAAGTGTGCTCCTCCTCACGGGAGCAAGTCATTCAGTGAATTTGAGAAATAATCTGTTGAGTGGATTTGGATATTTCAATGAAATGAAATGAAGGAGGATCATCAAAATCACAAGCGAAGCGCATACGTGCAGCAAAAGAAATGTGAAGACTACAAGATCAGCAGACTCATTTCAGTCACTGTCTCTCAAATTCAAACATAAAAAGAGGTGATTCTCAGCTACAGTTGAGGGATTGGTAGAAAAAACCCTCGTGGATTAGTCATCGTCTGCTGAGAAACATGAACACCTGCTGGCAGTTTTTAAAATAGCAGTGAAATTGATTTTAGTGTAACTGAACCCTGCAAACCACAAATGCACATGCTGAAGTTCAACAGGCTCATTTGCACCTTTCACTTCCTTTACTCCCATCTCCCCTAATTCTGTTAAGGTCAGAGACATTTTAGTGACCCACAAGCAGGAATTTAGCCCAGGCTGGCACTGACTTCAAATAGCTGCTGGAGTGGAGATGGAGTGGATGGTTGAAGGCCTGGCGTTGCAGATAGCCGAGCAGGTAGAGGACTGTAGATTGGGAGTGTGGTGCGATTGGCTGAGGTCCGGCAGGCAGACTAGAAGGCCAAAGGTGAGTGAGGTAGGCTGGAGAATGCAGTCATAGATGAGCTGATGTAATAACATAACAAACTTAGCACTGACCCTGTATCTACTACACAGCAGTAAGTCGGGAGGTGGCGGGACATTTAGTGCTAGTGATGATCGTATGAAGCAGGTATGGATGCTGACTGAAGGAGACCAGTAAGGCATCGACATGCTGACATTTATACATTTCTGCACAGTGACCCCAAAAACCACCCTGGACCCAGCTGTTCAAATATGCGCAACAGAGCTAATCGCCACCACTCAAGAAAATGCTTGTGATTCCCCCAGACAGAATGTTTTAGACACTTCCCAGAAGCAGCGCTCCGGTCCATGTTGCTAAAAATAGAGTCGGGTCTATTTTTTTTCACAGGAGCCGTGTTAAGCAGCGCAGAGCAGGAAGTCAGAGGCAGGAACGGCATAGTGGGATTCATCCCATCTTCATGTCAGTTTCACTGGCAGCAGCTTTAAGTTTTTGACAAAGAGGCATGAAAGTGAAGTAAAACTCAACCAACTTGTGGTATTTTTTTGCCCCATGAAACTAATTTGGTAACAGTGCCAAAAGCCAAATGTTCAAAACCTCAAATATATATACACACACACACACACACACACACACACACACACACATATATATATATATATATCCCTGCACGTAACTAACACATATATTGCATTATATTAACAAATATTTTGGTATGTCACATTGGTTTGCCCCAGGAACTCTCACATAGATGACTGGCCTCTCCTTCCCACTGCTATATTAAATCCCAAAATATCAACTCAACTCAATTAAGAATCATCCCAAAACATAACCGCAAGCTAAATGAGCATTTACACACAATCAGTCATGAACTAATAAACCTATATGATAACATCTACTGGTCTCCCATTATATTTCATAATGAAGCTCAGCACCAATGCTGCTCTTCTGAAAAGCTCCCAGTGGGATTTGAAGCCTCGCCTGAGATTTGTGCTCACAGACACACACCCAGTGTGTTTCCAGGAAACATAGCAAACAAAACACAAAAGACACGAGGAGAATGAAAACGGGTCATGGTCAAGTCACATTCATAAGCTCTTGATGGTTAACAGTCTGTGTAAATCATAACCCATTCATAATACATACATTTCCCTTATGGCCTTGACCATCTTTATGCAGCTACTCGGTATCCATTCAGTGATGTCTAAACTTTCTTAAAATGCACCTCAAGTTTTCCCCTCAGGTGACAAAGTCACTGATTTGTTGGGAGTTTGGAAGTGTTTAGATTGTATGTAAGTAGTGTTTGCTGATTTTAGCAGGTATCATGGTTAAAATGCTCCTCATATGGAAAGAAAGTGCTTGGCTGAGTGTTTTCATGATCAGCACAAAATGTGATTGAGGCAGCTTTTTCTTCGCCTGGTGTTGGGGGTAAAAGAAAAAAAAAGTTGTGGACATGCCCTGGAGAGACCCAACTCCCAAATATCTAAAATAAGAGATTACAAATTTGAGACTTGAGATGAAGCTTGGATGTGGCCACAGCAGCCCCCTTCCCTTCTGGATGTTCTCCCATCACTAGGAAGCTTTGCAGCACTATAGCTGCTCTATCTCGCCTGTGACAGCAGCAGGAGCGGCCACGCTAATCCAGTTAGAGAAAACTTGCTCACTCACTCTAAATACCAGCTGCAGAGATTATTCCTTTGGGTGAAATGGCACTGTGTATATTTGTGTGTGTGGGTCCGTGTGTTATGGCATGTGTGTGTAGGTCCCTGTGGAACACACAGTGTAATCACAGGAGGCGATTACTTGGTAGCCGTCAGGTGTGTGTGCATGCAAGTCCTGGGAGAGCAACACACTTTAATCACAGGAGATTGTTACTCAGTGGCAGTCAGGTGTGTGCATTAAATGGTTGTAGTGATAAGGACGTATGCACTAAGATAAAATGATTGCTCTGTAGATAGGGCAGGCAGCTGCAGCACTGCAAACAGACACACACACACACAGTCCCTATTTATCTGCATCAGCACTTTGGATCTGAAAGTGCACTTCAGTTTGCAGTGAGAAACATCTCCACTGAACATCAACAGACTTTACGCTGAAATGGCCCTAAATGGTTATCAGAATCCTAATCATACACTGATGAAGATCAAGTGATGTAATCCTGTCTTATGGCTGAGTCACACTTGAGTAAAAATATGGTGGCAACCTTCTTTGTTTGACTCGGAACATTTGCTTTTGCATTCTTTTGTTGTTAATATTGAAAGGTTACCTGGTGGGAAGCAACCTGTTACCAACTTCATCAAAGGAAGATTGTCAAAATCAAGGTTGTCAAAGTTTCCAAATAACTGTTTCTAATTCAAATGCAGTATCACGGTACAGCGTGTAATAGACGTGGTGTGTCTCCAAAGTATGAAATGAACACGCTTGCAGAAGTTGCAATAAGTTTCAATAAGTTGCAGTACCAGCAGAGCAGACCAGCATTTTAGTTTAAGGCAACAGACATTATTAACACATTTACATGTATATACATATTAGTGGTCTAGTTTAACTGTTTGTGGTATAGAAGAATGCTTCATACCTTCCTAAGAGTCTTTAACTCTTGTCTTTACCCTGCTGGTACTGCAACTCCTTCATTATCAGTGATGAAGGAGTTTAGCTGTGACGATAACTTCTCATCTGACTAAAAATCAAAAAGATGAGCCTAGTCCTCTCTCAAATGTAACTGTGGAATTAAAAGTCTATGATTTGGGGACAGTTTATAAGAGAGAATCCGTTGCTCAGCCTGTGGTTTCACCTGAAAAGAAGCAAAGAAAATAGTTTAAATCTACCAACCAAGAAAATCTTCCTGTGAACTACAGACTCAGAATCCACTGTGACATAAACACAGAACATAAAAATAAATTATAAAGAATCAATGGAAGTTTGGTTTACTAATTAAGTGATTTTTTTAAATACATATTAAGCTTCTCCTTATTACCTACACCTTATCCCTATGAGACAACAGCTCAGTATTCAGACCTCCTCTAAATACTTTGTTTTGGTGTTTTTCCATCTCTGGATCTGTATGATGTCAGTGATGTCAGCTAATAATAATATGGCTATCTGCAGCACACAGCTTTAACTGTGAGCACCTGCTCAGGTGGACTCAAACCTATTTGTGAGCAACAGCCAATCAGAAAAGATTTAGATTAAATTGCCCAAAAACCTTCAAAGACAAAAAGGATCATTTTTAAACGTGAATCATACATATTAATCCTACTGGAGTCTAAGAATGAAAGTGTTGATGTGAAAAAGAGCGCAGTAGGTATCAGCTGTAATTTTCACACAGACAATCTACAAATGCCGTAAACAGAGTTGGGCGTTCGCCTTGTAATCGGAAGGTTGCCGGTTCGAGCCCCGGCTTGGACAGTCTCGGTCGTTGTGTCCTTGGGCAAGACGCTTCACCCGTTGCCTACTGGTGGTGGTCAGAGGGCCCGGTGGCACCAGTGTCCGGCAGCCTCGCCTCTGTCAGTGCGACCCAGGGTGGCTGTGGCTACAATGTAGCTTACCATCACCAATGTGTGTGTGAATGGGTGGATGACTGGATATGTAAAGCGCTTTGGGGTCCTTAGGGACTAGTAAAGCGCTATATAAATACAGACCATTTACCATGAACATCAGTAGAAGCCCGTCCACCAACTAGATACAACTTCAACATTCATATCTGTTTGTGACTCTTTCAACCACTTTTTTACCTCTTTAGCAGTTTTCTTCCTATCTGTCTTAGTTTCCTTTCCCTTGAGTGCACACACAAACGTTGGTTATTTTCAGTTTGCATAATTCAAAGCCATAACATGTGACTTCATAAAGCATGGTTTCCAGTCATGTTGTCTCCAGTGTATTACTACTTTGGCTCCTTTCTCACAGCAAATCCAAAGTGCTATTTTTGATACCAACTCATGAATCTCTCCCAGCTGTGGCAGTGATAGACATGTGAAAACCTTTTTTCTTACTTCCAGTTGTCAGCTTTCACATTCTTTAACATCTGACTTTCCTCTTGTATCTGGGCACCTCATTTAATTTTTACCTTGTCTAATTTTCATAATGCTGATTAAAGGAACGAGCAAGTGTACATATTTGTTCCTTTATCATTAAAAAAAATTTAACTTCTCTTATTAAAAAAAATGACACTAGCACGATTGTTTTTCCTCTCCTCACATCCACTGACTAAGAACCTAGCTTAAAGCCAAGGACATCCATTGACTCTGCTTTTAGATGAGATGTAATAAAAGTCACAAATAAACCTTGTGCCTCCGTGAAAAATAAGAAGATAGCACAACTTAAAAGGATGTGCTGCAGGCACAAGTACAGAAAAACAAAGCAGCAGCTGTATTATGGCATTTTAAAGGACAGCCTTGGAAATTCCAGCTTTATACTATTAGAGTTTCCAGGCAATCATCCTTCACCTCACTGGGCTGGCTTTTTCTAACCATAAACACCACAACAGCAGCATCTCACAAGTCTTGTATTACTGAATATTTTAGCCTTTATTCCTCACTTTTTTTTCTTAAAGAATTAACTTACATTGAGGTAAGAGACAAATTCTTCTAGAGCTTTAACAAGGCTCCTGCACTCCTTATTCACTGAAAGTGTACTTAACACCGAGGTCTACGTCATCATTACTGACGATCTTAACCCTAACCTCAAGTTTAAAATATGTCAATTGTAGTGCTGTCAGCGTTAATTTTGTTAAAATGACGATAACATCATAACCGCATTAACGCAGCAAGTCTGCGTTAGCGAGTTAACGCAGATCGCCCTGTGCATGGGGCGATCCACGTCATTTTAACAAGATTAACACTCACAGCACTAGTAAATTTTCTTTTTAAAAATAATAATAATACCAATTCAACATTGTAACATATTTGCAGAGGTATTCTCCAGTATGTAACTTGTATATGTAATTTAAGCAGTGTAATATCAGCAAAGCTAACATGATAGCTAATTTGGAGAGAACAAAAGTAGCTGATAAGTAGTTAAGTATAACTGCTAGTTGAAAGTAGCAGTTACTAATCATGTTTTAACCAGGAACAAGATGGCAACAACTACATGAAGTTAAAGGATGGTATGCTCACACAGGTCCTTGATACAGACTCACATAAAGTCAACAGAAAGCTGGTGGTTGTAAATTCAGAAGTGTGCAAATGCCGCACTTGCGTACAATGGAAAGTGATGTTTTGCATTTTTAAACACTATATGGACAAAAGACATTAGAATTGCTCAGCAATTGAAACCCATAGATGGCACAGTGTTTATCTAGGAGGGAAGGAGCTTGACAAACTGATTTGTTACAATGGTGGCATCCTATTACAGTCCCAAGTCTCAAATCAGTGAGCTTCTTAGAATGACTTATTATTTTACAAATGTTTGTAAAGACTGCATTACTGTGTGGTTGATTTTTATACACCAGCAGCAATAAAACTTAAAAACATCTGTTATCTTAGAGAACTACTGTGCAAGTTGTTCCGTCTTCCAGCTGACCCGTTGTGTTGCCGACATGCTGTGTGAGCATTAAACACATTCTTTGGCTGTAGTGATTTGAGAAAAGACCGAGAAACAGTGAATTCTGCACATCAAACCTGACAGATGTAATTTGCCTGGTTGCGGAAAATCTTTCTCAAGATGTTTTCACACAGGATCATTAATCACTTGTCAGTTCTGTTTTCCACAACTTTCTTGTTTAACACTTGATGAGGTTGTTGTGTGTAAAGTCAAAGATTTTGGAAGGCTTTGCAGCCAGCTTGCTAAGCACCACTGAAGGCACCAAAGACTGTTATTCAGCTAATTCCAAAGGCCACTTCAGTCTGTATTGATGTTAGACACATATTCCATGTGGCATCCTAAGCATAGGTGATTTTTGTGAGTACTGCAGTCACATTGCACTTCTATTGAGCCATGTTCCCAGACATCATTTTTAACCTTTTGCCCTGAACATTTACAGGAATGTTCATGCATTGATTTGTTAGATCTGCATACATGAACGTTGAAAAGGGTGACATATATCACTCAAGTTCCACTCTCAATGCTTTTTACACTTTCTTTGGTATTTCTTTTATATTTAAGCTATATTTTCTTCCCTGTTTAATGTTGTTTTCAGTCAGTTAGCTGATACCTTAGCTGGTGCCTTTTTCAAAGCTCAATTTTCTTGCTTACTTTGTTCAAGACAAACATTCATTCAGTTGAAATACTTTCAAAATCATGGTGACTGTAACAAAGAAACCTGTGTCCCTGTACATGAACAAACAGATTGCATTTTCACAAGTATTTCTAAACTTGCCAAGAGACCAGGCCTAAATGTTGAGTATGGTCACCATGGGTGTCTATGTGGTATTAAAGAAAACTCTTCCAGATTGATTGAAAGTTGATGTTGTTCAACTCATCTCAGAAATGTAGTGATTTTCAAAAGTAATCGTTTGGGGAAAACAGTAACAACTAAAAGAAAAAAGACAGAAAAAGAAGATCCAATTAATCCAATTTATACCGCCAACACACTTAACCCTGATTAGTGTGTTTAGAATGACTGATGAGATTATAGATTACTGCTTTATTTACTAAATATACTTGCAGACACCAAACTTGGTCTACCTTTTGTCTCTCAAATGAAATGTGGAAACATTTCTGTAATGCAGTGTCATGTACTGGATGCACTTCATTACATTCCTGTAAACAGACAGATTCTGCTGGTTGGCTGCAAACATATTTGATCAGATCTGATGTATCGATTTTAAACAGACACTGAAACGCAGAGAAGTGGTCGATTTTCTGTTCCTGGGTTTTTCATCAAAACTGCACAGGTTAATTTCCTCTGTGAGCTTTGTTAACCTGGCACAGAATTAAAGAGATCAGAGTGATAAGAACCAGAACTTCCAATGTTTCTCTGCCTATTTGTAGAGACTGTATGTTGTCTTGGTTGATTTTATCAGAATCTAAATCAATATATGCACTTGTAGGTTCAGCATATTTTTTTAAAGGTCGGCACATAAGAATTGCTGTTTGTTATTTAAAACTGTCATCTGACCACCAAAAACACAGGAAACACACCAAATACATCAAAAGGAAGACCGTTTTTAGAACAGGTCTAAGCGTACTAATTGACAGTAATATGCAGAAAATATAGTAAATTACACATTTGATGTTTTTGGTTTTACTGAAGAGATGATGAAATGTGGCAGAAAGAAAACAATATATCTGTGGAACATCTATACACTGTGTAGCAGCCTTGTGTTTAAATAGTTGCCTTGTGAAGTTATTCTCTAAGCTAAGTTGTACACAAGTACAGGATGTCATTTGAGAGTTGTTTTTTTTTTAAGTGTCAAGTGTCAGTTGCTGCAACAGGATTTAGAAAGAAGCAGCAGTTAAAATGGGTTTTGCAAGTAGGAGAAGATCTGGTGTAGAAGGGCAGTGAACTTCATTGATACACTTGTTCAACTGCCCATTGACACATAGAAAACTCATATCATGTGCCGCCAACAAATCTGCAAGAACTGCATGGCATTATCACGTCAACATCTCTCTGGAATGTTTCCAGCACCTTCTTGAATCTACGCCATGGAGAATTAAGACATCTGAAGCCAAATTGGGGCCCAACCTGGGACTAGCAAGGTGTTAGTAATTAAATGGTTGGATGTGAAACAGAGAATGTTAGAACTCAATGGCAGGAATGTGTAATTTGTATTTTATCTGCAACTTTAAATGTGTCATCTATTTTTGTAAGGGTGTAATGGCCTCAAAATCCACTTTGATGTGTTCATTGGCTGTTATTCAATTTTGTTTGGGAAACTTGGCAAGAGACGTCTTTGTTTTCATGCTTTCAGTACACGGTAATGTCATAGTGACATTGTGTGGTGAGATCTAATCTATGAGTCGCGTGTAAATGCTTTACTTAGCAATTTAGACTTGTTAATAAAAATTTTATTGCCAGCAAATTGTCATTTCTTATAGGTAATTTTAAAGTCATTGTCAGTGCTCTGCCTGAGAAAATTTCAAACTATCTGCTCGTCAAAAGGAAAAGCTTTTTCATGGTAGTAAAAATCCTCATCTGAAACACAGTGAAGGACAAAAATAAAGATTACTGGAACAAAAAGGCTTCCACATGACCTGTGTCTCTTGGCCCATACAAAAATCAAGCCTCAGCACTCCAAGAAACCAGTACAGCATCAAAGATGGATTGTTCTGGAAAGATATTTAGTTTATTTCAAAGCAATTCCCTCCCAATTCACAGGTCTCAAGTGAAAAAGTCACACTGACCATCACGTGGAAAGCTGTGAAATTCCCAACGGAGCAAGAAAACCACACTCACACATTCACTCTTGATTGCCCTTAGTCATCGATGCGAGAGCAAACACGCTGTTCTTGTTCATTTCGGTCCACAGTATACCCCTGAAGGTATTCCGGAAACACACACACACTGCATCCACCCACCATACACCATCTCCAATAGTTTCAGACTGTGGGGGAGAGACTGTCTGACAAGGTGCCAAGCTGAGTTCACTTGTCTCACAACTGACTGGGTGTTGGGGATTGGCAAGGGATCTGCAGTGATTGGTCAGTTCTCTTGAGAGCTGCACATATCTGCTAACAATCTAAGCTGCACTTTGGGCCTCACCAAGAATAAAGTTAAAGCTATAAATGAAGCTGTATACATCTAAGTCTGCAAGTAAGTCTACAGCCTTTAGCTGCGTTTTGTTGAGATTTTCATTTAATACAGTTGTAATTGAAAAGAGTTGCACTCTATGACAATGTCAGCCATTGTTGATTAAAATAAAACTGGTTATTAACAAGGAAAGGTCAGGATACTGCCAAAATATTAGCAATATAATTGTTTTTAGCAATCCAGGTCACATTTAAATATTTCACTGAAAGCCACAAATGTCACTTATGTTGGTGTGCTATGAAAAGTCAAATACAGCACCAAAATGATTACGATCGATCGTCTGGGAACCATGAATGTATGTAGCAGATATTACACTCCATATTAACCAACAGAACACTGCATGGGAAAATGACAAACATTGCCGGGGCTCGAACTGGCAACCTTCCGATTACATGGTGAACTCCCAAATCTTGAGCCACGATCCTTTAACTACATACATCCTTGGAAACAGATGAATGTTTGTCCCAAATTCTGTCCAATTGTTGCTATGACACAATAACATACAATAAATAATTGTTTTTTTACTCTCTTTTGCAAAATTGGTGCCTGTTTAAAAAGAAGAGTTTCTCCTCGTAGTTAGGGAACCAGACTGTGCTGTGACACTCGAGCTTATTTCATAGCTGATGTTAGACACAGCATGTTAGAGTTCAGTTATATCGGCTCAGTTGCTTTAATATTAATTGTTCGACAGCCATGAGCGCTGGCCTCGTGCCAACATTTCCAGGCCAAATGATGATTATCACACTTGCTGCGTGAGACCTGCTATGTCTGGCGCCACTGTGTGAACCACTAACTGTCCACTAGATTAGTCAGTGTCACTTTCACTTCCTGCACACATTCAGGGAGATGTTATGTCACTGCTGGTGGGTTGAAGCAGACCCGTTCAGGACAATATTGTTCTGTTCTGGTTCACTTGCCTTTTCCTTTGCCTTTATCTCTCTTTGCTGTGTGCCTGTCCTCACAGTACTCCCCGACTACCCAATGTTTCTTTGATGCTCTTCTTCTTTGAATATTTTCTACTTCCTCATTACACCACCAAGTCTCCTTGTCCTCTTCTTTGGATTCACCAAAACCTTCTTGGCAGTTTCTTTCAGCACTATAGCTGTACTTTCCCAGACAGCTGGTAACTCTTCTCTACCACTCACTTTCCCCAATTTAAGCTTTGGCTCTGCTTTAATGTGCTTCCTCTTCTTCATTTCCAAAATCATCCTAAAGACGACCATCTAATGCTGCTTTGCTACATTCGCCCCCTCCAGAACAACACCTTACAGGATCTTATCTCTTCCTGATTGCACCTTCTGCAAAATGTAGTCCACCTGTGTCCTCCTCTTTTATACATCAGCTTAAAAAAACTGAATAAAAAACTTTAGCATATTGTTACAAGTATGTTCAGGTTATGGTACACATTAAAAGTGTTTGTGTATCGACTGTATTTGAGTTACTGAAACAACAATAAACATTACAATTATAAGGCATAGGGGAAAACACACTCTGCTTGTCTGGTACTATTACATAATTAATTTAGAACATGTTTGATGCATACATACAGCCATACTTCCTATTTCTGGTTCTTTGTTGTTTAGTTATTAGAACAGTGGCTGTTTCAAAGTGTTACAGAAACTTGACAAAGAGGGATTTGACAAATCTCCATTCCAATGCAGGCGATATGAGCCACATCTTTACATCAGTCTTAGTTTATTCTAGAAATCCTTGCCCTTGTCTGCTGTCTTCTTCTCGGCTAGATCTGTTTAAATATTCCTCCCACTGTTCAATTTGACTGTGTCAGAAAACTCACTGCCAATTCTCACAAATACCATCAGAAAGTAACACGGGAGGCTTTGCAGAAAATGAGCAGTGAAAATTTTCACTGATATGGGATGGGTCCGTATTGATCAAGACAATTATCTGCGACAGGGAAGGAAGGCACTGAAACAGCATTAGTCAGGGTTTAAGTACAGTAAATATTATGGCTGACATAACTACTATGAACAGGAGAGGAAGGGGTGAGGACAAGGGGGTGATGGAGTGTTTGCATGGGTTCTCTCCGGGTACTCTGCCCTCCTCCCACAATCCAAAGACATGCAGTTAATGGGGTTAGGTTAATTGGAAATTCTAAGTTACCCATAGGTGTGAACACCTTACATAAAAGGGAGAACAAATGCTAGAGACACAGTCACGGCTGGTTGGAGGTGTCACATCCACACACTGCCCACTCAGCCAGGGAACAGCACTGTCATGTATTCTCAAACAGCGGAGGGAAGTAGTGATACTTTATGGGCGTGCATGGATGTGACTGAGACACTTTGGTGTCAGAAACACTGGAGCATAGCATTATGTGTTCAATCTGTGTCCAGCTGCGCTGCTGGTAGCATAATGCCGTGCTGCCTTTGTCACTGTCCATGTTTTTCTTCATCTGTTGCACCGCTTCATGAACTCCCATTTTGCCTGCATCTCCTTTTCTTCTTCTAGTTTTCTCAGAGCCGGTTCTTTCTTCTCATTATTATCTCTGTATTTGACAGAAAATGCCAATGCTCTAGGTGTTAGCTGTGACAGTGACAATTGTGCTTAAAAAAATAAACATGTATTTTTCACCCATTTTTTATTCCTCAGCAAATCAAGACCAAAACAAACAAATAATAATAAATTCAACATCTTTAAAGTGCTTGTTTTGGGGGAAATTGGTTATTCACCCAAAAATTCAAACATTGGTTAAACTGCTGGATGCAATAATACGTGGTATTTTCTATTTCAATTGCTTTATGAGAATGAAAACAGTAAATGCCAATGAACAGCACAGAGCTGCGCTGCTTCTCAGTTCATCCCCTGCATGAAGGAAGCTGTTTTAACTGATGTCTTTTTTTTCTAAGCTTTCTTGTGATTGGCTACCCGTGTGTCTATGCTCTGCCCACGTTGGCATATTTGCTCTCAGTGACATCATACAGGACTGTTACGGCTCTTAGCAGGCCCGTGTGATTTGTGTGGGTGTGTCCTGTTTCTCTTTCCTCGGCTGCCCTGTGTATCCATGAGGAGTCAGTGTGCAGCTGGCTCCACTCAGCAATCAGCCACCCAACAGTTTAAAAGCTGGAGGAGAGCTGCTCGGTCAGTGTGTGAGCCAGCCCTGAGAGTAGCGAGCTGTAGCGGTGTGTCTTGTTTAAGTGGTTTGACTGTGAGATTAGTGTTGTTTTGGGAGCTACTGATCAGCTAGTGTCTACTGGCAGCACAGGGATTTTCCTTTGATTTGTATAATCACCTCTGCTTCTTCTTAGGATGTCTGCGCCGTCCTTTATAGTGGTGTAGCCGTCTTTTTGAGGCGAGTCCTTTTCAGCAGAACTGTATTTTTACAGTTTTACCCTTCAGCTGTTACTCCCCTCATCCCCTAGCCCTTATTCAGAGACATAATGAGGGTCATGTGTGAAGTCTAAGCTTTTAACTTCTCTACCAGGAAAAGTTAGGAAAAAGCAGAACAGACCCCCTTTAACAGTAACTACAACACAAAACATGGGCCAACAATAACAATGTCAGAAAACCCATTCAGATTGGCAGTTCAGGCTGTTATATTTGCTGAAATGCATGTTTTAGTCTGCAAGAGAAATGTGTACACTGAAATCTTTCACCAAGCGTGGGATTTAATCCGGGACCTGGATGGATTCCTACTTTGATGACTGTATATCTCATTCAAATAAATCATTAAAAACTAACTTCACTTGTAACATATGTACGCTCTCTTTGTGCTGCACATTCAAATATGTGTGACTTGTGTTTCCTGCTGTCTATGAAATAAGTCATTAGTTACTGCAGTGTTCTTGCATTTGTTCACCGAGGTTTGAAAGTTATAACTAAAAGTGCCAGAAAACACACAACAGGGTGCAAGAGGCACAAACTTGATATCAGAGCTCAATCAACGCAACGCCATATATCGGCGTTTAGTCCCCCACTGTAATTCAATTATTTTCTGTTCAAGAAACAAAGTAAAAAGTGCACGAAATAAAACTCCCAGACCCATTCACCACTGTGATCTGCAGCAGGAAGCTGCTCAATTAGAAGAAGCACTTTACTCTTGCAACTTTGATGTTATCCCACTTCACCTCTAAGTATACAGGCTGACAGGAGGGGAGGACTTTATTATTTATTTATTTAGTTATTGCTGTTACAAAAATCATATCTACCATCTTACCTTCTTCAGAAATGATCCATTTGGTCTTGAAAAAATCCAACGTGCTCATGGACCAAAAGTTAAAGGAAAGGCTTAAAAATGTGGCAAAAGCAAAAGGGTGACACAGTCGTTGCATTATACAGTCCACGGTCACAGCATAGTGTGCTTGGAGCTTTTTGGATTCTTACCCATTTCCTGGGAAAGATAAAACCGATAACAAATAATAACTACATTGGAGAACAGCATTAGCACTCCAGAGGCATTTCAGCTATAGCGTTCTGGCCATGAGCCCAGGGTCATAGCACGCTCACTGCAAAATAAGCCAAGAAAAGAACTCTCAGCTTGTCTCAGCTTGGCTCCTGCAACACTGCACTGTACCCACACAGTCTTCATACATGCGAGCCACAGATTTACTTTAAGATTACAATAAAAGTATCTGGTGATGCTTTTTTCAGTTGTAATAAGCATTTTTGGTGTCAAACAAAGGGTTGCCTTTTCATTAGTCTTCATTTTTCTCTGCACTCTTTGATTTGATCATATGTAAGGAGACTGCTTTTAAAAATAATAATATATATATTGTGATTGATGGTAAATATGCACACTCCATTGCTAATTACTCCTTATCTGTGGCTCTCTGTAACCATGTAATGTGTTGAATTTGACAGAGTGCCAACACTGATGCATTTTGTAAGCCAACATCAATGATGGAAAGTATCGATGATAGCTAGGTGAAGCTAAAGTGAAGAGAAAAAACAGTATCTGTGATTTTATTCTCAGTGATACAAAAACAGCAGCAAAAAGAAAAGCAACTAAAAGTCTGTTATTTTTGGAGATACTATGGATTTGTACCCCTCTTAAAATACTTTTATCATATTGTTATGATAGGATGTTAGGTCAACGGTATGTACCATAGACCAGTGGTCCCCAACCACCGGGCTACGGACTGGTACCGGTCCATGAGTCGGTTGGTACTGGGCTGCAAGAGTTGAGGTTCAGGTGTGAAATTTATGGTTTTCAGGGTTTTTAGCGTTATTTGTTTTATCGTTTTTATTGTTAACTTGGTTTCCCTGGGTCTTTTCCCGTGTGTTATGAATAATACTGGTTTTATTTAGTTGTATTTATCCGTGACACCTTATTTATCTGTGAAAATATGCTCGGCCATAAACCGGTCCGTGGCACAAAAAAGGTTGGGGACCTCTGCCATAGATCAACTACAGAATGGCTGCTGACATTTTCTTGTCATATTCAAATTAAGACTAAGGCCATGTTGACCCTTTAGCAGTGAAGGATCATATTTGATCAGCCATTTGTGAAAACCAACAACAACAACAACACCTCAGGACCCATACACATAACAAGCATAACCCCCAAAAAACAACAGCAACCACAACTCCCCCCCTCTCCCCCCCGCCCCGTAACCAAACAGACAAACAAAAACAAACAAAACAAAAGCAGAGAAAACAATAGCAGAGTTCAGTTCTTATTCATCGTCACTCATGTACTGTCATTCGTCTTGTTGTTTGGATATTTGGGTATTTTTTCCTATGCACTAAATGAGACTCTTGTGGAAACAAACATAATAAATAAAATAAAGTTCAGTTTTAACTCTCAGCATTAAAATAATTCCAGACATTGGCATTTTAGACTGGGAAATGACTGTCTTGTCCTTGATTGCTGGACTCCCTATGGAGTCCATATTTAGCTGCTTGTACTCAGTAGTCTGGCACCCTTGTGCCAGCGACTGAAATAGTGCCGGTCGATAATTTCTGTGGGAAATAGTGGTTTGTTTGTTTTTTATTAGATAACACGCTGCGTTTCTGGGTTGGAATTAGCAAAAAGCAGAATAAATATTTTGTGCCAGTATAGAGACTTCAGGGAGACCATTTCTAAATAAGGCTTTGCTGTTATCTGATAGTATTCAGCTTTTAAAATAGCTAGCATTATGGGTAGTGGCTGGGTCTCACTAGCACTCAAACTTAAAACAGATGACTGAAACGCTGAAACACAGAGCGTTAGAAAGTCACTCCTTCTGGAAAGGTCCCAAAGGGTTAAGCCTCGGGACTGTGCTCTGCAACAGCGAGAGTGGATTCTGTTGGTGGCCACAAAGCCTGTTACTGGCATCTGTCTGCAGGTTATGAAGACTCTTACTGGAATAAAGAGATGAACACAATATTTGTATATATTTACATCTATACAGCCTGTATAGATTTGTGGCTGACCTGGTTCTTGATACTAAGTTTACAGCAGATACTTGTTAAGCTCACATCTGGATCTAAGTGTTCCATGTGAGGAAACTGGAACTCATCACAGTTTATGAAACAGCAAGTTACTGCTGCTGATTAAAGCTGGGTATATTCACTATATGTAAAATATGACATTTGTTCTGTTTTTACCTTGCAGGTCTTCTTTTGGCATATTTGTGGACTAACATATACACAGGAACAATAAACCGTTGGCACACATGTGAGTGCAGCAGCATCGACGGTCGAACGGATTAAAAAAGATTTGTCTTCGTGTCAAATAAGCTCCCATTTATTTAAATTGGAATCTTTTGTGTTTGACTTTGCTCTCGTTTGCCAGTCGTATCACTAACATTGCTCTGAGCTGCCTTAGTCTGTCATGTCTGGGACCAGCCAGCAGCACCAAGGTGGGTGGCCATGTTTGTGGGCCTTTCAAAAAGAAGGATGCTTGATTACCAGCTGTTAAAAGTCTATATCCAGTAAATTACACAATTATTACATTTTCTATTAATAGTATTTATATGGTGTAATATTTAAAAAGTGACTTTACCAAAAATGCCTAATCTTGTGGTTATTCAGTAAACTGTTGACCGGGGTAAATGTAAGCAATCACACTGATAAAATCTGTCCACATTATTAAACTCAACCCAAAATAGTCAAAACTGGCTCTGTGGTACTTCCCACTTACATTCTCATAACACTGAAACAATACAGGGAGCACACTTGTGGCTGATAAAAACATAATTGGCTTCTGTTATTCAGCACAAGTCAACATCTTGTGTAATCAAATTAATTCACAGACTTCTGTCTAGAAAAACATTTGTTGGACTGAAAGGACATAAAAATATTTACTACCTCAGAGCATCAGTGCAGGGCAGGAGCGTGCTGTTCTCAACGCAACAGAATTGATGTCAGTGACACCTGTGTTACATTAACAGTGCTCACCCCACCCACTTCCCTTTGCTCCTTCCACTTAAAGCCCTCTTATGTAATGTTCTGCTACACTGGCTAATATATCACAGCTACATAATCTATCGGTGCACTGCTATGAGTTTGTCACATGTATTTTTTCTTGTCTTACAGCCAAACATAAATTCTACATGTTCTTAACAAACTCTGGTCCCTCAAGTCTGGAGCTTGTTACATTGTAGACCACTGTTGTACCACTGAGATACAGTATTCACAAGAATTACAAACGCAATGCAGTTACACAGTTACTCATGCACTACTGCTCATGGCAACACGAGAGTGCTTAAATGTTGCATTGGAACCGGTACTGTTAGATAAATATGTCATGTGATGGTCAATAGTTTAGTATATTTTAAAAGCACATAATAAATAAATGTACACAGATACAGTGGTAGTTGCTATAAATATGAAATGCAACCTGGCTTTGTCAAAATGCGTTGGGTTAAACATGTTTCACATCCTTATCAGCTATGAAATCATTTATAGATATTAAGTTTATGAAATCTTTATATTTATATTAGACAAAACTGTAAAAAATAAAATTAGGATATATCTGTGTTAAGTTCAAATATTAAATGTTTGTCATTTTTATGTTTACCATTTGTACATAGTTTTAAAAAATTATTTCTGTCCTCCCCTCCCCAGATCCTTAAGATTCTGGGAGGGGAGGCGGTAGTGTTTTTATCACAGGAACACCCTTGTTTGATGTTGGCAAACTTCCTCCCCTTTGTATGGCTTCACTGTATTATCTAGGGTGAACCATCTAGGGTGTGGGGGAGACCCTCTTTATGACCAAGGATGTTCCTCTTGTGCTTTTATGTTATATGACCCTTTGATCAACAGGATCACACACACACACTCTCACATAACACACACACACACACACACTCTCACATAACACACACACACACATACACACACACACACACATACACACACACTCTCGCATAACACACACACACACACACATTCTCACATAACACATTCTTACAGAAGTTCACACATATACATACAAATGCCTTGTCTTAGGACCATGTGGGCGTGGTTCTGGCGTGTTTTGTGTGAACTGTGTCTCAATAAAAAGGGCAGCAAGGGAGGTCGTGGTTGAGGTCATTTTCGTGGTGGACACAGGCCTCCCTTGCGCAAGTGTTTGATCGATCGACTGTCTTGTTTTCTTCATGATGAATAAGTCTCTAGAATTAGCGGGGCTTGTCGAAACACAGACCCAACAATCTGATAATTAGTAAACATTTCATGGTAAAAGTAAAACAACTAGTTGAACATTATTAAGAAATTTAAGATATTAGAGAAAAGCCAAACATCCCAAAATATGGACATTTCAACATTTCTCTTGATGTATAATTTTTTGGGGTTTTCAATCATATCTGGTCCATCAAAAATGTGCAAATATTTACATAAATAAATGGAGCAATAGGATTTTTACACTTTCAGAGTTTGGACCTAAATAGTAATGAGACAGCATTGTATGGAAATAGGCTAATCTAAATTTTATTTGACCAATTTTATAAAAGCTTGCATTGTATATTTGCTTTATTTAGATGCATTTGTGCAAGTAGAAGTAAAAAAAAAACCCGAGCGCTGTCTGACATGGATCTGATGTCTGATGTAGAAAAACTGTAAACAAAAAACAAATCCCATTAATGCAAACTAAAAACATAGTTATGTAAAAGTTATGAAACCATAATATACCTTAATAATAATATACCTTCTGAGAAATAGAGATAAATGCCAAACAAGGATGAATCCAAATAAAACTGAATGGGTTACATTGGCCAACCTTCATAAATGACTCATCGTGTGGCATTGCTTGAGTAATACCATTAGCAACATTATGCAAAGAGCAACAAAGCTAAAAAGTAAACACTGTAATGGCTTTCTTGAACACAGTTTTCAGTCTTAACATTTGTGAAGCACAGATTTCCACCATCAAGGTTAATCATTTTGCTTTCACATTATGGGAGAAGTGATGACAAATTATTGATGTGCATTAGTGTTTTCTAAAACACAAGCTGATTATTATAAATATAGCTAATGGGAAGCAATATAATCTATTGTGTGTGTATGCAAACCTGGTGTCTGTCTTTAGTGGAAGAAATCAAAGAATAATCTGAAACTGTAACAAATGGCAGTCGTAAAAATGAATTGATAAACTCAAGAGTGAAGCCAGAGGCTGTCTGGTCCGGTTAAAGTTTACTTGCGCTTCAAATCTGATCAACTAAATAAGAACAAGTGTAAAACTCAAATGAACCTGTTTGCCTTTTGCTGGAGGAAAAAGCAGTTAGCAGTTATCTGACTTTGTCTATTTGTCGGTACTTTAGAAGATGCTTGCCTTCTCTCCTTGTCTACATTTTTATACGCTGCATCCACCTCATTAACCTGCTTTCATATGTTACGGCTTGATCTCTGTTACCCCGAGGCCTTTTAGACTACTGCACAGTTAGCCTTCAGACTTATGTCGGATTCATCAGATGCATTTATAGCATGCAGTTTCTATTTCGTGTACTAAGTCGTAAAAAAGTGGAATGTGAAGCAGTAAACGGGAACTTAGACATAAATATGGAATGTAGGAAATTATACAGCAAATTATAGCTGTGCTTTAACAATACTAATATATGTTTTCTCCAAAAGATAAAATGTGGTAGGGTTGTTTTCCATTGCAGATACCACACCTGTTTTATTACAAAGTTAATGCAGTTTTTTAAATGTGTTTGTACTTTTATTTTTAGTTGAATTCTTCTTGAATTTCTTTGCAATCCTTTCTTACCGTAGCATTTTAAAAGACTGAGACAGTAATAATTATCAAGCTGACTTATAATGTTTAAAGTTAATCATGCAAACTGTGGTTAAAGCTGTTTCTGTAACATTTCTTATCACTGATCATTTTCCACTTTAGTTTTCCTGTTAGTAGCTTTAAGGTTTGTCAAATGTTGACAGAAATGTTGGACAGCGGTTTGGTCTTCAGAATCAACTTTTATGCCACGTGTGTGTGTGTGTGTGTGCGTGCGTGCGTGCGTGCGTGCGTGCGTGCGTGCGCGTGTGTGTGTGTAAAAGATCATGAAACAAGAGATTTTGGGGGTTAGGTACGGGCTTTGTTTGGGTCATTAAAGAATAGTCTTCGCTCCATCTCTCAGCTCACTGACATGCTCAGAGGGACGGTGCCCAGTATCCGGCCAACTGCACTGTGAATCACGTTCTTGTATTTGATGGCATTCTTTCTTCTGTCAGTTCAAACCAGCCTTCCTACACCAGAGAAGTGATGCCACAGTGTGATGCTGCTTCCCCCATGCTTCACCACAGGGATGATATCAGGAGTATTGTTTGGTATTTGCCTGACTAAGTGCTTGGGGATCTCTCCAAACAGTTGTGTTTTTGTCTAATCTGAGGAGAAAATCTTTGTTTTTCTTGGTGCTGTCAGGATCATTTAAGTGCCTTTAGCTAAAGATCAAGTGGGCAGTGTCTTTTACTCAAATTCTGTCTGGCATAAAAACCTGAGTGATAAAGTGTTTCTAAGTCCATGACATGTTGATGTTTGAGTACCAGTCAGGATCCTGGATCCTGACAAAGGCTTTTCTTGTTTTATCGCTCAGTTTAACTCCTTAAGGTAGTCCTGCTTGTTCTGCAGCATTTCCACCAGCCATCTTGTAGCTGCTCCTGATGCCTGAGACTGAAATACCTTATCGTCTTCTCAAGATGAAAAGGATCTGGGTCTAAACTGGAATCTGTCAGAATCATGTATTCTGCCTCTTCCTTTCACTCCCTCTATTCCTCCTCTGAACTCCTCTCTTACTCCTGTCTTACTTTTTATGCGTTGAGTCTCCTAGGACCAAGTGCAGGAACAAAATGACTGCACTAATCTGTCACCTTCATTCTTTTCTGTTTTTTACACATAAAGAACATCACTCGCAGCACAGCGTAAGACATCTACTCACATCATCTTAGTACGTGGATGAGGAGAAAGCCCTCTAGCAGATAGCCCACTACAATATCTGTATAACAGCCTGTTGGAGCAGAACTTACACAGGATTGGTTTAGGCTTCAAAATGGCAAAAACACTAGTGAATGTCAGTGTTGAACCAATTAAAATTTCCCCAAGTTCTTGAAAAAGGGTTTCTAACAAGTAGCGAGTGAATGCCTTAAAGTGACTCACACCTCATTTGAATAACAACAATGTGTATGCGTTTTTTTTTCCCACTGTCAAGTGGGCTGTCAGGGTAGTTTTGTAATTTCAGTATCACCAAGGGAATACCTTGAATCAGTGAGAGACACAGCAGTGTATTAGTATGGAAATGAAGGGTCTACAGAAGAGGTGTGAATTCTATTAGTGTCAGTGTCAGGATCAGGGGAATACAGCAAGTCAATCAACGAGAAATCATGTATTGTTAAAATAAAAATGCTGTGCAGTACCATAACAGCTTGTTCATTTACAAAATCAATCAATCAATAATAATAATACTAATAATAATAATAATACTAATAATAATAATAAGGCGTTTATCAATAATCTGTTTGTTGAAGGCTTCAGCATGAGTTTATTAGTTACTCGGCAGATTGCAGCTCTACACAGAGTCACAAAAAACCTAAACAATTTCTGTTGGCACATTTTGACTGATTTGAAATGTTTAATGTGTTTTTTTTAAATGTACTGAGTGATACAATAATTTCATGAATTAACTTACATTTGGGGTTTAAACCTGCTGTAGGTACCCAAACTGGCACTGGTACAGTTTGCATGCTGATTTAGTCCCTTGATGACGTACACGTTTTAAAAACATGATGAGATTTGAAACATTGATAAATCATAAAAGGAAATGTTAGAAGCTGGTTGTGATGGCTGAAGCTTTCAGAAGGATACTGTCAGGAATTCTCCTCTGCAGCTCGCTTCATGGCTGAAATAAAAATAGTGGATTTCATGGTTCATCCTGAATACTTACAGAAATGCATTTTACAACAATTCAACCCAGCAGAAAATATATGTTACATAATGTCTGAACCCTTTCTGTCAAAGGGATGATGAATCATTTTGAAAAAAGAAAAAAAAAAACACTTCAAAGTGTGGCTTAATAGAGCCCCATTCATTCATCCTTCCGCTGAGGATCTCTTGCAAAATCAAAAATACAAAGAGTGGGAGTTCTTCCTTATATTGGAAATGATCTAAAAACATCTACAAATAAGCCAAATAAATTGTTAACAACCACAAAGTGCTCCTCAAATTGTGTGTAGACTACTCTTTCAGAGCCCTATGCCTCACATATACACAATCACTAATGAAACAGTCATAAACTGTCACTTCCTGCTGTTTCAAAACACAGAACATCAGTGAAATGTCTCACCAAATCCAAGAAAAACAAATGAGTCATGATAGGAAGTCACCATCAACCAGAAAATTACCTTATAATATATCTGAAAATACAAAAAAAGCAGCTTGCATTAGGTTTAGACATTAACAGTCGTTTTGATAAGGCAACAAAAAGGACTTTCTTTAATTTATGTTTTTCAGCTGCTGTAAGCATGCAACATCACACGAGCAATACCATCAAAATAACTACAAAGTTCAACAGTCAAGCCTGAACGTTCATTATAATAATAATCAGGACTCTGTAGAAAGTGAAGCTAAGCCATGACCACAGCTGATTGACTCATTTCAAGGCTGCACCACATCAGCTCATGGCTGGTAATTGGCACATCTCAGAAAGGATGCACTATTTAAGCTGCTTAAGCCTGCCCACAGTTGTTCCAGCGAGCCGCTCTGCAAACTCCATCCACCCTGCTCCTACTTTCAAGCTTTGTTTGACTTTAACGAATGTTAAATCTGTTGTCACTGATCTGTTATGGACTGCTTTTTATAGCACTTCTCTACTCTGAGCCCTCAAAGTACGTTTTGTAGAAGCTGTATTCACCCCTTTATACACACATTCATACAGCACTTTATTCCACGCCTTTAAGCAGTTTCTGTCACACACAGACTCTCACAATGATGGATGCATTGAGAGCAACTTAGAGGGAGCCATGGATCAAATCGCAGACCTTCCAGTTGGTGGACAACCGGCTTAATCTCCTGAGCCACAGGCCCTCACAGCTGCCTGTTCTGTGCTGGAGTTTTGGCCACCAGACCTAAAATACTGAAGACGGAAACAATCTTTTTAAAACGGTGGTCCTAACTGAACCCAATATTGGCCTTTTGCTGGGAGTTGTAGAAGTGAGGAGAGAGGTGATAAACGTGTGAAGCCAGAGAAAATATTCTGGGCGTTAATCGCTCAGACTGTCCTGTAATTATAAATTTAGATTCTAAACTTTGCATTACTTCACAGAAAATGTGCATGTGGTGTATGGATAGAAAAGATGTTAAACGTATATAAAAAACAGTTAAAAGTTCCTTTTTTTTTTTTTTTTTTTTTTTTGCCTGTCCTCTTTGGCTCTTTTGCCATCAGAATTGTTGTCTAAAGGCAAAGAAAGATGCCCAACGGATTTACTTTACCAAATTGACCATCCCAGCCTTGCCGTAATGGTCCATTTGATTCACCTTTTATTGTTTATTTTATTTTCACTTACTGAGTACGGGACAGACTTGACTGGGGGAAAGAAGGGGAGAAAGAAAGAGGGAAAGAGAAACAGCTGAGAAGAGGGACGGGGGAGAAGGGCAAAAGACAAAAACCAACAGAATGAGCAGAAATTTTTTTTTTTTTAAAAATGCATATATCAATCACCTGGATCACCTGCTGAGAAAGAAAAAAGAAAACAAGCAGAAGAGAACAAGAGTAATAGAATAAACAACATCACAATGATATATGGGAATATGACAGTAAATACTAAATATTAAACATTATTGTGCAGCACATAAGATCAACAGAACACAGTGTGCTTTGAGGTAGGAGCCAAAAAGGGTGTAGTTTGTGGGTGTGATCACCCGTGTGTACACCTGTGAGCATGGACGCGTTTGTTTTTTTTAAAAGGTTCCTTCATGTAATGATCTGCTAGAGGGTGTGGGGGCATGAAGCAGGTATGGAGGAGATCAAACCTCCAGACATCCAGAGGCCCCCAGAACACAAGAGACCAAGGAAGACCAACAGAGGGGCAGCCGCGCCACTGTCCCAGAAAGAGCTGAGGAGAGTCCCAGATGAGGGCTCACTCAGCAGCCGCGGAGCAGAAGCCAGGGGGAGTTGCAGTGACGCGCCCGTGAGCTCCGCCGGCAGCCAGCCGTGCCTGAGTGACCGAGCCCCAGGCTCCAGGCCCCGATAAGCGGCCGCCAAGGAGTGAGCCAGTGTGTACCTGGACGCCCATCCCCGGACACAAAGAACCACCAACGCACCGATGTCTGAGGGAGTCCGCCACTGGCAGGGGAAGTGGTGGTAGGGGGAGATAGGCCTCCAAACCTTGGAGGGCCTGAGATGTCTCCAGAGAGGTGGCGCCTGACACCCAACCTGACATATAGACACAGACATACAGGCACACACATATACAAACATCCATTCCCACCCTCATGCTCTCATATACACTTACTCCACACTCAACCAACGTGGAGACAGACATAAAGAGATGCTGTACACATGATCACACTCCCCAAGCGTACTCTACAAACCGGGTCTAGGTACCCTTGCCCCTGGAGGGGGGAACTGCACCCAGACTCAGGTGGTGTTACCCTTTTCCCTGCGGTGGGGGGAGGCAGACCGCCCCGACTCCGCAGCAGCAGGGAGGCCCCACACTCCAGACCGCAGTCGGACGGCCAACTCCTCCTCCTAGCCCCCCCGCTCCAGCAGGTCGCAGAGAATGGGGGTGAGAGAAGACTCCAAACCTCCCTCCACCCGCTTATTGTAGTGTTGATGCATGTGTGTTCTAAGGTGCATTTAAAACCCAGGAGGGCATGGAGCTACCTGTCAGAGAGCAGCAGGTAAGCGCATGGTCCCTCCTGCTAGCCCTCAATGTCTACGTGTATTTAACATTGAGAGGTGGGCAACGACGCCAGGGGTGAGGTGTACACCCTGATGTTACTTTGGATTCCGTGTATCGTGCCCACCCCCAAGATCCTATATGTATGTGTAATGAGAGTGTGAGTAATGTGAATGTCTAAGTTGTGGGATAAAATTGAGGCAGAGGCAGCCAGAAGGGGACGGGGACGGGGACGGGGGGGTAGCCTCCTCTGCACCCTGGTGACATACCCCTACTCCAAGGTCCTGCATGTGTGGGTGGTTGTGGTGAAGCGGGAAGAGGGAGGCAGCTGGAGATGGGGAGGGAAGGAAGGGAGGGGCAACAGTTAAAAGTTCCAAATCGAAGCGTTCCTCCAAGTTTTCTAAAGATATTGGAGTTAGAGATCTGCCACACAGCCATACTGAGGGGAGGAGACGGAGATCGAATGTGACCCTGGGGACCTAACATATGTGCCACTCTGATGCGATTACAGGAGCTTCAGACCTGCTGGCTGACAGTAATGAATGAGACCATACTGCTGTAACTCACCAACAATGCACAGGTGAAAACTCCATAATAAAGAAAATTCCATTATACATCAGAATCAATTTATCATATGGCAAAGCTCCATAATAGCATTCACAAAATTCACTTATCCCATCAGAGCCAAAAGGTAATTATTGGACTATGGACTTCTAAATGTGTCAATACACACAGCTGCAGTAACATTGTCATATGTATGTCACAGAGCAGTATAGGCTTAAGAGATGACCAGCAAAGAACATGCAGTGAGCAGCTGTGGTATCGGTGTCATCATTAAGCCGTTTAGACTTTCAGTTATGTGTCTCATTGACACCAAAGAACCAAAGAACAGCTGCAGATATTAAAAGGAACTCCAGGGGACCAGGCCAAAATCCCTGGATGTGGACACAGAAGGAAAACAGATACTAGATGAACCAGAAGGATGCTTTAAATAGTGGAAAGATAACAATACTGATATCAACAGTGTCTGGTTACCACCATGAACTGTGTCCTGATTAATGACCCATTACATGTAGCCAGCAGTTTTTCTAACAATGACCTAAAATCTAAATAAATATTGTTTTTTTTTTTTTGTTTTTTAGGAAATTGTGACAAACTATCACCTGAGAATTTATATCTTTGATTATGATTCCACATCCACACATGGGGCAACATGATCCATACTCTCACCTCAATAACTATTTGCTCTGAAAGTGTATTATTAACATGTTCAGATTCAGAACTCTTTATTAATCCCTGAGGAAACCGTGTGGTTACAGTTGCTCCAAAAAACAATAAGACAGTATCAGACTGAACTAAATGAAATAATAGAAAGAAATACATAGTTACAAAATAAAAGAAATGGCTCTAATATATGCAAATAGCTCAATTATAAATATCCAGAATATTACGGAGATTACATATCTATGATTGACATTTTACTCTAACATTTTACTCATTTAACTCTCCTGTAAAACTTTGTTATTTTACTGTAGAGCATGTGCACAGCAGTGTGTACTGTGCATTATGTGGAGGAGCTGTACAGGAAGATGGCCACAGGCAGGAATGATTTCCTGTGTCGTTCAGTGATGCATTATGGGTAATCTCAGTCTCTTGCTGTGAAAATCCCGAGCATTGACTGACAGATGTTGAAAGACCCCTCTCTCCCTCAGAGTCATCAGAAAACTTGATGGCAGATCTCTGTGCAGTGGCTGAAGTCTGTGGTGTAGAGGTGAACAGGAAAGCGGATAAGTCTTTCTTGAAGTGGGAAATCAGTGTCACGGGTCTGTAATCCTGAAGGTTGCTGGGATGTGGAATCTCTGCAGACATTTAGGATCATCATGAACAGTTTATGAAAGACCCCACAAAGCTCAATGGTATCAACACCAACACTGGTATCAGTATTGGATCAATACTAGCAATATATAGAAATTTAATTTTTGTTTTGGCTTATTTTCTATTGATTTACTTGGTGCCATATCGATAGTATCAATTGAGCAAGGGTTGGTATCATCAACCCAACAAATGATGATGGAGAGTTTCGTTTGTGTTATTTTTAGTTAAAAGGACTGCCCACATGTAATGTTATCAACATCATTTATGTTTTATAAAAACAGGAGAGGGGCATGTGCCCTCTGTTCCTCTACATCAGTGAATGCAGTTATTATATTTAAAACATTTACCCACTGATTTAAATTACCCTGGTTACAGGGAGGTCCCACTGGAATAAAAGACGTGACTAAAATAATCCTTATTATTTCAGACAGCAGCATATCTGCTGTCTGAAATAAGCCATTTTAATTCTGCTAAATAAATAGCATTCCTTCTGTCTGGCCAGTAGGTGTGCTCACAGTAAGAGTTGTATGCCTCGGATGACCATGTTAGAATTAGGAATTATTCGTACATACACTGACCTCAATACCTGAAACTCAGGCCACTATGACTAACATTATTTTGTGTGTGTGTTTGATTTTCTAAAGGTACCAATACATTTGGCCACATCTCTGTCTCTCTGCTGGCAAAATGGAGAACCTGGCAAACTCGCTGTGACAACAAGACACTGGGAATCTGTGCACAGTGACTGTGCCCAGCTGTTACCACCAAAATGTATTTCCAGTGCATATCTCCTGAACCACAAATTGCTGTAGAGGGGTGGGTTGGCATGTTTGCGAACACTAGGCAGCTGTTTTCATCCTGTTGCAGTCACTGTGTTACATTCGAGTAGCCACATTCAAGCAGCAGCATATTGCCACTAAACATAAGACCTGCAGAATAAGAAAAACTATGAAGAACGTGTGCCACAGGTGTCTTGGAACAAAAGGTTGTGTCCCTACTTCAGCACATCTTTCTTTGCCTTCCTGCAGATTTAAGACCTGAACAACCCTCTCGAGAATGAACAGACTACAGCCATCGCAGAGATTCACAAGTGAAGTATCTGCAGATCAGTTTTCTCCTTTTCTTCCGAGCCTCTTTTAAGACCCACGTGCTAAGATTTAAATCTTATCTTTTCACCTTGTAATTGCCACCGACCCCCTCCTGCTCACGTAAAGTGCCAAACACATGATTGACTTGCTGTCTTCTGTGTCACCTGGGTGAAATAAACTTAATCTAAGTTGGCAATGTAAATGTAGCGTGTCACACAGGAGACCGGGGGAGATGGCGAGATGGAAAGAGCTTATTTGAGCTGACAGGCACTCGTGTCATATACTTTTTTCATCAAGTGAACGATCATCTTCCAACCCTGCTCTCCATCTGTCTGTCTCTCTCTCTCGTACAGGCACACACGGTCAGCTGTGTTATTGCCTAAGTCCTTATGGTTTAAAGCCCCAACCAACATCAATATCCATGTAAGTCTCCATAAGCCTGCGGTAATGAAAGAACAACATAGATATGGAACATCTCTCAAGATTCCTGTGATATGATGTGGCATAGACAACCGAGAGAGAGAAAAAAAACAAAACACAAACGGACAAATTTAGTCATTAATGTTCAAATCAGCAGTTTGCAATATAATGGCAATGCAGTTAAGGTCATAGAGTACCTATAGTTTTATTTACCATCACATACCTGCTGATTATTCCTACTTTAGTGAGAACAAACTACAGTGATCTTATACTGGCTGAGACCTCTGACTCATTTTTAATTGCCAGACATAAGACTGAGAACATCTGTCTTTCTTATTCAATAAAGGCACAAACATGGAAAATTCTGTTGGATTTCTTCTTCTCTTAAAAATATTTTTCCAGGTGATTGTTTTTTTGTTGTATAATTTGTGTATTATTCATTATGTTCTCTTAACTGTTTATCCAGTTTAAGGTGGGAAGAATGGAGCCTATTCCAGGTGATGTAGGCAAAGAAGTGGACTACACCTGGACTACACCCTGGACATGTGTTTTATCATTTTGCATTGTTCATGACTGTTTTTTTCCCTTTCACACAGATGTACAGCACTGTGCTCTCTTTTGGTGACGTTAACATTGTGACCAATACAATACAGTTGTCACGGGAGGCTGGTGTGAGAAGAGCAACATGAAAAATAATAATATGTTTTAAGTGTTTTATTTTATAACAGGCACGGGGAAGTTGGTTAGTACACAAGGGAAGGTTTTCTTGGTGGCTACACAAAGGTGGTTTTTCCTGACTGTGGGCAGAGGAAGAGGGAAAGGTGATTTGCAGAGGTAACTGGATGGATGATGTGAGGACTGAGATGAGGAGATCTTACTTGGTGGATGAGGTGAGACTGCTCCGGGGAGGTAGATGGCCAGGTGAGCTCCTGAGTCAGAAATAAGAGAACTGTTTCCAACCTTATCCTTTCAGTGATCCGCGGGAGAAGGTGGCAGGTGGAGAAGGCGAGAAGCGTTTGCCTGAAGAAGCGTGAAGTGATGGCACTCCCTGTTCGATTGCCTGAGAGAGGTCAAAGATTGGCTGTCAGATAATTCCCTAATTTTAAATGAGAAAAACTGAAGTTATGGTGTTCGATAGCCATATACCTCGAGACCAGCTTGTTGTCCTGCTGGGGCCCCTTGCTAACTCTCTCTCTCTGATTCTGTACGTAACCTGGGTGTCTATTTGGACAGCTCATTTATGCTCGATAAGCAAGTGTCATCTGTAGTTAAATATGGCTTCTTTCAAATGCGCCAGATTTCAAAAGCTAAGCATTATATACCACGCAGGGACCTGTAAAAACTTATCCACGCTTTTGTGACCTCCAGGTTAGACTATTGCAATTCTCTCTGCTGTGGTCTCCAAGCCTTCTCTCTTTGAAGGCTGCAACTCGTTCAGAATGCTGCGGCTCGCCTTCTTACTAGGAAAACTGGGAAATTTGACCCTCTAACTCTGGCTCTTGTTGATCTACACTGGTTACCTATCAAATATCGCATTGAGTTTAAAATCTTGCTGCTCACTTGACCTCCTCAATCTGTACACTCCTTGTCGTGCATTAAGATCATCAGGTCAGTTACTCCTGGCCCAACCTAAGTTTAGACTGAAGACCAGAGGCGACCCTTTGCTTCAGCTGCACACAACCTTTGGAACAGCCTCCATGCTTCTATTCGTGCCTTGGACTCTATCCAATCCTTTAAATCAAGATTGAAATCATACTTATTTGACCTGGCTTTCCTGACCAGTTAATACCCTTTTTAAACTTTTTATTAAATTTATTATGTTATTATTAATTTTACTGCTGTTTTTATCTTCTTAGTAGATATTTTATATTCACGATCTGACCTTCCTTCTGTATTGAGGTTTGATGCCTATTTTATTTAACTCTTCTGGTCTATTAGTGCCTCCATTCTGTCTGTGTTAATGCCCGATCTGTACCCTGTTATTGACTTATGTTGTTTCTCTGTATTACTGTGAACCACTTTGGTGTGCCTACGGGTTTTTAAATGTGCTAAATAAATAAAACTGTATCGTATTGTGATGGCTACGCAGAAACTAGCGTCCAGAATCCTGAGCTGATGAGGTATTATGGGAAACAATGCAACTAGAAGCACAGAGAACAACAGGTAAGTACAGGTCTTTAAACAACAAACATGAGGCTAGGTAGTCGGTTTCCATGTGGTTAGAGGACAAACTGGCGAAAGAGAGATGACGACGCAAATCTTAAATACCATCTGTTGATTAGTTGCGGATCAGAAACAGGTAGGTAGTGCAGGTGATGAGAAGTGGCGGATACCTTGCAATCAGCAAATATAATGCAGTTTGCAAAGATAAAATTAAAAAATGAAATAGTGTTTGTATGGCAGCCCCAACCATACTCATGTGAAACTTGACTCACATTTAAACAAAAACCAATCAGAGCAGCCCAGTGTTTCAAAAGCTGTCAAAAAGTGCGCTTGGGTCGAATCACTGCTCTGCTATCAGGCTTTGATTGACTGACACAACTGGCATTTATTCATGGGAAAATGTCAAGGATTATTAACTCAGGTTTAAGCTGTGATTGTGATTTTGTGCACGCTGCACAAGCCCATTTCAATCAACAAACTTTGCTGCATGCATGAATATATGGAGGGAAGGCGCAGAGCTGGGTCACTGACTGTCTGAGTAGAAGGGATTCATTTGTGTGAATAAGTGAGTTAATGAGTCCTTGAAATCCCCAGTAGCATTTATGTTGTGATTTCACAGGTTTTGACTTCCATCAGTATGAATCTGTAAGCTACCTGTGTTGCTATCTCTGTAGATTGGCCTGATAGTGTGGCACTCACCCATTGATTAGGTCTATTTCAGGTCTTATCAACACACATCGCTGCTGTGCCTTCATTGAGCGAATATTGTACTTGACAGTGTGTCTGAAAACATCATCATCAGCTTAGGTCAGCTGGATTAACAGAAATGCTTTGAAGTGACGAATGCTTTTGGCTTTTTATATGCATTTTCTTTTTTTTGTATCCAAGGCAGGTAAGGACTCGGCGAGACAATGCATGCATGTGTTAGTTATGCATGCAATGCAAGTCAATCATGGGTGTATTGTAGGAACAATTGTTGGCTGAGTGAAACACAGACACATCTATAGTCACTTTAACGAGTATTCAAATGCTTTCACGCGTCACACATCATTGCGGTTCTCATTATGGAGTATTTCTCATGGTTGTTTTCACTAAATTTCACCAGGTTTCCAGTGGGTTTTCTGAGAAAGCACAGCAGAACCTGATGAATTAATCTCATATATGCATTTTGGACTTACATTTCTTTTTTTGTAAGCTTTTCCGTTTGGTCTAGTAGTTGAGTTCTCGGTCAGCACCCTGACCAAGGTCCTTCTTGCTCTGTCGGTTTGGAAAGACATCCAATTCTTGAAAGGGTCTTAATGGGTCCAACCTTCTTCCATTTCACGAGTCTTTGTGTCAATGTGCTTCTGGGTAAACTCAAAGCTTTGGTAATAATTTTCCACCTTCACCCAGATCTATGTTTCATTATAATCAGAGGTTGAGAGAGATTCCAGTCACTGACCCCACTAACCTGCTTGTTGTTTCTCAGAGAGTTCCTTAAACTTCATTTCATGGTTTTTGACTTCACATGCTGTGAGAATTACTCATGCTGTTCCCGAGGCATGAAATGCTGCTATTTTGTCAGACGCCAGTGGGATCACAGACATGCAGACAGGGTGGCGTGTTGTATTGTGTCTCAGGACTCTTGGAAACCAAGCGATAACAGCCTGTTTTTAAATATATACAAAGTCTGCATTATGATGTTGGTGGTCTGGTGGTGAAGTAACCCAGCAAGCACAGCGAGGTTTATATCAGACCTGGCACCTTTGGGTATTGTACTCACTGGCTTAGGCATAAGGTTCAGGAAAGGTAATAGTCCCAGAATAAATCCTGCATGTTGAAAAGTGGTGCTGACACAGTCTATTTAAAGGTGACGTTGAGAGTTCCTTAACAAGTGTTCATATATAGTAGTTCGAGATTGCGTCCCTCTGCTGCCGTAATGCAGTGATATACCTTTGTGAGTATCCCATCTGAAATGTCTGACAGGTTTTCACAAAACACCCCGGGAATGAAAACCACCCCTTAAATTCTTCAAATGGGAGATTTTAGTTTTTTCCTTGTGAATAAATTTGGCAAAATGGGCTTTCATTCAGAATATTTTCATAACTAACTATATATCACCCAGATTTGTGCATGCACACAATTTCAGTGATTATAACTTCATCTGAATATGTATGTAGACATTAACACAGACGTTGTCAACATGACCTTTATCAGAATTATGAGATATGGGGAATTCGTTAAGCACTGTTGAAGCTGACTTGTTCTCTGACTTAATCATACAAAAGAAATTGAGATACGGGTTTATCAGCATCAAATTATCAATTTTAATACTTATCAATCTGATATTTCACTGAGTTCACAATTCGTCATTCTCTTTGTCAGATAGAAATCCTGTCAGTTATACCATTTTTTTAAGTTTGTCAAAGGAATAACAGAATGTATTTGGAGAACAGAAATAAAGACTTTAGCCAATAAGCCCACAATAAGCGTGTGGGCTGGTGCACATGGACAGCTAATTTTGGCATGAGTACATAGACACAATATAAACAGACTTGTACCTTTATCTGTTCTTCAGCAGCCAAAGAAAGGTCGTGTTTTAAGCAGTGATAGTGGACAATAAAGACAGCCTGGAATAATTTAGTCTCTAAAAACACAAACTACACAATAAAGCTCAAGGACATTATTATTTATTAGTGTAAGACCACCCAACCTGTCATCTAACTGAGCTTAAACCACTCACTGTTCTTATTTGTCTTCTTCCTAATACATCAGCCAATTGATTGGATGATCATCGGCAACAAGACCAAGCAAAGACATGAAGAGAAGAAGAAACTAAAGTCAGCAGCCAATAGGCAGGAATTCTGAAGGACTGTATTTCTACTTCCCACCTTTGCTCTTGTTTCCTCTCCTTGTTTTGATTAAATTAGACAATTAGTACCCGTCTGCCTGCTGACTCCCTATCTGTGCTGTGTCTGTATACTGGGTCCTTAAACCAAACTATAGGGACATAAATTCTGGAAAGAGGAGAACAATGGAACTGGGGAGATTTGGGAGAAGTGGATCCAGATGTAGAAGCCAATGGTTTGTTAGACAGTAGGTGGCTGGAATTCAGATGTAAAGAATCCTAAAGGAAGAAAAAGCATCCTGTCTCCCCCCATCTTCCTCTGTTCACCATTCTAATTCACCAATCCCACAACCATCTGTCCATCCTTTACCCATCCTAGAAAGATGTGACTCTTCTCTCATATTTTGTACATTTTCTTCTCTGCCCTCTCTTTTGCTTTCTCCTGCAGAGCTGCATGTGTCTGACATCCAGTCACTGACCCCACTAACCTGCTTGTTGTTTCTCAGATGCTCATCTTTACTCTCCTCTCACCCCAAAAAGATCAGGCCAGATAGCTGCCTGGTTCTGCTGGAAGATTTTATGTGTGGATCAAATGAGCTAATAACAAACCTTCATTTATGGTAATTATAAACCCCCAAAAATGGGTAGGGTTATCTGGGACACACTATAACTCATCTCATCATGCAGGCAACCCCTATGCAGAAGGTTAGGAGCCTGGGTTTGAATAAAATTGAATTGAATTGAAAGGTGTCTCATTGATGGCCGTAGAATCTAACAGGAACACCAAAACTATGTAAAAGTTGCTGGATCATCCAGGTCTGAAACATGAAACAAGCCAGTGAGGAAGTGGCTTCAACCTGCATTCTTTCCAAAGGCAGGCAGTAGGAGAATCCCTTGGCTACAAATAAAGTCTAGTTGATGCATGCTCAGTAATTCAGGTAAAGACCAGAACGTTGGTTCAGTTCATCAGGACGTAGCATTTTCAGTGGGAGAAGTGTTTCATCACTCATCCAAATGATTTCTTCAGTCTCAGCTGACTGAAGCTTTCCCCAGCCTTATAAACAAAGCAGCTGCATAATGATCAAAACTACACAGCAAATCCAGCATGTCCAAATTAACACTGTTGGATTTGATTTCAACACTATTAAAGTGTCTATAGAGGTCCACACCAGAGAGTGTTAATTTAACTCTTTTTGGAGAGTTGGTACGTTAACTCTGATTTAGTGTTAAACACCAAATCTGTCTGGAGTTGATAATTTAACACTTGGTGTTAAGAGTTTATATATTAACTCTCAAAGAGGATTTTAGTTTAACTACGTAAGAGTTATCTTCTAATTCATTCTAAAAAGCAGGAATTTTACTGTTCTGAACTTCTAGAAATTTCTTTTGGAAATAAACATTTACTAAAAAGATGCAATGGTTTTTGAAAAACATTTATTCTGAACTGTGCACCACAATTTCAAAACATTTTCTGAAAGATGTAACAGTATACATGTTCTCACTTTCATTAGAATTTTGTTTATCAAAAGGTCTGACATGGTAAATGCAAATAACAGCATTCTCAACACTTATTTCTTCAATACAATATGCATGTCCTTCATTCATCCCTTTGTGGAACTTCAACGCACTTCTGCTCTCCCCCATATTCCATCTTCACAAGCATATCCTGTGCGGAGATTGAATAAAAATTAGTTGACACTAATTAATGGCACAAATAATCCAGTAAACAATTGCAGCACAGTAAAAAAAAAAGAAAAAGGAATCCTTTTTGAGCCATTACTTGTGTAAAGTATTTTCCCAAAAGACAAGGACACGGGCAACAGGTAATACTGAACTAAATGTAAAACCTCAACCTTTTTCATTTTTACCTAAACCGTGTGCACAAAACTCTGGAGGGATCTATGCTAACGTAGAATCCAGTCAGGACGTCTGCTACTGCTGTTTGCTCGTTTTTGTTTTTTTTTTATGGGCGATCGTTTTCAGGCTTCAAGTAGCACCATTATACCAACATTTCACATTCTAGACATTGTTTTAGGTGTATTTGACCAAAGGTTTGACTGAAAATTCACATGCAAGCTTTTTTCCAAGGCTGTGGTATTTGCCCGCAAACAATACCTTTCAGCTAGCTAAAACAGAATATTATGCTATCACCGAGCAACATGGCTAATGCCTTTCACACAGCTTTGTCTCAACTCCAAAGAGCCACAGAAGTAAAAGCTCATAATAATAATTGAAACAATCTTTGAAAAAATGACTTACCAAGCATGGCAAACAACTCAAATATGTAGAGCAAAATGTTCTGAAACGGCTTCGCTTCAGCTTCGATTGGAGCCGTGCTGGGGGCGGAGTCTGTGAATTTACTCTATTGGTGTCATAGCCCCTGTCGGAGTTCAGAGTTAAGAGGTCAAGAGTTAATGTTTCCATTGTAACACCTCCAGATTTGACATAGAAACATTCATTTTTAACACTCGATTTTAACTACTATCATTTTACACCTCAGAGTTACATTAAAAGAATGTTACTCTGCTTAGAGTAAAATTAACTCTACTTTTGCAAGAAGACTATTAACACCAAAACATTTAACACTTTTGAATTTGCTGTGTAGCACCGCTGCATAGCAATGAGCCGTGAGGTCAGTTTCATGATCGCAGATATAATTGCCATGACCATTTATTCTCACAGAGAATTAGAGAATGGCTGCAATCACAGCATTGTAAGATGGTGAAAGATGTACTCTTAGGCCCCTCCACCATTCAGCGATGGTCATTTCATTTTTACATAAATGGCTTTGATGTTCCACCACTCAAACCAGTCGGCCCAGGATGGGCTTAACTACACCATATCTATTTATGCAAGGGATCCTGGGGACTGAACAATTTCTGGTTGTTACAGACGTCTGCAGAGATGCGGCTCAGCAATCACCTTCTTGACAAGTCTCGATTCCCAGTATTCAAGTGTCTCTGATCAAGAGAACACTGTGATATCCCATTAATTTCCACAATGATCATAAAACATGGTTTGGTTTAGAGTAAGCCAACTTTGTGACCTTATGACGAACCTTATTATTATATTTGATAGTGAGAAATACCCCTCTAAATCATTTAATTATTAAAAACAAGTACTGGCAATACGAATAAACACTGAATAATGAAAAACTAGATATCATATTATTTTGAATATTAATTGCAGAACTTTGTGGGTGCATGTATACCATGTCAACAAAGGTGGTATCAGTTCTAAAAACTTCGCACATTGTCAGGGCTTCTCCTTGCCACGCACAAACAGCTGTGCTTATCTTTGTCCTTGTGTGTTCGGCTGTGATTAAAAGGGCTCTTCAGTCTAAAACTCATTATATCCTCAAAAATTCGAGCCGCTGGGTTTTAGATTATTAGTGGTGATTTTCTCTCACTCCACATGTTTGCAAGAGTGCTTTTGTGCTAATGTGTGTGTGTGTGTGTGTGTGTGTGTGTGTGTGTGTGTGTGTGGACAGGGAGGAACAGATCTCAGTAGACGTTATTACACTGATAAACTGAGTGAGTATGTGTGTTCTTCATTATGTTTTCATCTGTGCCTACACTCATAAAGGTCCTTCAGCTGAAGTGAGCGGGTATTTTGCATTTATGAATGTGGCTGTATGCGTGGGTTGTGCTGAATTTATGTTGTCATTTATAACAGGATGCATTAAGTACAATGTGAAAACTCAGCTGCATTTGCATGGCAGACGTGCACGTGTTCCCATGTAAACTAGTGAGCATGTACGGTGCATTTGCATTTCTGTGTGCTTCTCTGCAGTTATTTCCGCATTTCCTGTAAAGTAAATTGTCAGTACCCAAAGAGAACAGACTGCTTGAGCAGATGTGCAGGAAACACCACCATTTCCATAATTACCTACAGAGAAAACATTCTCTGCAAAAATCTATTTAGTCCTCAAACGAATGTGCTCATAAAGTGACTGAGACAAACACAGTGAGCTGCAGGGCGAGGCTGTTCTTGAACCGAGTTAAATGGCAGCATGCTCCACTAAAAACTACTGTTTTAATCAATTTAATCTAAAGTAGTTCTAAAGTGACAATGTATGGGATTTTCATGTAATAAGAGCAGTTTTTCCATTTCATAACAATCTTACAAATGACCTAACATTTGTTCTTCTGAACTCCTTTGAGGCAGGGATTTGCATTTTTAGCCGAGTTTGGCCAGTTTAGACAAAATCCTCAAAATATAAAGTTTACTTTCTTCAACTGTAAAACTACTAAAACACTTACATGCTTTTACAACAACTGAGCATGTAAAAGTTGGTCAGAACTGAAGAGATTGGAATACCAGGAAGCAAGATTGCAGACATAGAGGACAGCTACAAGTACCTGAGAACCCAAAAGGCAAATGGGAACCATGAAGAGACCAGTAGGAAAGCTGAATCCACAAAATACCTGCAGCTAGTGGTGCAAGTCCTGAGGAGTCAGTTGAATTCTAAGAACAAGTTTTGGGAAATTCACACGTATGCCATGCTGGTTGTCAGATTCGCTGCTAGCTGGCCAAACGAGGAGAAGCCACAGACATCAAGACGAGGAAGCTCTTAAGCATGCATGGAGGGTTTCATCTCAAATGAGACTTTACACGAAGCAGAAGGAGGGAGGCCGAAGACTAGTCTGTGTCAGAACCAATAATTAGGATGAGACGATGAACATCCATGAGTACATCAGGAAGATGGCCACAACTGACCATGTGCTTAGTGAATAACTTGGCCAGCAGAAACAAGAAAAAGGAAGAGAAGCAAGAGGAGGAACCATCATTCAAAGACAGGTCCAGGCACGGCATGTACCACCGTCAGGCAGAAGTAGTGGGTGATATAGAGAAATTCTTCAAATGGCTGAACAAAGCTGGAATGACAGCACAGAGGCACTAATCATGGCAGCACAGGAACAAACTCTGAGCACAAGATCCAAAGAGGCTGGGGTCTATCACACCAGGCAAGACCCCAGGCTGTGTAAACATGCCCCTGAGACAATCCAGCACATAACAGCAGGGGGCAAGATGCTAGCAGGGAGGGCATACATGGAACGCCATAACCAAGTGGCTGGCATAGTTTACAGGAACATCTGTGCCGAGTATGGGCTGGAAGTCCTGAGGTCAAAATGGGAGACGCCCCCAAGGGTGGTCAAGAATGACAGAGCTAAGATCCTGTGGGACTTCCAGATACAGACGGACAAAATGGTGGTAGACAAACAGAAGAAGACGGCCATAGTGATAGATGTACATAGGAAATATTTATTTATAAGTGACTTATGTATGTATGTATGTATATATATGTATATATTGTACTATTCTTAGTTAGCGTATTGTCTGTCTTGTCTTAATGTTGGTTTAAAATGGAGCACTGTAACAAAAAATAATTTCCCCCAGGGATCAATAAAGTATTCTGATTCTGATTCTGATTCTGAACATGATAAAATGCCAGGAGGTAAAATGACTAGTGTTAAAGTAGCCATACATAGTACACCATGCATGGCAGCAGGATATACACTCCTTGGTTTACTTGAAATAATTTTCTCAACGAAAATGTGACCTACAGCCCTGCAACAACAAAAAAGCATTCAGAAATTTACGTTTAAGAAGAAATCTCGTTCCAATATGAAAGAAAATATCTGAAGTGTTATGAGAAGCAGTGTCTACTGTAGATACCAATTTAATTAAATGTGATGACCGAAAGGTTTTATATTGTTAACTCAACCATTGTGTGACCAACTATTGAAATATTTATTTTCATTGGACCTTGACAGAAGGCTTCCTGGTAAACTTGTCAAATGTAACTGCAAAGTGAATGTCTTTTTGTTGCTAAGGGAGAGACATTTGCTGTCCATAAATGAAATCCATTATGAACATGGGTGACTGGCAGTGGTTGCTTGTGCACCTATCAAAAAGACAAGACAAATGTATTTCCCTCAATTGCCAAAGCACTAATAACCTCTTCACTCTGAATCATAAAAAAGGAAGCAATTACATTGGGGTTTTTTTCACCTTTTATGTTGCGATTCTGTGGTTCAAGAATAATTTGTGCTTTCATTACCTGTTTTAAAGTCAGTGGAATAAACATCTAATATGACTTTAATATCATGGAATTTCATCCACTAAACACCTTCTCCTGGGTCTTTTCACACAGTAAGTTTGTCTTTGATGTATCCAGTTTAGAGATAATGCAATAAAATGAGGTACCAAAGTAATATGTCAGATACCGCTTTGCATTCTAAATGAACCTTTGACACCCTAAAATCAGCACACACCAGATATTCATGAAATTTCTGCTGCCCTCAGGTGAATGTATGGCTATTCACCCTATGCAGCGAGCTTAACATAAGAGGAGATGGTTCCAGGAACGACAGGACACATCGCTTTGTCTTTGTGTCTTTAACGGACCGTTTTTTCCTCTTTTAATTTGTAAGACTGTGAACATACAGTAAAATAATACGTAAGCATCAGTATCAACATATTTTGTAAACAAAACAGAAGTTAGCAACATAGCTTTCCTTATGCTTTACATTCATCACTAACATCTTTCCTTATACGTTCAAATAACCTTTTAAGTAACATGAAAGTAACAAATCTTACAGAAAGTGAAGTTAGACATTGCTTACTTACAGATTATGGCTCAACAAACTCCCCAACGATGTAAACTGAGCTTAAAGTTGTGCAGCTTGTTTTCTGCTCCATGCATTTTCTCACACTGCCTGTGTGAACTTTTCCTGCTGTTTTCAACACATCACCAAAGGGGGCAGTGTAGTGCACACCAAATAACCAAAGAAGAAGCCACAAACTGAAGGGGTAATACTGCCCACTATTGGGAAACCCGAGAAATGCGCCAGCCAAAGAAACCCAACAAAGTAACAACCGAGGGGCAGAATACTCCCCGCCTGACATCCATGGAATGTCACCCTCAACTAACATGTAAAAGGCAAGTGACATACAATGAAACAAAGCTTCTGCTTCTAAGTACAATCCTTAGACACCAATAGCACAACCTCACTTATAGGCCTTATGTAGCACTTGTTTTCACCCTTGCGGAAAATCCTCACCTCTATCTTCCTTACAAGCCCATCCTCACTGGGAAAGGTTTTGGTGATAAGTCCAAGTGGCCAGTTGTTCCTATGTTCGAGTGTCTCTCTTAAAAGAACAACATCTCCTGTTTGTAGGTTAGGCTTTACTGTTTTCCATTTGCGGCGGTCCTGAAGTCCTGAGATGTATTCTTTTTTCCATCGTCTCCAGAAGACATCAGCGAGGTATTGTACGCGCCTCCATTGAGCTTTGAACAGATCACTGTTTCCAAACTGACCTGGTGGGATTGGTGGGGTCGTAACCTTTTGCGTGAGCAGCATGGCTGGGGTAAGGATGACTGGGTTATCTGGATCTGCAGAAACTGCTGTTAACGGACGAGCATTCACTATTGCAGTGACTTCAGCCATTAAGGTCACTAGTATTTCATGGGTAAGCTTTGCATTCCTGTGTTCTAGGAGCATTGCATCAAGGATTTTGCGCGTGACCCCAATCATTCGCTCCCAGGAGCCAGCCATATGCGACGCATGTGGGGGGTTGAATAGCCATTTGCAGCCAGAGTCTTCAAGAAAGCTGTTTAGTTTGCTGTTGTAGCAGCCCTGTTTGTCTATTTGCAGCTCTTTGCAGGCACCCACAAAATTTGTCCCACAATCGGACCTAAGAAGTTTGACTGCACCTCTGATGGCAAAAAAACGACGCAGGGCATTGATGAATGATGACGTGTCCATTGATTCTATAACTTCAATGTGAATGGCCCGTGTACTCATGCACGTAAATATGACTGCCCATCGCTTTGCATCCGCTTGCCCACCACGCGTTTTTCTGACAGTGACAGACCAGGGCCCGAACACATCAAGCCCTACATGTGTGAACGGAGGGTCAGTGGACAGCCTATCCTCTGGTAGCTCAGCCATAATCTGTTCCTGCTGTCTGCCTCTTAGTTTTCGACATGTCACGCAGCTGAATATCATTTTGCTTATTGCTCTTTTTCCTCCCACAATCCAAAAGCCTGCAGCTCTGACTGCTCCTTCAGTAAAATGTCTGCCCTGATGGCATACTTTCACATGGAAGTGTCTTATAATGAGCTGGGCAAGGTGGTGTTTGGCAGGGATGAGGATAGGATTTGTTTCATCCGAAGTCAACTGTGCTCGTCTTAGTCTCCCACCCACTCTGAGGATTCCATTTGTGTCAAGAAATGGGTTCAGTTTGCTAAGTGGGCTTGAACTTTTGAGGGGCATACTCTTTTCAAGCTGTCTTATGTCTTCTGCATAGATTTCTCTTTGGACAGTGCGAATGATAATGATCTTAGCTTGATCGAGCTGCTTTTCGGTTAAATGCTCACTACAGCTGTGCCAGCCCTGACAGGTGCCTTCTATGTTCTGCTTAAAGGACTGAACAATGTGTCAGAGTCTAGATATAGCCTTCAGTAGTACATTCCAACTAGAAAACCTTTCGAATCTGGCACTACTGAGAACATCCTTTGCAAGAGTGGTAACACAAGTAGTTACCTCATGACGCAGTTCGTTGTCAGTCTCTGGGTCTACAAGATCAAACGACTCTGCCTGAGATTGACCTATTTCTGACTTGGTAAGAAAAGCAGGTCCACTGAGCCATGTGGAGGTAGAAAGCTGCTCAGCAGGTAATGCGCGCGTGGCATGATCAGCCGGATTTAAGTGAGTGGGCACATAATGCCACTGGTGAGCTTGTGTGGATCGCCTGATGCGTTCCACTCTGTTGTGCACGTAGATGTAAAAACGCCTCTTTGTGTTGAAGATGTAACCAAGGACTACTTTGGAGTCTGAATAGAAGCTCACCTGATCAACTGCGACGTCCAGCTCGTCCACGACCAACTCTGCCACCTCGACAGCCAGGACCGCTGCACAGAGCTCAAGTCTGGGTATGGTGATGTCTGGTCTTGGGGCAAGCCGTGCCTTGCCGAGAAGGAAGCCCACCTCATTATGACCATCTCTGTCTGTGAGTTTAAGGTAGGCAACAGCGGCCACTGCCTTGGTAGAGGCATCGCAGAAAACATGGATTTCCTTAGTTACTGCTGCAGAGAGTGGTATTGAGGTGAACATTCTGGGAATCTCAAGTTGTTGTAGATGTTTGAGGGAGTGTTTCCACTGTTGCCACTGTTGTAATTTGTCTTTAGGGAGTTCAGTGTCCCATTCACAAATGTCAGTGGAAATGTCTCTGAGTATGACCCTGCCCTCTACAATGACAGGGACAGCAAAGCCGAGTGGGTCATACACACTATTAACGACTGACAATACTCCATGCTTGGTAAAGGGCTTCTCATTGACGGTTATTTGGAACCTGAACAAGTCTGTAGACAGGTCCCAGCCCACGCCCAAGCTTCTCTGCATGGGTGTCTGCCCAAGGTCAAGGCCCTGCATGTCAGCTGCAAGGTCCTCACTTGGAAAAGCGTTTGTGATGGTAGGACAGTTGGATGAGATTTTATGTAGGCGTATGTTACACTGAGCCAGCATCTTCTGAGCCCCACAGAGAATGTTGATGGCCTCATCAGTGGAAGGAAATGATTTCAGTCCATCATCCACATAAAAGTGGCGTTCAATGAACTCTCTTACATCATTGCCGTGTTCTTTTTCTCCCTCCATCGCTGTTCGTTTCAGTCCATAAATGGCCACTGATGGGGAGGGGCAGTTCCCGAACACGTGGACTCTCATCCTGAATTCCTGTACTTCTCCATCCAGATCATGGTTTTTGAACCACAACAAGCGAAGGTAGTTGCGGTGGTCTTCTCTGACAACAAAATTGTAAAACATTTGCTCCACGTCGGCCATGACTGCGTATGGGTCAGACCTGAAACGCATCAGAACTCCCACAAGAGTATTATTGAGATCTGGCCCTTTTAGTAGCACCTCATTGAGAGAAACATTGTTGTATTGCGCACTTGAATCAAAAACCACCCTAATTTTTCCTGGCTTCTGAGGGTGATAAATGCCAAAACTAGGGAGATACCAGCATTCTTGTTCTGGAGCTAAAGCTGGAGCTGGTTCAGCGTGGTCCTTACTGAAAGTTTTGTCTAAAAACTCAATGTAATGTTCTTTCATTTCAGGTTTCTTTTTCAGTGTTTTGCGGAGCGTCATTAAGCGACTGAGGGCTTGGTCCCTATTGTTGGGTAAACGCTGTCTGGGGGAGCGGAATGGGAGTGGAGCTACCCAATTGTTCGCCTCATCTTTAGTAAAGTCTCTGTGCATAATTTCCAGGAATAATGCATCTTCTACTGAAAGAGCCGTTTTGTCATCATCTGCTGTTTGCTGGAAAATGTGTCTGCCTACTTCTGCTTGTGTCTTCTCGAATTTAGGACAGCTTTCTGTGTATTTGTCTTTTATATAGATTTTGCTTGCACAGGGGCTAAGGGAGGTAGGGCGCCCGTTATTCAGAATGTCTGTCTTGAAAGAGTTTACTGTGGGTTTGTGGGCACCTGAGAGGCAGACATCGCCTACAACCACCCATCCCAGATCGAGGTGTTGGGCATAAGGTGCACTGTTTGGACCATTTACCTGACTGCGAACCTTGTGAGCTTGGATGATGTCCCGGCCCAAGAGGAGGAGAATGTCCGCGGCTGGGTCCAGAGGAGGGATCTGTGAAGCGAGTGCGTGTAGATGAGGGTGAGCCGACACAGCCTCCTTGGTGGGTATCTCATCTCTATTATCTGGAATGTGATCACATTCTGTTAGTGTGGGCAGCACCATGGACACTTCCCCATTTACATCCTGAATAATGAAATTAGTTGCTCTGCGTCCTCCAGCCTCTGACAAACCTGCACATGTTTTCATGGTGTATGGGAGCATAGCGCCTTTTACATTAAACATGTCGAAGAAAGCAGACCTGGCTAAGGATGAGTTGCTTTGATCATCCAACATGGCGTACATCCTCTTTTTCTCTTCAGGATTTGTGCGGGGATACACGTCGACTAAACAAATCTTAGAGCAGGATTTGCCTTTTAGACCTGGGCCACACACCTCTGTGCAAGCAGTTGTGGTTACAGGGCTTGAAGGATCAGACTCCCCGCCGTGGCTTTGAGGCAGGAGGTTAGAGTCCTTGGTTGCCCACAGAGGTGGACCAGCATGCATGGCAGACACATGAGCGTCACTATTACATTCTGAGCATTGGATAATGGCTTTGCAATCGTTAGCTCGGTGACCTGTGGAAGAACAACACTTATGACAAATAGCATGTTCTTTGAGGATGCTTTTCCTTTCATCTAGTGTTTTTGACCTAAAACCCCTGCATTTAGCAAGTGAATGGGGCTTGTGGTGAATAGGACATTGTCTGTCTGGGTTGAGAACTGACGTTCGAGCTGTGACATTTGTTTGACTAATATCTGTTCTGTTCACTGCAACCGCACCTCTGTATTTAGTTGGTTTCAACAATGGCTTATCAGGTTTTGGAGCTACTATGTTTGAACTTTGTAACATAAAGCTAGGATCTGTTTTCATTTCTGCATAATCATTTATAAACTGAACAAAATATGAGAAAGGTGGGTAAACTGCACCGTTGTCCCTTTTGTATTTTGTCCCCTGTTTCACCCAGGACTCCTGGAGTCCGTAGGGGAGCTTTTCCACTATCGGGTTTATCCCCCTTGGGGTGTCCAGAAAGCTAAGGCCGGGTAGATAATTTTCACTTTGTGCATATTCTAACTCCAACAGGAGATCTGCAAGCTCCTGCAATAAGTGAGTGTCCTTATTAGATATTTTTGGAAAAGACTGTAAGCGTTGGAAAAGTGCTGCTTCGACTACCTCTGGAGAACCAAAACTTTTGTCCAGACGTTGCCACAAACGTTGAAGACCTGCGTGTGGGTTGTTCACATGGACCGCCCTGATCCTCAGCGCATGTTGTAGTGACTCCCTGCTGAGCCACTTGGTGAGAAGGTCAAGCTCTTCGCTGAACTTGAGGTTGAGGCCTTCTATGGCGTTGCGGAAAATGGACTTCCAGGACAAGTAAGACTCAGGACGGTTGTCAAAAACCTTGAATCCCGCTGTCAGCAGATCACGGCGTGCTAGATAGGCTGTGAAATCTGAGAGTTCAGTCTTTGGAGGCAATGAAGGTTTAGGCTGGGTTGCAATGTCAGTTTTTCTGTTTATAGGAGGGGAATTTGGTTGCTCCTGATCTACAAAATCAGTGAGATGTTCACCTGGAGAGGAGGCAACTGGTGGTTGACTCTGACGTAGATGCTGAGCGTTGTTATTACCAACCAGTTGTCCTGTATCAGGCTTTCCGTCTTCATTAACTACCAAGCTGCGGTTAGCGAAGTGAGCGTTCACATAATCTTGAGCGCGTCTGATGGAAGGAGGTGTTTTAGAGGAGACTCCTTGTTCTGTGAGGTCAACAGCGTCATGCTCCTCATCGGCTGCCGCTTCCAGGACATGAGCTGCGGCGAGCGCTGCTTCAGCCTCACCCTCCTTCTTTAGAGCGTTTAGTGTTGCCTCGATGCGTGCCTTCTCAACCTCCATGTCGATCTGGCGTTTGGCGTACTGTGCTCTAGTGCGGGCGGCTTCTGCTTCTGCTCTGGCTCGGGCTGCAGCTTGACTGGCCGATGAACGACGTGAAGAGCGTGAAGAGCGTGAGTGGCACTCTGACCGGACCACCATCTGGGAGAGAGGCGGTGACGCTTCAGGCTGAGACATCTTGGGTGCTTGATAGGTAGATAATCTTCTTACTCTGCTGCCCTCAGGTGAATGTATGGCTATTCACCCTATGCAGCGAGCTTAACATAAGAGGAGATGGTTCCAGGAACGACAGGACACATCGCTTTGTCTTTGTGTCTTTAACGGACCGTTTTTTCCTCTTTTAATTTGTAAGACTGTGAACATACAGTAAAATAATACATAAGCATCAGTATCAACATATTTTGTAAACAAAACAGAAGTTAGCAACATAGCTTTCCTTATGCTTTACATTCATCACTAACATCTTTCCTTATACGTTCAAATAACCTTTTAAGTAACATGAAAGTAACAAATCTTACAGAAAGTGAAGTTAGACATTGCTTACTTACAGATTATGGCTCAACAAACTCCCCAACGATGTAAACTGAGCTTAAAGTTGTGCAGCTTGTTTTCTGCTCCATGCATTTTCTCACACTGCCTGTGTGAACTTTTCCTGCTGTTTTCAACACATCACCAAAGGGGGCAGTGTAGTGCACACCAAATAACCAAAGAAGAAGCCACAAACTGAAGGGGTAATACTGCCCACTATTGGGAAACCCGAGAAATGCGCCAGCCAAAGAAACCCAACAAAGTAACAACCGAGGGGCAGAATAAAATTAATTATTATTTTAATTTTGCCATACCTGTATACCTTCACTTTTAGGGTTACGGTTAGGCAAGCTGGGATATACTAGGTGAAAAGTAACGCTGCATTAAAATATGAGATGATTGTATGAACATAAAAACACATTAAATAAATTAAATAACAAGAGTTCCAACAGAAATAACTTGGTCCATAACTGTTTTGAATTTGATTAATATACTAATTGTTACTGCTATGATTACTACATGCAATTAGCTGATTGACTAAAATTAATGGGTAACTATTTTAAGAACGGATTTCAGAAGAGAACGCAACCAATTCCACTGGTTTCAGCTTCAGTGTAAATGTGTTATGTTGGCGTTTCAATGGTAAACCAAAAGCCAAATATAGATGGGTGTGCTTGTTTAAAAGGTGTATTGATAAAATGTTATCTTTTGGCTCAGGACTTTTATTGCAGTAAGATTAAAAAATGTTTAATTAATAAATTATATTAAAACACTAAAAATTATGTTCAATGATCCAGTAGTGACAAACCTAATCGGTGCTAGAGCTTTTAATATCTAGTTTTAGTGCCACAGAGTGAAAGAATGCACCAAAAAGAACCATTGTCTTAATGTTATTATAATGTTATATATGCCAACTGGGTATAATAAATACCAGATTATCTCTATAAATCTAACTGGCTAATATCATACTGGTTTTGTGTCTGGGTAGCCTTTGTCGTTTGTTAGACTGGGCAAAAGCAGCCTTTGAGGTTAACAGCAGGCCCGCTGGTTCAGACTTATTCCCGTGAACAAAGCAACACAGAACAGTTCAACCAGTTTTACTTGCTAGCAAGGGGAGCCCGCCCGGCAGCACCTCTGCCCTCGGTGTCAAAACCCGCTCCAAAGAACCAGCACCCCCCTGCAGCCTTTTATTGTGTGACACACAGTTTACAGAAACACCTATTGTAAAACCCCCCAAGTTTTAAGTTTTATGGTGCGTCATAAAACTCAGGCACTGAGTGTGTGTGTATGCATGTGCGAGCATGTGTGTGTGTGTATGTGCACGTGAGTGTGTGTGGATGCGGGTGCATTTGTGTGACTTCCTACTGAGAAAGGGTCATCTCTCCTCACCCTGTATAGAGATTGAAAATGTGACGTCATTCAGGGGTAAAACCGCAAAGGATTCTGAGAACTCGTGGCAAGAGGTACTAGCGCACGCAGGCTTTCAATTGAAATCAGTTACACAGCGATAAAAAGAAACAAATAAATGGCAAGGAGCTGTTGTATTATTAACTGCAATAGCCGGTTGCATGTCAGCCACGGGAAGCCGACGGGTAAAGAGATCAGTTGTTATCGGATTACATCGTTGAAGAGAAATTGTTCGAGCCATGTTTCCGAAGTAACAAAGAGGCGACGGATGGCCTGGATTGCAGCCATTCAAAGACCAAATATAACGTTCTAGAACACTCCAGCTCACAGGTTAGTCTGCTCCAAGCATTTCCACAAAGGTCAGTCTTCTGTTGTAGTTAATGCGTCATTTTTCATAACATAATTGGTGATATAGGTTACAAGCAAGTCTGGTGCTGAACAGAAATTGTCGCGGTATGCTCCTTTGTTTATTGTGCATAAATAGTGAATTGTCCTGACACAATATTGCGTTTCGCTTCTGTTATTACCATGGTACATTGACAAAAACATGTAGTTTTATTCACAGGATAAAACAGTTTTTTTGTATCACTAATTGCCCAGTACGATTACAGCATACAATATTATTGTCACTGCTACATTTCTGTAACGCATACCAGAAATTATTTCCACTGCTAATTAATTACCGTTGAGCTCAAAGGTCCTATTAATAAACAGTTAACGAATGTGTATTTATGAAGACGATTTGTGAGACTGGTAAACTTATGATACGTACGATGGTCTTTCGTTCTACACGGTGCATTTCAAGGTCCTGTACCCATCTGTCGGTAAACTGTACCTGGGCTTGTTTCAGTGACCTAAAGTTACTAAACTTCATGAGTGTATGCACTCACTCCAAGAACCGTATAATTATAAATATGAGCGTGGTGAAAGTTGGGCAGCACGCTAATGTATTTTGTCCACTCTGTGTGCTCGTAAGGGTCTAACCCTTTCACTCCTTTAATTTTTTCCTCGTATCTTTTCTTTGACTTTTCATCAAGTCTGTCTTTGTACGGACCAGCATTGTTCTCCTTTGTTTTGTACATACCTTTTTTTGGGGGGGGGGGGCAAAGAAAAAGCAAGAAGGTATTTGTGTCATGGTCCTGGGTCGGTGACCCAGCGCTTTAAGTTTATTATTATCATTTTCCAGTTTATTATGATGATTGTTGTTTGAGTTCTACGTGTTATAGTCGGTCTGCATCTGTATCTCTGTCTGTCTATGGTGTCACCCCGTCTGTTTGTGAATCTGTCTGTTTAGTTCAACGTCTTGTCTGGTTCCCTGTGTCTCAGTTTCCTGTTTTATTGTGAAGGTCTGTGTCATATGTCAATGTGTTCAGTTTTCCCTTTCTCCTGTTTTGTTAGCCTAATTTCTCCCAGCTGTGTCTCCCTTCTGTTGCCCATTTCCTAATTACTCCCCTGTGTATTTAAGCCCTGTGTTTTCCTGTGCTCCCTGTCGCGTCGTACCCTCAATTAGCTGTGTGTTCTGCGTCTATGTTTCTAGTGTTTAGTCTCCTGCCCCAGTTTAGTATTTCTTTTCCAGTGTTTCAGTCCTTGGTTCCGCTGTTCCGATTTTTGGTGAGTTTAGTTTGTACGAGGTTTTTCCCAGCAATAAAGCTGCACTTTAAGTTTCACGTCCGTGTTCGAGTTCTGCATTTTGGGTCCACCACTCCTGCTTGCCTGCCACACAGCGATTCATGACAATTTGAACCGGAGAATGAACGTTTTGCGGTGCTGCAAATGCTTGCGTTTGATGCGGTACTTGGATTGTTTTGCCACGAGTTCCCGGCATGCAATGCACGAAAGTCATGTGGTCTGTCAATCTCTATAACGCTTAGTTTCCTCTAACGGTTTACCATATACAAACACAGGTGAGGAGATAAAGAGCAGGAAGTAAAACATCCTCACTAAATAAGAAAGCAGAACCTTCACATATGATGTGCCTACAGTTACACTATAGCCCCCCTCACCATTCAACAGGCTGGGGAAGACAATAGAAACAAAGAATGTCTTTGATCATGCAGTTTAAGGAAAGGCTTACAAATTTAAGTACAATAATGGCAACATTTAAAAATTTCAACCTAACATTAAGTAGTTCAGTTACCTCCCTGTACATGCAGTCCAGGCTATTTTACTGGAATCCACAGACCAGACCATCCACAGACAATACCACACATTCACCCCTCCATGAACAATTTTTCCTTTTTTGTTATTTACTAGTTAGCTTATAGTTAGGCTAGCTGTCAACGTCATCACTTCAGTCTCGGATTTTAAAACACAATTTCCTACTAAAGGTTTAGGGTTACTATGGATTAAGATAGTTAGGATCTCTGGCAAGCAAAACTCAATACACAGAAGTATTTGTGTCTGTCCCAGTATCCTTTCAGATGAGGAGCTGCCAAGGCAGTACTGCAAATCAGTAAATGTAAAATATTTGTCATGGTTCTGGGTCTTAGAAAACGTATGAGCACGAAAACACTGGATCAGTCATATTATGCATCTCTTGGGCCTGAAAACTACGTGAGGTCATTTAGTTTTTTTAAGGGTTTGCCCTCATCTCTGTCATGATCACAATGTCTTGTCTCCATGTTTACTTATCTCAATTTGTGTCCCTTGCTCTCGCTCCATTGTTTGCTCTCTTCCCAAGTTGCATGTCTTAGTCCTTAGATCCTAACAACTTTAACAACCTCTGTCCAATGTCTAATCTACCCTTCATCTCTAAAATACTCGAAAATGTAGTTGCAGCTCAACTTGATTCACACCTGGTTAATAACAACATCTATGAGGGATTTCAATCTAGTTTTTGCTCATGTCTAATTGGAGCTGACTATGGTCTTCTCAACATTCTCGTCCTTTTGGATCTGAGCTCAGCCTTCAGCACCATCTCTCACTCCGTCCTTCTAAGCAGACTTTCCTCTCTTCATATCTCTGACACACCCAGCTTGGTTTCAATCATATCTCCTTGACCGCTCCCAGTTTATTCAACTGAAATCATTCTGCTCTCATCTATTCCCGGTCACCTCTGGTGCACCCCAAGGTTCAGTCTTAGGCCCTCTTCTCTGCATAATATACATCCTCCCTCTAGGTACCATTTTCTGCAAATTTGATTTTGACTTTCACTGTTTTGCTGATGACACCCAGTTATATCTCTCCTGCCGGCCTGAGTCCTCCCTCCCTCCTTCTTCCCTTACTATCCAAATTAATATCCTGGTTTAGCTCTAATTTTCTCAAGCTCAATGAGAATAAAACTGAAATCCTCCTTATTGGCACGGAATCCAACCACTTCACTGGCTCCCAGTGAAATTCCGGATAATATACAAACTTCTTCTGCTCACCTTCAAGGCCATTCATAACCTTGCTTCTGCTTAGCTGTCTGACCTGTTAAGCACTATCTCTTCTGCCCGCTCACTTCGATCTTCTTCTTCTATCCAGCTTGCTGTGCCTTCTTTCCGCCTCAGCACCATGGGAAGCAGAGCTTTTAGCTGCTCTGCTTCCAGGCTGTGGAGCTCTCTACCCCCAGATATAAGAAACACTGGTTCTCTCCCCCAGTTTGAATCTCAACTCAAAACGTATCTGTTCAAATCTTCATATTCACTGTGAACCCACTGTTTGTTCATTTTATCTTGTGCTTTTGTTTTTATTGTTCTTCATAATGTCATTGTTCTATTATGTGTTTTATCCTATTAAATGGGAGACGGAGGCTAAAATCAACATATCAGAGGACAGTTGGCTAAATATATGTAGGACACAGATGGAAACTACTAGTTTGGGTTATTGGAGGGAATTCACGTGGAAAATTTTTATTAGGTTTTTTGTAACACCCAAAATAAAATACAAACAAAAAGGTCAACTTACAGATGGATACTGCTGGAGAAACTGTGGAGAAAACATGGCAGATCATATATTTTGGAAATGCCCAATAATCCAACCATACTGGAGTGAAGTGGTCGAATCAATTTACTTGGTGCTGCGTGGACAGTAGCAAAAACCTGACGACATGGGACCTGAAAAGAGGTGGAGGGGAGCTCCCCCAGACTGGGCAGATCTGAGGGTTTCCCTGTGCCATTATGTTATTGTCAGTGCATATTATATTTGTTTGTTTGTTTTTGTTTTTTTGCTGTTTTTGTTTTTTTCATATGGATGACTGTCATAATTACAAAACTTTCAATAATAAAAAAAAATCCTATTGTAAAGTGTCCTTGGGTGTCTTGAAAGGTGCTTTATTAATAAAATTTATAATTATTATTATTTCGTCTGGGTCTCAGTATATTTCCTGCATTTCCTTGACAGTCCATTATCTTACCTGCACTGTGTTCAGTTTTGCTTCCCCTGTCTGGTTATGCCTGATATGTTTCTCATCCTTTCATTTTCTGGTGTCCTCTATCTTCCTCTGCTTGTTGTTGTGTCGTGCCCTCATGCTATGTGTTCCCAAGTTATCTGTGAGTTCTTTAGTCTCTCTGTTTTGGTTTCCACATTGCGTGAGTTTATGTTTTTTTGTGTCTTTGTTTTTTGTTGAGCTTTCAAGCTACAGCTTTGTTTCCAAGTTAGCAGCTCAAGAGACTTTCAGTGCTTTCTTATAGGGGTGGGTTTTTATAATCGATTCATCGATTAAAATCAATTCTGGCTTGGATAACGTAAAATCGATTCATTAAAATCCTGAATCGATTTTTTAATATAAATTTATTTTGCCCGAAATGCCAGAATCTCTGGTGACATCTCACAAAATTTCAACAACCACCAAACAGTTAAGACAGTAAATGAGAGCAGGTACAGGGATTCTGCACATAGACTTAAACACACAGCCCAACCTGCGGATCAGAATCAGTTAGATGTCGCCTTTCTCACGGTTGGGGCTGAAAGCCGACAGCTGCTGATTCTGATCTGTCGGCGGGTCCGCGCTTTGTGTTTACGCCCTTTATGCACTGATTCTAAAGCTGTTAGTTTGATCTCTCTCCAAACAATATTGACCGAACCAGCAGCAAAAGAAGATCCAAACGCTTCACATAAACATTGTCATGAATTCACTCTGACTTTTACTGTTTTGCTTCCATCGCGATGCGCAGCTCTCTCTCTCTCTCTCTCTCCCTCTCTCTCCCCCCCTCTCTCTCCCTCTCTCTCTGTACTTCAAGAACAGTTTCCCTTTCTTCATTATTCGCTTGCTTGTTACGCACAAGTCTACTGTTGCTTACAGCGCTGTCGGCCGCTGTTTTTTTCCCTTTTACATTCTTCCGAAAAGAAAACCTCATTTCTGCTGTTCAATACTGAACAAATTTAAACTTTTTAAAATTATTCAAAATGCAAAATGCTTAGCCGTGTCTCTAATAAAACCGCTGTAACGTCAGAGGTAATGTTCATTAATTAATGGTTTTCTTTCGTTTTTGATGTACTGCAGAATATTTTTATAAAATCCCAGGCCAGGAAAATCACCTTCATGTTTTTCTGTGTTTTATCCTCAGCTACTTTGACACAAAGGCATCTGCTGTGACGCTCACACCTGTGATAGTCTTGTCAGCTTCCTTTTTATTGATACAAAAATATGTAAATGTACTGATCTGAATTATATTTCTGACTGTCAAAATTTCCCAGATTTAATTCGAATCGAATCGAATTAAATCGAATCGTGGATCGAATCGATTCGGGACCTTGTGAATCGGAATTGAATCGATTCTAGAAATCAGTGACGATACCCAGCCCTACTTTCTTACCTGCTAAATTCAAGGGTTCAACTGTTACCAGTGAGCTCAATACAACACTGTACATTGAGTCCCTGCTCTTTCAAAGAGTTACTAAACTTGCAAATCTGGAAACTGTATATTTAGAGACTCTTCATGATGCTTTGCCACCTGGCCAGTTCCCTCTGAGACAGTTTGTAGCGCTACTTAACTGGTTTCCCCAGAGACAGAAACTCAGACCTAGAGACTGACTTTGTGGCCTCAGCCAACTCTGGACCCTCAGAGGCTCTAAAACCAATGCAGACTAGGGATGGGTATCGTTTAGGTTTTATCCGATACCGGTGCCAAATCGGTACTTTTGAAACGGTGCCGGTGCTCAAACGGTGCTCAAACCAGTGCTTAAAGAATGGAGAACACAAAATTGGTCCAAAAACCTCTCATGTTCAGCTGGTTTTTGTAAAAAGATAACAATGTTAGCCTTTTCTGCAGGTATGGGGCATATATGGTATCACTCTTGGCTGGAAGCAGTGCTTAAAGAATGGAAAAAACACAAACTTTGTCCAAAAACCTCTCATGTTTAACTGTTTCCCACTTTTTCTTTGGTCATTTTAGCCTTTTTGGCCAGAGTGAAGGGAGTATCTGCCATCAAACAAGAAGACAGCTGCATGTAGCCATGATGATGTTTGCTAGTTCACCTTACATGCATTAATTTAATAACGTGGTTAGCCTACTCAACGTAAATTACACACGAACAACATTAAGCTACTCACTCAGAGAAGAACGGCTGCTGCTGCCATCATCATCCGTCATCATTTCTGCTACACTGGCAGGGCTAGGGGCCAGGACTCTCCTCTTCGTGTTTTTGGGGATGTTGCTAACTCTGGGTCTGATAACAGGCACCACACCCGCAGTAGATGCGCTCGGTGTGAGGTCTGGCAGCAAGCTATCAAATACGGCGCATTTCTCGGCTTTTAAAAAAAAGCCCGCTATGCGTCGCCAGGTGTTTCATCGGATTTGAGGTGTTACCTCCTTTGACAGTATCACAGTAACAGCTTAAAGCACTTGTTGCAGGCTGCTGAGTTTGCATATTTTGCTGTGAAGTACAGCCAGACTTTGACCGCATTAAAAATGCCCAAGGCAGGAAAAAAAAGCACCGAAATGTGCGCTGCTTTTCGGTCTGGTTACTACCGTTTATGTCAGAACCGGTGGACACCGGTACCCATCCTTAATGCAGACTCAGCCGAGCCGTCCAAGCCTCCTGCATCTGCTAGTTTCCTGACGCCACGTGCCACGGACCCACACTGCTGATTGACATGGAGTCTGCAGGGTTCTGGCATGGGGTTCTGAGCCTGTTGTGTGCCCTGTACAGTGCCAGTCTGCTCCTTCTCAGCCAGAGGTCTCTGCACCATCTGGTCCTTTTGCACCTGAGGTCTCTGCGTCATCTGGTCCTGACCTGCCAAAGGTCTCTGTGCGATCTGGTCTCATTCTACCTGAGCCAGTGGTTTGTGCTCTGCCGTCTGATCCCGCTCCACTTGAGCCAGAGGTATGGGCTTCTCCATCCTGCTTTGGTCTTACTTCCCCTGAGGGCACCATCTCTAACGTCGGCCTGTTTTGGACTCCTGTGGTCCTGTTTTTTTTTTGTTTCTTTATATTCTGAGCCCTCCATCCAAGCCCCCTCCACCATATTATAGTTTCTTTTAACTGACACTTGGACAATATTTTCTTGTCCTGGTATTCAGGAAATTTTGCATGACATGATATCATGCAGTGCTTTTAGAAAGTAGTTTTCTTTAAATCCCGAAAAAACTTAAACATGTTTATACTTCAGTACTAATGTTGGGATGTGGCTTTATAGTGATATAGTGATTTTCATACACTGAGAAATAGACCATAAAACAACATCTTGGATTGGAGGCCCACATACATACATAGCATGTCAGCTTAGTTTACTGGGCCTTGGTCTTCAAAAGAAATATAGATTTATAATGATATTCTTACAAAGCAGATATGGCACAAGCGCCTTTCAGTCCAGTGTTAGAGATAAGGGAAATATTTCATCATTTAGAAGCCTTATTCAAGTATAATGCTAAATATAATCGGTTGAGTCAAGGTGAGTTAATTTGTCAGTGCTGTAGAGAACAGCTCAACCAAAAGAGAAGTGGTCCAACAGTACCTGTAAAAGTACATTCGGCTCATTTTAAAGAAGTACTGTCATGTAGACAATAGAAATACTGTAGATTTAAAACAAAGATGCTGATTCTATGAGCTCTAATTACTTTATGCCTATCAATTCAATAAACTGAAAAACTTTGCACCTCCTTACGAATAACATTAACCAAACCAAAAGAGTCTCCGTAGTACAACCTTAATCCAAGTACATCTGTATGTCAAACTCATAAATGTCCTTCATGGCAGTAATTGTCTTTATTTTTACCTTTTTAATGGCTTTGACAGTGAAAACACCTCCCCTCTGAGCTCCTCACCTCAGGTAAATTAGAACACATGCCTCCTGACGTAAAAAGCAATTATCTAAAACCACATGAACTTAATAAAGAAGTGACAAAGTCTGCCTCACACCCTGTGGCTTTATATCTCTGTCTCTCATATATACTAAACATAAGGTGTGTGTAATCATTCAACAATTACTACTGTACCACAAATTGTATTACCTTTACCTTAATTTTTTAAGGGAGAAAAAACAGTTAAACTGATATACTGCTGATATTAAAGGGTAACAAGGTTGTTACTGCTATCAAGAAGATATTGATGGTTTTGTGAGTGCTTTTGCCGTCCCAGTAACTGACAAAAACAACTTGGTAAATGTTGTAGGTACCTCTACGTATCATTCATCAGTCTGTAAGATAAATGTAAAGAAGGCTATGCCAATCATGTTTGCTATTATGCCAACAAGAGTGTGCATTTTTTTCAGCTGTGTAATCTACTACTTATTCATGACACAGGAATGTTCTTCGTTATGTGACTGAGACCTTAGCATTGTTTTTACTGGCATACTGTATCCATAATGTGAATTAGTTTGCATGGTGAGTACATTAGTAATTTAATCACAGATACAAATGATGGATGAGATCACCAATTGGTTCGTGCTTTGTTTTGATGCCTCAGAATTAGCATTTTGAGAAAAAAGTAGAAATGACCAAATCAAGATGAGAGGTGGAATGCTAAGGCCTCAGTTATTCTGGCCTAGAGACCGGTTGGCAAACCCCGGCCAACCTCTGATCACTCTGGAGAAATGTTTATTCCTCAGCCAGTTGATGAGTGCTAACTTCTGACTATCACTGTCTGAAATCGGTCACAAAGAGGGTTGCCACAGGGTTTGTATCTCATTTCTCACAGATTCACAACCGCTGAGTAGTTGAGCAGTGTTTGCAGAAAACTGCATCTTCCATCCAAATCATCAATCGAGAAGGAGGCAAATACTTTTTCACAGCACTAGAAATACGTGGAGACCCTGTGAAGACTGTCTGACTTTTAATTCCTCATCCCCCAGGACCTGACATGAACTCTAAACACAACCTCTTTAGTGAAGAACACACTGCTTCTCAAAGAAACTGAGGGAAGCCAGCCTGTCCTCACAGCTGCTCGTATCTTTCAATAGTAGCTCAGTGACATGTATACTCAGAATTTTAGTGTGGTTTGCCAGCTGCACTGGGACTGACAAGAAGGCTCTTGAGAGAGTCCCCACCAACACTCAGCTACCTTTACAGATGTACAGAGAATGGTGGTTACGTCGGGCCACAAACACCATTAAGGACACTTCTAATGCTGCCTACCACCTTTTCACACTCTGGAAGGTGCTACAGAGCCACAAAGCCTCATACATCCAGAATACATTAAAGTGCTAAACGGCGTGTCATAATATTGCACACTACTGCCACTCTGTGCAGTGCATATGTGTGTATTTCTTGTAATTGCTGTCCGTGTACAGAAATAAGAACTTACATTAAGGTTTTACTTTATGTGTCTAAATTGTGTGCAGTGCTCAGGGAGCTTCTCTGAATTTCATGGTATACCTGTATGATGACAAATAGAGTTCTTCTATTCGATTCTATTCGATTCTATTAGCTTATTAGTGTTAGGTAACAAATCAAATCAGTGGTGAAACTGGTTTGACTGGAACAAAGCCTGTATAAAACTTTTATAAAACTCTTAGAAAATTGCCTTTGACCCTCACCTCAGTAAAACATTCCCTTCAGAGTTTATGGGCTCAGTTAGTGGTTTGACATATCTGTGTGTCCCCAAATCACTAACTAGACATTTTGTATATTTTTAATGGTATACTCATTGCTCAAATCCATCCCTCACTGGTCACATCCAGCTTTAGAGTACAAAGGTGGTGATGGCAAAAATGCTCATCTCGAGGCTTATAACAGTCCATCTGTTAGCTGACAGTAATCAGCCACAGATCCTTGACATCCCAGCCAACTAAGTTGATCGACCTCTAACTTTAAGCCTTCACAAACTCCAAATGGATAAAACGTTGGACGTTTCTGGTTAGATTTCTAATATTAACTCAGTACTTGCTGACTAACATACATACAAAATCTTAGCATGTACCGTATAACTGACAAACCAAGCAGTCTATTAAAATGCATGATTTGCCACACATATACCACAATCACCTTATGTTGCATTATGTCTCAAGACCAGTTGAAACAACAACATCTGCCCAGGTTGAGATGCACTGACTGAGCCGGAGACATAGAAAATTTCATTTGTCATTTTTTATGATCTTCAAAAGATGAATTTAAGGAAACAATGATCACTTCAAGCACAACCAAGTACTTGATGACTGATCCCATAGATTTCTGCAGACTACAAGAACAATTCAACTTCATTAATCCAAATTCCTCATGTGGACAAAAAACCGTCAAAGACTGGGTATTCTTTTTAAAACACAAGCTGCACCAAAGGCTTCAACTGATCTCAAAAACCTTTTGACTCGTCTTTCAGTAAAGTTGGAGCAAAGTCACATTACTGTATTTTTGATCCATGCATGTATACTTAATTAAAAATGACAGTTTGAGGACAGTTTTGTGTATGTCGCTATATTCAGGATAAAAAAATAAAAAACAAACAGTTGATCTCATAAGTGCACTTCTTTAACCAAATCCTCTTCCCTCATCTTCTTACCCACTGATGTTTTTACTTTCAGAAAGGGAAACCAGGCTAATCTGCTGGGTACTTTAAAGTCACAAAATCAGAATGTTAACCGACATAACAAGCATTTGAATAAAATTAGCTGAATTAAACAAGGCAGCCTAAATTATCCCTCAAATTTCAATCTTTCTGCTCATTAATGCTTCAGATTTGCTCTTGTTTCTCCCTTTTTCTTTTGGTTTAGAGAAAACTAGGCTAATCTCCCGACTCTGTGGACTGAGGCAATTGGCCAGAAAGCCCAATTTTCAGCCAAGGACACTGTCACATGTTTTGTGTGTGTGTCTGTGTGTGTGCGTGTGTTCTTGTACTTGTTTGCAGTGGTCCTACTTGGAATGGTCCTGCCCTACCACACTGCTCATAATTACATCTGTCTGCCTCTTTTTGTCCATGTTGTTCATTAACATGTACAGACAGACCACGCTGCAACCACACATGCACATGTGAGTAGAACTAAAGCCTGTTTGCACATCATTAGTATTGCCATCTCATGCGATTTAGGAATTACCCTCCTGCTGTGTTTTATGTGTCACATTCACACGGGACAAGGAGACCCTGTGTTTTACACAAATTTACCAACATCTGTGGCCACCAGCTACAGGCTCAACATTAATATTAATGTGTTGCCATGCAATAAGCATAAAGTCCATTGAGAGACAACACGAATGTCATCCATCTCATCGTCCTTCTAGATTTTGCTTTTTGGATGTATTTAAATTAGTTTCTAATTATATGAAAAAAATGCTGCCTAAATTGTCATTTTTCATAATTGCCAACGGGGCCTCGTTAACGTTTGTACATGAACGAGGCAGCAGAAGGATGTGGAGAACACAAAAGACTTTTTGTCTTGTGCACCTGTTCACAAATATGAAAATCTGTTTGGCAGATCTGTTCACGAAGAGCTTCAAATAAGAAGGTTGCTGATTCATGACCGACTCTGTGTTTGTTCTTGAGTTTCATTTTTCTGTATCAAGCCTTTGTTCATAAACCTGCTTTCAGACTAAATACTTCTGGGTATCATTGGAATCTCATTTCAGCTCCTTTATTTTCTCCCTGCATTACTTTCCTATCTTGGTCAATTAGGACGTTCATTGTTAGCTGATATTTTATGGTTAGCGCTGACAAGTCAAATGAGCATTTCCTCCATTGCATATAGAGCTTGGGATCATGACATCATGTCAAGTGCAGTGCATTATGGGACTGTTTCATGCAAGTCCAAGTTGATAATGGAATATACTTCTTTTGGTAATACAGTGGATACAGAGCCAAGTGTTTTTCAAGGTTTATTAACGTGTTTTCCTCTTTATTACTTGTTAGCTTCTGTTTGTTCAGTTTTGTGTGGAAAACAACATGGGAGCAACTACCCAGAATGCATTGCAACTTCTAAGCTCTATAGGTTTACTGTGCATTACAGATTAAATTGGAATGCCCGAGTCCCAAGTCAAAAGTTTCATTTGGAACATTCCCTCAAATCAGATTTCCAAACTGAAAATTGGATCAGCCCCACCAACTCCAAGTTAATAATCAAGGATGGCGTCAGTGCACGCAAACAATAGTAAAACTGTAAAACCTTTCATCTGTACTACCACTGTATTCGCCACTCACTAAATAAACCATGCACAGACTCCATCAGTGGGTGTCCTGCAGCTGTGTTTTTGACCATTGACACATTTTAATGGAATTTTCTAGTGATTCATCAGTGCATAGATGCTCACAGGGTACTCACTCTACGGCATGCTTTTTATTTTATAAGCAAATTTCATATTAGGAAGATACTGATTTGACATTTGGGATGAACAGCAGTTTAATGCTGATGGAAAAACTCAGCTGTGTATCTGTGAATATGTGAATCTATTGGGCTGATGAGTCAATGTTCTTCTGTGTTGTTTCTTATTTACTGCACCAGTTTTTAGCAGTAGTAACATACAGGTAGCAGCATGGAAGAAGCTGACAGCGGTATAGAGGGATTTGACCTGGTGTGGCAGCAACTTTTGTTTGTAATAGTTTGTTACTCTAACCACAAACCACCGTTCAAGTTGACACAGTGATCATGTCCATGCGGGCTTCACTTTGTATCATTTGTTATGAGTGCCCAATTATTGTTTGGCTTCACATGTGTTGGGAAGCCTGTATTGCACTAACGGGAACATAAGTATTGATTACTTTGCTTCACCTGTCTTAGGCACCTGTCAGTGATACTTCATATGTAACGTGAGTGTAAGGAGGTGCACTCACAGTGAGACTCACAGAAGCTTGACGGGCCATGAATGGCACAGTGTGTAGTGTATAAGCCGTGAGACCAGATTTCCCGTGCTTCACTCGCGTACGTCAGTTTGAAGAGGAAAAAGAACTCCACGGGACTCCGATGTGAAAAGATGTAACAAAAAATTTATTCCACAGTTTGCATCTTACAGGAGTGGTCAGGTTTAACTTATCCTCAACAAAATAACCTACTACAGTAGGAAAACCGTGTGGCTCTGTTCTACCCTGCTGCCGCGTATAGCTTATGCCGTGTTAACTCTTTTTCTCTCTCCCCCCTCCCGCACCGCATGCGCTAATTTGCATACATCCGTGATGCCCGGATTTTACTATAAACACGAGTCTTTAAGGCACATGTATTCATGGTACTACGTAACCAAACCAACACAGCAATAAAATAATTTTAGTTCCACCATAAACATGCATTTACTTCCTAAATTATTAATTACACAAACAATCTTAACAACAGCAAAATATAAATACTAAAACATATGAACTATCTTAACTTGGCTCCCACACGTAGCAATGATTAAAAGTAGTGCAAAAAAAAAAAACCCGGAATAAATACATATTCACATCTTTCATTTAATTTATCAAGACCCTGATGTGATCGAATTTTTAGCAATAAATACCCACTGATATGAATTTAAGTGAGTCAGATTTTATTTCCAGATGTGCCATTGAGCCTCATGTTGCAGTGCTCATAACTGTGGCATCCAAGTTTTAATCTCCAGTCATGGTAATACAAAAGTACACAAGTTCTTACTTCTAAGATTATACATATTGAGCCATAAAAAATAATGTTGTTCTCATCAGGTCTTAAAACTGGCTAAAAATGACATCAGATAAACTGCATTATTAAATACATATTAAATACATAAATAAATGTTAAAACTAAGTATACCCTTACACTTCTATTTGTGGGGTCACCTGTTGATGAATACGTTGAGCCACTTACCTAGGACACGCTAACCTCTGCATGGTACCTTGTTTTTTAAAATGTTTGCATTGATTGTTCAATTGAGGACTAATTGATTAACTGCTACCAGAAATTACATTCCCACAAATCTCTTTTGCGTTGGCAATAATACCTGTTATCCTGTGCAGTTTGAACTCTGTATGCTGGTTGGTAAACTGTTCCAGTGTTCATTGTAGGTGTTGAGGTAATGTTGACATGATTAAACAATGACTGAATTGAATGATGGTTTGTTTTCACGCCCATTCACAATGTCAGATTATCCCCATGTTCCCTTCATAAGCAGAACAGGTTGTGCTTTTGTTGGATAGAAACACAAAAGAGGAGTCAAGAGTTGCTGCAATCCATCCGTGAATGTAGATGGAGTCTTTGAAAAAAAACAAAAACCTTCAAACACTTGTTTTCTTTCTGCTTGAACTGTGAAGCTAACTGGAAATAAACTAGTTTCAGGTTTACTGATAATTCATCTTTACAATGAACATGCCTGAATAATTTACCATTAACACTGGAGCTTTACAGCGCCAGTGTTCTATTTGTCTACCTGTCAGTTTGCCTTAACTCGAACCAGTAGTCCACCAGCTTATTTTGACAACCAGCCTGCCAGCATCATTCTGTTTTTGTTGTGTTGTGATATGATACAAGTAAGAAATGATGTACCATTAAGCTCCCATTAAACGTGGAGTCTCAAATAGAAGCGTGTCTCTTCTAATCACAAGAGAAATGTCATGTTTTGGCAGCTAAAGCAAGTGCTTGAGCTCAAAAAAAAAAAAAAACCCGAGTCAAATGTTATTTTGTCTGCTTGTCATAGATCTACCGTACACATACACAGCGAGCTGTCTCATGAAATAAATGCCTGCCTTTGTTAAGCATCAGATGACCTTCATTGTCAAAAGAAAATAAAGCCTGGCTGATGAAGTTATATGGTTGGTATACAGCCTGTAAGGGAAGCTGCTGAGTATTGGCTTATAAAAGAAAGAGGCTCACACGAAACAGTTAATTTCACATTAATTGTGTTGTCATACGACAAAACACCGTTCAATATGCAGGTTGATTCCTTGAAGGATTCATTTTTTTTATAAATCCCTGAAAATCGCATGAGCTGTCACGTTCATAATTTGCTCCCTCAGAACCTCGCACATCCAAGCTACACATCCACCCTGCCTTCTGTTTGAGGCTCTTCTTACCTGACTGATGTTTGGGATCAAGCAGCACAGTGAAGCAGAACAGGATAAGCAGCTGGAGGTGTCACAGTGACGAGTGTACACCTTTATTATACTTTCAGATCTGCTGGTGAACTGTTTGACTGAAGCATTTTGTTGCTTTAGCACGTCGTATGTGGCCAACATGATCCTGCGGGGGAACAGTCCATGGCTGAGGTCATTTCACGCCATTCCACTTTTTTACTTCCGACAACATAAATGTAATTCTAGACAAGGGTTGCAGTTTTTAATACAAATTTACATTCGGCGGGCCTACATACACACACAGTGGACACTTCACATCACATAGCACCAACCCAATGTCTTTAGGCATGTAGATGTGGTCAAGATGACCTGTTGAAGTTCAAACTGAGCATCAAAATGGGAAAAAGAGATTTAAGTGACTTTTATTACAGTATTATATATAATATATACTATAATATTATAGTACGGTTGTTGGCACCAGATCTTCCAGAACTTATTTGGCAAAAAAAATCATTGCAGACTGTATATTTTGTTAGTAATTTCCCAAATCATTCCAATAATTACCAATAATGCACGTTATTGGCACATTATTGAATCTATGCCATGAAAAATTAAGGCAGTTCTGAAGGAAAAAGCGGTCCAATCCAGTATTAGCATTGTGTATCTAAAAAGGTCTTTGGTGCGTGTTTACCTTCTTTCTTTATTTCTATTAAAGTTCTAACTATATGACTAGTTTTGTCCTAGTTTAGTGCAGAAGCTGTGACCAAGCTAAAAAAAAAAAAAAAAAGCTTTAAAATAAGCTACCAAGGAGACTATTTTTTGGCTCCCTTGAAAATGAAATGACACTTTCCATATTGCTGATGGGACTTTTCAATCAACAAGCTGTGCTGTGTTGCCTGACAATGCCCTATGCCAAGTGTTATGAAATTGCCTCTCAATGGTTATGGCTTTAAATTTCCTTTTACAATTTAGCGCTTTCATTAAAACGCTTGTGTTCTGCGCAAGGCATATAGTAAGTGCATTAGCTCTGTGAACTTTTATATATTTATTAAAAAAGGTTTTCCGGGAATGGAATACAGTGAGCTGAAACAAGGGAAGGATTTCATTAGTGCTTCTTGTGCCGGTGCTGCACTCCATAAGTATGTTAAATCGTCTTCATACAGTAAAGTTCAGTTTGAGGACAGTGGTGATGGTGCTGCTGGGCTACACTGCTTTGACCTGTGATTAAATGCTGATGCCAGTTCTTCTGCGTCACATTCACAATTTAAAGTCAAATTTATCGCTAACTGCATTAGAGGAGAATGACTTAAGATCACTATCCTAAAGCCTAAAGCTAGTAATTGTATTTACTATTACCAGGCCCATTGGTTTTCTGGAGCTGTAGAAAAAGACATATGCTTCCGTCAACTGATGACATAGACTCATTATTAAAAGCCTATGGATTTATGGCCACTTTATGACCAAGTCAATATGGCTGTAAAGGAGCTCAAAGCAATGCTCTCACTGAGCTGAATCACTGACTCTGTTGGATGTAATCCCACCCTTCCAGAATTTATTTGGCAATAAAAATCATGTAAGTACACTATATATCTGCAGTGCCCTGGAAAAATGCAAAATAAGCTTCTTTGCAATTGTCAGAATCCAAATGACTGACATAGGATTTTATTCCAGAGTCTGCAGATCTGGAGAGACCAACTATACAACTTAGAAGCTGACAAACATCTGATTTCTTTTGTGGTGAGGATATTACATGCCTGTCTATGTCTGCATGTCTCTTAAATACCACTGAACTGTCTTGGGCTGTTTGCTTTGTGTGCATACTTCAGTGATGGGGAGATGTTACCATGTGGATGCTGCTAGTTTAAAATAACAAAATACTGGGCCCACGTCCTCATTTTAGGGTTGACAGCATTTTAATGGGTAAACGTGAATGGCTTGGACATGAACTGAGCTTCAGTTTGGGGAAGGCCTCGAAGGGGACTGGCAGTGGCTCCCGGGCCTGGCAGATCCCCACGCACTGAATCGAAGTGAAGAAGTTAAAGAATTGAACAGGGTGGGGCACCTAAACGAGAATAAACAGCTTGTAGAACTGGGGGAACACATATAGATAAGAGCCGGAAGGAGTGCATTCGGAGGCGTGGTCCTGCTCCTGAAATTCCGATACTTGACCTCCAAAATATTTAAAAGGTGACACATCTTGCTGAAAATCATTTTTGCACACTGACACACATACAAGGTTTTGGAATACTGTATAGATGAAAGGTGTGTTTCTTGTTGGTCATCAACACTACTCGAGTTGTCAGTAGGCAAAATCCCTCCTCACACCATCACACGCTGTTCTGATCTACTATCAAGAGTCTCAGCAAAAACTGAGATTTATCAAACTGGAGATATATGAGTGAACTTGTCCTCGTGTGCATGCCTGACACACAGTCTATAAACAGGCGACCAATCATCAAAGCACTGCCCCACAAGTCTTGGTGAAAGAAATCTCTGAAGGTTACCTTTAATGGTAGTTTGACCTGCTAAGCTTTCCTTTGCTTCACACTACAAATAAACTCTAATGAAATGAAAACTTTTGAAAATCATTAAACACTGTTAAACAGGACTCATTCTCACTGTTCGACTAATAGATTTTGTGTTAAGCAACCTCACTGCACTGGCAGAAAGAGGTACAATGACCCATGGCCCATTCATGAAACCTCATTTTTAATTTTTAGTATTGAGTATGTGGGAATATTCTCATCATATGTGATTTAGAAATCTTAACACTTCAGAAAATAAATTTAACAGAGACAGAAAAAGTGATTTCAAAAGCCGAGGCATTTCACTGTGTTGAGTAATATTAGAGCCATAGTAAGCCCCTCCCGCTGAAAATACCTGTGATGCTTTTCATTTTCCAATCAGCACCAATGTCTGGCTACATTTTAATGCAGGCAAAAACATGAGTATCAGGGTAGCAACAGTAGTATGCATCTGCTTCAGGCTTTCATCTGTGGCGCATAAGCAATTTACATGGTGAAGGAGTAAGTAACACTTTAAGAACATCAGACAGGAGAAATAATGGAAAATGCAAATGGGGAGCAAATCATATCGACTATAGAAAGCGTGCATGGACACATCCAAGTATAACCATTAGGATGACACATTAATGGAATTCCACATGTAGAGGAATCATTTACTCAGTGGGTTAGATTATGGCATAGAACAGCATGCCGTACAAGTTGTTATACTGTACATTCAGCACTTTCAACAACTGCTTTTTGCAAATGAGACAGAATAAGTATGGACACCAGCAGAGAAATTGCATAAAACTTTCATTAAGCAGCAGAGAATCATTGCAGAAGTACACAGAAAAGGCCATTTTAACGTTTTGAAAGTCTAACACTGCCCATGTGCAGGTGTGGAGTCTTGAAACTGACTGAAGATACTCGCAGGTTTCTGGACAAGTCAATACTGTAACAGCCTCACAGATTTCCCTTTCTTAGGCACACACACAATCATCTGTCTATTGCTGCCAAAGTTTTACTGTTTTTCTGATATTTTTATTATAACAATTATCGTTACTCTTCACTCTGTCAGAGAGAGGTCAGAAAAGATTAACTGGAAACACCAACGCATCAAGCAGTCACATTTTCAGCTAGCCAGTCAGTCAAGTATAAGCTAAAAACAGCTGATAGGATACCATATGTAGCATTTTTCCATCTACAAAGTCAGCTAGTTAACAAAATTCAACTTTTAACAAAATAACATAACGATAATCAGCAGTTTGTTATCAGTGTCACTCTTTCCTCTTCCTGTTTCTGAACCTGGACCAACATTAATTATGATAATCCAGGAGCACAAACACGGGGATATTAGACACACTGTCTTCGCACATGTTCCACTTATACCAGCAGACAACAGTTTTGCCCAATAGCACAAGGGCGCTGTTGTTAACCTGGACTCTGATCCAGTATAGAAATCTCACTCTTGTGTTTGGGCCCTTCTGTGGATGTGTTAGTATGTCTCACTGCACATACATGAAACAGAATTGGTTCAAAAACACATTTCACAGAATTAAGGTACAAAATCAGTAAATGCTGCTGCACTGCAGTAATGTCATCTAACACCGCATTGTCAACTATAAATCCATACATTCATTCTCTTCTGCTTATCCTCATGCAAACTCCACACAGAAAGGCCCCGGGCATAAATCTAAGATTTTTAAATACCATCTCCCAGTCTGCTATAACAACGGGACTTTACAACCTTACAGCTGTCAGCTGTAAGGTTGTAAGATTCATACAGCTGTCAGCTGTCAGCTGTATGAATCTGTCTTATTCAAGTGTCAGAAGACTTACAGGGTTTGATCAATATTTTATTTAGATTTGTAATTTCATTCTTAACCATAGTGATGGAAAAGATGAAAGTCGACATGTTTTCTTCTTGCTATTTTACTTTTGGCCTTTTATGGGCTTTATTAGACAACAGAGTCAAGAGAGACAAGAAAGCAGATTTAAGATGTCTTTTCTGGCCAGTTGTGGCACAATTTTTTTTTAACATTCATGCTTGAAAAATGCTCCAATCTGGCTAAATTTTTTATACTTTTAGGTTTTGATGCCTAAACCTAACCAAAGAGCAATGAAAAGAAAACTACACAGCACATGAAAATTGAAGCTAACAGTGAGTGAAAAAGCCACAAGGTAGCAGCGTCGGTATGAGCAAATAATCAAAGCAGTTAAGAGGAAGATTTGTCATGGTCCTGGGTCGTTGACCCAGCGTTTTGTGTTTTGATTATTTTCCTCTGTTCTAGTTATTATGTGTCCTCCCCTCTTGTGTCCGGTTCGGGTCCTAGATTTCCTGTTTTGTTCTGAAAGTCTGTGTCTGTTGTCATTGTGGTCAGCTTGTCTCCTCCGGGGCCTCATGTGTATTAGGTTCAGCTGTTCTTCCCTCCTGTGTGTGATTACCTGATTACCTTGTGTGTGTATATTTAGTGGGTGTCGGTCTGTGTTCGTTGTCGGCTCGTCTGCATTCATCCGTGTATCTCTGCGGTCAATGGTGTTCCTGTTCCTTAGTCTGCGTCTCTCTGCTCTCCGTTTCGTTAAGATTTCAGGTTTGCTCTTTAGTTTCTCCCAGTTTAGGTTTCCGTTTGTAATTATTCACGCTTCGTTGCCTGTCTTTGCCACTGCCACCTTTGTAAATAAACATCACTCATATCATCAGTCGGCTGCCTGCATTTTGGGTCCTCCTTTTCCTCCACACCACACTGCTCACTCCGCCAGCCGTGACAAGATTATGGAGGCAAGAGAAAGAAAAAAGGGTCGTTGGCTGTTATGTCAGTTTTTGGCAGGTCAGAAAAAATCAGAAATTGGATTCAGCCAAGAAAAGCTGAAGTATCTTTAATAAACATCAACTTTAACTTCATAATCATCCTTTAAATAACATGTATTGACGCACTATATACGCTACCAATTAAGTATAATCAAACCTGCCTCCACATAGCCACACCAGTTATTTTAGCAGGGGTATATTCTTATATGTGGAATGTCTGTAATTCTAAAGAAAGGGCACATTTTATTACGCTAAAGTAGCTTCTCTCTGGACTCGTCACGTGCATTTCAGATCAGCTTTTCACTAACTATCATTGACAGTCATAACCACAATGTGTTTAAGGTTAATTGATGTCTCCATGTGGAGGCTCACTGAAGTGTGTTAAGTGATAATTGGCAAACTGCATACAGTGCAGTGACGGTTTTGTTACTAATTGATATCTTGGTAGGATTCACTCAAGTGTGTACATGTATGGTTGCTCTGATATGTGTGAATGCATGTGTGTGTATGCGTGTTATATTAATTGATGACTTGCAATGGGAGCTTTAACAAAGCTTCAGTAGCACTCAAAGAGTAATTAATGCGATTTGTGGAGAAAACACATCACATGTAGCTTAGTTGCATCTAATTGGCCGTCATTTTATTCTAAAATTCTAAATAAAAGATCATTAAAATAAAAAGATACATAATATGTATCTTGGGCAAGATACATACCGAAAGAACATCTGTGCTATCAGGATTAATCAATTGATATGGTTACCGCGTAAATCTGTTTGAAATATGGAACTATTTGAAACTGAAAATATCCTAATTGAAAACAGCTGACAGTCACTTCTTCCATCATTAATCTTCACTGCAATGCTGTTTCATTGCAAACGAGTCATTCACATGAAGAGTAGGGGCCACAAACATGTGGTTCACATTTCAATGTTACATTTATCTATTAACACGACCAAGATTTAAGACACGGTTAATGGAATCTGCTCCCAAATGCTGCATACTGTGAGTCACAATACCTACAAAAACAGGAGACTGATTATTGAAAAAAGAAACAAGTAAAATAGAGAAGATGACAGAGAAGAGTTTATCCAAGCCGGAGGATTTCTGCAAGTTAGCAGAGAGTCAATTATGTCTGAGGTACTGCTATGGGGAGCCATGCCATGAGCGATGTGAGACAACCTGGTCTTTGGCATGCAATAAGTTGCGAAAGAGCAATTCACTGTATGCAAATAATGTAGAAATGATTTTTCTCTGCGGTTGGATTGGAAAATGAAGCGGCACGCTACATTCACTGATATTTTACTTTAAAATCTTAGCTTCACTGAAAAAGTTGTGGGATGTGTTTATCGTTTCATGTCTGTGTGTTGCAAAGAGCAGCAAAGTGAGACTCAAGTACAAATGTTACAACTGTCCCCTACTGTCACCACCATATGGATTTACAGCTTTAAAGGGTATTGCTACATCACTGAGTGATTTCTTTTCCTTTTTCAAGGTGCGTCTGTGGCCCTGCTCTGCAAATTGGCATGCATGAATGTTGTTCCACGTGTCAAAGCTCAGGTTGACACCAGCACTATAACACACACAGCTTGTAGACATCTGCATCCAAACGCTCCTTGATGTGACCTTATTATCATGCTGGGTGATTGTCATCTTTACCAGCAGCTAAACATCTGGCAGACCCGATGGTAGGAGTCGCACTTCCACACACACACACACACACACACACACACACACACACACACACACACACACACACACACACAGAAAAAGGCCCAGATATCAGACGCTCATGCGGGAAACACAGTGTTTGTTTTCTCTGCAGGATAATTTAAACAGGAAGTCGTGTTTCTGAAGCTTCTGGCAGGGGGAGGCTGGTGGATGGTTGGAAACAAAGCCCCAAGACACCAGACACACTTTCTGTGACCATAGAAAAAGAGCCACACGGATCCATTTTATGGTGATTCAGTTGGTGTCATATCCAATCATTCAAAGACTTAGTTGAAATTCATGAAGTCTTGTTCAGTTTTTGTATGTTGAACTTGAAAAAGTCTTCTGGGAGAAAGAATGCCTGCCTTTAAAAAGTTCTGCTTTAACACTCACAAATTTCACTCATAGATTTTATGAGTATGTGAAGAGTTAACCGTCTAAATTCTAATACTTTGTCTTCACATCATCTTAAAATAGCCTATATCTGACATCCTATAGGTCAATAATTTGCTCTGACTTTTACATAAAGGCCCACATTAATGATGATGAACCCTTCCCTCTATCGCCATCCCCTAAATAAAAGACTAACTGTTTTGTTTTAACTTTAATTGATTTTCTGTGTTTCCACATATTGGCAGATGGTAACTGATCTTATGGTAGTCAAAACAGAACCAGTGGCTGGTTGTCTTGTATGCTGGCCTCCATCAGTTTCCCATAAAAGCTTTGCTGCTGGAAACTCAGCCTGACAAGCTCAAGATATTTTCAATATGACTTGGACATGCCTTGAAATCGAGATGTGCTACAGGTTCAAATGTAATCAGAGACAAGTGGTGTTAAGCCTGTTTCCACAGACAATAGCCAACTGTGGCCACAGGATGGCAGTAATTAAAAGATGGTGTGAACAGGCAGGAACTATTATGTGTTTGAAGAGTGATCACTTTCAAGTTCTAACTAATGCCTATTTTTAGAGTTCAAGGAGTCCTTGTGACAACTGCTATCAAGTCTTCTTTTGTTGGTATTTTTGAGTGGTGGGATGTCTGCACTTGGGTTAGTTAATTTAGTGTGTAACATGTCACATCGGTCACATAAGGATGGCAGCCAGCGACACTGGATGAATGAAGAGTGTCCATCCATCCATCTTCTGCCACTTATCCAATCCAGGGTCAAATGTGCTGCAGCTTGAACCAATCCAGATGACACGGAGCGGGAGGCGAGGTATGCCCTGGACAGGTCACCAGTCTGTTGCAGGGTCAACACAGCGACACAAACAACCAATCACGCGTATGGCCAGTTTAGAATCACCAATTAACCTAACCCAACTAACTGCATGTTTTTGGATTGTGGAGAGAGCTGGGGTAGCTGGTGAGAACCCACGCAGACACGAGAAGAACATGAAAACGCCACACAGGAAGGCCCTGGCTAGATGGTGGATATGAACCACTATTAAGTTACAAATTTTACAAATACTTAAAAAGTATTTGGTAAATATTTGTGTCTAATCGACTTTTGTAAATGTATTAAAATGATTGTTTTCCAGAGACAACCATATGGTAACATCTCTGTGACAGCTTTGACAGTTTGCTCTGTACCTTGAAATATAAATCACACTATTGTAGTTTGTGCACCTGGAAGTCACTATTTCAATCCTCTGGTTTAACACTAACACTAAACAACAGGGAACACTGAGGAAAAAGAATTCAGTTACACCTTTTGCACCCAAATTCATTCCATTTTCCTTTCTAACTTTTTCCTTTACTGCTGACTATAGAGTAAGAGATAAGTGACATTTTGGAGTAATGGATCAATAGAGGCACTTTGGTCTTGTCATGAGGAACAGACTATTTCTGCAATATGGGTTTCTCTCTGTTGCTCTCTCTGATTTTCTCTTTTAATCTTTTTCTCTCTGCATCACAATCTGCCCTTCCTCTTAGATCAGGTGTGAATACCAGCAAATGGACTTTAAGAAGAGGCACACAAATAGCAGGCCTATTGTGAAACTGGTGAAACTTTGTCCGTCATCCTACTAAAGCAGCAACAGGCTAGAAAGGCTAATGCTTTAAGCTGCACTGCATATTACTCTGCACTTAATAGGATGGATTCATGAAAGTCAGAGGACAGTTAGGGTACTCATACAGTGGATTAATAATACAAACACCATGGATTATTTTTTTCACATGTCATTTCGTTCCATTTTGATAAAATTGCTGGTGTATCTGTTACACGCAAGTCCTCCTTTGCTACTGCTGTGTGATACATTAGGTTACAACACTACTCCAGTGTGTCTGTCACTCCCAACTCATCTCCATTAATAGTTTTATTTTCTATATCCAACCAAGTAGGCTTGGTTACTTAATATAGAGTAAAAATTAAAAGAAAAAAGTGTGTGTGTGTGTGTGTGTGTGTGTGTGTGTGTGTGTGTGTGTGTGTGTGTGTGTGTGTGTGTGTGTGTATCACCTCTCTAAACTGTCACAGGGTTAGCAGGTTTCTATAATGTAGGTGGTATCTCTAGGTAGCCAACACTGCCAAGGCCGATGTGCCAAGACATCAATACCAAAAAACATCTTCATCATCATCACATGCAGCATGGTCATGATGCGAACACTTTGTCATTTCGGGTTAGATGGTTAGGGTCAATATGAATAATGAGAAAAGGGAAAAACAAACTAGAAAAATAAGAAAATAGAAAGCCTTCACTTTTTTATTGAGTTTTCTTTTCTAAAAATGTAATTTAATTGAGCATTTTCATATGTAAAAGAAAAATGTAAATTAAGACCTGGAGGAAATCCGACTAGTGTTTCAGTGAGAAGAGAGTTGAAAGAAAAACACTAAAAATGTTTTGTTGAGATAGAGAATTTCATTAATGTATAAGGTGTCCCATCATGGCAGGACAGAAACCAGTGGTTATGGGATTTAGGACAGGACCGATGTCTAAATGCTGGTGAGGACGAAGACTGAGGCTTCGTTTGAGCTCTCAGTGAGTCTGAGTGAGGCAGACATGAGGAGGAGGTGGAGCGCACAGACAGGAGTCTGAAAGGGAGAATAAATCTCCATCAAACCACACAGAGTGGAGGCTGATTGTCTCAGAGAAGGTGACAAAGAAGATGACTGGACTAGAGTAATAATGTCACTATTGAGACTGACAGTGTGGGAAAGTGGTAGCGATGTAAAGAAGAGACAAGCAGCCGAAAGCAGGCAGATGAGTGATTACAGACCTTCCTTATTAAACTTATGCATAAGCTTTATTACTCCTCCTTCTTCTCCTATTAATAATAATATAAATCACAATAATGATTGTTAGTTTGTACATCTGGAAAATATTTGTGTTTTGTGTGTGAAAAAACTGCATTGCTGTAACAAACCACAATAATGGCCCATTATGTGACTGACGATACACTGAGTGGTAAAACTGCAGGGAGAAAGTTAGAGTCAAAAGTTTGTCCTCTTACCAACTATTACATTTCAGCTTTGCTTAATCTGATCCTAAATGCACAAAACAGTAGCTGTGCTTGGTGCTGTTTAATAAGTCAAAATGTCAACTTGACAATCCACTGAAAGAACACAACAAAGAACTTGTGTAATTACTGTATTTACCAAAAGAAGAGCTCACGGGCCTTTTCTAAAGCGGCCCAGTGTACACCAATAATTTAATTTTACTTTACATGTTTTTGCTTCAGTTGTCTTTTACTAATTTGTGTCTTATTATGTGGTAGTTATATTTTTTATTTTCTAACAACTGGAAAAGATAGATTTGAGTAAGTGTTAGTGATTTAGTTAGTGAAAAAAATTGATTGAGGATCCACAACTGCTATTTAACACACACACAGACACACAAACACACGTGCAGTGTTAAACCTTGAAATGTCGAGCTATAGAACGCATGGTCATTGCAGTACTCCGTCTGCTCTTCTCCTTGTCATAACAACCAGCCGAAGATGCCCTTGTGAAAAAGGTTAAAATCAATATAGCTACCAAGGACTCTCAAGCTAATGCATCTCTTCTATACTCCCACTAATTCTGCAATAATGCATACCTCTCTCACTCTCCCTCTCTCTCTCCCTTTCTGTGATTGGATCAGAGAAAGCCCACCATCCATCTCTGTCACCCACTGACTGCCATGTTAATAGCCTAAACACACCCTGGCAAGCGTGCACAAACACAAGTACAGGAGCAAATACACAACAAAATGCTATCGAGTTTTTCCATTTCATATACTATCTCTGTTATTCACACAGATATAGGGAACACACACACTGATTTAAGGGTCAGACTGGGGAGTTTTGTGTCCTGCTGTCTTGCCATCCTGAGAGACAGATCAGTATCTTAACAACTTTAAATTACTCCTGGCTCTCAAAGGGCACAAAAGTCTCTGTGTGTGTGTGTGTGTGTGTGTGTGTGTGTGTGTGTGTGTGTGTGTGTGTGTGTGTGTGTGTGTGTGTGTGTATACTACTGATAAAAGAGAAAGGATGAAAGGTGGAGGCAAGGAGCTACTTGGCATGTATTTACACTTTTAAAACTGTATAGTATTAGTTTATAGATGTTTTTTTCCAACAAATGTTTATTCAGAGACTTACAGCTTTAACTTAGACCAGGTGTGCTTGTAACACATTTTGCTCCAGTGCCATAAAATATGCCATTTAAAAATATACTCAATGTTGTTGTTTCAGGAAGAGAGACAAAGTGTTAAAAGGACAACTAAGGCAGTATAGTAATACCATCCGATGTGCCAGCAGGTGCATAAAGCGTCGATTTTATAAACTGTAGATGTAACCACCATGATATTATTTATTTCTAAAACATGAGCATTTTTGTAAACACCATAAATACATTTTACAAGTGATCTGATTGAGAAACAGACAGTAATGTAAGTAGCCATAACCTAAAGCATACCCTTTATTTTCTACAAGGTCCCACAAGTTATAAGATAAATATTTAGGTGCTAAATAAAGTGAGCCATGTTTCTCCAAGGCTTGTATGAAATCACATTTCTTTTTGCTTCCAGAGGACTCACCCATTGCTGGACATTAAATCTGTCTATACATTTTTTTTGATAAACAGTTCGAGTTTTAGAATAGATGTTATTAACTGCAGACCAAGAAAAGTCAGACAGAAAGATAAATTCCATAAAAAGGTGCAGTTAGCTCATACCATGGTCCAACTTTTTGCTCTGTAGCAGCAATGATGTAATCTCCCATCTACTCACCTGACAGGACCTATTCTTCTCCAGCAGGTGTACTGACAGCAGCTGGCAGCCCTCGTGCTGACGAGCTTATTTGGTTAGGCGGTTAGTGAAGGGTTTATTTTTAAGTATTGATTTTTTTATGCACAGTTGCAATGAAATGAAAAGTAAAAATGTTTCTGTTTGTTTAGTGGTAGAAACTTGTTTACACACCACCTTCAACACTCAGCATTTATACTTCGAGTTTATACTCAGAGGTCAGAGGGCACTGTGCTGTCAAACTGCTGTCAGAGGGTACGACAATGAAGGATGTGGGTCTCTCTGTGTCGCTGCTGTTTTAAGGAAGGTTACATATGTGCTACTTGGCATCAGATGGAAACGTATCAGTTCACATCCTCCAAAGATGTATTCCATAGAAAAAAAATACAAAAAAATCAAATAAAGAAGAAAAAACATTTTCTCTTTCGAAAGGTTTAACTTTAGTTTGGTGCAATGAAGGTCCTGAGTTTGACTCTAATATGTGGACTTTGTATGGAGTTTGTCTACATGTTTGCCTGGTTTCTCCCCGGGTACTCTGGCTTACTACCACAGTCCAAAGAAATGTAGTTAGTGGAGTTACCCATAGGTGTGAATGTGAGTGTGAATGGTTGTCTGTCTCCTAGTGTTAGTCCTGCAGCAGGCGATCTGTCCAGGGTGTGCCCTGCCTCTTATCCTATAGTAGCTCCACCCCCACCCACCCCAAATTTTGTGAAGGAGTTGATGGGTCGGTGCAGGTCATTTATCACCGATGTCAGTGAGACTGAGGTGAGTTATAGATGATATATTAAAGTTTTCTTTCTGTAAGCTCAGCTGAAGTTAGCTACTGTTAGCCTGTGTTAGTTGCTTTTATCCTCCATTAGTGAAACTGTCTTTATGTTTCATATCTTGAATCTGAAGGTCCATGGAAAGTGGATGGATAAGACTTCTCTTCTACTGTGACTCTATCCACATAAATAAAACACTATTAGTCAGAAGTGAGTGTCCTTCCCAGCCACAGTTTGTTGGAAGATGTAATTACACACTAATCTATGTATCCCTATGAGCAGAGTATGTTTTTTTGTTATTAAATAACCTACAGAGTACAGGGTGCCCTTGGCTTTACATTGAGCCATACATTGTGGTATACAGAGTATTTCAGTCGTCATGCACACCACTGAGCAAACGTATAAAGAACACTCAAACTGGAACATAACAAGTTAACATTTGGTTCATTGAACTGAACAGTTGGTGTTGGATGTAGGAAGATGAGAAGGTGTAAAGACTCCAACTCCAGCTCTGCCAAAAGCTAGAATCCTATAGCCAAACGACTTGGTCAAGGACTCTCACAAATGCTGAGGCTTGTTTGGCATCCCCACTCAGCTGTGGTGGGTAATTAACTATTAAACAGAGATACGGGAAGGACAAACTATGAACTGGCAATAGGATGTCTGTAAGGCTTTGAGCTGTTTTCTTGTCATGCAAAACAACCAACAGCATATCAATCAGGTAATTATCATTATGCTTCAACCCATCAGTTCATTCTCAGCTTTGACCAAAGTCTACAAGACTGTTGTCAATTTTATACTGAACCAGTTTAAAGGCATTAAATTGTTTTGGCAGCAAATCTATTAAACGTGGAACTTTCCAAAGTCTATTCAAGCAGTGTACTAGTAGCTCGTGGGAATCTATTAAACATAGTGACTCTTGGATTAAAACTGTCAAACCTGAGAGGTATATGTCTAATATTTAAAGTCTTCACAAGCAATGTCATGCTATGCAGAACTGTGATCATGAAGAGTCTAAACCCTGAGATACTGAAAGTGTTTCAGTGGTCTGCGAGGTCCTTCCCCAGAGTGATGGCATCTCAGTAACTGGTGTAACTGGCTTGTTTAGCTGTTAAACTAGAAGAAAGGTGTCAGTTGAAATACAGGCCTTGAACCCGTTTTTGTCTTCTTGTACTCCTTGGTGATGTGCTTTTAAATATGTATCCACTCCAATCAGCCTGCTTTTAATGGGCTGTATACATGCGGAAATAATAATTGAGTTCTTTACTCCCTGATGTGCCCAATAAAGAAGAAACAGCTACATTCAGCTGTCATAGAGGCATCTGTCTCAGAACCTGGTGAGAGAGAACGAACACACAACATAATGTATTTATAATAACCAGCAAATATTACAGTATTAACTTCCCATTTTTTAATGTTATCACAAACACTTTTAATTCTTGAATTTATATTTAGAAATACATTATTTTTCACATTTAACCAGTAATAGTTAAAATAATCTTGGAAATATCCATTATATCTATTAAAGAAATATTAGACAAATATTTAGCTTCATTCTACAGAGCTTCACTGGTTTATATGATCTTGGAGTACAACCTTTACACTTTTCACTCCCACATAGCATGTTGCAGGAGAAAGCAACGTGGAATTTTGCAGGCAGAACAACATATTTGATCACTTTTACAAGCTGCAATCAAAACAGTGTATCATTATTTTCTTCTACCAGATTAAGTTGAATTTGCAGAATGATGCTAGGTGTTTTTTTACTCTTCTAAATCATTTACTGTAAACTTTTAATAGACCGAAGCAGTTGACATTTACAGTGTGCCCTTTAAAAGTAATTGAATTGATGGCACAATACGTTACACCCAGTGCGTGAGAAATACAGTTTAACCTTAGTGACCAACAGAAGCGATTATCAGAATACACTGATATTACTGTTAGAGTTTGTTGTTGTTGGCATTTTTTATATCATCAGGATTGTTTGTGTCCCATATGTCTTGAATATTTCAGCTTTGTAGCAGAAAATGCAAATGGTTTTGCACTGTTGGTAATTAAAATGAAACCTTCACACCTCATGTGTGACAGGAGTGACACATGCAAATTGTGTAACACATTCACACATGCCATATGAACAAGGCTCGATTGTATATGGAGCAGAATTTATTGCCGCCTCACAAAAGTACCAACAAAAAGTCACCCACGTACTGACACGCATAGGTACACCAATTCACACACAAGCATGCAAGAACCTATTTGTCATTATGGCAGCTTATATTTCATGCAGCCAAACACAGGGACGTCAAACTAAATTTAGTACAGATACTACAGAAATTTCTTTCAGGCTCAAACAAACAAACACAGACACAAACAAACACACACTCAGCAGCTCAGGTATTAGGGAGTATTTACTGCAGTGCAACATGCCGGTGTAATTCAAGTGGAATGTCCATTAGAGCAGAGAACGGATCTTTTCACAGTATAAGTCATAGTAATGAACTCCAGCAGAACTCCCTGCTGTGTCATACATCAACACGCTGAACAGCATGTAGACTCTCAGAGACAAAGTAGAATTGTAAAACCAGCGCGTCTTGGTAAAGGAATGTTTTAGCAAATTTTAGTGCTTCTAAAATCTAATTAAATGTGCTGAGAACACCTTTAGGGTGTTATATTTCACAGCAACAAGTTCTGCCTGCAAGATCTCAGGACTCAGTAACACTGCAATTTGCATTTTGCAATGAGAATTATACAACATAAGGTTTTTACTTTCAGTGTCATATGGTTTACATCATTAAATTGTGCAACAATGTAACTATACAGCACATTTTATCTTTTTTTTTACAGTGTAATTTATAATCAAGTACTTTTAGCAAGTCCATTTGTTATTTTACCGTTAACAAGTGTTTCAACTAATTTAGAAAGCAAGACTGTGACAGTCGGACCATATACTGCCCTGATCATACTCCTTACACTGTACCTGTAGATATATTTAAATATTTAGTTTCTGGATATAACCTGCCTCACCTCGTAAACTTAGTTTATCTTCATTCATCTCATTCGCTTATCCGAAGACTGTTGAATTTAAAGACCTACAAACTGCAAACGGAGAGATGCCAAACTGTGTTTCATTGTTCTGGTAACAGTGACAATAAAGATCTGTGTATTTACACTGTACAGTCGTTATACTCACGTTCAGCTGCTGACATTGGCCTGTCCCAGTTGTTTTTTGTAGATTAGGCAGCAGGCCAGTGTAAACATGTATGTACAATGTTTAACCAAGTTATTAGCCCACCACTCAATGTAAGACTTATGCGATTTAGCTGCCCTGTACTAACAGTGTTGGTTGTTAGAGCCAGTGGTTCTAGGTTTTTGACCCACTGATTCATTTATAGACTTTCAAGTTAAAAAAAACAAGTCTCTCTGAATCTGAATCCCAGGCTGTGTGCGGGACGAGCCCAGAGACTGTTTTCTCTAAACCAGGGGTCCCCAACTCCAGGCCTCGAGGGCCGATGTCCTGCAGGTTTTAGATGCATCCTTGATCCAACACAGCTGATTCAAATGGCTAAATGACCTCGTCAACATGTCTTGAAGTTCTCCAGAGGCCTGGTAATGAACTAATCATTTGATTCAGGTGTGTAGACCCAGGGAGAGATCTAAAACCTGCAGGACACCGGCCCTCGAGGCCTGGAGTTGGGGACTGTTGCTCTAAACCCTTGATGGTTTCTCTGCTGGCTCCAAAAGGCTGTTGCTTCACCTGAGGCTTCCCTCGAGACTTTGCTTTCTACTTCTGCTAATCCTGAGTTCTCCACGTATACTGAGGCAGCGAACAATGAGCGACCTCAGCGGTAGGAATCTACTAGAGGTAACATCTGCTATTTGATTCGCTTGATGAGATGATGGTAAATGCTACATGGCCTGTATTTGTATAGCGCTGTTAGAAGGAAGAAACGTTTAGAGTAGAATCAGAAGAACCGGATCTGAGCACTGTACGCAATTCTGAGGCTGAAACCTGTAAAGGAAAACCTGTGGGTAGCTACAAAATAGCTGTCTGAAAAATGCAGAATCAAAAGGAGGGAAAAAAGAATTGAACATAACATCAACTAACCTTTTTTCTGAGGGAAATGTTGGCTTTGAGAGAACAGAGGAGCAAAGAGGGAGATTTTGTAGTGAAAATTGTCTCTTTTGCTAATCCCATTTCATGCCAGCTCAGTCCTACTCTCTGGAATATTCTGAAATTGACACAAAGCGCCTGAGGAGGGAGAGAAAGATGGGACAGAAGGGTACAGAGGTAAAAAGAGGAAAAAAATGAGTGTGAGAAACAGAAGTGAGTGGAAATACTTTGAGAATGACAGAGCCGGAGGGACAGGAATGGAAAATGGCCACAATTGAAATTCTGCTGCTGCAGTCCATCAAAGCGTGGACTGGACATGGTCTACTTGCTCTTAACCCCTGTAGCTCCAAAGGGAGCAAGACAATAGGTTTAAGCCTCTGCTATATTTAACATCACTTCCTGCCTTGGACTTCTATACAAGTCTTCCACTCTTAATGGAGCTATGCACTGGACCACTACTAACAAGCACTACCCTATCATGTGTTTATCCTTTATGAGATGTTAGGGTAGGGGAACGAGAACGGGAGCTCAAACTGTCTCATGACCCTGATAATGTGTGCTCAAGCACCGGTAATGTAAAGTTTGTTTGCTTTAGTTCAGCTGACCTGAGCTAATCTATGATGTGTCAAGTGTAACAACAGCGCTGCACTTTAGCTCTGGGAGATTGTGACAAAGTGGCTAGGACTGAATTCATTTACCATTTGTTACTTCCATATATTGTTATTTTTTCTTGTGTTATCTTATAATCAATCATAATGCTTTAATGTAGACGCTGCAGATGTAACCTTGGCTCTACATACTATCCCGGGTCTGTTTGAGTTAGCATTGGTTACGTTCATTACATTTATGCAAGTGTTCTTAAAGCCAAATGTCACTTAACCCTTTAAGACCTACCATAGAACCAAGTCCGCCAGAGCTTATATAATATTTTTAACCCTCCTCTCGTGTTAGGGTCGGCACCGACCCATTTTAAATTTCAAATGCATAAAAAAATCACATACATTTGTTTATTGTATCAAGGCTTTTTGACTTTGTCAGGAACCTCTATTTCTACAAAATAAAACAAAAAAAAATATTTTCACTAAATTATAAAATGCCCTAGTTGAAATTATGACCTTTGTGTTGTTAGGGTCGGTTTCGACCCAGGTATAATATTATGAGTATAAAGCAATAATTAAAGCCAAAACTGAAATCATAAGTGCACTGTCAGCTAAAACGCTTACAGCAAGCACCTCTCCTAATCATATGAGCTTTAGGGGATTCTTATTTTGCATGTTTTTTGCAGTATACCCGCACAAAAACAAAACAAAATAAACACGGGCATGTGAGGTGAATTCACTATTTGAGTGGCCATTTGACTTCCAGAGTGCACATTTACAATTTGCAGCATACAAAAAATGAGAAGAAGATTCACAGTGAGCTAAGTTCAGGATCATATTTTTGGTGAAAATGAAGGAGAGGACACAGAGCAGCATAGCGATTCAGATGGGCAGGTTTCTACGGAAGAAGGCAATGTGGACTATCATCCAGAAGACACAGACACATCTGATCAGAGGTGGAGGTCGCTGGTGCTGAAGCTACCCCTGCTGAAAGATTCAAGTCCAAAAATGGTAAGATCTTTTGGAGCTCAGTACCTCATGATGTACATGGCAGGGCAGCTGCTGCAAATGTCATCAAAATGACCCCTGGAATCACAAGGTTTGCTCTGACCAAAGTCAGTGACATCAAGAGATGTTTTGAGATATTTATGCCATTGTCACTAGAAAGAATCATCATTACTATGATAAACCTTGAAGGAAAAAAAAGTCCATGGCGACATGATGAGGAATACCTGGATGCTTTCGTTGGTGTTCTTCTTGCTGGAGTGTACAGATGCTGCAATGAGGCCACTGATTGTCTATGGGATGCATCGACAGGCAGAAACATTTTCTGGGCAACGATGTCACTTCACACATTTGATATCATTTTGATTCAAGAGTCCTCAGATTTGACAACAGAGAGACCAGACCGAGGTCTGACAAGCTTGCTCCCATCAGGGATGTCTGGGAGAGATGGGTGCAGCTTCTACCACTGATGTTCATCCCGGGGCCAGTGACAGTGGATGAATGTCTTGTCCACTTTTTGAGGAAAATGCCCCTTCCGGCAATATATACCCAGTAAGCAAGGGAAAAACGGCAGAAAAATCTGGGAAGCCTGTGATGCAAAAACCAACTATGCCTGGAATGTACAGATTTTCACAGTCAAAGCTGCGAGTGGCACCCCTGAGAAGAAACAATGAAAATGTGTGGTCCTCCATATGACCACTGGACTGCAGGATCACAATATCAGCTGTGATATTTTATTTTATTTTTTACCAGATATGACCTCGGACAAGAACTTCACAAAGGAAACTGAGGTGAAGCTGTATCATTGGGAAGTGATAAAAAGCCCACAATTACCCACGGCTATAACCAAAACAAAGGAGGAGTGGACTTTTTCTTTTTTTCAGTTTATATTAAAGGTCTACTGCTAAAAAAACAAACTTTTTTTGTCTTTTCTTGATGTAAATGTCTATGGGTCGGAATTGACCCGTAACACCATAGATGTCATTTTAGTTATTAATCTTAAAATGAAAAAAATCAATAAAACAGATTTATTTAAGAGATGTGTCCTATACCCCTCAGTAATACTCAGGTAACACAGAAAACTTTTATTTATTAATATGATTCTCTTGAGGTTAATTTTACAGTTTTTTTTAATTGAAATCGAGGGGTATAGTGACAAAAAAAGACCCAGAGGCCCACGCCAAAGGTATTAAAACCAACATTTTCATGGATAAGGAAGCCTAACAAGGTAACCAAGAGATGAGAAACAAATTGGATGATAACTTATTGTTTTTAGTATATTTTATAGCTGATTTAATTCACGGGTCAAAACCGACCCGCTAACATAAGAGATGATAACAGAAAGCTAACACGAGAGGAAGGTTAAATGTTGTAGAGCCATTTTTGGGAGCATTTCAAGTTGCTATACATCAATACAACCACTACAGCCTAAATTTTAATAATATGCATGCATTAAGTGCATAGTAATTACATAAATTGCAAAAAAAGAGAAATAAACTATAAAAGAATTGAAAATCGTTTTTGTTTTTTAACATATATTTCTAGTTAGAGAAATTTAAGAGGGTTATCCCTCAAAACTGTAAATACAAAAAAGTTGCACAAAATAGTTTCCCACCACAGGAAATTAATTTTGAGTGTGTTCATAGTTTTATTTTTGAAATACACCAATTTCTATACACTGCAGGAAAAACGAAAATAAATATTATAATGCAAATTTGCAAAAAGCAGCATATGCATCAAAATAAACTATTTCCAGCAGTGCAATATGAGTCCTAAGCATCCCAGAAATGACACAGAAAGTCATAAAGTCAAACATAACTTTTAAAAACACCAGCATAAGCTTATGAGGCCTTGATGGTAAAAAAAAACCTACATTTCCGCGAAAATGACGTCACTTCCGGTTTTGGGCAGGTCATGGCGGACATGCGATAATTCGTGCTGAAGGACGTAGGAAGTGTTATGAACAGCTGATCAGATCGGCAAAGCGTGTTTCTGGAATATTATGTTTTTGTTGCTGCAAGTGCTTTTTATGCAGTTTTTGCAAAGCTATATGTGGAAGGAAACTGTGACCTAGGACAATCTGATGGCATAAGATGTAAGTACAACTCCTCCAGTTTCATATGCAAAAAAAATTATTGCGCTAGCTTATGTGGTTGCAGTGATACCGGGATTTAAAAATAGTGCCCGCTCTGACTGGTTTTAAAGGGTTAATCATTAGATTTGAATCTTTCATTTGTTAATGTAGTTTAGTTATACTTACAATTGTGTGTTCTTTGTGCAGGTCCTATCTGTGAAGCAGGTATGTGGGAGGGGCCGCCCTGGCACTTCCTGTTTATACAGGGTATGATGTCGCTGATCGAGTCAATTGGGTGAAACCAAAGGAAGGGGTGTTTCTTTTGTGTACAATTGTTTATTTCCTTTAAAATAACCTCATGAGTCGGACTGTGTGAAGAGCATGACTTTTCAAACCTGCCATTGGGTGAATGAGTTTGTTAAGTAGAAGAATGATTTTTATTCCTGTTTCTTTGTCTGACCTGTGGTATTTGGTCTAACCTGTTTTCTCAGTGGTAGAGGTTAATGAGGTTCAGCTGTGGGTGGAATTCTGTATAAAGCAGGTGAGATTTTGGCTATGTCCACACGTACCCGGGTATTTTTGAAAACGCAGATTTTGCTATGCGTTTGCACCTTTCGTCCACACGTAAACTGCGTTTTCGGTCACTGAAAACGGAGATTTTTAAAAACTCCGGCCAGGGTGGATATTTTTGAAAACTCAGTTTTTGCTAGTGATGGCCAAATGAAGCTTTCCGAAGCACTGAAGCTTGTATTGAAAAACGGTTCATTACTCGAAGCTTTTCAACACAGTCCTCTCCGGTGACATCTGGTGGTGAAAATTTTGAAGAGCAGCTTGAATCTGCAAAATAAAACGGACTGCTCAATTATCACTGCTCACTCAAGAGTGGAGTTCTCTCTGATATTGGGCCACCGTTCCGTTGCTTTGAACATGTAATTGGTTTTGTTTTCTCGATTGGGGGGCTGAAAAAAATGTAATGCGTATTTGCGTAATACATTTTGATCAATAAACTTTCCCTATTTAAACATGCACTATGGTGGCCTATCTTTGCTCATAACTCCTTGATGTTGGTAAATACAATAAGTGAGCAATATATATAATATAATGCACAGCACATTATGGAGTATGCCCCTGCTGTGAAGTCCTGCCTCCATCTACTTGTCGTTTAATCACTGGACAGCTGGACAGGTTCATACAAAATATTAGATTAGGCCAATTGTCCTATACATATTTTTGACCTAGGGGTGGGATTGATTGTGAACTGGAAAGGGAAAATGCTTAGGAAGCTGAGTAGGGCTGCATCGTCACTGATTTGTAGAATCATTTTGATTCGATACAGGATCCGATTCAATTTGATTGGAATCTGGAAAGTTTTGCCTCAGTCAGAAATATTACAAGTCTGATCATTTAACAGTATATATCCATAATTTCGTATCTATTAAAAGAAAGCTGACACATGTGAGACTTAATTAGAGATGTAAACAGAGAGTTATGAAACCTGCAGCTGCAGAAGCCAGCGGGAAAAAAAAGAGGCAAACACAGCGCGGACCCGCCGACACATCAAAATCTGACTCTGACGCGTCGGGTCCGCGCTCTGTGTTCACGTTTGTATGCAGAATCCGTAAACCTGCTCCCAGTTACTGTTTTAGCTGCATGGTGTTTGACGACATGTTGTGAGGTTTAACCTGAGATGCTGGCGTTTCAGGCATAATAACGTTAATTTACAAATCGACACGGGATTTTAATGAATCAATATCACTTTATTCAATTTAGCATGGATTGTAATCAGAAAGGCGATAATCAAAACCCACCCCTAATCAAGAACTTGCAAAGTAAAAACATGATCAATGTAAGGTAGCCCTTTTGTTATTTACAGTTAACAAGAGGATTAGTGTTACTGTGCGCTGGCTGAGTCTGTTTCTTTTCTTAGAAATAGTTTCTCCTGCCCTGAAGAAAATCCACTTGCATGGAACAGAAGAGGCTGTGGAGTGCAGGAACTACACTGCAAGTTGGTAGATATGCAGGTATTCCTGGGTCCTGCAGACTATCACCTAAAAACAATAAACAAAATGATTTTCTAAACTGTGTAGCAATGTCATGTACGTATAGTGTCAAATACATTTTTGTAGTCTTCATCAGCTTTAATTCACATGGAAGTGTTCCTAAAGTCATATGCTGTAATGATATTTACATTATGAAAACATGATTTTGGACATTTCAAGTTTTTCACTTCGGCAGATAAAATGAATTGAGCAAAATCAACTCAAAATATTCCCACACGCCAGAACGTCCTCTCTTCCTCGCTGGCTCCATATCTGTCAGTGGAATGATCACCTCGTCGCTATCTGTCACCATCAACACACTCCACGAATCCCGTGGATGATTCACTTCCTTATATCTGTTTGAATCAGGTACCGAAGCAGTTACGTGCGTAATGAAGCTTCGGACGTCACTGGTCACGTGACTTTTGCCAAACGAAGCAAGCCTCGACACAGTGCTTCTGAACCAGTGTGTTGTTTTTTTCGACACACGCTCCGGAGCGTCAGCTTCAAGCGGGCCATCACTAGTTTTTGCATTTACATGTGGACGAGAAAAACTGAGAAAACGGAGAAAACGCAGCGTCAAAGGTGTGCGCATTTTTTGACGGCACACTGTGCACCAGGTTATTGTTTCGGTGAAATGAATTTCTACAATACTGTTACTGTTAATTCTACTCTCTGCAGTGTTTAAATGCTTACATATACACACACAGTTACTGTCCCTCCACACATACGACTCGGTTCTGCTTCTATGCCCCAGCTTTGTTTACTTTTTCCCACCGAGGCTTCTAGACTTCTGATTGGCCAACATTTCTGCACGGTTAGGAATATATCGCCACCTGTTGCTTTGGCATGTTCCTAGCAGCGTTTTCCTTCATTTCTGCCTTTACGTGTGGACGGGATTATTTTTTAAAACGAAAACGGAAAATCTCCGTTTTCAAAAATACCCATGTATGTGTGGACGTAACCTTTGACTACTGGGTTTTGTTGTTTTTTTTTGTTTGTTTGTTTGTGTGAAAGAATTGTTGAATGGCGACACCAGAAAATAATGGATGCGTAAAAGAAACTTGTCCTTGTCCTCGATGTAAATATGTAAAAGTTGTGTATGTTTCTGTTCTGTGTCTTGTGTACTGTTTGTCTGTATATGTGTCTTTCTTGCTGTTGTTACATCCAAATTTCCCCTTGTGGAACAATTAAAGGATTATTCTATTCTAAACTTGAACAGTCTGTCTTCCTATCACTTTCCTTGCTGCTTACGTTATGGTACCTCACAGAGATCTAAGTTGTCAACACTGATGACCCTGACCCTGTGCTATCAGAATATGACATTTTTCTAATTTATTAATAAGAACAATTGACATATTTTACATGACATGTATCAAACGCTGTTTACACTTCAATATTTGTCAAAGTTAAAGGAAATAAAAGTTTGACTCTTGGTTTGAAAAAGGAAACTGACAATGTTTTGACTGATTCATCCTCCCCAGACAAACTTGTAGTTTTGTATTGAATGGCCTCTGGTTTCCTTAAATTCAACAAGGAAAAAAAGCAAAGTGATTATTTTTGGACCAAGTTGGAATTCTGGCACCTCAGATCTTGATCTGCGCAGTTTAGTACCTTTTGTCAAATCACATGCTAAAAATTTGGGGGTTATATTTGATAATAAGTTTTCCTTTGAGAAACAGATTAGCTCAGAAATCAGTTGTACAGTGCTCTTTCTTTAAACTGAGGCTTTTATCGAAGGTGAGATCATTTTTATCTTTTAAAAACCTAGAACGGGCAATTCACGCTTTCATTCTTTGGACTACTGTAATTCTTTATATGCAGGCTTTAGCCAGACTGGTTTAGCACAGCTCCAGCTGGTCCAGAATACTGCAGCTCATCTCTTGACTCGGACAAAGACACATGAACATATCTCCCCGGTGCTCGCCTCACTCCACTGGCTCCCAGTCTGCTTTTGAATTACGTATAAAATTTTATTGGAGCCTCATAGGCCTACTACAGCTCTTAGATCAGGTGATCTTTTGCTCTTGGCTACACCAAAGTCGAGGTTGGTTCATAGAGGTGATCGGGCGTTTCCAGTCGTGGCGCCTAAATTGTGAAATGATTTACCTCTCCACATTAGAAAGGCCCCGACCGTCAGTTTGTTTTAAATCCAATCTGAAAACACATTTTCACTCATTGGCTTTCAAGACAGCATAAGAGTTATTTACATATTTACTTATTTATCTGTTATTTTGTATTCGCTATTTGATATTGATGCTATTTGATTTTGTTACTTCATGTTATTGTGTAATTCCTATCTTTCCTACAGCGGCCAACACTATTGTTGTAATTAAAAGTGCTATATAAATAAATAAATGATAAACGATATTGCCAGGTGACTTCCTGTTCTTCTTCTTTGGGTGGAAAGATATCAGATCCTTAATTTAATAGTACACTTGTGTAATTTAAATAATAATAGTTTTAGGTACAGAAAATTAATATTCAGTGAATGCATTTGTGCTGTAAAAGAGAAAAAATCACAGCTGAAGTTATTTCAGTTCTGTGTTTTGTGTCTTTCTGTTCACTCCAGCAGTGGCTGCTGAATATCATCTCCCCCTTTGAACTTCTTCTGAACTTCAGACGGCTCCTTCTTTCATGTTTTCATTTTACATCAACATAATGACATTTTCTTTGTTGTTGCTGTGACTGAAAAAAGGAAATTATTTTCTCTTTTTTTGATATTTTGTTTTCTGTTAAGAATCTGAGTTGTTTGCTGACCTTGTGCCAGTGTCTGAGCCTCCGTGTCCATTATCACATCTGTACATTCATGGAAAGTCAAAAGGAAAAAGTAAGTAATACAATAAAAACATAACAAAGGTAGAAAAATAAAACATTACAAAAGCTGCGTTACAAGCAAAAGCGGGTTTAAGAATTGACTCATTTGCAGAAAGTAGGGAAATAGCAAGTCACATGTTGCTTTATTTGCACACATTACATATGACAAGAACATGGTACCTATCAAAATGCTTCTGGAGTAATTATATATTGTAGTGTTCCACATAAACATATCATTATGTGCCCACCTGTCGTGCATGTACACCTTAAATAAACCTGCACGAATCTTCAGGTGTTTCACACAGTGCAGGGCTCTAGACTAACTTTCTGCCACAGTTGCACTGGTGCACCTATTTTTTTTTTTTGGGGGGGGGGGGGATTGCTGTCCACACAGACAATATTGATTGACTAACAATCTTATGCTTAAAGTGCGTTGGCACTCTTTGTCAATATTGTAGACAATGTTAAACTTAATCATCATCACGTCCTCCTCTGACGACCTGTTTGCTGCTGCCTGGCGCTGAAAGGCAGTGGTAGAGGGGACACTTGGGCAGTGCATTTATTGCTGCATATAATGTGTTTTCTGGATACACTGCTGCTTTTTCAGCATTCAGAGGTTAATGGCTCCATGTCAGAGCACTGGCTATGAATTTCAGAAGGATCAGGCCTTAACTTAACAAAGAAGTTATCAATTGTTCTTTTCATTTTTTCGCATTACCCACAGCTACATCCACCTCTGTCGGGCCTAGGCTGCTCATTAAGGTTGGGTATCATCATTGATTTCTAGAATCCATTCGATTCTGATTCACGAGGTCCCAATTCGATTCAATTTTGCCTCAGACAGTCAGAAATATTATAATTCTGATCATTTATCAGTACTGATACATGTGAGACTTCATCAGAATTGTGAGCATCACAGCAGATGCCTTTGTGTCAAAGTAACTGAGGATAAAACTCAGAAAAACATGAAGGAGATTTTCCTGGCCTGGCTTTTTATAGCAGATAACCTTAAAAATATTCTGCAACATTCTGCAATTTTGCATAGTTTTAAAAAGTTTAAATGTCTTCAGTATTAAACAGCAGAAATTAGGCTATCTTGTTCGAGGTCATTAAGTTAAAAAAAAAAAAAAGACAGCGGCCGACAGCGCTGTAAACAACGGTAGACTGATGGGTAGCTCGGGGTGGCTGTAGCTCAGGTGGCAGAGCAGGTCAGCCACTAATCAGAAGGTTGGTGGTTCGATCCCAGGCTGCCTCCTGGCTACATGCCAAATATCCTTGGGCAAGATACTAACCCCATGTTTGCCTACTGGTGGTGGTCAGAGAGCCCGGTGGCGCCAGTGTCCGGCAGCCTCGCCTCTGTCAGTGCGCCCCAGGGCAGCTGTGGCTACAACGTAGCTTGCCATTGCCAGTGTGTGAATGACTGAATGTAGTATAAAGTGCTTTGAGGTCCTTAGGGACTGAGTAAAGCGCTATACAAATGCAGGCCATTTAATAAACAAAGCAGATTTGAGATGGAAAACGGTTCTTGAAGTACAGAGAGAGAGAGAGAGCTGTGCATGAAGTGTGATTTTTATCGTGGTGGAGGCAAAACAGCAAAAGTCAGAGGGAATTCATGACAATATTTATCAAATGTGAAGACATAAACACAGAGCGGACCCGACACATCAGAATCGGCGAGCTGTCGGCTTTCAGCCCCGATGTCGTGTCCGTCTACGGGCCGTCGGGTGAGAAAGCCGAGAAAGACAAAGCTGATTCTGATGCTCTGCGTTTACGTTTTTGTGTGGAGTCCGTTACCTGCTCTCATTTACTGTTTGGTGGTTGTTGAAATAGTTTTGTGAGCTTTAACCTGAGATTCTGGCGTTTCTGGCAAAACACATTTAAAAGTCAATTTAATTCATCGATATCGCTTTATTCAAGCTACTCACTTCTCTCTGTCCACCCGCCCTGCACTTTCAAATGTACACACGGACTACATGAATATCTGGACCACGACCAATCAGAGAGGTCCCGCCCCTGACTATCTCTGATTGGTTTAGACCACGATAGGGGCATAAAGTGTGTCTGCTGTTGACCACACGGAGACTTTCAGAGTTGCGGAGTATTTTTTTTTTTATGTTACTCGAACAGGTGGTCGCACTGGTGCGACCTAAGATTTTTTTTAGTCGCACCATTGAAAAATTTGGTCACACTCTAGAGCCCTGCAGTGACTGGTTTAAAACCAGTCTACAGCACTGGGTGCACAAATAGATTCAATCAAACACGTTTACACACTTCCAGTAAGGCACAGCTGTGAACCATCGCAGTGTGCCAGCCCACAAATATGATGAATTATAAACTTATAATTATAACGCATTAACTTTGATGGTTTCCATTTTGAGGGGCAGCATAGACACAGTGTATAATTTAATCAATTGTTTCCAGGTCAACTTATCTGTTTCCATGTCAGTGTAATTACTGGACTCTGCACCGCCACGTCCTAATAATAAGTGGCATGAAAATAGAAGGAGACAAATTGCCCACATTTGTTAGGGGCCGGGGTGGTTGGAGTTCTGTTATTGTTTGGTGTCAGATTATTGTCTCAGCATCAAGTGTTCACGAGTCGACTCGTACTTGGCGTTTCACTGCCCTGCCTCAGCCACCTCCTTCCCATCCTCGCCCCAGTCTGTTTGTGACAAGTACGCTCCCTATACCTACCCATGCCTTCTGTGGCCATAGACTGTTCAGTAACTGTCCATCTACTATAGTTTACTCTAGTGTCCACGTCAGCTCACCGTAGGATAGGACCAATAGCAATTGGTATTATAAAATCATGTGACCCTGTAAAGATAAAACCCAGAAATCTGCAGAATGTGTGATAAAGAAAAAGAAAAAATACAGCCAGTTATACCTACATGGGCAAAAGATGTAATTTAGAACCCACAGATATCAATTTAAAACAACAGCTGTGTCACACATCTGGTTGATGATGGATGTCTAGGGAACTAATGTGAGCTGCTGGAATGGAGACAGATGTGTTTGATAAACTTCTACTGTTCCCAATAATTCATTATTTTATTAAAATACAATAACTTGTAAAAGTATGATTACCATCTCATTTTGTCCACAGTTCAGCGTATGGACACAAAGTGGAAGCTGCTGAAATCCTTTGTCTCTTTCCAGAACACGTTTCCAGGTCATGGAGCTTTCAAAGAAAACATAACTACAGTCGGTCAACATGATTCATTGTAACAGACAAAAAGTTCATATAATAGTAATATTTAGTAGGATTAATGATGAGAATAAGATAATGATTCAGCTGTTTAAACTCCATTATCAGTATCAGTTTCAGTGGGTTCTCATTGAATCCACTTTTAGTCCACCATCACATGAGCAGCATGTCAAAGATTTTGCTAAGTAATTCCTGTGCAGTCAAATATTTGTGCATGTTGGAGTTATTCTTTGTTGTGATCAATGTTGGGTCATTACTCAAAAAAACGTAAGCAATTGCACATATCACACTTTTCATAAAAGTAATGCAGTATGTTGCTTATTTACTCCCAGGAGAAAGTAATTTGTGACATTACTCATTACATTATTTCTGCTTGTCTCCTGAAACGCCTTGTTTCATCATTATTAACTTCCACACACACCAACACAAATCCTAATGAGGACCAAGGTTATTATCGTTAACGAAAACTAACGAAATAACGAAAACTAGAAGTGAAAAAACATTTTCGTTAACGGAAATAAAAATAAAAACAAAAAAAAGGAAAACTAACTAAAACTGTAATGAGTGTTCACAAAACTAACTAAAATTAACTGAATTTATAGCAAAAATGTGTTTAGTTTTCATTGATGTGTGCGTGTCATACAATAGTCAAGGGTGAAAAAGAAGTTTCGTTTCCAGATTTTTTTTCTTGCTCTGTCTCATTATGCCAGCAGGTGGCAGTACGTTAGTCGAGTTGTCTGTGTCGCTGCTCCGTCCACGCGCAGAATCATTTCAGTAAAAGTCGGGAGAAAGCGCCAGAGTCCAATTTGGGATTACTTTGAATATGACCGTGTTTTGGATAAAGCAAGTGTCTTGTAGTGGAAAGAGACAAATTATGAGGGACATTTCTAAAGGGAAAAAAAATCCCACAAACCTTAAAGTGCGCTTGAAAAGCTCACACAAGAAGGCTAACCTAGCTTACCTTGAGAAGGTAAGGGAGCACACTCAACCCTCATCCCCAGAAACAGAAGCTAACACCAGGCAAGGCAGCGTGATGCATCCCGAGACAACAGGACTGGGATATCTACATAACTGTGTGAGTCAATTGCCTTAACACCCGGTGCTGCAAGAGTTAATAGTCTCATTGGGGCCAAGATATACATTTTATAGTTGCCTGGTATCAATGGTTGTTCATCTGCCTTTATTTATTTATTTAAAGAACCCATAGGTGGGAATGTGAGTTGTCTGTCTCTGCGTGTTAGCCCTGCGACAGACAGGCGACCTGTGCAGGGTATGGTAGCTGGAATAGCAACATACCCAAGGATAAGCAGAAGAGCATGACTGATATGATGAAACTGGGATTTTGTTACACTTAATTATTGCAAACACAACTAAAACTATAACTGAAACTAATCAAAACTAAACTGAAACTAAGGATTTTCAAAAAAAAATAAAAACTAAACTAGCAAACAATTGGTAAAAACTAATTAAAACTAATATAAAATTGAAAATCTGAAGTCAAAACGAAATAAAAATAAAAACTAATGAAAATTGCAAAACTATTAAAACCCTGATGAGGACACACATATGAGCTTTCTCTCATTATTCAGGTAGGAGCGCAGAGCAAAAATGCAACCAGTGCAAAGAGACTTTAACGTGGTCTCCATGGTGATTCTACTGTAGAAACATGGACAGGTAGTCAAGTTGCTGACTGATCGCCAGCTTGTGACCTGTTGAAATGGCCTGTAAATGGCCTGTATTTATACAGCGCTTTACTAGTCCCTAAGGACCCCAAAGCGCTTTACATATCCAGTCATCCACCCATTCACGCACTCATTCACACACTGGTGATGGCAGCTACATTGTAGCCACAGCCACCCTGGGGCGCACTGACAGAGGCGAGGCTGCCGGACACTGGCGCCACCGGGCCCTCTGACCACCACCAGTAGGCAACGGGTGAAGTGTCTTGCCCAAGGACACAACGACCGAGACTGTCCAAGCCGGGGCTCGAACCGGCAACCTTCCGATTACAAGGCGACCTCCCAACTCTTGAGCCACAGCCAGGCCCTGTTGAAGTTTATAGTTGCACATACTCTGCACATACTAATCTTTGAGAGCGTGTGTGGGAAACCGTCCAGAAGTGGTGGCTCGTCATTTGCGACCTCTCGAAAACTCATAAGTTGATGTTTTTGAACCGTAGCGGTGAGTGAGAAGAAGGACGCTAGCATCAACTAGCTAGCCGGTCGTCACGGCAAAGCTACATGGGCATGGGCCCGAAAAAAGTTCTGTCAGCCGAGGAAGGAGACGATATTAAGAAGTCGCTGGAGTTTATGACAGAGGAGATTTCTACTGTCAAACTGCAGCAGAAAGCCATCCTGGACCTGGTCGAGGAAGTTAAGGCTCTCCGCATCCAGAACGCCGAGAAGGATCGGCGGCTGGCGTACCTGGAGAACAGAGTGGAGCAGTACACCCGGATGAACGATGTTATCATCACGGGGCTTCGCATCAAACCCCGGTCATACGCCCGGGCGGTCGCCACTGACAATGTAGGAGGGCCAGGAGAGGAAGATGTCAACTCCACGGAGCATCAAGTGGTTACCTTTCTACGGTCCAAAGGTGTGGAAGTGGATTATAACAACATTGAGGCTTGCCACCCTCTACCCCGAAAAAATGACAGTGACAAACCAGCCATCATTGTGAGATTTGCAAACAGAAAACAGAAAACAGCACTGTTAAAACAAGGAAAGAAACTGAAAGGATCCGATGTCTTCATGAACGAACATCTGATAAAAAGAAATGCGGACATTGCCAGGAAAGCACGTTACTTGAAGAAACAGGGAAAAATTCAAAATACATGGACCACCAACTGCAAAGTATTCATTAAACTCAATGGAACACCGGAACAAGCCAAAGTGTTGGTCATCAGAAATATGGAAGAGCTGGACAAATACTGAGGTCAACTTACTCTGGAGGTATGAATACACATGTGACGTGACACACATCACAACACATGGCACAGTCCAAAAGAACTTCATCTGCATCCGGCAACAATATCAACATAACTCATTGGAATTCTCTGTATGATAATCTGGAACTGAGAACATTTCGATACACAGACCATAATGTTCTAGACTTAGAAAAGGATATAGACCCGGAAAATAATTTCTTCTACAACATCAGCTGTAACTGCTGCTACTTCACTGATGAACAGTTTAAGCACACCAACAACACGGAAAATAAATTATCAATAATCCATTTCAATAGCAGAAGTCTGTATGCCAACTTCAACAATATAAAGGAATATCTAAATGAGTTGACAAATCCATTTGGAATTATTGCCATTTCTGAAACATGGATCAATGCGGAGAAAGGAATGGACTTTGGACTGGAGGGATATGAAGTGAATTTTGTAAATAGAAGGAACAAGAGTGGAGGGGGAGTAGCTGTGTATGTGGATAAAAACCTAAACTACAAGGTGGTAGAAAGTATGACAACTGTAATTGATAATTTACTAGAATGTATAACAATTGAAATTTATAAGGAAAAAGAAAAAAATGTAATAATTAGCTGTATATATAGAACACCTGGCTCTAGTATTCAAGTATTTAATGACTTCATAGAGGAAATATTCTCTAAAACAAATCAAAAAGTTATGTTTATCTGTGGTGATTTTAATATTGACCTGTTGAATCCAAAAAAGCATAAAATGACCGACGAATTCCTAAACACTATGTACAGTTTGAGTTTACATCCTAAAATAACCAGGCCTAGCAGAATTACACCACATTGTGCCACCTTACTTGACAATATTTTCACTAACAATATGGAAAACAACATTGTGAGCGGAATATTAATTAATGACATCAGTGATCACCTACCAGTTTTTGCAGTTTATGACACTAATTATAAGAAAAATCAGCATGAAGAACAACTGAGATACAGACGTGTAAGGACAGAAGAAACTATGACTGCATTTAAGAACGATCTATTAAATCAGGACTGGGACAATGTGTACAAAGAAGCTGATATTGATATTGCATATGGCATATTTTTAAGAATATTCATGGAGTTGTACGATAAAAACTGTCCAACAATAAAATACAACAGAAAGCACAAATATTCAGATAGATCATGGCTCACTAAGGGTTTACAAAATGCATGTAAAAAGAAAAATACACTCTATAGGGAATACCTAAAACAAAGAACAAAAGATGCTGAAAATAAATATAAAAAATACAAAAATAAGTTGACCAATATTATACGTGTATGTAGAAAGGAGTATTATAGTAAAATATTGAACAACAATAAACATAATATGAAAGGAATATGGGATGTTTTAAACGGTATCATTAAAAATAATTCTGGACAACAAAGTTATCCACAATACTTTATCGATAATGGCAATATTATGGAAAACAGTGCTGATAAGGTCAACAGCTTTAATCATTATTTTGTAAATATTGGACCAAAACTGGCAGAACAAATTCCTGAGTCACTGCCATCAGTAGAATGTAGTGAAAACCTGATTGATAGGAACCCTAACTCAATGTTCCTCACATCAGTGGAGGAAAAAGAAATAATTGACATTGTACACATGTGTAAATATAAAACATCTACTGATTGTAATGATATTGACATGAAAATCGTCAAGAAGGTCATTGAAGGAATTGTAGGACCTCTAACATATATTTGCAACTTATCATTTCAGACGGGAAAAGTGCCAAACAAAATGAAAATAGCTAAAGTTGTGCCGCCGTATAAAACCGGGGATAGACGCCACTTCACAAATTACAGGCCTGTTTCTTTACTACCACAATTCTCCAAAATCCTAGAAAACCTGTTTAATAAACGATTAGACAAATTCTTAGATAAATATAAATTACTCTCTGACAGTCAATATGGATTCAGATCAAAAAGATCAACATCTCTGGCATTAATCGAATCAATTGAGGAGATTACGAATGCTATAGATCAGAAACAGTATGCAGCTGGAGTATTTCTGGATCTCAAGAAAGCATTCGACACAATCAATCATGACATATTAATTAATAAACTGGAACGGTATGGGATTAGGGGGGTTGTACTGCAATGGGTGAAAAATTATTTAAGTGACCGGAAACAATTTGTGAAGCTGGGTGTCCATTCCTCATCATGCTTGGACATTGCTTGTGGTGTTCCACAAGGCTCTGTACTGGGTCCAAAATTATTTATTATTTATATAAATGATATTTGTAAGGCATCTGATATATTAAAATTAGTATTATTTGCAGATGACACAAATATTTTTTGTTCTGGGGGAAATCTAAAGGAGCTGCTGGATACAATTACTTCAGAAATGTGCAAAATTAAAAAATGGTTTAACAGGAACAAACTATCGCTAAATCTAAGTAAAACTAAAATTATCTTATTTGGGAATTCCCTTAGAAATGCACAAGTGCAGATTCATGTAGATGGTGTGGAAATTGAAAGAGTACTTGAACATAAGTTTCTTGGTGTGATTATAGATGATAAATTAAACTGGAAGTCTCATATAAATCATATACATAACAAAATTTCAAGAAGTGTCTCAATCTTGAGTAAAGTAAAACACATTCTGGACCACAAATCACTCCACATTCTCTATTGTTCCCTGATTGCACCGTATTTGAATTACTGTGCAGAGGTTTGGGGCAATACTTACAAATGTTCGCTATCATCAATCTTTATATTACAAAAAAGGGCCATAAGGATAATCCATAAAACTGGTTACAGAGATCATACAAATCCACTATTCTTAAAATCAAAAATTCTAAAATTCACAGATCTGGTTCATTTTCTCACAGCACAAATTATATATAAAGCAATAAATAACCTGCTTCCTGACAATATTCTAAAAATGTTTTCTAAAAGGGAACGGGGATACAATTTGAGGGGGGAATTAAATTTAAAACATCCTCGTATCCGTACAACATTAAAAAGTTTTTGCATCTCTGTGTGTGGAGTGAAGCTGTAGAACAGACTAAGTAAAGATATGAAGCAATGTCCAAGCATGGCGCAGTTTAAAAAGCGGTTTAAGGATATGGTTTTTACAGGGTACAGGGAAAAGGTAGAGATTTGATAGGGTGTTCTTGTCTAATATTTTCATGTGTGTGCGCATGCACGGGTTTGTTGGTATGGGTATATATATATATATATATATATATATATATATATATATATATATATATATATATATATAATTGTAGGTTGTGTATCCTTGAGGTGTTAATGGGGTTATTGAAAATGTGTATATGTGCGTATGTGTGTATATACGTATGTATGGATAGATAGAAACATATATGTGTATATATTAAAAAAAAAATTACACATAACATATAATGTAATTGCAGGGAGGTATTTCTGTAGTCTATTGATACTAGATAGTGGAAAAGGGGTGGGATTAAATGAGCTTATGCTTCTTCCTTCTCCTTTTTGAACATGGACGTTATTTGGAGTTGTGGTTGCTCGTTTTCCTTTTGTTTGCTTTGTTCATTTGTCTCTTTTAATTCTATTTTTTTTATACTTTTTCAACATGTTCAAAATAAAGATTCAATCAATCAATCAAGTTCAGGGCCTGGCTGTGGAGCCGAGAGCTGAGGTTAAGATAGCAGGATAATGCAGCTGTTTGTCTGTATCCACACTGTGGACTGTGCCTGCCACAGCTGACTGTGCATCAACTGACATTAGCTGATTATTGTATAAGTGGAACTGATGAGCAGGATCAGGCAAGCAGATTAACAAGCCCAAAGAACTGAACTACTCAGAACTGGTTCTTGATTCGATCCTCATATAGGGATATGTATGAAGTGGATTTTGAAACAACCTCCCAGTTACCGTGTTTTTTTGTACACACCCAACTCCAAAATAGGAACACTGTGTGAGAAAAAAAACAAAATGTGATGATCTGTAAATATTATAAACACTTATTTTATTCACAATAGAACATCGAAAAAATCAAGTTTTTAAACCTCTTGGCTGAATGGCATAAATCACCGTCAAAGGAGCTTGCAAAGAAAAGCGTCTGGACTTCTTTAAGTTGCTTGAAGACGTTTCACCTCTCATCCGAGAAGCTTCTTCAGTTCTAAGGTCAAATGGTGGGGAGTCCCAGATATAAACCTAGTGGGAGTATCCCTCCACAGAGGGACAAAAGGACCCCCTGATGATCCTCTAATCGCCTGAGCCAAGGTGTGAAACTGGGTGTGGGTCCCAATCAGCCAGGGTTTTGGGTGAGCTCATAAATCACCCTTTTTGTTTATTTTTTATTTCATCTTTAAAAGCGTTTACCTCGCCTTTGGTGTCATCCTTGTCAGCACAACTTCACATGTGTGGGTCTAAAGAGCTTGGCAAGAAAAGCATCTGGACTTCTTTAAGTTTCTTGAACACATTTCACCTCTCATCCAAGAAGCTTCTTCAGTTCTAAGAGCAACTGTCCCTAAGAGGTCCATGGGCCTCATAAGGGATGACAACATTGTTCCTTTTGTCCTTCTGGCCCTCCCTAGTTGGTGTCTTATCTTCTTTTCTGTGCATCTTTGCTGACTTGATGAAAGCTCAATTAGGATGACCGCATGTTTTAAGAGCCTCCATTACATGTGTGTGTTTCCTCATTTTCCCTTTTCAATTTAGGTGTGATCACCAGATTTAGTGATACTTCAATAAAAAACAAAGACGTGATCTAAATTTAGCTAATGGTCCCTTCAGGATCATCTCCTTGTGCACAACTGGACCTGCTATGATTTGACCACCTACTCTGCAGAAGTCCTGTTCTGGCTAATTAGCTACATGTATCCTTAACATGACTGAGCAGATAAACAAACCTAAATGCTCTTCATGTTTGTAACTTTAATTCTGTTTACTGTTATTTCCCATGTGAACCCATGTGAAGAAAAGTTCTTAGGTTCACTCTTCTCTTCATCATAATTGCTCCTTTGTAACTCTATTATCTACCACACACACACACACACACACACACACACAGATACACACCAACAGGATTGCATCCATAAACCCACGTGTCCCTCTTGTAATTCCAGTATCGCTTTTTGCCTCGTTGCAGTATCTCAGCCACTCTTATCTCTGCATCCACATGTTCTCTGGCTCTCTCTCTCTAGGATCATTGGCTGTCTGTCAAATGATACCAGACCCAGGGATCACACACACACACACACACACACACACACACACACACACACACACACACACACACACACACACACACACACACACACACACACAAACAAACAAACAAAGGGATCTGAGTTTTCTGGAGTTCTTCTTAATCCAAGGCACTCAAATGGGTTTCAGCCTCTTTGTTCTGTTGTTCTGGGCCAACAAAGATTAGGGAATACTTGTACTGATTCATCTGTAAGTAAAAGTGTAGATGTCTCCACAGTGGCCGTTGTTATTGAAATGAAGAGTAATAAATCGCTTGTGTGACAAACAGGAAGTGACCTCAAAAGTTAAAAATGAATGCTGTAGTTTTGTGGCCTGGATATGAAAAGAAACATTGGAAAATGACAATGAAGACAGCAGCTGACTTGGAGGAGACAGAGAGGGACAGTTGTGATCTCAGTCACTGTTCATTCTATCAGGAAATGGGAGACATCTATCTTGTGGGAACGGCAGCCTACGTGGCTGTGGAAACCTGTTGGTGTCCAATACTGAGTGTTCTGCCTCTGACAGCATGGATGACCCTGCCAGAAACAGTTCAGATTAGGAAAAGCTTTGTAACAAGGTTCTCATGGCACACACACTTTTCACATGGACATGAAAATAATTAAAGCAAAGAATAAAAAAAATACTGTGGCAGAAGTTCACGCACGTGAACGGACATGAACGCTGTGGTAATTCAGATCTTTAAATGATTTTGTTCAACTGCTCTTGGAACGATTTTACAAGCACAGTGTTGATCGAAAGGTTCATTACTGTTAGTTCATTAGTGATCATGATTGACTACAATTAGTATTTTCTATAATGGTTACTCCACCACATGTGCACACTCTTTAACAGAAAGCTTTTTTAATACAAAAATATCGTGATTAACGATGAATTTGTAAAATTTGCTTTTTCGCTAACAAACAGAAAAAATCTCACATTATTATAATGTTATAATTATTATAATGTATTTTATTTTTAGTATATATAAGTGTAATGTAGATGGAAGTAGCATTTGAAATATGTGTTGTGTGTGTAGTTATTTTTGTGTTTTGTTTTCACATTTTCATGTAATGAAATGTGCTATAAAAATAAAATTGTCATTGAGACACATTGAGATTCTGGGACATTTCAGATGACCCAAATAAAAGAAGGGATGGAAATCGAAATAAAAATTAGAGTTTTTTCTTTCCTTTTTTCATAGCCAGCAAGTACAAATAGTAGAGGAGATTGTATGATTCAGAGGGGATGAGAGATACTTCTTTAAAAGATGAGCTATCAGGTGAGAGCAGCTGCATCTCCATGCATAAATCAGGAGGAAAAAGGGACAGATAGTCAAGTGGTGTGATAAAGCCAGACACAAAGATATAGACCGAAAGTCATCACCAATTCAAAAGACTGAAATATAAGTGAGAGCAAAATGAGATGCAAATAGGAAAGCAAAACAACCCACAGAGAGACTGAGAGGAAAAACAGACGATGGCCCAAATAATCACCCAGTTCTATCAAACGCTCGCCTGGGCGTTTTCACGTCAAAACTTTCAAAGCGAAGACAAGTCTGAAGAAAAGAATGCAAGGGCATTATCTACCACAATACAAGCTTTATCGACAAACTCCCACCTTTTCTGATAAAGGAAGCCAGAACTACAGGGTAGACAGGCAGAGGGAAAAGGCAGTGCAAGGACATTCGTCGCCAACAACGATTTTGACAAAAACCGTAAACTCCTCAGTGTTTCTGTTTGGGCCTGTTTATCTGAGCACCACAGGGACATAAGAAAGAAGAACACATACTTCCAGATATAAGACTCTTCTCATTTCTTTGACTCTGAGGACCTGCTCGCCTCTATCTAATAGTCCTTCCTCTCCATCTCCAAACCGCTCGCCTCTCTGCTGTGTTTCTCTCTTGCTCTACCTCTTTCTTTTGCTTGCTTCAGTGTGTCTCACTCTAACACATGGTATTATTTTTTTACGTGTTTTCTCAAAGGTTGCACTCGTTTGTCTGGTGCTCAAATTTATTTTTCTTGCCAGTTATTCCAGCTAGTCTTACGGTGTGTTCACACCGAACGCGATAGAGGCAGGCAGAGCGTCAGGCTTACATGTAAAGTCAATGGAAAGGCGCGATGACCCGCGATTGCGGCTCCCGCGAAAATTCGGAAGCAGATTTGTGTCGCGAAAACGCGAAAACGCCTGAAACGCAAATTTATCATGTTTGGTTTTGATAACCCTCACGTCCAATAGAAAAAAACAGTACAAAAACACCCATAACTATGAGCCTCATTCGGAAATAGACACCTGCACCGCGAGGGAAAAAGGCGCACGAAAGTGGCAGGCAGATGAAGACAAACGGCGACATAATAATACTTTTACGTTTTGCAATCTACAAAGGTTTGCACTTTGAGAATCAATTGTGAGAACTGTGACCAATGTTCATGTGTGTGTGTGGAAAAAAGTGTATAAAGTGCGTGACCAGGGGATAGTTATTCTGAGAACCCCTGCTGCAATAAATGAGGGACCACTGTCTACTCTATGATTATTATATTCAACCTGTTAACATTTAATACTGTATTGATAGAACCAACTGATTCTGAAGCAGAGCATCCCCTGTTGCTTCTCCTGGCTGCCCAGTCCCTGAGCTCCTGCTGCTGCACCCACAGGTATGTACAGCAAGCACTGATACCTTTTTACTCGGTGGGATTGCCTTGTGATCACCTTTACTAAATGTCTACAACCAATCTGATTATATCCTGTTTTTGTTTTTTTCAATGTTGAAATTAAAATCTAGTAGCAGTCTTCTCATTTCTTTGTGTTTTGTGCTGTTTTACAGGCCCACAGGGGAGGACGGCTCCGAGGCAGATGAGGGACAGGTCCCAGGACAGTCCATCGGTGGTGGAGCTGGAGCCACACCAGTCTCCAATGGAGCATTTCCTCCTCAGCCTTGTTCCTGCTCTGGAGAGCAGCTGGTCCTTTTTATTCCTGTCTCTCTGTAAATACTTATATTTTATATATTTATGTTTAATGTTTTTCTGTTTGAGAATTCTAATATTATTTCAAATAAATTTTTATAATGACTAATGTCTCAGTTCTACTACACAGCAAATGTTGGCACACGACTTGACACATGTAGAATTTATTTCATATTATACTAATGACAAAATATACTAATACAGTGGGATGCAAAAGTTTGGGCAACATTGTTAATAGACATCATTTTTCTGTATAAATCGTTGGTTGTTACAATAAAAAATGTCAGTTAAACACATCATACAGGAGACACGCACAGTGATATTTGAGAAGTGAAAAGAAGTTTACTGGATTTACAAGAAGTGTGCAATAATTGTTTAAACAAAATCAAGCAGGTGCATAAATTTGGGCACCACAAAAAAGAAATGAAATAAATATTTAGTGTATATCAATGTGTGTGTCTCCTATATGATATATAGGGTGCCTTTGTCTGGACGTGCTTCCCATCCAGAGCTGCACAGCACAGAGGGAAGTTCCAGCGCTCCTGGAATCCCTCTGTGATGGACCGCCAGTCTCCAGGTGAAGGCACAGCCATGAAGTCGTCCACTAGACAGTCCCAGATGGCCGTCGCTGCCTGGGGGGTGATCTGACACACCGACTCTGTAACTGAACGCTTGGTGCTGAAGGAGTCCGTGGTGACAAGGAACCTGGACAAAATTGTTCAAAATCAGTATTATGTGTACTGCAGTTACAAAATACATTATTCAAATTCCAAAATACTTTTGTGATGTCAGATTTAAATCAAAAAACTTAAATCTTACATAAAACATTTTGTAATTATAAGGATAATTACAAAATGTATATTAGATAATATCTAAAACAGTTGTGTTTTGTTTTAACTTTAACATATTATAATTTGATTGGTAGCAACTTTTACAACTACAGTGAGCCAATCACTCATAATTCCTAAACATGTCAATCAGGTAGGAATGAAGTGAGACATTAATAGAAATAAAGAGTTGTATGTTGACATGTAGCCCTTTCCTTGCTTAAATCATTAATATTTTTGAAAAATTAATCTGTGATAAGACAGCTTATCAAGATAGAACCATGTAACTAAAGATGAACCAAACTGTTCAGTTTTATCTAACTCTGTTTTAATAAAGGCTGGTGACCCCTGTTATAGAGTCTGACAGCTGCAGGGATTATATACAAATATTCAACTATCCCAGAATCAAACCAGGTCTAAATAAAAAGGAGTGAGTATCACTACAAAGGTTAACTCAGTGGTCCTAATGCTACAGTTTGATATCAGCAAACACCGAGCGCATACATTGATGTGACACCACAGCCATGCTATCATCGCAAACACTGATAACAGCATAAATCGAATTAAATCGGGACTTGATGAGAGCTTCTGAGTATCACTAGAAATATTATAAATAGTCTCTGTACCACAGTTTGCTGACGTCCTTAACGCCGCTGCTCTGCTCTCCACAGTAAATAGAGAAGGGAGACTCTCTCTTCAAGCGCTAGCTCGACAGCTGATATCTTGCAAAGATATCAGCTGGCACAACTTCCTCCCACATCCCTCCCACATTTCCGGTTCACGCACGTTAAAATATGATATTTTGGGGCGCGATGGATTTTTCTTGGACACGCGTAGAGGTGCGAATGTGCACGGGTCAAATTAGGGGCGTTTGGGGCTTTTTTTTCGCGTCCATCGCGTTCGGTGTGAACACACCGTTACTGATAAACAATAATGGTCATCCAACATGTCCAGGTAAGAGTTTAGCACTGTGGTTTTGCAGAACATGGGTTGTTGGTTTGAACCTCCTTGCTGTCTAGCTCTATCTATGTTTTTCTTGCACCTCTGTGAGCTTCCTCTGGCATCCTCCTATAGTCCAAAGATATACAGATTAAATTAACTAGTTATTTACTGTAAATGTTATTCTTCTAAAAAGAAATACACATTTAGTTTGGTTACCCTGTCAAATATACAACAAGTTAACAAAGTGTGCAGACTTTGTCAAGAGAAAAACAGTCATAGGACAGAATCCTAAATCCCAAAGGAGAACAAGGGGACCCACATTTTTCCTTGGATCTGGAGCTCCAGAAGGACACAAGAACTGGACCACAAGGCTTTCTAGCCTGGACACAACCAACAGAATGTTACCAGAGCAAACTAACTGGAGATTAAAGTTACTATCACAGCACAGTGTAGACAATCAAAATACCACCAAAAAACTGCTTATTTACACACTATTTTGTTTCACTCACGCTAAAATGATCATTATGATGGTTTTATTATATTACTGGATTATACACAGGTTACATGCTAACTTATAATGATACTTATTATACTGCATGATTCGCTTTAAAATGAGTGTCATATACACAAATCGGGGTGCGAATGCACGTTTGTGTCTGCGTGCGCCTGTTCGTCTGTGTTTATATGTCAGCTTGGGTCTTAGACTCTCTGGGAACATCTCAGGTTCTCCGAGGTATAGAGGCCTATCTCCCCTCACCACACTCCCTGCTGGTGGCTGATGTCCTCAGACGGTGGTTTGGTGGTTCTTGGTGTCTGGGGCTGGGCGCTCATGTATGTACCGACTCACTCCTGGTGGCCAATTGGCGGGGCCTGGCACCTGTGGCCCGGCTGGGCCCCTTCCCGGGGGTGGGGTGCCCTCAGGCCTCTGGGCCTGAGGACCGGTCCTCTCTGGCACAGCTGGCTGCCGGCAGAGCCCCGCAGTCACTGCAACCCCCTCTGGCCTCTTCTCCGTAGCTGCTGGGTGACCTCTCGTTTGGGGCTCTTCTCAGCTCTTCCCAGGAGGGTGGCACGGTTGCCCCCCGGTGGTCCTCCTTGGGTCCTCGTATTCTGGGGCCTCTGGATGTCTGGGGCCTGGATCTCCTCCATACCTGCTTCATGCCCTGGGGGACGGGGCTATGGCTCCCCACACTCCCTAGCAGATCGCTACATGGAGAAACCTTTTGAATACAAGCATGCTGATCCACACAGGTGTGCACACAGGTCTTCACAGACACCAACTACACCTTTCTTGGCTGCTACCTCAAAGCACATTGTGCGCTGTCGATCTTGCGTGCTGCACAATAACATGTAATATTTAGTATCAACTCTTACCTACTGTTAGCTAGTTTGTTGTGATGGTGTCGTATTTATTATGTTGCTCTTTCTTGTTTGTTTTCTCTTTTGTTTTTTCTTATCTCCATACAGGTGACTCAGGTGTTTTGTTTCTTTTTTTTCTTCCCCCCTTTCTCACCATCTCTTCTCTCCTCTATTTTTCTTTCTCTCCCTCTCTTTCTTTCATTCTTTCTCCCTGTCCTACCCCCCAGTCATGTCTGTCCCGTCTGTAGCAACTGAAAATCAAATACATACATAATTATAATAAAGGTCAATCAAATGGACAAACATGGCAAGGCCATGATGATCCACTTGGTAAAGTAAATCCGCTTTGGCATCTTTCTTGGCCTTCAGACAACAATTCTGATGGCTAAAGATCCAAACGGGACAGGCAAAAAGAAAAAATTACAAAATTAAAAAATAAAATGAGTGTCATAGAAGAGCGAATGCTGCCAACCTCTGCTATTCAGAAGTTTTCTTTCAACCTTTGTATAACTCAGAAATTGGAGCTATGTAATGTTGAGGTTAAATCTGTGGAAGCCATCTTACATTCAGGTTGGATTTGCACTTTTCTAAAACCAAAATTTTGTTTGATTCCAGCTGAATTCAAGTCATAAACATGGACTTGTTGCAATTAACACCTGCTTATTATAAAGGTACTAAGACCGAGGCCAGTTCCTTTCTGGGCTTGCTCATGCACCCATGTCATTTCAACATTTGCTTCTATTCTTGATAGTCTTTGATCTTTTCTTTCATCTGTTGGTCCTTCCCAATCTTTTCTCTCCCCACATCATATCATTTGACAAAAGGAAAGAAGATTTGACAAAGCAAAGAACAAAAGAACCTCCAGGGGATTCTGTTAAAGCCAATTTAAAAAACGAAGGGGCCACAGGCTTGCTGGAAGACAGAAAAATGAATGGAAAGGCTTACTGTGGTATAAAGCACAATCCAACCATACATGCTTAAAAACACACAGGTGGAGACAGAGCTGCATGTCTGCAAGCTTTTGCGTAACTTGTCAGAGTGAGCCAACTGCATGAATGGGAGGATGTGATAGACTTAAAGGGTATAAGATAAAAACGAAAAAGACACACATACACACACGTGGATGGAGACGAGACAACACATCAGTGGCTTTTCTGACTCTTTGGGAGGTGCCATAATGTGTTTTTTCCTCTCACCGCTCATCTTTTCATCTGCCTGCTTTTTTCTTTCTTCAGTTGTCTGACTGGGACCCCAGAGTGGATATGAAACCGTCAACAACTTATCATGGATGCACACACCTTTTGTTCAGCTTTCACACATACACAGGAAAGCACTAAGTCGCTTATTGATAGAAGTACACACACACTCACAATGATCTTACACTGTATATATGAATACAACAACACAAATGGTCTTCCTCCGCTACACACACACACACACACACACATATATATATACATATATATACATATATATATATGTGTCAGACGCCAGCAAGGTGGAGGCGGAGTACTGGTTTGGGCTGGTATCATCAAAGATGAGCTTGTGGGGCCTTTTCGGGTTGAGGATGGAGTCAAGCTCAACTCCCAGTCCTACTGCCAGTTTCTGGAAGACACCTTCTTCAAGCAGTGGTACAGGAAGAAGTCTGCATCCTTCAAGAAAAACATGATTTTCATGCAGGACAATGCTCCATCACACGCGTCCAAGTACTCCACAACATGGCTGCCAAGAAAGGGTATAAAAGAAGAAAAACTAATGACATGGCCACCTTGTTCACCTGATCTGAACCCCATTGAGAACCTGTGGTCCATCATTAAATGTGAGATTTACAAGGAGGGAAAACAGTACACCTCTCTGAACAGTGTCTGGGATGCTGTGGTTGCTGCTGCACGCAATGTTGATGGTGAACAGATCAAAACACTGACAGAATCCATGGATGGCAGGCTTTTGAGTGTCCTTGCAAAGAAAGGTGGCTATATTGGTCGCTGATTTGTTTTTGTTTTGTTTTTGAATGTCAGAAATGTATATTTGTGAATGTGGAGATGTTATATTGGTTTCAATAATAAAATTATTCCTCAAAAATACAACTTGCCTAATAATTCTGCACTCCCTGTATATATATATATATATATATATATATATATATATATATATATATATATATATATATATATATATATATATATATATATATATTAGGGGTGCAACGATATTCGTATCGATATTGAACCGTTCGATACAGTGCTTTCGGTTCGGTACGCATATGTATCGAACAATACAAAATTTGTAATTTATTTTATCAACTTTCCTTCTGACAATGCTGTCTGTGTTGAGCGCTCAGTGAATCTGCGTTCGACTACTCCGCCTAGGCTGCACTGTCGAGCGCAGATCCACTGAGAGCTCAACACAGACAGCATCATCAGAAGGAAGAGCGCAGGGCAAGCTAGCGAGACAGAAGTTAAGCTCTCCTTGCAACATGGCAAATTGAACCTTCCCCACCCTCATTCAGATCTGGCGTTTGGAACTATTTTGGTTTTCATGTGACGTATGACCCTGAAGGTAAGCGCTCATGGACTAAAGTAAAACAGTATGTTGGATGTGCCACGCAATGCTTAATTACATGGGTGGGAACTAGTGTGTTATCGCAGTTAGCTCGTTAACGTGTTGGCCGTCTAGCCCCACGCACGGGGCGATCAGGGGTAGCTCGTTAACGGAGATTTGCCGTGTTGTGGCGTTAAGGTCATTTCAACGAGATTAACCTGAAAGCACTAGTGGGAACACAACGAATATGACTGCACATTTACATCATCCTAGTGCAAAGACAAGTGGAAGCAGACAAAAACAACAAGCATGCTACAAACTTTACCCGAGTCATTTAGACAGCCGGTAGCACATGATTCTCCTTATGGGGACCTGATATGTTTAATATGCTGCTGAGAATATAGCCCAGAAGAAGCGTATAGTATAGCTTTTATTTTGGAAAGAGCCATTTCTCTGTAATAAACTCTCTTTTCCAAAGATGAGTGATTCCTCAATCAGATACAGGGCTCGCAATATCGCTAGCCCGACGTCCTGGGGCTAGCGATTTTTCCAGTCGGGCTACCAAAATCTAACTCTGCCCTGCCCGTCCGGCTATCGTAGGAAGCAAAAATATATGTCAATGCTTTTGCATTCTTTCGGAAATGTAGCTGGGTAATTATGTCATTGGCATCGGTGAGCCACTGTCAATATGTGACATATTGAAATCGCGTTTGAATTTGCGCTTGCTTTTTTGCTTTCACTTTGCAATCGCGCGAACTGTGTATAGAGAGCGACAGCACTGATTGGTGAGTGATGATAATTTGCGCACCAATTCCTCTCGTTAGCTTACTATGCAAACATGACAAGTGAAATCTCCCGCAGCAAGCTTAAACATGTGAGAGGTTGATCGCGCAGAGAATCGCTGAGCTTATGTGAGTGCGTGTGTAAAAGCAGCAGGATATATATTTTAGTTCTGCTGAGCCAAATAAGACAGGTCAAGGTGAAGAAGTGACAGCCAAAGAAAAGCTTACCACAAAACGGAAAAGTTAAGACAACTCAGACTATAAGGCAAAAAAGAAAGTGCAGCTTTATGGTTTCATGGACAAAATAATTTCTGTGGCTGCGATATGATGAGCTAAATAACCAGGGCTGCACATAAGTGGTCCGCAGGTGCGCATTCGCTGTCAAAATAAAAAACACGCACAAGGGTTAGGGTTAAATTTAAAAATTGTACTTTTGAGTTAAAACATATATTTATAAATTTAATAAATGACAAATTAAAAAGGCATGAACATTTTTTTTTGTATCGAAAAAATATCGAACCGTGACACCAAAGTATCGAACCGAAACGAACCGTGAATTTTGTGTATCGTTGCACCCCTAATATATATAAACACCCAGCACGCCCCTGCGGGCGGTTTTATCCTTCAAGCTCGGGTCCTCTACCAGAGGCCTGGGAGCTTGAGGGTCCTGCGCAGTATCTTAGCTGTTCCCAGGACTTCGCTCTTCTGGACAGAGATCTCCGATGTTATTCCCGGGATCTGCTGGAGCCACTCGCCTAGCTTGGGAGTCACCGCACCTAGTGCTCCGATTACCACGGGGACCACCGTTACCTTCACCCTCCACATCCTCTCGAGCTCTTCTCTGAGCCCTTGGTTTTTCTCCAGCTCCTCGTGTTCCTTCTTCCTGATATTGCTGTCATTCGGAACCGCTACATCGATCACTACGGCCGTCTTCTTCTGTTTGTCTACCACCACTATGTCCGGTTGGTTAGCCACCACCATTTTGTCCGTCTGTATCTGGAAGTCCCACAGGATCTTAGCTCGGTCATTCTCCACCACCCTTGGGGGCATCTCCCATTTTGACCTCGGGACTTCCAGGTTATACTCGGCACAGATGTTCCTGTACACTATGGTTATGGCGTTCCATGTATGCCTTGCCTGCTAGCATCTTGCACCCTGCTGTTATGTGCTGGATTGTCTCTGGGGCATCTTTACACAGCCTGCACCTGGGGTCTTGCCTGGTGTGATAGACCCCAGCCTCTATGGATCTTGTGCTCAGAGCTTGTTCTTGTGCTGCCATGATTAGTGCCTCTGTGCTGTCTTTCAGTCCAGCTTTGTCCAGCCACTGGTAGGATTTCTGGATATCAGCCACCTCCTCTATCTGCCGGTGGTACATACCGTGCAGGGGCCTGTCCTTCCATGATGGTTCCTCGTCTCCCTCCTCTTTCTTGGGTTTCTGCTGCCTGAGGTATTCACTGAGCACTCGGTCAGTTGGGGCTATCTTCCTAATGTATTCTTGGATGTTCGTTGTCTCATCCTGGACTGTGGTGCTGACACTCACCAGTCCCCGGCCCCCTTCCTTCCGCTTAGCGTACAGCCTCAGGGTGCTGGACTTGGGGTGAAACCCTCCATGCATGGTAAGGAGCTTTCTTGTCTTGATGTCAGTGGCTTCTATCTCCTCCTTTGGCCAGCCTATTATCCCAGCAGGGTACCTGATCACGGGCAGGGCGTACGTGTTGATGGCCCGGATCTTGTTCTTACCATTCAGCTGACTCCTCGGGACTTGCCTGACCCTCTGCAGGTACTTGGTGGTTGCAGCTTTTCTAGCGGCCTCTTCATGGTTCCCATTCGCCTGCGGGATCCCCAGGTACTTGTAACTGTCCTCTATGTCTGCAATGTTGCCTTCTGGTAGTTCAATCCCCTCAGTTCTGACTACCTTCCCTCTCTTTGTTACCATCCGACTACACTTCTCCAGTCCGAATGACATTCCAATGTCATTGCTGTATAGCCTGGTGGTGTGGATCAGTGAATCGATGTCTCGTTCACTCTTGGCATACAGCTTGATGTCATCCATGTACAGGAGGTGGCTGACAACTGCTCCGTTCCGTAGTCGGTATCCGTAGCCAGCCTTGTTAATGATCTCACTGAGGGGGTTCAGGCCTATGCAGAACAGCAGTGGGGACAGAGCATCTCCTTGGTAGATCCCGCACTTGATGGTGACTTGAGCTATGGGCTTGGAGTTGGCCTCTAGTGTTGTACGCCACATCCCCATTGAGTTCCTGATGAAGGCTCTTAGGGTCCCATTGATCTTGTACAATTCTAGGCATTCCAGTATCCAGCTGTGGGGCATTGAGTCATAGGCCTTCTTGTAATCAATCCAGGCAGTGCACAGGTTGGTCAGTCTGGTCTTGCAATCTCGGCTGACTGTTCTGTCTACCAGTAGCTGGTGTTTTGCGCCTCTGGTATTCTTGCCAATTCCTTTCTGTGTCCCACTCATGTATTGACCCATGTGCCTGTTCATCTTAGCCGATATGATGCCTGACAGGAGCTTCCATGTAGTACTGAGGCAGGTTATTGGTCGGTAGTTGGAGGGGACCGGTCCCTTCTTAGGGTCCTTGGGGATCAGGACCGTCCGACCTTCGGTTAGCCATTCCGGAAGGATCGTTGAGTGCGAGAGGAACTGACCTGAAAAATAGGATCATGGCCAAGCTTGAAACCTGGATCCCCCGTAGCCGGTTACCAAGATTACGTGAAGTACCCTCAGAAGGTCTGCTAGATGATGTTAATGCAGCACTACGGACAATACCTACAACCACGATTACCGAGACTAACAAGCTGATCTACAATACGGCAGCAGTGATCAGTGAGATGCTTGGCTACAAGTTGAACAGCCACAAGGGGCAGTACCCTCCATGGAGAAGGAGGCTAGAGGACAAGATCAAAGTAGCACGGAGGGAGGTTAGCCAACTAACGGAGTTGCAGAAAGGTGCGACAAAGAAGGTGCATAAGAAATACAGCAAGCTGTCCATACCTGAGGCCTTGGAAACTGCCAAGCAAAGACTCATAGCCTTGGCCAGCCGCTTGAGGAGGTACAACAGAGAGATAGAAGGCAGGAGAATAAACCAGCTGTTCTCCACAGAACCAGCAAAGGTGTACTCTCAGTGGCAAGGGAACAATAAGAGAATAGCACCACCAAGGCTGGAGACGGAGCAATACTGGAAGGGCATATGGGAGAAGGACGCAACCCATAACGGCAATGCTCAGTGGCTAGTGGATCTGAGGGCAGACCACAGCGACCTCCCTGAACAGGGTCCAGTAACCATCACAGTGGTAGATATCCAAGAAAGGGTCTCCAGTATGAAGAGTTGGACAGCACCAGGGCTCGACATGGTTCACGCCTACTGGCTGAAGAAGCTGACTGCACTCCCCGAGCGCCTGGCAGCACAAATGAACCAGCTGCTAGTTAACGAGAGACACCCGGAATGGCTAACCGAAGGTCGGACGGTCCTGATCCCCAAGGACCCCAAGAAGGGACCGGTCCCCTCCAACTACCGACCAATAACCTGCCTCAGTACTACATGGAAGCTCCTGTCAGGCATCATATCGGCTAAGATGAACAGGCACATGGGTCAATACATGAGCGGGACACAGAAAGGAATTGGCAAGAATACCAGAGGCGCAAAACACCAGCTACTGGTAGACAGAACAGTCAGCCGAGATTGCAAGACCAGACTGACCAACCTGTGCACTGCCTGGATTGATTACAAGAAGGCCTATGACTCAATGCCCCACAGCTGGATACTGGAATGCCTAGAATTGTACAAGATCAATGGGACCCTAAGAGCCTTCATCAGGAACTCAATGGGGATGTGGCGTACAACACTAGAGGCCAACTCCAAGCCCATAGCTCAAGTCACCATCAAGTGCGGGATCTACCAAGGAGATGCTCTGTCCCCACTGCTGTTCTGCATAGGCCTGAACCCCCTCAGTGAGATCATTAACAAGGCTGGCTACGGATACCGACTACGGAACGGAGCAGTTGTCAGCCACCTCCTGTACATGGATGACATCAAGCTGTATGCCAAGAGTGAACGAGACATCGATTCACTGATCCACACTACCAGGCTATACAGCAATGACATTGGAATGTCATTCGGACTGGAGAAGTGTAGTCGGATGGTAACAAAGAGAGGGAAGGTAGTCAGAACTGAGGGGATTGAACTACCAGAAGGCAACATTGCAGACATAGAGGACAGTTACAAGTACCTGGGGATCCCGCAGGCGAATGGGAACCATGAAGAGGCCGCTAGAAAAGCTGCAACCACCAAGTACCTGCAGAGGGTCAGGCAAGTCCTGAGGAGTCAGCTGAATGGTAAGAACAAGATCCGGGCCATCAACACGTACGCCCTGCCCGTGATCAGGTACCCTGCTGGGATAATAGGCTGGCCAAAGGAGGAGATAGAAGCCACTGACATCAAGACAAGAAAGCTCCTTACCATGCATGGAGGGTTTCACCCCAAGTCCAGCACCCTGAGGCTGTACGCTAAGCGGAAGGAAGGGGGCCGGGGACTGGTGAGTGTCAGCACCACAGTCCAGGATGAGACAACGAACATCCAAGAATACATTGGGAAGATGGCCCCAACTGACCGAGTGCTCAGTGAATACCTCAGGCAGCAGAAACCCAAGAAAGAGGAGGGAGACGAGGAACCATCATGGAAGGACAGGCCCCTGCACGGTATGTACCACCGGCAGATAGAGGAGGTGGCTGATATCCAGAAATCCTACCAGTGGCTGGACAAAGCTGGACAGAAAGACAGCACAGAGGCACTAATCATGGCAGCACAAGAACAAGCTCTGAGCACAAGATCCATAGAGGCTGGGGTCTATCACACCAGGCAAGACCCCAGGTGCAGGCTGTGTAAAGATGCCCCAGAGACAATCCAGCACATAACAGCAGGGTGCAAGATGCTAGCAGGCAAGGCATACATGGAACGCCATAACCATAGTGTACAGGAACATCTGTGCCGAGTATAACCTGGAAGTCCCGAGGTCAAAATGGGAGATGCCCCCAAGGGTGGTGGAGAATGACCGAGCTAAGATCCTGTGGGACTTCCAGATACAGACGGACAAAATGGTGGTGGCTAACCAACCGGACATAGTGGTGGTAGACAAACAGAAGAAGACGGCCGTAGTGATCGATGTAGCGGTTCCGAATGACAGCAATATCAGGAAGAAGGAACACGAGGAGCTGGAGAAAAACCAAGGGCTCAGAGAAGAGCTCGAGAGGATGTGGAGGGTGAAGGTAACGGTGGTCCCCGTGGTAATCGGAGCACTAGGTGCGGTGACTCCCAAGCTAGGCGAGTGGCTCCAGCAGATCCCGGGAATAACATCGGAGATCTCTGTCCAGAAGAGCGCAGTCCTGGGAACAGCTAAGATACTGCGCAGGACCCTCAAGCTCCCAGGCCTCTGGTAGAGGACCCGAGCTTGAAGGATAAAACCGCCCGCAGGGGCGTGCTGGGTGTTTTTTATATATATATATATATATATATATATATATATATATATATATATATATATATATATATATATATTCTTTGCCTTGAGTATGGCCTTCTCTGCTCTTGTCTTTTTATCTTTAATGCTCATACTTCCCCTTTGCTATCACCTCTTTCCGCCTCAGCCTCTCTCTACACCTTCAGTCTAAACCTGACCACCTGACCTGTTTCCCCAGTTCATCAGCCCTCTGCACTGGGTTGTTCTGCAGTATCACAGTGGCAAAATGTGAGCATCAGGTGTTTTATCTCATTTCATCTGTGTGTCTCTCCTCTGTTCTCTTCTTCTGACTCTCTGAGCCCTGTGGGAGTAGTAGTACTAATACTGACAGTACAGAGAAGAAAACTTTGCTCAGACGTGTTGGTTTTACTAGTAATATCTTTGTTCTCTGGTACAAGTGTCACGGTCCTGGGTCTTATGACCCAGTGTTTTGAGTTTCAGTTCTTTTGATGTTCATAGTGTATGTTTAAGCTTATCAGGTTTCCTAAGTTTATTTGTTATCAAGTTTGTATTATTATGCCTAAGTGTTTCTAGTTATTATTTTCCCCTCGTGTTTCCAACCATGTTAAATCTCCCCTGCTCTTCATGCGTTTCATGTCTGTGTCTTACGTTGTCAAGTTCGGGTTGTCATGTCTATGTCTCATTATGTTTCCTGTTTTATTGTGAAGAGGTCTGGTGTTCTGTGTTCATCATGTTCAGTTTTACTCTCCCACTGTGACGTCATTATGTTCATGTGTGCCAGCTGTTTCCTCATGTGTCTCCACTTCCCCTAATCACCTCCTGTGTATTTAAGTCCTCTGTTTTCAGTGTGTGATTGTCAGGTCGTCTGTTGTTCACGCCATGTTCTCCATGCCATGTTTCTAGGTTTCATGTCCAGGTTTTTCCATGTTGTTTGTTTAGTTCTCCCAGTTTAGGTTAATGTTAGTTTTATTTCTGTTTGCCTTGCCCTTTATTTGTACCTTTTCTGCCAGCCTCATTAAACGGCTCCCTTTTTGTTGATACTCAAGTTTTGATCCAAGTTCCTTGGTGTCTGCATTTTGGGTCCACTCTTCACAATACATACAGTCTGCTCTCGCCAGACTGTGACAGAACGACCTGACCATGCTGGACCCAGCGGACATTTATTTCAGTGACTTTTTTGAATTCAAGATTCGTGTTACACAGCTTCGTGGACTTTGGATTATCTCCTGTGCAGGGAAGCAGGGGGAGGAGAAGGAGGCTATTCGGGCTCAGTTGACCCGGATAGCCACGGCTAACCCAGGTTTTATGGACTGCCTGCCTGCAGATTTAAAGAAGTTTGCTACAGCCACGATCTCCTCTGCCTCACCATCATCGTCTGAGCAGGTGCCCAGTGTGCAGGCTGAATCACACCAGCCCTGCGGTGATGCAGCTCTTCCTTCACCGGCTACAGGAGTAAGAGTCGGCTTATTCAGTCTCTCACCTGTCTCCATGTCCATGTCGCCACTGCAGCAGGGAAGTGCTGCGTTTCCCTCACCTCAACTGGTGGCTGCTTCCAGTGCTACATTCACCTCAGCTGTAGCGGCGCCGGCCTCCACAACCACCGCTTCCAGGAGGAGGCGGCGTCCAGGTCGTCACCACGGCTCACAGCAACATGAGGTGGGTGATTGTATCCTGAATCCACGCGTTTTTTCTAAGGACAATATTGGAACAAACACTGCCTTAAAGGTTCATGGGCATGTTTATGAAATGACTAAGACTGAAAAATCACCAGCCAAGTCTTCCACGGAATATCTTATCCCTCTGCACAACTACCTAGCATCCCAGTGTATTGATCATGCTATGAACTTTGCTTCCAAGAAGCCAAATTATAAGACATTTTGCACTGGAAGTGCTAGCCATGAGGCTCAGCTAAGCCACTGTGGGACCGAGATCCAGGCCAGGTTGGAGCCAGGGGCTGAGTTGGAGTTTGTGCAGCCTATTTCAGCGTCAGCTGGAGGGCCCGAGGAGCCCGTCCAGCCTCATGCCACGTCAGCTGGGGGGCCCGAGGAGCCCGTCCAGCACCACGCCTCGTCAGCTGGCGGGCCCGAGGAGCCCGTCCAGCACCACGCCTCGTCAGCTGGCGGGCCCGAGGAGCCCGTCCAGCACCACGCCTCGTCAGCTGGCGGGCCCGAGGAGCCCGTCCAGCACCGTGCTTCGTCTGCTGGCGGGCCCGAGGAGCCCGTCCGGCCACCTTCTGCTTCACCACCTGTGGCTGCCTCACTGTCACCTGGTTCTGCCTCTGCTATGCCAGGACCAGCTCCAGCCTGTGCTTCGTCAGCCGCAGCTCCAGCCTGTGCTTCGTCAGCCGCAGCTCCAGCCTGTGCTTCGTCAGCCGCAGCCTCAGAGCCTTCATCCTCGCCCGGTCCGGCCTCTGCATCAGCTGCTCCTGCTCCACCTGGTCCGGCTCCGGCTTCAGCCTCAGAGTCTTCGTCCTCGTCTGGCCCGGCCTCGTCAGAGTCTTCGTCCTCGTCTGGCCCGGCCTCAGGGCCTTCAGCCTCTGCTTCTGCCTCGCCTGGTCCTGTTGCGCCAGCTGGAGGTTCAGCCAAGCCAGTCCAGCATCCCTCCACGCCATCGCCTGCAGTGCCATTATCTGGTCCTGCCTCGCCTGGTCCTGCCACGACCCAGCCAGTGGTCGACGCCACGCCTCTGCTCGTCCCGCCAGCCAAGCCACCCGACGGGTCACGTCCACGTCCACACTACCGCCGGCCGCCAGCCAAGCCACCCGACGGGTCACGTCCACGTCCACACTACCGCCGGCCGCCAGCCAAGCCACCCGACAGGCCTTGTCCACATCCACACTGCCGCCGGCCGCCTGCCAAGCCACCCGACAGGTCTTGTCCACGTCGCCGCCGGCCACGGGCCAAGCCACCCGAGTGTGGCCAGCCATGCTTGCTTCGCCACTGCCACCTTCCACATGGCCGGCCCCCTGAACCTTTGGACTATGGACTCCTGTGCCGTCGCCCTCCGGGTCGGCCCCCTGAGGAGTTATGAACTGTTCCCTGTACTCCTGTGCTTTTGATGGACGTTTTGTTTTTGTGGCTTTGTTCCAGGCCCTCCGTCCTGGACCCCCGCCGCCCGCCCTTGGTGGGTTGTTTTTGTTTTTCATGGTTTCGGGCGTCTGGAATCCGCCCTTGAAGGGGGGGCTCTGTCACGGTCCTGGGTCTTATGACCCAGTGTTTTGAGTTTCAGTTCTTTTGATGTTCATAGTGTATGTTTAAGCTTATCAGGTTTCCTAAGTTTATTTGTTATCAAGTTTGTATTATTATGCCTAAGTGTTTCTAGTTATTATTTTCCCCTCGTGTTTCCAACCATGTTAAATCTCCCCTGCTCTTCATGCGTTTCATGTCTGTGTCTTACGTTGTCAAGTTCGGGTTGTCATGTCTATGTCTCATTATGTTTCCTGTTTTATTGTGAAGAGGTCTGGTGTTCTGTGTTCATCATGTTCAGTTTTACTCTCCCACTGTGACGTCATTATGTTCATGTGTGCCAGCTGTTTCCTCATGTGTCTCCACTTCCCCTAATCACCTCCTGTGTATTTAAGTCCTCTGTTTTCAGTGTGTGATTGTCAGGTCGTCTGTTGTTCACGCCATGTTCTCCATGCCATGTTTCTAGGTTTCATGTCCAGGTTTTTCCATGTTGTTTGTTTAGTTCTCCCAGTTTAGGTTAATGTTAGTTTTATTTCTGTTTGCCTTGCCCTTTATTTGTACCTTTTCTGCCAGCCTCATTAAACGGCTCGCTTTTTGTTGATACTCAAGTTTTGATCCAAGTTCCTTGGTGTCTGCATTTTGGGTCCACTCTTCACAATACATACAGTCTGCTCTCGCCAGACTGTGACAACAAGGACTGTTCAAATGACTTTCTGAAAGTGGGTTAGCCTAGCCTACAATTCCACTCTTACACAGAAATTATTTATGATGAAAGGCTGCTTGTTTCCTCTTTTTCCTTTTGTTTTCAGCGTTGTGGTGATTTTCAGTATCTTTGGGGTGTCTTTATTTTGAAGCTTTTAGTCTGTTTTTTCTTGAATCTGGCATATTGGAGCTGTCATTTACAGTCTCACTTGTGTGTGCCCTTGCATAAGTATCTGTCATTTTGATATGTTTTATCATTTTGATTATTATTTTAAGACTATTAGTGTCATGGTCCCTGTGCCTCCCCGGCCAGCCCAGTGTGGCCACAAGTGTTTGTTGTTTTTCTCTCGCTCTCTCTCTCCTACCTGTCTGCCTGGGCGGAGCTCTGATTGGGCTCCTGCCCTTGGCCCACGCACCTGCAGCTGATCTTGAGCGAATTGCAGTTCTCTGGCTCTTAAGGCTGGGGCTCTGAGCTATTCGTCGCTGGAATATTGAGTAACTCTCGTTAGTATTGCCTGGCTTCCTTGCGATTCTAGTAAGTAAGTAAGTAAAATTTATTTATATAGCACTTTTTAAGAGAAAAACGCTGTTACAAAGTGCTTCACATGAAGACATGTCAAACAAACAATATAGCAACATAGAGGAAATATAAAAGCATATCAAACAAGCAATAGTACAATATAAATATAAAATAAAACAACATATTACGCATTAACATTACCCAAATGCCTGTTCCCGTGTTTGCCTTCGACTTACCCTCGTCTGTGTAAACAGGTTTACCTGGATCAGCCCTTTTGTGACCCCTGGACCCCGTGAGTAGGAGAGTGAGCTGAGCTGCTTGTGTGGAGACTGTTTGGACGAGGAGCAGAGCGAGTGCGAAGAAGTGTGTCTCCCCAGCCTATTGATCCCCGGGACCCTGGTGTTTCCCCCCTCCCTTCACGTGTATATAGCGCACCAGTGTGATTAATAAAGTGTCGTTGAACTGTGCTACCTCAGTCTGTGCCTGAGTCCGTTCCACCCCCGTGACAATTAGAGTTATTCAGAATCACACTGTGGTGGTTTTGCATATTTTTGTGATCATTTCAAGTCATTTTGGATAATTTCACAAATGTTTGTGGACACTTTGAGTTTCTTTTAGGTCATTCAGAACCCTCTTCTATTTTATTGCATGGTTTTGTCATTAACTTGATCTTATTGTGAAACACTATGAGTCACATTGCTATCATTTTAAGTTATACTGGGCTTATTCTGGAAAAATATTTTTGAGTCTCTTAGAGTAATGTGATCATTTTGAGTCAGTCTGTGTCTGCGGCTCATTTCAGTTGTCTTTGTAACTTTATATAGTGGCCCACTGTGTTACCCATAGCCTTACCCACTAATCCACAGATGTGCTGATGATTTTGTTTCTGGTGTAATAAACAGCCAGATGGACATAAATTTGAACAATCTTTAAAATGTGTTTACTCAGTAGTTAATTTAAGACCTTATTGTTTGTTTGTTGGTTTTGATAAATCATTATTAAAGTGATAAGGCAAAACCAAGACACAAGACAAAAATAGTTTTATAACCAAAACCTAGTCCAAGTGAGTGTCCATCAAGACGCTCACATTCAGCATAAGTTAGAAAAGCTGAGCAGGTTGGTTTGGTCTAACCTAATGTGTAGCTTTCAAATGTGAACGCCCCCTTTGATTTTTCTTCAACTGAGTTTTTTGCTGTGACACAATAAGCTCCTCCGTTTAGCTTAAAGGTGCTGGTTAGAAGAATAGAGAGAGTCACTGAGGGACCCTGAAAGTCAATCTTGCCCCTTTAAGTGCTTCTACTTCTCCCAATCTTACCTTCTCGCATCATCTCACTTCTTATATTGGCTCATTTTCAGTGTTTTCCTTCAGTGTTCCTTCATTGTCTGTTTTCTGCCCTTCATGGTGACTGAGCTCAGTTTCTGTTTCTACTGCTATTATCTCCTGATAAAGACCTCTATAACGCATTGGATTTTTAGCTATATTCTCTAAGTGGATGATTGAATTCTACCTGGTGGACAAGGTGTGTGATAGTGAATGTATATAATTGTCTGTGAGTGATTATATGAATATTGTTTGGACCTGATGAAGGCCAGGTGGACGCCATGACTCAGTAAAATAGTGGTCAGCGAGACAGTGTGGTGACTACAAGCACATATACAAGCATTTTCGGAAAAGTGCGATCTGATGCGCTACACTTGATGATTCTTAAACTGAGTCTTCAAACAGCTGGACAGGAGCAGGCTCTCATTTCCCTCCCAAGAACTCTTTTTGGTTTTTGTTGTACCAATAACTGGTGATTTTTAAAGTTCGGGATTCACTGGTTCGTCACTAGTGCACCAGTGCAATGCATTATAGAGCTGCTGTTCATGCCAGTCCAATTGATTACTGAATACAGAGCGATAGATGCTGCTTTTAGGACTGAAAGATCAGAAACTGATCAGAATGGTAAGCTGCTGTTTTGTAGAATGACACACCCAAACATTTGACCAGAATAAAAGAGGGAAAAACAGCACCTTAAACAAAAAATATTCATGTGATCACGGCACTGTCGTACATATAAGTTATAATTATAACACATTTAGCTGTTACATCCTGTAGGGCTGTCGCTATGTGACACGCCTTAGAGACAGCAGTTATCTACATATTTGCATCACAAGGATAAATGAAAAACCTTTACGCCTTTATTTTTTAAAAAGACACCTTTTGAAATACAACAGTGTGATTTGACTGAGCACTATCATTACACTTCAGACACACATCTAGCTGTTACATGGTTGCAGGCTACAACATTACGAATGGAAAGAAGATATTTATGCTTTAGTTTAAGGCAAAGCAGCTTATGAAATGTAACAGTTTGATCGTGACTGTCACAGTGTATCATCACTACATCTAAGAGAGACACAGAAGTCATTGTGAGAGACTCCAACTGGAACATGAGATGTTATCATGAAACACTGTACTATAATAAATTATATAAAACTACTTCAAGTCTCAGTAACTTAACACATAAGACTATTATAATAGTACAACATTAAATACCAAAGAAAACTGAATGAAATATAAAATTATCAACAGAAATACACAATTGAAAATGACACAAAAGGTTTAAGTACAGTGTTAAATATGAAATAATATTATATAGAAAGTGTATTTGCAGAGCAAGAGATGTAAAAAAATATGAGTATTAATCACAGAACTATGGCTCAGTAGCTGAGGGTCCGACATGCATGCTTATAAGTTTGTAACCATTCAGAATTCTTAACTCGTTTCATGTAAAGCTGCTTATTACAAAGTATCCATTGTCTGTGTTCATGTGGATCGAGCCCTCCCAATAACACCCCTTTGCCTTGTTATTTAGCTTCTCCCTGTATCGTATACTGCTGCTTATCTTGTCACAAGTCTTTTTTTCAGTGTTTGCTGGTGTGTTTTCCTCATTGTTACTTGCTGGCATTTGTTTCCATTTTATAAAAAAAGACATGACATGACTACAGAGAACACATTGTGATACCCAAGCTGCATGCACACCGTAGTACAGTGTGCAAGTCATTTAAAAATCAGACCAGAGTACTTTGCACAATTATAAGATGTAAATTAACTTTTTTTTATGACAAAAACCAGGATAGTCATTAAGGCCTGCTGTAGTAGGTAAGAAGCCCTGTCTGATGGTTAACAGGGCATGACTACAATGGAGAATCACAAAGCTGCAGAACACTGCATTGATAAGGTTGGTGCTAAGATCTCCTTTCACTCCTTTCAAACTCCCAAAAACAACTCTACACTGTAATGCAACCTCTAACAAACTGGGCACAGTGCAATTGGTATTGCTCTCCCTGCATCCGCCAAACCCAGACTGCCAGACGGAGAGGCGTGATTGGTCATGGCAGAGGACACGTCTCTACAGCTGTAGTGACTCACTCATAAATGTTTGTAGAAGCAGTCTGTCTGTCTGTCTGTCTGTCTGTCTGCCTATCTATCTATCTAGATCTATATACAGGACACCAAAGAAATCAGTGCCAATCAAAAATGATATAATGTCATCTGAAAGCACCTAAATTAAAGTCTGAGCCAGTGTATCAACTCCAAAAATGTAAATTTGACCAAAGAGCCTGATTGTTAATTCAGGATTGAACACGACTCAAGTAAAACTTTATAATTTCTCAGTTAGAAATAACACTAACTGTGCTTCATTTTCCTTATATAAGCCTTGACTTTAAACTAATACTCATCAAAGTTTCTTTTTCAACTTGTGCCCACTTTTTCTTGCCTTCAGTGACCAAATCTTCTGCCCCTTTTTAAACTCCTTTCTCTTTTCGTCTCACCTCACCTCCTCCATCTTCTCATCTTGTCCCCTCTCTCTTGACCTTGCCTCACTTTGCGCTGCCTCTTTACTCTCTTCCCTTGGTCCCCTACATTTCACTTGCCTTGTGGCCGTATCGGTGGTGTCATCTTTTATTTTCATCTAAGTCCGCTCACCCACACATTTTCAACAAGCGATTTCGACTGGGAGTGAGTCAGTCATATTCTCACTGGTGCATTCAGCTCCCATGCTTCATGGGATGGGGAGAATGTGGGAGTTAAAAGTGAATGAGTAACACTACTTCAGTGAAAACCGCCGACAATCCCTTGAGCAAGGAACCTGACTTTCATTTTGGCAACCCCTCTTGAGCAGCTCAGAGGTCAACAACAGAAAACTGGGGTTGCATTGGGCAACTCTCAAAGGTGAAAATGTGTAAAGCTCGAATATAAAGCAGGGTTTTGGCTGCAACACTCACTTGTGGGAAAAAACGGTTTCAAATATTAATGCTGATGATCTGTAAAAAGATAAAGCAGAAGAATGTGTGAAATGAAAAACTAAGGTGGAACAAAAGCAACAACATCAAACAGAAGGAGTTGTTTAGGAAAGAAAGCCTCTTCGGGTACATGCAGTCAAAGAGAGCAACAAATGGCCTGAGCTGAAGATAAGTGAAGAGAAAAGTGATATAAAACAAATACAGCCTAATCACACTGCAGGCCAACGCCTCTTGAAGAACCTAACGAGCCCCCAGCTGAGCAGTGGAAGGGAACAAAGAAGATTGTGTATATTGAATGAGGGATTGAATGATGTTTAATCGTAACAGCCACAGCAGTGAAGCAGCAGTTCTAAGAGGCTGGGAAGTTTTGGAACTGTTAGGTACTTGATTTAGGATGTCTCCATGAAAGACTGACCTCCCTCCTACCTCTGTTCTTTAAAATGAAAACAGAGGGACTGCAATGCTTCCATTTGCCTTCTCCTCTGCCTCGTTTTAATCTCTTCATTAAAAAATACAGTCAAAGCAGTCGTTTGCCAATAAAAGAGTTTTTCTAGTCATTTCTATTGGGTCATATGTTAAACTGCAGTAGGGTACAGTGTAGTTTGTGCCAGACTATTACACTTGGTTTGATGCAATTGTCACATCAGAAACATCATTCTCATCGCTCATAATTAGGGCTGGGTATCGTCACTGATTTCTAGAATCGATTCGATTCCGATTCACAAGGTCCTGAATCGATTTGATCCACGATTCGATTCGATTTGATTTGAATCTGGGAAATTTTGCCTCAGACAGTCAGAAATATTATAATTCAGATCAGTACATTTACATATTTTTGTATCTATAAAAAGGAAGCTGACACTTTCCAGACTTTATCAAAGGTGTGAGCATCACAGCAGATGCCTTTGTGTCAAAGTAGCTCAAGATAAAACACAGAAAAACATGAAGGTGATTTTCCTGGCCTGAGATTTTATAAAAATATTCTGCAGTACATCAAAAACGAACGAAAAACATTGATCACCTTATGAACATTACCTCTGAAGTTACAGCGGGTTTTTTTACAGACACAGCTGAGCATTTTGCATTTTATATAATTTTTTAAAAGTTTAAATTTGTTCAGAAGCCTATTGAACGGCAGAAATTAGGTTTTCTTTTCAGAAGTAAGTAAAAGGAAAAAAAAACATTGGCCGGCAGCGCTGTAAATAACGGTAGACTTGTGCGTAACAAGCAAGCGAATAATGCAGAAAACAGATTTTGGGGATAGACGGGAAACTTGGAGTCTTGGAGTACACTGAGAAAGAGAGAGAGAGAGCTGTGCATGAAGTGTGATTTTATCATGGTGGAAGCAAACAGAAAAAGTAAGAGGGAGTCCATCACGATGTTTATGTGAAGCGTAGTTTGGATCTTCTTTTTCTGCTGATTCAGTCAATATTGTTTGGAGAAAGATAAAACTAACAGCTTTAGAATCAGCGCAAAAAGGGCGTAAAGACAAAGCGCGGACCGCCGAAACATCAGAATCAGCGAGCTGTCGGCTTTCAGCCCCGACCGTGTCCGTGCCGTGAGGTGAGAAAGGCGACATCTCACTGATTCTGATCCGCGGGTCTGCGCTTTGTACAGAAGCCGTGTACCTGCTCTCATTTACTGTTTTAAATGTTTGGTGGTTGTTGAAATTTTCTGACGTTTTACCTGAGATTCTGGAATTTTGGACAAAATACATTTATATAAAAAAATCGATTCAGGATTTTAATTAATCGATATCACGTTATCCAAGCCAGAATCGATTTTAATCGATGAATTGATTATTAAAACCCACCCCTACTCATAATGCAGTTCTGGAATCAGGAACGTATTTCCCCACTCACACTCTCTGTTTCCTTGTGTTTGTCCACACTGCTGTTGTTTTTATGCATACTTCAGACCTAAAACATTTTGTTCTTGTATTGATGCACTTCCCATCTGAATCTAACAACTCATCAAAACGAGTTGTACTTTTGTCAGTCAGAACTGTGATCTCTCACTTGCTTTGATACTGTCCATCATTGCATTCATGGTTGCAATCAATCAAGTCACTCAAAACATTATAAAATATGATCCACTTATTTGCAAGAGTTGTCTTCTGCTCTGCTGAGACAGCGATGATGAAAACTGGGTTAACCCTTTTGCAAAACAAGCAGCCCAAAGCCCACTGTTTAACTATGGTAACCAAACAGAAATCACCTATTCCAAACTATAAGAAACTACGACGAGCAGTATGGGATCACTGAAGCACCTGTTTGACACAAATCTTCAATTAGCACTCAGTCTGCAGGCCTTAAAAGGTGCCACGTCTGCGCTGTTCTTTACCAGCATGGATGGAGGAGGTCTAAGGCAGAGGTACAGGAATCTGTGTGAGGTGGACGTATAGTTGGAAGAGCTCAAGTTTCAGAAGATATTCAGGCAATTGTTACTGATCATGTTATCAATTGTGGCCTTTCACTTAGAGAGGCTGGACAACCTGTTCTAAACAGAAACATTGCTCCATCCATTGTTAGAATGTTTCGACAGGAGAACAGTTAGTGTTGCTGTGCAGTACATACAGAAATATCTAATATAACTGTTTCCTCATTCCCATTACATGTATTCTTTATAGAATCCAAAGGCTGCCATTCTCTGGCGGTAGAGGGAACATTTTCAGTGCTGAGCAGGAGGCAGCTGCTGTGAACATGGTTGCAGAAAACAATGCCATAAGGCTGTGTGAAATCAGGGCAGCAGCGATCACAGATCAGGGCATATTTAGGAACATCAGCAGTGAGCCTGACCACTACTGAGCACGTCATAAGAAGCAACCATATGGCCATGAAGCAGATCTGCACAGTTCCTATTCAAAGGAACTCTGATGTTGTGAAGGAGGCCAGATGCCAGTATGAGGAGGTAAGGAAACATTACAATGCCTGTCATATCATGCAGTTGGAGTCTACTGGTGTCACATTTCATTTTTGCTTTTTTCACGTAGAGAATAATGGAGCTTGAAGCTGGGGGGCACATCACCTCTTCATTTATGTTGATGAAGCCAGTTTCAATCTCTGTAAAGTGAGGAGTGGTGGAAGGAACCTCGTTGGGTACAGGCCACGTTCACAGTTACAGGACAGAGGGGCACCAACATAACCATGTGTGCTTCCTTCTCCAATGACCATATTCCCACTATTGACCCATACAACACCAAACGCCTCATAACCTTCCTAAATGCACTTCATGAGAGGCTGATCCCACCTGAGGAGAGCAGATAAGATAAGATAGATAAGATAAGATAAGATTAGCATTTATTGATCCCACAAGGGGGAAATTTTTGCGTCACCTCAGCTCAGGTACAGATATCAGAAGGAAATACAAAAATACAAATAAGTACAATCAATGAAAAAAAAGTAAGATAATACACTATATACAATGGTTGCATACACAGTATGTGATTATGGATATGGTTGGAAGGCTGTTGCCTTCTGGCATGCCACTCTTCATCATTATCTGGATAATGACCACTCTCGCCTTGTCAATGAGTGGTTTGCAGTACACCCTCGTATGATGATGCAGTTCCTCCAAGCATATTTCCCATTTTTGAATCCCATGGAGGGATCACCATCCCTATGATGCCTTTGTTGTCCGCTATGACTGCTGCTGCCCAAGAGAAAGGTGCAGAGGAATGTTAAGGTTGGATACGGCATGCAAGAAGATTTTCCCCTCAGTGCATTTCAAGACACGGTATTGAATGTGATGTGGATGAAGCCACGTGGCCCCATAGACAAGACAGTAGACACTGAGGATCAATAGTTTCTATTTCTTATACTGTAATGGATTTTATTTTGGTGTACATATATTTTCTGTAATATTTACAGTATTTCCTTTTTCAACCACAGTTTGAAAAAAGTCATGGGATCAATAAACGTCGTATCAAAGCACTTCTGATTCTGGATCCAATTCATTGCAAGAAGGCGATTTTGACACAGCCTATGGAGAAAGATAACAAATTGCACCGGCATGAAGGCTATGCAATGGGCTACTATGACAAGCAATGGTGCACTGACTCACACTGACTGCTGTATTTTGGATTTTGTTGTCCAAGTTTGGTTTTGTTTCATATTCTAAGTGTTTTGGTGTGTTTTGGTACGGTTAGAGCCTTTTGCAAGAAAACTGTGTCACTTGTGTCTCTGTATAGGCCTGTGTGTTAACTGTTTGGACAATGTGAAGTTTGAGTTAACTGTTGCATGACAACAATCAAGAAAAGACATTTTGCTCTAAGTATTGTGCTAAAGTAATCAAGGAACATGCAAACTCTTCAACTCTGTGACGAATGAGAAAAAAATGAGTAAAAAACATTTCGCTAGTGTTTTACAGTTTTTCTAAATCACCTTAGCTTTGGATTCTCACAGCAGAAAAGTCATTGTCACTAGTGCAGTTCTCAAATCAGGAACGTATTTCCTCAACCATTTCTCATTGTTTCTGCACATACTTCACTACTAAAGATATTTGTTACTTTGTTACTTCTCACTTGGATCATAACAGTCTGTACTTTTGTCAGTCACAACTCACTTTCCTGTGTAAAATTGCCTCAGTTTCCTGGCCTCGTGGCTTCCAGTGTGGTCTTCTGTTGCTGTAGCCCAACTGCTTTCAGAGATGCTCTTCTGCATGTTCTTCTTCTTCATTGATTAATTGCCTTCCTATGAGTTCAAGGTGGTCTGGCCATTCTCCTCTGACCTTTGACAAAAAGGTATTTTCATCCATGAAACTGCTGCTTGGTGTATATTTTCTCTTTTTCGGAGTATTCTTTGTAAACCTGTGAGATGGTTGTGTGGGAAAAACTCTGACTAAGAACCTGCCACTTCCACTTACCTTTCTCCCTGATGCGTGTTTGAAGTCCATCAGGGTATGCTGACCATGTGTACATGCCTAAATGCTTTGACCTGATGTGTTTGGGTGATTAGATAGACGCAACAGGCAGGTCGAACATACTAAGAAAAAGATTCAGAATGTGCATATTTTCTGTCTGTTTTATGATGCATATAGTTTCATGAATATTATTTTGTTTTTCCATTTCAGCAGTTTTTCAAATAAATCCTTCACATTTCATTTGTTTTCCACATAAGGCATATATTTCTGAAAAACCTTTTTCCAAAGTCGGTAAAGTTTTGATAAAACTGAAAGTAAGAGCGATGTAGCTGCATCAAACAGTATACTATCATTCCCACAGCCAGTTGTCTGCGCATCAGGTAGTGTGGCTGAGTGGTCTAAGGTCCTGGATTTAGGCTCCAGTCTCCGTAGAGGTGTGGGTTCAAATCCTGCCAATGCTTCTGCTTTACACTGTTTTTCAAGCCACCTTATTGTGTGGGTAAGTGTTTGTTGACGCATTCTCATAACTATATACAGAGCATGGCCTTTTTAATTATTAAACATTTAAAATATAACCAACTCAAGCATAATGTATTGCATAGTACTGTAGATTTATCCCTTCCAACCATCCAGTAGACTTGTAACTAAAAATATTATTGATCCCTAATAAGGGCTGTGCTGCATGTCTCATGTAGTTGATACATATGTGAATGAGGAATACTTGGGAAAAACTAAGAGAGGAACAAAAATTAAAAAGGCTACAACTTAATCATGAAGGTCTTTGTATATTAAAGTTCTTTTTTTCACTATTGCTTTGATAATGCTAACCTGTTGCACTGTTTGGTACATTGATATTTGTCAGTATTCTTTGAAATGCACATGCCTTGAGTTGTAACAATGGATTTGGTGGTAGAAATATGTACTTTGGACTTGGACACAACAATAGTGTTTACTCTTGCAGCACATTGACATCTTTGTATTTCAGAAAGCCAATTACATTGACCCGACCTTGCAACTCTCACCGGCTCCAGAACATTTCCTGTATGCCTCCAAAACCACTGTAACTATATCCTGTAAATGTTTTCTTTCTATGGGACGTTGTGAACACTATAAAAGTTACAAAGGTAATTTCAAAATGTCTGACACAATCATTTCACTGTGTCACCTCTTGCCCTCCACCTGTTTTTGGTGCTTTCTAGCTGTATTCTCTCTGATGCTTCAGAGTCCATGTGTGTATGTGTGTGGGTGCCTGTGTTAGAATGGCTACTTTCTTATCTTTTTTAATTACTGTGATCTGTCGGCTTCTATCTCTATCAAAACCATCTGTGTGTGTATGCACAGTTGTATGTGTGCTATGTCTTTGAGTTATCTGAGGTTATCTTTTTGCTAAATGTGAACCACTAGAACCTTATCCAACCCGTTATTGATTTTGTGTCTGCCACACTTAGCACAACATAGCTCACCTGGTTGATCACATGGTTTGAGACAAGGCGTTGGGGAACAATTGAGGGGAGAGAGGGCAGTTAGCTTTTTTTTGTTTGCTAGTGTATCCAGTCCATTCTTGTTGTTGGCGCACACATTAGTGTCGGTTTGTCAGAGCTGCTGGTATGGCTAATTAAGCGTCTGTATCCAGACACAAAGGTCATGATATTTGCCAGATTGTTCTACCAGCTTATTAACTTTGGGGAAAGGGTATACTCTACCACAAACCACAATCTTTTCCTAAACCAAGCCAACACGTGTCAAAGGCTGACCAACCAGCCTTTGAACTAAATACTCGAATGTTGTTGATTTCAAAAAGAGACCAGAGTGGTTACAACAGTAGATGACATGTCATCAGGGTAAGGGTAAGAACAAATTATTTATCTCAGTATGTGAACATGTGCACATCTCCTTCTCATTAACACAAGCCTTGCTTCTACTGACATACATTCTTCTTTTTCCCAGTGTATACCTCCACTTCTCCAGCCTCTCTTTGACCTGTTCCCTACTAACACTATAGATTACAATGTCATCTGTGGACGCCATAGTCCTCATCTGTTGAAAAGAAGGGACTCATGTAATCCCATCCCAATCCCTTAAATGCACCTGTAACTCTTATTGCACACCTCATGGCTGTCTCACTGTCCTCATGACATATTTGCTTCATTTCTCTTCCCATCTACACAACTATAGAACAGTTTTAATGCAGTTTTAATGTTCCTTGCTTTGTTTCCTTTTCACCCGGTTTCTTGCACAAACAGTAGAGTACTGTCCAAACTATGAAGCCACCCCTCATTTCCTGATATTTTGCTATAAAACGGGAAATGCATGCAGCAATGTATTGAAACGTACAAAAATACATGGAAATACGGGATATAAAACAAAAAACTGCGGTACTGTACAAGCCTAACCAGCTTAAAGACCAACATTTGGTACGACCAGTGTAGGGACTAGCACGTTATTAAGTAACGCGTTACAGTAACTACGTTATTATTGTGGTAGCGAGCACGGTAACTAGTTATTGTGCCAAAATCAGGAACGCGTTAATCGTTACTGGAATTTAGAAAGGCTCGTTATTTATTACTTCATGTGGTGGCTATCGCGGAGCTTCCACAGATTCAATAACATTAGCAAGTGGTGGAGGCCAGCAGGTGGATGAGGGAAAGGGGAGGCAAGAGGAGAGACCTGAGGCAGCCGCCGGTCCGAGCGTCAGGTGAACTGAACTTCAGGTAAGAAGTTATGACCTGCAGTCTATCTGGGTCAGATATAAACCAAGTTTAGGTGGAGTTTATTTTCGTTGTGCTGACTTTTTCATACTGCGTACTAGCTAGCATGACAGAGTTTCTATACAGCTGGGTGGGTGCTATGATGTTACTGATAGTGAACTTTATTTTATTCATACGGTTAGTTAGTAGAGTTGCCAACCGTCCAGTAAAAAGACGGAATCCTCCTGCATTCAGAGAAAATATTATGCATTTCGTGTTGAGCTGCAAAGGAACAGAGTTTGTCCCAGACTTCAGCTAGAATGAAGCTCTGTATGCAGCTTATCTGCAGTCTGGTGTTACCTACATCTTCCTATTCAGAAGGCAGAATTTCCGAGTTCTGAGTACAATCGAAAGCACCACGACTGCAGGTTTTGTGTTGGATGTAAAAAGCGCACATGACGCTGTGACGTAGGCTAGAATCATGGCGGTGGTCAACGACGGTCCAGGCGTGGGATTTCTCTCGTGGAAATATGCACATTATTTTTTTCCTTTCTGTTGGTAGGTGGCACAGTGCACTTGTGGCAAGTAAGCAAGCTAGAAGACTGGCAATCTGGCTGGGTATCCAGTTACAGAAGCAACACATTAACAAGAGAATTCTGAGTAAAACCAAAGTTACTTTCCCTAGTAACTAGTTACTTTGAAAGTAACGAGTAACTTGAAGTAACTGAGTTACTTTTGATAGAAGTAACTAGTAATGTAACTAAGTTACTAATTTAAAGTAACTTACCCAACACTGGGTATGACCACCTTTATTCTTCTACACATAACAGGATGTACTCAGCTTTCTTGAATTCTCCCTGCAATCTTCACGAATAGCTCTCCGGGGTTCTTGAAGGACATTCCAAAACTTTTAGTTGGTTCTTTGATGGCTTTGGTTCTATTCTCTGTCAAAATGATCCCCCACTCTTTAATAATGTTGAGGTCTGGGTTTTGACAGTGCTCCCTCAAATCATGACAGAGTCTCCAACACAGACACTCAGTGTCTGCAAACAAACTATGCTTAAAGAAAATAATTCTGAAAAGAAACTCAAGTTTATTTAAACCAAGAAATTCATAAAGGAAATGGACATTTAAGAAACAAATGACCTTGTTGAAAATGAAGTTCTAATAACTGCAGCACTCTCATATACTTACATGTTTTCCTGTTCATACATATCACTGATATCAGAAAGAACAGTGAGATGGATTTCTAAAATGTCCTTCAAACAAGGCCTTTCTGCGACCTCTGTTTCTGTGACTGTACTTTTATTAGTTACGTTTTAAAAAAAATCAGTGCAGCTTGTACTTCTCGTATTTTTGCAGGACATGTATTATTAAATCAGTGTCAAAGGAAGCAATTACATGCTTAGATAATTGTTAAATACTGCTGGGAGTTTCAAGTCTAGACCTAATAGGATATTTCTTTTTTTACGAAAGGTCGTAGGGGTAATAACTTGAGTTCTTTTTGGGTCACTGGGAATACCATCAACATACATAATGTGTGCCAGCGATAGAGGTATTTGTGGAGCTTCAGGACTAAATGGAAGGTGTGTGTTTGTGTGTTTTGAAGGGTGTGAGGGTAACAGGTGCTTGTTTACTCTTTGGGAGGGGGAGTTAATGGCCTTATCACCATAGTGCAGTGGAGTGTGAAGTCTCATCACAGCAACTTAGCTGTTTATTCATACATACATATTCTTAGCATTGATGCACGCACACAAAAATGCAAATCTGCACCCACAGACACATCTTCCTGCTCCAGTGTGTAGGCATGGATACAAGATTACATGCGAGCAGACACACTGAGAAGCACAAATAAAACTGAACACAGACAGATGATTAACCTCATGCATAAAATTATTAACAAACATACATAAACACCATTTAAATTCAGCACCTGTTGCTCTGATGACTTTAAACATAATTAGCCACTAAATGTAATCGTTAGCTGTCAGCTAATGAGCAGCTCATGTGCAAGGCTAACAGAACCAACCTGTAACAGCACTTTATTGATCTATGTACCTCTGTATTTGTAATGACTCTCCTGGCTGTATTTGTCAGGTGACACAGACACAAAGGGGATTTCAGAAAACTAAGATAGTAACTAAGATTTCTAACAGTACAGTCTCAGGGTGTATCATATGAACACTTTGAAGTAGCTTTACAGAAGTCAATTTGGATAATGTCAGAAAACAAAAACCAGTTACATAACATACCGGTTAGTATTATGTAATTCCTGTCATATGTCATGGGAAAACAGTTGTCCATTTGAAATCACTCACTCAAGTGAATTTCAATTTTTAACAGTTCTAAGTATAAGTGCTCAAACACACTCGAACCACAGCTGCGAGGCCTGTACACAGTAGCACCAGTAAAGTGCCAGGATTGGTCAGAGGAACAGTTAGTTTGTCTTCCCCTGCTACACTACACCATCTGCACTGAAGTAAGAAAGTTAACCAGGAAAAATGATTAGGAAGTGGTTAATGGAGGGCTCCTCTTTTGCAGTGAGCCAGTGGATTAACATTGTGCACTGCAGAGATGGTTTCATACCTACTGTTGAGGTGAAGTCTTAGTTTTAGTTCCCAGAAGGCCACCAAAAACTCGCAACACAGTGCCTCTAGGCTGATGCCGCACAGTTAAAGTTGCTGCCACTTTACTTTTTGCTGTGAGTGTTGATAGGCACATTAAGAAGTTGAATAATTTATGTATATGGAGTTATCTATCATCTGAAAACATATTTATTCCTAATAGCTTACCGTCTCACCCAAACAGACGCATTCACAAATTTATGGAAATAGGTTGGAAAGAACGAGCTTGCAATCTATTCTGAGACATTTTTGGGGGATGTGAATGTCTTTTGTGATTGTTCCTTGAGGATGAATTTTCAAATCTTACAGGGCATGTGTGCTGTCATGCCTTGGTTGCATTATTACTGTATTACAACAAACGAAAAACAAAATGAAATGATTTGCAAATTTCACAAATCCGTATTTGATGGCAGCAGTGTGTCTAAAAAAAGTTGGGATTGGGGAAAAAAACATTGGAAAAGTAAAGTGTACTAAAAAGTAAAAAGTAATGGCTGGATGAACATGAACAGTAACATCACTGGGTATAGAGAGGCAGAGTTTCAGAGCAGTGAAGATGGGCATTGGCTCATTTATTTGAGAATATTCTTCCTCAATGGAAAATTGCAAATACTCTGAAAGTTTTATCATGCATAGTATATAAAATAATCCAGAAAGGAGCAAGGAACAAGACAGACAATTAAAATTGTATAATGTAAAACCAGGAATGATTGTGTGATGAAGTCAAGGGGCTGAATCATTCTCTGGCATCCAAAATGCAGGTTGAAGCTTTATCGTGTGAAGAAAAAACATACATGTAAAGATGACTGAAGAAAACTGGTCTGTTTCAAGAAATATATTTCTTGAAAGTATTATGCATGAAACTGAAAGTGATAGAAAAAATCTTTGTATTTATTACAGATATTTGACCCATGAAGGACTGCACCCATTCACATATTTTCAGAGAACCTTAATTACACAAATGGCCATGGGTAGCACTCTCTTACAGTGGAGGATATTTGCAGCAGTAGAAATTGTAGCTAACCTTGAGAAGAGCCTTCATGTGTAATAATATGTCTGTAAAAGAAAGAAGATTGTGTTCCTTCTAATCTATAGCTTTTAATAATACGGAGAAAGTAAGCAGGCCAGACAGAATGAGCAACGAGGGGACATCTATATGTCCCAGCACTCCATATTAGACTGCCTGTAATTAAGCCAATTAGCACACAGGAACAACACAGTAATACCTCAGGGAGAGATAAGAGTAGGGAGAGTTTAAAAATACAGCATCAAAACACACCCACACTGAAAGTCATCACTGCGTGTTTTGTTGTCTGGGGATGCCCACACAGATGGTTCAGGTGCATTTATAGGGACGTAAAGTTGTTTTGATGGCTTTAACACAATCAGGCTAATTAGTATCTCTTCTAGTGGTTGCACACAATGGACAATTCGATATGCACATGGGATGTCTTAAGGTGCTGGCATATTAATGCGTCACTGTTGACACACAAGCTCCACGTGGCATTAACTTTGGCTAATATTTAGTTTAGCTCCATTAGAGCTTTATTCTGCCTAAATGTCCCCTTTCTTGACTGATTCAAAGAATCTTGGCCAAATGTGTAAAATGACATTGAATCAAAAACATAATAAAGCTAAAGTAACCAACAGTTACAAGCTTTTGATGCCAACTTTTACTTTTGGTGATCTGCTTCCAGCTTTCATTTGGGTACAGCAGCAGTACAGCTTGAATGGCCTGGACCACAGGCTGTACGTACAGCAGGGAAGTTGTTCCTCGGTTTGACAATCTGTGCAGAGCTGCAGCAAAGCCAAAACATGATCGATACCTGAGAAATAGCTTTGCAGCACTCCAGACTGGAGCCGAGAATTTTTAGAACAGATTTGATAACATAAGTGTTTACTGACTCGCTGGTTATGAGGCTGTTATTTACTCTCCAAGTACATTTTTTGATGAGGTGGAAGAAAAAATATCATTGTTGCTGAAGTTTTCAGACCTCTGAACTGGAGATGGGAACAAGTGCAATTACTCTGTTACTGTAAGAGTCTCATTGAGCCAAGGCTGTTCTCTTCAGTAGGTAGGGACTAGGACTAGGACAGGATTGGAATGATCAGGAGTTTGTTTGCTTTTGTCATTTTTTCAAGTGTCTCACTAGCTTGAGTCTTGAACTGTGGTAAAGCAGCCACGTGACATGAGTTATGTAGAGCACGGGTGTCCAACTCCAGGCCTCAAGTCCAGATATCCTGCAGACTTTAATTCAGTTCAATTCAATTTTATTTATACAGCGCCAAATCACAACAACAGTCACCTCAAGGCGCTTTATATTGTACAGTAGATCGTACAATAATAGATACAGAGAAAAACCCAACCCCCTATAACCAAGCACTTTGGTGACAGTGGGAAGGAAAAAACTCCCTTTTAACAGGAAGAAACCTCTGGCAGAACCAGGCTCAGGGAGGGGCGGGGCCATCTGCTGTGATTGGTTGGGGTGAGAGAAGGAAGACATGCTGTGGAAGAAAGACAGAGATTTATAACAATGCAGAGAGGTCTGTTAACACATAGTAAGTGAAGAAGAAACACCCAGTGCTTCATAGGAATCCCCGGCAACCTACACCTATTGCAGCATAACTAAGGGAGGATTCAGGGTCACCTGGTCCAGCCCTAACTATATGCTTTATCAAAAAGGAAAGTTTGAAGCCTAATCTTGAAAGTAGAGATAGTGTCTGTCTCCTGAATCCAACCTGGAAGCTGGTTCCACAGAAGAGGGGCCTGAAAACTGAAGGCTCTGCCTCCCATTCTACTTTTAAATACTCTAGGATGTCAAAAACCGTTCTTGATCCAGCACGGCTGATTCAAACAGCTAAATGACCTTCTCAACATGCCTTCCTCCAGAGGCCTGGTAATGAACTCATCATTTCATTCAGGTGTGTCGACACAGGTTGAGATCTAAAACCTGCAGGACACCGGCCCTTGAGGCCTGGAGCTGGACACCCCTGATGTAGAGTAACCGAGCAGGTAATGACTTCTCAGCCCAGACTTCATGATGCATGTGTGTATTTATATAGAAATGCTGTGTATTTATAATCTTTGTAAAGTGTCCCTGGGTTTCTTGGAAGTTGCTATACAAATATAAGTTATTCTTATTCTTATTATAATTATTTATAAAAGGCTGATGACCATTAGCAGTGGGGAGTGTAGATAAATATTTATATTATCCCTTTAAATGTGGATAAGTTCAGTAGTGTGCCTCTGTACTGATGTTTTTACAGGATTTTAAATATTTTCAGACCTTGACCTAGTTATGAAAAATCATCCCACATCTCATCAGCTCACGCTGGGAGCCACTCTCATTAAAAACTATTATTACACGATCATGTAAGGACCTAACGGCAGCACCCCCCACAAACTGTTTTCAAGGCTTATGAGACACTGTCATTGTGCGTTTTGCTTTAGTTCATTAAACAGACGGCTGATAGTTGAAAACAGCGTAATGCATTCAAGTAATTTTTACTCCATCAAGCTAAAATGTGCTTCTTTTCATTTAAGGCTACAAAAGCAAATATTAGAAGAACAGATGCTGTCTGGACCTGTTTTAGTGTGTATGAAAGAGAATACATTTTGCTAGTTAATGGGTTGCGTGCAATATAATGACTGCCTCTGATATTTGTATTTCCTTGAGTGGTGAGTGTGGTGTTTGGACATAAAGCCACACTGTACAGCAAATGTGAGTGTCTATAGAATAAGCAACAATAAGAATATGTCTTTTGGTTTAAAAGTGCACAGTACACAGATGTCAGCAGGAAAGAGCGAACTGATTTTGATTCAACAGAGGCATTTAATGAAGGTCTTTACATCGCGGCTTGTATAAATGTTCTTTGATATGTTTTCCTCGATTTACCTTTTAAGCATGAATTTTGTCCACTTTTACTTTAACAGATGTTCCTTTTCTGTAAATCTTCCTCTGCTGTTCAAAAAGACTGGATCAGGTCAATCATAGCACTTTGCCCTCCATGTCATTTAATCATTTAGCATCCTGCAGCATGCTGTTCGCTTCCTGCCCAAACAATTGTAAAATACTATAATATCATCACCATCTAAATGTGTACTATTAGATGACAATGATGGGCAGTTGAGCATTTTTAGGACCATTCCTTCAGCAAATGTAGCAATAAAAGGCCTAAAATACCTCACTACACATCAAACCCATAATACTGGCAAATTGTGCATGTAAAAGTAAATGTTCCCCTTTAGTGTTATATGGATATTATTGCTGCAGATGTTTAAGGTTAAGCTCATTTTAAATACTATCTTTTTTTATTATTTACAAAAATTTGTACAATAAATACCCTGCTAAGAAAAATTAAAAAAATTAAAGGAATGCATATGACAACAGGTGCTCCAGAGGGACGACAATGAGACAACCTCTAATGCAGGAATGCCTTTACAGGTGACGTTCGTTTCCTTCTAGTCTTTCCTGGCTGTTGTTTTTGAAAGTTTTCCATTTGGCTGTTGTCACTGTCGCTACTGGTACCATGAGGTAATACCTGGACCTTACAGAGGTTACACAGGTAGCCCAACTCCACTGAGATGGCACATGTTCTTGCTAGAGGGGTTGCAGTGTCTCCCAGCAGAGAGCCTGGAGGAGACTCCAGGAAACAGGCAGGTACTCTAGGAGAACTGGACAGGGCCGCAGAAGGTCACGGTGGAACACATCAAATGCTGCACGTGTGTGTGTGTGGAGAGCATAAAACTACAGCATCAAATTCAGTGCAACAAGACTCAAGGCTCTCATCATTAACTTTATAGTTGTGTGATAAATGTATAAGAAGTCACACGGTGTGCAATAATGATAAAAGTCCCATTGGAGCATTGTGGAGCCGAACAAAAGAAAAGGACCATGTATTGTGTGAAATTAAAAATTAAAAAAATAAAACAAACATAATCAATAAAGATGATCCTCATCTTGATTCACTTGACAAACCTGAAAAATGCTCGGCTGTAATCAGAGAGCGAGCTTTCATCACCAGCTCTCTGTGCAGGTTTGAGGTTTGCAGTCATATCGCAGAGTGCAGTGGTGAGAATGGGACACCAGGAGGTGATCCAAAGATAAAGGGAGGGGACTCGTAGAATTGATTTTTATGGACTCATTCCTGGAACTTTACATTTAGCATGTCAGTCACACAAAGTGCATCTTGTAGTCTCGATATTTCATCAACCGACATAAGTATTTCACTGAGTCCCAGGGGAATGCATAATAGCTTTGACTTTTCTAACTGTTAAATCTTTTTTTGAGTTGGCTGGTTGAGGCTTTTGAGCCGCTAAATGGTCTGTAACCACACCAGCAATATGTCCTATTCATGTCTTGATAGAGCTGAATGAATGTGGAGCTGAAAAATCAAAGAATGAAAGAACGATGCACTGCATTTATAGGCTTATACTGTGGAAAGTGTTTCAGATGAACAAAAACACACCAATGGAAAGATTTCTGTTTTCTCACTAAGTTGCTCTTGATTGCCAGTTAAGAACCTTGGTGTAACATGAAGGGCCATAAAGTGCTGTTTATTGTACCATTGATCTTTGAGAAACACACACAGATGGGGCCGCATTAATCTGTGCTTTTATTTGCATATTTGCATTTTAAGAGGTTTTCTTTTGGGTCTGGAATAATTTCTTTTTGATTGATTCATCTTCTCTGGCTTAGCTGGGTGATTATTATTATTATTAAATTCTCTGTTTTAAAAAAAAAAGTTTTTAATTCACTGTGCCGTGAGAACAAGATGTGATATCGTGACTGAAAGTCATCTTTTGTATTACTTTATTTACATATTTCATGCAAATGTTCTGGTCTTGGAAGAAGATCTTTATGAGCTGATAACTGTAGTTTGTTAAGTTGTCATAAACTCTCAAAACTGAAACATAATAAGTTAATGTCACTTGTTGGTACTGAGTAAAAATACGTGCTTATATTGATGAAGACCATAAACACCTTTTTTTTTTTCCCCAAAAATCCAAAACAAAATGATAAATCATACATGAAATTGCACCATAAAACACAATGAAATTAATTATTGTCACTTACAGTTTATATCAATACATATAAATAATTAAGATTAAAACAAATCTCTACCTTTTTCCTGTCCGGTTCTACCTTCAAAATCACCATGTAATATTTTTACAATATTTACTATTATAAATCAGTGGACTGACAAAAAATAAAATAAAAACAACAATAAAAAAACTAACTGACAATTATTTTCACACATAAATCTATCCATGTGCACTGAACTGTGTACCTTGCTTTTAAAACCTGCAAACAGCAACAACTTGCAAACAGACTCGAGGAGGCTGAACGGCTCCTTCAGGCCTGACGTGCAGAATTGGGTGAATATTATCTTTGGGTCACCAAATGGAAAATCTTTCATTTAAGACTGAAAATGTTTCCTGACAAGACACTGACAGTAGTAATGACACTTTAGAGAAGCAGTTAGCATTACTTCCTGTGATGATAACGTGTAGCAGCAGATTAATTGTAGTGGAAAGGGAAAAATGGATGCGAGGGCATGCTCTTGTGTACCAGCCTGAAATAAAGAGCACAAAGATGTCCCAGCTCACTCTTGCTTATGAAAATATGTAAAGTGAGATGACATTGTGTAGAGGAATTTGAAACTTTTCTACATCATCGCAGCACTTGCAGTTCCAGCATGTTTTGGTACTGAATTTACTTCAGAGAAACACATGTACAACTATTCTACCAAAGTGCGTGGACAATGACTCTTTTTTTGTTTGTTTTTTGTTTTGTTTTTATACCAGATATGACAGCCCTGAAGTGTTCCACAGCAAATTCAAGGGTGTGTAACATGCAAAGTCAAAACTGTAAGGCCTTCCTGCAGCAGACTCAAAGAGACAACAAAGAAGTTATTTTAGAGCCGAGTTGCAAACTCATTATTGAATGGAGAAACGAGGGGAAAAACAGATGTTAGCAGACTCCTGTTTGCTTTAGAAGGTGTCAGAAAGACAATAAGAGAAAAGCGAGAGGCGCTCTGTGGAGCAAGGCAAGCTCCATGCTGCGACAGGAGATGTAATTTTGCTCCTATTTGCACTGATATATCAACGGCAGGACAGCAGCGTAACCGCCTACACAAACACAGTCCCACTTAGCATCAGGGCAGAAGGTCCACAGAGCACAGCAGAGCTGGACACAACCTCAAGGTATAGTTCAAATGCTCTCTAGCATAAGCCTCCTAGCTTCTGATTTAAATTAGCGAGATCAGTGACAGCAGTGACCCACTTTGACACAAATATGTATTGTTTTGTTTATGTCATTAACATTTCCGTCTAGTTCTCAGTGGTGATAGCTGCTCGTTTACAGGATGGATTTACTCCAATCCTCTTAACATGGATAAAATAATGACAGTGCGGTTTGTTTTTTTCTCTCTGCCTAGTTTGTCCGTGCTGTTTGTTGTCCAGTTACATCATGTTCTTATCCTGGGGTTTCACATACTGTTGTTTTTGCCACCAGCTGCTTGCATAACAGAGCTGGTGCTGGTGCCTTGCAGTGGCTGCACCAACACTGGAAGCTCACAGTCTCATTTGAAAAGGCTGTGATTTATCTGAGTTTGTTTTTTTCTTCATCCCTCCTTTAAAGGTTACATTTGGGGGGGGGGGGGATGTATTGGTTGGGTTTAGGACAAGATTGTGGTTTGCACCTCCTCTACCTGATTCCATAAATATGCAAACATCTGGATGTGATGAGCTGGGAGTGACAAGAGCTTAAATCTGTTTCTTTCAGAGAGTCAGCAGAAATTAGGTAATATTCTTTTATTCATAACTAATTACCTGTGATATGTCATACAAACCAGAAAACTTGTAAGTCAGTGGTGTTGTTACGTTATCTCTATCACTGTGTCATTGTTTTCCTCCACCTAAAGTGATACGAGTTAGCCTGATATCCATTCTTTCATTCTGATCCTGGTGAAACTGCTCAGTTCTTCAAAGCCAAACAGGGTCCGGTCACCTGAGATGATCGACATGGAGAAATGAAGGGATCGATCTGTGGCTGGGATGGAATGGGAAGATGTTCCCAACAATGGACTTGTTTTGACCTCATGGACATATCTGCATTGAAATAAAGTGTTTAAGCAACGTTCCCATGAGTTAAACATCATAATATTAATATTTGCTCAAAGCTCACAATCATGTATATCTTCTGTGGTTTGAGGTTACTACGTGATAAAGCAGATGCTTATTTTTTTCTAGGAAAATGTTCTAAATGATTAAAGAAGAAGCATGAAGTAACTGTGGACACACAGAAGAGACCACAAGGAAGAAATAGAAAATAAATGTGACAGAGGACGCAGCAGCAGTGAGGGATCGGTCGAGGGCATGGGGAAAGTAACAAGAGTATGAAAAGATTGTCAGCGGGGAAGGAACAATAAAAGACTCAGGCTGACTGAAGCGCTGAGAGATGGATGGGGGGTCGGAGATAAAGGGAGAGCCAAAGAGAACGACACAGAGGAGACAGCTCCACCGTTTAATAGCAGTTTGGTCACAGCAGGTTGCTCAAGTCAGACATCAGGGAAGACAATGCAAGTGCATGTGTGTGTGTGTGTGTGTTTGTGTGTGATTTTTTGTGATTCTGTGTGATTGTTTCCCGAGTTAATTGCAGCATTGTAGCCTGCAGGGAGCAAAGCTTAATTGTTCCCGTTCATTTGCAACTCATCTCTCTCAGTTTTTCTCTCCTTCCAACTTTTCCTTTAGTCCCTTACTTCCTCTTTCCTCCGATCTCTCTCTTGTTTCCTTCATACTTTATCTTCTTCAGTCCAGTAACTCTCTCCATCTGAATCCCTTCTCTCTCTTCTCCTCAAGCCCCTTTCGTTTCCACACTTTCATCCTGTTCGTATTGTCTTCCTTCTGTCGTTCCGCCCTTCATTCATCTTAGTCTCCAATTTCCTCTAAGTACCACTTGAAAAATAAAACTAATGGCTGCCCTTGTATCAATATTTTCTTTCTGCGCTGGTTGCTCCTTTTTCAAATGGCTAATTAACAATCAAAATGAAATACAGTGAAGTTATTGTGAAATTGGATCAAGCCATTCGTTCATTTAGTCATTAGTCATTTTACTGAATCAGACACAAATCAGCCCAAATCGTTTATTATCAGTTTAATGATGAAGCACAGCTCATTTAACCACAGTGTGACACGGAGTCAGTCCCCTTATTCTACTTCTATTAGAAGTAAAAGGTACAGAAATTCTGTCAGTGTGTGTGTGTGTGTGTGTGTGTGTGTGTGTGTGTGTGTGTGTGTGTGTGTGTGTGTGTGTGTGTGTGTGCGTGCGTGCGTGTGTGTGTGTGTGTGTGTGTTTTATTTGCAGAGGTTGAACATGCACTCACACCCATATTAACTAGCCTAACAGTGTTTTTTTAGCACAGACTAGATGAGAAGCAGTGTTGTCATGTTTGCTTTTGAGAAGACTAATTTGTGATGAACAGCATGCAGCCATTGGCTCTGTTATGCACAATGTTGTATTTATTTATTTTTCACACTACAATACCTTTGGGTCAATATGGCAAACTCAAAAAAGATTAAATGTTTGTCTCAAATGTCTGAGTTTGTCTTTGTGTTGTTTGACCAGTCTATCAGAAGGCTAACACAAACAGACACACAACCACACTCTCACATGTTCAACACTGCAAGGAATTCAGAATATTCTGACTGTCAGAGGGAGAAGTGATGCCACCACCCTTAAATACCCTTAAATAAAAGATTGTAGATTTATGTTCAAATATTTTTTTAAGATGGAAGCAAACCCTAAGATGAAGGATAACTTCCCCTACAAATTGTTTCACTGAAATTATATTGAATGAACAGTTTATAGCAGGATTTTACAACCTCAAACTGCTAGTTGGGTTTATATATTTGCCCAACAAGCCAAAGATCCCAGGAGGAGGAATAAATCCATCTGGGGTTTTGTCAGGGGGGCATATTTGGTGCAAAAAATCTGTCAAACAAAAAGGCTGCCTGCTGTGGTAACGCTTTATCAATAAGGGAGAAGCTGAAAGCAGCTTTCAAAGCACCCACAGATGTACAGAGAGCAATATGTGAAGTTCTAAAACACTTATTTCAGTCAAGGATTTTAGCATTGAGGAGTATTTAGAACAAGAAGCAGCACAGTGTCACTGTGGTTAGCACTGCTGCCTCACAGCAAGAAGGTCCTGTGAGGTGCATGGACCATCATCATCAGGGTCTTTCTGTGTGGAGTTTGCATGTTCTCCCCGTGTTTGCGTTGGTTCTCTCTGGGTATTCCTCCCATGGTCCAAAGACATGTAGTTAGTGGGGATAAGTTAATTGGTAACTCTTGCCCATAGATGTCAATGTGAGTGTGAATGGTTGCCTGTGTCTGTGTGTTAGCCCCGCGACAGACCTGTCCAGGGTGTACCCCGCCTCTGTATTCCAAAAACAAATAGAAATATTCAGGAGCGCTGTACATGTATTCAAACTGTTCTCTATTTAAAGAGTTACTTGGTATTGCAATGTACATAACAAGAGCTATGTAACTGCCCGTATATCATTCCCTGTATGCCTGTGTGTTGTCAGTACAAACAATAGAAATTAGAAACACAATTTTAAATATTTCTATGTCACAATATTGTTACTTTGACATTCAGATCAGCCTACTGACCTCGGACAGGCCAGAGGTCAAATCTCATACATGACAATAGATACTTTATTTGTAAGAAAGGTAGATGCAATGCAAGGCAATTTTAATGCATCATGTTAACGATGCAAAAATTTTCAAGCTGTTGTGTTTACAGACAGAATGACACACACACTACCACAAACACAACGAGGTAATGAACACAGATGGATGGACTGGAGGATATCCTCAGAGTAGGTCACACTGTTTTCTCACACAGTTTTTTTTAAGTATTATAAAAGCCTGCGTGCGCTTTCTCACTCTCCTTTTCTCTTACCTGTTTACTTCTTTTGCTGCCAATCCATCAAAAGTGACAATGCCAAAAAGAATATTCCCAAGTCCTGGAGTGCAGGACTGACCCGTTCATCTTCCTTTGTCTGTCTGAATGTATTAAATAAGAGAGTAATTTCCTTTCTCACGTATTCTCCCTTTAAATAACACCTCTTACACTAATAACTTTAGTAGAACATCCTCAATGTCCTCTATTAAAAATGGGAATAATAGAATAAGACCCACAACCCCAGTTTCCTTCACTAGGTTTATAACTAAGTGATTGAAAAAGAATTGCCTCCTACAATCCCACACTTAGTAGACAGAATCAATTTTCTGATTACATGGTTCAAGGTACAAGCTGGAGCCACTAAGCTTATTAGCCCGGCTGCCTGCAGTTTGGCTACCTCTGTTAGCGTATGTGTGTTGGTCGGGTGGTTTACTCCTGGATGAATGCCAGGGAGCGAGAGCCTAACATGTAAGTACAAAAAAATGGTCTAAATGGGTTTGGAGAATGAAGACGGAGAAAAAGCAGGTGGAGAGATCGCCAAGGAGGAACTGTCAGCCCAGGGGTGTGAGCATAATGGAGGCAGCAATGCCTCTGCTACAAGATGCTGACAAGATTAGATAAGATTACACTGGGCAGTACACAAATCCGACCTTAAAACTACTATTTAGAGGCAATACTGATCCCCAATGTATCTTAACGAGCCATTTCAATATGCTTGTGGAAGATGCAGTGCTATCGGTAGTTTTAGAGTAAACTGACTGGCACCCTCAGAAATATGTGGATGGAAAACGTGGACGAGGACTAAATATAGCGGAATGCATTGGTAACAGAAATAATGGTGGGTTAAAAATCCCTGACTGCAGTTTCAGAAAACATGATTTTAAGATGCGGAGAAGAATTCATATGGACTTATGGAGAAACTGGCTGCACTTACACAATGCTAGTTATCTACTGTTGATGTATTTCTGCTCTTCAGTGCCTACAAGGCAGATGACAGAAACCATAAACTGTGTGTTTTGGGTTGATATATCCAAGGTCTAAACGTTACACCATAGACTCCTGCTCTCAATACCTGGCATAGATTCAACACAGTGTGTGAAGCTGGATTTAAGAAATAAGTGCTTAAAGGTTTTAAAACATTTTAGCGCCATCTTGTGTCAGTACAGAACATGACATCACGGGTTGTAGGTTGTAGGTTGGTAGCAAACGAAAGACTGACATTAGTTTATGTTAGCTAATAGGAACAGAACCAATAACTCAGAGGAAAATAACGATGCTAAAACTATAAATTAGTCTAAGCGGATCACTTTTGCACTGCCCCTGGCTGTAACAGTGAGTTTTATGTTAAGAAAGCAAAGATACAGTCTTTCACTACTTTCACTCTGTGTCTTTAGCAGGAAGTGGTTAAATGTTGTTTGGCTAGCTGCACTCAAACAGGAAAATTCACCTGTTAGCCATAATGTTAAGGTTTGTAAAGCATTTATCTTTATGGGACGGTCTGAGGAGAATCTCTGACTGCTAAAGAGAGACAGAGATAGACTCCTGTTTCAGACTCAGGATCACAAAGAGCTAGCACGGATCCTCACAACCTTGGGGCTGAAACCATGAGGACCAGCAGCCTTGCAGTTTCTCGAACTTTCACTGAACTTGTACAAAAGTCATAGCTGTTTGTCTCAGATATGAGGCGTTCACAAGGTTCTCCTTTGGAGGAAAGAAGGAATGAAGGCAAAGCTATTCAATATGTAGAAGCTTTGGTATATGGAGACGGCAGCAGAGGACGATTTCATCCATAGTGCCTTTCTACATGAGAGTAGAAGATTCACCCAAGCACTTTTTTTTCTGACTGCTTTCATTCACACTTCAGTGAACACATAAGGAGCAACTCCGGGTTCAGCATCTTGTCCAAGATACAGATGCAAACTGATCAAGTACCAACGTTGTGATTAGGACAGGACCTGTCCTACCTCTTGAGTCACAGTCACAATAAACAGGAAAATGTTTTCCTCGTTTTATGTTTCCAGGCTGCCCACTGGTTTCTTCTTCATTCCACTCCACATATCTCTTGTGTTGTTATGTTTTTATGTGGTTAGGTTAACTGGATAAAATAAACTGCCCATAGGTGTCAATGCGGGAGTGAATGTGAGTGCGAATGGTTGTCTATGTCTATGTGTTAGACTGGCGACCTGTCCAGGATGTACCCCCCCTCTCGCCCTAAGACAGCTGGCATAGGCTCCAGCGCCCCCTGCGACCCTGAAAAGGATAAGCGGGTTGAATGGATGGATTTCAGTTTTATTTATAAGGCACCAAATCACAACAAAAGTTGCCTCAATGTGCTTTGATATGATGATAATAATGAGAAAACCACATGAGACGGCGCTCTGCTAGCAAACACTTGGAAATAGTGAGAAGAAAAAAAAAAAAAAACAGGACAATCGGCAGGCTATAGTAAAGAGCCAGAGGTTAATAAAAACTAAATGCAGAAAGGTGTGTAAACACGTAAAGACTGAGAAAGGTGAGTGAAGAAGAAACACGCAATGCATCATGGGAATCCCCCAGCTGCCTAGACCTACAGCATAACTAAGGGAGGATTCAGGGTCACCTGGTCCAGCCCTAACTATATGCGTAAGTTTTAGGCCTAATCTTAAAAGTACAGACGGTTTCTGTCTTCCAAATTGAAACTGGAAGCTGGTTCCACAGAAGAGGGGCCTGAAAGATGAAGGCTCTGCCTCCCATTCTACTTTTAAATATCCTATGAACCACGAGTGAATGTGCTGTCTGAGAGCAAAGTTCTCTATTAGGGTGATATGGTACTATTAGGTCTTTAAATAAGATGGAGCTTGATTATTCAAGATCTTGTATGTGAGGAGCAGGATTTTTAAATTCCATTCTGCATTTAACAGCGTACCAGTGAAGGGAAGCTAATATAGGAGAAATCTGCTCTCTCTTTCGAGTCCCTGTCAGCACTCTTGCTGCAGCATTTTGGATTAACTGAAGGCTTTTCAGGGAGTTTTTAGGACATCCTGATAATAATGAATTACAATCGTCCAGCCTGGAAGTAATAAATGCATGAACTACTTTTTTCAGCGTCACTCTGAGACAGGATATTTCTAACTTTAGAGATGTTGCACAAATGGAAGAACACAGTATTAGGACCCTGGAATGTCCTTATTACGTTTTTTGCTCACTATTGACTTTATGGCTTTAAATATGTTAACATGCCCTGCGTGCAGTAATGCAACTTCTGCATCCGTGTCCATTTCACATTTTGGAGAGGCAAAGCATGAAATGGACATGGCGGATGAGCGCTTCTATTGCAGGCTTTGCCATGATACTGGGTTGGATTGTTCATTCATCCATTCGTTTCCACTCACGAGAGCTGGAGCACATCACAGCTGCCATGGGGTGCGATGCCTCTGTGATTGTATCTTGCCAAATTTAAATCTTGATACTCTTTTTTTCTTTATCCATAATAAAAAAAAACTTCTGTTACTTTCAGAGACTAAACTCAATATGATGTTACAGTCATGAGAGGGTTCGCTTGGCTGTGTTTACTGTGAAAACCAAAAAAAGCAAACTTTTTGAAATATCAGTTGAAGGTACCTCTAGAGCATCTTCTTTGATTTCATTTCTGTCCTATTCACCAGTGTATCTAGTATCCGTATTGTTTGCTGCTGCAGAAATCCAATCTCACCACAGCGTATTTACCCAATGTAATCTAATATCCAGTGACATTACTTTGAATCTCGTCCTTGACTGTTTGTTGTGTAGTTTCCTCCTCTCTTGATAACATCCATTCATGCATGCATTACAGAGCATCCCATCAAACCTAATGTGAACACTCCCTTATCCCACCTCCACCTTTTTTATCTTCTCTGTTGTCACACAGGAGAAACTTTTCAGCCCACTCATTACGAGGCTGCAGCTCTCGTTTATATAAAATAAGAAAAGGGTAAATAACATGTATGACATGAGCATCTGTTGTATGCTTCAGTTAAAGAGGATACTGGTTACTGGCTTCCAGTACATTTTAGAATTGATTTTAAGTTATTGTTTGTTTTTAAGTCACTAAATGGGTCAGCACCCTCTGACCTTTTTACTTCACTTGACTTGAAAATGAATTGTGTATCAACGCAGTAACGCAGTAACGCAGTAACTTTTGGTTAGTGAAGTTGCAGTGAAGCCATCTGGAGAACAGGAAGAGCTCTTCAGGATGCTCTTCTTGGACTCTTCATAATCCCAGACATCCTCACCACCAGACTGGACCACCATCACATCCGCCCTGCCACCTGCTCCTGGATCAAAGATTTCCTCACAAACTGGCCTCAGTCAGTCAGCACCCACATCTCTGCCGATCTCCCCTGGACCCACAACACCACCACTGTGATAAAGAAGTCCCAACAGTGGCTGCACTTCCTCTGTGTCCTGAGGAAGAATAACCTGGGCCACAAGCTGCTCTTGGCCTTCTACTCAGGCCATGTCCACACTAATATGTTTTTGTTTGAAAGTGCATCTTTTTCCCCGTTTTGGCCTCCCGTCCACACTGAGGCGTTTCGGTCAAGGAAAACGCAGCGTTTTGAAAACGCTCTCCAAAGGGGATACATTTAAAAACGCCGTTTTTGCGTCGCAGTGTGGACAGCGAACCCGGAGCCTTTTCGAAAACGATGACACATTTTAGTCATGTAATGCAGTCATGTGACCAATTAGTCTAAGATAGCGGAGGGCATTACACAGCAGTTGTTTTGTTTGCTCTCAATTTTGACAGATTAATATCAGTCTGTACGTGCTCCAGATAGTTTTTCTTTAAATTCTTTAATTCTCATTCGTTTATGCAACTTTGTACTTTTGTGTTACTCGCAGCAACAACTCCACCTCATTGTTAGTCCATTGAAAAAACTCTTTTCCTCGACATTTTTGGTCACGACGTTTCAACGAACTGTAAAGTAAATAAACAGCAGACAGAAATGAGGCAGGTCAAACGGTCTTGCGTTTCACGCATGCGCAGGACTGGAACGTAAGCATTTTTGGCCATTTCATTGTGGATGAAGAACTCTGTGAAAAGGAATGAAAACGATAGTGTGGACATGGAGTGTTTTCAGACGTTTTCAAATTTATCCGGGCTAGTGTGGACGTAGCCTCAGTGGAGTGTTTGGTAAGCAGGGGCCACAACTGAGAGCAGGAAGGCTAATTAACAGGAAGGCTAATTAACAGGAAGGGTAATTAACACCAACCAAAAAAATCATTGGATGTCCTCTGCCACCCCTGGAGGACATTGCCAGATCCTCCTGTCTCAGGAAAACCAGAACCATCACAGGTGACCCCGTGCACCCACCCACCACCTGTTTGACCTGCTGCCCTCTGGTCAGCGCCTCAGGCCAATCTGGTCCCACACAACCAGACTCATTAACAGCGTCTTCCTCTGAGCCATTCAGACTGTTAACAAACACTATAAACATTGTTTCGTATATAGTCGTCTAGTTTGTATGTATTTCTCATGTGTGTTATTTATTACTGTCTTAATATTTATATTTTATTCCTGAACAGTTGACGTTGAGCACCTATAATTTCATTGTACATGTGCAATGACAATAAAGGGGTATTCTATTGTATTGTATTGTATTCTATTCTATTCTATTCTATTTGAAAGCAGGCCTGACACATGTTGGGTTTTACAACAAATGAAGGATTGAAGTGGCCACAACAATTTGTAAAAGCATTTTAATGAGAAATTGAATGTGACAGGGGATTGATACATAATAATATCACAATAGTTCATTTTCTGTCTGCTGCTTTGCTTCCAGTTGATGCCATGGAGATATTAATGCAAGAAATCAGAGAGTAATGTCATTCCAGGGTCCTGCCTACACACTCAACACATCTTTTCTTCCTTCTCATCACTGTCAAGCACTCCCCCTTTTTTTTTTTTTTTTTTTTGAAGTGGCAGTTAATTTTAAAAGCAACATTTCAAACAGCTCGAGAAATGTTACTAAGCACACAAGCTGTTTCTATGCAGTTTCCCACACAGTCTGCCTGCACACTACAGATACTCGAGTTACAGTTGCTGTTACACGGGAATAAAAGCTTGAATGAAGAAAAAGAAGAAAGAGAGGACACGCGATAAAGATGAGAGGTAGGTAAGGTAACATGGTGGTTGAGTGTCTGTTTATAAAAGACGCTCAATGTCTTGGTTTTTACTTGGCAGTTATGATATTTAGCACATAATTACATTTAAAATATCAATAATCAGCGTAAAAATATTCTACTAGGTAGGACAAATATATGTATATATGTATATAAAATAGTTTGTAAATGCATGATAGTTGCATCATAGCTTGAGTGTATACTATTATGGGATATTATATAATGTTAATAATAAGCACGATCAGCGCTTCATTACTAATATGATTATGTTCACATGATAGATTTGGCTTTAATATGTTAAGCTGCGCTTTCATTTCTCTTGCTGTGGTAATCGTGTTCTGATATTCTAGTACAGTGCCTTCCTCTAACAGATTTTCACATTTCGGGTGACAGCCCGAAATGCAAAGACATTGTTGTAACGAGTTCCTGTAACTGAATCAGCCAAGTAGTGGGGATAAGCTTGTCAAGCCTCTGTTGCTTCTCACACAACCACACAGCACAGTGGAGAAACGGATACAATCCACACGCCGTCAGCTCAGCGCGTGTTTAAGCAAACTTTGCTGTGTTCTTTGTGCCCGAGCCGTGATGAGCAATACTGAGGAAGGATCCACAAAAAGGATATGAATTTGATAAATGCGTGGCTATGAGAATACATGAATGTGCGTTAGATTGTGCTGTATCTGAAGCTGAACTGTGGCCTGCTGCTTCTTTCTGTATGATTAAAGACCATCTCAAACTTTGTAACAGTGCTGACAAGATACCCAGAAAGATGACATTAATCTAACCCTTCTTGCTTTAATCGCTATTTAAAGGAACACACTGCAACCCCGAGACAAGCTCACTGCTGTCAGATTAAAACCTCATATAGCCAGGAATATTTTTGGTCTAATTTAATCTTCAAGTCACAATTTAAATTCAAGTCTGAATGTGACGTCAAACAAAACACCAAGTGTAAGACCTTTATATAATCTAAGGTGGTCCAGAGAGTGCCTCACAATATGGGGTAAAATTAGCTGTATTAAAATGATGATTGCACCCATGATCTATTGTATTTTATCTAATATTCCATTACACATTCACGATAAGTATTTCAAAGATCTAGTTTCTTTGATCCAGCAGTTTCTTTGGGGTAACTCACCACATCGTTTGAGTAGTAAGAAACTTCAAGCATGTGCAAAGCGAGGAGGATTTTCATTGCCTAACTTTAAATGGTATTATTGGATGATGAATGTGAAACAGCTTAGAGCTTGGATACCTACTGCACCAGTCAAACTCATTTGGTCCCAAATAGAGATGGAAGTTAATGGCAGTATTTCTCCTTGGAGGGAGCTGTTTGATACTAGTCACAAACTTACCTATCCTATAATTGCAAATGCGAAGATATTGTGGTGTAAATTACAAAGGGTGGGTATTGGGATTTTGTTAAATCTCCTTCAGCAACTTTATGGGGGAATAAAGGAATTTTTTTCTATGTATCAGAGTTATTTGACTGTGGAACCAAATGTTTTTTAAGCTTTGGTCAAGTTGTGGAGGTATATAAGTTGAAGCGTAATCAATTTTGGAAATATGTTCAAATACACAGCTCATTATCGAAGTGGCAGGGAACCCCCTTGAGTTGTCCCGTGGCCAGCCCTGTGGAAGTCCTGCTCTCAAGATCATCCTTGGGTAAAGGTATCACTTCTAAGATTTATCATTTATTGCAAGATCGGTTAGCTGACCCTCTCCTTAAAGTTAAGGGCTATTGGGCCCAGGACCTAGCATTGGACATATCTTTAGTTGAATGGGACTCATGTCTCAATAATGTTAATACTATGTATAAAGAAATAGGTAGTAGATTTATCCAAATTAAGATAATCCATAGGTGGCATCGAATGCCCCAACAACTGTATAAATGGAACTTGGGCCCCACAGACGATTACTGGAGATGTGATGGTCAAAATGCTTCGATTTTACATATGTTATGGGGCTGTTCAGAACTTCGGGATTGGTGGGAAAACATAATGGAGGTCATTTTCAGTGTTTGGAAAAGAAGACTTGGTATCTCACCAAAATTGTCCATACTTGGTATTACGGAGCCCCGCAGGGGACATGGGAGAAAAAAAAAATTAAGACAGACTTTTGCGAGATCTCGCGAAACTTTTGCGAGATCTCGCAAAACAAACTCGGGATCTCGCAAAACTTTTGCGAGACCTCGCAAAAGTTTTAGCCGCATTCTTCCCGTTAGCTCGAGACCCACTACAGCCGGGAGGAACACCACTTTCCCGGCACATCGTGCCTCGACCTCCCGGTCGGCTTCGAACCGGCGTCCGAAGAATGCGGCTAAAACTTTTGCAAGATCTCGCAAAAGTTTTGCGAGATCCCGAGTTTGTTTTGCAAGATCTCGCAAAAGTTTCGCGAGATCCTGAGTTAGTTTTGCGAGATCTCGCAAAAGTCCGTCTTAATTTTTTTTTCTCCCATGTCCCCTGCGGGGCTCCGTATACAGAGACTTTGGAACTTTTCCTGCTATACAAAGAAATGGATTACCCTGGCTCTTACCACAGCAAAACGAGGAAAAAGAAACCCCTCCCTAATGACGACGGTTAAGTTGGCATCTTATGAAAAAGTGACTTTGTGTCTATTAGAGTGTCTGTTAGATAAATTGTTTCAATATAATTGTATTTGGTTTCCCTTCACTTGCTGGCTTTCTGTAACTTGAGGGGCAGAGGGGTAATGAGAGATTGGTTGGTGTGCGAAAAAAGAATTTGATATTTTTTTTTTCGTTTTTGTTTGTTTGTTTTCTGTTTTTGTTATTGAAACTCGAAATAGATTAAAAGTCAGTATTTGATACGGTCACCTTTATTCTTCAGTGCAGCCTAAACTAAATTAGGCAAACTTTCTTGTAAATTCTATAAGACAGTGGGCGTGTGTGAGTGTGCACATGGTTGTAATAAAAGTGTTAATATATGTGTTACTATTCTTTTATGACAAGCCTCATTCACCCTGTAAGTCCAATAGTGCTGTGGACTAGTCCATTTACCATTTTGTCCCATCAGCCGTCTGGGTCTGGGTTCTGGAGAAGCCAGTCCATGTTCCAAAGTGTGTTTTGCAGGTGTCCAATTACAAATTTTTACTACGGTCTCAATAGAGCACATGATAGAGCAGAAAAGGACACGATTTCAAATGTTAACAAAAAAAATTAAATTGATTGAAAATAATTGATTGTAAGAATATTTCTATCCTTTGATATAAAATAGAAATGTAGTTCCCAGTGATTCCCAGTTTCTGGCTTTATGGTATCCTGGTAAGCCCAATAAGTGATTTTAAAACTGAGTATAATGGCTTAGTGACAACCTTATTAAAACCTCTTCATCCTAATTTAGTAATGCGCTTAGGGCTCGTGAGCCGTCCATTGAGTTAAACGGTAACGTCAGTCGCTGCTGTCATGAGAAATTATGACTGACACACTAATAAGGCAGCCATAACTGTCAGCTGTTTAATCATCAAAAACCATAACTGTTATCCAATACAAAGACAAACGCATATGTGGACTGAGACAGAAAAGCAAGCATTGAACACTCACATTCATGATGATTTTAATTAAGCATAAGGTCACAGAATTTTGTAAAAGCTTTGACAGTTTTATTCCTTTATGTATCCATGTTCTTCGCAGACCTTAGAGAGTTAAGAAAGTCTTCATAAACATAATAACTATAATCTATTCATCCATGTGTTACTAACACAGCTGTTAAAGCAAATGATGCCTTTTAGTTAAAGCAAGGAAAACATTAACAGATAGAAATATTACCACTTCACCACATTAACTCTTTTCACTCTGTTCGCTCTGAGACATAGCTGATGAGGATTTGGTAGCACCAACTGAGACACAAAATCTCCAACTGCTGTAAAAATCAGGATCTTGTTCAAACCTAGAATCTGCCATGAAACACGACTTTTGATTCTCTTGTTTTTTCACTTTAAATCATAACCAAAATGATTTAAAGTGAAAAGTCGAGGAGTTGTTTAGTTAAGTGGAATGACTATCTGCGACTTGGAAAAGTATGCCTACATGTGCCGCAGCAGTGGTTTCCTTCCATTTATTCAAATGTTTGGGTTTTTTGGCCCACTGGTTAAATTACTAACTTCACTGGGTTTTGAGAAACACTCATGTCAAAACATTTGTAACAAAGTCATGTTATACTCTGTGGGATTTAAAACACACGACTCAAAACAAAAACAGGACGTACAGGGAATGAGATGCATATTCATAAACCAAGCAAGACAAAAAGTTTGAAGCAGAGGAGGGAATTAATTGGCTCATTGTGCCTTTTTTAAATGCAGCATAATTTGACTTTATTAGATTTTCTTTGAGAGAATGAAATTGAGATTTCCCTGTTGGAGCCAATGTTCCTGCATGTAGAGTCATTCTAGGTAATAATGGAAGTAAAAATGAAATTTTTATTTGACTCTCTTACTAAGAGTGCTTGTGTTTATGAGTAAAATTAGTTTCATTCCCCTTACTCTGCCAAATCCAAAAACTGTTTCCACAAAAAGAGAATCGCTGAAAAATTGATTATAAATGGGCTTTGCATTTTCGTGCCACACTTTCTGGAGCCTGTCCTAGCAGTCACAGAAACATGTTTCCTTTTTTAATGATGATTTCTTCTCTTTGTTGTTGTTTTTTTACTGAGTAGCTAAAAAGTAAAAGAACAGAATTACAAAAGTGAAGCTGTAAATACACAAACTTCCAGATTAATACATGTTTCAGTTCAAAATAAACATTTGCCTCATCAGCCATGGTGTTACAGTGATCCAGTCTCACCCTCGTTCTGTTCTCTTCTGCCTGCTCTGTTTTTCCTCTCTCTGTTGTGTGTGTGTCAGGGTGAGCACTAACTCTGCTTCCCCTCCCAGTAATACACATGGTTGTTGCACCAGTCTCCACAGGCACACCCGATTCTCATCTCCAGCAGTATTTAACCCAGACTTCACCCACCAATATTATTCGATTCCAAACAAGTTCAAATGTGGAGATTACAGTTTCAAGTAAAACAACTGCCACGGCTGCTACACCCTCCATGAAGTGCCCTGCATGTTTATTGAAACTTGATCAGCTGTCTTACCAAATCTTGTGATACAGTTACATCCTATTTATTTTCGCAAGAGTGTAACCATCTGTATCCTTGGATCTGCCCACTGGCCGCCATTTCATTTTGCATAAATCCGTCCATCCAAGTTTGTGTGTTTTCTTACTTCTGACCAGATGCAGCTTTCTGCATCAACCTTACATTATTCTATTATACTTATCATCACGCTGTGTTTATGTGCCAAAAGAGAATTGATTTCTTTGTTAGTAAAAGTGATTCTGAAGTACGACTTCATTAACTCATCTATAAAGGGTATAGCTGCTGTGGCTGTAATCTCCACATTTTGACTATTTCTTCAAAACTGTATTTTGACTTCAATCGTAGCAGATTTCGAATGGAAGACTACGTTGTGACGACAGACACAGACTGATTGGAAACTGGATTTATTTTCTAAAAGACAAAGTGCAGCAGCAAAGTCAGTGTCACACAGCAACAGCAGGCCTCTGCTCATCCCAGTGTGGAGTTCATGCAGCTCTGGCTGGGAAGCCCTACACATGCAGCATGTTTACAAGTGGTGTTACACTGATTAATGCCCCACTACAACAGTGACATGTGGAACCTCAGTATTAAATTTACACAATAAACAAAATAAACTATGTACAATGCAGTTTTGAGAATGTTCACTGTGACTCACTCAGTACATTATATCTCAGCTACAATTAGTAAAATTGTTTTTCTTAATGTGGCCCTAACACTCCTATCCTCCACATTGAAATGTGAAATCATTGTCCTCTTTGTGCGACACCACATGAGGCCCTTAACTGGAATAAACTGGATCTGGATCTATGCTTCACACACTGTAAACACAAATAAAAGAACACTGGGTTCATAAATCAGAGATCCTTTGAGCTAAGTCATTTTCTGCTGATTCAAAATGTTGTCATATCAACTTTTGAGATTGTTTAGTTTCAAAAGCACATTTTCAAATAAGCACTCATTGTACAAATTGTCTTTTTTTTATTTTCACACTGATGAAAGTAATACAGGAAAATGTTTGAGGCCCACAACCTCAAAGGTTGATACATCAATACACATCCTACGTTGTTTCCAGCTGCTTGGTCCTCTTATCATTTCCATATAAAACAACGTGTTACTGACATTTTATCATCTTCTCCTTATTCTGATGTAGTACGGCGTGTACACACATCTACATTTCTGGCTGTTTGTGTCTCTCTCGACCTTTTTAACAGGAAAAGGGTCAGAAGCACTTCCTCTTTGCCAATCATACAGCTTTAGTCAAGTGACCGGAGGGTAATGGCGTTTATATCAAGACCGATTTATTGAGCAATAGACCCTGTTTGTTCAGCATATACATAAATAGATTGAGAGTTAGCTTCATAACAACTGACATCAAGGGGCCAAAAGTGCAGCACACAACACTCGAGAGAAAAGAAAATATATTTCTCAAAGTTGATGGGATATGTGATTGCATAGACATTTAGTCGGATTCAGTGGAGTGGCTCTGTCATTTATTTTTTAAATAGGTGAGAAGATGTGAGTTGTGTTACAGAGAAAAAACCAGCAGGTTCTCATCCTAGGTATATGACCAGATTTACAAATGGGAGTTTCATAAAGGCTATGTTCTCAGTATGTGAATTATTCTGATTTTGTGAGATTTTAGTCAAGGTTGACACATAAAAGATGCAAATTTCTATGAGAATTTCCACCAAAGTTACCAAAAGTCTGCCGAGGCCCACCAGCCTCCACTGCGAAGAACGATTGTGTATGTAGGTATTTGTATATGTTTACCTTACAGTAAAATGGTTAGAAAAATAAAAATGACAAAGTGGCACTTCTGTAAAACTACCATTTGTGAGAGCTTCATGCAGAAAATTCAAAGGGATCATGGAGTGAGTGAAAGTGGATAATACAATGGAAGGCAAGTGTCACTAATGGCCTTATTGACTCACCCTCCAGGTACATATTTGAATGCTTTTTGGCATGTCAACTGGAGACTCTTGAAAAACATCTAAAGAAAGAAAAAATGTGTTTTGTTTTTTTTCAAGAAAATTGTTTCAGTTGTCGCAGTCACAAGAAATATATTCTACAATAACTCTTCAGTTTTGCAGTTAAGGCTTCTTGTTCAGTGAACAAAGGCTGATTTAATGGCTCCAGTAGGATTATAGGTAAAAGCTATAATGAAGCTGCTGACTAATTCTGACCCTCAAATAAGCTACTTTAGATATTCTCGAGTGCAAACTTGGAGCACGCTCTGATTAATTTGAAATATGCAAAAGCATGCTTTGAGTTTTTACCGACTAAACCTGGAGTCATTATGAAGGGTAAAACATGCAGATTAGCATATGATGTAATTGTCTCTTGCCTTGAGGGACAGCTGGTAATACACAAGGTAAAAGTAGGACTGCCTCTACTCTGTGTGACTCAGTATTACTGTGCAATGCAGGGCTTCTAAAGAGCACTACCAGCTGTACACAGGGTACACAACGTACATGTACACTTACCCGCTACTTTGTTAGGTATGCCTCTTCAGGTGTTCATTAACACAAATATCTAATCAACAAGCTGCATGACAGCAATTTACTGTATTTAGGCATAAAGACATGACCTGCTGAAAGTCAAACTGAGTATACAAATGGAAAAGAAAACATACCTGGTTATTGGTGCAGTTTGTCTACACTATTTTCTGCTATTGTTGCTAATATGTCAATATTAGCTTCATTTTGGGGCTCCTTACCAAAAGAGATTCATATAAAACACCACAGCCACCTGTTGTTGCTGACCATATTCCTTTCTGACCACAGTGTGAGTTGGCATGTTATACTGCTGGAAGCAGCCATCAGAAGATTGGTACAAAGCTCAGATCATCACCATCTTGTTTCTTAAACATGATAATGAGTTCATTTTACTCAGGCAGCCTCCGCAGCTACCAGTTTGCAATCCAATATAACACATTTGCAATGTGCTGGTAAGGATGAATCGATGTACAGCCAACCAATCTGCAGCAACTTTACCAAAATTTACCAAATTCTCAAAGGAATGTTTGGAGCTCCTTTTTGAATGCATGCCATGAAGAATTAAGGCTGTTTGGAAGACATAAGGGGGTCTAACCTGGCGCTAGCAAGGTGTACATGCGTCTATGAGTATTAAATTATAAGTATTAAACCAAAGTGCAAGATTTCAGACTGAAGGCAAAGAATGGTGGGAAACTTAGGGAAGAAATTAGTGCAAAGTATTGCAATTTAATAGGAGAAATAAATTATACAAGTCCTAATGCAACAAAAAAAATGTTGCCATGCTGGCAAGTTCTATGAAGAAAGGCTCAAATCAACCAGAAGATTTAACCAAGAACATTTTTGCTATGACATGACTGTGTAGTGCTGCTGTGCAACACAGAACAATAATGGATTGGATTTATATAGCGCTTTTCAAGGCACCCAAAGCACTTTACAATGCCACTATTCATTCACTCACTGGTGGAGGCAGCTACGGTTGCAGCCACAGCTGCCCTGGGGCAGACTGACAGAAGCGAGGCTGCCATATCGCGCCATCGGCCCCTCTGGCCAACACCAGTAGGCAGTAGGGTAAAGTGTCTTGCCCAAGGACACAACAACCAGGACAGAGAGCCCGGGGATCGAACCGGTGACCTTCCGGTTACAGATGCGCTTCCCAACCCCCTGAGCCACGGTCGCCCAATACAACATTTTGTAGCATTGCAGCAACAAACATAAAAGAAATACACACAAGTTTTTGTATTTCTGTTATTTGCAACAATTTTCAGGTTGGTAAAAAGTGTATGTGAGCTGTTTCACAGGGAAAATACACTGAATGTCTTATTCCAGGAAAATAGTACAATTTCCAGCTCTTGTCTAATGTTCTGGATTTTGATCTCGGGACATGCTGAACACACGATTAGTTGGGGCCATCTTCCTAATGTGCTTGCTTGTGATGTTTGTTGTCTCATCCTGGACTGTGGTGCTGACACTCACCAGTCCCCGGCCTCCTTCGCTCTGCTTAGCGTACAGCATCAGGGTGCTGGACTTGGGGTGAAACCCTCCATGCATGGTAAGGAGCTTTCTTGTCTTGATGTCAGTGGCTTCTATCTCCTCCTTTGGCCAGCCTATTATCCCAGCAGGGTACCTGATCACGGGCAGGGCGTACGTGTTAATAGCCCAGATGTTGTTCAGCTAACTCCCCTTAATGGTGTCAGCTCCACAGTCCAGGATGAGGCAACGAACATCCACGAATACATCAGGAAGATGGCCAACTGCATGCTAAGTGAATACTTCAGGCAGCAGAAACCCAAGAATAAGGAGAAAGAGTAGGCACCATCATGGAAGGACAGGCCCCTGCACGGTATGTACCACCGGCAGATAGAGGAGGTGGCTGATATCCAGAAATCCTACCAGTGGCTGCACAAAGCTGGACTGAAAGACAGCACATTTGAACATATGTTATAAACACACCATTTTAATATCTGAAGAACAGAACTGAAAGTAGGCTTTACTTTCATACATCAGTCTGAAAAGTTTTGATGTAATTTTGATGAAAATCCATTCGTTTTGTATCTACCGGCTGTACTGCAGTGTCTCAAGTCTTTGCCTCTAATTAGATTCATATTAAATACCCACCATGCTGTGTGCTATAAATGATGTTGAAATTTGCCCCTCACAGAAAAAGTAATCACCGTGTTGCTGCAGCGCACACAAAAAGCACAGCATAGTCAACTGAGACTGTAAATTGTATTTGCACTGAATAGTTTTTGCATAGCATGGGAATTTAAATTCACTTACGCTTTGCAGTCGAGATCATTCGATCAAGGTTAGCACAGATGTACAAAAATTTGACAGATGGAATGAGAATTATAAAGTAGACTGGGAGTAGGAAAGGGAAACTAGAGAAAACTGTTTCATATAGCACACAACATGTCTCTAAATCAGAATATTCAAACAAAAGCAATGCACAAGTTCAGCAAAGATGAAGAAATGCATATTCAAAGATAGGCTCAGTGTTCTCTTGTGTATTTTAGAAACAACAGAGCAGAGTGAGCATCCATAGGGCCAGATGGCAGAAAAAGCAACATCATTATTTAGACCATTACCTCAGCTAATTGAGGCACTCAACACTCACACACACACTTTCACAAATCACATATTCACACGTGTACATAGCTTCATCAGCTTCATACAACTCTATCACAAATCTGCACGCAGTTATACTGGCTAAACCTCAGTTACAGAGCTGTTGTTTGTGGATTTGTCATATACCTTACATTAAGCTAGGTGTATTTACAGAATCCTGTATTCATGCAGGGTATATATATGTTCTTCTATAATCATTTTATGTAAATGAAAGGAAATCTGACCAAGAGGTTGCCAAGTGTTATGTTTTACACTTTATCATGGATGCTATAACAAGTCACAATTTAAACTAACTTTTTAACTTATTAAAATTCACTTTTAAAAAAAACCCTAAAATTACACTTTTCAAGTTGTTTCAGTGTTACAAAAAATGTCCAATGCTGCAATAAAGTCAGAACAGTTAACATGTGGAACGCTCCCACCATCTTCTTAGACGGGGTCATGAAAGTCAGTCTTTTTCTCACCCTTCTTCTAATAATGCTGTTGCTTCTCCATTGTTTAACAGGATTACTTCTTGTGCATTTCTACCATGACCACAACTGACAATAAAAATAAAATTATATTTGTAAGATATTCAATTAAAAAAAAAAACAGCTTTAGAAAGTCTTTGGAATGTCTGAAAGCCTCTAAACATCTAAAGGGGTCTTTTCAAAGTCTTCTAGTGTATGGTAGGCATTAGTTTTATTGTGATTAAACTTCTGTTATGTTTAGCACTAACTGGTATTCTTTGCTATGGTCAAAAGCATCCTTCCATCCATTTTCTTCTGCCCCTCCAGTTCAGTTTCATGGGAGGTACTGAAGACTATCCCAGCTGTCATGGGGAGAGAGGTGGGGTACACCCTGGATAGACCGACAGTCTGTTTCAGGGCCCAAAAGAAACCAGTATGGACAATGGTTTTGTTGATAAGAACAGAAAGGAGTGACGGGGGTTCTAAGAGGTGTACTAACCCACTTCACACAAGAAAAATACAACAGTGAGTTATTATGTGGTTAATTCTGATAGTCAAACAATTTCACTCAGACAGATGACTGATTATCCCCCCATATCTCCGTATGTGCAACATCAAGGACAACCTCAACTAGTCTGACCAACCACTACTGAATCCCCGCAGGGCTGGGTTTTCAGCCCCCTACTGTGTGCCTGTACAGGACGCCCTATGACCGAATAGTTTTCAGTTTCTAATGAGTTGCTTTCTAATGTTCTACTTCATTTTCACAAGAAATCCATTGATATTAAAAATAGCAATGCTGTATAGATAAGTACTGAGAGTTTGCAAGCAGTGAAAAACAAACCACGATGCAGGAACAGAGTACAGAGAGTGTGTAACGTGTATAAAACAGCAGCAATGGAAATGATGAGTGACTCGCTGTGGACAGACAGACAGACAGACAGACAGACAGACAGACAGACAGACAGACTATAAGCTCAGAAAATTAAAACTGATTTGATTTGTTAATAAAAACTAATGGATACACATCTATAACAACTCCTATCTCAAATGATTGTGTCTGCAGTCCCTGGTTATAGAGACCATGGATTCAGAAGAAAAGGATTTAGTTATAGAACATATCATTACATTTGAATCTGGTAAATATTTAGTCTTAATTAATATTTAGGACTTAACAGAGACGTGACTTTCTCATAGACTTTATTCAAACAATGTCCGGGGCAGACCTCCTCGACTTCAAAAAGAAGTCAGGATATATAAAAATCCTGCTCCATGACATCAGCAAACACATTTCTGATGAGATTTGGTCAGTCTCTAGAGAAAAGTCATACTGAATACAAAATGAACCTAATCTGGTAATTTATGGTCCCCATTAGAGTCAAACAGAATAGAATTTAGCCTTTCCTGTGATTGAGACGTCACTACCATTTGACGTGCGGTGTCCTTCACTTTTCCATTTGAATGCCTTCACTCACTCTGGCATTGCATTTTATCTGTTAGGATCTTTTCCATTTGGACATTGCAAAGATGCAGTGCTTTATAAAGCAGATAGGTCACTAATGACCTGGTGGATGTTAAGGGATAAAGAGTAGTCACTGATGCATGCTAAAGTACATAGTTGAACACTAGACTGGTGAGTCATTGCTTATAGACATTTTTGGCTTTGATTATAGTCAAGCTTTAGCCAGATTTATGAAACCATTCCTTCAAACTAATGGTGAGCCATTAAAGCACCAGACTCACCTGTAAATTATTCTCACTTCAAAGCAAACCCTGACCATGAGACAGGACAAAAGTTCAAATTTCACCATCTATATCTACAACCTGATACTATATTAGATTTGTTTTAAAACTCTAACAGTTAAGAATATTTTACACAAGTTGAAGAAACTTTCAAAAGACAATAAACAAGGTAAGGATGAGAATTTTGGATGCTGCTAGTGATGTACACAGCTCGAGATACTTCAAACTGCCATGTTTTATGCATGAGAGGCTGGATAACAAATACGAGCTGAAGTAGAAAAACACAAAAAATAAGAGACTGAGAGGAAACAGTAGAATCCTACAAGTTGGCAGAAATCAACATTTCAAGCTTCCCAGACTCTTAAAAACATGTTCCCAGTGGAGTCATGTTCAGAGAGGATGCTTAGAAAGACAGCAGATCTGATTTACTGTGCACTCTTCTCTCACTCCTCGCCTCTGTCTTATTCTACCTCCTCTCTTCAAATCCGTCATACTGCTTTGCTCCCTGTTAGGATGAAACGTGTTGATATGCCAGCAATACCTGACTGTAATTTGTAAACAATAGTAAGTATTCCCGTTGGAGCAATACTCTTCTAATCAGCCAAACAAATGGGGGAAAGAAAGAGGCAGGGAGGAAGAAAAACACATTCCTGAAAACATCTTGTACTTGAACAATGAAATAATTTTCTCCTTGAAGCAAAATTCTTTTAGTAAGTCATGGTGGAAATGAACTTGGACTGTTAAACTGGAAGGTGGGACTGGTGGACAATATCTCTGGGCTGCCTCGGTGTGGAAAAGGCTGTTTCTGCTTGGACTGCTGCTTCTGTGATCCTGGCTCAGGTAAGTGGTAGAAAATTGAAAGTTAGATTGGAGGATACTTTGTGACTGAGAGAATACTTCAGCTGCCTCTTCAGTAAGTCTTCCATCCTGTACATCAGGGGTCAGCAACCTTTCTGATGGTGAGTGCCATTTAAAATTTCCTCAGAAGTCAGTGTGCCATATGATTGCATTAGCAATAAATTTAAAAACACTCTAAATTAACTATGTTTGTTTGCAGATGTTGGCAGCTATCAGCGAATAGTTATCAGCTATTTTGAAGCAAAAAAAGACTCTTTATCCATAACAGCAAGTGAACTGGACAACAGAAAATACAAATGCTATTTATGGTCTTGTAACAGGGCGGCCCTTAGCGGCTGGAAACACAGTGAGATGGACCAAGGCAAGTGTAGTGGAACAAAGTACTTATTTGCTATACAGCTCTCCTTACAACAATTAACTTGTCGAGCCTCTTCACAGCACAAAAATCCACCTCTAATGAGGAACTGGCAGCCTTAAATATGTTCAGCTGTCACAGACTTAACCATTATTCCACTCTCAGGTAAATTCTTAAATCCCAACCTTCCACCACAGTACACAATATATAAATTAGAATAAATAAATACATAAATACATTTCACATTTACATATTAATAAATATTTCACACTTTAATGTTACACCAAACCCACTATTATAAAAACCCAGAAACCCAAGCACAACAAGATTCACCACACTCTCTTTACCAATGGTCTCTCCCGGAACCTTTAAATGGTGTCTGGACCCCTGAGGAAACATTTGCCCAAACACCTTGAAGAGGACACAGGCAAGAAAGGTGAGTAATCATTATCTTCCAAACGCTTATTTGCACCGCTTTTATCCCTAGATTTCACACACACATTTGCATTAATTTTCCTTGCTGGTAAACCTTAATCACAATCTCAATCCCCATTCTTTTCTCCTGACAGACAACCACCCCATTCCTTGATGAGGAGCAGCTGTGCAGGATCTGAAATAAGGCTACGAACCGATTTTAAAATTCCCAATAAATAGTCAATAAATATTTAAACTTCTTGTGTGCAAATCCATGCTTAAAGTGCAATGCTAAATAAGGTGCTTGATAAAGTGCTTTTAATAAAGTGAAAGGTGTGCTCTAAAGTGCTACACAGATAATATAATATAAATAAATCTAGTAAGGGAGTCCTCTTCCTTACAGGTCTCCTCACAACAATGATAAGAAAAATAAACTAAGCCAGTATGACATGTTTGTTAATACAGAGACACACATGTTAATGTGATCTCTGGGCTCCCACTCAGAGACACAGGTCTCTGAGTGTCCAGCATTCAGACGGCTACCTGAGGACACTCATGTGAGAGAAAATCTGCTCACACAGATATGTAGAGCCAAATACTGTCAATAAGGCCTCTGCAATGTTCTGAAGACAGTTTAACTTGTCAGGTAGTGATGTCCAGCAGGGCCATGAACATGCACAGCAGTGGATTCCAGCTGCTTTGATGTTGCATTAACCGATATTAACTCAACCAGTTAATGCGAGACAAATCCAGCTGCTTATTAAAGCTTTCTGGTTTGATCAGAAAATAAAACATTGGTCCATACGCCTGAAAGTCCCAAAGACGCATTGTGAATTCTGTCTCGAGTCTACGGATGTATCCGTGTATTTCCGTGGTGCTGATGCTAAGCTGCTGAAGCATTTTGAAGTGTTGGAATGTGGAAAGCTAACAACGTCCCTCTGACCAGTAGGCTAAGTTATTTTTAGCTAATTAAAAGCTGAATCTGGTAGCTGGGGTTGTTAGCTAAGATACTGTCATTAAGAAGCGGCGCAACTAATGTGTCTATGTGAGCTGATTTGCGATGTGCACCGCTGCCGCGGCCATTTATTTTTTGATGCACCTTCTCAGATTAATTCACTGCGTGTCGTGCCCAGGGCTGGACTGGGACAGAAAATCGGCATTTTGACTGGAGACCGGCCCACCAGGTATTAAAGCCATAAAGCCTTTGAATGAAAACAAACGCTGTTGTGACAGTGATGTACACTGTCTTGTTGGTATATGTATGATTTCTATACATTTTACATCAGATAAAAACGTTGGTTGTAAGATTCAGATAATTATTTATTAAAAACTAGACGTTTGAAATGAGAATAAGAAAGTATTTCTTTGTGCCCCCTTTCCCTGTTAATGCCCTACCTGGCCCCCCTGGCAAAACTTTGCTAGACCTGCCCCTGCACAGTTCTGTTCTGCAGCTTCTATGAACTCAGCCTACAAACACATAAATGAACCAGCTGCTGCATGTTCTGGTTAAAGTGGTGCTCCACTTCACAGGTCTCCAGTGACTTCTAGATGCAAGACAGGGGGCCTGGAGTAACTTTGAGTGTGGGACGAGTCCTTTTTGGTTAAGCAGCTGAGTTATATTTCTATTGCCTTAGAGAGGTGGCACACTAGCAGTAACTGAACTTTCAAATTAAGAGCGAAGCTTAAATCAGTCACACACTGACAGCTACTTTTGACCTCTGCTTTATTTACAAGAGCAGCTCACATGTTTTAGAAGATTTCTACATCTGATCACCTTCCTGACACAACCCTCTACGAGTGTCCTAGGACTGTACCAGGGATGGTTCGTTTCTTAATGTAGATGTCCCTACACGATGGAGCAACCAGATCTGAAAATGTATAAATAACCAACTAAAAGGTCCATTAATACACGTGTGTGTGAACCCTCCATATGCTGCTATATGTACTTTTGCCTCTTTTACACATCTAGTTTGTACAATCCACTTTAGTTGATGATCAACATTTCATCTCAGCTCTTTTCCACCAGTTCCTAATAGTCCAAGAACCCAGCATTCCCAGCTGGATCCAAAGTCTACAGTGAACTTCTAGAACTTCTAGAATAGTAAATGGTAAATGGCCTGTATTTGTATAGAGTTTTTCTAGTCCCTAAGGACCCCAAAGCGCTTTACACATCCAGTCATCCACCCATTCACACACACATTCACACACTGGTGATGGCAGCTACATTGTAGCCACAGCCGCCCTGAGGTGCACTGACAGAGGTGAGAGAACTAGAACTTCACCGCTTTTTTTTTTCATTTAAAAAAAAAGTATTTAATTTTATGACTAGATTCAGTTATTTTACAATGGAACAACACATCATATTATATACTCTTTTGAATTTTAGTACAAATGCCAAAGAGTGTAACTTAAACCTGCTCTACACACAGCATGCATTTGGAAGGCTGCGGTTGGTCAAAACTGCAAGAACCTTTAATCTACTTTTGTACTGTTGCACTTCATTTATCCAACATGCTGTGTGGAAATGTACAGTGTTGCTGAAGCTTACTTATAGCTTAGTTCACTGAAGTGAAAATGTATAAATAACCAACTAAAAGGTCCATTAATACACGTGGAATTACTTCACTGAAGTGAAGTAAGCTATAAGATTTCAATAACCATTTTGCTTTATTGCGCCAGAAGAGTAAGGACAGGGCAGGCGGTCTAGACTCAAATTCAGTTCAGGGTTACATTAAACAGTATTGTGGGTATGTGCAAGTATTTACGGATGCTTCAAAGAATCCATCTAGTCAAGTGGGGGTAACAGTAATAATTCCAGACTGAAAGAGGATTAATGATGGAGTGTCTGTGTTTACAGGAAAAATGATAGCGATTCTATTAGCAGTACAGTGGGTGGAAGGTTTGAGGCCATTGGAAGCAATTATTTGTTCAGATTCAAGTGCAGCCTTGGTCACTCTACAGAACGGTCATTCGAAAGGTAGGTCAGATATTTTAATAGAGGTTCAGCAAACTCTTTTCAGGATATATATGATGGGTCTGTCAGTAGTGTTTGTATGGGTCCCGGCTCACTATGGGGTAAGAGGGAATGAAGCAGCGGATAGGTTAGCAAAGGAAGCCACTAATCATAGGATAGTTGATCTGGCCCCTAGAAATGAGGGGTAGATGGCAGAAACAGTGGGAAGAAGAAAGGAGGGGAAGGTGGTTATATAAAATTCAAAGGGGGGTGGGAGTAAGGAGAGCCACAAGAAGGAGTAGGCGAGAGGAGGTGGTGGTGTCAAGACTGAAATTTGGACATATTGAAAAACACTATTCTTGATAGGGAAACAATAATTCAGGGAAATGTGATTATTGTGGAGAGGAGGAAACTTTGGAGGATGTTATTTTGCAGTGTCGGAAGTGTAAGGTAGAGAGGAGACGATGGGTCCAAAATCTCAGTAACATTAATGTGAAATTGGATCTTGTTGGGTTGTTACAGAAGGAGTCGGGGAATAAAGGTTATCAGGCTTCATTTCAGTTTTTGGGTGAAGGAAGATTGTTTGGAAGGATATGAAGTTTGTTTTTGTTTTTTGTGGGGGGGGTGGTTAGCGTGATTCCTGTCCACACTCCATACCAGTGGTGGCGGTAATGCACCATGCAGTTGTTTGCCAACCGCCAATAATACTTACAAGAAGAAGAAGAAGCCCCGGCTCTCTCCAACTCGTGTGATCTCTTTACCTTCATCGTTACTGGATTCTAATTGCCTGTCCAGATTTCCCTGGACCTGTCCCTGTTTCCTCCCTGGATACCTGAGTGTGAGTTTGGAGATTGTGTGTGTTTCTGACAGTGTGGGGTGCACAGAAGAGGAGAGTGGTGTGTGTGACAGTAGCGGAGTGTGGTGTTCGCTTTTTCCTTCCACGTGGACTCCTGGAGCCCCTTTTCCCCTCGCACTGTACACTTGGTGGTTGTCGTAAGAAACCTTTGCCTTCTAATTCCAAGCTCACAGAGTCCTGCGCTTGAGTCCTTTCACTCTTTGTGACAGATTCACAAACAGAAAAAAATGAAACAGTCATGAACGTTCCCAGGAGTGGCTCGTTATCTTTGTGTAATATTAAAATTTGTTTGATGATCTGACTCGTGAGTGGGACGAATGGGGGGAAAAATCATCAAAACCTTGTTTCAGAGCCAGAAGCACACTGTAGAAGCAACCTAAGAGTTTCTCAATGTAAGGAAACGGGCTATCGTTAGTGGCTATTTCAATGATTTGATGCTTTTCAGTTATAGAATAACTCAGAGAGAGTCTGCAGTGAAGGCCTGGCAGAGCATCTCGGGGGAGGCAATGCATCATTTGATTATGTTCATGGTTTTTAGGCTTTGGCATTCGACTTAGGCAATAATTGACTCAGCCAAGTGTTACAAATCTTTCTTATATTTATAATGATGTTAGTTTGTCTGATTACTTTTGAGCCTTTGATTTTCATACACAGTCCCCCAATTTTCAATGTGAAAATGCTAACCTGCTAACTTGTTAATGCTAACAATTTTAAATCCCTCGAATAAAAGTTGAAAGTCTGCACTTGAATCACACCTTAACTGTCTTACTTAAATCCACTGTGGTGGTGTATAGATATGTGTCTGGCTAATTTATCATGGTTAATACTCCTGTGTATACTTAGACATACAATAGCATCAGCGTTTTGTAGAGCTACAGGTTGCACAAACACTTACACATCCCCAAGATTTTAAGCTGATTCTCCCCTCTGTCATAAGAAAACTAATGGCTCATGTCAGAATGTAATAATACCCATTAAAAGAAACTGCTGGACATTATGAACAATGCTGGGCATCCTCTGCACACGGCCATAAACAATCAGAAGAGTCTGTTCAGTGACAGGTTGCTTCTCCCCAAGACAAGAACTAACAGACTTAAAAACTCCTTTGTCCCACACGCCATCAAACTGTTTAACTCCTCTCTGGAGGGGAGAGGGAGGGGAAACAGGAGGACAAAGGAGGGGGGAACAACTAAGCTGTAGTGCCTCTTCACCTCACTGTACAATACCTTGTGCAATACTTTTTGTAAATAGTCAACAGTGCAATAGACTCAATACTTGAAATGTGCAATTCACTTGTATTTTTATTTTTTATTCCTATTTATTCTATTTATCCCCTTTGTATATTTTATTTATATTTGTCTCTGTATTTATATATGTGTGTGTGTGTGTGTGTGTGTGTATATATATATATATATATATATATATATATATATATATATATATATATATATATATATAACAATTCTGTAACTGTAACTTCGGTCGTTGCTGTGCTTTTTGGAAGTTGAATTTCCCAGAGGAACCCAGTTCTATCTTATCTTATCTTATCTAAAAGTACACTTAAGACATTTTCCAGTGCCTCTATAAATGGTGTGAACGATCAGGTTACACATCAATGATTTCATGCTTCAAGTGTGGCAAATTAGGAGGATTTTCTTATTTTGCAACATGTGCCTACACACACAAAACACAACCATCCATTTAGTTTAATTCCAAAAGGTACAAACCAGAATGAATCCATGTTTATGAATAATTTAAGAATTTTACATAAGAGCCTTAGTCTCTAAGTGGATTGAATTTGTGTGCATGTGTGTGTGCACTGTATGCATGTGGGGGTGGTACTTGGTTGGAATACATCTCTATCAGTGTCCAGCCCCATAACAAATAGGGTTTGGCAAATCTGAAGGTCAAATCGAACAGCAAACAGTGGCTTTCAGCCTTGGTCCCTTCTCCTATGAATCCCTAACAAGCCACTCAGCATACAACAACCAGGCAGAGTTTTTGGAAGGCAGCCTATTTCTCAGCTTGTGGCATCTCTCTAATAACACAATCTATTCACCATCATAAATAATGTAGGTGCAAGACTTATGATTCTGTTGTAGTTTTGCTGCAGTAACCCGCATTCAAGGCCATTCCTCAGCTGAGGAAAGATGAGATAATATTGAATATTTTCAGATGGATAACATTTAATTTTTCTTTCAAAGATTTTTTTTTTTGTCTGGAGGCACTTTTACACATTTTTCAGTGTTGTTCATGATGAACAACCCCAATTCCTACAAAAAATACTGGGTAAAGTTTAAATAAAAGGATAATTCAATAATTTGCAAATCTCATAGCCTCACATTCACAACAGAACATAAAAAATAAATCAGATAGTCATTCATTTTCAATTGGACGACAGCAGCAGGGCCATGATTACTGCTGTGTAGTATCCCGGCAGGCCAGTTCAGCACCCACATTTCTATTCTATTACAAATCCGTGCTGCTGTAATAAATGCAGCGTACAGCTGAGCATTGTCTTTCTGAAATATGCAAGATCTTAGCTGAAAAAGATGTCATCTAGCTGGGAGCATATATTGCTCTGAACCTGCCTTTCCCCACTGAGAAATGTGTGCAAGCCCTCCACTCTCCAGTGCAGATGATGCACTGTTCATATAAATGGTAAATGGCCTGCATTTGTATAGCGCTTTTCTAGTCCCTAAGGACCCCAAAGCGCTTCACACTACATTCAGTCATTCACCCATTCACACACACATTCACACACTGGCGATGGCAAGCTACATTGTAGCCACAGCTGCCCTGGGGCGCACTGACAGAGGCGAGGCTGCCAGACACTGGCGCCACCGGGCCCTCTGACCACCACCAGTAGGCAAACATGGGGTTAGTATCTTGCCCAAGGATATTTGGCATGCAGCCAGGAGGCAGCCTGGGATCGAACCACCGACCTTCTGATTAGTGGCTGACCTGCTCTGCCACCTGAGCTACAGCCACCCCATATTCCAAAACAAATTGATTCAATTGACCACAATGGAGTGCCCACCTTCTCCTTCACACAGAGATGCCATCAGATTCTCAGAAGTTTAATGACACTGTGTGCTGTAGAGGATGATGTATTTCAAGTCTGGCCTTAAATTCAAAATGAGATATTATTTTATTATTTTATTTTATATGATACAAAAATGTCTTAGTTTAAACGTTTAATGTGTTTTCTGTTGTTAGTTATGAATAATACAGGTTTATAAGATTTGCAAATCATCACATTTTGTTTTTACTGACACTTTACGCAGTGTCCCATTTTTTTTTCTGAAATAGGGTCGTCGACTGGTGTTAAAAAAAAATGTAGTCTCTGTCACTTTTTTTGAAATCATGTGTTCTTGTACGAAATCTCGAAGAGGTCGACTACCTCCTTCAGCTAAAAACAGATATTGTTCCAAAATGTTTATTAACTTATAAAAAGTTCAAAAGCTTTATAAAGTTCACATAAAGTGGAAATTATATACTATTCATTCTTCTGGAACAAATGGCTGTGGTTGCTGATGGTTAGCCCCACCCCCACGCTTAGACTGACATTTTAAATGCCAAGTTTACGTTCGTCCATCAGTTACTCCACCAATTAATCTAGTGTTTTTTCTTTGTTTTTTGAACCACCACTCAAAATACATTTTATTTTTTAAATAACCCATAAACCTTTTCTTTTAAAAAAATAAATAAAAGGTCATAATTTATAATAGGACGGTTCAATAAAAACAGCAAAAAAAGTATGCATGTAACTGTTGACTACAGCTGGTTTTGGCTACCAAAACTAGGGCTACAAGGACCCAACCCAGGCTCTGGACGGTCGCTGACCAACACTGTGCAGCAACTTCCATATTTTTATTCCAAAAAGTCCTTGGAATATAGTTTTAAGCCACGGTAACATATTCTCTCACACACTTTTTCAGAATTTCTCTATGGCAGAGCTGTCAAGGTGAACTGTCACTACCCCAATATGAATGTAGAAAGAGGGGCTCGCTGAGGGGATGAATGTTGTTTGGGTAGAGCTGGAACTTGTCACATTGCATATGTGGGCCTTGTTTATATGGTGCTTCTCTAACTGCCAAGAGTTAGAGACTACTGGAGATGGCCAGGTGTACATGCCTGTTTCTGTCATGACCAGAGACAAGTTCATGGTAATTAGCAGCACTGTTCACATGGGCAACCTACAACATGACATAGAGAATGGTTGTCATGGCCACACTAGAACGTAAAAGCCAAAATTAGAGTGAGATCGGACTGGGAAGTAGGCATGCATCTCCTGAGAGATGGTGGAATCAGTGACTACTATATGCTAATCACACTTTTTGCAAATGCATTTTGTGTAGAACTATTTAAATATATATGTTTTTTTACTTTTATTTGGACACCTTGTTCGTACACTGTAGTACAAATACAGCATGACTGCCAAAATACACAAGGAGACACGGTCATCAGTACAAACAGTAGATTCTCTGTGGTGCCTGTTCTTATTTCTTTTGATCTTAAAAACTGATTGGTCAACTCCTCATCACATATGTAACTTCAGTCCAAGGTCATATGGTCATTCCTATCCAAGAACAGTGGCTATGACCCTTGTTTGTACTGCCACTGGCTGTTCTCCAGTGTTGTTTCCACTAAGAGTAAAAGCTAAATGGCTGAAATCTGCAACTCTCATATTTCAAGCTCTCTGTGTGTAAATAACAGTCATCTGTGGTTTGCTAACGGTATCATTTTGCTAAATAAAAATGAAACATGTTTTTGATACTAATTCAAGGCAGGATTTGCTCACCATCATATCCTAATTTAATCAGAATCTTAGTACACTGTTATTTATGCTGCATTTGGCCACCTGCTGTATATCGTTTTCAGCGAAATAACTTGCTGGCAGACATTGATCATATTTATTCAGCAGAAACCAGCCACAGAGAAAAAAACACCATATTTTCTTTTAGGAAAGATAACTCTATTTCCCCAGCGTAACAAGCATAGCTAGACAGGAAGCTCGTGGGAGCAGGTGAAGTAATTATGTCACGGTGGAACTGGACACTGATTTTCCTAAATGATGTCAAGGCCTTATATTGCAGAACCAGCCGTGACCTCTGATTATTGCTGAGAGCCTTGAAGGACGAATGGAAGAACGCTAGTACTGGCAACAATAAGGCTGCAGGGATGAGGTTTAGATAACAATGTGCAGTCACACAATTCTATGTGTTTCCTTCAAGAAGATCAATAAGAATGTCCAGATGCACCCATCTATTTTTTAAATTTTTTATTTCTTCTCTCCTCAGCACAGAGGACAACTAAATAAGTTGAAGTCTAAGAATGTCTGAATGCAGTCAGGCAGACAGTAGCGTGGTGTGTTTCACTAGGAGGAAAACATCTTTTCTGGAGAGAAATTAGCAGATATGGTCTAGATGTCGTCACAGCAGCAAGACACAATACACATGAGTCTCTCGAGTCAAACTGTGTAGCCCTCGTAGATTACAGCAAACAGTGGGAACATTATTCAAAATTAACGATGAGAAAGTTCCAGAACTCCAAAGAGCTGCTGTCCCATTCATGTTTCTTGTGAAGCACTGAGGCCTTCCAGCACTTTTGTTATTAGGAGACCACTCTCTGAAATTCTCATACTGAACACTTGAACATGTCCATTCCTAATGTTCAGCCCACTTAGAAAGCAACCCCATAAATTGTAACCCAATATCCCACAAACTTCCTTGTGCTCGAACAATCCAAGTTTGAGGGAAAAGGGGATCTTTTTCTTGTCTTTAGTGGGTGGGGTTCCACTATACTCAAACCAAACCAACTAAAAAGCAGAGTCAAACTGGGGCTCTGTCCAAGGTGTACCCAGTCTGTCGTCCTGTGGTAGCTATGATAGGCTCCAGCACCCCTCCGAAGATCCCGATAAGGATAAGCTGAAGAGCATGGACGGATGAGTAACTGCATGATAGGACACCATGCTGACAAACAATACTGACCCTACATGGTTGCTATCACGTTAAATGACAATAATCCCTCTACTTGACCTTTCAGTCCTTGCGTCTGTAATTTTCACAGTAAACAGTGAACATTATGACTAAGAGGATAATGATTCATCAACACACCCTTTCATTCAACTCTCCTCAACATTTTTGAATACTGCATGCTGTGTCTATAGCAACAGGGAAAAAAGTGACTAACTGACCACGTTTATATCTCTGGTGGTTGCCAGCGTGCCATGGACGATAGAGCTCTTAATGTTTTTCAAAGTGATTTTAAAAAAGATCACTTTAGAAGCAAGTGATAAGAGATGAGAGACAAACAGAGACTCAGCTCCTTTTAAGAGAATGAGGCCATGCAACAAACACTTTCCATCATTTGCCATAGAAAAAGGGTGCATGTGCCACTGAATGAGCAGGTGTTCAGATGAGCTTTGTGTGTGTGCATTTACATGTATGATGGTGTGAGTGTTTGCTCATGCATACTCTCCCTCAGGTGTGTGTTCACACCTGCTCATGTGTTGGACCACAGAAATCACTCCATTTCTCTGCAGAGGGACCACTTCCTCCCACCTGTCATTCCTGGCATCAGTTTTGTTAGTGTGTGTGTGTGAGATGACATGTCTGTTATGTTGGAAGCAGTGAGTGTGTGCTCACGCTCGCCGCACTCAGTGGGTGTCCACACTGTATGACAGTGAAAGCTGTCTAAAGTACTCACTCCAAAAAACAATACTCTGTATGGATCTGCTCTGGTTTTCCTCATTTTATTTTATACATTATACATGAATGTAACATATAATGTATGAGGATGCTCATTTTAAACATGGAGGGGGGGCTGGAGCCCATCCCAGCTACCATGGGGGGAGAGGCAGGGTACACCCTGGACAGGTCACCAGTCTGTCTTTAACACATAGAGACAGACAACCATCACCGATTAGCCTGTCCCCAGTAACTGCATGTCTTTGGACTGTGGGAGGAAGCCCGGAAACCAAATTTGATTTTGAGTGTATTTTCCGTTAGCTATAATAGCCTGAATAACAGATCCCATTTAAAAAGGATAGATTTATAAAGTGTCATTGGAGTTGACTGATGTGCTAGCAGCATGACAAACATCTGTATTTATGTACACCTACAGTGTACAATCAAAGAATGCAGTGCAGTTTGATGCATGTCACTGCTGACAGCACAAACAGCGCTGCTACAGCTTTGGTGTCAACAACATAGATTTCGAATAGAGAAAGTTTAGTTTACAGTTATTCCCAGGTGGAATGCAAACCCAAATGAATGCATATATGTTATTAAAAGGCAGAAAATAAAAGAAACATAATCCACCTGTATGAGGGCGGAGGGCTGCACACGATCATTTTACAAAACCTGGAAATGTCTCTGTTTCCGAAGCCTATTTATTGCTTGTTTGTTGTTTTTGTGTGGGGTTTTTTTTTTTATTATTATTCTTCAGTTCAGTAAAATATTTAAATCTTTTGATTCCAGATGATAAGCTTGCTCCAGACTATAGAGTGGGTGTGCATAGTGGGCACCTATATATAAACTATCACCCTGAGAGCTCAGAGCCCTCAAACCTAAGAGCAATTAATTTAAAATAAGAGGACAAATTGTAATTCCAAACAATGCTGTTCCCTCAGACAGCCTTTTTGCCAAAGTGTTTTATGAAGTTAAAGTTGATTATTCTGTAATACAGAAACTGAAATATAGGAATTTTAAATTTCCTTGCTGTAAAGAATGGGACATTTTGGTTTCCGATTTCTTATTTCTATGTTGGATTTATTCATTTTTTATATTTCCGTGTCTGTAGGATGTTTCAGCATTATTGTGTTTGTATCAGAAACTAAAGTATCAACCAAGTTATTCATGACAAATTTGACTCTTTTTTTGTGAGGATGAGGAGGCCAACCTCTGGTGCAGAGGTAGGTGGTAAGAGAAGTATTAGTAGATATAGTGATGAAAAATTAAAAACCAAAATAGAAAGAGAGAGTTTGAATATTTGCTCTTTTGCTTTATAAATCTTTGGCAAACATCACCACATAAGCAGAGGTGAACATAAGTGCAGGTGCGCATTTGCTGTCAAAATAAAAGACGCGCACCAGATAAGAAGTTGCAACGTGCGTTTGTGTACATAAGATTTTGTTTTGTTTCAAACATTTGTTTAGAACTCTTAAAGATGTCGAAAAAGCAAGCTCCTTTAAGCAATTACTTTGGTGTTCCTCCACCTCCAAAGAAATGTCAGCAGGAGTCCGAACCACAAAAGAAGCGCGTATTCTCGGAAAAGTGGTTGCAGGAGGTGAGCTGGCTTCAAACAAATGATGAACGCACAGAGATGTGGTGCGGAATGTGCCGTGAAAATCCCACTCTAGCGGACAAAAACAGTGCCTTCTATATGTACGCAAACACGCGTTGCAACTTCTTATCTGGTGCGTGTCTTTTATTTTGACAGCGAATGCGCACATGCGGACCACTTATGTGCACCCGTGCACATAAATTATATGTACCTGTGAAAGCACTTTTAGTGTAAAATAAGTTTGTACACCACGGCAGTTTTCATCACTGATAGCAAAAAGTGTTGGCAGAATTCATGAAACACTACCGGCCTTCAGTTAAAGTCACAAACAGCTGCATCCGCCCGCTCACAGTACAGTTATATCTTAAAATGCCTTCACAGGTGGTGTTCTGTATACGTAACTGCCTATGTCTTCAACATCAACCAGTATCTGTGCAACATAAGGAGATGAGACTGGCAGTGTTGTTATGGCCTTTGGATAAATTTACTTTCTGCAACACACAGAAACTCTTTCACACACACACACACACACACACACACACACACACACACACACACACACACACACACACACACATTCACACATACTACAATGTGCACACTGCACACCCTGGAGCATCTTTTACAGCTAAAATTGTTTAGTGTCTAAAACTGCAGCTCCTCTGATGGACACTTGGGCGAGGCTCAAAAAGTCATGGCTGTAACTTCTATGTTAAAAAGCCCCCCTTACATACATGTGTATAGCTGAAAACGAGCTTCTGTCTCTATAGTTAATTCTGCCTTTCCTTCACTATATGGAAAACTATTTTGTGCCAAAGCTTCCATTGCCACAGGTGTATAAAATCAACCACTTTGCCATGCAGTCTGCCTTCACTTTAACATATTTGAAGGAATGGGGTTTTCTCAAGAACTGACACTGTAACAGCAAGAATAATGTCAACACTTCAGTTTGTAAATTTCCTTCCTCCTAGATATTCCAACTGTAAGTGGTGTTATTGCAAACCACAGCAACCACAACCTTGCAGACCACATAAAGCTAAGTCACCACTGCTTTCCTCACTCAGTAACTGCAGTAACTGCCTCAATAGATGTTAGCATCACCATAAGAACTGTGCACCCAGAGCATCAAGGCCAAGTATCTCCTGCTGGTGTAAAGGTGGCACACTACTTTTATCACTGCATTGTAAGAACTGTACAGTTTTGTTTTTGTACAGTTTCTGATTTTAAATCAATGCTGGTGCAAGTTTAATGTCCAGGATGAAAAAAAAACAAACAAACCCTATTTTAGGCCAAATTCTGGAAACTAAAGTCTACAGATACAGTTTGGTAGGTCACAAGTTCACATTCCAGCTTGTCATCCAAATATGGTCACTTGTGTCATCAGCAAAACCCCAAATTACTAATGTAAAAAAAAAAGTTCAAAACAGAGCTTCACAAATCAGCACGCTTTGTTGTAGTGACTATGTTAATTTATTATACAAAGTCTTTCATGTTGCCCTAGATATGTCCTGCAGTGTGTGTGTCTGCATATGTTTTGGTGCATTTAGCTATAAAAATACATTTCTGCATTATTTCCCTAGTCAAGTAACCCTAACATGTTAAATGGTTGTCTCTAAGCTCTCTCCATTATAGATAGCTGTGGTAAAATATAAATGACTGGGTTGAGTGGCTTCTCCCAGCGTAGTATGCTGAGCTATGTTGAGTGTGGAGGGGGTCAAAAGGCTGGGAGAACTGACGTTTTGCAGAGGTTGTGAAGGAAAACCCACAAATATGATAAGTCTCAAACACGCTGCATGTATCCTTGCAAACATGAAAGATAATGTTGTTGTTTAGACGGTAAACTTGCTTCATTCTTGTCTACAAAGCTGATCTATACGTGCGTTTATACAGTGACACGTGGCGATACTGTAAAAGAAAGTATCAGAATCAGAATCAGAATCAGAAACTTTATTGTCATTGTCATGAGAACAACGAAATTAAGAATGGTCCCCGATCATTGCATCATCCCTAGCAATATCAAAATATAAATAAAACAATAAAATTCAATAAATAAAATAGATAGAATACTTAAAATACTAATAAGATATAACAGTAAAACATTCACATACATTCCCACACACATGCTTCAGACCGTGCATAGATTAACACAAGAGTGGCGTGATGGACATTTTTTTGTAGTATTCAGATGTGTTATTGCAGTTGGATAACAGCTGTGTTTGAGTCTATTAGTCCTTGCTCTGATTGCCCTGTACCGTCTGCCTGAGGGCAACAGTTCGAACAGGGAGTGGCCAGGATGTGAGGTGTCTTTTATGATGTTTTGGGCCTTTTTAAAACAGTGGGCGTTGTGTAGAACTTCCAGTGTGGGGAGAGGGCAGCCAGTGATCTTTTGGGCGGTGTTAATGATCCCTTGGAGTGCTTTCCTCTGAGCCCCTGTGCAGCTAGTGTACCAGATGCATATGCAGTAAGTTAGAACACTCTCAATGGTGGCTCTGTAGAAGGACACCAGCAGTCTCTGTGTGATGTTATTCCTCCTGAGAATTCTCAGGAAGTACAGTCTCTGTTGGGCCTTTTTCAGCAGCTCGGAGGTGTTCACACTCCAGGAAAGGTTCTCCTCTATATTGACTAAGCTTGCCACCCTTTCTACACAGTCCCCATTTATGAATAGTGGTTGGATCTCTGCCTTTTTCCTTCTGAAGTCTATTATGAGTTCTTTGGTTTTTGAAGTGTTGAGGAGGAGGTTATTGGCCTTACACCATGACGTCAGCTGCTCCACCTCGTCTCTGTACGTAGACTCGTCTCCCTTGGAAATGAGCCCCACCACTGTGGTGTCATCTGCAAATTTCACAAAGATGTTGCTGTGGTGGCGAGGAGTGCAGTCGTGTGTGTAGAGAGAGTAGAGCAGTGGACTGAGCACACAGCCCTGGGGTGAGCCAGTGCTGAGACTCAGGGCTGAGGATGTGTGATGGCCAACTCTGACTCTCTGTCTACGGCCCGAGAGGAAGCTATTGATCCACATGCAGGTGCTGTATGGAAGCCCCAGGTCTTGTAGCTTGGCCACCAGTTTGTGTGGAAGGATGGTGTTAAAAGCTGAGCAGTAATCCACGAAGAGCATCCGCACATAGCTACCATGCTCTTCCAGGTGAGTTAATGCAGCATGGAGTGCTGTGGCTACAGCGTCTTCCGTGGATCGGTTTGCTCTGTAGGCAAACTGGTGTGGATCCAGGCTGCGGGGCAGGGCTGCTGTGATGTGTCTGCGGACCAGCTTCTCAAAGCATTTCATTACCACTGGGGTGAGTGCCACCGGTCTGTAGTCATTCAGGCCGGTGATGTGGGGCTTCTTAGGCAAGGGGACTATGGTGGAGGACTTCAGGCAGAGTGGGACAGTCGCCTGTGCGAGGGATTTGTTGAAAATCCTGGTGAAGATCCCAGCCAGCTGTCCTGCACAATCCCTCAATATTCGACCTGGCACACCATCAGGACCCGCCGCCTTCCTCGGGTTAACAGCCTGCAGCATGCGCCTCACCTCGTGCTCTTCCAGGGTGAGGGTGGTGCTGCTATGGGTGGCGTGTTGCTGCTGTGGCTCCAATACCTCCGGTACCCTGGTCTCAAAGCGGGCAAAGAAGATATTCAGCTCCTCTGCCAGCTCCAGGTCACCGTCCGCAGCTCCGAGATTGATCTTATAGTTGGTTAGGTGCTGGATGCCTTGCCACACCTGCCGGCTGGTATTACTCTTCAAATGGTCCTCGATCCTCCTCCTATAGTCCCCCTTTGCCTCTCTGATGCCTCTCTTCAGGTTGGATCGGGCTGTGGTGTAGTAATCCCTGTTGCCAGACCTGAACGCAATGTTCCTCTCCTTCAGCAGCTGCCTGACCTCCCGGGTCATCCAGGGCTTTTGGTTGGGATAAGCCCGGATCCGTTTGACTGCTGTAACAGTGTCTATGCAGTGTTTTATATAGCAGAGGACACCGTCTGTGAACATTTCCAAGTCCTGATGTTCAAAGATATCCCAGTTAGTCCTGTCAAAACAGTCCTGCAGCTGCTGAGAGGCACCCTCTGGCCATATGGTAATATTCTTTGTGATGGTAAGAGCAGTTTTCTTGAGGGGGGCATATGCAGGGATTAGAAACAGTGACAAGTGGTCAGACTGACCCAGATGTGGCAAAGGTCTGGCCCTGTAGCCCATTTTGATGTTGGAATAAACTTTGTCCAGAATCTTGTCACCCCTAGTGGCACACTTGACGTGCTGGTGGAATTTGGGGATTGCTCTTTTTAAGTCTGCGTGATTGAAGTCCCCTGCTACGATATGTACAGCGTCAGGGTAAGTGCTCTGTTTATTATTGATGTTTGTATGCAGGAGTGCGATCGCAGAGTTAGCATTAGCATCTGGTGGTATGTAAACAGCTGTTATTATGACAACGGTGAACTCCCTAGGTAGGTAGATGGGCCTGCATTTACCAGTCAGATATTCAATGTCCGGTGAACAGTGACGGTCTATTATCACTGTGTTGGTACACCAGCTGTTGTTCACATACATACAGAGCCCCCCTCCTTTGCGCTTACCGGAGTCCACTGTTCGGTCATGTCGCTGTGTGGTATAGCCTGCTAGCTCAATAGCAGAGTCTGGAATGGATTGATGTAGCCAGGATTCAGTGATAAGAAGGATGCATGAGTCTTTGATGAAGTTATTCGCTGCTATTTGCAATCTCAATTCGTCCAACTTGTTCGCGAGGGATCTGGCATTTGTGATGAATAGGCTGGGGAGCGGTGGTTTGAGTGGCTGCCTCCGTAGCCTGGCTAGCGCGCCGGCCCTGCAGCCTCGCCGTCTCCTTCTCTCTCGACGCCGCCTGTGCCTCCACCCCGAAGGGATAACAATCCATGGGGAGCCCGGACTCCTCGCTATTTCCACCGGTATCTTGTGTAAGCAGACAAATTTGCTAGTCACGCTCTCGCGGTAGCTTACTCCAATCTTGAGGAGATCATGTCGGCTATAGATGTTATTCGCTTGGCTGGTAGAACACAAAAACAAACATAAGGCGTACAAAATTATCCAAACATAGCATCGATCGGTAGAACACTGAGCTGCTGCAACTACGTGCGCCGCCATCTTGAAAGCAGAAATAGTTGAGAACAATACTGTATTGTCACACAGTAACAATATCTGAGACAGATTATTATAATATGCTAAGCATACTTTTTAAATCAATGCCATATACACCATACAAATACCTCTAAGAAAGTGTATTATACTTTTTGATGCTTATACAGTCCATAATATATAATTTTATATAATTTATATAATTTTATAGTATAATATATACATAATTTTGTAAGCATATTGGTAACTGTAACTAATAAACTGCCTTGACCCAGTGGTTTTTCAGTACTTAATGATTACTAGAGTTTGTTAAGCAAAGTGAAAAAAATCATTGACGTGTTACTCAGCAGTTACTACTTAAGATACATTTTCTTAATAATCTTAAGAAATTTGTTTAGTTCTTTTCTTTAAAATTAAAGGTAATAAGAGAACAGCTGAAAGTAGCTTTATTGGTGTTGTGTAAGGGCAAGCAGGCTGGCTGTGCTTGTCCTGTGAAATCTAAAAGTGAACAAAAAAATGAAGCACCAATTAAAAGCAATCTCTTTGTGCTCAACAGCGTTCTGTCAAAAAAGTGTATCATTTCTTTTCATCCATCCTTTAAATTACTGCCATCCTGTAGTTGCAGTTGTTTAATCCAACTGTGACTATGAGCTAAGGAAATCTGCATGCGGCCAGCGTTTCAATGTCCACATCCCGTTAAGAAAGCCTGAGCTTGTCAAGCTGAGAATCCAGCAATTTTTTATACGACTTTCACGTTTGAGTTGTTGATAAACCTCCAGTGTTTGACAGAAAACTGAAAGACCAGCATGCCAGACAAGCTTCCACTGGCTCTGCTTTCACTGCTCTGAGATCAGCAAAGAAAGCCTTGGTGATGGAGAGGAGAAGTTGACTCTTGCCATGTCTGCTTTAGTAAGACAAACAAGTTGAATAGGTGCATACTTGGTTAGCACTTTTCAATTTAGATACCCTGAGAAATTACTTGGTTGAGAAAAAGTTTTCTCAGCTGTTTTGCTACATCATCTTTATTTTTTATTGTATTAATTTTTAATCTCCTGCAGATATTGACAGATCACCAATGTGCAGAAGCTGACCAAGAAAGAATCTTTTTGCTGTAAATTAATCAGAATCCCGTCAGATCCTGTCCAGCTCCTCATCATGAGGTTTCATTTAAGTGAATTATTGATTACAAATTGAAGCTTTTAACATCCTACTGGGAAACTCCTCTAAACTATTGTGTTTGCACCTCGGCTCCGCCTCATTAGCAATCTGAGTAGTCACAGCAAGTCTGTCTAATACATCTAATACATCTGCGTATGAGTGTGTGTGTGTGTGTGTGTGTGTGTGTGTGTGTGTGTGTGTGTGTGTGTGTCCACATCTTGTTGATTGTGTCGTAGCAGAACTCTGTTGCACTATTTATTTAATCAACACAAAGCCTTGTTGAATTACTTAATTATTAGATCAAACTGCTTTTGTCCCACTAAATCACCGACCGAGTTTGTGTGTGTGGTTGTTTGGAATATTGAACAACCTCAAAACCTGTGAGTGTGAATGTGAGCTGTAATGATCACTAGTACTGAGAGTTCTGAACAAAAACACACACAGTCTATTATTGATAAGCATAAAATGCTCTAATTCACCAAGCCTGAAGTCAATACAACAAATTATGGTTTAGACTACAAATTCGCACTGGCTTTTGCTGAGTATTATAGTATTACACGTCACACACACACACACACACACACACACACACACACAAACAGTTGTATAATAAACGTGCTGTCATGTCATTAAAGAAGAACATGCCACTTCTTCTGCTCTCACTTCAGAATAACATTGCTTCCATGCAATGCCGGCGTTTGCAGTGTTCATTCATGCAGTCAGGTACTTTTGCATGCTTGCTCTGTGCCTGACAACACAAATGCATGTTTGCTTGTGAGATTGAGTGTGTGTGGGAGTGTGAGTGAGTCATTATGGGTGTGAGGCAGCGGTCGGAATCCATGGAGTCTCATTAATGGCTTCATTAAGGCCAGTGAGATCTCATTTGGGCCGAGTGAATTATTCAACCTGTGAGTCAGTCAGACCCCCACAGACACCTGCAGACACCACCCAGGTAGAGAGCGAGAGAGGGAGAGAGACAGAAGGAGGAAAGTGGCTGAAATAATAATTTAATCCAGAAAAACCAAGAGAATATGTGGTAGTGAGAAAAAAACTGAGGTTATTAAATGTACAGATACTTGATTTAATGGTTCTGAATAGACTAGTATATGACCTATTACAGTTTTTTACAGACGCTAGGACACATTTCTCAATACTTAGGTCACGTTTGCAAAACTCCTCACACAGTGAGCACAACAGAAGTCTATGTGGGCTAAACTGAGGACCAGTTATCATTGTTTTGGCACAAAATGCATTCAATGACTACATCTCTCAAATTTCATGAATCATCTTCTCACTCAGACACAACAACTGCCAAAAATCTTTGTACGGACAGGACATTTTGCATGTGCTTACATACTGTTTTCAAAACTGTTAAACTTATGGCCAAAACAATAACACAATGCAAAACTTGAAAAGACAGCAAAATTCAACAACAATATTTTATTGAAACATATTTTAAATCTAAAAATGCAGTTTAACCAGCCACAGCTTATTCTCATTGTAGATGAACATCTACACAGGTGTTACTCCTTCAATTTTTCAACTCCTTCAATTCTGGCATGCCAGAAGATTCTTTCCTAGGTGTATTGCCCTAGATGACATAAGATGTGATGTGGATGAGAACCTGTGGCCAAATGGAGAAGACCGAGTAGATTAGCATTACTATTGTATGTGTATCAGTGGATGGTGTGTATACAAATTCTTGTATTTTGGGATTACTTAGTGCAAAAAAATAAAAAATACATAAACAAATATTAACGAATTCTGCATGATGTCTGATTCATTCCAGTAACATATATTGAAATTATAAACAGAGATGTGTCCTTGTTTTACACAAGTAAACACTGTGTAATGCTACATGTTGTTAGTGTTTTTTAGGTCATTGTTTTGTGGGTGACAAAGTGTGTTTGTCGGCTGTCAACCTTTGCTAGTGTTCTGGAAGAATGAGTTTATTTGAGACCTGAATGAAGTGTTTTGGTAGTTGTAGTGCATTTTGAATGTGAAATGAACTGCTTTGCCAAGCTGACGGTCAGTTAGGAGAATTGTGTGAAGTGTTTTGCAAAAGTGACCTAAGTATTGAGAAATGTGTCCTAGCGTCTGTAAAAAACTGTAAACATAATGTACACATATACTGTACATAAAGTATTGTGAACCAGTGAGCAACTCTTGCATGTAAACATAAGGCCGGTCTGTTACTCAGATCATTCTTTGATTCTCTTCCGTCTCAGCACAATCAGCCACTTTGGTACCAAAAAGCAAACTAAGAAAAAAAGCAGAAGAAAAAAATAAGCAGTTTGACTGAAGATTGAAGAGAAAAGAAAAAAGATATTTATAAAATACAGAACAGCCGTCACAACTGGCAGACCAACATCTGGTTCCTTTCATTTGAGTTGTTTTGCGAGACAACCAATCCCCAGAATAACCCAGAATAGTTCACAACCCACAAAGGTTTGTGAAACAGTTACATTTGTTGAGTTTTTTGGTTTAAGCAATTCATTGTGGCCATTCTTTGATCTTTTGACCTTTTATAATATAATTATGGTCCAGTGAAAATCTTTATCAACTCTTCCTGTTTAAATAAAGGTAGGCAGCGCCTCATATGGCAAACGAACACAGTGTAGCCACCTGGTAAGAGCAGTGACTTCACTTTTCCTGTCTGCATGTGCAACAAGGTATCGCCGTTGACATTTTAGCTGTGGATATGTTGAGCCTCCTTATTATTTTTGCTTTCCTATCTCCAAAGGTTGACCTGGCTGAGTAACTGCAGTGGCAAAAGCTATAAAAAGAAGACCAGTTGTAACCTCTCTCCCTTTCTCTGAAATTCACCTCCATACTTCACTCCTTCCAATAATTGGCCAGTGCTTTAGTTCCCGTGGACAACAACTGACACAGAAAAGACTGTAAACACAGTCATCTCAACAAATACTTTTCCCCTTCTATAACGTGAAAACCTCTTTGATTTATCACCCTGTTTGGAACTGCTTTAAGTGAACTTTCTTTGGGTTGATTTAACTGCATGAGAAGTTTGTGTCTGTTGTTCATTTTTCAGTATATGTTCAAACAAGACATTGCTGTAAAAGACCATAATGCTCAGCCAAACTACATTACCAAAATTAAGTTTAAATGAATTCATGTGTATTGTCATAGAATGGAAATATGAAACATGTGCAACACTTACAGACACGCAAATGTAACAAACAACCCAATAACATCCATCTTTATCAATTTGAAACGATCTAACGTGTTACGGAAAAACGATATCGTCTACATTAGGATGGAGTTTGGAGCACGTGCTTGTTCATTTGCTGTAAGCATGGCTGTCTTGCCAAAATACAAGATCTAACACATAATAATGTTTTAACTAACCCTGAATTTTTGGGAACAACTGCTGAAGTAATTCTTTTTTCAGCTGTTGATAACATTTATAAAGTAAGAAATAAATGCACAGCTTTCTTTCAGTCAGGCTTCAACTCTGGTTGGATGGCCAGACTTTAGCCACGCTCACCGTTTGGCTCTATGTCTGCTGCAGAAGCCCTGAGTTCTTATCTCCACTTCACTTTTCAAAACTAGCTTGGAAAGTTCTTGAACATACATCCAAACCTTCCAGTTCCTGCTGTCCCCTCGCTTCTCAAAATGCCACAAGTCATCATTCAAAAATGACATCGCAACTTTTAACCTCAAAGTAATCTTTGACTTTGACCACACACACAGACAGACACACACACACACACGTTTCCTTATCATGTGTTGCAGCTGCAAACTGCACCTGTGCCACACGCTCGCACAAAAATGAAATGCACACCTGCCATCCTTCAGTGGTCACACAAGGAGTCCACACAAACACATGTGTGCACACATATGTGGGGTAATCAGTGTGACTAAACAACCTGCGTGTTGCAGTGAAGGCTCTATCAATCATTTCGAAGCTGAGAGCAGGTAGGGAGCCCTAATGTGTATGACTGTGTACGTGACAAATAAAATTTGAATTTGAATTTGAATTTTGAATTTAATGGCACTTTGTATGTGTGTAGGCAGTATCTAGTGCATGTTTGTGACAAAGAGCAGGGCGTTAGGGATTACTCACCCTAAAACTGTGTGTGTGTGTGTGTGTGTGTGTGTGTGTGTGTGTGTGTGTGTGTGTGTGTGTGTCTTTCCAGAATGAATCTCTGGACTTTTCCCTCCCCCTTCGGTTACTGGACATATAACATAAATGGGATTTCTGACTGAGATAAAAGAGGGTCTCCAAACTTAACTGAATTATTTTCATTATTTTCCCATTTTAATTAGAAACGGGAAAATTGTGGGCTGCATGTTAGAGGCAGTCCTTAACCTTAACCTCCTGCTCAGCTGCATTTGCAGTTCAGGCTAGGATTTGGTTGTCTTTTTTGTAAACAACCATAATATGGTAAAAAAAAAACAGAAGCACATTCACAGAAATTCAATTCCATTTTATTTATACAGCACCAAACACAGCAAAAGTTGCCTTAAGGGCGACTTTATATTTGCTGGTGCTTTATATTGTAAAGTAGACCCTACAATAATATGAGAAAAACCCAACAATCATATGACCCCCTATGAGCAAGCACTTTAGCGACAGTGGGAAGGAAAAACTCCCTTTTAACAGGAAGAAACCTCCGGCAGAACCAGGCTCAGGGAGGGGCGGGGCGTAACCACCCTGCAGAACTTTTATAATAAGGTTTTTCATTTGTTTATAGCAAAGCTTTGCTATAAACAAGTTGTAAAAGGAGAAATGCCAGTTGTGAGGATATTTCCTATTTTCATTAGTCTGCTCATGTTAATTAAAAGCACATTGATGGATTGAACATTTGACAGCAGCCGCTGCTGCCTGGATGATGTGTAAGCTTTGCCTCTCTCACTGTCACATTGAACAAGGACAAGCAATGCAATTCCATAAACTGAAGCAATGTGCCATTATCCAATTTGTAAAATAAAACTTGAACAAGCTTGCACAATGGACAGAGACCATTAGTCTTCAAAGTAAACGCTGCGCTTTTTGCATAAATCGAATGTGTTTGAATATATTGTGGATGCTGTGATGCAGGTTGATAAACAGATGGATTTATTTGATATACTAACACAATCTTGTAGTTGAAACCTGTATTCATTCATAGAATTCCCAGTTTACTGCAGCTTATGCCTTTATAAAGTTTCACAGAAACACTAATCTTTCCTTTTTTCGCACTAGTCACACAGCTACTGTATGGAGATATTGACAAGGAGACCGAGTATTTGCATGGTTAGAATAATCCCTATGACTGTTTGATCTTTCCTGTCTTTACCACATGACTGTCATTTCTGAAGCTGATGTTCCCGATGTATTTGTCACAGTCAGTGCTCATGTGTTATGCTTTCACCTAATCACATCGACTACTGCTTACCAGTTCACTAAACTGTAGGTTGTAGAGACTCTCCTCAGTCTGATTCATATGCAGAAGAGTCCTTAAATACCTTTGGCATTTGGTATTGCACTTGTCTCCTTAACTTGGTGCTTCTTTGAAGTCACACTGCCCTGAATTAAACCATCAGTTGTGGTTAAATAAGTTTAAAGGAAGTGAATAAGGCAAAAGTGCCTCATGTAATTTGAAAAAAAAAAATGTCTAAACAAATTTTTGAACACTGTCAAGACTTCAGGAATGAAATATCTTTCCAAAGAAACACTTTTTGATTTCTATTCATTCCAACAGACCAACCAAGCAAACTTAGCTCTGTCCTTCACCTCCCTGCTGCTATTTTTCCTTTGTCCTCTTTTGAATTTTGGCCCAACAATCAAATCAGCAGTTAAAGCCTTTTGTTTGTTTTTTTTTAGTTACGACTTTTAAATAAAGCTATTCTTTTTATTTTATTTTAATGATGCTGAGATGCTCATTTATGCTTTTATTGCAATTCATTATGTGACTATAATGATATAGATAGATTCATTATATATAAAATTATATATATAATTATATATTTATTCATTCAAATAGTTGCTGTTAGACTCCTGACTGGTCATATTTTGCCTGTTCTTAAATCGTTGCTGTATAGGATTATGTAACCAGTATGTACCAAAATATATAAACAATGGGCAAATCAAAAGATTTCAGGAACAACAGGAGCCCAGAGGATGGGTAACCACAATGAAAACACAACTGCAAATGATGAAGCAATAGTTCAACTGTATTTGAAATTTGTGCACTGTATTGCATTTACAATAACAACCAAAATTGTGTGTGCGCACACAGATACCCAAAATAAAAAAGAAAAGAATGTTAGACCCGGGTCTTTTAAAGTGTCAATAGGATACAGATCAGGCCTGTTTGGTGATCTGGTGAGTTATTGGTGTGAGTTCAGTCCACGATCGATGTATGGTTTGCACTGTTTTGTCCTACCACAGTTCAGGCAACCAGACTTCAAGATTCAATTCCAAATGGGCTGTGGCTCGCCATCCATTGCAATGGAAAAGTATTCCTCTTCTGTGGATTTCCACAAAGTCTGTAATCCAATGTTCTCCGAGGAGTCTCGGCTCCTTTCTCCAACTCAAAAAACCTGACCAGTGCAAAGCACTTCGTATTCATAAAACTAGCTTCGGCTATCCAAATCTGGCGGCTAATCAAGCAGACACCAACAGCTTCGCTGTTTCAACAGCTACCACGTTTTCCCCACAGGTACAGCTATGGCGCGTGTGGTCTAAGCAGCCTTAGCAGCGCAACCAAACATGAAAAAACAAGGCGGGACAAACAATCCCATTGGTTGGACTGCATTTGTATCCAGGTAAAAAAAATAACCTTTGAGAAACAAAAATAAATAAATAACACAAATAATGCAATTCCATACAAAATAATTTGGATTTTTTCTTTAGAGTCTCGCTCCAATCATGAGTGTTTTTAACTGAACAGAATAAAACACCTTTAATAATAATTACAATAAACGGTCTCTAATTCCATCTGTTTGCCACTGGGCTACAATTAGATTTAAAGTGCTGCTGATCACAAACAGATACTTGAACTTACTCTGGTTATCAGTGAGAAGTTTAGAAAGCAGTCAAAATCAATCCAAACAAGTTTTGATGGCAATAATTGATATGTTTAACATGAATTCAATTAATCTCTAGTTTATGACCCAAGTTCAATAAACTACCCAAACCCTGAGGCAATGTCCCCAGGCCAGGTGAAAGAGCCTATTCTCTCACTACCTTCAGGTGTGCAATATTCATAAAGCCAGCAGGGCCCATGTTCATTTATGAAGGTTTTTGTACTTCTGGGACTGGTGCAAATAATGTAAAGTGACAGTTCACTGTTAATGTATTTGATTTAGGCCGCACGGTTTAATTATTTTGCACAGTTGACGAATGCAACTTTGAACCTGTGTCAGCTCAAACAGATCCCAGATATAGAGAGCAAATAAATTCACTGAGAAATGGTAGAAATATATTAATATGCTCCAGCAACAGATTCTGCCTTTATGGGTCAGTATGTAACTTGTTTCTTTTTTTTTCTGCATTATTTAAAACCATTTGTTGTAGCTCAACTAATGGATGGAGAGATCAGCACCCCGCCCTGTGACAACAATAGCAATGACTCAGGAGCAACTCCCAGGTTGATGTCTGTGAAGGTTCTCCCAGGTTGATATTATCCTGATAGATGGCAGCAGCATCCTGCTTTCCCCTGAGACATCTGCTAGAATACATTTTATTCCTGTTTGTTTCTTTGAAATAGTTTAAATTATTTACAGAAAATGTTGATTTCTTGTGTTGCAATATTAGGTCATATGAATATCTGAAAGAACTAATTTCTTCTGGAACTGAAGAGCAAATCCAGCCTGACTGACAGCAAACCGGCTGATTGGTTTGTCGTTTTAAGGGACTGGACCAAGAACTGCTTTGCAGTGTAACTAAAATTAGAACTTAATATTTGTTCGACTGTATCATGTGAAGCAAAATAAAAGTACCAGTTAATCACCTAATTCCTGCATTAAAATGTTTCTTTCTGTGGCCTCTGAATTTCATGAATAGTGTGCAAATAAAAGGCAGAGATGTATTCACATCTTCCTACCACTTCAGACCTGCGATGATTCTCATATCTTGAATCTGTGTTTCCAGAGAAGAAAAAAGGTGAATCTGATTGAAAGTGACTCACCAGAACAGATTTCATGTGTTCACTTATGTTCTGAGTGGGCCTTTTTCTCAGGGCACGTTAAAAGCACCAAGAATGAAGTCAACTGGTCAGTTATCTAACCATGATTTCATGCACAGTTACACTCTCATTACCTGTTATCGAGACGTGATGAAAGATGATTATCTGATTGTAAAAACACACATATGGACATTTTGAAAGGAGAGAAGCAAACTAAGAAGGCAGAAATCAGGAAGGGTTACCAGGATAAACATGGAAATGGAAGGAACAATCACAACAGGGACAGAGATAGATTTAGCTGAAAAATATTACAGTAAAAATGAGAGTGTGACAGAGATGATCAATAGCTCTTCCCTGGGTGTATTCATTTCTCCACGCTGATGACATAATGTGCATAATATGAGATGGATGGAATGTAAGAAATATGGTAAAATGGGAGAATGATAAGACAGAAAGGATATTCAGCTGAACCAGTGCTCTGTGTGTGTGTGTGTGTGTGTGTGTGTGTGTGTGTGTGTGTGTGTGTGTGTGTGTGTGTGTGTGTGTGTGTGTGTGTGTACAAGATGGGGAAACACCCAGAAGAGCCACAGAGAGCCTGTGTAAGAGTTTGACATTAAAATCTCATTAAGAATCCACAACAACAGAGTGTTAAATGATGACTCTTATATTTTCTAGTAATTTATGTTGTACTAGTAAAGCTACCAAAAAGCTCTCGTCTGATGTATTTAAATATCTGGTTTGTTGTTCCAGTCCACACTAACCACAACACTTCTGCCTGTTTTTGTCATTTTTCTTATTTGTTGTTGTACATGAGTTTCTGCTGTTATGGTATGCACACAAACACACACACACACACATGCAGTGGCATATTAAAATTGATCATGGGAAATAATGGCAGCAGCTTATGCTCAAAAATCCAAAATCTCAGGCTTCAGACGTCCCACTTTGGTCCATTTTCGTTTTTCTTTTTGTAACTCTTACCTCTGCATGATGTCATAGAGAGGGAAGATTTCTCATTGGGGCATCTCAAACACACAGTTTTGCCTTTAAGCCCTCAAATCCCACCCACCTACTGTTTGAATCTTTTGTTTTCATGGGGCAAGAGAGGTGACTTAAGGGGAGGGTGACCTTAAATGAAGATGAGCTAAAAGTGAATGAACTGAGAGGCTGCATAAAAAACGGGGTCCAGAAGCATTATTTTGAGCTGTAAAGTATAAAGTAGAGTTCAAGGGTAAAAATACTGCACCGGAAAGCATAATAGCTCCTCTTTAAGCAAAAGACTCTTCAGAGACTACAGAAAAGAGAGATGACAGCACTTCACATAATGCATTTATTGCTCATTACTCATTTTAAAAGACCAATCTATGGCAGTTTATAGCTGCTGGCTGTGGGTGAAGCTGCAGTTGCTCTGCCCGGCTGTGATGCGTGAAGCAGTGGCTGGATATGTGGTTATTGAACAGACTTCAGCTGCACTTGTGGTTGTACACTGCGTAATGGAAATTTCCAGCTGTACTAATATTTGCGCTTGCAGTGGTTCTTTGACAGATGTGCTACAGGTACACGGTGAGTGCAGAAATATAGATAGTAGACTTGGCTAGCAAAGTAAGCCACTGTAAATCCATTACTGTTTTTTTTTCAATAAAGTCACCTGATATTACTATATCTTACCTGTATATACAGGTATATACTGTATATCATTATCATTCTGCCACATTAACCCTGGAGAACCCATGGAGTCAAATTTGACCCCATGGTTTCCTTAGAAAACCAATGGGGTCGGCTCTGACCCCATGGGTTCTCCAGGGTTAAAGACTGTGTGCTAGTTATAAATGCCATGTGTTTGTTGTACACTGATAAGACTAACAACTGCAACAGGCCTTCTTCATTTTAGGAGAAGAAAATGCAAAAGTGTAAAAAATGTTGTTAATGACTAAAGTTGACTATAAATGCATTACTTACATTTTCTACATGAAGAAAAGCAACCCTGAGTGTCTCACCTCGAGGCATTCCTCAGGACACCGCACAAGCACTCAGAGACTGCAGAGAGACAAACAAAAAGTAGGTATAACACAATATAAATAAAACTTCACTTTTTCTAAAGCCCACGGGCACTTTCACTTTCAAATTAAATCATTATACAACTCTACCTTACAATAAACTTATTGTGGAAACTGTTGTACAGAATCTACTGGGTCAAGCAACCAACATAAAAAATGCTTATTTATTTATTCATTTATATTGGGAGAGCCCTAAATGATCATTGAACTTTATTCAGCCGTGCTAGAATCTCCGTTCACCAAAGAAAATAAAACCTGCTGAAAACACATCGATCAGAATAATAACAGCTGTCAAACTTCTCCTGACTGCTGCTCAAAATATCTTTGTGAGGTCAACGAGAATCTGCCGACTCAGCAAAGTAATCATAATGATTGCAGGCAGAATCCTGTGATGGAAAGTACAGAGTACTGAAGGCATGTGGATAACAAGCACATAATGATTACATTATCTGAACTATCGGATCATCCCTTTAACACCCCGAGAGCATAACGCTTCTTTGGACTTCATTGTAAACATATATCCTCATTTTACTCTGTGTGCACCAAACCAACCTCAGAGTCAGATGAGTCAACGTTCATCACTTTCACGTTACACATCCAACAGTGATGCTCGTCCTCACAGAGAAGCACAGAAATCAGAGTTATCACAAGAGCAGAATAACACCTAAGTGCACCCCATGATTCAGTAGCTTACAGACTCACGTGTAGTAGCTCTATCCTGAAGTTATTTATGATGATCAATTAATCAAGTATGAGCGTACTTCATTTCTCATAGAGTGCTTTTGCATTTGGGCTTTATTATTGTTAAACGGATGATGACATAACATGTAATATGTGGTATGTTGCTATTTATCCAAAGTTGTATTTCTCTCATTTCTAACCTGCTGAGTACCAGATGTCATCAAACCAAAACCATAGACCTGAAAGAATGAGTGCGTCCTTTTTTCTCTAAGTAAATGCATTTTTTCTAAAGGGGATATTAACATGAAATTCTCACCAGATGTCTGTAACAACCCATCCACATGCAAAGAAATCAAACATAGATGCCCATAAATAAAATGTTGTTTAATAATGAGAAATAACACAGAGAAAAAGTATTGAACACATGAAGAAAGGGAGGTGCAAAAAAGGCATGGACAGTCATGACATCAGCTGAAATCTATCAGTGATTAAAAAGCAGTCCACTTTCATATCAGTAAATTAATATCAGCTCTCTCAAGACTTTCACAACCATATTGTAAAACATCCTGATGGAGCCGGTTACAGATTTTCTGAACTGCTGAAGGTTCCAGTGAGATCAATATTTCAGCATGAAATTTTAGTGTTCCCCGAAAGATTTCAAGGAGGAGTGAAAAGAATTATCAGACGAGTTTTCCAAGAACTAAGGAGCATTTGTGGAGAACCAAAAAAAAAAAAGACCGCAAGTACAACTGTTCAACTTTTCAAAGAAAACAAGAAGTAATGTGCTCAACCACCATGGCCTGCATGCACGTTCACCACACAAGACTCCATGGTTGAAGAAAATCATTTAGACAAACCAGTGGAGTACCGGGAGAATCGGGTCAGAAGAGACCAAAACTGAACTCTTTGGGTTTCATCATACACACCATGTTCAGAGGTGAGAATGCACTGATATCACCTCAAAAACACCAGACCAGCAGTGAAGTTTGGAGGTGGGAACATCGTGGTGTGGGGCTGTTTTTCAGTATATGGCACTGGCACGCTTCGTATCATATCAATCCGTCAATGATTTGAATTCTGTCAAACAGTCTGGAGTCTGTTGCCATCGACCAGGATGATGAAGATGAAACGAGGTTGGACATTTTTCAGCAAGATAATGATCCCAAACATGCAGCCAAGCAAACTCTCAAAAATAAAGCTGCTAGAATGGCGCGGCTAATCACCTGACCTGAATCCAACTGCAAACAGTAAGAACTAAAGTTCAGAGTTTATAGAAGGGGCCAAAGCAACCTTCAGGAGTTGAAGAGTGGGCCAAACCTGAGCAATGAAATGCTAGTTTCTCCATAAGAGGCATCTTCTGAAGCTGCCATCACCAACAAAGACTTTCATATGAAGTATTAAATACATTTCAGTAAATGTGTTTAATACGTATTATCATTTATTATTACACATAACTTAACTTATGGACATCTACAGTTTGACTTCTTTGCATGTGTGGATTGGACGGGTTGTTACCGACATCTGGTGAGGGTTTCATGTCAGTAGCACCTTTAGGAATATATTCACTTTACTTCAACTGTGTTGAATAATCCTGAAGCTTGTAAAGCCAGGACTGACAAAAAGCTAACTGCTAGAAACATATCCACATCATGGAATTAATACTTGTGTATCCACAATAAAATGTAAAATGTTAATATTCTCTAATTCAGTGGTTCCCAAACTTTTTTTTGCTAGGCCCCCCTTTGTTTTATAAGAAAAATGTTCGAAAATGGGTTTAAAAACATAAAAAGCTGTGGGATGCTGTTTGTCCGTGATTTGAACCGGGGGAACAAATCGTTTCAGGATCAGCCTGATATTATTTGTATCACACTGTAACTTTACTGTATAAAGAGCTAACATCTCCAAAATGTCAGGAGTAGTTAGTCATTACAACAAGTGTTTGTGAACTAAAAATCAAGAATGTGGGATTCTGTTTGTCCGTGATTTGAACAGCCCAGCGCTGCTCCCGACGAAGGGAAAACCAATTCTGCAGGGGAGACCTACCTCGGCACTTGTGCAGGTGAAACCAAAGGGCAGATATGCTTCACCATATTTTCTAGTCTTTGGCTTAGAATGAAGTTGGTTTGGAAACATATTCAACGATGCTTCATCTCCTGCTTTGCGTTTGTGTGGGAGCCCTGTCAAAAAAACTGTCCAGTATCTAAGCGTTGTTTTTTTGTTTTTTTTTTCCCCCATTGTCATACTGCCCCCCCCCCTGCAATGGCTCTGCGCCCCATGTAGAATCATCCACAGTGATTTGTGGTCTGCCACCTTTCTACTTAATATTCTTTAGTTTTGGTCTTTGAGAGAAGTAGAAGCACCTGTGAACTGCATTCTTTACATTCATACACTTTTATTTCTCAGAAATAGCTGCATATGACTGGAGACAGAATAGGAGAAAGTGTTGGTCTGCTATTACAAGGTCTGAAGCCAAAGGCTTGAATTGATACAGCTTGAGACCAACGTATTAGGCGATTTGTCACAATAATGTCTGCTTAAGAGCATTCTGAAGGGAAAAATTCCTCCACCTTAAAAGAGCCCTCTGAGGGCAGAAGGGCCAACTCTGTGTCGCTCTCCATTTTTCTCAGTTCTGAGGATAACCAAGCGACTTCTGCCTCACTACCTTGTCTGCTTCTGTGGCTCATACATAAACCTTTGGCCTGAAAACACTATATTCAAAGAAAAAATAATTATTGTTTTCATTCCTTTAGCTAAACCTAACTTACCTTTAGACAGCTAGAAGTCTAAACCCAGCTCTCGTGTTTTAGTCAAATCCTTGAGCGCGCTAAAGATTTAGGCCTACACGTATGTATACCATTTTCAAGTATAACGTGCAGTTTTATGAATTAATGCAAAGTGACATGATTCATTATTGAAGAATGTGATTAATGTTTTAAAATACCTGTGTTTGGACAGTTTTCTACATTCTTAAATTTAACTTGATATCTGAGTATTTTTTTGTTTTAGAGGTTTTTCAATCCTATAGTTCCTTCACTCTGGTCCACATGAGCTGAAGAGTCTGTGAACTTGTAGCTTTTTGGTTGATTTGTTTTCACACAGAGAAAAATTCAAGCAACTCCAAGCAAACCAAAATGCGTCACTATAAATCATGTGAGAATGTTCAGCAAGCTCATTGGCCAGATGTGTCCAGGGTAGGAGGAACAAAGCTAAATACAGGAAGACTGTAGATACGTGTGTGACTGCCTGCACCTGAATACAGGTTATTTTTTTTATCAAGTTCTACCTCAAAGAGTCAGCACCTGAGTCTTTCGACAAGACAGGTATCATTAAAATATACAGCAGGCATAATTAGCCTATGTCTTTCTTCTCTCTCCCCAACCAGTTGTAGCAGATGGCCCCGCCCCTCCCTGAGGCTGGTTCTGCTAGAGGTTTCTTCCTGTTAAAAGGGAGACTTGTCGACAAAGTGCTTGCTCATAGGAGGTCATATGATTGTTGGGTTTTTCTCTGTATGTATTATTGTACGATCTACTGTACAATATAAAGCGCCTTGAGGCGACTGTTGTTGTGATTTGGCGCTGTATAAATAAAACTGAATTGAACTGAATTATCGTAGAAGCTGCTTAATGAATGGCCCTGAATGTATACACACTTCTATAGATATTTGTGATATGCAATCTTTATAATTACTATTAAATTAATTAATTACTCTGATAAACTGTACAAATGTAAAGTAGATGGATGCTACTGGCCCTATGAAATAATAAAACACTATACATGTTAATATTAGAACCTAGTGCAGTCATTTATGTATTTATTTATTAATCACCACATATGGTCAAAATGATGTCCTTGGTGGTTCTGGGTAAGAGATTGTAAAATTTATCCCATACCCCCCAAAAATCCCTATATGATGAATAAAGGTGAATATAGTGTTGAACCCACATCAGGAAAAGTTGTGATATGTGAGATGATGGGATTTCATTTTAAGATTTACAAGATCAGCATGACCCCTTCACAGTTTTAGTGTTAAACATGAGAAGGCCGTCACTGAGGAATGTTATAATAATACTGTGAAACTGTCGGAAGTGTTGGAGTTATTGATTCAACTTTTAATATTGTTCTAACAAAACATTTCAAAATTCATCTTAATCCTCCTATTGTATATCATCATATATACATGCACAAGTTAGTTTTTAATGACCACTACTTTAAATAGATAATGATCTGGTCTCCTAGCATTCGACCTATCTGCTGACCACACCAATAAATTGATTAAAATGAGGTATTTTAGCTTTGTTCTTTTACCTTGACCTTGTAGGGTCAGAATCAAGAAAGACTTTGACAAAGCATGGGAAAGAGGCACAAGGTAGAGAGGGCATGAACAGGAAGTATGGAAATTAATTTTATTCCCTGCTGAGTTACATTTCAGTCTCTTTATTCTAGTTGATCATTATCTTCTTCCCCAACTCTGCCAATGAGAAGCCAATTACATTACGTATGGGTACAAATATGCATTTCAAAGACCTTTAGAAAGTGGCTTCAAATGAGGAAGGTTATTGAAAGGCATGTCTACTTAACACGACACAAGCAATCTCTATGCTGCAAACGGTAAAATTCTTTCAAGGGCAAAAGACTCAATTATTCAGTAGGCTATTTACTGCAGTTAAGAGGTAAAAATTCATTCCACATAGCTGTGTGTAATCTCAGTGGCTCTAACATGTGACTCTGTTAAACACCGTGATTGTAAATAACAGCTAGAAATATTAAGGAAACATCTGATTTCTGAGCAAGTCTGTCCAGATGGAGGCTGCTGGTGTCCAGCAGAAAACACATCAAAGATTGTTTATGCACAGCTGGAAAGGTCTCGAAGGGAAAAGAAAGCCAGTTTGATTGTGCTGAGATAAATGGCAGCAGCGATATTGTGTAAAGAAAGGCCACACCCTGGTGTGAGAGCCACAGTGTTGGTCTGCTGATTCTATCAAGCCCAAGGGGGGAGTTACATGAGGTGCAATAGTTCTACAGATTGAACCTTGAAGCTGTAAATTGCCCTTTTCACATTTTTCAGAAAATAAACTCTTCTGATGGCTACAATCATGTTAAACTGATGATGACTGGGATCTTCCTCTTTAGGAGGTTATGGAAATAGATGAAAAACCGTGTTCTTGGTAAGATGCATACAAACTCAAATCCAGTGGTTTGTTATTACGCTGCTGTGGTGCAGCAATGACCAGCAGCAAGGTTAACTTATGTTAATTTTAATACTGGGTGCCTCAGGGCTTTGAGCAGACAACCACATGCCATATGGGTGAGAGCGGCCGGCCCGGGTTCGAGTCCGACCCCTGGCCCATTGCCGCATGTCTTTCTCCCTCTTCACTGTGTCTGTCAATACAATGAATATTAGCAGTAAGTACATAAAATGTTAAACTGTTGCAAGAATAATTATAATCTAATGTGGGCATAGCAATGTTCCTCTCTGTCAAGGTCTCATTGCAAAAGTGTTCACTTATGATCTGTCACCAAGATTCACCAATTTCAATTATGTCACCAATTTGTAACATAGTGTCTTTATTTTTGCAATATCTAAAAAGAAAGAAACATGGACACATCTAGCAACTGAAAACTTTACAAAAAATAGTGACAAATTAAGAAAAAAACACATTTACAAAATGATCAACACCGATATCAAGTTCAAATATAATTTTAAACTCAGTTTTGACAAGTTAAACATTTGATGCACATTTTAATTATTATAAACAACCTTTTAATTCCCACCACCAGAAACAAATTTGCAGTATATGTTTAATGAGCTACAACGACTCTGCTTGAACTTTCTCAATGTGGAGTCATCAGAAATCCCTCTGCAAGTATGAGGTTGACCTTCTACTGACACCCGAACAACAATGATGTTTAACCAAAATCTTTAACAATAACCTCAAGAGTACTAAATGCATCATGACACTGTTCTCTAAATACTAAATAAGGGTATAGTATTTCCAGTTTCAGTTACCCATCATCATTTATAATTTAGAATAATATTAACAATTAGCCTGATCAGGGTTAATTGTGTTTAGGAAGGTGATGCATTTTCTCCCTCAATATGATGTTTGCCAAAGAACGATGACGTCTTGATATGATATACTATGGGTCCAGAAATTGAGAAAAGGGGATGACTGAAAGACAAAATCATTTGTGGCAGGTCTACAGAACTACTGCATCTATACATCAGGCCCCTCAATTAATCTTTTTCTAAACTGATTGAATTATGAATGAGAAAAGTCCTATTATTTTGATCAATCATGCAATAGGACCTGGAAAGTGTCTGCCAATGGTTCAAGGCAAGACATCATCATTCATGACATTTACCCCTTACACCAGGGGTCGGCAAGCTTTCTGATGATGAGTGCCATCTAAAATTTCCTCAGAAGTCAATGTGCCATATGATTGCATTAGCAATAAATTTAATAACGCTCTATATTAACAGTTACACAATATATAGCACCACTTTAAAGAATTATATTTGTTGACAGATGCTGGCAACTATCAGCGAATAGTTATCAGCTATTTTGAAACAAAAAAAAGATACTTTTTATCCATAACAGCAAATGAATTGAACAGAAAATGCAAATGCTATTTATGGTCTCCTCACAACAGCTCCTGAAGCATTTGAAGTGTCGGAATGTGGAAATTTCAACATCGTTATTTATATAACAAGTTATTTTTAGCCAACTATAAGTTGAATCTGGTAGTTGGGTTGTTAGCTAAGATACCGTCATTAAGAAGCGGCGCAACTAATGTGTCTATGCGAGCTGATTTGCGATGTGCACCGCTGCCGCGGCCATTTATTTTTTGATGCACCTTCTCAGATTAATTCACTGCACGTTGTGCCCACGGCTGGACTGGGACAAAAAATCTGCATTTTGACTGAAGACCGGCCCACCAGGTATTAAAGCCATAAAGCCTTTGAATGAAAACGCGGTGTGACAGTGATGTACAGTCTTGTTGGTATATGTATGAGTTCTATAAATTTTACTACATTTTATGTCAGATAAAAACTTTGGTTGTAAGATTCAGATAATTATTTAATAAAAGCGAGACATTTTAAATGAGAATAAGAAAGATAAGTATTTCTTTCCCTGTTAATGCCCTACCTGGCCCCCTGGCAAAACTTTGCTAGACCCGCCCCTGCACAGTTACCAGCTGTCAGCTACTTAGAAAAGGATCCTGATGTTATTTGTCTCTCAGAAACAGTTCATAACTTCCCTTCAACTCATTCATGTCACCTAAAAGGTAAACCTGTTTCTCCATCACCTGTTCAGCTCTGATGGTTCAGTAAGGACATCTCCTGGACATCTTCATGTTTCCCTCTCACCACATATCCAAACTAACATCATGACCAGCAGCTTTTACAGCTGTGGCTCCAGCAAACATCAGCTGATAGTAGAAATTAATATTAAATAAATTCTAACAACAGCTGATCAAATTAAATGTGCTGCTGTTGTTTAGAGCGACATCTGCTGGTTTCCTCTTTCTGGCGCAAAGAGAGACGGAGTTGCATCAGAAAAGCCAATCAGCTGATCATTGATCAGTTTCATGATTGAATGAGCGAAGAGGCAGCTGACAGCGTAAAGACGCAGAATAAATCCAGCTTTGTGTCTTTTTCATTGTTTCTGAAGTCCGGGACAAACTGTGTTCCTTTTCAGCTCAACATGAAACGCGTAATATTTTCTCTGAATGCGGGACGATTTCATTTTTATGGCACGGTTGGCAACTCTACTGACTCTATTAACTCTGTAACTTCTGTCGGTGCTGTGCTTTTTGAAACCGAATTTCCCAGAGGAACCCACCCGAGGGATTAATAAAGTTTTATCTTATCTTATCTTATCTTACTAACTAACCATGTGAATAAAATAAAGTTCATTATCAGTAACATCATAGCACCCACCCAGCTGTATAGAAACTCTGTCATGCTAGCTAGTACGCAGTACGAGTTATTGTAACTGACGGTAAAAAGTCAGCACAGCTAAAATAAACTCCACCTAAACTTGGTGTCATGGTCCTGGGTCATGTGACCCAGTATTCTGAGTTTCTTGATGTTTCTGTTATTCCTTTCAGTCTAGTTTCATTTCAGTTTATCTAGTAACTCTGCCATTGCCGGTCCCAAGCCCGGATGAGAAAGGAGGAGGGTTGGGCGTGGGGCCAGCAACCCCACCCTGTAAAAGCTCCAACTGTTACGGAAACAGCAAGTGAATCTCATTATCTACATCCCCTTGACTCTTCCTGTTGGTAATTGACTTCATTATGCGACGATCAGTTGACCAAGCTGGCATCGGTGTGCCCTGGCACGAAGCGCGTAATCTCACTGACTTGGACTTCGCAGATGACATCGCCCTGCTGGGCTCGACTCAGGAAGACCTCCAAAAGTTGACCGCGGCCCTGCAGAGGGAGGCGACGAAAGTTGGATTAAGAATCAGTGCCAAAAAAAACAATTTACTTCGAGTTGGCTATGCACGTGCCCGCATTCCTGTCATGATCAACCAACAACGTGCTGAAGAGGTGGAGAATTTTACATATCTTGGCAGCATCATCTCGAATGACGAGGTCTCTGATCGGGTTGTCGACGCCAGAGTAGGGAAGGCAGTTGGTGTCCTGCGACTTCTCCAACCTATTTGGAACTCGACCTCCCTGAATGTCAGGGTCAAGATCAGACTACTGAACTCTATCATCTTCCCTACTGCACTTTACGCTAGTGAAACCTGGCGCTCAACAAGTGCAATGATTCAACATCTGAACGTGCTTCAACAACGTGGCCTGCGGCGAATCCTGAGAATTTCCTACCGGGACCGAATAACAAATGAGGAGGTCCTACGAAGAGCAGGCACCCGCCCATTAGCCGATGTTGTTGCAGAAAGGCGCTTCCGCTTTGCGGGCCATATTTTATTTACGCCTACCCCCTCATCGCCCAGCTAAGATTGCCATGACATGGCGTCCACGCACTGGCAAGCGAAAGCAAGGCTGACCAAAGACCACATGGCGTCAAACATTCATGGACGATCTGAGAACTGTTGACATTGCCTGGGACGAAGCTGAAGCAGTTGCTGCTGACCGACATTGATGGAGATCACTAGCTGACCGATGCGGCGCCCGGTGTAGGAGGAACTAAGTGCTAAGTAAGTATCTAGTTACATTCTGTCATGCCTAGGTTACAGTTTTAATTCATGATTTATCAAGCTCCCCATTTGTCTTATCCCTGTGTGAAGTTTTCTGTGTTAAGTCTTCGTGTGTTTATCTGTCATGTTTCATGTCCAAGTTTTCTTTGTTTGTCTAGTTCGAGTCATGTCTGGGTCTCATTATGTTTCCCGTTTTATTTTGAAGGATCCTTGTGTTTTTTGTTCATTGTATTTAGCTTCATGTCCCCTGTCCTGTCATTATGTTAATGGTTGTCAGCTGTTTTCCTCATGTGATTCCGCTTCCCCTGATCATTCCTTATGTATACTTAATCCATGTGTTTCTGCTCAGTCGGTGTCAGATCGTCTGTTAACCTCACCACAGTTTTCATAGGTTTACCTCATTGTTTCACTGTGTGTCCTAGTTTACTCAGTGTTCATAGTTTTGTCATAGTTCTTTCACTGAGTGTCACAGCCTTCTGTTAACACAGTGTTCATAGTCTCCTCAGTTTCCCTAGTTTCATGTTTTTTCTTCTGCAATCAGCCAATAAAGGCTCGCTTTATTTTTGAAACTACGTTTTGTCTCCACCGTGTCTGCATCTGGGTCTACCTCATTCTTCACACCGGCGCACCCCGCCATGACACTTGGTTTATATCTGACCCAGATAGACTGCAGGTCATAACTTCTTACCTGAAGTTCAGTTCACCTGACACTCGGACCGGCGGCCGCCTCGGGTCTCTCCTCCTCCTGCCTCCCCTTTCCCTCATCCACCTGCTGGCCTCTGTGGAAGCTCCGCCATACAACTGAGTTATTTTTACACATTGACATTGGCCAATCCACCACCTTTCATTGTTTATACCGTTACAACCCCCCCCCCCCCCCCCCCCAAAAAAAAACAAACAAAAAAAAACAAAAACAAAAAAACATCGGCCCATAAAAACAAACAATCACCATCGGCCCACCGTGCAATGGTGGGTCAATGACCAGACCAGCTATGGTCGTGCCATCAGTTAACCCTTCGCGTGCCAGCTGTGGCACATGTGCCCAGGGTTGCCAACCCCTGGCTTAAAGAAATGTGGATAAAATTTTATCTAAATTAATACAACATAGTTTGCACCGCACATTTAAAAGTCTGCAATAAAATCTATTCGTCTAAATCACGAGATTACATAGCAAATACAGTTTTGGTAAAAAGAAAGCACACACCCTTCAAGGGAAATGTGAGAAAATAGCAGCAAAATTCTGCTAATCCAAAGAACTGATCTGTGTGAATGCAAATGTATTGGCAGTTTGCTGGTCTGGAGCATCCAGGTGTATGTTAACGCAATGCCAAGTAGGAAACCATCACCAATGATCCTAAAAAAGGCCCATCAAATTGGGAAGGGTCATCAGAGAATTTTCAAACAAGTTCAGAGCTTTTGTTCTGTGAGGAGGATTATTCACAAGTGGACAGTTCAGTTTTGCTGGCATTTGGTCAAGCACTGGACAAACTTAAACTTTTGTATATATACTTGTTACATCTCTGGAGCAACTCTGGACTAACAGACTTAAGATGTGTTATTGTATCCTGGGGCTACACCTGAATGATTTCCTGCTTCAATGCCAGATGCTAACAGCAGCTACAGACAGCTGCTGGCTGAGAGTCTGAGGAGCAGCGGCACAGTGATGATCTTGAACCAATCAAATCAAACCCAAACAAGGCTCTGAATCTAACTAGATGCCTGTCATGCAGCTATCTATGAAGTGGAATTGATGAATTTTCTGCTAATTTTTCCTCCTGTTTTTTTGCTGCACAAATTCAATTTAGGTCTTAGATCTTATTGCTTCCATGGTTACTGTACATAAGTATAAATTTTAGGAATTTACTTATTAATTTTTCTGATCAAATCCAAGGTGAACCTCTTCTCATCTGTGAAAAGCACAGATTGGACTTGCTAACTCTGGTATTTCATGGCAAATTCAAACAATTCATTGTGTATCCTGTTCCTCCTTGCACAAAGGAGCAGACGGCCCTGTCCAGCTCTGTTAGAGTAACTGCCTGTCTCCTGAAATATCCTCCATACTCTTGATACTGTACTGGGAGACACAGCAAACCTTCTAGCAAAGGCCTGTATTGATGTGTGATGCGCTAGTATCACTCCATGATGCCAGTAGTGACAATGAACCTAAACAAATGCAAAACTAGTAAAAAATAAATAAATAGTCAGAAAAGAAAGAGAGGAAAAAACGTGAGTGGCCTCCACCTGTAGAACCTTTCCTGTTTTGCGGTTGTGTCGTTGATCCTCCTCGGGTGCACCTGTTTTTAATTTCATTAACACCAAAGCAGCTGAAACTGATTAACAACCCCCTCTGCTACTAAACTGACCAGTTTAACGACTTGATGCTATTAATCTGATAATTTATTTAATATTTTTGAGCAGTGTGCTACATGATAGTAAAAGCTTATACTTGTGTCTTGTTGAATTTAATTGGCTACATCCACAAAGAGTAGTAGCACATGTAAGCTGATCACAGTCTGTACATTCTAGTGGAGCTAAATTTAGAAATTATTGTGACTTATTTCAACTGATATTAGGGTTCCTTGCACCTGCTGCACCCCTGGCTGCGTTCATTTTTCTGTGAATGTGTGGAGTCACCCTACTTTGTAGCATAACAGCAGTGTTTCTTTCATTATTGTTCTCTGTACTTTTTCCCTGCTTGTCTTCTACAAAGCAGATGTATAAGCCAGGTACATTCATTAGAATTGAAACAAAGCCATAGTTCGTATATGTGAGGATATTTTATCTTGGCAACATCTGATAGAAATGTCCTCCAATGAGCTGCTTTATCATGAAAGTTTTAAATGACTTTAAGTGCATTTCACAGCTTGTACTTTTCCCATTTTTACTTGAGTAAAGAAGTAGCAGTACTATTAGTAGTTGAGATTTTACCACATTATTTTTTAACACAAGTATCTGAACTTCTACTTGGTGACAAATGTGTATAATTTTGCCTCCTCTGTTAATATATATTGCAGTGGATGGTGAAGGGCTCACTATCACCAGTATAAGGTAGAGGTCGCCTTAGAATCGTCGGTTAGCCATCCACATCAAAGATTCAAAATCCAAAGGCATTTCTAAGTCTTCTTCATTAAAACTTTAGTTTTTTCTCTCCATGCCACAGAATGCAAAGTAATAAAAATGTATAACCCTGCAGAATGTAAGTGCCAGCTCCCTGAGTAGCATGTCGACACTTACTTAAAGTAGCTGAAAAAAAAAGAGCCACAACGCACATACAAAAAAAGAGTGTGCATTTTTGATCAGAACATGTTTATCAAAAATAAATGTACAAAACAGCCCTGACTGGGGAACAAACGAGGCGAGAGTTTTATTATTCAATTTTGAAGATGAAGATAAAGTAACATCGGCGATCAAAATGAACAGCGTCCCAGCATCCCAGGGATGATAAAAAATTGATTTGGAACACACCAAACAACATTTGGGACCAGTTCTGGATGATTAGACTGCACGCTACACAAATGATACAAATGAGTAATTCCTCAAAACCATCAGGCGTAGACATTTGGTGGGATGAATTTTATGGCACCTTTTTATGCCAATCAAACAGGAGGAAACAAAACGTATCGCCCTACTTCTGCAGGTTGAGCGGAGCTTTATTAAAGCAGGAAGTTTGAAAAAAAAAAGGTAAAATAATGCCGAAAACACTGGGATGAAGGTTAGCGAGGAAAGAGGAGAGTATTAAGTGATGTGGAGACAGCGAGCTCGAGCACATTTCTCCTGAAGTATATGCTCGCCCTGAGTATCGAGGCATCTGCTATGCTAATGTAACCTTCTCATTTACAAGAATAAGTGGTAGATGTGTGCAGATGTTTAATTCATGGTAAACTAATGACTGCAAATGAGGCTAAACTCCAAAAGAAAACATTAACCTGTTTAGAACATCAAAAATAATGATGCAACATATGCTCAGGACCGTGATGACTCTTTCATGCTAGCCTGTGGTATCCTCTGCTCTTCACTGGCTCTTGTCTTTTCCTTAAGCCTTACAGTTCATAGATTTGTTATTAAGGCCTTCTTATGATATTTGCTTCCACTTTACTGAGCTTTACTGTGAGTTTCAGCCAACACGTTCTCATCCCAAAACGTAACATACTGACGCTATCTGACAAACCGTCGGTATGTTACACGTTCACAAACATGAGACACGTTTGGAATGAATCTAGACATCTACATTTATTTTACTTACTAATCAAGAATCGCTTCGGAAAATGTATCTAATACGATTAGGGTTGTGGTTAAGGTTAAGGTTCGAATTGGGGCTGGAACACACGGCTGGAACGTGAGTTACTGCCGGGAGCATCATTCTATTAGATTCCTTCCACAATCCAGGGTGTATCATAAGGACGCGGTTACCTTTCGCGTTACTATGAGACACATCGGGATGTGACAAATTGTCAGTATGTTACGCGTTGGGAACGAGAGCGGTTCAGTACATCATTTAGATGCAAGACTAAAACTTTATATTTTTGGTCAACTTTGCTCACTTTTCAAGCATTTGGTTGCTTCTACTGCTTTCATTTCCTGATATCTAAATGAGACAACAAACATCTTTCGTTGGCAGTGTGCATTCGAGCTGCAAATGTCCTGTGAGTTTGTTGTAGCTACTAAAAGGATCACAGCATGATTAGAGAATGTTGGAAATTGATTTCTTGTGACGTTTGGCCCCAGTAAAGCTCAAAAGAAGTCATCCTTGGTTTTGAAATAATTTCTCAAAGTTAAAGGTTTGTTTGGCCCGATAATCCTCCTTCTCCACAAAGATGCGATCCAGAGCAGAAGCGTGTCGCTGAGGACTGGAACGGTCGGGGTCGAGTTTATTCTGTGGAGATGACTCCACAGTGTTTCACATTTTGATCCACTGAAATCTGAAGGCAATCTCTTTCTATTTGCCTCCTTATGCACACCTGAGGCAGTAACACCTGCTACTACCTTACGCTGATATGTCTTAGCCCGCCCCAAACCTTTGCTCCTTTAGCCTCTCTATAATGGTGTTTGGTGACCACTTGGAGCTACTACAGACAGCCTTCTTTTGACAGAATTGTTGTTATTCAGAGTATTTTGCAAAATTGTATCTATGATGAAACTGCTTTTGTATTTTTGTGAGAAAAGCTTGATTTCTTGATCTTCTGATCATGTGGTAATCTTTAGTCTTCTGGAAGTAATAGATGGAAGACTGAAAGTGCTGAAAAAACATGCTGATCAATTTGAATAGTGACACTTTTATTCATTGAGATTCTTTGTTGTTCATTATCTCATCTTCTACTTGACTCAGATCCATATTTATGACAGCTGGCTGAAAGCTGATGTACTTGAACTTGCTTCTGTTGAGTTGATCCAATCTATCTGAGTATTGAGGTGTTGAAAGTTCAGAAATCTGTTTCAAAGGAAAGGCGATTTGATGCTGTTGTAGCCTTATGTAGCCTGGTTTCACATGGCTGATTTCCCATGGTTGGTGACCTAGAAATAGGGCAGAATCTGAAATATTGCCCCCAAGCACCAGACATGGACAACAAATAAGTGAAAGCTGACATGTTATATCCTCAGTCTATTAAAAAGACTCAAATTTCATGCAATATAAAGTGTTTCTCAGCTAATGTTTAGCCAGCGGTCTGTTAATTAAAATTCTAAAAGATGCCTCGATAGCAAATACAGTAGCCGTCAAGGTTAACAGGACAAATATGCTTTAAAAGTTCAGTAGATATCAAGTCCAGGCCAGAGTTTCATAAGTTTAAAATGGAAACATTTAACTGACACTTTCAATGTGAAATTAAATGGTTATAATCAGAGAGCCACACAACACACTTCAAATACAAAATATATTTCCATAGTCGGTCTCATTGGTGTGGGAAAGATAATGCAAAGTCTTATAGGGACATTTAGTTTCCTGGAAATATACAAATATATGTTGTTTTTTTTTTACATTATAGGGTTTGATTTTATTATAATTTCAGCCAAGCAGTCACTACAGTCAGGTAGGCAATGAGTAAAATTTCTGTTTTCAGGCATATTTGGACAATGTTTAAAGCCCAGTTACCCGAATACTAAATTCCTGATCTCTCTGTGTGGATTAACAGTTGGTAGCTTTTAGAAGCAGGTGCAGTTTAAGGCAAAATATTCCCTCAAACCAGCCAAGTATGGCATAAAGATCTGGTGGAAATATGATGCCAAAACTCATTTTACAAAACTGTGCTGAAAACCACTGATGCTCACATTATTAGAAATGTTTGCATCTATTATAGATGGAGGAAATGTAGGCAGGGTTAGCTCATTGATTGTATTTTGTATTGTAACACTGGTTAGACATTCTGGAGCAGTTAGCCAAGCCAGGCAGGGTTGTTCTGACTATGCCACCAACTGCACAGTCGTCCTGTTGAAAGTGTGACTATATTACAACACTTTAAGGTAATTTGTCAAAGGTGTGCATGTGCCGAGAATAGTGAACCTTGGGATGAGGCAGCCACACGCAAAGACTTTGCATGACCAGTTCAGCAAATATCACACATGGGTGCTCATGCACACACATGCAGTGGTGTGCAGGCAGAAATATGGGGGGTGCAGGCAGCCAAATGAGTAAATATCACAAACACGGGGACACGCATCTTTGCACAGCCACGTGCACTACATGAGCAAATATCAGCTGTAAAAAAATGTGATAGGCAGGAGGAAAAATCCATTTGTGGGTAGACAGGGAAAAGACATCCCGTTCAGAAGTTATGAATAATGTAACACAGTAATCACAGCCACTGGTAGAACCTTCTCACTGCACATATTCTTACTTGAATTTTCCTTCTGTGACTTCTCAGGATGTGTTTCATGACAACGGCTTACTCGAGAATAACGTTGTAACTGCTCGCAGCTCTGAGGATACATCGGTTTAATTGGGGTGTTGATTTTTTTTATTGTAAAAGGACACAATTATAGTGGAGCCAAGCACCCGCCCTCATGAACCTTCAGCAGTACTGAGGCATTCATCTGCCTTACTAGATGCTTACTTATTGCCAGACTATCGAGGCGCATCCACTGCTTAGGTTTCATGTTACCTTCAGCTGAACTTTAGAACCCAATCTTTCATTGATAGACAACTGGCCATGTCAGCACTTTTTACACTAAGTTCTTTAAAAATCTATAAGGGCTTTGATGGCACTATAAGGGAAGACTTTAATCCAGAATTCCATAATTTAAAGCTAATTTACAATTGCTACCAGCAGAATGTGGTAGTAAACCACTTATTCTGATCGTTTTCAGGGGGAGGACACACTTAGATGCACAGAGTTACAGTTAGAATATTAAGTGTTACTATGATTTGGGAAAAATCCTTCAATTCCACTGTTAACCCAGTGGCCAACTCATTAGGACACTAGTCAAAGTAAACTTTATTGTCATCTGTATCCAGTGCAGCATTCAGAGAGACGAAACGACGAGGCTCCGGTTACATCAGTGCAACAAAAGCTAATAAAAAGAAGAAGAAAATAAATATACGCTTAAGTCTTAAGAGATCGAGAGAAGTTACAATTAGAATTTACAATTTACAGTTTGGGGTGGTTTAAAGTGTAGCAGCTTGTAAACCTGGAGTAAAAAAATTATCCATAGATTTTTTTTGTTGGAAAGTTAATAACAAGATAAAATGGTGACGTTTGTCACAATGAAGAGACCTTTAAAAATCCAACCTGTCATGTTCAAGTTAATAAAATAAATCCGGCTTTACAGGCTCCAGGGTATAAATTAGCTTCCAGACTGCTAAAAGCATACATCTGGTCAACAGTGTTTTCAATATAAAGCTACAGAGTGGTTGTGAGTCTGAAGGGAAAGTGGGTTTGTTTATAGCTCTGAAGACCAGTTGTCCAGTTCCTGCTTCCACCAGTCTGTATGTTACAGAGTGCAGATGTATTCATCTGCCTGCATTCTGGATGTTTAGGCTTCTGGTCTATTCTTTGTATAACTTTTGTCCATGAAAATTCAATTATGTTATCATTCAAGCCCAATGATTTTCTCCGAGCCAATGAAATTCTGTTCCTTGTGTCATTCTGCCTTTCAGATTCTGACTCGCTTCTTCCGGCTCCACCTCATCCTGATCAGCACAAGTGTCAAGACTCTCCTACTTCTATTGTTTGACTCTATTCTGCTTTGTAGCTTCTTCTGATTCTAATCGCCAATTTATTACTTAAAACGCTATAATTCAGTAAATGAAATGAAGTTATTTTAAATGATCTCACCTCTGAGCCAAGCCTCTGCTATAATTTGAGCTAATTACTGAGCAGCTAACCTTAGGCTGAGAGTAAGTGAAACCTCCTTAAAGACACCATTGCTCCTTTCATTCTTCATGTGGCCACTGGAGGTCACTTACCTTTAAAACTACTTTTAGACTGCTGTGTCATGTGTGTCTTAGAGGGCGTTTTTATGTTCATACATGAACTTTTAACTAATTTGTGACAATTTGTTTGGGAGATTTTCCACAGTTGTCCATTCTCAAGTGTGGCCCACAGCAGGAGACACTCTGAAGAAGTGTTCATTCTACTGGAAACATGTAAGGTCGAGGAGATGGAGTTTCCTGTATAGACTGTACAGGAGGCATGCACTGGACTGTTGTTTAGGATGTTCTGTTCAAACAGAGAGCTGACAGGTGAAACACAGACTAACGCCCGACATGACTGTGTCTTACATTTGTGTCCTCAGATGAACCTCCGTCTGCTGATATCCATACAAGTTCATGTGTGACAGTGGTTTCAGACACAGAGAGACCCTAGAGTTGCAATAAGTCTGTAAATGTGCTTAAGTCCATTGTTAGCTCACTGCTGCCTTGTGGTCTGTTGAACTGGCAAATACAGCAGAGTGAAGAATAACAACATAAGACAGAGTCATCTGCTTTCTAATGACTGCAACTAGTTGTTATTAGTCTGTTTACTATATACTGTATGGAAACTGGATACATAGGGTGGGCCATAGAGAACTGAAATCAGACAAAAAGTAAACAAACATTTGCCATCTTCATGCTTTTATGACAAGCAGGGAGGTTTTACAAGCTGTTCCAAGCCGTGTTGCAGATGTGCAGAATCCAAACAACCAGTCAAAACCTGGAGAGGCTCACAGGCTGTACAGTACACTCCAGAAGGAGACCGTCCTCCTCACTCGAGTGTGTTACCTAATTGAACTTTAGCTGCATGAGAGGCATGAAGCTGTATCTCATTAAGGCAGCGAGCATGAAGGATAGATCTCCCTCATATCTGTGTTTTAATTGCCAGCTCTCCTTTATAATCAGATTAGCTGGGAGAGCAGTGAAGAGGCAGATAAGACAAAGGAGCAATTGAATTAGAGGCAAGGCAAGAGGGAGAAGGAGGGAAGAGACCAGACAGGAGAGGATGTTTAAAAGAATGAGACAATAGTACACTGACTGCTTGTTAGTAAGAAATGAGGAGTGCAGGAAATGAAAAAGAAACCCAAAAACTAGAGACAGATGCTCTCTGTCTCTCTGCCTCAGTGTGTTGGTCGGCTCAAAGTCTTGCAAGGTTCATGCATAAGCGTTGGCTGGGGTTTGGGCATCATTATTCAGTTTATTACAGGGTTATCGTTATAGCAACAGCTCTGTCCGCCTCTTGATAAGATAGTGGTTATCAAACCCACTCATCATCTGATGAAAGAATTGAGATGGCTGCAATGATCTGATCAGCAGGCAAAGTAAACACAGCTCTGTTTTATTTGTATGGATGCAGGCTGAGTGATCATGCAAGCCTGCAATGAAAAGTCCTGTTGAAAAATCAAGTGCAGTGCGTGCAGTATTAATGTGGCTACACTGGGAACTGCTACACACGACATACAGCACAGAATCATTTCACGAGTTATGTCCCAACTCATTAACAGCAGGTTTTATCCTGAAATCAAGGAAGCAAACAATTTACCAAGTTTGTCACGTTGTCTAAATAGCCTTGCAGGAGGTTGTTATTACTCCGTCATAATATGATTGTGTCTAATGCAAGTGTCTTGCTCTAAATGTAATTTGGGGTTCAGTTCAATTGGCAGGAGGATGCAGATCTGTAGCTGGTTGATAAATGTGTCTGACACGTGTGCCAACCTGTCAAGAGCTGTCTGCTAAGCTTCGCCTCTGCTAACTCGAGTCACTGAGCTGGACCACGTCTGGGTTTGCCTCCTGGAGCATTTTTAGTAAAATATTATAGTAGCCAAAATGCTAACCTCGAGCCTTTAAAAAATTCAAATCCAGTGGGTGAAGATGTTTTGAGATGGAAGAAATTACACTATATATATATATATATATATATATATATATATATATATATATATATATATATATATATATATATATATATATATATATTTTAGGGGTGCAACGATACACAAAATTCACGGTTCGGTTCGGTTCGATACTTTGGTGTCACGGTTCGATATTTTTTCGATACAAAAAAAATGTTCATGCCTTTTTAATTTGTCATTTATTAAAATTATAAATATATATTTTAACACAAAAGTACAGTTTTTAAACTTAACCCTAACCCTTGTGCGTGTTTTTTATTTTGACAGCGAATACGCACCTGTGGACCACTTATGTGCAGCCCTGGTTATTTAGCTCGTCATATTGCAGCCACAGAAATTCTTTTGTCCATGAAACCATAAAGCTGCACTTTCTTTTTGCCTTATAGTCTGATTTGTCATAACTTCTCCGTTTTGTGGTAAGCTTTTCTCTGGCTGTCACTTCTTCACCCTGACCTGTCTTATTTGGCTCAGCAGAACTAAAATATATATCTGTCTGTGAAGGTTCTCAATCATCCAGGTCATCGTAGTGAAATATATATCCTGCCGCACTCACATAAGCTCAGCGATTCTCTGCGCGATCAACCTCTCACATGTTTAAGCTGCGGGAGATTTCACTTGTCATGTTTGCATAGTAAGCTAACAATTAATAAGACGATGTCAGAGGAATTGGTGTGCAAATTATCATCACTCACAGATCAGTGCTGTTGCTCTCTATACACAGTTCGCGCGATTGCAAAGTGAAAGCAAAAAAACAAGCGCAAATTCAAACACGATTTCAATATGTCACATATTGACAGTGGCTCACCCAATGACATAATTACCCAGCTACATTTCTGAAAGAATGCAAAAGCATTGACATATATTTTTCCTTCCTACAATAGCCCGGCAGGCAGGGCAGAGATAGCCCCGGGACGTCGGGCTAGCGATATTGCGAGCCCTGTATCTGATTGAGGAATCACTCATCTTTGGAAAAGAGAGTTTATTACAGAGAAATGTCTCTTTCCAAAATAAAAGCTATACTATCCGCTTCTTCTGGGCTCTATTCTCAGCAGCATATTAAACATATCAGGTCTCCATAAGGAGAATCCTGTGCTAACAGCTGTCTAAATGACTCGGCTAAAGTTTGTAGCATGCTTGTTGTTTTTGTCTTTGCACTAGGATGATGTCGGCGTAAATGTGCAGTCATATTCGTTGTGTTCCCACTAGTGCTTTCAGGTTAATCTCGTTGAAATGACCTTAACGCCACAACACGGCAAATCTCCGTTAACGAGCTACCGCCAATCGCCCCGTGCATGGGGCTAGACGGCCAACACGTTAACGAGCTAACTGCGCTAACACACTAGCTCCCACCCATGTAATTGAGCATTGCATGGCACATCCAACATACTGTTTTACTTTAGTCCATGACTCGCTTACCTTCAGGGTCATACGTCACATGAAAACCAAAATAATTCCAAACGCCAGATCTGAATGAGGGTGGGGAGGTCCACTTCTGTCTCGCTAGCTTGCCCTGCGCTCTTCCTTCTGACCATGCTGTCTGTGTTGAGTGCTCAGTGAATCTGCGTTCGACTACTCCGCCTAGGCTGCACTCTCGAGCCTAGGCGGAGTAGTCAAATGCAGATTCACTGAGCGCTCAACACAGACAGCATCGTCAGAAGGAAAGTTGATAAAATAAATTACAAATTTTGTATTGTTCTTTTTTTTTTCTCCCCTTTGGTTTTCTTTCTTTCTCTCCCCCTCTTTCTTTCATTCTTTCCCCCTGTCCTATCCCACAGTCATGTCTGTCCCGTTTGCAACTGAAAATAAAATAAATTCATAATTATAATAAAGGTCAATCAAATGGACCAATATGATGATCCACTTGGTAAAATAAATCCTCTTGGCATCTTTCTTGGCCTCAAGACAACAATTCTGATGGCTATAGATCCAAACGGGACACAAAAAAAAAAAAAAAAAAAATTGAAAAAAAAAAATTGAAAAAAATTGTATTGTTCGATACATATGCGTACCGAACCGAAAGCACTGTATCGAACGGTTCAATATCGATACGAATATCGTTGCACCCCTAAAATATATATATATATATCCGTAGCCAGTCTTGTTAATGATCTCACTGAGGGGGTTCAGGCCTATGCAGAACAGCAGTGGGGACAGAGCATCTCCTTGGTAGATCCCGCACTTGATGGTGACTTGTGCTATGGGCTTGGAGTTGGCCTCTAGTGTTTTACGCCACATCCCCATTGAGTTCCTGATGAAGGCTCTTAGGGTCCCATTGATCTTGTACAATTCTAGGCATTCCAGTATCCAGCTGTGGGGCATTGAGTCATAGGCCTTCTTGTAATCAATCCAGGCAGTGCACAGGTTGGTCAGTCTGGTCTTGCAGTCTCGGCTGACTGTTCTGTCTACCAGAAGCTGGTGTTTTGCGCCTCTGGTATTCTTGCCAATTCCTTTCTGTGTCCCGCTCATGTATTGACCCATGTGCCTGTTCATCTTAGCCGATATGATGCCTGACAGGAGCTTCCATGTAGTACTGAGGCAGGTTATTGGTCGGTAGTTGGAGGGGACCGGTCCCTTCTTGGGGTCCTTGGGGATCAGGACCGTCTGACCTTCGGTTAGCCATTCCGGGTGTCTCTCGTTAACTAGCAGCTGGTTCATTTGTGCTGCCAGACGCTCTTGGGGTGCAGTCAGCTTCTTTAGCCAGTAGGCGTGAACCATGTCGGGCCCTGGTGCTGTCCAACTCTTCATACTGGAGACCCTTTCTTGGATATCTGCCACTGTGATGGTTACTGGACCCTGTTCAGGGAGGTCGCTGTGGTCTGCCCTCAGATCCACTAGCCACTGAGCATTGCCGTTATGGGTTGCGTCCTTCTCCCATATATATAGATCATTAACAAGACTGGCTACGGATACCGACTATGGAACGGAGCAGTTGTCAGCCACCTCCTGTACATGGATGACATCAAGCTGTATGCCAAGAGTGAACGAGACATCGATTCACTCATCCACACTACCAGGCTATACAGCAATGACATTGGAATGTCGTTCAGACTGGAGAAGTGTAGTCAGATGGTAACAAAGAGAGGGAAGGTAGTCAGAACTGAGGGGATTGAACTACCAGAAGGCAACATCGCAGACATAGAGGACAGTTACAAGTACCTGGGGATCCCGCAGGCGAATGGGAACCATGAAGAGGACACTGGAAAAGCTGCAACCACCAAGTATCTGCAGAGGGTCAGGCAAGTCCTGAGGAGTCAGCTGAATGGTAAGAACAAGATCCGGGCCATCAACACGTACCGTGATCAGGTACCCTGCTGGGGTAATAGGCTGGCCAAAGGAGGAGATAGAAGCCACTGACATAAAGACAAGAAAGCTCCTTACCATGCATGGAGGGTTTCACCCAAGTCCAGCACCCTGAGGCTGTACGCTAAGTGGAAGGAAGGGGGCCGGGGACTGGTGAGTGTCAGCACCACAGTCCAGGATGAGACAACGAACAGTCAAGAATACATTGGGAAGTGACCAACTGACCGAGTGCTCAGTGAATACCTCAGGCAGCAGAAACCCAAGAAAGAGGAGGGAGACGAGGAACCATCATGGAAGGACAGGCCCCTGCACGGTATGTACCACCGGCAGATAGAGGAGGTGGCTGATATCCAGAAATCCTACCAGTGGCTGGACAAAGCTGGACTGAAAGACAGCACAGAGGCACTAATCATGGCAGCACAAGAACAAGCTCTGAGTACAAGATCCATAGAGGCTGGGGTCTATCACACCAGGCAAGACCCCAGGTGCAGGCTGTGTAAAGATGCCCCAGAGACAATCCAGCACGTAACAGCAGGGTGCAAGATGCTAGCAGGCAAGGCATACATGGAACGCCATAACCAAGTGGCCGGCATAGTGTACAGGAACATCTGTGCCGAGTATAACCTGGAAGTCCCGAGGTCAAAATGGGAGATGCCCCCAAGGGTGGTGGAGAATGACCGAGCTAAGATCCTGTGGGACTTCCAGATACAGACGGACAAAATGGTGGTGGCTAACCAACCGGACATAGTGGTGGTAGACAAACAGAAGAAGACGGCCGTAGTGATCGATGTAGCGGTTCCGAATGACAGCAATATCAGGAAGAAGGAACACGAGAAGCTGGAGAAATACCAAGGGCTCAGAGAAGAGCTCGAGAGGATGTGGAGGGTGAAGTTAACGGTGTATATATATATATATATATATATATATATATATATATATATATATATATATATATATATATATATATATATATGTGTGGTGTTCATATTTTTGTTACTCGGCCAGTGTTCATGGGTCTGGTGGACCCGCTACAGTTTTGGCTTTCCAAATTAACACTATCAAACAATGTTATGTTAAATTACTCAACAGATGTTTACTTCATCCCAATTACAAGCCATATGAACAGCAAACATGGTTAATTTTTTCCCTTTACCTTTGTTAGATCACATTTATGAATTAATGTGCTTCTCGTTTTTGTTTTTTGTTTTACATAAAATGTTATAAAAAAAATGCCCAGTTATAATCAATTGGAGTGAGTGGAAAGACAACACATTTACACGTGAAGCAATATGTTTCACAACTAAATGGGATCAGCTGCTCATCAATGGTGAAATTAGGCCCAGGGTTGTAAAACACGGGGAGGTGGTGCACACACTTATCCCACACTGTCCTGATGGCAGCTAGCTTGTCTCTCTGCCGTCGAGCTGGTCTGTCGTCTCGGTTATCAAAACGGATAATCCTGGAAATTTTGTGGAAGTTTTCAGAGACATTGATGCATGGAAAGGTTCTTGCCGGTTTCTGCATCCCACAGGGATTCTGTGGATTCCCCTTTGGACCTGAAAACTCCTGCAAGGATAAGAACCCCAAAGTAGGCCTTTGGGGTTCTTAGATGAATTTGGTCCATCTCCTTCCACCTCTCTCCAAAAACACACCTTCCTTCTAGATTACTGCAATCCAGAATAATTTTCTGGATGGAATCTGGGATGAAAAGCTCAAATGAAGACTTGATGTCCTGCACATGAGTAACTGTCAGCCGTGTTGGCCCTGGCTTATCACAGTAACAGCTCTGCAGGGTGGCTCATTTCTTGGGCAAGAAGACCATTCAATTTCACCAGTTATTGACATCCATATTTCTTCACTTGCTGTCTGGTGGGCTTGTTCTGGTCCTGGAGCTGGCTGCAGATGGGGTACTCGTCTTCGTTTTGTTACTAAATGGTGCTCAACCTCATCCTCTTCTTCAAAGTCACTGTCAGACTCTGAATTTTCAGAAATGTCAAATATTCTGAAACCTCTTTGTCAACATCATCATCCGAAGCCCCTCTCTCTTCCAAAATCAATTGGATGGACCTCGCAGCAGATAATATTTTACCATCTTGATCAGTTGTGATAAAGAACCACACTGGAAAAGTCTTATTTATAGTATTATGCCCCTAATTTGCAGGTGGGACAGGGTATGAGAAAATAAAATTTGGATCCCTCAAGAAAGAGGGTAAAATGTGTGGGAATGTAAGAGCAGACGGTGTCGATAGTTGAATTTTCAACAATGTTGCAACTTTGTGCGGGAGCAGGAGGGGAAGAAAACACTATCAGCAGCACCAGAAGGGAGGAAGACAGAGTGTGGGAACACAGGACCTACACTTTCAACACTTTTATTAGACCTGGGTCCAGTGGACCCGAACACCTTGTATGTAATGTAAATGCGTGGGGGGAGGTACAGTATGAGGTCATTGAAAATTAGTTCGGATTTATGTTCTTCACAGAAAATAAGCCAAAGCCAAAATTAAAATTATTAATTGTTTAATTTTTCTTTTGAGAAAAACTGAAAACGGGTCTCACAGACCCGAACACCATACAAGGGATATATATATATATATATATATATATATATATATATATATATATATATATATAAAAAAAATTTGTTGCTCAATTGAATTGTCAAATTTGGAAACATATATATGATTGTATGAAAGCCTTGTATATGCCATATACAGTAGATGGGTGATTTCATGAAAGGTTTCATTGGTCCACTTGTCCAAGAACTAATAGGCATTATCCAGTATCTTTATAGTATCATATAGAATACAACAGTTCTGTTGCCTGGAATATTTTGCACCATGCCAAGTGTCTTCTTGAACATAACTCAACAATGGCAATCAGCAAAGGCACTTGGACGAATTTGATTGCAGCACCATGAAGGGCTTACAAGGAGCTGCCTCTTTGACCTGAAATGCTCTATTCATTTGGCAGTATGTGCTTAAATTGGGTGTTGAGTGATGGTTTTTATTTAATTTGTGCTTGAATTTTACTGACCTCTTCTCTTCCAGCAACCTTGAGAGCACATTGCTCTAAACAGCCTGGGTCTGTGATCAGCCAGAAACAGGAAGTGAGTTGATGTCATTATCGGCTGAATTCTGCTTTTACACTTTTAGGAATTTAACAGTTTGGCCAGGACGATTTCTGAAGCAGCCACCTTCATTGCCTAGTTAGAACATTAGTGAGATAAGACATTTAAAAAATGTTCAAATTTGACATTTACATTACTTTTTTTGAAATACTGTGTATACAATATTTGCATGAAATGCATTAGATTTTAGTGCCAAAGTAAACTTTATTTTCATCTTTGCTGTATAGGTACAGTATATGAAGAGACGAGATGTTGAGACTCCAGTTACATTCAGTGCAAAAAACACATCAAACATAAGAAAAATAAGAAATAAATAGCATGATAATAAAGTTCCTTTGTTTATTTTCCCTCTTATTTTATTTATTTATTTATTTATTGTGTGTACAACCAAGAGCAACACTACAAATGGCTTTGAGGAGACAGTGTATCTTCAGTGTCTTCAGCTTCATCTGCAATAAGAACTACAAAGTCACATGAAAGACATTAAATTCTCGGAGAGAGATCAGCTGTGAGATGAAGCTGGAGGCGGCCATTACAGCCGGCTTTTTGCACTCCCCTCCAGTGTGGTGTTACTGATGTATACTGAAGTCTCTCTGGACAGAAGACAGTGTGACAAGCGACGCAGCGCCATCAGCTCCAGAACACCACACGTGTCTGCATAGGGATGCATTTAGGAACTTGTAAGTCACGTGCTTGTTGAAGGTGCTCAGATGCCATTACACAGTTGCTGCAGGTATGCTAGCAAAGCGAACAAAAACAGAGTTGGAGTGTAAAAATACAAATAACACAAAGGCCATTGAGTCAGCTAGCAGTTAGCATGAGCTAAACTAGGGTTAACATTGTACTCAACTACCACTGACTCATAGGAAAAGGCAAATCTCCAGTGAGCATGTAGCAGTGACCACAGCTTTAGATGAATGCTGATCTGCTATATTTCAATGGCCAACTGAAGAAGAAAGAAAGGGAAAAAAGAAATCAAGTCTTATAATTTTGTTCAGAATTTATTTGATGATTTCAAGGCATCTGTGAACAAAATTTTCAGTAGAGTGGAACTGGTGAAGATGATGTGATTAATTTTTGAGTAGCAACACGCTTCAAGACCTGGTGGCAAGGAAATTGCTGAGTGCATTAATTATTACTCACTCAGTATAAAACAGATGTCTAACCACAGCCTAGATGTATCAATTTTCTTTTCAAAGTCAAGAGCCAAGCAAATACTTCAGTCAGCGGGAAAGCCTAAGCAGACAGCTTGTCATCTCTTTATTGGAGTTGAGGTAGATGTAAACAAACACTTAAAAAAATCAAAAGATTAAAAAAAGACGTCCTTCTTGATCGCCTGTTGCATTGAGGTTTGTCCGTGTTGAGTGCATCATTAATGTTATCTGGGACTTCAGCCTCTACTAATTTTCATGTGATGCTGCTGGAGTAGTAATGATCTTTAAAGGCAAAAATAAAAAGGTACAGTATTTAACTGCAAGTTTAAAAATCCCCAATGGGAATGCTGTTAGCAGCAAAACAGCCAACAGCACGACTGGCTAGCAGACATGAACACTGAGAGTTTGTTTTTGCCAATTCGTCCTATAAAATATGGTATTTTGGTCAAACTGTAATTAGACATCTGTTCAGTATCAAACATATAGTCACTTTAGTGCTCATATTGAGTATATATGTTTTACTAATGACGTAAGTCCAGGAAATACCATCTCAAATACAATGTGTCCTTCCCTTCAACAGTTATGGGGAACAAATCCTTCAGGATGTAAAGAATGATACAACTTTTGTTTGTGCATTTGTTACCTTAACATGAAGACTTTAAACAGGGAAACTCTACACACTCTACTTATGTGCTCATTGAAAAAGGTAAGATGGTGTTTCTGGGAAATGAAAAATCACTTGGTAATGGTTCAATACCAAAATTTGCAGTATGACAGCACAAATGTGTTTTGTTTGCACTGATTTTCACTATCTTTGGATGGGTCCTTGTTAGGTTTGGGTTTGTGAGCATGTAGTCTAAGGTTCATATCGTTAACAGGTTATTTTGTGACAGTGAATCTCAAGGCACATTGCACAAATGTCAGGTAGTGTAACAACTGGCTTTCTTCTCAAGCTTATGATAAGTCCATACTCCCAGTGTTCCCTCTGAGACGCTAGCCTTTCAAAAGTCACATTGATCACCTGTGAGTATGTGGATTGAGCAGCACTATCACTTCTTTATCTGTTTCATGTTGCATCTTTAACTTTGACATTTCCTTCTTTTATAAACAACACTTCCTTCAACTTTACATAAACAGAATCCGTGCAGAATAAAGTTGACAGTGACAAAATAGAAGAAAGCAGCAGGAAAAGGAAGTAGGGATGGCATGACAAAGGTCAAGACTCAGCCAAGTGTACTTAACCTATGGCACAGTCCCTCACCCGCTGAGCCACTGGGGAGACCCCATCATTGTCACAGGCTGCTTGAAAGAGAACAGTCAGCAGGGCACAGTGGCTGCCCCTGGGCAAGCCCCGGCATAAAAAAAATCAAACGCACCCCAGCAGTGTGAGTAATCTCACGGCTAATGTCTAATATCTAATGGCCTTAATCAAAAGCCCCTGCTACGATCCTCTCAGCACTGTGTTGATAAATCACAGCGCTAATGAAAAATGGTCCGTATAACAGCACAGCGCTGGTAGGCCGCGGCACAGCCCCATTTGTTAAAGCAGCTTCCTGCGGTTCTGGTGTCAGTTTAGCTTCCTGTCCGCCTCCCTCTCTACTGTTCGCCTCATTTGTATTAGCATCTCTCTCTCATTTGATTTAACCTCTCATTCTCATCTGTTCTCACTTCTCATTTTGTTCTAATTCCCATTTATTCCTCCACTTCCTGCGGGTCTCTCCCATCTTCCCCCATCACGTCCTTCCTCTTTCTCTTGCACTTTCTCTCCACTCTCACCTGTCTTTCCCTCGCTTTAGTTTGCTGGCTAGCAGTGTCCAGTTCTTTAATCTCTTCTCAGCTGCCCCCCCTCATTAGTTCCCTAACGCTGTTCTGTTGTTCCGTCGTCTCCCTCCCTCTCTCTTTACCTCTCTGTCTAATTTGTTAACCAGAGGTGTCATGTTGTGATCTGTTCTGTGGTCTTGGTGGGTAAAGCTGCATGGTGAACAGAGCTGCTGTGAGGAGGTAATTAACCGCTCCTCATTTAGACAACAGGCTCAATCAGTGAGACAGAATGACTACATGTGGGCTGGAATGCCAATTGCAGAGTCCTCAGGCAGGCAGGCAGACACACACACACACAACCTCCTCAAACGACCTTCAGAGGAAGAAGAAGAAAAAACCACCAGATAATGAAGAGTCTACATTCATGCTGAGGATGTATAGATTTTTCAGAATATGAGATGAGAACATTTGTCGATGCCTTTAAAAGAAAAAAAAATTCTACTTTGCATTTAAGAACATTGGCGGCTCCACATGGCAGCAGCTGGTAAGTGTTGGTGAAGCGTGTTTGAACTACATTTCCCAGGGCTCCTGCGAGGCAACATCAGTAAATGACACTTGTGTTTACACGTCCATGCAGTCCGCTACGCCTTTTAGCTCAAGGCAAGCACGGTGGTGGGAGGGGAGAAAAGGGAGGGAGGTTTCGGGGGGGGGGGCATATAGGTTCTTCTCTGAGAGCCAAAAAAATAATGAAAATATGGGTTTGCTTTGGAAAGCAGAGGGAGCGTTGAGTGGTCCATTCCTGGATGTTTTCTTTTCTTTGGCTTTTTGCCCACCATAAATAGCAATAAAGGCAGACTCCAGAGACCTGGGAGGAAGAGAGAAAGGGGAATAACATGGAAATTGCTGTGGCCTCATTATTAAGAGAACAGTGCTGCATAACATTCAGCTTATTAGGTTTTCTTTATTATGTTATCTTTCATGGTTTTATGTGATGTTTTAACATGTCTGTTCCATATTTGGTGTTTTGCACTGCAACACAATAAATCAAAAATGGAAGCGCTGGTAGTTCGTGTCAGTCTGTGTGCTGTCAGTAACAGTACCTGCATGCTCCTCTATACACAAGAAGGATTTAACCTTCTAAATCCTGAACAACGAGATGTGTATCAAACCTTCTGACAATAATAAAAATAAAAAAATTAAATATCAGTTTGCATATATGAGTTTTGATTTGCATTTTTCTAAATCCTCCATTTTTGTGCAATTTATTGCTGGAAATTGTGCAATTTGTTTGGGTAAAAAAGCAAATTAATGTTGTAGAGGTTTCAAAAACTCACAGAAACACATGTACTCTGTTAAGTATGATACCGTGCGCATTGTAACGCTACAAACTTCCGTTGATGACGGTTTTGTAAAGCATGTAAAGCATCTAAAAAACAGCACGAGCACAATTTCTTACAGTTGGTGGGAAGAAAAAAGTTTTTTTTATTATATTGGATTTTGGTTATTTCAAAGCTAATCTTGATTTCTCATGTTGTACAAAAATCATTTCTCCTCATTATAATTCATCCAGTTTCCTAGAACAAAGAAACCATCCGGCTTTGCGTTACCGTAAATCCACTGACGTCCGAACGAGCATCCATCGAATCCACTCACAAAAAAAGCAGAAATGAAAACCAGTGCCTTCCTATACTGCTGGATATTAAATGACATGAGCAACAGTTTCAAACTCATGTGAGGAGACGTCTTCCTGGTTTGTATCAGCTCCACACAAACACTGTTCAACATGAGATCGGCATTGCTATGTTCAAAGAAAGTTGGCAGTGTTGGGATTTGAACCCAGCCCTTCTCCGCGGTGTAAGCCTTTGTCCACTCAGCCCATTTGAATGAACCTGCGGTACTAAGAACTAAATTTACACATTGTCACATTGCAGTTGTTGATTAATGGGCTTCTTGCATTGGAGCAGTTCTTAGAGATCAGTGAGTTCTGAGCTTTTGCTCTGCAGTCAGCTGACTTCAGTTCCTGTGGAGGACGAGGGCAAAGAGCCGAGGCCTGTGTCAACAGAGAAAACCCTGGACAGGAGTCACCAGTTGTTATTTCCTCTGACGAACAACTGCAGAACATTTTAAACTCAGTGTTCACATCATCTTTATTTAATCGTGTTGATGTATCTACATTAGTGACTTTTCCACATGTTTGAAGTACCCAGAGTTGGTGATAGCTGGAGCCATAGCAGAGGATAGTTTCAGTCTTCTGCTCCTCTTGAATTATTTACTCAGGCTGTGACTTCGTCCTGTCTTCCTCCCCTCACTCCCAGCCAGTTGCAACAGCTGGCTGACCCCACCTGAGCCTGGTTCTGTTGGAGGTTTCTTCCTGTTAAAAGGAAGTTTGCCCTTCCCACTGTCGCCCAGTGCTTGCTAATAAGGGGTCATGTGATTGTTTTCTCTGTGATATTTCAGGGTCTTTACCGTACAATATAAAGTGCCTCGAGGCCACTGTTGGGATTCGGTGGTATATAAATACAACTGAACTGAATTGAACTGATGTCAGAGATGTTCTGTATGCAAACTGCACACGGTCAAGACATGTTTCAAAACATGAACTTTGGATGACGGTCGTTGAGGTGATTTTTCCCAGTTTTCAGTAAGAGTGAGATAAATCACATAAACTTTAGCTACTAGCTCAATAGTTTGGGACAGTTTGCATCAATCAACGGATTCAGCTCTGTGTTCCATACAATTAAATCTGTGTACATGATTTAATTATAGGACTGGGCAGTGAAGGAAGAGAATCACACCGTGCTGTGCACAACAACAAAGGCTCTGCTATCAACAATACGTGATCTAAAAATGCGTTTTTAGGTTATCAGGAGCTTCCTTGTGACAAGGTTGTAGTCACTGAGGCCTTAGGTTTTTCAAAATCAGTAAAAGCTGAATATAAAACAGCAGAATGTACTTCCACTTTTTAGACTGTGTCTCCTAAATGGGTGGGAGGCTGTAATGCAGGGCCTGGCAGGAAAGCTGCCTGGGCTCCAACCAAAGACACTGATTTCCATCTGTAGCTACTGGCACATTTATTATCTCCTTTTGTTTCAGTTTAGTCCTAACAGTGCTGCCCTATGTTTTGTGTGTTTGTGCGTGCATGGGATTCTGTTTGACCTTGTCAAAGTCCAGTTTAGCTGTGAGTGTACAACATGGGCCTTTTTAAAAGTCTGTTTTGGGTTTCCACTCACATTCATAGACTCCCAAAGAAATGAATACTACATATGATGAATTTTGATTTGTTTTCATGGTCATAAAAACTGAGACTGCCTGGTTCAGGCTGCCTAGTCAGGCATTTTTCTCTGGTAGGACATTGGTCATTTATCCTACCAGCACGCAGCATGCAGAAAATTGGTCTTAAGTTTGGAGTTTCAGTTTAGAGAATGATTTTCATTTAGAGTTGCTGGAGGAGGAATAATAACTTTGCCACTTCCTCTAAAGCTCGGGTCGCATTGCTCGGCTAAATTTCAGATGGGCTGCAAGAAGTTGCAAAGGGCGCTCCATGAAAGCGATTAATCATTGTCAGAGATCTTTGATTTAAAATGCTGACATAGCATATTTCCTTGAATATAAAACAGTGTCTATTCAAACGATTAATATTGGTTGCAAAAGTGAGTGGTCTTAATGCATTTTCACAGGGCATTTCACCCACAAGAAGTTTGAAAAATGGAGCACACACTCAAAGCATTTATTTATTTCTAAGCTGACCCCAGAACAGCGTGTCTGTGTGAAACTTTATAGAAAAGAATGATTAATTACTGATTTGTTTTATTCCAGCTTCAAACTGCAGTTTACATCTTCAGTCATTTAAAAGTTTAGTTTAACCAAAAAGCAGATTTTAAGATAAGATAAGACTTTATTGATCCCACAGCGGGGAAATTTTTGCGCCACCTCAGCTCAGGTACAGATATATGAAGGAAATACAAAAATACAATTAAGTACAATCAATGAAAAAAAGTAAGATAATACACTATATACAATGGTAGCATACACAGTATGTGATTATGGATATAGTTGGAAATATGGAAGACATAAACTATATAGCTTGGAAGGTCATGGAAGGTCCATTATGCATGAAGTGGTGACCGTGGATGTTCACAGTGTCCAGTGACTTATGACATCGTGATTGAGGAGTTATAGAGTCTAACTGCTGTTGGGATGAATGATCTGAGAAAGCGCTCCTTCCTGCAGCGAGGGTCTCTGACTAAAGGAGCTGCTCAGCCCACTCACATACTCATGCAGTGGGTGATGTGGGTTGCTCATGATGGATGTCAGCTTTACGAACATCCTCCCCTCACCAACCACCTCCACAGACTCCAGGGGACATCCCAGCACGGAACTAGACCTCCGCACCAGTTTGTCAATCCTGCTCCTGTCCCTGTCCATGCATCCACTCCCCCAGCAGGCCACTGCATAGAAAAGGGCAGATGCTACCACAGTGTCATAGAATGTCCTTAACAGAGTCCTGCAGACTCCGAAGGACCTCAGTCTCCTCAGCAGGTGGAGTCGACTCTGGCCCTTCTTATACAGGACGTCTGTATTTGTAGTCCAGTCCAGTTTATTGTTGAGGTTAACACCCAGGTACTTATAAGAGTCCACTATCTCAATGTCTTTCCCTTGGATGTTCACCGGTGTTGTAGGGGGTGACTTCCTCCTGAAGTCTATGATCATCTCCTTTGTCTTGCCGGTGTTGATTTGGAGTACGTTGGTCTCACACCAGCCAACAAAGTCACTGATGACCCCCCCTGTATTCCTGATCATTCCCGTCTGATTTGCATCCAATGATGGCTGTATCATCTGAGAACTTCTGTATATGGCAATCGTCCGAATTATAACAGAAGTCTGAAGTGTAAAGGCTGAACAGGAAAGGTGAGAGAACCGTGCCCTGTGGTGCCCCCGTGCTGCAGATTACCACCTCGGACACACAGTCATGGAGCCTCACATACTGTGGTCTGTTGGTAAGGTAGTCGATGGTCCATGCAGTCAGCTCCGGCTCCCTCTAGCTTCCCTCTCAGTAGTGCGGGTTGGATGGTGTTGACAGCACTGGAGAAGTCAAAAAACATGATCCTCACAGTGCTCCCCGCCTGCTCTTAGTGAGAGAGGGATTGGTGTACCAGGTAGATGACAGCGTCATCCACCCCAATTCCAGAACGGTAGGTGAACTGCAGGGGGTCCAACACTGAGCCCACCAGTGGCTGAAGGTGGTGCAGTATGAGCCTTTACCAAGTGTTTCTAGTCAGGACTTAGCATGAAGCCTGTTCATTACACCTTACTCACATGAAATGGTTGCTAATCCATTTTCTTATTTCCGTTAGGCATGTACTGTATATCCATAATTGGATTTGGATGGATTGTGTTCAGTTGTCAGTTGCTATTAGAGGCTTCGGAGATAACGAGTCAGTGGGCGATGTGTTTTATTTTATTTTGTCAAGCGTATTCACTTCCTCTGCTCCCAGTATACGCCACCTTAAAAACAAGATCAAGAGTGGATGCTCAAAATGCCCTTCACTCCATTCCTTGTGACTAGGATAATACAGTCCCCATCAAAAGTTTAAGACCACTTGAAAAATGGCAAAAAATCCTATTTTGCATGGGTGGATCTTAACAAAGTTCCAAGTAGAGCTTCAACATGCAACAAGGAGAAATGGGAGCGAGACAAAATATTTTATTGAAAACTATGCTTAAACTGAAACAGGCTGTTTTACAGCTGATCAAAGGTTTAGGACTACATGCCTTTAAAAGGCCAAATCTGTGCAAAAATTCACTGTCATTGTCTGTCAAGTAGTCACACTGTCACGATGTTCTGATGGCAAAGGCAAAACAAGCTCTCCCTTATTGAACGTGGTCGGGTTGTTGAACTGCATAAGCGGGGTCTCTCACAGCACCATCACTGCTGAGGTGGGACGCAGTGAGACAGTGCTGGTGAAATTTTTTGTTCCATAACTCTCAGGATCATTTAAGAAATTCCAAATGACTGAGCTGGACGATCCCATTGGCTGTCCATTTTTCAAGTGGTCTTAAACTTTTTATCGGGAATAGATGTCAGAAGCTTATCTGCATATGGATATTTTGTGATATCTTATTCATTTCCCAGTTTTTCTTCGTTCAGTTTCACATGCATTTGTTAAGGGGAGGCGGCTTATCCAATTTTGCCCCGTCTCACAGAGACGTCTCCCAAAATGCTCTTGATATTTTGCCCCTTTTGGTGATGCTGTTGATGGTTTTCCTCATGTCTTAACAATGTATTTCCAAGTCTCTTTCTTCTTCTTGCCAGTCCTAGTACAGTAGATGTCGATTACAGTAAATCATCGACTGCTCCATCATCTACCTACTTGTTGATCCTGAGATTAATCATCGATAGCTCTGCAAAAATCGACATGAAATCAAAAAGCCAACAGTTTACAAAACTTTAAATGATTCCACCTCAAAGTGTTTCATCATTTCAGAACTTTTTGCCCTTGGTGACTTTGTGTTAACTTTGTAGGTTTGTTCTAATACAGTGACTTATAATCTGGCAAATCTCTGAGAGACACTAATCTTTGTCTGCAGCTGCTGACTGACTGACTCTCACTATAATCTTTCAGGGGCTGACAGCAGCACCACAACATGCTTTTGCTGGAATCTCAGCAGAGTTTGTTCGAATTTGAAAACAATCACCAGTCAAGCACCAAACAAGACAGTGGCTGACATGGCTGCCACAGAAAATTGCACTGACCAGTCTCCAAATCAATGGCTCAGGCTCACAAAAAGGCATTTATTACCATCTGTGGACATTGGCACTGATTGCCTTCCTCTCTTCTCTGGCCTGATCAGAATGATTCCTCTGTATGACTTTGTTGTCTTGCCCAATTGGGAGTTCTATCCCTCTTCTCTCCCCCTCTCAGTCTCTCTCTGTTGCCCTGTCCAATCATTTTTTTTTATCTTCAGACAACTGTGCTTTACCAAGCGCCAACACCAAAATAACTCTAAGCCAGATTTTCATTGCACGATTAACCTCAAATAAGCATCAGTATAGTATAATTATGGAAACATTCAAAAGCTTAAATTAAACATTGGATGCACAAATAACATTTCCACAAAACCTGTCATGTAACATTATGTTTTACATGCCAGAAAATCATTTCTGTTTATGTTTTTTAAGTCTGATTGCATTGCTCATATCCACATATCTCCATTGTAAGAACTGCTAGTGGCTATAATACCTACAGAGTTGTGTTTATCTGTTTCATTTTAGCCTGATGTATTTTCTAGTTTCAGAGATGAATCAACACAAAATATGTCTTAAATGTAACACAGTTCAAATGTGAGTGTCGCTTGTGATTTTTTAAGGACACATACATTCAAAGCATCACTACTGTGAAACACTTCACTCTGCAGTAGTTTTGTTTGCACAGTGTGAGAATGCCAAATTCTGACATTTCCAAAATGTCCCGACCAGAGGCATCCTGGTACTGGGAAGACTTGAGTGGAACTGGTTAAAGTTGTCCTCAACCACGATGACAATGTCAATCATACCGAGTGAAAAAAACAGTCATGAAACTCAGATCAGATGTTTGTTTATTTTTTAGCATCTTTGTTAGTTAGCATGCTAACCCGATACCATGGCATGCTAATACAAAATATAATAAACCTTCTGTCTGTGGGTCAACGTGTTCCAAAACCGAAGGACTTCTCCATCAGTGTCAGCTTCATTTTATATTTTGTAGCAAATTTTAACATTTTTCAGTGTTTATCAAAATAGTGAGTGCAATGAAACTTACCTCTTGATTGAATCTCTTTTTTCTGCTTCCACTTTCGTTTGTGATATTTTGCAATGTGTTCTGTCTGTAGGTCTGTAGTTTTTCATGTAATGTTATGAGCACACTACTTGAGAATTATCCAACATATTGAACACAATGTTTTCACCAGTAGCAAAGGGGAAAAGTGTATTCCCTGACTCGTTGCCAAGTGGCTCCTAACTTGCTAACTGTTGCTTGATGAAATTGGTTGGTGACCAAAATCACCTTGTGATTGCTTTGGTCACCAGCAGACTGCAGTTTCACTACCACTAGGACAGTAGCTGCTAATACAATCACTAGTATTCTGGTACTGTACACATATGCTGCACAAATATAAATCCATACAATGGAATCAGCCAATGTGGTATAAGCTGTACAGTACAGCAACTCAACAGCAGTGAATCATTGAACTCATTCTGAGAACTGCCTGAAGAAACGCCGACTGGATATGCAAATGCTAAGAAGGCCAGGTTCAAGTTCATGTGCAAAGCTGTGAGCTGAGCATATGTAAATGTTGGTCTATGCATGAAGAGCAGGAATCATGTGTTACCTTACTGTACAGTATTAAGGTCATAAATCATGACTTATTCTGTTCAAATGTGTCATTAAAATATATTCTTTGGCTTCATAAAGTATTGATCGCTTTAAGTGACACGACTGAACTGAGACATCAAGCCAATGTCAAATTTCTAAGTTTGAAAACTCACAGTGTAAAATAGTACATCAACCCAATCACATCCTTTCCTCTCCTTAAATAACTCGACTCTCGAGCCATTTCCTCTGTTTTTCTCTTAACTTTTAAAACCCCTCATTAACTCGAGATGGTGTCCTAAATCCTCCATGATAGAAGGGAATATATTCTCCGCTTTTAACTTATCCTAAGGGATGAGATGAGCCACTGGACAGTTGGATGGAGGAACTGGGTGAATTAGAGGAGGCTATGAAGTTTTATTTCTCTCACGTGGATGCAATGAGTGAATGGGCTGATGAAGAGATGGATGGCAAAAGATAAAAAATGAACTGAGGAGGCAGGAACCTTTAGAAGGACTGAGTCCTTAACACGTGGATGATAGTTGGAGAGCAAAGATGAGTAAGATGAAGGTATAAAATTAAATTTCACCTTCGTTTCTTTACTGCGCTGTAAGATTTTGATTTGATAATTAAAGTCTGTAATCAATCTCAGGGACAGTGTGCATCAATACATTGTTCTCCAGTCATAAAGAAAACAAGGCTAACCACAGCATCCATAAATCCTGCTGCTTTATTGTTGAAGCTAGCGTGAGTTATTCCACAGCTTATCATCAATAACTTTATTCCCACTGGACATTAAGTTGTTAATCCGCAACTGCTGTAATTAACACTCTGCGATCTTGAATACTGCTTGGTGTCAGATTTTTAAAACAGCAGCTTTTTATACACTTCTCCTAGTGCTCCTCTACTCTCATGAGTAGAGAAGAGACAGGAGAAAGACAGAACCTTAGGATTCCACAGTGGGAACATGGAGAGAATAAAGGAGGTGCAAATCACTGAAGATTTTAAGGACCAGCTAAAGAACATGGCTGATAGAGAGCCAAATGCCTACCAAGAGCCACAAATCTAAATTCAGGACTGTAGTCCTCTGTAAATGACACACAGGCCAAAACTCCACTAACAGTAATTACTGTATCTAACTGTGGATGTGTTAGATAGGGTTTGTATAGTCAAATAGTTTTAGGGTAAAGAAAAAAGACTTGTGATTGGCAAATCATTAACAAGTGAGTGTATTTGGATAATGCTCCTTTCTGATTCTAAGAATGACCGTTCGGTTTAGTGTTTATTCTAAAACATGTGATTAAGCCCATAAAGTTATCAGGACAGTCTTTAATGAGGTCACATGTCAGTGCAGCAATGGCCTGTTTTCCTAAATAGGGATCACCTGTGGTTACATGTATCTTCTTGACAAGAGATGAACATAATCAAAAATCCTGTCTGGAAGTGTCTGAAGATGTACCTGCTCTGTTAAAAAAACGTTATATTTCATAGAGGGCAAATCATTTGTTCCCATGTGAATGAAATACAGGAAAACTGTCTCTGTCATGATCTGGAGGTATGACTGGAAAATTCCATCAGACACCTGAGTTCCTTGGTCTCCACCCCTGGGTGGAGCCATCATCCCTCCTGCAGTCCTGCACACCTGAAGCTGATTCTGGGTAATAGTACTACTCTCTGCTATGAATTAATCAGTTTTCTTAATAAACACTGTAAAACGTCTTTGTTGTGGTTCCCTGCATTGCCTGTGGCCATTGTTTTCCTCCAACAAGGTTTCTGGGTAATGTAGGTAAACTTACATACTGTTACTTTTTATACTAAAAAAACAGGGTTAAAAAGAGTTCAGCACAGTCAGTTAAAAAGCACATCATAATGCAGACAGTGGCATATCACATTCACTCAGTCACTCACAGAGAGTGTGGGAGGAACAAACAGTCAATATCACATAGTTCTGGATGAGCAGGCATCATATTGAGCAGATCCATGAATCAACATCTAACCTTCACCAGCTCTGCACTCACAAGTACGGCTGCGTTTTGCTTCAGGCAGTCGGCCGCTCGGAGACATGCGCTGAGAGAAACGCATGAACCCAAATAAAAAACATCAAAATGTGGAGCTCTCCCTAAAATCACTCCCTATGTCAAGGATTAGGACAAGTGTGGAAGAAACTGACCGAGTTGCCAACTTTGCCCAAGATGCAGCGTTAAAGAACATCAATCTGGTTACCTTACCTTACGTTTCCTTGTTGTTCCCATTTTTCCTCCGTATTACACTCTTATTGCAGGTGGATTGAATTCTGCTCCACAGAGGCTGCTTTTGTTCGAGAAATCCTTTTATTTTCTTCTGACAGATTTCTCCCTCGGTTTCCCATAGAAACAGTGATAAGCTGTTCAACAGGCTCCAGACTGCAGCTGCACTTCTTATTCTCATTTCGGATCAGTCTGCCAATTATTTTATGTATGTTCTGTATAATTTAAAAGCTACTACTCAAACAGCAGCCAGTTGTACATTTGCTGCAGTTTGCTGAGGATTTGCTACATTAGGATCTCTGGTATGCACCACATGCATTTGGGTTTTTTGTTTCTTTTACAAAAAAAGAACATGCTATGCTAAAAATCTTTGTTCAAAATCAAGTAGTAGGTCCAAAGTTGGCCTACTGGTATTATACAGCTAATATATATATTGTTTAGTATTAAGCTTTGCTTGTTCCATATTCAGTTTTTCAGCAAACCTTGTTTGAGTCCATAAGAAAAGATTCATTCTTATATCTGGAGGAAGATTTTTTTTTCTCAATAAATATTAATGTTAGCCCGCGACTTTATTCCAGTTTTGAATTTTGGCCCACTGTGTATTTGAGTTTGACACCCCTGGCTTACATGGTCAGGTCTTAGGCCTGTGATCATAGATGCCCCATCCACCTGTTGTGGAGGAGCAATCACAAACAGTAGGCTTAAAACTGAACTGCAAAAAATATTTCCAAAAGTCCAAGTAGACTCCAGAAATAAATATATAAAGCAGGGAAAGAAACACTGAAAACAACAAAAACTGTGAATTCAGGCGCCACACAACAAAATGCCCTCAGGTGGTTTCTCACTGCTCAGTTCATAGATCCAGTTCTATGCACTCCTTGCACAGCTGGAAATATTCAGTTTTGATCATTGCTTCTTTTTTTTAATCCAACAAATAGTTGTCATAATTATATTCATGCTCTGCTAGAGACTAGCGCAAATGTTCCTCATCTTCCACTCAATTTACACCGCTGTAGTTTCACTCCCTCCCTCGAATCCACTCTAGCCCGCACACTTACATGCACATTCACAAATGTCGTCCCAAGAAAGTCATAAACCATGAAATTATTAGATTACAGCAGAAAAAGAGCTGCAGGATGTTATGGTCATCTCGGCCTTAGCCATGCCCCAAACAGAATTTTTATAACTCTATGCTTGACTTGGTCCTGATGAGAACTAGCCTTAGCTCGCGCTGAGTGTTAGCTTGGCTGCACAGCATTACGCCGGCCAAAGCACAAAATGGTACTCAAGTGTTGGTGTCCTGGCAAAAACAAAACACAAGCAGACACCTGTTCGCCTTCATAAACGCAACTCCCTGTGAAAAGCTTTACCTCTGAGCCCCGATTAGCTCTTCACAGATTTAACATCTAATCTGTCGGCTTCTGTTCCTCCTTCTCCCTCTGGGATTTTCTAACAGGTCATGTACATATTTGTTTCGCACTAATCTAACACAGATTTCATGGCTAATGAACCCTGCTCCTCTCTGCTTACTTCCCAATCCCTCTCAGTCTGTTTTAGAGGCCTTGTGGAAGCTCACTGCTTTATTATTGGATCAGGGTGTGTTTATAGCAAGACTGGTATTTTCTAATAATAATCCACTAGACAGCATTATGGTCTTGCAGCGTGGAGGCCAGTGCACAGAACCCCATCTTGTCACCATGCTCATGAGCTTAAACGCTATGCTTTGATTCTCTGAGACAGCAAAAACTTGCCAAGATCACATAACACAGAAAAAGTAATAGGAATCACATCAATGTGGAAAAATATAGTAAGGGTTAACAAAGGACTTAAGGACCTCAAGTGGAGATGAAATAATAGAAAATGGCCCAGTGAGCCAGAAGTTTGCACTTGTCTGAGGTCGATATCCTCCTGGTCAATAAGCAGAAATAAAACATAATGAAAGGATTAAGAAAACTGCGTTTTGGGTGATTCAGCTTATGAATTCATGCTCCACTGTGACTGCAGGTCACTAAACAACTATGGTTCTGAAAAATTATTGTTTTAGCAAATTTTATTTAAAGCATCAAGAGTAAAAATGTTTTGTTTTTTTTTTAAATCTCTGACAGTGTTTTACTGTTATACACAATGTTTATGGATGAATGTTAATGATGTAGTCCATTGTACTGTTTCAGATACATGGAATTAAGATTATTTTACATTTTTTTTACCTGTGATGTTTGATGATGTCAAATAAGCTGCGAAGCACAGAGCTGTAATAACATTATAGAAGAGTTGTCAAATTATTAACTTTCATTTCAGGATTCAAATAAAGTAATAAGGAGGTCATAAATACATGTGATAACTTTTAGAATTTGTTCAGTACAACATCAACACTATTGGGTTTTCTGTCTTGTGGCCATTAATACATGAACTGTTATGATCTGAGTGGTTTTTATGTGCCTCCTTTAACATTGTGTGTGTGTGTGTGTGTGTGTGTGTGTGTGTGTGTGTGTGTGTGTGTGTGTGTGTGTTTGTGTGTGTGTGTGTGTGTGTGTGAAATAATTAACACATCAAAAACCTCAGGCAAGGTTGTATTATTTGATCTTCCATCACAGCATTAGCATGGCTAGAACCAATATTTGTTTCCATTGCTAATTAACAAAACGATTAAACAACAGATACCCCCAAGCCAGATTTTCTAATTTTGTGTTTTGTGTAACTAACGATGAAAAGTATAAAGGTGTTGAATTCAGTGTTGCATATTCAGCATATGTAGCTTTAATTTTTGGTTTTGCAAAAATCAAAGAATCCTATTACATTTTATTTTCTTAGTCATATTAAGAAAATTATTCATGTAGAGGAAGAAGAAAAATGGTGAAGCCGGGCTAAAAGTTTGGAGGTGTCGTGAACACTACTACTATTAAAATGCACAAAAAGGACAAGCGTGAACACAACACTGTTAACAACTTGCAAGCATATGCAGAGAGTGATGTTAAAACTGAACGTATGCTGACCCGGGCCCAGCAGCCAGAGCCTGAACTGTAACAAGTAGCAAAGGCAGTGATGACCAGGTTTGTAGCACTGTAGCCGTCTACTTGTACATGTTTCTGCAGCAGAGTTTCAGCAACAATCGCTTTGAAGTTTCTTTGGGTTATTTTTGTTCTTAAACTTTTTATTTGTATTGTCAACTTTGTGTTCACATTAAAATAAACCTTGTATGTGTCCTCATTAGGTTTATATTGTAACACATCCTGTAACACAAAGCTCATGTAAGTAGTCCAATGAATCATTTTCTCTGGGGCAAAATTAGGTAAAGTAACGAATTCAAAAATGAATTCAATACAAATGAAATAAATAGCAAGCGATTGTAGGTGAGGGGGAGGGATGAACCTGGCACCTTCAGTGGCTGACAGTGGGGACTTAGCAGCAGCCATCATTTTGGTGGTGTTTGGCTATCTCAGCCCTCAATCATCTTTTAAATCATCAGAGGGGTGCAGCTGCCTGCAGAGGAAAATCTTCTCATGGTTTGGATAAAACTGATCCAGTTTCCTCAAAGTGTTTTAAAGTGCCACTCACTGCTCCCTCCGAGTCGTGATTTGATGCTGAAAAAGCCCTGTGGCCTCAGAACACCAATTTCACTTCTCACACTTTCATTTAGTTCTTATGTGTAGTTGAACAAGTCTCTGATGAATGCACCAGTAAATTCTCTCTGAATAGCATCTAAATTCTGCCTCACTGAAAGCACACAGATACTCAAAATTTGCATTAACTTTATTGTTCACCTAGAAATATTATACGATCTATACAAAAAAGATTTCTTTGTATGACTCCTTTTGATGTGCTCCTAGGGTTTTGGATGCTGTATTTCTAATACATCCTTAAAAACCTAGCACAAGTGGGCAGTCTACATCCATTTATGATAATTGGGTGCCTTGAAAAGCGCTATATAAATCCAATTCATTATTATTATTATTATAAGTCAGAGAACCCATAGCCTCCTATTGAAGAGAAATGTGATGGATTTGTTGACTACTGGACTCATTCAGCAGCTACAGAAGCAGCAAATACTGGGCTGTATTTGTTTCAAGGATTAAAGCAGTTTATTTCAAAAGCACAGAAAACAAAGAGAAAAGAAACAGCGTGCAGCGTGTTCTTAGAGGACTTCAAGGACTCCCGTCTCACAGTACAGTGAGTATGTTCAGTTATGATCAACATGATACCTTTCATTTTCTGTCAGCTAAAGAGACAGAAAGGTGATGCATGACAAGAGGTAAGAACAGTGCAGGGACAAAATGTATCTGAGACAAGTTTGAAATAACAGAACAATAAACAAGGTGCTTAATATTTAGGCAGATAAAAGTCAGTACTATCTCACTTGTTTCATAAATAACTGAAGTCTCGTGTTTACGTACTTTAACAAGGTTAACATGACGATAGAGCAGTTATATAATGGAGTAGTGGATTAGAGATATTGATCTGAAAATAAGTGAGCACGCATACAGTGGGGTAAAAAAGTATTTAGTCAGCCACCGATTGTGCAAGTTCCCCCACTTAAAATGATGACAGAGGTCAGTAATTTGCACCAGAGGTACACTTCAACTGTGAGAGACAGAATGTGAAAAAAAAATCCATGAATTCACATGGTAGAATTTGTAAAGAATTTATTCGTAAATTTGGGTGGAAAATAAGTATTTGGTCACCTCAAACAAGGAAAATCTCTGGCTCTCACAGACCTGTAACATCTTCTGTAAGAAGCTTTTCTGTCCCCCACTCGTTACCTGTATGAATGGCACCTGTTTGAACTCATCATCTGTATAAAAGACACCTGTCCACAGCCTCAAACAGTCAGACTCCAAACTCCGCCATGGCCAAGACCAAAGAGCTTTCGAAGGACACCAGGAAAAGTATTGTAGACCTGCACCAGACTGGGAAGAGTGAATATACAATAGGCAAGCAGCTTGGTGTGAAAAAATCAACTGTGGGAGCAATCATCAGAAAATGGAAGACATACAAGACCACTGATAATCTCCCTCGATCTGGGGTTCCACGCAAGATCTCATCCCGTGGGGTCAAAATGATCATGAGAACGGTGAGCAAAGATCCCAGAACCACACGGGGGGACCTGGTGAATGACCTACAGAGAGCTGGGACCAAAGTAACAAAGGTCACCATCAGTAACACACTACAACGGCAGGGAATCAAATCCCGTAGTGCCAGACGTGTTCCGCTGCTGAAGCCAGTGCATGTCCAGGCCCGTCTGAAGTTTGCCAGAGAGCACATGGATGATACAGCAGAGGATTGGGAGAATGTCATGTGGTCAGATGAAACCAAAGTAGAACCTTTTGGTATAAACTCAACTCGTCGTGTTTGGAGGAAGAAGAATACTGAGTTGCATCCCAAGAACACCATACCTACTGTGAAGCATGGGGGTGGAAACATCATGCTATGGGGCTGTTTTTCTGCCAAGGGGACAGGACGACTGATCCGTGTTAAGGACAGAATGAATGGGGCCATGTATCGTGAGATTTTGAGCCAAAACCTCCTTCCATCAGTGAGAACTTTGAAGATGAAACGAGGCTGGGTCTTCCAACATGACAATGATCCAAAACACACCGCCCGGGCAACAAAGGAGTGGCTCCGTAAGAAGCATTTGAAAGTCCTGGAGTGGCCTAGCCAGTCTCCAGACCTCAACCCCATAGAAAATCTGTGGCGGGAGTTGAAAGTCCGTGTTGCTCGGCGACAGCCCCAAAACATCACTGCTCTCGAGAAGATCTGCATGGAGGAATGGGCCAAAATACCAGCTACTGTGTGTGCAAACCTGGTAAAGACCTATAGTAAACGTTTGACCTCTGTTATTGCCAACAAAGGTTATGTTACAAAGTATTGAGTTGTATTTTCGTTATTGACCAAATACTTATTTTCCACCCTGATTTACGAATAAATTCTTTACAAATCCTACCATGTGGATTCATGGATTTTTTTTTTTCACATTCTGTCTCTCACAGTTGAAGTGTACCTCTGGTGCAAATTACTGACCTCCGTCATCATTTTAGGTGGGGGAACTTGCACAATCGGTGGCTGACTAAATACTTTTTTGCCCCACTATATATATATATATATATATATATATATATATATATATATATATATATATATATATACTGTATCTTGGTGGGGGACCAAATTCTGAAATTTACTATACTGGTGGGGACCAAAGTGGATTTAGTGTCAGGGTTACAATTGGGTTGTGATTAGGCATTGAGGCCATTTTTCACACTCAAAATGTGGTTTATGTGTGAAGCTACATTTGAGTTAGGTTTAGGTGTAGGGTCATTCATTTTGGATGGTTAGGGTAAGCAGCTAGGGAAAGCATTATGTCAATGGGATGTCCCCACAAGGATAGCAAACCAGAGGTGTGTGTGTGTGTGTGTGTGTGTGTGTGTGTGTGTGTGTGTGTGTGTGTGTGTGTGTGTGTGTGTGTGTGTGTGTGTGTAATCTGCAATTGGCAAGTGTTAAGCTGTAACACTGAGGTCAGAGGTCAAATGTGACACATGGGTGGAAAATATAAATTTGATATTTACAATCATCATATACCAGTATCATTTTCAAAATGTTGCCAATGCTAACAAAAGCAGGATAATTTTAAGCAAAGTTTTCAAGATAAAAGAAAGTTCGACCTTAATTCACCCTGAGAGGTCAGAGGTCAAATGTGACATGATAATTACAGTCAAAGTTGCTTTAATATCTATATGATGTCAAAACAACCAATGACAGTAGTTTTATTATCACTTTGACCTTCAGATCAATCTGTTGACCTTGTAGTTGAGGTCAGAGGTCAGATGTTACTTTATATTTTACATCTTACGTGGTACTTTTCATATGTTTACAATATACACACCACAGTCTACAAGACTCTTTGTTCACCTTGAAGATTCTTGGTGGATGTAAGCAAAATGTTAATGGATTGTTAACTTGACTCCACTCTGCACCCCTGCAAAGTTTTATTATAATTCATTCAAACTTTTCAAGCTTGCCATGCACACAAACACAAACTCTTTGTCAGATGTAATTATACTATGACACATATCACTGATTTCCATAGATTTGTAAAACATAAAACAGAAGTTGTTTAATTAGAACCTACTAAAATAATTCATAAAACACCTTTCAGAGAAAACCTTAGCATCCAGGCAGGGTCAGGGTGAGCAATAAATGGGTACATGCTATAGTCACATATAGTCTGAAACAGTCTCTTTAGTGACCATCAACAAGGAAACTCTTAATCAGGTCTGTTTATAGAACTTTACCTTCACCAACAGAGACTGACAAAGAAAAATGACTCCAGAGGGGAATAACGTAAAAATAAAAGACTGCACATAAAAATCAGAAACAACAGCAGTTCCTGACATCCACATATAGTTGCTGACTCTTGTCTTTGAAGTTCAGCACTCTTGAAGAAGTACTTTAACTAAGTATAATTGAGCTGATAGAAAAAAAAAAGTCACTTTGACGTTTGAAAGCTGTGTTCTGTCATCCAGTTACTGTAATGGAAAGGAAATTTTGTGGAAGCTTGAAGGAGGGAAAGTAGGGAAACCTGACATGGAAAATTATGTTGGCACATGTAAATAAAAAGTGCTCTTCTCCATGACTACGAATTAGTGTCAAGCAAAGATTATGATGCAGAGCAACCCTTCTCCATTTTCTGCTCTTGTTTCTGTCAGTCGTCCAGTCAATCTTACTGTCTGAGGTTAATAAAATAATCCTTCATGCTTTGGTAAACAGTTTGACCTCATGAGAATCCATCATGTTTTTTTTATGTTTAATAAAGATGTTTAGGCATAGCACTGACCTTCAGACTGCTATGTATGAACATTTGATCCAGTTAATGCATGATGAATGTTTAACACACATGCTGCTTCTGGCAGTGGGTTCATATATCAAAGCAAGACAGAGTGTGGAGCCGTATACCTTGTAGTTTCTATATTGCCATCTACCCAAATATTTGCTAATTAGCTCAGAACAAACATTACAACAGAGCAAATCTGAAAGCAAATCAGCCCGAAAGGAAATGCCTGGGTATCGTCAAGGTCAGTGCTGTGCAATGGGACTCATGCTGTTGATGCGCCACTCAGTCTCTGAAGACACTTTTAGTGCTTTTACGTCAGTGTTTTACATCAAGTGTTATTCCATCCAGGAATGGCAGCGCAAAATGCTCCAAAGTTAGGCAAAATAGGAAAAAATAAGTGTAGCTACTCAAGCTTTGGCATGAAGGCGAAGCATCTGTTGGGATAACAAGCCTTGAGTCGAGTTGAGTTGAGTGGCACTGCTATTTAGTTTAATGTATTTATTTATATAACAAATCACAGCAACATTCATCTCACATTATATTTTAAGGTAATGACACCACAATAATACAGAGAAAAGCCTGATAATCATAGGACACTTATGAGCACGCACTTGGCGATAGTGGGAAGGAAGAGCTTCTTTTTAACAGCAAGAACCTGCCAGCAGAACCAGGCTCACCAAGGGCCGCAACTGCTACTGCAGTATCGTTCAGGGTGCCGAACATTTGAGCCAACGTTGGCTTTAACCACTGCTCGTTCTTTCTAATAAGATGGGTTTCCAAACTGGGACCAGTGTAGCCAAAAACCGCTCGTGCTACTTTCTTAGGCTGTGGATGCCTGTGGATCCTGTATTGTATTGATTCTTTCACCTTTCACAGGAGCTTATCGCTCTGTCATTACTTCCTGTTAATCAGTCAACATTTTGCTTTCAGTAGCCTCATGTTTGGGTCCTTCAGTACTTTCATATACATATCTCTCCAGAAGTATTTTACAAAAGAAAATTGGTGGTTTTGTGGTGTTTTTTCAATTATTTAGACTTAGTGGCGATGTTACAGACATGGCCTGGTATCGAAGTCTCATGAATATGCACCTTTATTAGTTGATCGTTGACAGGTGAGTAGCAGGGAAACATGCCCCCTCCACTCACACACACTCACACTCACACACACACACACACACACACACACACACACACACACACACACACACACACACACACACACACACACACAAACAAACAGAAAGTGAGAAAAACTAGCGGAGGAAAAAAGAAAAAAGAGGCACGAGTCAGCAGGGACCCTGACAAAGGTGGCATTAATCAGGGTGAAAAAAGTGCTTTTCAAAAGTTTTGTTTTATCACATCTATGTTACAAAAAAGATTTTTTTAACGAAACTTGTGTTGTTAAAAGAGTGCCATAAATCTGCGTGAGGGCATTTGCATGAGCAAACCTGCTGTTCAGCTTGAACCACATGCCTCCTCTTTGTTCCTCTGAATAACGACAGTTCCTACTGATACATAAAAAGTGACAAAAAACAGAAAAGCTTGCTATAAAAATTTGATCATCAGTTCAGTTTTATAATTGAATTCCAAACCCCGGCTCATTCGATATTACGCACCACTCAAAGTTAGTCCTCTGCATTCTTTCTTAGCTGGCTGACACAAGCTTGTGCTTTTCAGGACTCTGTTTTTTTTTTAAGACTCCAACTTTCAGAAGATGGAGAAATGAAATGAAGCCATTTGTGGCACATTAAACCAAATCCATGTCAGACATTGTGCCTCTCACTCCCTAGGCATAGCAATTTAGGCATTTGGCTCTGAAAATCCTGGCCAAATAATGTAGCTGCAGCTTTTATCGTGTGATCCCCAAGAGCCATGCATTCAGCTAGCTGTCAAATTATACATGCAATGAAAAAGCACATAGAAATCTGATCCGCTGAATCACCACATTTATAAAAGCCCCAGGAGTCATAGTCTCAGTTTGTTTGCTGAACTCATGAAGGTGTATATGTGGTTGGTGAATGAAGGCGGATAATGAGTGCTTTTTGAGCATACTGATGGATCACTTTCATACTGTAATGATGAGAGCTGCTGTGAACGGCTCCAACTATTTTACATACAAGTGATAAAATATGCAATTAGCTGGACCATCCATCACACCCATTATGCATTTATACTCTGAGAGTAAGAACGCATTGATTAAATGCACCACCGTGTGTTGTATTCCAGGGTGAGAGGTTTTGGTAGCCTGACCAGCCATGAATCATCCTTAAATGTTTGGCACGTTTTGTAGTTTTGCTTCTGTATGCCACCACTGTGAAGTCAAACAGTCAATATTTGGTCAAAATGCAGACTTTCAGCTTCATTCAAGGTGTTTTGCAAAACTGTTCTGTTTACGAATTGCAGCTATTGTTATTGTTATGTCTTCCATGGTGTTCTTCTCATGCATCTCCAAAACTATTTCAAGGTATTTATTGATGACCTATGAGCAAGCACTGATGACAGTGGGAAGGAAAAACTCCCTTTTAAGAGGAAGAAACCTCCGGCAGAACCAGGCTGTTGTTAGTTGGAGTGAGGGAAGGGAGACAGGACAAAGACACCCGGTGGAGGAGAGCCAGAGATTAACAATAACTCATAATTTAATGCAGAGTGGTCTATAAACGCGGAGTGGTTTACACTACCAGTGCCTTCATTTCATCTTTTGCAGTGAGCTGAACTGAAGGCAGTTTTATTTGGCCTCACCAACACCATGTTTGGCCATTACATGCCAACACTAGCTGGATTTACAAATCCTAAAATGATTGTACTTAAAAAAAAAAGAAAACCACATTGAAGGGAACCAACGTGCACTTCAGAGACACACATGCCAGGAGACAGAGCTCTCAGAGTACATCTATGAGAAGTCTTCGCCTTTTTATGACTCATTTACTAAAGATTCTGATTATACCTTACATTATACACTAAGTCATTGGTTTGAAGTTCACTTATATATAATAATAAATATTTATTAAGCAATTAAGTCATTTCACATTATTAGATCCACAAAAATAAATCTTAGACATCATCCCATCGTCCAATCAGTGCACACCAGATTCTTGGATCACGTCATACATTTTCAAAGAGGATCTGCATGTGCTAAAAAATGCTGCAGAACTGGAACAGGACCATGTTTTAAGCTTATTTTTTTGAATATTTGGTGTGTAATGTAAAACCTTGATCAACTACCATAAACAACACATGAACAGAAAGTGTGAATGTTTTGCTAAAGAGTCCAAGTTACTCAGTGGCAGAAACTCATAGACCTCACTCAGTCTAATTTGCAGGCCGTGTAATATGTGGTGGAGTAAAATTCTACTTTTACTGGTTGTACAGCCTGATAGTTTGGTCCGTGTGTGCTGCTCACAAACTGATATATTTAATTAACGGTAGTAATGATTCATTCGCATGTCTCTTTTCAGATGGTCACTAGGCAACACTGTGACACCATAATATATTATGCATCACTCGTTACTGAAATTAAATTAAAATGCTGTGATGTTTGCATCAGGTTCTAGGTAAATGCCACAAATGAGTCATTATAGCCCATTAGCTGACAGTTTCTAGGTAACATGTTGATGTCATAGCATGTGATACGTACAGATAAAAACCTTCGGGGGGCCTTAGGTGTACCTGTGTACACACCTGTGTGCCAGAGATTTTGTGTATTCAGTAAGATGTTTTGTAAATCCACTTTTTGTGTTCATACATTTGAAAGCAAAAGCAATAAACAAACTCAAACAAGAAGCAACAAGAGAAAAGGGCTTGACCTCAGGGAAGCTCCATCATTCATTATATGATCAGGGTCACTGTCAGTGCTCTCCTGCTGGTGTGTACCTCTTACTTTCACTTTATGTTGAAAGTGGGAAATAAAGTCCACAGTGTCTTTTTTGTGTTTCTCTAGTCAGTCCTCTCATGTAGAGAGCTGCACCTACACTGCCTATTATTTTCTATGCTGTCGCACAATGAGCAATTACATTTTTAGTGCACAATCATCGAATGCAGTTGCTTTTGTTTTCAAATAAATACCGTCTTTGCACTTGAACTCCATCAATAATTTTGAAATATTATATTGTAATATTGTTTTTCTTGTGGAGAAAAATGGATTTATTGCAGTAATTGTATCGCCCTAACAAATAAGGTAAGGCAGGGCTTCAGCCTCGCATTATAGGGACCAAGGGAGCTTTTCCATTCAAAGCCAGCAGTGAATTGAGAAGGAGAAGATAACAGAGCAGAGCTGAGGGTTGAATATTGCCTTGAAAGCCTGAAACATGAATCACTTTAAAAAGGCCCGCCGAGACACAAAGAAATAGCTGGAACACCAGCTTGGACACACACAAATTCAAATGTATTAGTGGATGAAACTACACTATGAAAGAAAATAACAACTTTAAAGAAGAAAATCAGCTCCTGTGTGGTGTCTTTCCTTGTTTTCTTTGTTCCTTTTTGTTCTTACATTGTGTGTAGGTTCTTGCTTCTCCTCCTCCTCCTCATTCTTTCCTCATCTTCATCTTCTTCTTCATCCCCTTTTCTTCTTTTCCCCTCTCTCTGTTCATTTTATCACTTTGGATTTCAGCTGCCTCATATATTCCCACAGATAGCAATACAAAGCAGTGAGCGGGAACTAATCTCCGATGTAGTTCATAAGGAGTGACATCTTTAGAAACAGTCTAACATATGGGAGGTGGGGCAGGTGGGGGTGAGGTGGAGGAGGATGCCAACGAAGCCCGCGGATTGCAGGAAGACAGGAAATTGTGGTAATGGTACACAGGGGAGTAGAGGGTTGAGGAAAAAAAGATAACGGAAAAGTTTTTGACTGTGACAAAGCCTATTACAAGATGTCTTTTCCCATTGTTTTCTTCAGACACGACATTACCCAGCATTCTCAGGACGCTTTTTAAAAAAGCAGTTTTAATATACAAACATTTTTGTGACCTTTTCCCTTGGTTCTCTTCTTTCTTGTTCTTATTCTTTTTTTATATAAGTAGCACTAAAGTGCAAAATCCTACCAGTTTGTGGCTATGGCTGCATGTAACACTCTATGGTTCTCAGCAGGCTTTCACTTTTATTTTTACCTCTGAGAATGTTCTCCACTCTGCATGCAAAATGTCAGACTCAAAAATATGTATACAAGCAAGAATGCTTTTCGAGATTGAAGCTGTCATGAAAAAACATAAAATTAAAACTAAAACATGCATTCTATTTGCTCATTTCTCATGTTTTCATTCTAGCTAGCATCACTTTATAACCACCTCATGTTCTTTAAAGAAAATACAATAAATCCTTAATGTCCTAGCTATTAATATTTTGTTAAAAAAGAGGCAACCCCCAGGGCTGAAAACCGCAGTTCTCCTAATGGCCACTTGGGGCTTTTACCAAACGTAAATAATAGCACATTTTAGATCCACTTTACAGCAATATTGGTCTCAGTCAAAAATGTTCCTGTATTGGGCTATTTAAAAAAAAACACAACTTATGAGTGACTAATCTGATGATATGGGGATACAATCAGTAGCTTTAAGGGAAAATCGGCATTCCACAACTGGGTGAAATCAGTCACAAAAAACATGCTGCAGGAAAACACTCCATGTGATTCCTTTGGTTGGTAGCAGATTGCCACTGTCAATTCAATTCAATTTTGTTTATACCAAATCTCAACAACTGTTGCCTCAAGGTATTGCATGAAGACAGAAAATTGATACACAGGGGAGTAGAGGGCTGCGGGAAAAGATAATGGCAGTCTGTTTGACAAGATGAGATCCTGCAATAACATAGAGAAAACAGAAAATGAGATGATTATTATGAACAAACACTTGGTGAGAGTAGGAAGGAAAAACTCCCTTTTAACAGGAAGAAACACTTCAGCAGAACCAGGCTCAGGGAGGGACCAGCATGACTGGTTGGGGGTGAGTGGAGGGAAACTGGACAGAAGACACACTGTGGAAGAGAGACAGAGATTAATAATAACTAATGATTAAATGCAGAGAGGTCTATAAACGCAGAATCAAAAGGGGTTAGTGAAGAAGAAACACGAAGCCCCCAGCAGCCTAGGCTTCTCGCAGTATAACTAAGGGAGGATTCAGGGTCACCTGATCCAGTTCTAACTAGATGCTTTATAAAAAGGAAAGTTTTAAGCCCAATTTTAAAAGTATGTCTGTCTCCTGAATCCAAACTGGGAGCTGGTTCCACAGACTGAGAGCTGAAGGCTCTGTCTTCAATTCTTCTTTTAAATACTCTTGGGAACAAAGGTCACGTGGTTTGCATGGAACTTGTCTAGTTGAGTAGTTGTAAAAGCTGAAAAAGTGCAACATGAGCCAGAAAAGGAGAGCGTTCACCTTAAAAGTAAAAGTTCGATTTCCAGTGTCTTCCATGCTGGTTTTTGCCAGCCATTTGGGGAATACTAATTTTCCCTCATGGTGGCTACAGACTGATCTCTAGACTTGTGTGACTGGGGCCTCGTGGCAGACAAATTAGCATTGTGGTTAATGGTCATGTGACTACCACTGTCTATAAGCATCATCTCCATTAACTTAACCATGTTTGGGTCGTAGTTATCATCTGGAGTTTTTTTTCTTGGAGCTTTCTGACAAATACATTTGGCACACGTGTGCGGTACCAACCAATGAACAATTTTGTACTTCTGTTTAGGTGAGGGAACTTACACTCAGTCTGCATTTGTATCGGTCGGGGCTGGATTGACATGAATTTGACAACAGATTACTTTTCAAACTCACTTCAAATCTTCTATCTTGAGCAAAAGGAAATACACAGAAAGCTTTTATGCATCCTGTCTGAGACATTTCTGCTGGAGAACAGAATCTATCTGCTGCTCCTGTGTTGTGATGTCCACAGACCCACCTTTGTCTTCACTGCACTGACGGTGCTGATCATCTGCATCCTGTCCTGAAGTTTTTAATATGCCACAGATTTCAACTGATTCAACTTGGCAGTGAGTAGCTGAAGAAATACAATGTCCATGAGTGGTTGTTTGTGCCCTGCAGCACAAGTAGCTCCCGAGATGCAGTACTGCAGTTCACACAAATACGAACACATCGCCGCTTGAGTCCTACTGTAAAACAGTCATCTTGATGGAAAATTATATAGCTATAGATGTACAATTATGTAGAAAAAATATAGCTTTATATGTTGTGTTTTAAAAGCTTAAATTGATGAAAAAGTAGATCATGTAGGAAGAATATTATTTATTATTTTCTCTACAGTTTGTAAAGACCAACTCTGCTCGGCAGCTTCCCACGTGCAATGACACAGTCACGTGCATCTAAATAATAACTGTATGTATGGATTGTAAGTATGTATTGAGTTCTTTCTACTGCACATATATAGCATTAATTACACTGCTGAGCTCTTGCCATGCTTTGTACTTTGTACTTGTCCCCACTGTTCACACTGTTCTCAAGGAAACTGAAGTTTCTATCTCTGCAGGAGAATCGTTCTCATTTCTGCCCCTGGTGACATATTATTGTAATTTTTTTTGTGTGTGTGTGTTTCTTGTTTTTATCCGAGTTTAACGTTAGCTGTCAAATTTCAGCAGCTTGTTGTTTTATGTTACGTTTTGGACTCTGTACTTAAGTCTGCTGCCCTTTAGCTACGCTGCCAGAAATGCTCAACAAATTTCAAAATCAACCATGATTCATTTGCAACAGTTAAGAACCTACTTGGCTGCTTCACAAATCCCACACCGGATTTTTCTGTTTGCTTCTTATTCCATTGTTCAAGAACCAACACAGAACTATTCAAGCTTGACATTCATTATTTAGCTGCATGACAGTTTTGCATGTCTTAGTCTTTAATTACTTATATGAGATAACTTACCTATATAGTCACAGTGTAACACATTCAGGTAACCCCAGTCTGATCTGCCCACAGCTGAGCAGCTTTTGTGCAGTGCTTAATGTTAAGAGCCTTGCTCAAAGGCAGTGGTGTTTGTCTTAAGGCGTCAATGCTCAGATTTGTATCCTGCTGTACAAGAGACTGAACCCATCACAAACTCCATATTTTATTCTATCTTTTAATGCTGGCAGAAGTATGTAAATATGAAGCAGTTCACAAATGAAAAAATAAGCAAATTAATTCTTGCATGCTTGTAATGTAATTTCACACAGGAAAAATTAACTACTTTGGTTTTTAATCACACATTTAAACATACTGTCTCTGATCCAATCATGTGGCAGCAACACAATTCTTGTAGGCATATAGAGATGGTCATGACAACAGACTTAGCAAGTGAATAGAGAAGAAAGGTGATTTACGCAGAAGAGCATCTCTCTTCACTGAACACCTGTACACAATATTTGTGAATTTCTTGAACAAAATAGCATTGTGTATGATGAACAAAGAATTAGCTGAAATAATATGTGTACATCTGCAAGCAGATGTTTCACTTAATACTTGAATTAGAACATGTTAAATTCTGTTAATATAAAGTGCTACAGGGAGGACATATTTTATTCTTATCACATTAGCTCCCTTAACAAAATGCCACTGTGATTGTTCCACAGGCATTTGGATTATCACAGGAAACAGACTCTGGGAGAAAGAAAAGTTGATGACTCTCAGTGCCTGTGGAAAAACAGCTAAAACTAGCAAATAAATAAATTCTCTCCTCAAACAGGAAGTCTCCTGCAAATCACTGTGGTCGAGATGTGCGATGAGGAGGAGTCAGGGTGGAGGCGTTTAATAACTCTATTTGCACTTAGAGATAAGATTGAGATGAATTTTCCCACATTGGGTTTGATTAAACAGGCAAGTTTAGCAGGTGCAGGCTCCACCAGGTATTCTCAGATTAGCACATATTTCAGCTTACCTGGTGTGCTACTCTACATGAGCTGTTTGGATAATGCCTTGTTGAAATGTGTTTTATCACTGTGATTGGCGCTTAGACCAATACGATACAATAATACAATAAGGTCACAGTAATTGAAACAGCTCTACATCCTACAGCTGTGGTAGTGTGGCCGAGTGGTCAAAGGCGCTGGATTTAGGCTCCAATCTCTCAGGAGGCGTGCCAATTATATACCAGTTAAACATTATTCCTTCCATAGGAAGTTGTTCTGTATAGGGGAGCTGCTTCCATCTCACCCTGGTCTTCTCTTCTCTCACAACCATCCTCTGCATATCCAGATTCTTCTCAGTGGTGTTTCTCTTCCTTCTGTCCCGCAGCTTCAATATCTTCAGTATCCTTCATCCAGTGTATCCTCCACCCTGCCTGCACTTCTTCTCGTCTGTTGAGCCCTCACATCTAAACTCATCAACCTTCATTATCTCCATTCCTTGTATTTTCATCTTTCCACCTGTCTCCCTCTCATCCACACACATGTATTCTGTATTCAACTGACTTTCATTCCATACCTCTCTCTTTCACCTGCTCCCTACTCTCAATACAGATCACAGTGTCATCTGCAAACATCACAGTCTACCTAGAATCCTGCCTGTCCATCACCATTGGACACAAGAAGGGGAGCAGACCTCATTCCCAATTTAATCACACCCCCACCCTAAACCGATCTGTCCCTACTCCTGCATGCCACACCACTCTTTCACTGTCCCCTTACATGTCCTGCACCACCCTCTAATACTTTGCCACTCCTGACTTAATCATGCAGTGCCACATTTGATCTCCTGGCACGTTATCATGTGCTTCCTCTGGATCCACACATCACAGCTCCTTCTGACCTTCTCCATCAACAATTCAATTCAATTCAATTTTATTTATATAGCGCCAAATCACAACAAAAGTCGCAATTAAGACTTAACACCTAGTTTAAAAAAAGCTTAAGCTGGTGTGAGCTCCTAGCCACTTAGAACCATGATGGATTACTTAAAAAATGAGTTGGAAACACCAACTGCCAATTTAGTCTGTGTTTTCAGCATTGTGAGAGCAGGCACACCATCAAACCGACACACTGCAGGGTCAGAGGCTGGGAAAAGGTTTGTTTGAACACTCTGTATGTGGAAATGACACCAAATACTCAGAAAAGGTCAGACAGAAATATACGTGCAACTTGGGATTCTGTCTGCATAGTGGCTCAGTACTATGCAAAAGTCTTTAAAAGGCTTCAAATTTAATCTTTACCAAAAACATTTATGATCCATTTATTTTTTTATTTAAAGTCTACAGGGCATATTTCTGTATATATATATATATATATATATATATGATATATATCATATCTTATATCATCTATATCATATATCATTATATATGATGTCTATCACTCCTTACTCTTTACTTTCTGCAGGTTTTGAATGAGTTACTATGGCAACACAGATACCGAATGACTTGCTTGCTAAAGAGATGGGTGTGGGAGAGTTAGTATTTGTGTACCAGCACAGACGGAGCAGAAAAAGAGTTTAAGAATGTAAGCAATCACTTCTGAACAACAGAGCTAGACTGAATCGTTTGATCCACAGACTAATCTCGCATCTTCTCTAAGGTACTTGCACCTTGAGTTTTCCGCCTAATACACAGTCAATGCATGAGAAGTTTTTTTTCCTACTTCTGAGTGCACAGAATTCCCAAGCTGGATCAGCAGCAGCGGTGGTGAAGAACGCTGGTGGGAAGTTTGAGCGGCTGTGGCAGAAATGGAAAAAGGCATTGATATCGCTTAAGCTTCTCATAGTACAGCTTGTAGGTGCTTCATCCCACAACCAGTCACATTTTTTTTAGCAAAAGTTGACGTCTTTTCCAACTGTAGCAGTGGGCAGTGGGTTATGTCCTGTATCCTTCTTATTGCCATGGTGATTGGCCCACATGCTCTCCTGCTCCTCACATTAGTTTCCTGCCCACTGGCCTATTCAACATTTGTGTGGAGTAAAAGGATCTTCAAAGAACTTGGTTCCTTCCATTTGCAAGCATTTATATTTCAGTATAGTTTATTTAGTAGTATGACTCCTTATCTGAACAATTGTCCTGCTGTTATATGGTCCTTATACTGTCTCTGTAATGGTGCCTTTATTTAGTTTTAGCACTGAGGCTACATTTTTATGTGGTCATCATCATCATTTCTCGCTCTCTCTCTCTCTCTCTGCACATTTAAGAAAGAGAAATAAAGGAGATAATCAGCAGCTGCCCCTCAGACTGGTGTACTGCATCCTTCCACCTGTGACATGGAATATCTGAAAACAACTTTATAAATACTGGCTTAATAAAAGGCTGTGTGGTTACTCCCAATCCTTCCCTCTCACTCTTACTGCCATCCTTCTGTCACAAATCACCCCTGACACTCATTTCCACCCACTCCACCCTGCTTGCACTCTCTTATCTCTTTCAGACTCCAACTTCTGGATAACATGTACTCTAGTCCACTTGTGTGCACCTTCCTCCACTCTTATCCATCACCCTGTCTAAGTATTTGTTCAACACAGCTATTTCTGTCCACTGCCATCTGTCCTTCTACGTTTCTCACCTTAACACCATACCAACCCAACACCTCCTCTGTTCCCTTCACCTACATGTCCACTGAATTCTGGTCCAATCACCATTCTCTTCCCCAGAGAGACACCCTCTACCACATTATCCAAATTACTCAAGAGTTCTTCTTTGTCTTTGAACTGACATCCAGCTCATGAGGTGTACGAACTAACAACATCCACAATCCCTCCTTCAGTTTCTTCAAACTCGTGATGTCTCCACTCTCATCTCCTTCACCTACCTTTCCTTCTCTCCCACTGTGTCCTAACATGCCTTCTTCCTTTCTTCTTCCCTCATCTTTAGCTAGCAGTGGCACGATTTCCACTGGCACCCTATGGGCAAACAGCAGCAGAGGCAGCCGTTGTGAACCCAAGCCACGAATTATTCAGTATGGAAATTTCATTCTTTATGATGCACATGTCTGATTTGGCAACAATGTTTCTGCTGGATGCCATCTGTTTATGTAACCCTCTCCCTTTGTCTAGGCTTGAGATCGGCACTGTTAAGTAGGGCTAAACATGGAATTCAAAATGTTTGTGGTCCTGAATATTCTAGTTACAGAGATTAAGATAACTCGTACTGGTTACATGGACTAGTATTTATATAGCACTTAGTCAAGACACATTTATACTACAAGTCACATTGATATAGAGATTCATTCTATGTCTTTTTTCCCACACACAGAGTAACAACCGGATTCAGTACAAACCACTGTCCTTCCAATTACCGTATTTCCCGGACTACAAAGCGCACCTGAATATTAGCCGCACAAGCTAAAATCAGGGGAAAATCCTGTTTTGTACATACATTAGCCGCACCTGACTAAAAGCCGCAGGTGTTTCAATGTTGACTTATCATATGTAAGAGAATATGCACAAAGGGAATTGTCAGGGAAGAGATGGCTGTTTGGAGACACACCTCTTTTATTAATATTTTGAAAAACAAGTTATGGGTACATATTTGCATAACTTTTTAGGTATATGTACAAATAGCGGTAATTACAAGTACAAAACATGTACTGTGCTTCATAAATGAGTAACAAATGTAGTACATAACAATAACCTACAGCACACCAGAAAAATAGATTCGGACTACCTTTTAGGCTCAGGTGCAGTGACACGGCTTTAACAAGAAGAAAAGTCAGTCATTCATTACAATCTTTCTCTTCTTCCTGCACACTAAAACCACCAAAGTCCTCTTCTCCAGTGTCGGATACGAACAGGCTCAGGATTGCTTCGTCATCCACTCACAGCTTCTTTCCTTCGTTGTCACTTTCAAAACCAAACAAATCCTCGTTGTCAGTGTCAGAGTCGAACACCCTCTGAAGGGCCGTGGCGGTGTCCTCCTGGCGGTGGACTTCAGGAAGCACACTGCCCCCCCATCATCCTGACTGACACCCTCATCACCTCTGTGGACTCATTCCGCTTCCTGGGTACCACCATCACCCAGGACCTGAAGTGGGAGCCCACCATCACCTCCGTCATTAAGAAAGCCCAGCAGAGGATGTACTTCCTGAGGCAGCTGAAGAAATTCAACCTGCCAAGACGGACGATGATGCAATTCTACACTGCAATCATCGAGTCCATCCTCACCTCCTCCATCACCGTGTTACCGCTGGAGCCACTATCAGGGACAAACAGAGACTGCAGCGTGTTGTGCGCTCTGCTGAGAAGGTGATTGGCTGCAGACTCCCATCTCTGCAGGACCTGTACACCACCAGGACACTGGGGCGTGCAGCTCGGATCTCAGCTGACCCTTCTCACCTTGGATACAGTCTGTTTGACCTGCTCCCCTCAGGCAGGAGGCTCCGGTCCATCCGCACCAGAACCTCTCGCCATAAGAACAGTTTCTTCCCCTCTGCTGTTGGACACATGAACAATAACCGTACGACTGTTCCCACCACTAACACATGACCCTACGCTGTGTTGACTGCATCATTCCATGTTTGGCACTGATCACCACCTGCACTCATGTATATATCTATCTACTTAGCACTTTTAATTCTTATTCTTATTTTTATTTATTTATTTATTTATTTTTCATGTCTGTTTAAGCGTAATTTATGACAGTATGTTTGCACTAAGCACTGCAGCGATTTCCTAATGTTGTAAACCTGCTCAACATTTGGCAATAAAACCCTTTCTGATTCTGATTCTGATTCCATCATGCAGCAGTCCAGCCCTTCGAAATCCGTTGGTGATCATGGATGTTTTCACACTTTTCCACGCTGTCAGATTCCACCGGTGGAGTTGAGCATAACTTGCTTTTCGCAAGTTTATCGCCGCTCATCATCCACACCTCCTGCTGAACGCGTAGCGCTACTTTGAAGTTTGTTTTTCGCGCTACTTGTACGGCACTATGTTGCCTGGCGGATGGACATGTGACCAACATACCACTCTTGAACCCCAATACTGTGTGTCTGATCACATGCCCTTCCGCCAGGCAACGTAGTGCCGTACAACAGCGGAACAAATAAAACAAATCATCTTACGATATGACAAAAATCATGGACAATCCATAGAAAAGCCGCACCTGACTAAAAGCCGCAGGGTTCAAAGCTTGTGCAAAAAGTAGCGGCTTATAGCCCGACAATTACAGTACTGGATAATCTGCTCTACCACCTGAGCCACAACTGCCCAGTGTATCCTAAGATGACACTATGTAAAATAATATATACAAACCAAAGAATGCAATCATGGACGAATGGCTTGGCATCTGATACATATGATTTTTCATGAGGTCAGGCTAGTGCGACACATGGAGCGATGAAAGCTCTTATTCCAGAACTCTGAAACCACTTTGAGTAACTGTGTGAGCCTTTTTCTGAGTCACACCCATTAGGTTTGGGTTTGTGTTCATTTTAGGATATACGAAGGAGGAAGGAAAAACTCAGGGAGGGGCGGCCATCAGCCAAGACCAGTTGGGGATGAGGGGAGGACAAAGACACGACGTGGAAGAGAGCCAGAGATTAATAATAACCAATGATTAAATGCAGAGTGGTGTATAGACACGTCAATAGCTTGTTCTCTACTCTGTGCCTTTTCTCTTATTTTTGTATATATCCTTCTTAATTGTCTGTGAAGGTTCTCAGTCATCCAGGTCATCGTAGTCAAAGAAAAGCGTCTGGACTTCTTTAAGTTGCTTGAAGACGTTTCACCTCTCATCCGAGAAGCTTCTTCAGTTCTAAGGTCAAATGGTGGAGAGTCCCAGATATAAACCTAGTGGGAGTATCCCCCCACAGAGGGACAAAAGGACCCCCTGATGATCCTCTAATCGCCTGAGCCAAGGTGTGAAACTGGGTGTGGGTCCCAATCAGCCAGAGTTTCGGGTGAGTTCATTGTGAAACCTGGCCCCACCTTATCATGCGAATTCCTGAGATCAGATGGCCCAGGATGTGAGTGGGCGTTAAGGCGTCTGGGAAGGGATCTCAAAACTGGATTATAGATGGCAGAGAGTTGGTGTCGTAAACCCCCGCCTCTGTTCAGAATCAGAATCAGAATACTTTATTGATCCCTGGGGGAAATTATTTTTTGTTACAGTGCTCCATTATAAACCAACATCAAGACAAGACAGACAATACACTAACTAAGAATAGTACAATATATACATATATATACACATATATACATACATAAGTCACTCATAAATAAATAGCTGAAAAAGAAACATGTGTAGTTATAGCAGCAAACAGTGTGTTAAGTGGATGCGTTGTACAGGGAGATGGCCACAGGCAGGAAAGATTTCCTGTGTCGTTCAGTGGTGCTTTTCGGTAATCTCAGTCTCTCACTGAACGTGCTCCTGTGACTGACCAGTGAGAGACTGAGATTCAAAGATGGTCGCTCACAGTGGACATAGATGGCTTCTTTCACTCCTCTTTCAAACCATCTGTCCTCTCTGTCCAAAATGTGAACATTGGCATCCTCGAAAGAGTGTCCTTTATCCTTAAGATGCAGATGGACAGCTGAGTCTTGTCCTGTGGAGGTGGCTGTTCTGTGTTGTGCCATGCGCTTGTGAAGTGGCTGTTTGGTCTCTCCAATGTAGAGGTCTGGGCATTCCGCGCTGCACTGTACAGCATACACCACATTGTTAAGTCTGTGTTTTGGCGTTTTGTCTTTCGGGTGAACCAGTTTTTGTCTGAGCGTGTTGCTGGGTCTGAAATACACTGGGATGTCGTGCTTGGAGAAAACCCTCCTGAGTTTTTCTGATACACCGGCTACATAGGGGATGACAATGTTGTTGCGTCTGTCCTTCTTATCCTCCCTCGCTGGTGTCTGATCTTCTTTTCTGTGCCTCTTTGCTGACTTTAAGAACGCCCATTTAGGATAGCCGCACGTTTTGAGTGCTTCCTTTACATGTGTGTGTTCCTTCTTTTTTCCTTCAGGCTTAGAGGGAACATGTTCTGCCCGGTGGTGTAGGGTCCTAATTACTCCAAGTTTGTGTTCCAGAGGGTGATGGGAGTCGAACAGGAGGTACTGGTCCGTGTGTTTGGGCTTCCGGTAAACTTCGATGTTGAGTTTGCCTTTCTCTTCAATGTGCACAGCGCAGTCCAGGAAAGGCAAACAGTTGTCCTTTGTGTCTTCCCTGGTGAACTTGATGTTTTTATCCACAGAGTTAATGTGCGCAGTGAAGGATTCCACTTCTTGTGTCTTGATTTTGACCCAGGTGTCGTCTACATATCTGTACCAGTGGCTGGGTACTCTTCCTTTGAAAGAGCCAAGAGCCTTCCTTTCCACTTCCTCCATGTAAAGGTTGGCTACAATAGGTGACACGGGGGAGCCCATGGCACAGCCATGTTTTTGTCTGTAAAAGCCTTCATTGTACTTGAAATATGTAGTGGTGAGGCAGAGGTCTAACAGTGTGCAAATCTGATCGGGTGGTGTTGGAGGAAAAGGAGGACCCAAAATGCGGCAGTGACTGATGATTCGAGTGATGTTTATTTACAAGTGGTGGAGTGGCAAAAACAGGCAGTGAGGCATGACAAAACAACTGAAGAAACCTAAACTGGGAGTACTAAATGACAAACCTAAGAGCATAGAAAAGGGGTGCGGGGCAGCGAGCCGCAGAGACAGGAACAAAACGCCATAGAACACAGACGAGCCGACAACGAACACAGACGACACCCACTATATATACACACACAAGGTAATCGGGTAATCGCACACAGGAGGGAAGAACAGCTGATCCGAATACACATGATGACTGGAGGACACAAGCTGAACACAATGACAACAGACAGAGACCTTCAGAATAAAACAGGAAATCTAGAACACGAACCGGACACAAGGGGGGAGGACACAGAATACCAAAATCAGAATAACTAGAACAGAGGAAAATAATCATAAAACACAAAACGCTGGGTCAACGACCCAGCACCTTGACAATTCTATTCTATTCTATTCTATTCTATTCTATATACTGTAACTGTAATTATCTATCCTTGGTGTTCATTAGAATTGGGATAAATGAAAGCACTTAGAGGATGTTGCCTGCTTTTATGCATCAGTGTAACCTGGCCGTGGCTCTGCCAGGATGCTGTGACCATGCAAGAGTATTGTAGGTTGATCTGCTTTGATCAGGTAGCTAAACTGCAGATCTTGATATGCAGCTGAATGGAATCTCAGCTGAAAAAGATTGACCCCACTTAACTCTGTTGAATCAGGCTGAGTACCAGCAGTCAATCCAGAGGGTTTTAGCCAGCTCCCCTCTTAATCAGCAGGACCCGTCAGCCTTTCCAGCCTTTAGTTTTAAACTTTTGACCTGATGCTTTTTTTGCTGACAACCCAGGGAAAAAAAGCTTTTGTCTTTCCCAGTCAGTCTTTTTTCATAACTCTTAACTTTTCATCTTTTGCTGAGCGCTGTAGAGTTTGAAGGATATTTTAAAACATCAGCATCCTGCTGGTAGCTTCTACATATTTAATATTCATCTATGCAGGAAGCATCAGTTTTATTCATTGACTGTGACAAATTTAAGTAAACACAAGCCATGTTAAGTAATTTTAAGTTTTCATATTGAACTTAAAGTGTAGGTGAGAAATATGTGAAAATAAATTCCAATAACTTTGGTTTAAAAAGGTGCGAAACTTTCTACTCGCCCTAGGCCTGGGATTCTGAGGGGCTGTACCTTTGCTGTTCTAAGGACTTAATTGTGATGGACATATAGTTTAGATGAACTGTGAGTCTACTGAAGCCTTTCCCCCAGTGTAGGGGTTCCAGCTCATATTACCCCTGGCAACAGTGGAACTTAACCTTCTCCATCTTTTCTCGCTGCCCCTTTAGCAGCTTCTTCTCAGTCTTCTCAGGTGGGTTGCCTCTATTACAAATGTGATCTTCAGCTCCGTGTCAGTTACAACTATGTTACTTTTTATGAGAAATCACCTGCTAAGATGTCAGTAAATTAAAGTGGGTGAGATCTGTCCAGGATGTGACCTACATCTTGTCCTGTGAGAGGACAGACTTCAGCCCCCTTGGAGTTCCAAGTTGGCTAATCGGTTGAGCGGACAAGTCTTTGACACTAACATGTGAGTTAATCAAGCATTTTTTGATTTTATTGATCTAAAGTGATATTCCAGAGATAATCAGAGATGTGTTGGCCTCTAACTGAATTCTTTTATAGGTTAATATGACAAAGATACAAAATATTTGACCCTTGTAAGATGAAAAAAAAGTTCGTGAAACCTGATTTTGTCTTCTGTCAGGTGTATTTAAAGAAGTTTTCATCAAAACACCAGCTGTCGAGCTCGTTTTTTTTTTTTTTTGGTTTTTTTTGAGACAGCTAAAAGATAATTAAGTAATATTGGACCCACTGCCCACAGATGGAGATCTTTGGATCGAGATCACTGACAAAAGTGCACCATCACCTGGCCAAAAGCTTTTCACATCACTCGTCTTAGAGCTCTGAGTGAGGGATGCAATGATGAAAGTCTCTCGAGACTGTATCATTGAGGAGGTAGCTTATAATCCTCTCATTTGTCATCATTTTAGATTTCCATAATATCAGACATATTATTACTTAACAGCTCAGAAGCCAGAGTTGCAATATATAATCTACTGCTCACCACTTTGAAAATTAAGAACAGCGAAGATAATGATGTGTTTGCCCTTTACGAGAAAAGTTAGGCCATCTTCCAAAATGAGCCCTCATAAAGCTTGGATGGTCACTGGGCACTATTGTCTATAAAGAGATGAGGAGAGGAAATTAAGGTATTCTACTATATTATTGTAAATGTATTACCATGTTTGATATTTACATCAGTGGACATATTCATTTTTATTGTCATAAAGTTAGAAATAAATGTATCACATTGGCTAAAGTTCATTTTAATTTAGTAAAGTAATAGAAACAAATGTTTTATGAATGTGATTTGGCTCTTAGGCTCATGCACGTCACGAAAACCAGAAAACCACACAACACTTTTTAATTGTCTCACATACTTTATACACTGATCTTGCTTTGAGACACTTTGGGGACTGTTTTCTTTATCCACAGCAACCGATTACCTTTGTGTGGAAATGGAATCAGATCTCTTTTGGAAGAGTTTCTGTGAAGTTCATCACATCAGTGTTGAAGAAAAGGTAAAGTCTTCAGGACATTTCACCACTTTCTGAAAAATTCAAGCAAACATCATTGAGACAGTAGTAAGTAAACATATTTTTACATCTATCCTAAGTCTACAAGCACTCTGGTGTTTCTGTGATGATATGGTCACGAATGAGAGTGACACATTCACTTCCCCCTCAAGTGAAAACTGACATTCACATGTGTTCTGGTAATAGTTGATATTTCAGAGTCTTGAAACCTGAAAAATTGAAATAATCAGTCGAATCTAAAGGAAAGGCTGCGCTGCCAAAGAGAGCTACAGAAATCTTTTTCATTCCCGGTGCACAAACCAGCACTTGCTTCTCACTAATACGTACAAGGTGTCCTTCTAGAGTGCTGCTGTTTTGTGCTGGGTAATGGCCACACTGACATAGGTCTCTAATTCTCACATGGATGTAACATGGACGCTTGTGAAAGAGTCCTTGGTGTCACATTTAAATGCACTGGTGAATTTTGACCTTACGCTCGTCTCCTCTTCCTTCGACAAAGACTTTATGGCTGTTTAAAAGGGGGTTGTTATGTCTCAGCTTTCAGTACTTAGGTTATAGCAGTCTGCCAAATCATCACTGCTCAGTATACTCCAGCAAATCTGGAGCTGTGCAGATCACTTTGTGATGGGTTTGCATTCAGCTTTAACATACTGCTGCATATTGTTCAGCTGATAAAAAACCATTAGTACTTTGCTTAGCAATTGGCCATCACAAAAACAATGAGCCCGACAGGTTCAGATCAGCTGTAATTATGGCTTTGATAGCTGCAAGGCTAGACATAGTTAAGTAGGCATACTGTACCTCCCTCAGAGGAGTAAAGTTGAAGACGTGCAGAATACACTACTGTTATCCACTTCCCACAACACATCATGCAGCAGTTACTGTGTCCTCTTTCTTTTTCTGTGTGTTTGTCATTCATAATAAATTTTCTTCTCTGACGTCCATAGTCAAAAAGGAAACTGATGAAGACCAAGCTGCATGGAAAAGCAGGTACAGCTACTACAGATACATAAACGTGGCTAAAGTAGGGTGACCATATTTTGATTTCCAAAAAAGAGGAGCGTCTGTGAGCACAGAACAACCACTCACAAAGCAGCAAATTGAGGATGATGTCACACATAAGTAAGTAAGTAAAATTTATTTATATAGCACATTTTCACAGATAAAAATCAAGTTAAAATTAATTAAAAGCCCGATACCTTAGAACCATTAGAGTGTGTTAACAGCTCTGACACACTCATCATTCATGCCATTCCCGTCATTCTGTGTACTTGTAAAGTAGGAAGAGGATTATCATAAACTACACAGACTTTCTGACAGTCAGTCCCCAGATGCTACAAACATATTTGAGTCTCATTTTCAACACAAGGACTCCCCAGAGCTGTTTAGATATACAGGGAGTGCAGAATTATTAGGAAAGTTGTATTTTTGAGGAATAATTTTATTATTGAACAACAACCATGTTCTCAGTGGACCCAAAAAACTCATTAATATCAAAGCTGAATGTTTTTGGAAGTAGTTTTTAGTTTGATATCTGTGTGTGCAGGTGACTATTACTGTGCATAATTATTAGGCAACTTAACAAAAAACAAATATATACCCATTTCAATTATTTACTTTTACCAGTGAAACCAATATAACATCTCCACATTCACAAATATACATTTCTGACATTCAAAAACAAAACAAAAAACAAATCCGCGACCAATATAGCCACCTTTCTTTGCAAGGACACTCAAAAGCCTGCCATCCATGGATTCTGTCAGTGTTTTGATCTGTTCACCATCAACATTGCGTGCAGCAGCAACCACAGCCTCCCAGACACTGTTCAGAGAGGTGTACTGTTTTCCCTCCTTGTAAATCTCACATTTGATGATGGACCACAGGTTCTCAATGGGGTTCAGATCAGGTGAACAAGGAGGCCATGTCATTAGTTTTTCTTCTTTTATACCCTTTCTTGCCAGCCACGCTGTGGAGTACTTGGACGCGTGTGATGGAGCATTGTCCTGCATAAAATCATGTTTTTCTTGAAGGATGCAGACTTCTTCCTGTACCACTGCTTGAAGAAGGTGTCTTCCAGAAACTGGCAGTAGGACTGGGAGTTGAGCTTGACTCCATCCTCAACCCGAAAAGGCCCCACAAGCTCATCTTTGATGATACCAGCCCAAACCAGTACTCCACCTCCACCTTGCTGGCGTCTGAGTCGGACTGGAGCTCTCTGCCCTTTACCAGTCCAGCCACGGGCCCATCCATCTGGCCCATCAAGACTCACTCTCATTTCATCAGTCCATAAAACCTTAGAAAAACCAGTCTTGAGATATTTCTTGGCCCAGTCTTGACGTTTCAGCTTGTGTGTCTTGTTCAGTGGTGGTCGTCTTTCAGCCTTTCTTACCTTGGCCATGTCTCTGAGTATTGCACACCTTGTGCTTTTGGGCACTCCAGTGATGTTGCAGCTCTGAAATATGGCCAAACTGGTGGCAAGTGGCATCTTGGCAGCTGCACGCTTGACTTTTCTCAGTTCATGGGCAGTTATTTTGCGCCTTGGTTTTTCCACATGCTTCTTGCGACCCTGTTGACTATTTTGAATGAAACACTTGATTGTTCGATGATCACGCTTCATAAGCTTTGCAATTTTGAGACTGCTGCATCCCTCTGCAAGATATCTCACTATTTTTGACTTTTCTGAGCCTGTCAAGTCCTTCTTTTGACCCATTTTGCCAAAGGAAAGGGCGTTGCCTAATAATTATGCACACCTGATATAGGGTGTTGATGTTATTAGACCACACCTCTTCTCATTACAGAGATGCACATCACCTAATATGCTTAATTGGTAGTAGGCTTTCGAGCCTATACAGCTTGGAGTAAGACAACATGCATGAAGAGGATGATGTGGACAAAATACTCATTTGCCTAATAATTCTGCACTCCCTGTACTGGCTGTGCTTTTTGTTTTGCTTTATTTTTTATTATGTGAGCATATTGATTTAAGCCTTCTCTCTCTACACCAGCTCCAAGATGTTGGAGACATCTGGGTGGGGGTTCAATGTCTGTGGAAACAGAATAAATTCTTATAGATTTTTGGTACGCCTGCTGCTGTAGACAGCTTACTACAGCTGTTTGGGTTTTCTTGGGAGAAGGTTGTTTGTCTTTTTTATCCGTCAGAGGCCTACCTGACAGCGCTGCATGACAGCTAAGTATGTAAAGGCCACCTAGTTTCCAATAGTGCAAGGGTAAAGAGCTTGCCACAGTGTTACCAAGACAACAGCATCCTATTGAACATCAACTAGAGCGAGGAAAATGCTATCATGCTATCTTGTTTCTTCAAAGGCACAAGTCAACATATGACACTCTGCTTAGTGTATCACATAAACACACGCATATATTCATACTAGAATTGCACTAACATAAGCTGGAGATAAATGCATTTAAAATGCTGGAGATAGAAAACTAGGAGTTTCAGTTCACATAATAATGCAGAATTTAAAGCATATTGTGGAGAAGACAGGAAATGGTTATAGAGAGAAAAACTACAGCTGTAAAGTTTTAATGTGGGAATCTAAGTACTGACTCACTTTTTGAGAGTTGCCCAAGTGGCCCTATTAGGAACTGCACTAATGTAAAACTTTACCACTTTTCCCAACTGTTGGAACTTCTGCAGTTTATTTATTTCCAGTTTAATTTTTTGCCCTGGAGGTTCCAGCTTGGTTGAACAATTTAAGAGGTGCCTGCCACTGATGTCAGGGGGAAAAAAAGGACCAAGAATTACTTTTATCCCAGTCTTTAGACGTCTGAAGGACTTCCAGATTGCAGTCCTAAACTATATGCACCATCAAAGGTGTCCCTTTGAGGAGTGCCAGTTCGCTGTATGGATTCAACACTCAGTAGATGATGACGCAGCTTGCTAAATGCAAAACAAATCTGATGGAGCTGGATCTATACGAGGTGATAAAGGCCCTAGGCAAAGAAAAATATTAAGGACACAAAGCACCTTAGCAATGGCCTCTCTCTTCAGCTGTGGTGTGGGAAATGAAGCCTGAAGACCAGACAAAGAGTCTCACTAGAAGCTCATTTCCTCAGGCCATCAGAATTCCTAATGAGGACGATGCCCCAGGCCTGCATGGTGGGCCTGTAAGCGCAGACAGGGAAAATGCTCTATACCTAGTGTAGTCTCAGCACTTGCTTGAATAATGAATGCACAGTCACTGTTGCCATAATGCCACGAGCTTGCCACAAGCACTGCATCTGTATATCATCTACCTCAAGATAAATATTTAAACCCACATGTTGTTGGTTTTTTTTCTATTGATTATCAGTTAACTGCTTCAGTTTCTACCTTTGCATTTTTTTTACACAGATTATTCATATTTTGTATGCTTGCTCCACAGTCAGTGATGAAAGAAAGTTAGCACTTCACAGCAGTTTTATGGTACGCTGTTGACATATTTTCCAGTAAAAGCAAGTGTGAATATGACAACGGTGGAGTCCTGGTTTTAAAAAAGGATCAAAATGACTTGCAGTATGGTGCCGATTTGATTGTGTCAAGTGAATGAGGTGCAGACGTTGTTTTATTGGATTAGGCTGTGAGCTGATAATTAAAATAATTAGACTTGATTTTGTAAATATTATATATCACGCGCTCAGCAAGGGAAATCGTTGCAGCAGTGCAATCATAAATTGTGTGCCGTGTCACCAGCTTGAGATAAAACTAATGATTCCTGCAAACAAATTTAATTGTTCCAGAAGCAGAGAAAAAGAAAAACACTTTACTTTGAGTTGAGAAGTGCATAAGTGAGAGCAGACTGTGGACATATTTGCAGCCTGCTCTGTTTGTATACTCTCGCTGCAAAGGGGAAAATGAGGCCATGAAACTACCACTATATCATCTCTGTGCATTTATCACTGTGTTACAAGCAAAGAAATATGCACACTTTACTACATGGAGGCTACACACATAAAGGTGAAAACCTGCAGAATCATTAGCTGAATGTTTCTCAGAACAAAGAAATGATGCAGTGTGAAGTGGGCTGCATACTGTTTGTTTAGAGGAGTCACTGTTTCACTTTCTTTTGAAATCTCAATGTGTATGGGTCACATGACGCAATAAGTTAGAGTGAAGACACCTGCCTAATATTGTGCAGTTTCCCTTTGTGCAGCCAAAATGACTTTGACATTTTGAGGCATGAACACCAGGTCTCTCGTGGTGTTCTGTGTTGATAATGCTCTGATCCCTTTGGTCCTGTGGGCTGGATTGTTGGAGCCTGAGTGGATTCGGCTTGTTCCTGCAACGTGTGACCGCTTGATTGGATTGGAATCTGGGGTGTTTGGAGGCCTGGTTGACTCTGTGTCAGGTTCGTTGAGCTGTTCTTGAGAAGTTTTCACAGCCTACAGTGCTCTCTGAATCATATGATAATACACCAGACTAGGGATGGGTATTGATAAGATTTTAACGATTCCGATTCCATTTTCGATTCTGTTTAACGATTCGATTCTTTATCGATTCTCTTATCGATTCTTTTTTTTTTTAAAAAAAAGGAGAACACTAAGGTCGATTAGCTCAGAGCTTTGTTTTATATCTTCTCTTTGAACAAGATAGAAATTTAGGAGTAACATGGCCTTACAAACCCAACAGTGAGATCTTGAGAGATCCAGCCTACGGCTCTTCAATGGGGTGTCACAGGGTCCCCAGGAAAAAAAAAATTGTAAATGTAAAATAATAAAATAAATATTCTTGTGAGACATATCACATATTGACGGGGTCGGGTTATGTTAAAAAGTATAAATTGTTATACTTTGTTCATTGGTTCAAAGGTACCCCACACTTCTTTTTTTGTTTGCTTGTTTGTTCTGGTGTATTTTTCATTTGAACTGTTACTCTGCCAGAGTACTCATATTTACAAGATGGCATTGAACGCCCCATTGGTGTATCAGGAAAACTATTTTGTACGTATGTTCCTTGAAGGGGATTGAAGTCGTTCTTTTTTCCACCGCAGCGAAGGGCTAGGAGTAGGAGAGGAGCTGCTGTATGTTTTTGTTATCGAATCGATCTGATTGTGAAATAAAGCATATGCAGTGAGAAAGCAACTCCAGGAGTCATCCCTGCCTTAAAGCTGCAACATTCTTCTGTAGCAATAACAAAGTATAACATAAATTGTTCTGTGGCAATTACACAAGAATATCCAGTAATGTCCCTGCCTACAATTAAACACATTCACTTACCAAAAATCGGGGGCATCTGCTGTGGCAAATGGGTGCAAGCCTTTGACCACAAACTTAGACACTGCTCGGTGACATTAGTCTATCCTGGCCTGAAAGGAGACGCTACCGGTAGACTGCAGCGAGAACTGCCAGCGAGCGCCAGCCAGACTCTGTCTGTCTCTCTCATCATGCTGGGTTGAGAGTCACGAGTCCGGAGCGGAATTAAAAACGCGTGTCATCGCGTGTTTTGTGAGCAAATGCTTTTGCATATTCGTAGTGTTTCCTCCCTTAAATGAAATATCTACTTTGCAAGTTGCCCTGTTGTCATCGGTTCTCATAAAGTATAATCAAACTTTTGAGCGTTTGAGCCGCTTAGGCGCCATGTTTCCTGCCAGGTAAATGACGCTCCGCAACGTGGTGACGTCATTCGGGGCGACTGGAATCGATAAGGGAATCGTTTGCAAAAATGGCAAACGATTCCAAGGAATTGAAACAGTGGGAACCGGTTCTCAACAAGAACCGGTTTTCGATACCCATCCCTACACCAGACATCAGTCACGAGTGCAGAAAATGAAGATGCTTGTTATTTTCCATGAGCATTACTTTTCTGAATTGAAAGGTAACACCACCCTTTCTCAAAGTATGTTTGATTATCATGTGGTTAAATGTAACCGAGCATTTCCCAGCATTCCAGCATTAGTATAGTGAAAAGATAGTATAGCTCTCTCGTAATCGTGGTCACTCCAGTGCTTGGAATTTGGAAATGCTCCTGCTTCATAAGCATCAACAATTCTTTTCTCAAGCCTAAACTGATGCCTTTAATTTTTGGTGTGATGCTTTCTCACACCAAAAACTGTGGCGGATCTACTCTGGTGACATCATCTCCTTACGGTGAAGATTCAGGGTGTTTATTGTGACGGACAAACGAAGAGAACAGGAGATGGCTGACTGACTGAACAGCTGACTGACGGAACTGAACACACGCAATGACATGACATTAATGCAAGATGCTGGACTGAAGAAACCGAGGAACTTAAATCTTGAGATGTTGAGAGGTCTTGAGACTGGTTCTCTGTGGTGTCTTGTCTAGTGTGGACCTGGTAGGGGGAGAATTCGGAATAGGGAGTTGGGGGGGATTGGAGGGTATAATGGTTGTTACAGCTGTTCTGAAATCAAGATCAACTTTGCTGTTGCTAACTTTGTGTGTCATGGTTGAAATCAATAAAACAAAGTCGGAGAATGAATTCTAAATATGAGTGCATTCATAACGTTACCCCCCTACACACCTTCAAAAAGTGGTTCAGCCCATACTCTTCCCTGAAATTGCTTTCTAAAGAAAAACAGTATGATGAGGAACATTGCGTTAAAAATCCTTACTTATTCAAAAAAGCACTTGGGAAAATTTGGACATAAATCTTATGCTATGACATTTTTTCCACTAAGTACATTGTAAACCAAACTGTTTGACATGATGTCTGATGCAAGCAAACTGTACATTTGAATGTACCCACTGAATCACAGGTACAATTATGCTTCCTAACCTATTTGTTTCCATGGTTCACCGTTGCAGTCATAATACCAGGAGGACACATTATCAATAAAACCTCTTCTGCATATAACCAGACTTTCCATTTTCTACAATTCTAATGGAAAGTTTCACATTTTGTTCATTTTTTCCGACAAATTCTGTCTGCTCTTCAGTTTTCCATAAGATTCCTGTACATCACTGAAATAGTCCTACCACCCTGGAATAAACAGCATCAAAGGTCTAATGGTCATGAACCATAAAGCTCATGAACATAAAAACAATCCTGTCCTTTAATTTTCTATTTAATTATCTCAGTTATTGCCTCATTACCTCCTCTGAGGAGGTTTGGTTTTTGGTAGTGTTTGCGTGCACGTCACTCTGTCTATAAACCTGATCCTGAGTGATTTCTGACTAAACTCTGCAGGCGTGTCGAGCGGTGTCATGTTACAAATCCATTAAACTTTGGCTCACATCCACCAAAGTCTTCAAGGTCAACTTAATTTGATTTATTGGTCAAAAAGTGACTTAATATAACTAATATAATCATTCTTACAATGTGGTGTGTATTGCTGACATATAGAAAGCACTGTATGAAGATTAAAAACATCACCTCACATTTGACCTCTGACCTCACTTTCACCTGCTTTTCCTTTCTTTCACGTTGACCCCAAAATGTATCTCTATCTTTGAAGAAAGTATTGCCAAGAGAAAGAGAAGCTGCCCAGTTATCTCAAAGTATTCTGTAGTGTAACATTATACAATAATATTATTTAATATAATAAACTTGAGTTATGTCCATGATCAACTCCCACATATGTTTTATGTATGTTGTATATCTTTCTCTAAGTCTTATAGCACTACAAACTATATTCAAAGTAAATACTGCCCAGAGAGTGAGCTGCCTCCGAGGACTGTGTCTTGTTTGTTTAAGAACGTTGGGGTTTCATTCCCATCATTTCTGTGGTGGCTTCAGACTGCAGTGGTCTGACACGTGAAGGCTCCCTGGTTTGATCTCAGCAGGAGATGCAAATTCCTTGGAGGTTGAGTCAGGAAGGGCATCTGATGTAAAAATCTACCTGAGCAGTGAGCGAATGTGTGAATAAAGGAATAGCTGAAAGTAGCTTTTTTAATTATTATTACCAAACTTAATTTTTGTCTTCTTTTTTCTGTTTTCCAGCATCTCCTTTGTCCGGGATAATCTCAGTATTGTTTACCTGTGTTGTGTTGGATTGACAGTACACACATGTTCGATGGTCACAGATGAACTCCATGTTGGATATGATGAAACCCTGGAGTAAGCAGGATGCACTTCCTTCCCTGTCACAGTCATACCTGAGACACTGAGAACCAAGGTGACGGTGACAGATCTAATCTGGAGCCGGCCGCTAAAGTGCTTTTATCTCAACTCTCCGGAGCCCTGTGACAAAACCGGCCTCAGCGTTCCTTCGTGTTGCAGTCTCCTCTCCATTCTGTTTGTTCTCACCCACTTTTTCTTCCACCTGTTTCACTCCATCCTGCAGCTCCCTTCCATTGACTATTTTCTTTCCTTTTCACCCTTCTTATAACTTTGAGGTTCATTTATAGTCCAGCCTTTGTGTTTTCTCTTCAGTTCAGTTTGTCTTTCTCAGCATCTCTTCCTCTGTCATTTCCAGAATCTATTCTCTCATGTTTACTTCCTCTTCCTCCATGTGTTTATCTGTGTTTCTTTTCCCACCCCCTACTTCATATTTACCACCATCCCTACATTGTAACATTTTAACATTTCTTTCATTGCTCTGTCCCTTTAGTCCCTTCTGTTTCTCCATGATGCCTTTTACCTCATTCTCCCCTTCACTGCTTTGTCCTCCCTCTTCACCCCCCCCCCCCCCCCCCTTTTCCCTTAATCTCACCCCTCCAACAAGTTGGGCTCCAACAGACCTGATCAAACAGTCTCCCAAACCTCAGACCAGTCTACACAGTCGCTCTAGCGCAATCAGACCTGTTCACACCTCCTCCGTTACAGTTTCATGTGTGAGTAAGCATTTTATCACATAGGATGGAATAGCACGTTTGTGTATTAATAAAGTATGCTTGTGTTTGCCAGAGAGAATGAAAAGATGCTTCCTGCGAGTGAACACAAGGAAAAAGTAAAGCAAATTTGAGTTTAAGTAGAAAGTTCATAATCTCGGGTGTGTAAAAAGTGTTCACTTTTACTCGTGGTACTATATGACTGGATATTCCTACAGTAATAGGGTCATACCCACCTGACCTCCCACCATTTAAACCTCCTGTGCTGAATTAATATTTACCCACAACTGCGTTTGTTCTCGATTGATGTGGTGCAATTATCACAGCAGAAAAAAGTCATTGTCACTACTCTGACACATCAAATCAGTTTGTACTTTCGTTGAGCATAGCACTAGATCGCTCACTGTCCTGAATACTGTCAAGCTTTGTATTCGTGTTTTCAATCAAAATACTTCAAACTTTTGTCAAATGTGAATGAAAGAGCAAGGCCGGTAACACCGTCAGTGAAACTGCCCTTAAACCGAAAGCAGAGATAACCACATGTTCTCAGAAGAGGTTCAGATGAAACTAACAGAATTACAGGACATATTGTTGTGCATGTCATGGCTGTGTTAATTACACACAAGCATATACTACAAATATGCACTCATCAAACTACATTGTTAGGCACACCTTGCCAGTAAAAGGTTGGACCCATTTGCCTTGAGAGCTGTGTTCATTCATTCATTGGAAACATCCCTCACTCCCACAGACTTTCTTCCATGTCGACACGATAGCGTCACACAGTTGCTACAGATTTGTTAGTGGCTCTTCCAAATTTCCCATCCAGCCACATCCCAGGGATGCTCTACTGGATGGATATTTGGTGGCAGTGGAGGACATTGGACTACAGTATTTTTTCAGTTTAATTGAATTCAATTTTATTTTTATCGTGTCAAATCAATGAGAATCACCTCAAGGTGTTATTTTGTAAGAGGACCCTACTATAATACTCAGGGAAAACCAACAATCCAACAACCCTCATGAGCAATCAGTTGTTGACAGTTTTTTACAGTTGTTGTTGATCCCTTTGGAGAAAAACTATAACAATGACCAGTGATGTCACACACGTGACTGTAACTTGTTGTTATTGGTTACAGCGGATAATTTTATGATGTTTTAAGAATGTGCTGGATTGGATTTGGGGTTTACTGAATTTACTACTTTGACCTGAACTGAGCATTATTGGCTTTAAACGTGAGCTTTGTTCACTTCACCCTGTATTAGATCTTCACCTGAGTCTTCAGTTTGCTGGTTTGTATTTTAAACTTGATTTGAGAATCGATAGTCAAGACTTTAGTCAATTAATAAAGGTCCTAGGCTGTTGGCTTAATGGGATTAGAGATAAAGAATTCTCAAAAACTCATGCATTAAATATAATACACTTGCAATTACAGGGTTAAGGAAAAAGGAGTAGATTTGATCTGTTTTGACTAAAAAAAAAATCAAAATTATTTTAAATGCCTCATATGCTGTAAACTGGGATCTTACTTATAGATTGAGTTTTAAAATCTACATCATTCTCACACAAGTAGGAAAGCATATGCTGTTATATATTTCTACAACATTACGTAGGTTAGAATAGGTGATTCTCCAACTCACTGGCTGATCTGATCAAATTTGTCTCGGAATGACATTGTCTAGGAATCTATCTCTGTTAGAAAGCATCACACCAATCCAGCTAAGGAAACTGGCCATGAAACTTTTGGTTCTGTTCAATATATTTTTCAGCTTGTGTCAGCTCATCTATAATGCTTTTGAGACCCAAGGTTGCCATCCACTGTAATATATTACAGCATTACTTTGAACCTTGCATTATAGGGAAAAATAGCTGACTCAACTCTAGACTGACCATTTCATTTCATCTATAAATTAGAAGAAAAATGTTCTTGGCAGAATATTATTAAGTACAAGTATCAGTAGGAGTGTTTGAAAGTATAACGTGAACAAATAACGTTGCTTTTGTCATTTATTCATAGAGTAATTCAATATGCAGTCAAGTTGGTGGCATTTGCATCATGCAGCTGTGAGTATTTGCTGCGTTGTTCTTAACTAACTCCATTCCTCTGTTACTGCTCAAGTGGTCTTGATGAGCTAGTGTTTGTATTCACAAGATAATCTTTGAGTATATTGTTGTGAAAAATGAAAGTTTGGCCTTGCTTTTAGTTGAAAAGCTCAGATTCAATGCAAAAACACTCAATCTGTTCCAGTTCAACCAATCCTTTTTTTTCTGATACTGACCTCCATCCTCGTAGTGCAGAAAGTGAGAGAAAAGTGGAGGACATGAAGAGTTCAGAGAGTGTTATATTGAGAAGGATTTTGCTTGGATCTTGGCCTTAATAATAAAACCTTTTACCAACACAGTACGGTATGTGCTGGGTGAAAGAACAACATTTTGCAGTGGTTTGGAAAAGAGATTTTTCAATTATGTTTTAGGGTAAGCTCCAAGATATAAAATAGGATATTAAACAGAGTTAACACAAGCAAGCCCTGTGAAATACTAGATAAATGTCCAATATTTCATCCCACCTCTCGCTTTATGACAGCTGGGATAGAATGGATGGATGGATGAATGAATAATGACTAGTACACTAAATCAAATGAGATTTTTTTTACTCCTAAGTTCTTTTATGTCCCTCCTCTTGCTCCCAACCAGTCACAGCAAGTGGTTGCTCCACCCTCAGCTTGGTTCTGCTGGAGGTTTCTACCTCGTTGGGTGTTGTCTGGTTAGTGCAGCTTTCTCTCATATTGTCTGTATTTCTACTTCATTTTTGGTTCTTTACTCTTGGTCTTCAGCAAAGTATTGACATTTGTGAGGTCAGTCAACAAGAAGTCCTGGCTCACAGTCCCTGCTCTAACTCATCCCAGAGATGTTCTCTTGGGTTAAGTTGAGACCAGTCAAGTTCTTCCACACCAAACTCGACCTTGCTTTTTACACTTGTATGAAATCATGTTGGATTCTTTACACCACTGGATCTGACACTTTGCAATCACTTGGAGATATAAGTCTTGGATGCAGCTTGTTTGCAATGGAAACTCATTTTAATAAGCTCTCTGTGCACTGTGTTTGAGCTAATCTGATAATGGAGTTTGAGGTCAATTGAGTCAATTGCTATAGACCTCCAATGTCTGCTGACCCAGCTCTGTGATTTTACGTGGCCTACCACTTTGTGGTTGAGTTGCTGTTTTTCCCAGTTGCTTCCAATTTGTTTTAATAACACTTACAGTTAAGGAATATTTAGTAGAGAAAAAATTCCATCACTGGACTAGTTGCACAAGTGGCAACCTATGATGGTACCATGTTGGAATTCACTGAGCTCCTTAGAGCGACCCAATCTTTCACAGATGTTTGTAGAAGAGTCTGCATGTCTAGGTGCTTTTGTACACGTGCAGCCATGGACGTGACTGGAACACCTGAGCTCAACAATTTATAATTGGGAGGGTGAATACTTCTGGCAATATACTGTAGCATTATTTACCCCTTATGTTACCAAATATTTACCCCTTATGTTACGGGCAGCACGGTGGCACGGTGGTTAGCACTGTTGCCGCACAGCAAGAAGGTCCTGAGTTCAATTCCACCATCAGGCCGGGGTCTTTCTGTGTGGAGTTTGCATGTTCTCCCCGTGCTTGCGTGGGTTCTCTCCGGGTACTCCGGCTTCCTCCCACCGTCCAAAGACATGCAGCTTGTGGGGATAGGTTAATTGGATAATCCAAATTGTCACTAGGTGTGAATGTGCGAATGAATGTGAGTGCGAATGGTTGTCTGTCCCTGTGTGTTGGCCCTGCGACAGACTGGCGACCTGTCCAGGGTGTACCCCGCCTCTCGCCCTATGACAGCTGGGATAGGCTCCAGCGCCCCCCGCGACCCTGAAAAGGACAAGCGGAAGCGAATGGATGGATGGTTACCAAATCATTGTCTGGAGCACATATCCCTGAGGCGTACCATAACTCTGCCTTTTTGTGTAAATTCTTCTACTTGCATTGTTGCCTTGGAAACTGTTTGTCTATGTATTTTTTACGTCAATTTTTAGATACCACCAGGATCAATCATTGCTTTATTATTGGTTTGCTGCTAGCACAGCTGCTAATTACTGCTTGCATTGTATCTGAAATAGCTACAAAGCGTAAATTTACTGCTGATTTCTTATTATAGTATTATATTATTAGAGATTTACATTTTTGCATCTCCCTTAACATTTACACTATTTACAACTCGAATAACGATAACGCATTGCAATATTTCTCCAGTTGTGCATAAAGAGCAATTTTTGTGTTTGTTTGTTTTTCTTATTTTTAAATCATTATGCCAAATACAAAGTAATATAAACATATGTGTGTAAAGCATATTGTGTATCCACCAATGGGCACTTCAGCTTCTTAAGATGATATTACAGCATACTAATGTTCCACTTCACATTTTTATCCTTGGAGTCTAAGTAGGACCATATGATTCACAGTTCAAAATAATCCCTATTTATCTTAGACTGGGCTTTGAAGCAGGTCCATAATTCATCCAAAATCTGGAACGAGAATTTGAGCTGGCTTCACCCACACATTAAGCAAACTTTCATCTGACTGGCTGATTGGTATAAAGGCTGAGATGACCATATTAGGATATCCCGCTGATATCAAACAGAACCACAAGAGTAATGGAGCCCTTTGGGTCTTAGGTGTAACTTTTCCATAAATCAACAACATTATTTGGAATCTATTTTTAAACAAACAGATCCAGTTTATCTCCCATCAAAATTGGTCCTTTTCTAAGATTGGCAGAATACACAGTGGGGAGTGTTGTTAGCTCGCCACAGAGGAGAATGGAACTTAAGCTGTTTAATTGGATCAGGCAACAAAAGAATTGTTTACTGTTGTTGAAGCTTAAGAAGATCTGATCAAATCAAATCAAATCAAATCAAATCACTTTTATTGTCACATCATATGTGCAGGCACACTGGCACAGCACATGCGAGTGAAATTCTTGTGTGCGAGCCCCACAAGCAACAGAGATGTGCAAACACAACAACACAAACGAGCAAAATACAAGAATGGACAACCTGAAACTAATAAATATATGTACAATATATAATAGTGTATGCATTTCTGGATGTGTATACTAAATATTTTCCTACATGTGTGTGTGTGTGTGTGTGTGTGTGTGTGTGTGTGTGTGTGTGTGTGTGTGTGTGTATACACATTTTTACAAATTAAATAGTAAAAAATAAATAAATAAATAAATAAATAAATAAATAATAATAATAATAATAAAATATATAAAATATACAGAGTTGAATATGTGCAAAACAAGTGGCATTTATATACAGTGTGGAGTGCATAATGTTGAAGTTCTAGTAGTGAAGCTGAGGTGTCTATGACGTGTTCAGCAGTCTGATGGCCTGATGGAAAAAGCTGTCTCTCAGTCTGCTGGTACGGGACCGGATGCTGCAGAACCTCCTTCCTGATGGAAGCAGTCTGAACAGTTTATGGCTGGGGTGACTGGAGTCCTTGATGATCCTCCCCGCTTTCCTCAGGCAGCGCTTCCTGTAGATGTCTTGGAGGGAGGGAAGCTCACCTCCAATTATCCGTTCAGAGCACCGCACTACTCGCTGGAGAGCTTTGCAGTTGTAGGCGGTGTTGTTGCCATACCAGGTGGTGATGCATCCGGTGAGGATGCTCTCAATGGCACAGTGATAGAAGGTCCTGAGGATGCGGGGGCTCATGCCGAATCTTTTCAGTCTCCTGAGAAAGAAGAGGCGCTGCTGCGCCTTCTTCACTGTTTTGTTTGTGTGTACTGACCACGTAAGATCCTCAGCCAGATGTACTCCAAGGAACCGGAAGCTGCTCACTCTCTCCACAGCAGCGCCGTTGATGGTGATGGGGGTGTGTACTTCTCTGCACCTCCGGAAGTCCACTATCAACTCCTTTGTCTTTGCGACGTTGAGGGTGAGATGGTTGTCTTGACACCAGTGGGTCAGGGCGCTGACCTCCTCCCTGTAAGCCGTCTCATCACCGTTGGTGATAAGACCCACCGCTGTAGTGTCGTCCGCAAACTTCACAATGATGTTGGAGCTGTTAGTGGCTGTGCAGTCGTAGGTGTAGAGTGAGTACAGGAGAGGGCTCAGTACACAACCATGTGGAGCACCAGTGTTCAGTGTGATGGGGGATGAGGTGATGCTGCCCAGTCTGACCACCTGGCGTCTGTCAGACAGGAAGCTAAGGATCCAGGGATCTGAGAGACTGAGGAGGAGAAAGAAACAGAACAAGAGGAAATGAAGAGGAAGAGAGAGGTAACAGAGAGTTGGTAGATAATACAGGACGGGAGGGGAGCGCTTAAAAGTAATGGCGACAAACAGACAGGATGGAAAAGAAAACATGCAAAGGAATACTGTTAGGAAATCAAAAAACAGGTTTAAGAGAGACATCAACCAAGAATAAAAGACGAGGAAGAAATGGAATATATGTGATTACTTGCACTCTGAGCCCCCGTCGGTAAATTAGAGGCAGGCCCCCGTGCAGACAAACGTGATGGCTTTTTTACTCTAATCAGATTGGAGATCAAGGTTTGAGAAAAAAGGCCCAACATTCCTCTCTCTCTTTGCACACTATGACTGAATGTAAAATGCTGGTGTGTGCATATGGAGAGAATGCTCTGGGTGTATGTGTGGCAGATATTTTGTTTGTGAGTGATGAACTGGAATAGCCCCAACTAGCTGCAAATTCACGATAGACAGTAACAATCCCTGCATTCTGATTAAAGTAGCTTTCTGTGGACAACAGACATTTGAATATTATTTTTAATCAAAACAGTCTGACAGCATCAGAGGAGATCTTGAATGAGTTTCAACCCATGCACCAAATGTTGCTTCATCAAAGGGTTCTTTGCCTTCAGTGCTTCTACACTGACTGTTTAAATGGATGTAAAGCTGTAAATCTTATTCAACATAAGATTTAACATTATCAGGCATCATTGTTAAAGGTACTGTCAGACAGACTTATGACAGTGACACAGAGTGAAGAAGTGATATATGTGAAAAAAATTTTTTATGGGACTCAATCCTGTGGAAAAACTCAAAACCTTCATTCTATAGAAACTCACTAGTAAGTAACAGCCAGGTGTTGCTAATCATATGCACTTAAAGAAGAAAATAAGTATTCCAGTGTCAAATGTGAGGTCATCTGTTTGACGGCTAAAGACTGAATCATACATTATGACAATGATCCCAAGAAAATCTAAAACAAAAGGACTGAAAAAGAAAAGAATTGAGATGTTGGAATGACCCAGACACCATCCAGACCGGATTAAAATGCTGTGCTTGTGACTGTAGTGTTTCAACAGGATTTGATTCATAGCCATTATATGTTATTAGGTATGACTTAAGCACCGATTATATGTTAAATGTACGTGAGTCTGCTAGGGTCCACTCAGGTCTCGGTGATGTAAATTTTGTCATCAGATGGTTAACATGCCCAAGTTTTCTTGGGCAAGATACTCAAACCCGAGTTGCTTCCAAAGCATTCATCAAAGAGTGACAGAAAGCACTTAGAAATAGAAAACGTGGGTGTGTGAATAGGTGAATGAGGCTTTAGTGATGGTGGTGGTCAGAAGGGCCGATGGCGTGATATGGCAGCCTCGCTTCTGTCAGTCTGCCCCAGTATGGAAGAAATATAGTATCATCAGAATTCAAGTATTTTTAGACATTGAATTTATGACACTGAATTTTTATCCTCCAAATTTCCCTGCAAAAATATTCACCTGCAAAAATTCACCTGCAAAAATTCACCTGCAAAAAATTCACCTGCAAAAATTCACCTGAAAAAAATTCACCTGCAAAAAATTCACCTGCAAAAATCCACCTGCAAAAAATTCACCTGCAAAAATCCACCTGCAAAAATTCAACTGCAAAAGTGATGAACTTTAATGACCCAAGCCAGAGCAATCAGCACCAGATCGAGTCGAGTGGCTCTCGGCCAATTAAATTACGCTGTTTGATCACATGACACCGTTAGCCAGCAGTTTGTCTCCTAAAAGAGAGCTGTTTAGAGGTGAGTGATTAAGTTTTTCTCCTAAATAGAGATCATTACAGAACGCCTAGTCCTACTTAAAATCCCATTTATTTTTATTTTATCATCTACTCGAACTAAGGAAAACGTTTGACTAACTCAAAGACAATTTCCACGCCTCCCCTGCCTGACTGCAGAGGCAGTTTTGAATTTAGGAGCAGCAAGATGGAAGCGGCAAACCCTGGCGATTCTCCGGTAAGTATATTGTTTTTTATCTTCAAGTTTGTCTTTTGAAACGTTAATTTTATTTAAATCCGTTGCTCACGTATAAAGTACACAGACGGGGTCTTTGCTCAACTCGTCTGAGGCGTGTCTCACTAAGCGCTACATGCTAGCATCCTGCTAACCGAGCTACCCTTTACATGCTGTGCTTTAGAAAATAGGATACTCGTTAAAAAATACTCCGCAGATATTGATAGATAGACGAACACTGCAAATATAATGTTGTAAACGAAAACGGCCTTTGGTGAAGTGGTAAAATACACCATGAATAAAGCCATAGATTGAATGGCTGCCATGGTTGCAGAACGGCCTGATTTAATGACAAGAATGGGGAAGAGTGAGGCGAAGTGAACCAAAGCCACAAAACACGGTCAGACAAGGCGGCAAAAGGGCAGTGATCTGTCCGTCAGTATGAAGTTGGTGTGTGCTTTGGTGAACAAAAACTCGAGACCGGTAGCAGGAAGGTGGGAGACTCGTGTTTCACTGGAATAGTGGTGAATTAAAACATCCTTTGTTGGGGACATTTAGGTGTAAATGCATCCATAAAGGTGAGACAGAGGCAGACCAGACAGTGAAGAAAACAAGGCAAACATTAGAAATATTAAAACGGAAATATAGGATTAATATAACATACAATTGGGGAAAATGTAAGGAACACAATGTAAATGATATTGTAAAGTCATTAAAACAGCATACTCTGATTAAAAGAAACAGATAATTGGGTAGGATGATGATGATGATGATAATAATAATGATAATAATAATAATAATAATAATAATGTTAAAGAACATGTACAAGATGGGTATGTATACTTGTAGCCAGAACTTAACAACTACAAAGTTGTAGCATGCCAGACCATCTTGATTGAATGTAACTTCGCTCCACACAAGTTTTATGGTAGACATATTCATATTGGTATCTAATAAATGATTAATTCTTAGATTTTATCAAACGTTAATTTATAAATTGTTTCTGTCTTTGTGTTTGTTTCAGATTATGCAAGATGTGATTATTCAGTCAGCAAGACACTTGCTGCAGTTACTGACATCATCTAACTGAACTGCTGCTGTGATGAATCAGAATACAAGGTTTACTTTAGCAAGACCTATGAGTTAATGCTACATTTAACTAAATTGTTATATATTTTGTGTCCAATATTGTCTCCATATGATTTTGTTTTTTGCAACATCTTGCAGAGAACAGAGTCAAGGTACCAGCTTGGTCAACCCTAAAAGACCATCTGTTCATCAAGATATGACCAGGTGAAAAAGTCATAAACTAAACACTCTGCATGAGCATGGAATTTAGGATGCAACTTTATATCTTACCTGCTCTACACTCAGGGCTTGAATTACAACAACAGTCAATCACATAAAAAAAATATACTTTTGGTAGTTCTGTGTCTCTCTCTCTCCTCCAAACCCAGATGGCTGCTGGTACTGAACCGGGTTCTGCTGGAGGTTTCTTCTTGTTAAAGGGGAGTTTTTCCTCTGCACTGTCACTTCATGCTGCTCAGTGTGAGGGATTGTTGAGGTTGAGTCCATATGTCCTGCGAACAACTGCTGGGCAATGACACCATGCAATCTTCTGGGATTCCTTGGATAGAAAACCTGTGAGCTGCACTTGTCCTTGGTCTTCACAGCTCACCTTTTTACTGTTTATTGAATCAAAATTCTCCAGTGACATGGATTCTACATTGTAACTGATGTGATGTTCTATAAAGTGGTTTTAATAAAAAAAAAAAGGCAAAAATTAGTTTGTTTCTTTATTCAATTTTTGAACAGTGATACTCATTCAGGAAATGCAAATTATTTACACGGCAGTGCACTATAGGCATAAATCTAGACCCCTAGATAAAACATGATGGCATTATAGCAGTGACAACTCCTCCACAGTAGCAGGTGGGATTTTTCTTTTTTGAGGACGGCTCCTTTTACCTATCACTACAGATGGTCTGTTTGTTCTGATCAAGAGCCTTTTTTTGGGCAGCTGAAGAGGAGAAGTCTATCTTATGGCCAACCTCTGGCTGTATCTTGGTCATATTACCCAGCAAAACCCAGTATGCAGGTTCATCTGTAACAGTCCTTGTGCCACAGATCACTGTTGCTTCTACATTAAACAGAAGAGCAGTGACGTGGGTGCAGGTCTCCGTGACTCCGGCCTTACAGCTGCAGTGGGCGGCTTCAACCTTCCCTGTGATGCTCACAGTGACCCATGGCTGCAATGCTGGTTCATTCAGTCTTTGAGAGTGCAGGACCTGAAACACACACAAAGTTCTTGTCTTTAAATGAACTATGAGCCAAGGCTGACATAAATGTTTTATCTACTTAATCATTAATGTAACAGTGTTTAGAAAGTTAGCACATACATGTAATTTTTCATTTCTTTATGTGTCCATCTATAGAACGCTGCATGTTATAGTGTAAATCTGCCTGTTCTCTGTCAGAAACCTGCCTGCAGAAAATGAACCTAAAGGATGTAATGCAAGGATGTCATCACTTTCAAGATGGAGAAAGCATAAAGTGACAATTATGAATCACTTAATATGATAAGGAGATTCTGCAGGTCATTAATCAATGTATAAAATTAAATAAAATTATTTTTAGTGACACAAGATACAAATATGGAAGGAAGATGTATAATCGCTCAGTTTGGGGAAATTGTGGGTAGCCTGCAAGGGCCTCAACTTCTCCATACCCACAATGTGCAACAAATGGGCACAGCTATCTTCAACAGTGGAACATCGGCCAGTTACTTCCAACTTTAACGCAGCTTGTAGTCTTGGAGAGCAGCACACCAAAACTGCATGCACAACTTCTGCTAACAGTGGAAACAGATTAAGAAATCCATGCAAACAGATTCATAAACCGAAAGAATATTATTTTACAGGATTAATGATCATATCAGCCGCTGGCTGATGACAAACCCTGAGGGTGTATACGAGAAGCAGAAGAAGCAGAGGGGATATCCAGTTTAAGTTTAGATAGTATTTGTAAAGATATTGACCATATCCTTTTCTGAAAGTGTGGATATAATGGATGGGGTAAGGTACTGACATGCTACAACTTTATAGTTGTTAAGTTCTGGCTACAAGTATACATACCCATCTTGTACATTTTTTTTTATTTTATTATTATTATTATTATTATTATTATTATTATTATTATTATTATTATCATCATCATCATCCTACCCAATTATCTGTTTCTTTTAATCAGAGTATGCTGTTTTAATGACTTTACAATATCATTTACATTGTGTTCCTTACATTTTCCCCAATTGTATGTTATATTAATCCTATATTTCCATTTTAATATTTCTAATGTTTGCCTTGTTTTCTTCACTGTCTGGTCTGCCTCTGTCTCACCTTTATGGATGCATTTACACCTAAATGTCCCCAACAAAGGATGTTTTAATTCACCACTATTCCAGTGAAACACGAGTCTCCCACCTTCCTGCTACCGGTCTCGAGTTTTTGTTCACCAAAGCACACACCAACTTCATACTGACGGACAGATCACTGCCCTTTTGCCGCCTTGTCTGACCGTGTTTTGTGGCTTTGGTTCACTTCGCCTCACTCTTCCCCATTCTTGTCATTAAATCAGGCCGTTCTGCAACCATGGCAGCCATTCAATCTATGGCTTTATTCATGGTGTATTTTACCACTTCACCAAAGGCCGTTTTCGTTTACAACATTATATTTGCAGTGTTCGTCTATCTATCAATATCTGCGGAGTATTTTTTAACGAGTATCCTATTTTCTAAAGCACAGCATGTAAAGGGTAGCTCGGTTAGCAGGATGCTAGCATGTAGCGCTTAGTGAGACACGCCTCAGACGAGTTGAGCAAAGACCCCGTCTGTGTACTTTATACGTGAGCAACGGATTTAAATAAAATTAACGTTTCAAAAGACAAACTTGAAGATAAAAAACAATATACTTACCGGAGAATCGCCAGGGTTTGCCGCTTCCATCTTGCTGCTCCTAAATTCAAAACTGCCTCTGCAGTCAGGCAGGGGAGGCGTGGAAATTGTCTTTGAGTTAGTCAAACGTTTTCCTTAGTTCGAGTAGATGATAAAATAAAAATAAATGGGATTTTAAGTAGGACTAGGCGTTCTGTAACGATCTCTATTTAGGAGAAAAACTTAATCACTCACCTCTAAACAGCTCTCTTTTAGGAGACAAACTGCTGGCTAACGGTGTCATGTGATCAAACAGCGTAATTTAATTGGCCGAGAGCCACTCGACTCGATCTGGTGCTGATTGCTCTGGCTTGGGTCATTAAAGTTCATCACTTTTGCAGGTGAATTTTTTTCAGGTGAATTTTTTGCAGGTGAATTTTTGGCAGGTGAATTTTTTGCAGGTGAATTTTTTTCAGGTGAATTTTTGCAGGTGAATTTTTTGCAGGTGAATTTTTGCAGGTGAATTTTTGCAGGTGAATATTTTTGCAGGGAAATTTGGAGGATAAAAATTCAGTGTCATAAATTCAATGTCTAAAAATACTTGAATTCTGATGATACTATATTTCTTCCATATAAAAGCTCTTTACAAATACAGGCCATTTACCATTTTAGTATAAAGGAACCAATCTATAAAATGAAAATAACATTTTAGAACTGAGTAGCCACTATTATTTTCAACATAAATGTAGACAACACTAAGACTGTGATGACACTTTGATCACAGGGGAACTTTATCATCAAAGTCTGGGCTCTTCTCTTTGACTCAAACACACCCACAAACATACAGCAGGACAGTGAACTGAGCTGAAAGCAGCACAGCTCATGAAGTTCACAGGAAATAGCCAATAAGAGTCTGTTATGACACCACAGATTTAACAAGTGAAGAATATGTAGTCAAGTGACAGTGCTGTTTAATTAAAGACAGGTTACAGCAAAAACTCTGCCTGCCTGCAACAAACTACTTGTTTAGTTTGCCACTTGCTTTAATTGGTTGCAAATAGAAATCCAGTGGCAGAGGATAAAGTGAGCCCTCAGTTCCCTTTTGGGTGAACTCAGTAAACGGTGTCCTGATGAGTTTATGCTCCCAGTTGCTAATTTCAAGCATACAAGATGAGCTCATTTTGTAAATTACAGTCCCCATTAGAGCAAAAAAAAAAAAAGAGCTGGGTATGCTTTAAGCTGAGCTTTGACAGTCACGACCCTAATAGCATACAATGTGCCACCGTTGTTCAGATAGAACTTCATGTCATAACACCAAAATGCTCAGCTTAGGGCCTCACAACAGGACATCATTAACTAATGGGTGATGTTACATCCAGCATTTACAGTCCATTAGTACACTAACACTGAGTTTTATTAACTTGAAATCATTATTACAGTTCCATTTAATTTTATGTGTATGTAGTTCTGAATCACAATCAAGGTCCTTTGTAAGGTAAAGACCTTCTTTGAGCAAGCACTTGGTGACAGTGGGAAAGAAAATCTCCCTTTTAACAGTAAGAAACCTCCAGCAGAACCAGGCTCACGGAGACATGCTGTGGAAGGGAACCAGAGATAATTAATAACTATGATTGAATGCAGAGAGGTGTATAAACACACAGAGATTGAAAACAGTGAAGAAGAAATGCTCAGTTTAGCATGGGAAGCCCCGAGACGTCTAGGCCTATTGCAGGGTAACTTAGGGTCACCTGATCCAGCCCTAACTATAGTCTTTATCAAAAAGTAAAATGTTAAAGCTAATCCTTAAATGAAGCAGTTGTTTGTGTCCCAAAATCCAAACTGGAAGCACAGAAGAGGGGACTGAAAGCTGAAGCCTCTGGGAACCTGAGAGTCTGAGACCAAAGTAAGATGTAATAACCTGAGTTTACTCTGAAGATCAAGCAGGAAATTAGAAGTCATCCAGGTCTTTATGTCTTTAAGATATTCCTGCATTTTAACTAATTAGTATGTGCCATTTGGTTTCATGGAAACTTCATGCACAAAGGCCCCAGCCAGATGACAGAGTCAAACCCAGAATATTCTTGATATTAGGTAACAGTGCTAACACCCGTGCTACTGTGGCGTCATCATAGAGAGCTGCTATCTCTGAGATGGTCACCTCACACCCTGTCAGTTAACCATGGGAGAGAAGTCCAATCCACCTGCAGTTCAAACCTTTGGTTTAACAAAGGCAGCCAGTCTGGGGAACGTTGGCTTAAGGTGAAGGGGAAAGGATTTAAACTAGCTTCTTTTAGATTACTAAGTAAGGGACTGCACAAAGCCCCGGTGTAATATACAGGATTTTGAACAGTGAATAAAAATATGGAGTAGAAAAAATCTGAAGAAAATGCTTGAAAATGTGTTAAGATCTGACATATTTATGAAGAACACATTGTTAACATGATTTTAAGCATATTGTTGGATGTATGTTGACTCACAGCAGATTTGACTGACTTAGAGACACTGTTACTGGCGTAAACAGAGGCACTCTGGAGAAAACTAAGTTGTTTGGTATTATGCTGCCTGAAGCTAATCTCCTCTAAACTTCAACAGAAAGTGATATTCAAACTCCAATACCTGCCCCACAGTGATTTTGCAGACAGCGTAGTCTTGAGCCTCATTTCAATTTGCTTGTGAGTTTCAGATAATCTCAGATTTATTATTTGTTTGGTTGTTTCCACTCTGAAATATGTGGTTTGACAAATGACACGCTTGTATCACACCATTTCACTTGTCGGTACTCTCTACCCCTTCTTATAAAGTATCTCTTCACTGCCTCAAACCCTATAACGGATGATGCAAGTTCACACCAATAGATGGCAAGACTCATTAAAGCCAGAAGACCTTTAATCAGTCCCACAGATTATAAACTGTGAAACTCTAAAAGTAGATACTGAATTCAGTGAGAAATGAACTTTATAATTACATTACCATATCAGAACGAGTTTTTACGTTTTATGACACTACACTGGTGGCACTAATCATATCAGAGGGAGACGGGTCCGCCAATAGGGCTGAGGTCCAACAACTGGTCATGTGGTGCTCAGAACAGAATCTGGTTCTTATACTAAGAAGAAAAAAGAAATCATCATGAAACTGGTCTGCCAACGCTACAGCTGCAGTTCAGCACCACCACAGAAAGCATCCTGGTGGACTGTGTAACAGTGTGGTATACTGGATGCTCTGCAGCAGATACAAAAGACTATCCACAGGGTAACAAGCACAGCACAAAGACCACTGGTACAGGTGACACACCTCCCAAGAGCTTTAAAAACACTAAGGATAGTTCCCACTCTAGACACTTGCTGTGTGACCTGTTGCCCTGTGGTAGATACTACAGGTCTGTCAAGACAAGGACAGTTTTTTATCCAAGTACAGTCACTGTTAAAAATCACTTTTATCACAGTGCACCATTGTACTTTTTATTTGATATTTGACTGAATATCCATAGTTATTTATTATATTCCACTTGAAAAAGCATGCCTTGCTGCTCAAATTACTTTGTTTTATTGTGTGAATGGTACTTTTTTATTTAATCTTAGTGGCACCTCATTGTCACAGTGTCTTATAATGCAGTGATCCAGATCCAGCTTAGCACAACTGAAATTATAATAGATGCCTAAGACATAATTGATGACTACTTTATGATGTAGCATAGAAGACCCCAAGGTGAGAAGCTGGGCTGCTGCATGAACAATCAGAAGCACTCTTCCTCCTCCTTGATAGTGGTACGAGTGAATCAGGGCAGATACGAGAGCTAGGTCCAATAAGGAGGAGACGAGGGGTGCAGCTGAACACTGAGCTTTTCCTAAGAAGGTCCTAAATGAGTGAAGTGACTTGGAAGCATCTGCGTGGCAGCCGTTATAAGAGCTGTTCAAATTCTCCAGAAACTAAGGAAAGGTATTTTAGTGCTTCCTCTTATCGCCTCTTTTAACAAAGGATACACTAGACCTTTATCAAAGGAGATAATTACAACCCATAATTCATAGCGACATACCATCTGACTGTTAATTAAAATGACCAACACAACTGACAAAGTGGTGCAGATCGTGTAAATATTAATTAACAGTCTGTTTTCCATTTCATGCCATGACCTGCTGATATGAATTTCTGAACATCACACAGCTGTAATCTGCTTCTTGTTGAGGTATTGAGTTGCATTTTTATGAGCTTTCTAAATCAAGATAATGAGCTATATGAGTTGATCACAGGGCATTTGAACTTCACAGTAGTCGAGCTTGCATTAGTCTCTCTCTTTTTCTTTAATAAGCAACCTTTGTAATGAAGTCAACTTTTTGCAGATTGTTCACATCTTGATGGCGAGCTTGAGACAACACAGAAAAAGCACACTGTGGTGAAGTGAGGCCCATATTTTTGTAGTTCATCTTCTGGACATTGTAGTTTCAGCACAGCAGACTTATTAATTCTCCTTTACACCTTTCCTTGGCCTCATAACATTTCCCTCTGATGTCAAGGAAAAGTGATTAGGAAGAGAAGGTAGGAGGTAATTTTTTGGAGTATTTGACCACATCCCAGGTAATCTAATACAACAGTGGCTGCAAGTTTAGGATGCTGCAGACACTGACAGTAACCTTGTTTCTCTTTATGAAGTGGTGGGGAAGCAGGCTTAGATGGAGGAAAGAGACAAGCCAGAGCTGGTGATTTGCTAGGGGGCTGAAAACTTAACCAGCCAACCCTAACTACTGGGTGGAATAATAAATAATAATAAAGAAAGCTTTGCTTGTATAGTGCTGTCCAAAACCTAGCTGCAAAGGGCTGTGTGCAATAAAATAGATAACAAAGAAACTTCGTAAAGAAAACTGAATCCGTGAAGGCCCTTAGGACCCACAGCCAACTTCTTATATGCGTGCTGTGCTATAAAAGTATTTGCCCCCTTTTGCATATTTGTCAGAATTATATGCTTCAGCTCTTTAATACCAGTATTTCTTTCCTGACATTGTGTTTATCACATCAACATTATGGTTCACTTAAAGGAGTTTCACACTGTGTATCCTCACTTCACTGTTCTCCCACCACCCTTTGTTCATCTTTAATCTTCCCCACAATCTAAGCTCTCACATGCAAATGGAGACAACAATGACACAGAGGAAAGGTCTTCTCCAGAGTGTCAAAGTACTTTGCATGGCAGAGTGAAACAGCATTAGGTGGTCATTCCCAGTCACGGTCATGGCTCCTGGTGTCTGTGCCATTTACAGAGTCATAATTCCAACGCTGGTCTCCCTCTGCGCTGCCACCTTTGGAGCTTGGCACGCTCTCTTCATCCCTCGATTTCTGTTCCAACGCAGCTGTAGATTTAAGCCAGAGCACGTCGTACACCTTAGTTGTCTCCCTCAACGGCGAGACTCTTTCATTTTATTTAAGATTTTGCTGTTCTCAATCTCATGACAATCTCCTGGAAGCCCAGTGGTGCAGCCCACTGTTGTTTGTCTGCTGTCCTGCAGATGGTCCCTGCTTCTCACTGGTCCTCTTGAAGCCTTCTCTCCCAGTCATGGTCTGCATCTGCACCTCAATCTCTTCTTCTATATCCCTCATGTCGCGGTCTCTGCAATTTAAAAATGAAAGCTTCCCCAGAAAACCCTCTTTTGCCCTCTGTCAGCTTAACACAATTAGACATGCACAATGAAGTTGTGCATTGTCTCTTAAAAATTCCAGGGCTTCTCCCCTGGAGTAGTTTCACTCCAGGCCCTGTTGTAAGAAAAAACATTAGCCAGTGGTGTGTCCTGCTGTAAATCATGTGATTAGATCCCACGATTAACCCTCTGCTGTGGAAAAAGTGATGTAGATGTTAGCGCAGCGCATCTGTATGGACACTTTCTCACAGTGACCTCTGCACTGTAAACAATACAAGGTCATGAATAACACACTGCTGGTAAATTCACAAAGACACAGAAAGTGGCAATCAAAAGGTTAAGTCAGCCCAAAAGCTCATGCAACCTGCTGCTGTCACCTTTCTGCTCCTGTAAAAAGAAACATACATACATACATCCACCCTTTGGTCAGGTCTAGATGGAGGTGCAATCTTGCATACTGGTGTCAAGTCAATGAAAGCTTTTGTCAGTCCAGTCAGTCCCCATTTTTTATTTGCTGACAGTAGAACCTCTCGTGACGCAATAAGTTTCTACTGCCAGCAATGACGTCATTTCAAAAAAGGAAAAAAAAAGAATTTAGAGTGGATTACCTCGCTGAATCCTTTTTGGCCGGGACTTGTTTTGTGATTGTCCCAAATAAGTGGCTTTCTCCCGAGCCCATTTTAAGTTTGGAGAAGCTCACTTGCGATTGATCAACATGTTGTGTAGCGTTTTCGATCCAGATCTTGCAGGCCTGCTTGAAAAGGAGAAAATTGCCAAACAAAAATCTCAGTGCACTGTTAAAATCAAAAAATATGAAGGCCTCTTTTAGAAGTTGTCTAAGTGTACTCTCTTAGAATGATAGACAAACACATGGAAGTTAAGCTGTAAAACAATTCAGCCAAAACCTGGCTTGAGTGTTTCTAATGGTGTTAACCTATAATGTTCTTCCGACTGCTGCACGTGGAAAATTGATTCAGGTCTGCTCTTCACCTGCAAGTGACACACTGAGACATTTTGCTCATTCTTCTCATTGCTTAAAACAACACGTCTCCCCTCTCTGGTTCTGAACTCCCCTTTCTTAAAAACCCAGAGAGATTGTAGTTGCCCTACGTTGAAAAACACCAAACCCTCTTCCTATTTTAATCAACAATTCTACTAATTTTGTGTGTGTGTGTGTGTGTGTCCACCCTAGGGGAGCTGGTGTACCACCTTCTCCCGCTAGTTGGAAACAACTTTTACACACATTTCTACACTCCTCTCTTTTTTTTCTTTTCTTGTTTTTGTTTCCAATTTTCTTTTTCTTTCTCTTTTTTTTGCCTGTCCCGTTTGGCTCTTTTGCCATCAGAATTATTGTCTAAAGGCAAAGAAAGATGCCCAACGGATTTACTTTACCAAATTGACCATCCCAGCCTTGCCGTCCATTTGATTCACCTTTTATTGTTTATTTTATTTTCACTTGCTGAATACGGGACAGACTTGACTGGGGGAAAGAAGGGGAGAAAGAAAGAGGGAAAGAGAAACAGCTGAGAAGAGGGACGGGGGAGAAGGGCAAAAAACAAAAACCAACAGAATGAGCAGAGAGAAAAAAATGCATCTATCGATCACCTGGATCACCTGTTGAGAAAGAAAAAAGAAAACAAGCAGAAGAAAACAAGAGTAATAGAATAAACAACATCACAATGATATATGGGAATATGACAGTAAATACTAAATATTAAACATTATTGTGCAGCACGTAATATCGACAGCGCACAGTGTGCTTTGAGGTAGGAGCAAAAAGGGTGTAGTTTGTGGGTGTGATCACCCGTGTGTACACCTGTGAGCATGGACGCGCTTGTTTTTTTTAAAAGGTTCCTTCATGTAATGATCTGCTAGAGGGTGTGGGGGGGCCACAGCCCCGTCCACCAGGGTATGAAGCAGGTATGGAGGAGATCAAAACTCCAGACATCCAGAGGCCCCCAGAACATAAGAGACCAAGGAAGACCAACAGAGGGGCAGCCGCACCACTGTCCCAGAAAGAGCTGAGGAGAGTCCCAGATGAGGGGTCACTCAGCAGCCGCGGAGCAGAAGCCAGGGGGGGTTGCAGTGACGCGCCCGTGAGCTCCGCTGGCAGCCAGCCGTGCCTGAGTGACCGAGCCCCAGGCCGAGAGGCCGGGGGCACCCCACCTCCGAAGTGGCCCGAGCGAGCCCCGGGCTCCAGGCCCCAATACGCAGCCGCCAAGGAGTGAGCCGGTGTGTACCTGGACGCCCATCCCCGGACACAAAGAATCACCAACTCTTCTCTTTCTCTCAACAGGTGATCCAGGATATTTTTTTTCTCTTCATTCTCTTTTTAAGTTTCCTTTCTCACTGTCCCTCTTCGCTTCTGTTTTTCTTTTCCTTCATCTTTCTTTCTCCCTTTCCTATCCCTCAGTCATGTCTGTCCCGTCTGTGACAACTGAAAATAAAATAAAATAATTAATAAAAACAAAGGTCGATCAAATGGACCAATACGGCAAGGCCGTGGTGATCCATTTGGCAAAGTAAATCCATTGGGTCTCCTTGTTGGTCTTCAGACAACAATTCTGATGGCTAAAGAACCAAATGGGACAGGCAAAAAAAAACCCAAAAAAGTGAAGTTGACTAAAAGATCTCAGAAAGCAACATCGTGGACATCTAAAGAAACAGCTAAGAAACACTGAACTCTATCAGTCTGGAAAGGGTTACAAAGGCATTTCAAGCGCTTTGGGAATCGAACCACGATGAGGGCCTTAATCCAGAAAATGTGGAAAACCTGAAGGCCTCACTTGGAGGTTTCTTTTCCTACTGCTGCCAGCCTTTAAAGTGGACGTCAGCGTGGACAACGGCCATATGCATGCTACGCCAGTCGGCTGGCATGCATATTGATTGGAAGATTAACTTGTAGTCGGGCAGACGGCAAGTTGCTGCAATACGGCGATTCCGTCTGCCCCCATACTTTAAAGTTTTATTTAGGCTGTATGTTTGTCCTTTTTTCCGTCGTTTGATTTGTAGTTTGGGTTTTTGTTACGCCACTGGTGGAAGGCCCTTTTTCTAGCTGCTGATCACCAGTGTGTTCCTGGAGTTGGGCTATCCCCAGCGTGTGAATATTAGTTTTTGTTGTAATATATTAAAATTTTCTTTTATTCAGACGCGGAGTGCCGACGTGGAGGAGACTAGGGTGCCTTGGTGGTGGGATCCTTTGAGTGTACACACCTGCCTTTCTTAGTTTATTAGTGTAAGTGTGTGATAGTGTGCTGCACTTGTGTCTTGGTGTTTTTCTTTTCTCTTTTTTTTTTTTTAGTTTGTGCATGGCATCCCTGCCCCTCCATTGGTAAGCCTCGGCTCTGAATACCTTTTTAAGCATATTTGTACATTGATATTTATGATTGTGCTTTTATATGCTGTTTTAAATAATTAATAAATTGTCAACTTGTTTTATCATTGAACCTCATCTCTGTACTGGGGTGGCGTTGTCTTTTAAACTGAAGAGTATGTACAGTGGGGCAAAAAAGTATTTAGTCAGCCACCGATTGTGCAAGTTCCCCCACTTAAAATGATGACAGAGGTCAGTAATTTGCACCAGAGGTACACTTCAACTGTGAGAGACAGAATGTGAGAAAAAAATCCATGAATCCACATGGTAGGATTTGTAAAGAATTTATTCGTAAATTAGGGTGGAAAATAAGTATTTGGTCACCTCAAACAAGGAAAATCTCTGGCTCTCACAGACCTGTAACATCTTCTGTAAGAAGCTTTTCTGTCCCCCACTCGTTACCTGTATGAATGGCACCTGTTCGAACTCATCATCAGTATAAAAGACACCTGTCCACAGCCTCAAACAGTCAGACTCCAAACTCCGCCATGGCCAAGACCAAAGAGCTTTGGAAGGACACCAGGAAAAGTATTGTAGACCTGCACCAGACTGGGAAGAGTGAATCTACAATAGGCAAGCAGCTTGGTGTGAAAAAATCAACTGTGGGAGCAATCATCAGAAAATGGAAGACATACAAGACCACTGATAATCTCCCTCGATCTGGGGCTCCACGCAAGATCTCATCCCATGAGGTCAAAATGATCATGAGAACGGTGAGCAAAGATCCCAGAACCACACGGGGGGACCTGGTGAATGACCTGCAGAGAGCTGGGACCAAAGTAACAAAGGTCACCATCAGTAACACACTACAACGGCAGGGAATCAAATCCCGCAGTGCCAGACGTGTTCCGCTGCTGAAGCCAGTGCATGTCCAGGCCCGTCTGAAGTTTGCCAGAGAGCACATGGATGATACAGCAGAGGATTGGGAGAATGTCATGTGGTCAGATGAAACCAAAGTAGAACTTTTTGGTATAAACTCAACTCGTCGTGTTTGGAGGAAGAAGAATACTGAGTTGCATCCCAAGAACACCATACCTACTGTGAAGCATGGGGGTGGAAACATCATGCTATGGGGCTGTTTTTCTGCCAAGGGGACAGGACGACTGATCCTGTCACGGTTCTGGGTCCGTTGGACCCAGTATTTTGAGTTTATTATGTTTTGGTTCACTTTTGCATCATGGATTATTCTTTGTTTCTCTGGTACTTTGTGTTTCAGTTATCTTGGTGTTTTGGATTGTTTCTCATTCTCTTGTTGTGATGTTTATTATTATTATTATTATCATTATTAGAGTTTCATGTTTCTATTATCCATGTTTTAGGAATGGTGGTTTCATGTATAGTTCAGTTCCATGTTTCATTTTCTGTCTCTGTGTTGAGTCCATGTCTCTGAGTTGTGATTCATGTTTCCTGTTTTATTGTGAAAGACTTTGTCTTATGTTAGTGTGTGCAGCTTTGTTCCCCATGTCTCGTTAGCCCTGATCTCTCCCAGCTGTGTCTCCCTTCTGTGGCCCATTTCCTCATTACTACCCTGTGTATTTAAGCCCTGTGTTTTCCCATGCCCAGTGTCGCGTCGTACCCTCAGATTATGCCTGTGTGTTTTTGGAGGACCCAGCCAGCATATCCTCACATCTGCTGGCGGTCCGGGGAAGTTTGTTCAGCTACCATGAAAGTATGTACAGGCTGTAGTGAGTACAAGCTATGTACAGGATATGAACAGGATATAAATATGAAAAACTATACAGAATATGAAATAAATAACTTTACAGAATCTGGGATATACAGCTATACAGAAATGGGAACTATGCAAGTTGTAAACAGTTGTAGGATTAAAGATTATCGAATGTACAGAATGATTATTTACACAGAGCTATACAGTAGTGCAGTTAAGATAAGTGAGGGTGTAGATAGTTTCTACAGAGGCTATATAAAGTGCTAGTGGTTGTGAGTGGTGGTTATTATTGTGTTTGAGGGTACAGTTGTCCATTGTGGGTGTGTGTATGTTCAGTCCATGAGTTTAACGTTGGTCAGATGTCAGGAGGCAGAGTTCAGGAGTCTGACAGCTGTGGGGAAGAAGCTGTTCCGGTACCTGGTGGTCTTAGTCCGGAGGCTCCTGTGGCGCCTCCCAGAGGGCAGGAGGGTGAAGAGTCCATGTGATGGGTGACTGGGGTCTTTGATGATTTTCCCAGCCCTTTTCAGACACCGCTTCCTGTAGATGTCTTTTATGGCAGGAAGTGGTGCTCCGGCGATGCGCTGGGCAGTTTTCACGACCCTCTGCAACGCCTTCCGGTCTGAGGCAGAGCAGTTCCCGTACCAGACTGTTATACAGTTGGTCAGGATGCTCTCGATGGTGCAGCGATAGAAGTTCACCAGGGTGTCTGAGGACAGGTGGTTCTTCCTCAGAGTCCTCAAGAAGAAGAGGCGCTGGTGAGCCTTCTTGACCAGCTTGGAGCAGTTGGTCATCCAGGTGAGATCCTCGGAGATGTGGACTCCCAGGAACTTGAAGCTGCTCACACGCTCCACAGCCGTCCCCTTAATGTGGATGGGTGGATGTGGGTCAGCATTCCTCCTGTAGTCCACGATGAGCTCCTTGGTCTTCTCGGTGTTAAGCAGCAGGTTGTTTCTGTCGCACCACTCAGCCAGACGATCCACCTCCTCCCTGTAGGCGGCCTCATCGTTGTCACTGATGAGGCCAATCACCGTGGTGTCATCTGCAAACTTAATGATGGTGTTGGAACCATCAGCAGGTCTGCAGTCGTGGGTGAAGAGGGAGTAGAGGAAAGGGCTCATCACACAGCCTTGTGGTACACCGGTGTTCATTGTGATGGTAGATGAGCAGCGGTTATCCAGCCGGACATGTTGGGGGCGGTTGGTCAGGAAGTCCAGTAACCATTTGCAGATGAGGGAACTGATACCCAGGTCTGTCAGTTTCCTGATGAGTTGTGAGGGGTGGATTGTATTGAATGCTGAACTGAAGTCTATAAACAGCATTCTGGCGTAGGTGTTGTTGTTGTCCAGGTGTGAGAGGACAGAGTGCATTGCGATGGAGACTGCATCCTCTGTGCTCCTGTTCCGGCGGTATGCGAATTGGTGGGGGTCCAGGGTGGGGGGGAGACAGGATTTGAAGTGTGCTAGGACCAGTCGCTCTAAGCACTTAGTGATGATGGGGGTGAGTGCTACTGGGCGGTAATCATTGAGGCAAGATGGGTTGGAGTTTTTGGGTATCGGGACGATGGAGGTGGATTTGAAGCAGGCCGGTACCACAGCGTGGGCCAAGGACAGATTGAATATGTCTGTGAGCACTCCTGCAAGCTCCCCAGAACACGCTCTGAGAACACGCCCGGGGATGCCATCAGGGCCTGCAGCCTTGTGGACATTGATCCTGCTCAGCACCGCTCCTACATCGGTGGGGGAGAGAGTCATAGGTTGGTGGTCTGGCGTCATGTCTGCTTTGGTTGTGGTTGTGGGGTTCCCTCGCTCAAAACGAACATAAAAGTTGTTGAGCTCATTGAGGAAGGAGACATCAGAGGATGCGGGGGAGGGTTTGGTGGTCCTGTAGTCTGTGAAAACATATTGCATTTATTTACAATTAAAGACACACAGAGCAGGAAGTTTGTTACTGTTTTACATCCACAGACACACAAGAAAAGAAGCAGGCAACATGAGGTAAAGTTATGGCAATTTTATTTGTGTATTTCAGTACATGTATTTAGATTAGAGTTTTTAAAAAACAAACGTCCCAAGAAGAAGGACGGGGTGAAAGAAAGGTGGAGAGAGGGGGAAGGAGGAAGAAACTATTGATTTCCTCAAACTTGATGCTGCTGCGTCAGTTCTTTCTCAGCAGTCTGCTCCAGAATCCCCTCCTGTCCTCGGCTTGCTTTTCTTTTGCCTTCAGTTCTTTTAAGGTTTTGTTGAGCTGCTCCTCAGAGTCTTTAAATTTTTCTTTCAGCTGCTGTTTGGCCAGTTTCACTTTGTGTTTGAGGAGCTCTTTAGCTTCCTTTTTGTGCTTTCGTATTTCTTTAAGTGCGTCTTTGCAGTCTTTCTTGGTCACCGCAGAGCCGGTCATTTCTTTCTTGAATACCTTCACCTCAATTTTCTCTTGTGCAAGTTCTTCTTGCACTTTCATCAGTTCCTTCTTCATGTTTTGAGTGTAACTCTTTGTATCTTCCATTTCTTTCTTTGCTTCCTGTATTTTAATTTTCTCTTCCTCCAACACTTTTTGAGCTTCCAACAATTCTTTCTTCATATTTTCAATCTCATTTTCTGCCTCGTGTTTACGTTTTCTCTCCTCTTCAAGTTGTTGCTTCACATGCAGTAATTCCTTCCTTAGTATTTCAGCTTCAGCCATTACATTTGCAGCTTCTTGTGTTGCCAACTGCATTTTCCTTTTTCCCTCTTCAAAATCTTCTTGCACCTCCTGTAATTCCTGTATCACATTTCCTGCCTCCTTCTTTGCAGTTTGATATTTATTTTTGGCTTCTTGTGCTGTGGTTTTCTCTCCCTCCAATGCTTTTTGAGCTTCCAACAGTTCTTTCTTCATGTTTTCATTCTCGTTTTCTGCCTGTTGTTTTCCCATTTTCTCTCCTTTAAGTTTGAGACCCACATGCAGTAATTCCTGCAATACTACTTCAGTTTCAAACTGTGAATTTTTAGCTTCTCCTCTTGATTTTTCTGCCTCTTCTTTTAATTTGACATTTTCAGCCTGTATCATTTGAAATTCTTCTTGCAGGTTAATCAGCTGTACTGTATTGTATGGTGAAGCACTCGCCGATCCTCTTCTCGTTCTCCCTTGATTCATTTTGGCCTTTTAAACAAAGGAACCAATGTATTGTAGAGGAGTGAAGTGAAGTTTTTGATGTTTTTTCGTCAACTGTCGTTTGTCCTGCACAGAGATGCTGCTGTAGATGTGTCTCTAGCTGTGTCTGGATACAATGAACAATGCTGTAACTAAGTGCTTGTGTTGCACAGTTCTACTAAACATTCCATTCCATGCATTCTCCGCCCACATGGTCAGAAATGTCAGGTGCTGCATCACCAAATGCTGTCACCTGTTGCCTAGCAAAAACAGCTGTTTACTTTTTGGGGTCTGGTTCATTGTTTAATAAAGAAAACATGTCCAAGTATTGGGGGCTGAGGCTCAGCGCATATTCTAGCCTGCTGTGTGGATTGGCAGCAAGAAATCACCAACACGTTTTCACTCCCAAAGCGTAACATTTTACGCTAGATGACAAATCGTCAACATATTACGTTTTCGGCTACCTACCACGTTCCTAAATGATGACCTCAGAAAAAAGAGGAAATATGAGAACCGTCTGGACTCCATCTGCACATGTTCGCTCTTTTCCTTCAAATCGCTTAGAAACACGCTATTTAGCATCATTATAGTCCTGGTTAAGATCAGGAATAAGGTTATGGTTAGGGCTATTGATAAGGTTAGGTTTAGGGCTGGAATACAGGGCTGGAACGTCCATTACCACGGGAGCGTCATTGCACTGGATTCCAGCCATAACCCGCTGCGTACCATAAGAACGCCGAAGGTCTCCTTTCGCGTTCCTCAGGAACGCTGCGGGACGTGACAAAACGTCGACATGTTACGCCTCGGGAGTGAGAACAGGCTGAAATCACTGGTGGGCAACATGAGTGAGGAGAAAACTGGAGCAGCCAAGCAGGGAGCTGCAGGTTGCTGGTTTGAATCTCTGTTCAGATGCTGGTGTCTCCTCTCTCTGAGATGTCTGCAAACAGTCCCAGATAAAACAATAAGGATAATAAACAAACACGTGACTAAAATAACAATTATGACTCTGATGTGTTTCATGTGTAGCAGGATGGCCTCTATAACAGCAGTCGCTGCAAGCATCCACATCGGAACACTTACTTTTCTTTAAGCAGGCGTGCTGGGGTCCTCCCAAGGAAAGTATGAAACTTCATTTCCTTCATGCTGGTGAACTTTTTACCAAATATTTTCATCAAAGCTTCTCCATCACTGACAGGGATTGTTTGGATCTTCACACTCATCTCCACGAACCCTAAAAAATGAGTCTCACTTTGCTCATATAATGCCAGGAGTGTCTCCATATTCCACAACAGTCTATGCAAACATGTAACAGTATCCCATATTCATATAAATATTATTGATATTATAACAAAAGCTGTCACCAACACAATTGTCCCAAGTGCTTTTTTTAAACAGGATTTTCAACTAGAGGATTTCCCCACAGAGCCAGCCTTCCTGATTCATTTTTCCAGCCTGGATGAGTCCTTCTTTGCTTTGCTGCTCCTCCAGCACACCACAGCATAGAATAAATAAAAATAAATTGAATTAGGAAAACCAAGTAATAAATGTGAAAATTTGAGACCGATAAGCTTACTTAATTCTGATTTTAAGGTGTTGGGTAAAATATTAGCAACACGTCTGCAAGATACTCTCCCCTCAGTAATTCATAGAGATCAAAACGGTTTTATATTGGGGCGCCAAGGTCTACATAATGTAAGAAGAGTCTTTAACATTATAGACGGACTAAACAATTCTTCAGAGAGGGCCTTTCTTTCACTGGATGCTGCAAAAGCATTGGATAGGGTCGAGTGGCCTTATCTTTTTGATGTTCTGACTAGATTTGGTTATGGAGATGTCTTTTGAAGATGGATACAATTATTACACTCAAATCCAACTGCTGAAATCTTGACAAACAAAAATATCTCTAAACCAATAAGGGTGAAACGGGGATGTCCACAAGGCTCACCGATAAGCCCACTGTTGTTTATATTAGCTATGGAACCCTTTGCTATAGCCGTACGTTCGAGTTTATCATTGACAGGAATTATGGTAAATGAAGTAGAACATAGGATTTCGTTGTACGCAGACGATGTGATAGTATATCTCTCTAAAATAACAGAATCTATACCTGCTCTGCTTAGATTGATAGGGGAGTTTGGTCAAATATCAGGGTATATCATTAACAAATCTAAATCATCCGTTTTATTACTAAATGAAGAAGAAAGGAAAAACCCACCCATAGTAACATCTCATTTTAAGACAGTAAAGGACTTTATGTACTTAGGAATAATGATTTCGCCCAAATTAAGTGAGGTCGTGGAAAATAACTATGAAAGACTTTCAAAAGAAATAACAGTGGACAGATGCATATCTCTACCAGTTTCTTTAATTGGTCGGATTAATATATACAAAATGAGTATACTGCCAAAGGTGCTTTATGCGTATCAGAACATCCCCCTGCCGCCTCCTGTTGATTGGTTTAGCAGGATCAAAAAGCTTGTTCTAGGTTTTCTATGGAAAAATGGGAGACCATGGATAAGATTATCATTGTTGCATCTACCATACAACGAGGGTGGTGTCATGTGTCCAAATATTGAGTGGTATTACTGGGCATGTCAAATCAGGTCTATAAGATACTATTTTGACTTAAATAACGCCCCGTAATTGTCAGAGATGGAAAGTATTAATTTGCATCCACCTTTACCTTTATATTTTTTCTCAGACACAGCAATAAACTTGATTAAAAAGGCGAAAAATCCAATGGTAAAGAACATGGTCAAAGTGTTGTATGATGTAAAAAGATATATGAAGGAACCTGTTGTATTGTCACAGTTTACACCGATGTGGGGAAACCAGGATTTCAGACCAGGAAGAGAGGATGAAGTTTTTAGACAATGGTCAATTAAAGGACTCCAAAAAATCCAAGATTTGTATGCAACAGATTCTCAAGATATTTCCTTTGATATGCTTAGACATAAATATAATATAGATAGAAAGCAATTTTTCAAATATTTCCAAATTAGAAGTTACATTCGAGCAAATCAAAATAATACCTGCACCAAACCACCAAAATCAGAATTGGAAGACATAATTAGCAAAAGCAGTTCAAAAAAAGGGGCAATATCAGAAATATATAAATTGATTAGGTCCAAAACATCTGACAATTCTTTGGGAAGGTTGAACGCTTGGAAAAATGATTTAAAGAAGGACATATCCATGGAACAATGGGCATTGGTTTGCGCAAAAGCTCATAAACAAACTATTAATTCTAGACTAAGGTTGTTGCAATACAAATGGTTAATGCGAATATATGTTACTCCGGAAAAATTAAATAAGTACAACTCTAATATTCCAGACACTTGTAACAAATGTAATGAAGATAAAGGTAACTTTTGGCATTGTATTTGGGATTGCAGGAAGATAGGATCCTTTTGGGCTGCAGTAACACAAACTATGAAACAAATATTATCCAAAGAGGTTGTTTTGGATCCTGGCTTCCTTATTCTGGGATTGTACCCAGAAAACGTGAGGTACACAAAAAGTGACAATGTTTATTGATATGGGTTTGTTACAAGCAAAAAGATTAATCGCACTAAAATGGAAAAGAACCAAGGAACCGAGTATCACACAGTGGATAAAACAAATGATGGTGGCTTTGCCATTGGAGCAGATAACATTTATACTGAAAAGGAAATTGGATGTTTTTGAGAAGGTGTGGAGACCATTTGGGAATTTTGTAAAAGGATTTGTATTATCTGAGGAGGACGAGGACTGAGGGCAATGACATTTGATTTGGGATAATGATAAATTTAGGCCTTTAACGGAGTGACAAATCTGATGACTTTTTTGTTTTCTTTTTGCTGTCTGAGAGGAGTGTATGTTCATGTAGTATTTAGAATGTTGGACTGTTTGTAAGTCATTAAAATGTAAAAAAATAATAAAGATATTGTTGGAAAAAAAAGAAATTCCTATACAATCCCACCCTTTGATTCTTAAATCAAGAATCACATTAAAGAAAGTATAATATTAGACCAAAATAACCTGAGTAAACACTGAATGCAGTTTTTAAATGATGACTTCATTCATTAAGGGAGAAACATGATCAAAACATGGCCCTGCGTGAAAGAGTAATTCCGCTCTAAACCGAATAACTGGTTGTGCAGTTGGCAGCAAGAACTGAAATCAGGTGTATTTTTTTTTTAAATTCAGCCACATTAGAGGGTTTTTGAGCATGAACAGCTGTCGCCAAAACATCTCAGTGGGATTCAAGTCTGTGTTGAGAACATGAGCATCAGGATTTTCTGGAGCGCAGAATTCATGGTTCCATCCAATCAATCACACTACCTCTACCGTGGCTTTGTTATGATGGTTTTTTTAATGAAATGCTGTTCTATGTTTAGCTTTTTACCAGATGTAATGGGATGTAAACGTTCCAAAAAGCTAAACGTTTGTCTTGTCAGTCCATGGAATATTATCCCAAAAAGTCTTTTGATGTTTTTTTGGCAAATATGAGATGGGGCTTTGTGTTCTTTATGAGCAGCAGTGATTTACACCTTTAACTCTCCCATGGTGCAATTTTTTTTTTTTTTGCCCAATCTCTCACATGTTGTTGAATCACGAACTCTGACCTTACCTGATACAGGTAAGGCCTGCAGTTCTTTAGATGCTGTTCTGGGTTCCTTTGTGACCCTTCGATTAGTTGTTGGTGCCTACTTGGAGTAATTTGGTAGGCCGGTCACTCCCGGGGAAGTTCACTACTCTGCAGAGATTTCTTCTTGAATAATGACTCTCGTTGTGGTTCGCTGGTTTTTCAAAGCCTTGGACTTTTCTTCGTAACCCTTTCCAGACTGACTGATGTTATTCACTTTATTTCTCATCTGTTCTTATGTTTCTTTAGATCATACAATGCTGTGTTGCTATTGGAGATTTTTTATCCTTCTTCACTTTGTCAATAGACAGCATATGCAAATAATACATGGTCATTACTCATTTTTTGTCTCTGGAAATCTTTTATGAGGAAATGAATGGGTCCCATGAAAGAATGCCTTGTCTAGCTAAAGGAAAGGACAACCGATTGCCTTGAACCACAAGTTATTTCAGACCAAACACAGTTTTTCTCAGATTTAGTAAAGAATGGGATTGATGCATGAGTGACAGAAAGGGTTAGGCACTCGAGAATATCATTGAATGATTATCATTTATGACAAAAACACCTCTATTAGTTAAATTATTTTTCTATTATCACACATGAAACCTTCTCCATTCCCATTCAAAGAGATCATGTCAACATATACTGCCTTTCATAGTTCAGAATGGCTGCTTGTGTGTGTCTGCGAAAACATGGCATATAGTACCATAAGGACAGTTATGCAAAGGAAATCTTTTCAGTGATGAATATCAGGGTGATTAATGCATTTCCTGTTCCATACAAACTCATCTACAGAGACACTCACACACAAAAGAGACAACATTTGGCTATGGATCACATACACTGTGAAACACACACACACACTGGCATACTGATGTTATACTGTTTTAGTTACCAGATACTGATCTGCTCATAGACTAACTAAACACTGAAATGGGCACCACAGACTACCTCAAGCAACCACTGATGGTAGCCATGGTAACACTCAGTGACTCACTCAACAACAAAAAATAGTTGAATTTGTGGTTTTCTAACTCTAACTGAGAAACCACAGAAACAACCGCGAGGACACCATCCAGACTGAAGTCACCAACAGAAGCAGAGTCCTGCCACATTAACTCTTTGAAGTCATCATAGCTGGTAACCCTAAACCTTCTGCTATCCTATCGCTGAATTGTAGACAAATTGTAGACCTCAGACGGTTACATCCAGGCTCTGCTACAGGCAGCTCTGCATTATGTGAAACCACCCCCATACCTTTTTGAACAGCTGCTGTTGTTCACTGCATTTTCAGATTGAAATGAAATAATGAACACAACAATAAAACTTAAAGCATTATAAAATGACATGGACTATATAACCCTGTTATCATATAATGTCCAGTGTTTATGAATCCAAATGTAATTGGATGACGCACATCAAGAAAAATTCAATAAGTGATCCAGACTAGAGTATATTTCCACAGTTCTTTCAATAAAAGTGAGACTTGGCACCCATAACATTCCTTCAAATTAAATGTGCTGAGGCACGGAGCCTGATGAGCTGTCCAGCAATTGTATGACTGTAAATGGACTCAAACAGTGTTAGCCACACACACTCTCTGTCTCTCCCACAAACAGTGAACTGCATGGTCTAATGTATCACTTTGTGACAAGGCCAATCTTTAAAGTCTGGCTGTTTTTGATAAGTCGATGATTGATTGGTGAGGGTCTATTTCCTGTCTTCACCTGTGATAAATCACCCTCCAACTGACAGCGTGTGTGTGTGTGTGTGTGTGTGTGTGCATGTGTGTGCATCATTGCCACCCGGAAGGTAAAAGTACAGTATTTCCCTATAGTAACTAATAGCTACTGCTAACAAGGCAGTCTTTCATTAATAATATCCATATTGCCTCTTAGTTGGTTAGCTTTGATTTGAAAGTGGTACCAAGTAGTTGCCAAGAGACTGATACGGTACTCAGCACAAGTCAGCAAACACACATCAGTCCATATGAGGAGCAGATCTGGGTGTCTGGGGTTCAGGAGATAGAGCAGGTCATCTATTAATCAGAAGACTGCCATGAAGACTGGTGAAGCCAGACTTTAAACCATCAAAGTATCCAAAGTAACCCAAGTTCCTCCTTATAAATTTATCACGTATTTAAGTGCTATAAAAGTGTTATATTAAAATCACATAAGATCATCAAATTAAGACAACAAATTCCACTCAAACAATTGGAAATTATTAAAAAAATGTGTAAATAGCCCCCACTTGGGAAATTGGAGGGACAAATATCCACTAAAATATGGGTTGTGTTACTTGCTTTTCCTACTTGGGGGAGTCCAGGGGGTAGGGGCTGGCCCACTGAATCTCTCCCTCTTCCACTCCTGTTGTCTCTGTCCTCGTCCCAGTCCTCGTAGGTTCTTGTCCTCTGCCACAGAACACTGACAACCAGGTGAGTCACAGAGTAGATGCTGTGGTGACTGTGTGGGGGCTCCATATTTTTATCTAATGTGTGGTCTGCTTGCTCTGGATGAGGCAGGTGTGCTGATGGATTAGGGGGCGGTGAGACCGAGGGATGGATTTGGGCTGGGTTGCCTGAAATTGTTAGGCATGTGGACCTTTCTGGACCGTTGTCTAGGTGTTGTGCTTCACCTTCGATTTGGGGTCCAGATATGTGGGGACCTCATGGCTGGTGTCCTTCCTGGCTTTGGGTCTGTTTGCTGTCCTTTGGTTCCTTTGGTGCTGAGGGCTCCTCTTTCTGACTGACCAGGCTGCATAGATAGGGTTAGGATGAACCGTCTGGCTGCAAAATATAGAAAAGAAAAAGGCAGATATCAAGACACTTCTGAAGATGGACTTTCCATGTCCACAAGTAACTGGGTCCAGCTGGCATAAATTTCCATGTAAACGGTGAACACAAGGCAGCATATGCCAGCCAGTTTTCTTATAAGAACACTATATAATGCACTAACTACTCATGGACCCTTCAGGTGGATTTCAACTGGATTTTGAAGAACTTTTGCTTTATCTGCAGCTGTCCCTGTCCATAAGTGAGTGTAACCCATGCCTTACACTGACTGTTATGACAGGAGGCTTCATCTGTCTTTTAAATAAAGTCCAAAATTCCCTGAAGAAACAAACAAACAGCCCCGTGTTCTGAACCTCGTCCTAAAACAACAGACATGTCAGCATGATTATTGGAAAAACACAGATGGACAGCTCTACTGTATCTATACAGCACACAAACAAACTGCCCTGATTGACGGATGATCTGATATCCTCGTGTTGGTGTTGTTCCCAGACCATCATGAAAATGTTGTTCCAGGTTCAACATTGCAAGTGACCAATCACATTGTTGTGACGTTATTCTTTTGCGCACCAAACCATTCGTGCATTTATGAAATTCCAATGTTGCAAGGACAATATCAATTCTGCTTACTGTTTATTAAAGGGTTACGGTTAGGGTTAGGGTCAGGGTCCGTTGATCGGTGGACAGAGGCGGTTTCACGCAGCTTTAGTACAGTTTTTTGTTTTACGCCGGTTTTTCCCGAAGTCGCAAAAGTATGATGTCACAACATTCTGATTGGTCACTTGCAATGTTGATCCCGGAACAACATTTAGTATGATGATCTAGGAACAACACCAACACAAGTATATCAGATCAACCCTGACTGACAGTCTACATGAACTTTCATGCTAACCCAGATAAAAACAAGTGAAAAATCCAACAAGCAGTAAATGAACTTCTGTCATTTCTGCACCTTTTGCCATTTGTCAAACTGCTGCTGTTGTCAGCGCTGAACAGATGCTTAAAGCTTGTCCTGCTTATCTTGTGTTGCTGCTTTGTCTTCTGTCAAACAACATGTCTTGTAGGCACCGTTCGCACAGCCGTATTAGATTTTTTGAAAAATGCATACGGTCTGACATGCAGTTACTGTGTCTTGTTTTTCTTCCACCACAAAGTGAACTTATTTTAGTTCATTTTTCAGGCATCTGGCAGATGTGCACATGTAATTCAACACCTCTTTTACAAACTTTGAGGGCAGCTTGGCTGATATTCAGGGATTTTGTGTGTGATCTGTTCACCGTTACAAGTATCAAATTTCTCACAGAATTATGCTGCGTGAGAATAAACCAAAATAATTTTCAGTCTGCACATTCATCTATCTCATTAATATTGTTTGAGCCATCCCTTTCCATCTGCCTATCCACCTGTTCTGACATGATGAATTTATAAGAGGTCTCCCAGAAGCATATTTTCTGCTTTCAACTATGATACAATTCTCCTTGCTAAGCCCTCTGATCATCTAAGGTGCTGCAGCTCGTCCTTCGATCACTTTTTACTTACTTAACAATGTCTTTGATAAGTGCACAATGTTTAGGATATTTCACTACAAAGATCGGGGATCCCCTGCTGTTTCATTTCTGTTCTACAAAATTTTTTAACTCTCTTTTATTCAACTTCATCACTTCATGTACAGTCATTAAAAGATACATTTTTTAAAAAGTTACTGAAGTACCAGTGAAATATCTGTATTTCATGCCCTTGGGTTTGCAAGACAGCAACTAATAGATGCTAAGTCATCTAGCAGTCTGGGAAACCACAGGTAAATACTTCCTTGCTGACTAACAGGTGCCTTTATAGACTCATTAGATTCATATCCAGTTAACTGGAATGTTTCTTTATTATTTGATTACAAGTCAAACTGTTTGTATTTTTACAGGCTTAAGTAAAACATAGAGACAGAGATGATGGCATGCATCACTCAAAACTCCTTGCATGTCTATCTAGCTGCATGAAATCAATCTGCACTTCACTGTCTCCCACCATATTATCTTCTTCTGGTCTAATCATCCTTTCAAGAGAGTTAGATTTTCTCAGCTCTTGCTCCCTATCATACCATGATGAATGCAGATACTTCAATTCGAAGCCTCTCCTGGAACGTAAAAAAAAAAGGCCTCAGAAAATTGCTTTGCACACCTCACCAACTGTCAGGCTTGGGGGAGTGAGCCAGGGGTCAGGAAGCATGAAGGGGAGCATATGTATGGAGAAAGAATAATTCAGAAACATAAAGAAGAGAGAGCAGATAGTCACTAAGGCAGCGAGTGCATACAAATTTCAGTGGCTCTTCGGCCTTGCCCGACCCCCTCGTCCAGGCCCTGAAACCTGTGAGCAAACATCTCAGCCTCCTGATTAGAATGAGTTTTGGGATGCTCTGAATGTACAGCCACAGGGTCAGCATTTAATAAGAGACCAGGTTAGAAGGACCAAAATGTGTTTTGATGTTTGATTGCCACAGTCAATCTGGTGGACTCCTCAAAACAAGTTCAGGATAAGGAACATTTTAAGGCATTTGAGGTCACTCTCTATCTGGTTGTTGCACGATTGCACTGAATCAAACCTTCACATTTGATTTAGTCTAAATTTAATTATAGTCTGAGCAAAGGAACAAGTGAGGTAACACAATTATGGCGGCAAAAAATCTGTGTGGAGATGAGTTTGTAAATTAATGGGTGGGCAAAACATCAGATTTATTTTAACTAACCATTGTACCAAAGGTCCAGTATTTTAACAAAAGACCTGACCTTTGAAAAGCTAATTAAACTTGGTCTGGTCTTAACCAAAACAAATACATGTGAGACAGTTTCAGTGCTACATTATACTCCTATGGGTTGTATTCAAGAGACACGCAACATAGACTCCGTCTATAAAAAGTGAAACCATTGGAGAAGTGCTTTACCTCCATTTTTCCAATTACCAGCAAAGGGCAAACTCATGTGGTTGCTGAAAGACTTATGTTTCTGGTTTCCAGTTTTACTCAATACATAATTATGTTCATTTAGTAAATGATGGTTCCTGTCAGTGTCCAGAAGCACAATGAAACAGAGCTACCCTGTGATTAGCAAGTTGCAGAATCCCTTAGTTGTCAGTCAGATCTTATCTGTCTCCAAGGTAGCAAAGGAAGGCTGTGGCTACAATGTAGCTTGCCATCACCAGTGTGTGAATGTGTGTGTGAATGGGTGGATGACTGGATGTGTAAAGCGCTATACAAATACAGACCATTTACCATTTTACCATTTAAAGTCAAAGTGTAAACACAGAAAAGTGCATTTTATGTTCTGGATAAATGACACAGACCTTCTCTGTCAGAGTACCCAGTCAGAACCTATGCAGGCACAGGCAGAACAGGTCCCAGCCAGGCCAGGATCCTTATGCTGTAAGGACACAAGTGTAACCACTGCACCACACTGCTGCCCTCAGCAAAATATAACATGAATATAAAATAATCCTTATCTAAATATAAAATGACAGACCTCAGATATGTGAATGTTAAAAGAGACTGAAGGCAGTAATTACCAATGATAGCATTAATTTATTCTATTCATCAGTTGTTGTTTTATTGCTGAAAAGGCTCGTGGCAGTAAGTACTGCTCTCTGCAGTTTATGAGAACCACAGTTATTTATTCATTTCTCACTTCATACCGTGAATTTCATGTCACACAGCTGTACGTCCACTGTTTTATTTTCAGGAAGTTGTCTTTATATACGCAGACGCTCTACAGGGACTGTGACAACAGACTTGCTCGTCTTGTATGGAAGCATTTTAACTCTGGGTTCATGTTTTATTCATTTATTTTTTATTATTCAAAATTTGCATTTTTGAATCTTTTATATACTTTTTTAAAGATATGACAATTGATTCCAATGAGTTAAATTTGGTGCATAGAACTGATCCTATGAAGAATCGCTCTGACACTGTTTAATATTTAATTTAGCCCTCTATTGTATCTCTAATTGAATGGAAAACTTATAACTTAAGAGACTGCTCGAGGATTCTGACTTAGGTTAAAACTACTCCCAACCTCCCACACATATGTTACATTTGCTTTTAATCATACAGCTTTATTTTTTAACTACATTTATTTACAGAGCTACTCTCTGAGGAGACAACAAGAATTGTGTTTAAGTCACAAGAGCTTCACCACTGAGGTCTGGTGACAATTTTAAATATAGTACTGTTAGAGCAGAACAAAGCTCCACAGCTTCTTTGCTCTAGTTGTACGTCTTTGCTTGACAATAAAACTTTAAGTACAACTTTGAGAGTGCACTTGCTGTGTAGATGGCTGATTTGGTATCCAGATCTTAAGAGTCAGAGTGAGTTTTGGGTGAAATAATATCCTTAAACACAGAATGTCACAGCAACATTAGAAGACCCAGTTGTCCCTTATATAATCTTGGGCTGGCACACTGGATTCTTCTTTATAATACTGTCAACAAGATCAAAAGCTCAGTAGAGTAGAAATACATGCAAAACTACTATCTGTAATCAAGACAAAAGATTGTTAACTCTACTTACTCTTCTTTTGTTGAAGGATTTTTATAATCCATTAAAGATAGTTTGATAGCAAAAGAATCACCAATAAAAAAGATTTTAAAAAAGAGCATATGCAAAACTCAAACAAACTCTACACTTACAGAGTAGTGAAAGCAGAGCCAGTAGCCTCTTATCTAGAAATCAGAAATCAGAAAGGGTTTTATTGCCAAATGTTGAGCAGGTTTACAACATTAGGAAATTGCTGCGGTACTTAGTGCAAACATACTGTCATATAATGCTTAAATAGACATAAAAATAAGAATTAAAAGTGCTAAGTAGATTGATATATACAGTGGGGCAAAAAAGTATTTAGTCAGCCACCGATTGTGCAAGTTCCCCCACCTAAAATGATGACAGAGGTCAGTAATTTGCACCAGAGGTACACTTCAACTGTGAGAGACAGAATGTGAAAAAAAAAAAAATCCATGAATCCACATGGTAGGATTTGTAAAGAATTTATTCGTAAATCAGGGTGGAAAATAAGTATTTGGTCAATAACAAAAATACAACTCAATACTTTGTAACATAACCTTTGTTGGCAATAACAGAGGTCAAACGTTTACTATAGGTCTTTACCAGGTTTGCACACACAGTAGCTGGTATTTTGGCCCATTCCTCCATGCAGATCTTCTCGAGAGCAGTGATGTTTTGGGGCTGTCGCCGAGCAACACGGACTTTCAACTCCCGCCACAGATTTTCTATGGGGTTGAGGTCTGGAGACTGGCTAGGCCACTCCAGGACTTTCAAATGCTTCTTACGGAGCCACTCCTTTGTTGCCCGGGCGGTGTGTTTTGGGTCATTGTCATGTTGGAAGACCCAGCCTCGTTTCATCTTCAAAGTTCTCACTGATGGAAGGAGGTTTTGGCTCAAAATCTCACGATACATGGCCCCATTCATTCTGTCCTTAACACGGATCAGTCGTCCTGTCCCCTTGGCAGAAAAACAGCCCCATAGCATGATGTTTCCACCCCCATGCTTCACAGTAGGTATGGTGCTCTTGGGATGCAACTCAGTATTCTTCTTCCTCCAAACACGACGAGTTGAGTTTATACCAAAAAGTTCTACTTTGGTTTCATCTGACCACATGACATTCTCCCAATCCTCTGCTGTATCATCCATGTGCTCTCTGGCAAACTTCAGACGGGCCTTGACATGCACTGGCTTCAGCAGCGGAACACGTCTTGCACTGCGGGATTTGATTCCCTGCCGTTGTAGTGTGTTACTGATGGTGACCTTTGTTACTTTGGTCCCAGCTCTCTGCAGGTCATTCACCAGGTCCCCCCGTGTGGTTCTGGGATCTTTGCTCACCGTTCTCATGATCATTTTGACCCCACGGGATGAGATCTTGCGTGGAGCCCCAGATCGTGGGGGATTATCAGTGGTCTTGTATGTCTTCTATTTTCTGATGATTGCTCCCACAGTTGATTTTTTCACACCAAGCTGCTTGCCTATTGTAGATTCACTCTTCCCAGTCTGGTGCAGGTCTACAATACTTTTCCTGGTGTCCTTCGAAAGCTCTTTGGTCTTGGCCATGGCGGAGTTTGGAGTCTGACTGTTTGAGGCTGTGGACAGGTGTCTTTTATACTGATGATGAGTTCGAACAGGTGCCATTCATACAGGTAACGAGTGGGGGACAGAAAAGCTTCTTACAGAAGACGTTACAGGTCTGTGAGAGCCAGAGATTTTCCTTGTTTGAGGTGACCAAATACTTATTTTCCACCCTAATTTACGAATAAATTCTTTACAAATCCTACCATGTGAATTCATGGGATTTTTTTTTCACATTCTGTCTCTCACAGTTGAAGTGTACCTCTGGTGCAAATTACTGACCTCTGTCATCATTTTAAGTGGGGGAACTTGCACAATCGGTGGCTGACTAAATACTTTTTTGCCCCACTGTACATGAGTGCAGGTGGTGATCAGTGCCAAACATGGAATGATGCAGTCAACACAGCGTAGGGTCATGTGTTAGTGGTGGGAACAGTCATATGGTTATTGTTCATGAGTCCAACAGCAGAGGGGAAGAAACTGTTCTTATGGCGAGAGGTTCTGGTGCGAATAGACCGGAGCCTCCTGCCTGAGGGGTGCAGGTCAAACAGACTGAGTCCAGGGTGAGAAGGGTCAGCTGTGATCCGAGCTGCACACCCCAGTGTCCTGGAGGTGTACAGGTCCTGCAGAGATGGGAGTCTGCAGCCAATCACCTTCTCAGCAGAGCGCACAACACGCTGCAGTCTTTGTTTGTCCCTGATAGTGGCTCCAGCGTACCACACAGTGATGGAGGAGGTGAGGATGGACTCAATGATTGCAGTGTAGAATTGCATCATCGTCCATGTTGGCAGGTTGAATTTCTTCAGCTGCCTCAGGAAGTACATCCTCTGCTGGGCTTTCTTTATGACGGAGGTGATGGTGGGCTCCCACTTCAGGTCTTGGGTGATGGTGGTACCCAGGAAGCGGAATGAGTCCACAGTGGTGATGAGGGTGTCAGACAGGATGATGGGGGGCAGTGGGGCTGTGTGCTTCCTGAAGTCCACAATAATCTCCACTGTCTTCTGGGCATTCAGCACCAGATCTAGGATGCTAGTCTCACATTAAAGAACAGAGGGCTATTCATAAAAACGGGAAACAAGGTGCTGCTTAACAAGCTAACAGGACACATGATAAATAGCAGACACTACAGATTCCAGTGGGATCAGAGTCAAGCGGAGGCAAGACTACTTCCAGAGACATCCAAGTGTGGCAGAAACTTTATGACAAAAATCTTTGAAAAGCAGACAGAGTAATCACTTTCTATTTGATAGGTTTACATTGGTGTCTACTTTTTGATTTCCAAGTACTGCTTGCTTTGCTTGCTCTGATGGAACACCATTGCTATATACATATATATTGTATCAACTCAACACCATTCTCCTTGTCTTCTAAACCATCAATAAATAACTTGAAATAGCCCATCCTGATCATGTGAATGATAAACTGTGATCCCAAATATTATCTAGATATCCGATGTCTAGTCTGTATTTTGAGCCGTACTGTCTTTTGATGTTCAAATGTTAATCACTGACAGAACACTGATATGGTTAGCTGAGATTGTGTGTTAATAGACAAATCTATTGTTTGAATCAGACAAATTTATTGTTTGAATCAACTTTTGTTGATTAAAATCATGTTGCATTGAAAAATTTGGAAGCTCAAGAACAACCTAATGTTAAGTCGTGGTTTATAAGCCTTCAGCATGAAGGCTGATACCAGAACTGATGAAAACATTTTATTCACATCAGGAATTTGGAGTTAAAATCTAAGTTATACCCCTCAAATACATGCCCTACTCAATAGTGTTCTTCCAAGAGCCTTATAGGACTCCTCCCTACTTCTTGATCTGGCACATGTAAAAAAGAAAATCTTTGGTTTGCAAACCAAGTTACTCCTCCTTACCCCTTTTTCTTTTTGCATTTCCAATTACTGTTTCCCTCATAGTATTTTTGTAGTGCTTAATAAGAATATGAGGCCCATTTAATACCTTTCTAGACACGTCTGCTCCAAACACAGCATCAAGCAACAAGGCACAAAACATTTAACAGCATATGCAGCACAGTACACCCTGTTACAAGCAGCACATTTGTGCAAACCAGGAAGTTAAAACCCTATTTGAAAACGCATGCATGCTAACTCCATGGGGCCACTGAGAATGGAAAAGGGCGGGGTGTGATTGCTTCAGACAGTAATAAGTGTTCACGCACTGTATTGAACACCATTTCCTTGGTATGTGGTCATCTCATCTCTATCTATCTGGGCTAATTTTTAAAATGAGCTAATTTAGCAGGAAAGGACACAATGGTGCTCATGGTGTTTTTTTGTATACCGGTACTGTATTATTAGAGTTGTTTCCATGAGGCTGTTTCAGAACCAGGTGAGATTATGGTTTTGCAGATAACCAGAAAAGAGCCCTAGCTTTCTATGATGTTTTTAATTACGTAATGATTATTGTTTATTTACATTGTCTGCATACAATGACATTAAAAACAAAGCAGGACAATGTGAAGGAGACAAAAAAGGAAATTAAAATGTAAGTAAATTCAGTCACGATATGACTTGAGTGCACAGGTGCCTCTTTGTATGTATGTGCATGTGTGTGTGTTTTTTGTATTTGCAGGTGGCTAATTAGCACTCTCACTGCTTTCCTCTCTTCTGTTCGTTAAGTTTTTTTTTTCTCTTGCTTTTTAGTCCTGTCTCATTAAGGCTGTTCAGACTGTTTGAGGCAGGAAAACGTGAGCTGAGAATTGTCTATGTTAATCTTCCTGAGTCATTATGTAGACTGAGCTTTCCCTTTAAATTTGGCTTTTACATTAATCACCTGTGTGTCTCTATTTTAGCAAGACCTATGGAATACTCAAATATATACAGGGTGTATAATCTTCAATAAACAGCTTAAACCAACCCTTAAACCCTCCCTTGTGTGTCTCGCTCTGTGTGTATAAGCTTGCAGCTGTTTATCAGTAACTCTGTGTGGGATTGTGTGAGTAAGGATGTGATTACCAGAGCTGCTAACAGTCTATAACAGTATTTGGTAGCAAAGGTTGTTAACTAAACACCTGTTTACAGGTTTAAAGCCTATTAGTAAATCCTTCCATCACACATTGTAAAACACACCCATTCATAATTAGCCAGGAGCAGCTGGGAGACTTTATTGGCGCTCAGCAGGATCTTCACATGAAAGCTTCCTGATCATTACAACTAGCTTCATAAAACAAGTTACTGTGCACAGTGATGGGTAAGGTAAATGGCCTTACCCATTTATTTAACAATATATCTGTCAGTTCTTGGCAATGTTTTTTTGTAAGTGTATTTGTGTGTTTTAATGTTTGCATTCAAAGTTCCAGAAGCTGTGTTTGATCACTTGTGCAGTTTGAACACTGACCCAGTCGATATATTCAGATTAGAAAATGGGCTCTAATCACCCTTATCGAGAGAGTGGTGAGTAAATGCTGCATTGTTGTCACTTTTAATGCAAGGCTGAGCTTTAATTATGGGATGGATTAGCGTGCAGTGCTAATAAGCAGGTGTCTACAGCTGTAATGAGTTAATTGCAGTTTTGGATTATTCACACTATTCACCTCTACACTTGTTTATAAGTAGTAAATCTCTTATAGTTCTCTGTATGAATAAATGCAAATAGAGAAGTTCCAAGAACTGTATCAGTTAGAGTACACAGTTATTTCTGTATCATTCTTTATTATTGGAACGTGCTCCAAAAGTGTTCAAGGTGACATTCAGTTTCAGTTTTACTTACTTCAGTATATGGTGCCAAATTATAACAAGAGCCTCCGGTGCTTTAAACTGTAAACATCTACAGTAACAGAGAGAAAACATCAAGAATCAGATTATCCCGTGTGAGTAAGCACTTGATGACAATGGGAAGGAAAAACTCCCCCCAGGTAGCTCAGGTAGGGGCAGCCATCTGCTGTGACTGGTTGGGGGTGAAGAAGACTGTGTTCAGGTTCTTCATGTGCTTCACATGTTCACATCAATGATCAGGACATTCCTTTAACAGCTCTGGTTTTGCCAGAGGTTTCTTCCTGTTGAAAGGGAGGTTTTCCTTCCCACTTCTGCCAAGTGCTTGCTCACAGGAGGTTTTATTGTAGGGTTGTTACCATACAATATAAAGTGCCTTGGAGGGACTGTTGCTGGAATTTGTCTATATATAACTGAATCGGATTAGATAGAACTAAACTGAACTGAGTTGAATTAAATTAGTTATAAAAGTCCTACAACTTTTCTAAACGAAAAAAGTGGGTCAAATGTTATTTTTTGAGAAATGATAACTGCATGTCTTTATAATACTGAGAGGATTGCATGGCCTCTGCGCCCTGTCCCCATTCCTGAAATGACTGGATATAAAAATAGACATAGTTACGGTGATGTCATTAGTTGGTTTGGGAAATCCAGTTTTCACTTATTTTTCACTTTAAATCATGACATTTAGATTTTTGGGAGGTCAAAAGAAGTTTTTGAAGACTTTTCTTGTCTGTATGAGACAGATGTTATAGTTTCTTTGACTGTTGTGCTAATGTTCAATGATGTTAGAGGGCACAGTGAAGAGAAGACCAAGCTGAACGGCTTGAGGCGTGTAAACCTTTTTCTGCCGGGCCACACTCATTCCCGGAAATTTGCTGAGACAGCCAGTCTTTTTAATTTAACTTGTTAAAATTGACTCGATGTTAAAATACCCTTATACAAGTCAAACAGATGAATGATCACCTAAATGTTTAAATCTGACACGGAAGGACAGAGATCTTCAGCTGGCATGTTCTTAATTCGTAGTGCTCCCTAAGAACGTCCATATGTATGTTAGACTGTATTTATAAACTCCCTTTTTTCTCTTCTTTCTGGAGGTGCGGCAAATTGCACAGACTGTGACTTTAAAGGATTGACTCAGTTAAGCTCTTCAGTTGTTGACACTTGGGCCATAATTAACTCACACTGCCAGGTAACCATGCTCTGTGTTTCTATGTGTGCATTTGGATTTATCTCCACGACACTAAGCCTTTAGTTCAAAGTGTCAAGTGAAATCTTATTTAGATGTAATATTTTCTTATAAAGTTTAATGAGCAGATAGAGTCTACATTTAAAAATAAATAAACCGGGGGGGGGGGAGTTCAGTTGAATGTGAAATGCTTCCTACAACAAAATCTTTACAGGCAATAAGCCAGTTAAGTGTGATAGTGCATCAGCACCAGAGTCACTTAAAGGCAGCAGCACTTAAGGGCATAATTCACTTCAGCACAGCATTGCCAGTTTTCAGCAAACAGTAGCAATGACTCGCCAAGTGCTCTTTTTACTTTCTCTAAAGGTTTGAATTCAATTATAGTCCTTTATTTATTTGAAAGTGTGCAGTGGAACAGCATGTAGTATGTATGTATGTGCACAGTGTCGTCAAGTTTGAGTCAGACTGACAGAACCAGATTTAAAATGCATTTAAATGTAGTTTCTAATGATAACAGTTATCTCCTGTTGATATGATGTAAATGTTTGTAAAATGATACCAAAAAGAAAAAAATGAGCAGTGCATCAGAATAGACCACAGGTTCTCACAGTACAGATTTAAGGGCCTACTAAAAATTCACAAGTCAAACCTTTTCATGCAGTTTGTCAGGTATCTGTTCAGAGATGCTGGTTTTTGGGGGGGTTTGGTCATTGTCATTGGTCTAAAGTTCTTCCAACCTTTAATCAGTCAACCTTGACACTAGCTGTTTTGTGGTGAAATCAAAGAGAAGTGCTGCCCTGGTCTCTCTCTGTGCTCTATATAATAACAGTGCATACTTGCCAGTAGTAATACGATGGCACCTGTCCAATATGGCGGCCAACCAAACCGGTTTGACAACCGGTTTGACCGGTTTCGTGCGTGTGCGCATGCGCGTTCAGTAATTCGATGGCACTAGTCCAAGATGGCGGCCAACCAAACCAATTTGACCAGTTTCGTGTGTGTGTGCGCATGCGTGTTCAGGTGTGGAAATACCACAGGGGATCAGAGGGGTTATATGAGTTTATGTGTTTTTAACGGGGTTTTAATTTAATCAAACCATAGGGTTTTTAATTAAACTATTTTTTCACTTAGGTGTATCGCAACATTCAGTTATGCATGTGTTCTTAAAAGCAATTCTTTGTTTCTTGTTTCATTCTTGGCGGAGTGGAAGCTGTTTTGGTTCACAGTGCGCCTTAACAAAGAGGGTGTGCTCTAGTCAAAAGTGTTGGTAATAGTGTTTTAATCACACTAATTTTCTAAATCTGACAATGTCTCAGCTTGCAGTGAGGCATGCATTTTATTTTATAAATGGCACAAATGGGAATTTCTTCTGAATGGGTGATGTCAGCATGTTCACAAGCGTTTCATTTAATCAAACCCCTAGTTTTAATTTAACTAGTTTTTACACATCTACTGGGGTTTCTTTCCAGGGTTGATGCAATCATTTTATTTAAAAATCGGGATTTCGGAATGTTGAACTAAGAGTGAGACAAAGCCAGCCAGCTAGTTTTTAACACAGTAAATGTCACAAATAGCATTCAGTCCTTTAGAAAATAAATGCTATAAGCAGCCAGTATCGCTCTTTTCAAACTAATCGTCTTTTAAATACACTCATTTTGTGATTCCGGTGTCAACACCTTGCACCGATGCAAGCATTTTATTTATTTAAAAACGGATCAAACGGGCCATTTCTTCTGTAAGGGGTTTCATGGTTTCAGAGTAGTTTTTAACACAACAGATAGTCACAAATAACATTCAGCCCTTTAGAAAATAAACGCTACAGTGATACTTCTAAAACGCTGCACACAATGTCGTCTTTTCCCCCAAAGCAGCCAGTATCGCTCTTTTCAAACTAATCGTCTTTTAAATACACTCATTTTGTGATTCCGGTGTCACACCTTGCACCGATGCAAGCATTTTATTTATTTAAAAACGGATCAAACGGGCCATTTCTTCTGTAAGGGGTTTCATGGTTTCAGAGTAGTTTTTAACACAACAGATAGTCGCAAATAACATTCAGCCCTTTAGAAAATAAACGCTACAGTGATACTTCTAAAACCAGTCGCCCAGACCCGCTCCAACTTTTCAACAGCTGGCTAATTGTTTGAATTTGTTCAGGATTGTAAAAGCACACCGCGGGTATCACATAGTTGTTGAGAGTACCATGCGAACAAGGGCCCAGCCTATTGTTTAAAGTGGCCGGTATTGGCTCTTTTTGTAATTCCTCGACAAGGTAAATGGGGCAGGTGTACCAGTCGGGTGGCGACCCCACCTATTGTCTGAAGTATCGGTTCCTTTGTAATTCCTTGAGAAGACAAAAGCCCTGAAGGGTCTCATTTAAATTGATTGGCGACATACCTTTTCTTTTTGGAAACACCACCCTATATAAAAAACAGGCTCAGACCCCGAAACCCTGAGCCATTTACGCCTCAAGATTCGCTGCAGAGCACACCATTTTCTTTGCGATCATCAACACTAACATCGTTCTTTATAACATGGCCATCGTAAACGGTAAGTAAAACAAAACCTATTATTGGATTTTTAAAAAGTGTTATGTTAACATATTATAGGATATTCAAACTATTTTTTTTTCCTAAAACAAAAGCTTAATTTTTAGGAGTTCGGGAGAACGGCCCAGGGCCCTTTTCTTTAGAAACGGGCGCTTTTACAGCTGGAACTAGTTCTCTAACAGGCACAAGGTGTGTACAGCATTACTGGATTTTTAAACGTATGTATGTTTTAAACTAGCGATTGTTTTAAATTATGTAATAACGTTTTTGTTTGATTAGTTCCAGGGTTAACAAACTGAGCAGGAAAACATTCAGACCCCGCGACCACAGAGCCCTACCTTACATCAGGTGTGTATACAACGCGATGTATAGTTGTGTATTTTTTTTTTAAAGGGGTTTAAACAATTACAAATGTTCTAAACTGATCGTTTTACACATACAGAACCACGCCAGAGAACCGTGTGTGTGGAGGAGCAGGACCATCCCGAATAACGCACACTACAAGGTAAGCATAGGCATATATAAATTAGATAAAAAGAGATAGAGAGGGAGACACGCTTATTCAGTTTGAAATGGGTACATGTATAAAATGTTTTAACACATGTCTATCTATCTTCACAGACTGCAGAACAGCACCCCTCCTCATAATGATCAGGACACCGTACGATTCCAGACGTTTTTGGAATGTTTAAGCAGTATCGACCTCCCAGAACAACAAAAACCTGGAGCTTTGTGCAGCAGTGGAGAGTCAGAACCGATCTTCATCAGCGAACCTGCAACACCTCCGAGTGAGTGGCTACATCGCGATTTCTCTGATGTTTTTGAGTACAGCATGTCAGATTTTGATCTAGTTCATATACCCACCACCCCAGAATGTGTCAGAAATAGCGTTGATTCACACATAGATTTCGAAGAAGGCGGCATAACAGACTCTCAAATATCAGCGGCGTATGATGCTTACATAAAGCTTCCAGACGCTCAGCCTGCTGAACAAAGTCATATAGCCTCAATAGCTGATAAATTATGTTTGATTGAAGCTAGACTCAATCAATACCACCAAGAAGCACAGGTACAAAGGCAACAGTTTACCAAACTCATAAACAAAGTGTGTAGTACATTAGACAACATCTGCAGCAAAATTTCAAGTCCCTGACTTTTAAAATCCAGACCATGGACCCTCCAAATAAATTATTTAAACATAATAACGGAACCTCCACTCCTGTTAGATGTTTTGACTTAGAGACTTTTATGCAGTGGGCTGAAGAAACAGATAAAAAATTAGACGATATTATAGCTAGACTTAATAGGGTGCCTGCATCAGCCTCATCCGATACACATCCTTGTCAGACTGTTCCTACGTCTGCTATTGCTGATGGGGCTATTGTTGCTAATAATAGTGATAGTACAGCAGGTGTTGCTCGGGCCGTTGCTGTTACTGATGCTAACCATATAGCTTGTGCTGCTGGTGATTTTGCGTCTGATGCACAATCTAGCCGGGTCACCTCTGCTGCAGCTACTGCAGTTGTTATTGAGCCCGTTGTGCAGTCTGGGTCCGGCAGCCGCTCTCAGTCACACATTAGAGAGATACCTAATTTTAATGCTTGCGAATTGCGTGAACGCCTTGATTTTAGGGGTATAAGTCTCGATCATCCAGAACAAGTGCCGGCGCGAGTGCGCGAGTGCTTAGCCAATGTGATAGACAGAGCTGTGGCGGGATCCCAACAGGGCAGTGTTCTAAACGTGGGCCTGCGTGGCCCCTCGCTGGCTTCAGATGTTCAGGCTGTTTTAAACGCTGATGATCGGTATGATCCGGAGCTGTTTCTCGATCAAATTGCACAAGTTATGCAGAGTAATGATGAATCTATCGGTGATGATGAATTAGAGTTTATTGTCACGGTAGCTCAGAACAGTAGTGGCGGGTCTCGCTTAAGACTGGCGCACATACCTTATGATGAGATTCTCTCAAAGAAAGGCAGACATTTATACACACCAAACAACACAAACAACAATTTGTGCTTCTCCCTATGCATAGCACATTCATTAAACTCATCATCCTCTGAGCATGAAAAACTTGCTACAGCTAAACAGATGCATGCTGAAGTAGGTCTATGCGACACACAGCAAGTATCATTCTCTGATGTCGGTAAATTTGAGAAGCATTTCAACATTAAGATTGTAATCTATTACCACACAGAAGGGCGTAAACGCCTGGAATGTTTTTACACACATGAAGAGCCAAACCCTAACACGTTGATGATGTATCTCCATAATCAACATTACTACCTGATTTTAAACCCGACCGCTTTTTTGGGGGGGTCCTATGTGTGTAATTTCTGTTACAGTATATATAATACACCATTACAGCACAGCTGTAAACATAGATGTAACACATGTTACACACTCTGTCAACATCACAGGGGACCCACAGTGAAATGCAGCGACTGTAACCGCATCTGCAAATCACAACACTGTTACCAACAACACAAATTACCTGAATTAAAACACAACATGATCCCCTGTGATAATATGAAACATTGCATGCACTGTGGCACCACATATAGAGAATAAAAGAAATTGCCACACAAATGTAGTAATACGATGGCACCTGTCCAAGATGGCGGCCAACCAAACCGGTTTGACAACCGGTTTGACCGGTTTCGTGCGTGTGCGCATGCGCGTTCAGTAATACGATGGCACTAGTCCAAGATGGCGGCCAACCAAACCGATTTGACCAGTTTCGTGTGTGTGCGCATGCGCGTTCAGGTGTGGAAATACCACAGGGGATCAGAGGGGTTATATGAGTTTATGTGTTTTTAACGGGGTTTTAATCTAATCAAACCATAGGGTTTTTAATTAAACTATTTTTATCACTTAGGTGTATCGCAACATTCAGTTATGCATGTGTTCTTAAAAGCAATTCTTTGTTTCTTGTTTCATTCTTGGCGGAGTGGAAGCTGTTTTGGTTCACAGTGCGCCTTAACAAAGAGGGTGTGCTCTAGTCAAAAGTGTTGGTAATAGTGTTTTAATCACACTAATTTTCTAAATCTGACAATGTCTCAGCTTGCAGTGAGGCATGCATTTTATTTTATAAATGGCACAAATGGGAATTTCTTCTGAATGGGTGATGTCAGCATGTTCACAAGCGTTTCATTTAATCAAACCCCTAGTTTTAATTTAACTAGTTTTTACACATCTACTGGGGTTTCTTTCCAGGGTTGATGCGATCATTTTATTTAAAAATCGGGATTTCGGAATGTTGAACTAAGAGTGAGACAAAGCCAGCCAGCTAGTTTTTAACACAGTAAATGTTACAAATAGCATTCAGTCCTTTAGAAAATAAATGCTATAAGCAGCCAGTATCGCTCTTTTCAAACTAATCGTCTTTTAAATACACTCATTTTGTGATTCCGGTGTCAACACCTTGCAGCGATGCAAGCATTTTATTTAATTAAAAACGGATCAAACGGGCCATTTCTTCTGTAAGGGGTTTCATGGTTTCAGAGTAGTTTTTAACACAACAGATAGTCGCAAATAACATTCAGCAAACGCTACAGTGATACTTCTAAAACGCTACACACAATGTCGTCTTTTCACCCAAAGCAGCCAGTATAGCTCTTTTCAAACTAATCGTCTTTAAATACACTCATTTTGTTGACAAAGCCAGCCAGCTAGTTTTTAACACAGTAAATGTCACAAATATCATTCAGTCCTTTAGAAAATAAATGCTATAAGCAACCAGTATCGCTCTTTTCAAACTAATCTTCTTTTAAATACACTCATTTTGTGATTCCGGTGTCACACCTTGCACCGATGCAAGCATTTTATTTATTTAAAAACGGATCAAACGGGCCATTTCTTCTGTAAGGGGTTTCATGGTTTCAGAGTAGTTTTTAACACAACAGATAGTCACAAATAACATTCAGCCCTTTAGAAAATAAACGCTACAGTGATACTTCTAAAACCAGTCGCCCAGACCCGCTCCAACTTTTCAACAGCTGGCTAATTGTTTGAATTTGTTCAGGATTGTAAAAGCCCACCGTGGGTATCACTAGTTGAGAGTACCATGCGAACAAGGGCCCAGCCTATTGTTTAAAGTGGCCGGTATTGGCTCTTTTTGTAATTCCTCGACAAGGTAAATGGGGCAGGTGTACCAGTCGGGTGGCGACCCCGCCTATTGTCTGAAGTATCGGCTCCTTTGTAATTCCTTGAGAAGACAAAAGCCCTGAAGGGTCTCATTTAAATTGATTGGAGACATACCTTTTCTTTTTGGAAACACCCACCCTATATAAAAAAAACACGCTCAGAGCCCGAAACCCTGAGCCATTTACGCCTCAAGATTCGCTGCAGAGCACACCATTTTCTTTGCGATCATCAACACTAACATCGTTCTTTATAACATGGCCATCGTAAACGGTAAGTAAAACAAAACCTATTATTGGATTTTTAAAAAGTGTTATGTTAACATATTATAGGATATTCAAACTATTTTTTTTCCCTAAAACAAAAGCTTAATTTTTAGGAGTTCGGGAGAACGGCCCAGGGCCCTTTTCTTTAGAAACGGGCGCTTTTACAGCTGGAACTAGTCCTCTAACAGGCACAAGGTGTGTACAGCATTACTGGATTTTAAAACGTATGTATGTTTTAAACTAGCGATTGTTTTAAATTATGTAATAACGTTTTTGTTTGTTCCAGGGTTAACAAACTGAGCAGGAAAACATTCAGACACCGCGACCACAGAGCCCAACCTTACATCAGGTGTGTATACAACGGGATGTATAGTTGTGTATTATTTTTTCAAAAGAAAAAAAAATTAAAAAGAGGTTTAAACAATTACAAATGTTCTAAACTGACCGTTTTACACCTACAGAGCCACGCCAGAGAACCGTGTGTGTGGAGAAGCAGGACCATCCCGAATAACGCACACTACAAGGTAAGCATAGGCATATATAAATTAGATAAAAAGAGATAGAGAGGGAGACACGCTTATTCAGTTTGAAATGGGTACATGTATAAAATGTTTTAACACATGTCTATCTATCTTCACAGACTGCAGAACAGCACCCCTCCTCATAATGATCAGGACACCGTACGATTCCAGACGTTTTTGGAATGTTTAAGCAGTATCGACCTCCCAGAACAACAAAAACCTGGAGCTTTGTGCAACAGTGGAGAGTCAGAACAGATCTTCATCAGCGAACCTGCAACACCCCCGAGTGAGTGGCTACCTCGCGATTTCTCTGATGTTTTTGAGTACAGTATATCAGATTTTGATCTAGTTCATATACCCACCACCCCAGAATGTGACAGAAATAGCATTGATTCACACATAGATTTCGAAGAAGGCGGCATAACAGACTCTCAAATATCACCGGCGTATGATGCTTACATGAAGCTTCCAGACGCTCAGCCTGCTGAACAAAGTCATATAGCTTCAATAGCTGATAAATTATGTTTGATTGAAGCTAGACTCAATCAATACCACCAAGAAGCACAGGTACAAAGGCAACAGTTTACCAAATTCATAAACAAAGTGTGTAGTACATTAGACAACATCTGCTATGTTCTATTTAAACCCAGATTCCTTTTATAGTTTGCAGTGAAATTTCTTAAACCATTGTTTAATGGGACAGAAGTACAAGTCACTCTTTACTAACACACTGTAGATAAGTTTATTGCTGAACGACACAGCTAGCAGTCCCACACACTCTTTAGATTTTTGAAGTTTTGTGTGTGATGGTTTTGCCTCTCACACCTTACCCCTTTCTCCCAGTATCACAACAGTATGACTCCCAAAGTACGACTCAGTAAACAAACAAGGACTCTAAACTCAGAACAGAAAGATACAGTTGAAAGATTAGTGATATCTTTTATGATGCGTAATAAACTACACCCTCTTCTTCTCTGTATTTATGTTGTTTGTGTGCATGCGTGCGTGCGTGCGTGTGTGTGTGTGTGTGTGTGTGTGAATGCCTTAGAAGTCAAAGTATACATTAGCCATACTTACAAAAACATTTTTAATTTCATTTAGAACTGAGATTCTAAGTTGTAAGCAGAAATCGTATGCTCAACCAGGAGTATGTTTCCCCACTTTCACAATGCTGAGGCATCAAATCCATGATCCAACAGATGGTTTGTCACATGTGGGCGAGAAGGGCAAGCCAACCCTTACTTACACAACCTCACACACTATAGATTTTTAAAGCTCTTGTGTACAACGGTTTAGCTAAAGATATAACTTCTACTTTTGATAAAGATCACTCCCTCTGCATATTTCTTAAGAAATGAAGTGTCTTTACTGGGATATTTATTGTCAAACTATGCGATTTTCCAAATGTGTGTGGAGTAAAATGTTGTGACCAAGAATCATTCAGGATTAACAACACAAACTGTTTTGATAGCAGAAACAGTCTGTCTTATAGTTCCCATACTTTACCGCTAGTTTTACAAACACATTCTTCTTCATATCGGTTTAATTGGTTTTTTATGAAACTGATTTTTAATAGTACAACCAAGGTCTAACTTTTCCTAGCTCCCCAGTATAAATGCAAGAATTTTGCAGACTTTATTGAAACTGTCACAATTTAACACTCAATGCCATAAACAGAGTTGATCCATGTTTCTATGGACAGTGTTTCATACATCAACAGCTCTGAAAATCACTTTTAAAGTAATGTAGAACATGATCTCTCTCACTCTCAGCGTCTCTAAAAAACCCAGCAAACTGACAATCACCTCTAAACAAGGGGTCAGTTTATAGGCTTTTTGTTTGTTTGTTTGTTTTGTTTTTTATCAGCCGCAACACCATGTAATGCATGGATGTTAGACTCTTTCACCAGACCATGTTGCTAGCCCAACCACCAGGCTCAGGGTCTCTGAACTCTAACCCTGGCTCTGGCTGCCAAATGTGCCTCTGACCCTCTTGTGCCTGTTCACCACCAGACTAAGTTTGTACTCTCACCTACTAACATTATTTTATTACAGGGCAATATTCAGCTAGGTTACTACTTTGACTTTCTTACTTTGAGCACATTTCCGAGCCCATACATTATCAAACTTTTACTTGAGTATTTCTGACACCAGCTATACTTTTACTTAAGTAAAAAAAAAAATGCCTGCACTATCGGTGTAAAGCTGTCTTTAATTCTTTAACAGTTCATGCAACAATTATAAATTAAACCTGCACCACAGCTAACTCTTTTTCATAACCAATAACAGGTGTATTTCTTAGATCTACAGAAACAGCCAAAACACTCTGCTTGTATAATGCCATATTCTCTCCCAGCGTACCCTTGTCTCACAACAGGGTGATTCCCAAAGTACGACTCAATAAACAGAGACTCTAAAACCAGAACAGAAAGATAAAATTGGAAGATCAAAGATTAAGGTTTGTGTTTTTATAGCACAAAGTAAACTGTCCTCCTCCTCAGTGTGACGCAGGGGTGCAGAGTCCATCCTTCTCGCTGTTTTGAGATTAAAAAAAAAAAGGTTTTGGAGGAATGAGACGGCGGTCTTGTTTTAAAATAACAGAAGGTGGGGCGTGATCCTGAAGTGGGATGATCTTAAAGGGCGGGTAGGATATGTAGCGTTTGAAATGCAAAACGTCTCCTTATCAGCTGGAAATATTAAAGCCAGAACTTGCAACATGATACTTTTTACTTCATGTACGGGGTTTCAAAAATAAATTTTATTTCAAGTAAACAAACTAATACATTTGATTCAGGTAAAACAGATCATCACATTTATTCTTGTAAAGGGTTTTCTAAAAAGTTTTATTTCATGTAAAGCGTTTCCAAGGCTGTTAGCCGCGTTGCCCTGTATTGAACTTATTTACAGTTTGTCAGTAAAGGGTGACATGCACTTCTGGCCCCTGTGTTGAATGAGCCCATGTTGGGTTTGTGAATTTGACACCTTAAGGTTTTGAAGTTGGGGATACATGCTCCTGGTGAGCACAAGATGTCTGATATCAGCTTGACATCACAGTTATAAATGGAATTCAAAATGTTTTTGGAAGTATGACTAACGTATAATCTGACTTCTAAGGTACGCACGCCAAGGCCTAGAAGACAAGGGGACAGTTTACTTTGTGCTATAAAAACACAAACCTTAATCTTTGATCTTCCAATTTTATCTTTCTGTTCTGGTTTTAGAGTCTCTGTTTATTGAGTCGTACTTTGGGAATCACCCTGTTGTGAGACAAGGGTACGCTGGGAGAGAATATGGCATTATACAAGCAGAGTGTTTTGGCTGTTTCTGTAGATCTAAGAAATACACCTGTTATTGGTTATGAAAAAGAGTTAGCTGTGGTGCAGGTTTAATTTATAATTGTTGCATGAACTGTTAAAGAATTAAAGACAGCTTTACACCGATAGTGCAGGCATTTTTTTTTTTACTTAAGTAAAAGTATAGCTGGTGTCAGAAATACTCAAGTAAAAGTTTGATAATGTATGGGCTCGGAAATGTGCTCAAAGTAAGAAAGTCAAAGTAGTAACCTACACAGCAAATCCAGCATGTCCAAATTAACACTGTCGGATTTGATTTCAACACTATTAAAGTGTCTATATGGGTCCACACCAGAGAGTGTTAATTTAACTCTTTTTGGAGAGTTGGTACGTTAACTCTGATTTAGTGTTAAACACCAAATCTGTCTGGAGTTGATAATTTAACACTTGGTGTTAAGAGTTTATATATTAACTCTCAAAGAGTATTTTAGTTTAACTACGTAAGAGTTATCTTCTAATTCATTCTAAAAAGCGGGAATTTTACTGTTCTGAACTTCTAGAAATTTCTTTTGGAAATAAACATTTACTAAAAAGATGCAATGGTTTTTGAAAAACATTTATTCTGAACTGTGCACCCCAATTTCAAAACATTTTTTGAAAGATGTAACAGTATACATGTTCTCACTTTCATTAGAATTTTGTTTATCAAAAGGTCTGACATGGTAAATGCAAATAACAGCATTCTCATCACTTATTTCTTCAATACAATATGCATGTCCTTCATTCATCCCTTTGTGGAACTTCAACGCACTTCTGCTCTCCCCCATATTCCATCTTCACAAGCATATCCTGTGTGGAGATTGAATAAAAATTAGTTGACACTAATTAATGGCACAAATAATCCAGTAAACAATTGCAGCACAGTAAAAAAAAAAAGGAATCCTCTTTGAGCCATTACTTGTGTAAAGTATTTTCCCAAAAGACAAGGACACAGGCAACAGGTAATACTGAACTAAATGTAAAACCTCAACCTTTTTCATTTTTACCTAAACCGTGTGCACAAAACTCTGGAGGGATCTAAATGCTAACGTAGAACCCAGTCAGGACGTCAGCTACTGCTGTTTGCTCGTTGTTGTTTTTTTTATGGGCGATCGTTTTCAGGCTTCAAGTATCACCATTACACCAACATTTCACATTCTACACATTGTTTTAGGTGTATTTGACCAAAAGTTTGACTGAAAATTCACATGCAAGCTTTTTTTCAAGGCTGTGGTATTTGCCCGCAAACAATACCTTTCAGCTAGCTAAAACAGAATATTATGCTATCAGCGAGCAACATGGCTAATGCCTTTCACACAGCTTTGTCTCAACTTCAAAGAGCCACAGAAGTAAAAGCTAATAACAATTGAAACAATCTTTGAAAAAATGACTTACCAAGCATGGCAAACAACTCAAATATGTAGAGCAAAATGTTCTGAAACGGCTTCACTTCAGCTTCGATTGGAGCCGTGCTGGGGGCGGAGTCTGTGAATTTACTCTGTTGGTGTCATAGCCCCTCTAGGAGTTCAGAGTTAAGAGGTCAAGAGTTAATGTTTCCATTTTAACACCTCCAGATTTGACAGAGAAACACTCATTTTTAACACTCGATTTTAACTACTATCATTTTACACCTCAGAGTTACATTAAAAGAATGTGACTCTGCTTAGAGTAAAATTAACTCTACTTTTGCAAGGAGACTATTAACACCAAAAAATTTAACACTTTTGAATTTGCTGTGTAGCTGAATATTGCCCTGTAATAAAATAATGTTAGTAGGTGAGAGTACAAACTTAGTCTGGTGGTGAACAGGCACAAGAGGGTCAGAGGCACATTTGGCAGCCAGAGCCAGGGTTAGAGTTCAGAGACCCTGAGCCTGGTGGTTGGGCTAGCAACATGGTCTGGTGAAAGAGTCTAACATCCATGCATTACATGGTGTTGCGGCTGATAAAAAACAAAACAAACAAACAAACAAAAAGCCTATAAACTGACCCCTTGTTTAGAGGTGATTGTCAGTTTGCTGGGTTTTTTAGAGACGCTGAGAGTGAGAGAGATCATGTTCTACATTACTTTAAAAGTGATTTTCAGAGCTGTTGATGTATGAAACACTGTCCATAGAAACATGGATCAACTCTGTTTATGGCATTGAGTGTTAAATTGTGACAGTTTCAATAAAGTCTGCAAAATTCTTGCATTTATACTGGGGAGCTAGGAAAAGTTAGACCTTGGTTGTACTATTAAAAATCAGTTTCATAAAAAACCAATTAAACCGATATGAAGAAGAATGTGTTTGTAAAACTAGCGGTAAAGTATGGGAACTATAAGACAGACTGTTTCTGCTATCAAAACAGTTTGTGTTGTTAATCCTGAATGATTCTTGGTCACAACATTTTACTCCACACACATTTGGAAAATCACATAGTTTGACAATAAATATCCCAGTAAAGACACTTCATTTCTTAAGAAATATGCAGAGGGAGTGATCTTTATCAAAAGTAGAAGTTATATCTTTAGCTAAACCGTTGTACACAAGAGCTTTAAAAATCTATAGTGTGTGAGGTTGTGTAAGTAAGGGTTGGCTTGCCCTTCTCGCCCACATGTGACAAACCATCTGTTGGATCATGGATTTGATGCCTCAGCATTGTGAAAGTGGGGAAACATACTCCTGGTTGAGCATACGATTTCTGCTTACAACTTAGAATCTCAGTTCTAAATGAAATTAAAAATGTTTTTGTAAGTATGGCTAATGTATACTTTGACTTCTAAGGCATTCACACACACACACACACACACACACACGCACGCACGCACGCACGCATGCACACAAACAACATAAATACAGAGAAGAAGAGGGTGTAGTTTATTACGCATCATAAAAGATATCACTAATCTTTCAACTGTATCTTTCTGTTCTGAGTTTAGAGTCCTTGTTTGTTTACTGAGTCGTACTTTGGGAGTCATACTGTTGTGATACTGGGAGAAAGGGGTAAGGTGTGAGAGGCAAAACCATCACACACAAAACTTCAAAAATCTAAAGAGTGTGTGGGACTGCTAGCTGTGTCGTTCAGCAATAAACTTATCTACAGTGTGTTAGTAAAGAGTGACTTGTACTTCTGTCCCATTAAACAATGGTTTAAGAAATTTCACTGCAAACTATAAAAGGAATCTGGGTTTAAATAGAACATAGCAGATGTTGTCTAATGTACTACACACTTTGTTTATGAATTTGGTAAACTGTTGCCTTTGTACCTGTGCTTCTTGGTGGTATTGATTGAGTCTAGCTTCAATCAAACATAATTTATCAGCTATTGAAGCTATATGACTTTGTTCAGCAGGCTGAGCGTCTGGAAGCTTCATGTAAGCATCATACGCCGGTGATATTTGAGAGTCTGTTATGCCGCCTTCTTCGAAATCTATGTGTGAATCAATGCTATTTCTGTCACATTCTGGGGTGGTGGGTATATGAACTAGATCAAAATCTGATATACTGTACTCAAAAACATCAGAGAAATCGCGAGGTAGCCACTCACTCGGGGGTGTTGCAGGTTCGCTGATGAAGATCTGTTCTGACTCTCCACTGTTGCACAAAGCTCCAGGTTTTTGTTGTTCTGGGAGGTCGATACTGCTTAAACATTCCAAAAACGTCTGGAATCGTACGGTGTCCTGATCATTATGAGGAGGGGTGCTGTTCTGCAGTCTGTGAAGATAGATAGACATGTGTTAAAACATTTTATACATGTACCCATTTCAAACTGAATAAGCGTGTCTCCCTCTCTATCTCTTTTTATCTAATTTATATATGCCTATGCTTACCTTGTAGTGTGCGTTATTCGGGATGGTCCTGCTTCTCCACACACACGGTTCTCTGGCGTGGCTCTGTAGGTGTAAAACGGTCAGTTTAGAACATTTGTAATTGTTTAAACCTCTTTTTAATTTTTTTTTCTTTTGAAAAAATAATACACAACTATACATCCCGTTGTATACACACCTGATGTAAGGTTGGGCTCTGTGGTCGCGGTGTCTGAATGTTTTCCTGCTCAGTTTGTTAACCCTGGAACAAACAAAAACGTTATTACATAATTTAAAACAATCGCTAGTTTAAAACATACATACGTTTTAAAATCCAGTAATGCTGTACACACCTTGTGCCTGTTAGAGAACTAGTTCCAGCTGTAAAAGCGCCCGTTTCTAAAGAAAAGGGCCCTGGGCCGTTCTCCCGAACTCCTAAAAATTAAGCTTTTGTTTTAGGGAAAAAAAATAGTTTGAATATCCTATAATATGTTAACATAACACTTTTTAAAAATCCAATAATAGGTTTTGTTTTACTTACCGTTTACGATGGCCATGTTATAAAGAACGATGTTAGTGTTGATGATCGCAAAGAAAATGGTGTGCTCTGCAGCGAATCTTGAGGCGTAAATGGCTCAGGGTTTCGGGCTCTGAGCGTGTTTTTTTTATATAGGGTGGGTGTTTCCAAAAAGAAAAGGTATGTCTCCAATCAATTTAAATGAGACCCTTCAGGGCTTTTGTCTTCTCAAGGAATTACAAAGGAGCCGATACTTCAGACAATAGGCGGGGTCGCCACCCGACTGGTACACCTGCCCCATTTACCTTGTCGAGGAATTACAAAAAGAGCCAATACCGGCCACTTTAAACAATAGGCTGGGCCCTTGTTCGCATGGTACTCTCAACTAGTGATACCCACGGTGGGCTTTTACAATCCTGAACAAATTCAAACAATTAGCCAGCTGTTGAAAAGTTGGAGCGGGTCTGGGCGACTGGTTTTAGAAGTATCACTGTAGCGTTTATTTTCTAAAGGGCTGAATGTTATTTGTGACTATCTGTTGTGTTAAAAACTACTCTGAAACCATGAAACCCCTTACAGAAGAAATGGCCCGTTTGATCCGTTTTTAAATAAATAAAATGCTTGCATCGGTGCAAGGTGTGACACCGGAATCACAAAATGAGTGTATTTAAAAGAAGATTAGTTTGAAAAGAGCGATACTGGTTGCTTATAGCATTTATTTTCTAAAGGACTGAATGATATTTGTGACATTTACTGTGTTAAAAACTAGCTGGCTGGCTTTGTCAACAAAATGAGTGTATTTAAAGACGATTAGTTTGAAAAGAGCTATACTGGCTGCTTTGGGTGAAAAGACGACATTGTGTGTAGCGTTTTAGAAGTATCACTGTAGCGTTTGCTGAATGTTATTTGCGACTATCTGTTGTGTTAAAAACTACTCTGAAACCATGAAACCCCTTACAGAAGAAATGGCCCGTTTGATCCGTTTTTAATTAAATAAAATGCTTGCATCGGTGCAAGGTGTTGACACCGGAATCACAAAATGAGTGTATTTAAAAGACGATTAGTTTGAAAAGAGCGATACTGGCTGCTTATAGCATTTATTTTCTAAAGGACTGAATGCTATTTGTAACATTTACTGTGTTAAAAACTAGCTGGCTGGCTTTGTCTCACTCTTAGTTCAACATTCCGAAATCCCGATTTTTAAATAAAATGATCGCATCAACCCTGGAAAGAAACCCCAGTAGATGTGTAAAAACTAGTTAAATTAAAACTAGGGGTTTGATTAAATGAAACGCTTGTGAACATGCTGACATCACCCATTCAGAAGAAATTCCCATTTGTGCCATTTATAAAATAAAATGCATGCCTCACTGCAAGCTGAGACATTGTCAGATTTAGAAAATTAGTGTGATTAAAACACTATTACCAACACTTTTGACTAGAGCACACCCTCTTTGTTAAGGCGCACTGTGAACCAAAACAGCTTCCACTCCGCCAAGAATGAAACAAGAAACAAAGAATTGCTTTTAAGAACACATGCATAACTGAATGTTGCGATACACCTAAGTGATAAAAATAGTTTAATTAAAAACCCTATGGTTTGATTAGATTAAAACCCCGTTAAAAACACATAAACTCATATAACCCCTCTGATCCCCTGTGGTATTTCCACACCTGAACGCGCATGCGCACACACACGAAACTGGTCAAATCGGTTTGGTTGGCCGCCATCTTGGACTAGTGCCATCGTATTACTGAACGCGCATGCGCACACGCACGAAACCGGTCAAACCGGTTGTCAAACCGGTTTGGTTGGCCGCCATCTTGGACAGGTGCCATCGTATTACTACTCTTGCCTTGTTGCACTTGTGGGCAGCAATCAATTCAACTTAATTCAGTTTTATTTATATAATGTCAAATCAAAGTCACCTCGCTGTGCTTTATATTGTACAGTACTGACCCCACAATGTCAGAAGGAAACCCCATAAATGGCACAGAGGACTGTCACTGTCACTCGTCAGCACTTTAAGAAGCCTGAGAACAGACACTTTCGCAATGATTCCAGCCAACCAACCCAAGCATAATTGTATTAAAGTTATTATTTATCATGTGGTGCCATAGCCCTTCTGCTGACATGACAGGGAGCCAAAACTAAATCTCAGATATTTTTTACTTAACGTTACTTAATTTGTCAAGTTGTATTTAAGCCCAGATGTTTGTTCAACCCATCTAATTAAAAGTTCATATTTCAGTTGCACCGTAATTGTTTTATTATAATTTTTTTTATATCAACAGCACCACTATCATGGCAGTAATTAGAAATTGTAATAAACTTAATTGGAGGTTTACTTGTTGTGGCAGGAATTAGTCTGGAAAGGAAACAGACTTAGTGAGTAATTAATGATTATTTAACCACTACAGATGCAACTATTTCTGCCAAAGAACAATATCCACTAACTGTCAGGTCTGGTAATGCAGCTGTAATATCCTCTGTGTTAGATACTTTGTGGGGCTGGACAGCCAGGCTTCTTTTACGTTAGTTCGCTCAGCAAAACCTAAAATCCCAGTCAGAGATAATGGGCATTGTGACAGTTTAGCAACTTTCTTTGTTAAACTGGCTTTTTCCTTTAGGTTTGGTTTGTTTCACGTGTCATATGATAGTGATGGGAGGTCCAGCTGTTTTCAAAGATTCAGCTCTTTTGGCTCAGCTTCCATAGAAGAGTCTGCTCTAAGAGCCATTTGATTTTAGCCTAATTTAGCAAAATGTAATAGTATGTGTGTTGGGAAGCAAATTTGGATTCAGTGTTTTCATAACAGACATGTTAAGACAGAAACTGTTACTGTTGCTGTCTTAATAAAATAAAATAAAATAAAAATCAACTCAATTATCTTTATTCATTTACTACTACTGTGGAGAACATACATGTGGTTTAAGGCCTGGACAAAGGATTGAAATCGTTTGGCCTCAAACTCTGCAGGTGCAGGTGGTGATTGGTTCTTAGATGTCTGCAGGTTTGTTTTTGACACTGCTCTAAAGGACATTGTCTTTTTTACAAATTCAGCTCCAGCTTTGCATTTCAATATCTTATCATGTTGAAATGCAGCCAGTTCAATTTCTTCATTTTCTCCCAATGTGCCTGCATTTAAATCTGGAGGGTCATCTTTCTGTCACTCCGTCAAGCTTGTCTCCATCACTACACAGGCTGTGTCATTGCCACCCTTCCTACTTTGACATTATGATATGATTCTTTTCTGTTTTTACATCAGATTGGCCGCATGGTGTCTCCATCAAAATAAAGTCCTGCCCCTGCCTTCATGGATTCCCAGCAGAGCTGAACAGCATGAGCTGAAGATTCATCTCTCCCTGACAGAAGTCTTCTTGTTCATTACAAAGAATCAGTTCTTAGAGCTGTCTCATTCGCAAATGACACAAAAAAACTCTGACTTCAAGCTTGATATAGTTCTTTAAGCCATTAATCTTAGTACCCTTAGTTGCTAGATATTGGCTTCATGTATTTGCAGAAGTATCTCCAACACAAACTGTAAAAGCTGCATACAGGGAACCACTCACTGCTGTTTATCCTGCAGGATCTCACAGGGAAAGAAGGGAAAATAAGGGAACCACAGACAATAATGCTTTGATTTATCCAGAATATATTTTGTTCAGATATTGTTTTCATCACAGTGGGATTGTGCTGGTTTCAGTGGGAAAAGTATGCAGGTCATCTAAATAAAAAGTTGTCCGTTCATGAAGTGTGTCAGTATTTTATAATTATGTCATGTTTCTGTATCATCTGTCTCCTGTTAGAGCCTCTTACCCAAACATCAGCCTGTTTAATGCTCTAACATCTACAACATCTTAAGTAAATTATATTTCACTGTTTTCTCATTAATAAAAGAATATTTACTGCATCAGTTTGTCTTCCATTGTATCTGAAACATACAAGGATCAAATCTTTTACTTTATTTTTGGGATATTGCCCTTAAATATAACTCAAGCTTTCACACAGTGCTCATTGTATATTAATATGTGTGTGTTAGACGGTCACACAGGTATAAATGATATGAAAAAGAAATACATACTTCGTGAAATTTAACTCAGTTGTCAAACTTTTTTTTAAATGGTGTATATATAGTAAAATATCAATAATGTAAATCCTGTTACATTTGTACCATCAAAATGAAATGAGACTCGTTTCTAGAGCTACACTAGCAAACTAGTTTATTAGCTAAACATAGCATCATTGTTGGCTAGGTAATAGAAACGTTGTAGGCTAGACCGTCCAATTTAAAAGCCTTGCACTTCTGGTCTTTGGACACAGCCAGTGAGTGAGCACTGTGTTTCTTACTCGCTAATTATTTTCAGAGTGTGTGGTTTGGATGAAGCAAGATTACACTATGAAATAAGACGTTATCTACAAGTTTTTAATTGCACTGGTCATGCAGATAAGCTACACATAAACGTTGTGCGTTGTAATGGGAACAGGAAGTGATACCCTAATGCAGAGCGAGAGCGCCACCAAATGGAGCCACAGAAGTTAAGAATTAGGCTTCCAGCTCGCATTTCCAAATGTCAGACTTACTCATATAAAAAACATCCAAGTATGATGTTGTCATGATCACGCGAAATTTATGAGAATGTGTTTGAAGGTGATGTTTTTCCTTCTCTCAACGGACTCCCAGGCCATGTGTTATTGGCGCTGTGACCTCAGCTCCTTGTTGCTTCTTCCAACCAGGAAAGCACAACAATCTTACTCCACTCCAGTCGTATGTTTGGCTTTTACAATACAGCAGGTGACCATCATGATGGTTTTATAACGTCCACAGTTTGACTTTAAACCCAAAGTCTACCTCCGTATGTTATCTGCTCAGACTTGCATGAACAACAGTTCTATACTGCATTGCGTTGGTGACATCACAATCCTGAGCTTTATAGTTTACTTGCCTAAAATCTCCTTTTGTGTGTTTCTCCTTATTCTTTGTTGCAGATTTGTATCTCATTTAGTACATCAACTAAATTTACTTCTGTCGGCTATTAAATCAAATTATCCTTTATCATGAATTCAGCAATTGTGGAGAAGCTAACCAGCCATTTTCACAACATTGCCAATTCTCTGAGCCACACTGCTCAAAACATTTTCCAAGAAGTTTTATCAAAATTAGGTTCTTCAAAAGGCGTTTAAAAAGTGCTGCTTTATCTTTTACAAAGTGAAGCTTCAGTAATGATGAAATGTCATCATCTTCCAGCAGGTAAATAACAGTTTCAGGAAAACAGACAGCAGGTACTGATATGGCCACCAGCCTTTATTTTTAGCCTCAGACTTATGAGCATTATTAAAAGGAAAAGTGGTGAAAGGCTATGTGCTGCACTTCTAATGAAATGGCTTAATGTCCCGCTGCAGCCACAAAAGAAAAGAAAAACTTTTGTCCTTCGTTCCCCTTATGATGTCAGACTTTCCGACAGATCCTGCACCGGGTCGGCTGATTCTGCCTTCATTAGTTTGATTGCATAAGACTGAGTCACACATACACAGTCCTTGCAAATATTCAATCTCTATGAATATGAAACATCTTCTCCCCACTAAACTGCCCTCTCTTAGTGTTTATATTTTTTCCAAATTGCTATCTTTGCTATTTTAAGATTTCACTTGATAGCTTATGCAATGTGCAGGCTCAATTGTCCTCAATGATTCTGTTTTGGGGGGGGGGCGCTTGGGCTCTTATCATCAGGAGAAGCACTTGTGTCTGTGGGGGCATGTGCATGTGTGTGTGGTGTGAAATATTGCATGAATATGAAAATTGCTCCCATAAATAGGCTTTACTTTAAGTTCTGAGAAACTTTAATTTCAACCCCCCCGTGGCATATGAATCTCATCTCCACATCTCCTCGGAGGATTCTCTCAGCGACGCTTGCTCTCAGTTGCTTTCCCTATTTTTTGTTTTTCTGTCGCTGTTTCTTTTCTCTCTTCATCCATCTTGTCTGTTACCCGACCTTTTCGCTTCTCCTTTCTAAGTTTTGCTGTCACATTCATATCTCCGAAACTCTATCGCTTTCTTTTTGCTGTCATGAATGAGTTGCACAGAGGTCACACAAGTACAATAGCGATGCTCCGGCCACAAATGCCAAATGGGAGAAAGTTGGAAATCAATCCACTTTCACCTTTTAAACAGCCAGTGGACGATGGACTGTCTGGGCCTTCATGCGCAGTCATTGGTGTGCTTCATGTTTGCTTTGGAGAGTCAAGTCAGTGTGTAAGATTGTCAGTGATTGCCAATATCACAACTTAAATCTGCTTGTCTTACATGGAGGTAGGACAGACAACTCAGTGACAGAGGGAGAGGGGGTAGGCTGGAGGATGAGAGGGTTAAGAGACTTCACACTGAAGAGACAGCTGAAAAAGAAAATGAGGCTGAGCAATGGAGGGAAAAAATTGGCTCCCCGAGCTTCAGATGAGCACATCCACTGAACAAATATTTGACTGGGCAAAGTTCAGAGCTGACTCTGGAGTTTTTGATCGTAGAAAGAAAGTTTTCAGCAGACAAAAGAAAAGAAAAAAGAAATGAAGGAACAAGAATATTCAGAGAACTCCGAAGCAAATGGATAAAAATGGATTGAACTGAATCTAAAGGTATTATCTGTTGGGACAATATTACATGTAAGAAAATTCAATAACAATCTTGCAAAGATATTACCTTTGAAGATTCCATTTAGCTAACATTAAATTAAAATACACATGACAGCAATAATGTGGAAGAGTGGTGTGCAGATGTCCCAAGACCTTAACATTTAGATGAAGACAGAATTATAAGCTATACGAGGTGTTAAACAGTGCAAGGCAGTTTAACACAGCTTACACCCTTATTTGAAAAGGTCAGTTTTCAGGACCCTGGCTATTGTTGTCATTATGAAAATTTCTTTTTTGTGTGTGAATAGAAATAACTGATCCTTTCTAAAGAAAACGGACATGCTGGTTGAAACAAACAGTGATGACATGGACTTTGTGTCAGGGAAGGGTTGCCCCAGTATAGAATCCACATGACCTGGTGGATACATGTATACAATGTATAAGACACAGAGAAGATCGAGTAAATGACAGAGACATTACCTTTGAAATCTACTGACCTCAGCAGCATTTCAATTTAAGTTGACTGGCTGAGGGGAGAAGAAGATTGAAAAAGCAGTGGCTCACCTCCGAATGCACACCATCACTCTATTCATACAGGAGATCAGAGCTGCAATAGCTGAGAAGAAATACTGGTGCTATCATGATCTCTCTCTCTCATGACTGTGTGTACATTTGGTTGGGAAAAGTCTTTAACAATATTTTTTGTCTGTATTTCGATTTTCTGTAGCTTTCTATATCTCCCTCTACAGGAAACCCCAGGGTTTACTCTGCATCTTTTTTACCTCCTCTGCTTTCAGCCTGTTCTTTTTCTTATTCCCCTTCCTCTCTCTTGATTTGCTGTCGCTCTTCTCTCCTGTCTCGATCTGTCTCCTTCTATCTGCTGCTAAGAAGTTTCTTTCTTTTAGAACTGTTATTGCTGTTATTGGAAAAAATCACATCTCACGAGGTGACACATTTGCGCCTTGACTTTTTCCTTTCAAACACACATAACACACAGACTAACCCTGTAACAATGCTGTGAATGTGCATTAAGGTATAATTTACCAAGATTTTCAAAGAATGGTCATTTTTTGTGGCCATTAGAGCACTTCATGTCATATTTATCTTTGGATTAAAACCCCCTGTTGTTTTAATCCAATGAATTCAGCTGTGACATGGGTCTTACATGGATTTCTTATTCTACACTTCTACTGTCATCAGGTCTCGGTGAAGGACTGTGGTTTCAAATTTGATCAAAAACAAAAATTGAACATGTACTTAAGTATTCACAGCCTTCACTCAAAACTTTGCTGAAGCAGTTTTAGCAGCAATTACAGCCTCAAGTCTGAGTATTCAATTAAGTTTCTCCTTTGCAAAGCATCTCAAGCTCCATCAGATTGGGTCTGGATCATTGGTGCATAGACGTTTTTAGATCTCTCCAGAGATGTTCAATTGGGTTCAAGTCTGGGCTCTGGCTGGGCCATTGTAAGACATTCACAGTGGTCCCAAAGCCACTACTTTGTCTTTGTCCTTTTGGAAGATAAACCTTTGCCCTACTCTCGAGGTCGAGAGCAGGTTATCATCAGGGAGATATCTGTACATTGCTGCATTCATCTTTCCCTCGTCCCTGACTAGTCTCCAAGCTCCTGCTCCTGAAAAACATCCCCAAAGCTCGAATCTGCCACCACCATGCTTCACTGTATAGGGATGGTATTGGCCAGGTGATGAACAGCGCCTGGTATCCTACAGACGTGACCCTTGGCATTCAGGTGAAAGGGTTTAATCATTTCTTCATCAGAGAATTTTTATTTTTATAATCAAAGTCCTTTAGCTACCAAACTGCAGGTGAGCTGTGTATAGGAATTTCTTTCACTTATGTATTAATCACATTATTTTATTGTATGATGCCTTGGTGCCACTGGATTTTAACATGTTCACACTCATACAGTAAGACAAATGGTGGGGTGTAGTAAGGAAGTTGGAGGAAGCAGACAACTCCACAGGAAGAATCTTTTGTCTCTTCGAGGACTCTGGGAGGTAGCAAGGTATGGTGTTATTTTTGTGCCACTGTTCTGAGCGCACGTAAAAAAAAATTGCAGGTGCAAGTGTTGCATTTTGAGGAGAAATTTATTTTGAGCGAAGAAAAGCTAAATTTGAGTGAAAAAAATCCATTGCTGCATGCAAAAAATGTATTTCAGTGTTTGCTATCCACACACACACACACAATAGCAGCCCCTGTCGCTCAGTTTTTGCATTTGCGCTCGCTCGCAATGTGTTTTGCAATAAATATTTCTGTCCTGTATCACCACATATCTTGTCTGTTTCCTTTTCTCTGTTGTGAAGTTAAGCAAGACTTTTTTTGTCTCGCTGGCCTTTTAGTTTCGTTGGTAAATGCTTTGTGGTCTTCACATTACTTACTTGGTACTAAGTCACACAAAATGTTTACCTTGCAACTAGTAACTGTCTCAAACACACTCACAAACAATTAATGCAAATCTTAATTATTACATATATCAAAGTGCATTAAAATATTTACACTTTCTAAACAATACTGAGTCAGTAAAATATCAGTGTAAGTGAACTACACACATGCATTAATTATGCACTAATCGTTTACTAATATTTGGTAGTGTATTATGAAGTGTTACCAGAATATCTTTCAGATGAGAGATGGAGAGCATTGGTTTCAGCAGTGAGACCAATTGTATTGACAGCACGACTGTTTTTTTATTTTCATGGGTTGAGAACTCAGAATGTATTGCATCTCTGCTGGCTCTCCACAAGACAGAGACATTGGTATGTTTTAACAAGGAGTGGTCCAAGGGTGAGTCACTGCATTATAAATTTTAAGTTTGAGTCCTTCATTGGAAAGGCCTATGCGCTTGTGCCTTAAACAATTTATATCCCTGGAGCTGTTGCTGAGGGGAGGAGTACAGGTTGTATAAGCTGAAGATGTATGGAAAGTGCAGCCTGCTGATAGAAATATGGCTACCACTGTCCCTGCTCCATTAGCAATGCCCTTCAGCAAGCTTTAATAATAAGAAGAGCTATGAATCAACACCATGCACTTTGGCTCTGAACACATGTGTCGAAATCTCTGAGGTCATGACTGGGTCAGTCACATAGATGTGGTTGTGTGTCATTGTCGTTAAGATGGTCTCCAGTCAAATGAAAAATGCACTGGATGCTACATAAGAGAGAAACGTCAGCTTATGTTCAGACTTCGTACTCATTTTTGTTGTTGCTTGAAGTTTTTAAAACCTTTTTGACATGTGTGCCTGGTTGCTGACAGGCAACAATGACCCAGTGAGTAGACTCAGCATTGAAAAAGAAAAGAAGAACAATACTTTTACTAAGCAAACTCGAATGTACATGTTTATATTGAGATGAAAATACAGTCTCAATAGTTCAGTTTTTTACAAAAAAGAAAGAAATTAAGTGATTTATTTGGAATCTTTGGTTTGCTTCCTTGTAAGGCCAACACTAGGTTAAGTGGATATAGACATAACTAAATGACTTTTCTAGTCAGAGACATTATGAGGAGAGGAAATGGCACTCAGCAAAGTCATCCATAAAATTTATTCTGTTTATCTCGGTCCAGGTCATGTGATCAGCAGACTAAGCAGAGGTGCCCAGACCTCCCTTTTCTCCACATCCAGTTCTTCATGGGTGATGACCAAGGCACCCGACAGGTATAATCCTTCCATCATGTCCTGGGTTGGTCAAATGGGTAGTGAGACACCAACTGAACCAACTGTGCTATTGTTGTGATGGATGTGAAAGGTTAAGGTTCACTCCAGTTTCAGCACTTTGGTGGCTGGTGGCAGGTGTGTTTACTCATTATTGTCCCATGTCCAATTTGTTCCCTCAAATCCTGGCAATCAGGAGAAAGTATGTAATTGGGGTAGTAGTTATCAAATCATTAAACCTGAAAAACATAACAATATATTAACATGTTTTGCAAAAAACAAACAAACAAATAACTGTTTCTTGTCTCCAATCTTGGACATTAACACTTGGGATTGGGGTGGGGTCATGTTGACTTAAAGAAGCTATGATGTTAGACATAGAAAAAGTATAACTTGGTTTTTAAACCTTTTAAAAGTAATGTTAAAGATTGACTGTATCAGTTTTGAATGGTAAGTCTTACAATTTCTGGTCCCAGTAATCACTGAAAGCAAAACACTGGACCTCTAAGAGGCATCGCAAAGATGGCTGTCATAAGATTTGCTCCCACTATGGTTTGTTTGAATAAGGCACAAAGAGTCAAACTGTAGTTTTGCAGTTTCAAAAATTAGCAAGACGCTGGAAAAACAATGCATATGCATCATACAGTACAGTATAGCAAGACTACCATCTGAAACAATGAACAATCATAATTCTGCCTGCTACAACTGCTGGACAGGACATGCTAAAAAAGACTATAAAACAGATAACACAGTTATTCTGAACAACAGCTTTTCACATATGCTAAATACATCTGCCATTTGGTCAAATGATAGAAAAGGGTAAAACCTGGAATCAGTGTTGCAATAATGATCCGTAAAAAATACAGTTTCTCAATAAATATCCAGTGATTTCGATTCATTTATTTGTTGGCTTCCACAATGAGCTCATAAGAAATCCTCTTAATATTTAAATTTATAGAATATTAGCAACCCCTTAGTGTTAACACCGCCACATAATCACAAATGTTAGAGAGGACATGAACTCGGTCTGTATAATGATAGGTAGAGTTATGCATTGATGTGGTGCACTTCTTGTAAACACTATATTATAATGCTGATATATTGGCGGGTCAGGGGTGGGGAAATCCGTGAGCTTGTATGTAGTGTGTGCTCGTTCATCTCCGCTGCTTTGATGCCTGACAGGAGTGTCATGTTGTGCTGAGGCAGGTTATTGGCTAGTACTGGGATGGGACCAGTCCTTCCTTGGGTGATCTGTCGTTTATTTATTTTAAATGTCTTGTATTCTCAGGTTAGGTTTAGGTTTATCTAAAATGCTAAGAGGGCATTAGTTATACTCAGGTTATGAATGCAGCTTTGGAAACACAAATTTAAAAGTCATGGTGATAGCATTCATAGTATATTGTATCAGCAATGCACAACTATTTCAGACTTTTGTTGCCCTTTTGCAAAAATGTTTTCATACAAATTCATATATTTATTTTAAAAAGTGTTCATATAGTTATTTTTAGTCCTGAATTCGTTGCATACCTGCGACAGCAAAAGGATCCATCCATGAGTGTCTCAAAAGCTAGTAAGTTACAGTCATGCACATGTTACAATACTGTAAATTTCATTACACGTTCATAACTCTTAATTATTGCAGGCACACCAAAAGGAAATTACACTGTTTACTTTTCTGCCCTTCAGATAGGTAAGCTGCATGCACGAAGACACAGTTTATTAGTTGTGATGAAATCATTTATTCTTAGTATAAATCTCCTCCATCACAACTATGAGGCCACTTTTGATTGCTGTTAATAAAAATCTGTTATTCAAGTCTATTTTCGGGCATGTTTTACGTTGATGTGTGCATATTTTTGCATTTTATTACAGTGACAAATTGATTATCAGTTTAACAATGTAAAACATTTCCAAATAACAAAGTGTATGTATGTAGCAAAAAGAGTATTAGCAGGTCAGGTTCAGAGTGTTCCAGATAACTGGCTTTATTTCGCTTTAATTATTGTCCTTACCCTTAAAAACAATCAAAAACAATATCCAGAAAAACAGTTTTGGTCTTCTCCAAAATACAGAGTTCGTGTAGAGTTAGGGTTAGAACCTATGATGTCGTGTGTGATCTCAGGGGGTTAGTAACATATTTTAGGCCTAAACAGACAAACTCTTTAGTGTTTTCTGAAACTAGAACATAGAGTTAGTCTAAGTAGCTGTTGTTATTACTTCCTTATTTGGGAGGACTATTGTAGGGTTCATTAAGGTCTTATAGAGAAATATATATTTGGTGCTAAATAAAGCTGCGGTGATGACTGATTGTTGAGTCATTATTTCATGCAAATTAATGCTGATACTGATGTTTGTGCTGATTGAAAAATGTGTAGCCCTGGGGCCTACGGTATCTCAACAGATCTTCTCACAGCTACATTAGTTCTCTCTTTCTCCTCTGCTGACTTTTTTTCCACAGACAGCTCAGCCACTTCATGACTTATTGAACATGCAGGTTGGTTTGTTTTCACATTACAACTCTGTCAACTAACACGGCTGAAGTGTCCGCTCATACTTTGATAATAACAAACCCAAAAGCAGTATAGCAGGACAGGCAAGCAAACCACTGATTTCTGCTCAGGTTCACCATTGAAGTTAAAGCTATAGACCACTTTATGTTACTGCTACAGTCACTTCAGTGCTGCAAATATTAATCCCACTATTCTGAATTTCATAAGGCTATAACTGTGCAATTAGCTATTCAGGATTTAGGAAATTAATTGTTTACATGAATTGATTCACCAACAATCATTAAGTCACGGTGTGAAGATCCTCATCCATTTCAACTGCCAAACAGTCACTACATTTTGTAATTGACTTCAGTGACAGTGAGCTTCTCTCTCTCTACTGTGTGTGTTGGCCCTGCGACTGACCTGTCCACAGTGGCTGTGTTTTTGGGACGATTGTCCTGCTGAAGCATCCACCTTTGTTTCATCTTCATCATCCTGGCAGATGGCTGGAAGAATGTCTCGGTACATTTTCCCATTCATCCTTCCTTCAAGTATATGAAACATGCCAGTGCAGTTACGCTGACAAAGCACCATAATAGTTTAGAAATTATTCTTTATATTTTCAGTAAAAAGCTGCAGTAAAAAATTCTTGATAGAGCTCACTGGCTTTACCCATCACGAGATGTTTCTTGTGTGACACCCTGGTAATAAGACACCTTTTCATAGGCCATCAGTTGGGACTGAACCGACTGATATTAAGTTGCACTAAGTGGCAGGATTGCTTTCTAATTACTGATAGATTTCAGCTGTTATGCATCTCCCTTTTGTCATGTGTTCAATATTTTTTCATTGTGTCCTCTTTCATTACTTTACGTCATTTATGGATAATAATTTATCTGTGCTTTGATTTCTTTGCATGTGTGAGTTGGATGGATTCTCGTCTGATGAGACTTCCATGCCATTACTCCTTTAGAACCAGATTTACTTGGAAAATTGATGTTCAATACTTATTTTAACTGCTGCATGTGTTCATTACATGATGCACACTGCCCATAAGTTTGTTTGTTTTTTTTCCACACACAATCAACACAATACAATTTTATGACCAAAAACGTCAAAATAATTAAAAGTTCTGAGAAGAAGTGATTGTCGAGGTCTTTACATTGATGCTATTGTACATAAAATTGTGGGATTTTATTGATTTTCCAAATTATGTGAATAAATACTTTGGCTTGTGCACCACTGGGTAACACACATTTAAATAGATACCTGGAGCTTGAAGAAGTTAGGCCTGGGACGCATGGCCAAAATGTACATTCACATCATACCAACAACATTGTGAACACAAGTGTTATTTTAGCATTGACAAAATTGCAAATAATCAGGAAAGATTGAATCAAGCAACACTGAGGGGGATTCAGGATCTTAACCCTGCTATTTAAAAAATAAAAGCTCTCTTCAAATTGCCTCAGCGTGGAGCAATGCCCCCTTCTGGTGGAATAAAAGTCTTTAGCTTCAGTAAGAATAAATTTTCTCAAAATGTCTGATGATAGGCTACAAAATCTCTAATCTCCCAAATTGTACGCAGATTGTCCATCCTCCTACATTTCTTCTGTGTGTATATTTGTGAACATGCTTTAACTCAGATCGCACACCTACACAGGCTGCAAGCGTGTGTGATGGTGAGAATGTGATTGCATGTGTGTGCATGCTTTACCAGTTAGAGAACATTTGTGCAGATGGTGTGTTGGTGTTTGGATGGATCTGCCATGCTAAAGCTGCTACTCTTGATAATTACCATAACTCACTGATAAACTGTTAATTATTCATTCAAATACATTTACTAGGGGAAAAAATGTTGATGAAGAAACTGGGTGAAATGATTACAGCGAGATCTTACTGGAAAGTACTTTACTGAGGATCAGCTCCATCAATAACTTTCATTGCCTGTATATCAAAAAGTCATTTTATTCAAAGCTTAAATTACACAGGCGAATGTTTAAATTGTGTTTGTCTGTGTCTTTCTTTTTTTAATTTAGAATATGTAAAACATACATCATTTTCTTTGGGATTGATCAAGTTTTCAAATTCTGATTCTGATTTTAGATTTATTAATTTACTGATGTGCCAAAGTAGTCGCCTGGGCTTCAGAGTTTTCAAAGTGCAAATCATCAGGCTCATGAGTTCAGTAAGTGAGATTTGTATCCACTCATCTGCCTTCATTCCTGCCCAGATTTTTAAGGTCCTAGTTCATATCACTTCCACTTTTGCATGCGTCCACACTCACATCTGCTATCTTGACTCTGACACAAGAACACTGAACATTGAGACTGAATGACTTGGAGAAAGATCATTCTGCCTTGTGGACCTGCCTCTTCCACATCTCCAAGTCATCATGTTCACTCATCCATGAGAGTCTCATCCAAGTCGCTACCTGTTTCATCTCTACTAACACTCTGGAGGCTCCTGTCCTACTTCCAACTGGGTGGGACTCCGCTCTGCTTGTTACTTAATTGAAGACAGATTGCCAATAAGCTTATCACTTAAACGCTGCTTATGTTCATTTCCTTTCATGTCTCTATGTTGGAATAATTTGCACATATATACGAGTACTTTGAGAACTTTGGTGTGTAAATCATCATGACTACTCTCTAACCTGCTGTTCCGATCAACACGTTCCTGTTTATCACCCCCCCCCCGCTCTAATCAGTTTGACAGTCCTGATGATCTCACTTTTTTCTGATGTTGCACTTGTCTGGTTAGAACTGCACTGCATGTGGCTACACTGAATGCTGATGGCACTTTTTAACACACGCATGGACTTTTTGAAATTCAGATCGGTTCTCTAATTCATACAGCATGTTGAGATTCATACAGTTATTTTTATTTACACTGTCATCTGAAAGCCCGAGGCCAGCTTTGCCTCTTTGACTCTCTACAAGGACTGTTAACATTGCGAAAAAGCCAAAGGACCATGATGAAGATCTATGCATTTATTGATGTCGATTTCTCTGTATTAATGTGTTATGCTATCTACCATACCTCAATCTGGATTAAACTTTATGAAATAGTACTAGTACTATTGATAGTACTATCAATAACTAAGAGCATACTGTAGAGGAGACGGAAACTTCACAGTCACTTCATTATTTATCATTCTCTGAGTACAGATTCAATAATGAGCATGCTCATGTTGCTCCTACAGAGAAACCTCAAAATTCAATTATTTTCTTACCATCCTTCCCTCAGGATGTTGCCATACATTAGAGTCAGATATCAATAAATTTTTCTAAAGCAAACGTGACAATAACTATATCATTTACTATCACCATTCATCATTTCTGTCCCACTTAATATCTCTTTAAACAAAAGTATAAGTAGAAGGCAAATGGGAAGGCAGATGTGAATGCCTGGGGAAAAAATAAAATAAAATAAAATAAAATAAATAAATAAATATATATATATATATATATATGTATATATATATATATATATATATATATATATATATATATATATATCCAGATATCAACACAATTTCGATCCGCTCCTCACGTGTTAACCTCTTCGACATGTCAATGGCTGTGAACCAAGAGAAACTTCCAAACAGCTCATGAAAGAATAAAGTTACGTTGAAACCAAGCAGACCATTGTTTTTCTTGGTAAATGGACTTGTTCTTATATAGTAGTTTTCTTTCTGAGCACTCAAAGTGCTTTATACAACTAATTCATTCACCCAATCACACCCATTCACACAACCACTTTTTTTCTGAACTCTTAAGTGCTAAGTATCTACCATTCATACATATTCACACTCCAACGAATGCATCGGAGAGCAACGTGGGGTTAGTATCTTGCCCAATAAGTTTGATGGGAAAGAAAAAAAAAACAAAAAAACAAAAACAATAAGTTTGATGTGTCACATGGTCCTCTTCCTAGTGAAAATTTTTTATCAACATTCCTTCTGACGATGCTCTCTGTGTTGTGTCCAGTGGGGCTACCAAAATCTATCTCTGCCCTGCCCGTCGGGCTATTGTAGGAAGAAAAATATATGTCAATGCTTTTGCATTCTTTTTGAAATGTAGCTGGGTAATTATGTCATTGGCATCGGTGAGCCACTGTCAATATGTGACATATTGAAATCGCGTTTTAATTTGCGCTTGTTTTTTGCTTTCACTTTGCAATCGCGCGAACTGTGTATCAGTAACTAATTACTGATTACTTCCCCAAAAAAGTAATCCCGTTACTTTACTGATTACTTATTTTCAAAAGTAATTAATTACTTAGTTACTTAGTTACTTTTTAAAAGCACGATTTGCAACCTGAATAGGTGATAAAGCGATAGATCTTTCAGCTCAATTCTACTTTTTCTATATAATCCATCATACAAAATGTAATCAAATGGAAAAGTCTCTTTTTTTAACTTGTTTTATCAGTTTTAATCTTTTAACTTTATGCATCAAGCAAAAATTTAATTATATGCAACATTCTCTGACTTGAATAAATTAGTTTAACATTTAAACCTATTTTCTGCACATTCCAGCACATAAAATAAAATATTTTTTGTGTTTACACTCACTCTTTCAAATAGATGCAAGTAAAACACAGCAGAAAATAAATAAAGTCAAAGACTCAGCGGTCCTGTTGCTCTATTTTCACCTGTAAAGCAGGACTGGGGTAGGCGGAGGTTTACCCTGGTGCAGGTGTCCGCGGTCAGTTAAAGAATACGCGAGTTTCTCTGTGAGTTTCCCATTACGCCGTTGCGCACTCGGTGCTTGTTTGGAAGTTTAGGGGTTTTTTTCGCTGTAAAAAGAAGTTTTCTTCCCACGCACGATGGACGCTAATGTTTTTGTCACTTTTTATAGAATCAAACTCAAAGTAAGGTCAGTACTTCCATGCTTTAAACGCTGCACGCTCATACTCTCTCCCATAATCGATATGTGATCCATTGTTGATCTGCACACAGCTGTTGTCACTAACGGCGCACTCGCTTACGTCACTGTCGTGAGACATTCTCGCAAAAAATCACGGTTTTAGTAACGCAGTAACGCAGCGTTCCTACAGGAAAGTAACGGTAATCTAATTACCGTTTTTGCAATAGTAATCCCTTACTTTACTCGTTACTTGAAAAAAGTAATCAGATTACAGTAACGCGTTACTGCCCATCTCTGTTGGTGAGTGGCGATAATTTGCGCACCAATTCCTCTGACATCGTCTTATCAATCGTTAGCTTACTATGCAAACATGACAAGTGAAATCTCCCGCAGCAAGCTTAAACATGTGAGAGGTTGATTGCACAGAGAATCGCTGAGCATTATGTGAGTGCGTGTGTAAAAGCAGCAGGATATATATTTCAGTTCTGCTGAGCCAAATAAGACAGGTCAGGGTGAAGAAGTGACAGCCAAAGAAAAGCTTACCACAAAACGGAAAAGTTATGACAAATCAGACTATAAGGCAAAAAGAAAGTGCAGCTTTATGGTTTCATGGACAAAAGAATTTCTGTGGCTGCAATATGACGAGCTAAATAACCAGGGTTGCACATAAGTGGTCCGCAGGTGCGCATTCGCTGTCAAAATAAAAAACGCGCACAAGATAAGAAGTTGCAACGCGTGTTTGCGTACATAAGATTTTCTGGAGGAGGACAGACATTTGTTTAGAACTCTTAAAGATGTCGAAGAAGCAAGCTCCTTTAAGCAATTACTTTGGTTTTCCTCCACCTCCAAAGAAATGTCAGAAGGAGTCTGAACCACAAAAGAAGCGCTTATTCTCGGAAAAGTGGTTGCAGGAGGTGAGCTGGCTTCAAACAAATGATGTGGTGCGGAATGTGCCGTAAAAATCCCACTCTAGCGGACAAAAACACTGCCTTTTATATGGACGCAAACGCGCGTTTCAACTTCTTATCTGGTGCGCGTCTTTTATTTTGACAGCGAATGCGCACATGCGGACCACTTATGTGCACCTGTGTAAATAACATAATGTTCTGCCGGGTGTGTTGTTGGTTTTCCCTCGATTTCTGAGTCGACAGGCGCTTTTGTTACTGGGACCAGTCATTTTAAGAAAGGCCCCCATTAGAACCCATGAGAAATGCAAGAAATGCATTATTGCTCAGTCTGCAATATCTTTCCCAGAACAAACACCAATTGCAAATAACATCCTAAAAATAAACCTGAAAATCAGCTTAAAACAGCGTACTATGTCGCAAAGAGTGAACTACCACTGGCAAAATTTAGCAGTCTTTGCAAACTTCAAAAAGCAAATGGCCTAGATCAGTACCGGTACCGGTCTGTGAGTTGTTTGGTACCGGGCTGCGAGAGTTGAGGCTCAGGTGTGAAATGTATAGTTTTCAGGGTTTTTATTGGTTTTCAGCGTTATTTTGTTATTGTTTTTATCGTTTACTCAGTTTTCCTTGGTCTTTTCACGTGTGTTATGAATAAATTTTCTTTTTTTCGGTACCGGTGTTCTGACAAACCATCCTACTTTGGCAAAACGTCCTACCATAAGTAGTTTATGCACATTTCTGCTGTCACAGAGTAATTCCAGCACCAATTTAAGTATGTATGACGGTTGCCACTTAACTTTGCCCATCAGAGTATGCTTGTAGCTCATATGCATACAGCCAGGGTGGTTTGCCACTTCATTTTACCCGTTAAAGTATGCTTGTAGGTAACATTCACAAAGGTAGCATGGTTTGGCACTTAATTTTACCCGTCAGAGTATGTGTGTAGCTGTTATTAACAAAGGTAGAATGATTTGCCACTGGATTTTAGCTGTTAAAGTACGCTTCTAGCTCATATTCAGAAAGGTAGTATTGTTCGCCACTGAAATGTAGCTATTAAAGTATGCTTCTAGCTCAGATTAACAAAAGTAGGATGATTTGCCAAAAAATTTTAGCAGTTTAAGTATGCTTGTAGGTGACATTCACAAAGGTAAGTTGGTTTGGCAGTTAATTTTACTGGTCAGAGTATTTTTCTAGCTAATATTCATAAAGGTAGGACAATTTGCCACTGAATCTCGTGTTGTGCGCATGCGCAGAAACAACGGGTAGGATGGTTTGCCAGGTAGGATGGATTCCCAGAACACCGGTACTAGTTTTATTTTGTTGTATTTATCCGCGACACCTTAAAGGCCGGTCCATGAAAATATTGTCGGGCATAAACCGGTCCGTGGCGCAAAAAAGGTTGGGGACCGCTGGCCTAGATTTTGGTTCCACTTGCCTCTTACCCGTGACTTCAGTGGAAATTTCAAATTCAGGATCTGACACAGACTGATTCATGTTCTACACAGTTCTTACAAGTTCATAGAAATTTCTGTTCAATTAGAACCAAGTATTTGAGTTGATGATTGTAATTTTTATACAATGTTGTAATTTGTTTTTCAACAATTTTTTGATTAATGTTTTGTTTCCTTTACAATATTGTACTTTAATGTATAATATTGTAAAGGAAACAAAACATCAATCAAAAAATTGCTCTCTTTTTTATTCAGGCTACTTAAATTTTTTTTGGGCTACCAAAAACTGAAGATTCCCTGCCTGAAGGGCTACCAGGGATTTTGAAATTTTGCGAGCCCTGAGATATATATATATATATTTTTATTACTTTTTTGTTTCAGCAACATTAAATTTAAAAACTGCACTTTTGAGTTAAAATATATATTTATAATTTTAATAAATGACAAATTAAAAAGGCATGAACATTTTTTTGTATCGAAAAAATATCGAACCGTGACACCAAAGTATCGAACCGAACCGTGAATTTTGTGTATCGTTGCACCCCTAATATATATATATATATATATATATATATATATATATATATATATATATATATATATATATATATATATATATACTGCAAATTAGAAGGTGTTGTAATAGTTAAATATATGAGCTGAAGAAAAAAGGTTGCCTTGAAATTATAATTTAAAAAAAATGATCATTACACCCCGAACAGCACGTTATCTTAATGAAACACTGTTTTTTGAGCTTTGCATTTAATCTTAATTTTGTTGATTTTAGTCTAAAGTAACCAGAAAAATCAATCTCCAATACAAACTGTTCACTTTTTTTTCCCATTCGCAGATTTTTTTTCCATTTGATCTTTTGACTTTTGACTTCATTAGCCACATATGTGGTTAACAACATTAACCACATATGTTGAAAAATGCTTAGAATGGAGTAACATCCTCTTTGTCAAGCATCCTATTGATTGACTTTGTAAGGTATACCTTGGTAAGACCAGGTTGAAATCATTTTTGCCCTAAGAAGTGTTTTAATTATTCATGGCATAGATTCAACAGGTAATTAAAATGTGAGATTTTGGCCCACATTAGCATGATAGCGTTGCACAATTGTTACAGATTTGTCAAAACTGTATCCATGATGCACACCAGCTGGCAACTGAGAGATGCCAGTAACTTTCACAACATAGCAATACTTCACATCCTAGGAAGGAGACAGTCTTTCACAACTCATGATCTCAACTTCAAGACTAATTATCATCTTTAAACTACTGCTGCAGAAATTAAGCCATCAAGGCAAAAATGTAAAAGCTCCAACAACAGTGAAACAAACTTTCAGTGCTGCACAGGTAAACCTGATTGATAGTATGAATAATGTGTATGATTTCAGTTAGAGTTAAGGGTGGATGGTGGATGTTATATTGAAAAAAAAAACTTAATGTAACTTTTAGATAGCAAATAGATACAGTAGCTTTCATCTCTCAGTGTTTGAAATTTAGCTAAAGTAGGGTACACATCAACCCAGGTCACTGTGATAGGACAGAACAGAGACAGATAACCGTTATGCTTTAGGTTAGTGGCATTTTGCTGCAGGGGAGAAGCTGCAGGGTCACTGGCACTTATTGACTGCTTTTGATGTATGAAGATTGCAGGAAATTCATTGTGGAGCACTGCCCCCCGAGAAAGAAAGTCATTGACACATTAGCAATGAATGCATTATCCTAGATGACCTGACTAAAAAGATGACCTGCAGCGTACAGTATGCGGAATGAAAAATCTAAATATCGATCACACGTTCTGTCATGGTACTGTCCAGGGGCGGATCCACTGTGGTGGCATGCCACCCCAAAATAATCTCTTGCCACCCCTCGTCCCACAATAGTTTTGCATATGACAATGTGTTTATTAAAATAAGATAGCATTAATACTTTGAGCCTACGTACAAATAACACTGAACATAAACTTTTAAACTAAATGGTAATGTTAAAAATAGCATTTTCTAAGGACAGCGCAAAAAAAAAAAGTACCATGTCAACCAATCAAAAAATGATATGGCAACACATGGGTGTTGGTTGCTTAGGAGGCGGGGAAAGAAAGATGTGAGAGATTAATGACATTTAGTGTGATTGGAGTGTATAGTTAGTGTAGTTAGGGAATAGTGTAATCGTTTGTTTTGCTTTGTGTGTCAAAAAATTAAGGGCATTAGTGAATGTCACAGTTGCTAGCAAAAAAACACCAAAGGCAGATTGCACTGTAAACACTGTTTCCAGGTAGAAAACAGGAGGAGCGATACACCTCCAGTTGTTAGCCAGCAGGTTTTAGATGTTCTCCTCTTAACCCACTATACCCCAATATTTCTTTACTGGAATATTCCAGATTCCTGAAAACCTCGAAAAGAAAAATTAACCTTCTTAAATCCCGACATTTAACTAGAAATTAAAACTATTGAAAAGTTATGTTAGTATGAACTTAAATATCAAATTGCTCTTTTAAACTGCTCATGACCATTTAAGTCTATTACATTCAAATTTTTTAATCTCTTTCTTTTCTTCTTTTTCATCTGCATCCTCTACCACTGTTCATTTTGCACTCATCTCTGCCTAATCCTCTTTCTTCTCACCTGAAGCATCATCCCTTCAACTGAAGTCAAGGCTCTAGCATAAGAAAACATTTTATTCATTCCAGATATTGTCACAGTTACTCATTGTGAGTAGATTAGATATTTCACCCTCCAGTCCCTGGACATCTGCCGGTGAGCTGGTTACAGCAACAGCTGGTTATGAGCTAACATTGTGCTTGAGTGTTATAAACCCCATATTTCCCTGTGATAAACAGATTGATTGCATTCTCACATCATATGGGAGGTTTTTTGTTAATTAGATTCACTCCAAAGAAAGTTTCAGTACCACTGGCTAACAGCAGCTAACAACAACAATAACAGCAGCACTTCCCAATGGAGAAGTTTAGAGTATCCTCGAGAACTGACTTCAGTATTACTGTCATTATTGACTCATTGTGAGAGAAGTCCAGTATGGGTCAAAGTTATAGAGCCTGCTCAAGATTAAATAGACACTCAGCTGGCGTTCATAGCAAGTATAAAGTGGTCTGGTGGAAAACATCCATGTCTGAAACGACTTGGGGGTAAAAATGGAAAATCTTGGTTACTGACAAATATGAAACATTTTTAATTCCTGATTTATTGTTAAATATTGACATTATTTAAGCATAAAATGTAGAGTGTTAAACAATGTAGGGTCCATATATATATATATATATATATATATATATATATATATATATATATATAACGGCAATGCTCAGTGGCTAGAGGATCTGAGGGCAGACCACAGCGACCTCCCTGAACAGGGTCCAGTAACCATCACAGTGGCGGATATCCAAGAAAGGGTCTCCAGTATGAAGAGTTGGACAGCACCAGGGCCCGACATGGTTCACGCCTACTGGCTGAAGAAGCTAACTGCACTCCACGAGCGTCTGGCAGCACAAATGAACCAGCTGCTAGTTAACGAGAGACACCCGGAATGGCTAACCGAAGGTCGGACGGTCCTGATCCCCAAGGACCCCAAGAAGGGACCGGTCCCCTCCAACTACCGACCAATAACCTGCCTCAGTACTACATGGAAGCTCCTGTCAGGCATCATATCGGCTAAGATGAACAGGCACATGGGTCAATACATGAGCGGGACACAGAAAGGAATTGGCAAGAATACCAGAGGCGCAAAACACCAGCTACTGGTAGACAGAACAATCAGCCGAGACTGCAAGACCAGACTGACCAACCTGTGCACTGCCTGGATTGATTACAAGAAGGCCTATGACTCAATGCCCCACAGCTGGATACTGGAATGCCTAGAATTGTACAAGATCAATGGGACCCTAAGAGCCTTCATCAGGAACTCAATGGGGATGTGGCTAGAGGCCAACTCCAAGCCCATAGCACAAGTCACCATCAAGTGCGGGATCTACCAAGGAGATGCTCTGTCCCCACTGCTGTTCTGCATAGGCCTGAACCCCCTCAGTGAGATCATTAACAAGACTGGCTACGGATACCGACTACGGAACGGAGCAGTTGTCAGCCACCTCCTGTACATGGATGACATCAAGCTGTATGCCAAGAGTGAACGAGACATCGATTCACTGATCCACACTACCAGGCTATACAGCAATGACATTGGAATGTCGTTCGGACTGGAGAAGTGTAGTCGGATGGTAACAAAGAGAGGGAAGGTAGTCAGAACTGAGGGGATTGAACTACCAGAAGGCAACATTGCAGACATAGAGGACAGTTACAAGTACTTGGGGATCCCGCAGGCGAATGGGAACCATGAAGAGGCCGCTAGAAAAGCTGCAACCACCAAGTACCTGCAGAGGGTCAGGCAAGTCCTGAGGAGTCAGCTGAATGGTAAGAACAAGATCCGGGCCATCAACACGTACGCCCTGCCCGTGATCAGGTACCCTGCTGGGGTAATAGGCTGGCCAAAGGAGGAGATAGAAGCCACTGACATAAAGACAAGAAAGCTCCTTACCATGCATGGAGGGTTTCACCCCAAGTCCAGCACCCTGAGGCTGTACGCTAAGCGGAAGGAAGGGGGCCGGGGACTGGTGAGTGTCAGCACCACAGTCCAGGATGAGACAACGAACATCCAAGAATACATTGGGAAGATGGCCCCAACTGACCGAGTGCTCAGTGAATACCTCAGGCAGCAGAAACCCAAGAAAGAGGAGGGAGACGAGGAACCATCATGGAAGGACAGAGCCCTGCACGGTATGTACCACCGGCAGATAGAGGAGGTGGCTGATATCCAGAAATCCTACCAGTGGCTGGACAAAGCTGGACTGAAAGACAGCACAGAGGCACTAATCATGGCAGCACAAGAACAAGCTCTGAGCACAAGATCCATAGAGGCTGGGGTCTATCACACCAGGCAAGACCCCAGGTGCAGGCTGTGTAAAGATGCCCCAGAGACAATCCAGCACATAACAGCAGGGTGCAAGATGCTAGCAGGCAAGGCATACATGGAACGCCATAACCAAGTGGCCGGCATAGTGTACAGGAACATCTGTGCCGAGTATAACCTGGAAGTCCCGAGGTCAAAATGGGAGATGCCCCCAAGGGTGGTGGAGAATGACCGAGCTAAGATCCTGTGGGACTTCCAGATACAGACGGACAAAATGGTGGTGGCTAACCAACCGGACATAGTGGTGGTAGACAAACAGAAGAAGACGGCCGTAGTGATCGATGTAGCGGTTCCGAATGACAGCAATATCAGGAAGAAGGAACACGAGAAGCTGGAGAAATACCAAGGGCTCAGAGAAGAGCTCGAGAGGATGTGGAGGGTGAAGGTAACGGTGGTCCCCGTGGTAATCGGAGCACTAGGTGCGGTGACTCCCAAGATAGGCGAGTGGCTCCAGCAGATCCCGGGAACAACATCGGAGATCTCTGTCCAGAAGAGCGCAGTCCTGGGAACAGCTAAGATACTGCGCAGGACCCTCAAGCTCCCAGGCCTCTGGTAGAGGATCCGAGCTTGAAGGATAAACCGCCCGCAGGGGCGTGCTGGGTGTTTTTTTATATATATAAATACTGTGCAGGGGCTTGATGATGGCTCCTCCTCTTCCTCCTCTTCCTTGGGTTTCTGCTGCCTGAGGCGTTCACTGAGCACGCGGTTGGTCATGGCCATTTTCCTGATGTACTTGTGGATGCTCGTTGTTACAGGGATATATGCCGTGATGGTTTATCAGGGTGCAAACTACAGGGAAGCAGGGGGGATAGTGAGTCCTTTTAAGAATAACATGGTTTGTTAAATTTTTCAGTTCGTTGTTTTTCTTTCTTTGGATATTCATTATCATGGATCATGCATAAAATTAGGCGTGTACTGATGTATGATTCATGCAGGAGAGTGTTTCATAACTAATTCCCTTTAATAAATATAGGAATGCATTATGTTTGTGCCAAGCCTGGTTACCACCTTTGTAAAATAGAAAAATATGAGTTTGACTGAATGGATCTAACAAGAAGCAGATGACTTGTACTTCAGTAGACAAAGACAGTCCCAAAGGAGGCTGGATTTGTTAAACGATCTTAAAAGTTCAAACGTTCAGCAGCAAAATCAGCCTCTGTCCTCACAGAGCTCCACACCTCCATAACGCAAAATCCACAGCAGGTGTTTAGGACTTATTTTATTTGGTTCTCTTACTTTTCCTCAGCAATAAAGGACCAGTACAACATTTCTGAAGGATTTAGATTTTATTCATCATTCTTCTGTGAATGTGTATATGAGTAAAAAAAAAAGTTCTATCTTGTCAGCTGCAGATGATTTAGGATGAAAGATCTCAGATTAAGGAGTGCACTGTTGATCAACACTTGAGGCTGTACTTCAGTTAGCCTGTAAAGCCTGAACCAACTAAAACATTGAAATGTCTTTGAAACTGGAGTGTCTATTGAACCTGACAAATGAAAAATATTTAAATACAGGTTTGTCTATATGAGTTTTAATTTGTATCATTCTGCCAAATCCAGCATTTGTGATTTTTTTTAGGTTTTTCTGATGATAATTAGGTTTTGCAAAACTTGGGTATTAATAATGATGCATATTTGGCATTACAGGGTAATAGAAGATATTGCACTCTGTGGTGGGGTTGGGTGGACTGTCCTGGGCTCTGTGGGGCCGGGAGGCGCTGCTGCGCTGGGCCCCGGTCTGGATGGGCCTGGGCCCCCTTTCCCTGGTGGGTCGCGGAGTATGGGGGTGCCTACTGGGGTCAGCGGGGGAGCTGGCCCCAGGGAGGGGTCACTTGCCCCTCCCTTCCTTCCCTCCCCATCTCCAGCTGCCTCCCTCTTCCCGCTCCACCACAACCACCCACACATGCAGGACCTTGGAGTAGGGGTATGTCACCAGGGTGCAGAGGAGGCCACCCGTCCCCCCCCCCCCCCCCCCGTCCCCTTCTGGCTGCCTCTGCCTCAATTTTATCCCACAACTTAGACATTCACATTACTCACACTCTCATTACACATACACATAGGATCCTGGGGGTGGGCACGATACACGGAATCCAAAGTACCATCAGGGTGTACACCCTGGCCGCCACCCCTGGCGTCGTTGCCCACCTCTCAATGTTAAATACACGTAGACATTGAGGGCCAGCAGGAGGGACCATGCGCTTACCTGCTGCTCTCTGGCAGGTAGCTCCATGCCCTCCTGGGTTTTAAATGCACCTTAGAACACACATGCATCAACACTACAATGAGCGGGTGGAGGGAGGTTTGGAGTCTTCTCTCACCCCCATTCTCTGCGACCTGCTGGAGCGGGGGGGCTAGGAGGAGGAGTTGGCCGTCCGACTGCGGTCTGGAGTGTGGGGCCTCCCTGCTGCTGCGGAGTCGGGGCGGTCTGCCTCCCCCCACCGCAGGGAAAAGGGTAACACCACCTGGGTCTGGGTGCAGTTCCCCCCCTCCAGGGGCAAGGGTACCTAGACCCGGGGCTTAGAGTACGCTTGGGGAGTGTGATCGTGTGTACAGCGTCTCTTTATGTCTGTCTCCACGTTGGTTGAGTGTGGAGTAAGTGTATATGAGAGCATGAGGGTGGGAATGGATGTTTGTATATGTGTGTGCCTGTATTTCTGTGTCTATATGTCAGGTTGGGTGTCAGGCGCCACCTCTCTGGGGACATCTTAGGCCCTCCAAGGTATGGAGGCCTATCTCCCCCTACCACCACTTCCCCTGCCAGTGGCGGACTCCCTCAGACATCGGTGCGTTGGTGGTTCTTTGTGTCCGGGGGTGGGCGTCCAGGTACACACCGGCTCACTCCTTGGCGGCCGCTTATCGGGGCCTGGAGCCTGGGGCTTGCTCGGGCCACTTCGGAGGTGGGGTGCCCCCGGCCTCTCGGCCTGGGGCTCGGTCACTCAGGCACGGCTGGCTGCCGGCGGAGCTCACGGGTGCGTCACTGCAACTCCCCCTGGCTTCTGCTCCGCGGCTGCTGAGTGAGCCCTCATCTGGGACTCTCCTCAGCTCTTTCTGGGACAGTGGTGCGGCTGCCCCTCTGTTGGTCTTCCTTGGTCTCTTGTGTTCTGGGGGCCTCTGGATGTCTGGAGTTTTGATCTCCTCCATACCTGCTTCATGCCCTGGAGGACGGGGCTGTGCCCCCCCCCCCCACACACACACACACACACACCCTCTAGCAGATCATTACATGAAGGAACCTTTTAAAAAAACAAAAAACAAACGCGTCCATGCTCACAGGTGTACACACGGGTGATCACACCCACAAACTACACCCTTTTTGGCTCCTACCTCAAAGCACACTGTGTTCTGTTGATCTTATGTGCTGCACAATAATGTTTAATATTTAGTATTTACTTTCATATTTCCATATATCATTGTGATGTTGTTTATTCTATTACTCTTGTTCTCTTCTGCTTGTTTTCTTTTTTCTTTCTCAGCAGGTGATCCAGGTGATTGATATATGCATTTTTTTTTCTCTGCCCGTTCTGTTGGTTTTTGTCTTTTGCCCTTCTCCCCCGTCCCTCTTCTCAGCTGTTTCTCTTTCCCTCTTTCTTTCTCCCCTTCTTTCCCCCAGTCAAGTCTGTCCCGTATTCAGTAAGTGAAAATAAAATAAACAATAAAAGGTGAATCAAATGGACCATTATGGCAAGGCTGGGATGGTCAATTTGGTAAAGTAAATCCGTTGGGCATCTTTCTTTGCCTTTAGACAACAATTCTGATGGCAAAAGAGCCAAACGGGACAGGCAAAAAGAAAAAAGAAAAAAGAAGATATTGCACTGTGTGTTTCTACTATGAAAAGAATTGACATCAGTCCATCTCAGTTAAGATGAATATCCTAGCTTCAGCTTCACAGACGAGCAGTCATCACTGATCATTCTGATAATGTTTGTTTATTCAGTATCCACCTCAGCTGGGTCACCTTCATGCCTGAGGAGTAAACAAGCTATTTTTTCATGTTTATTCATCGTTTTTGGATTTCTCAGGGTAACAGGTTAAACTGGCCCATTATCTCTTGATGTTTTGATAATGTAATAATAACTTCATTTAAAAAAGATCCATAAGCATTATCGACTTTGCTTTTTAATTCAGCCTAATCCACTTTACTACTTTACATCATCAAGTTGAAAACTTGTTTTCATATAACTTACCACCGTGAGGTCAGCAGGTCATGGTCTTAACAATCTTTTGTTAATTGTTAAATCTTGTGGTGATGAGACGGCTTACAGGGAGGAGGTCAGCGCCCTGACCCACTGGTGTCAAGACAACCATCTCACCCTCAACGTCGCAAAGACAAAGGAGTTGATAGTGGACTTCCGGAGGTGCAGAGAAGTGCACGCCCCCATCACCATCAACGGCGCTGCTGTGGAGAGAGTGAGCAGCTTCCGGTTCCTTGGTGTACATCTGGCTGAGGATCTTACGTGGTCAGTACACACAAACAAAACAGTGAAGAAGGCGCAGCAGCGCCTCTTCTTTCTCAGGAGACTGAAAAGATTCGGCATGAGCCCCCGCATCCTCAGGACCTTCTATCACTGTGCCATTGAGAGCATCCTCACTGGATGCATCACCACCTGGTATGGCAACCGCACCGCCTACAACTGCAAAGCTCTCCAGCGAGTAGTGCGGTGCTCTGAACGGATAATTGGAGGTGAGCTTCCCTCCCTCCAAGACATCTACAGGAAGCGGTGCCTGAGGAAAGCGGGGAGGATCATCAAGGACTCCAGTCACCCCAGCCATAAACTGTTCAGACTACTTCCATCAGGAAGGAGGTTCTGCAGCATCCGGTCCCGTACCAGCAGACTGAGAGACAGCTTCTTCCACCAGGCCATCAGACTGCTGAACACGTCATAGACACCTCACCTTCACTACTGGAACTTCAACATTATGCACTCCATACTGTACAGTAATGCCACTGTTTTGCACATGTCTCAACTCTGTATATTTTTATATATTTTATTTTATTGTTTACTCTATTTAATTTGTAAAATATGTGTACACACACACACACATACACGTAGAAAAATATTTAGTATACACATCCGGAAATGCATATACTATTATATATTGTACATATATTTATTAGTTCAGATGTAGCCATTCTTGTATTTTGCTTGTTTACGTTATTGTATTTTGCACAACTCTGTTGCTTGTGAAGCTCGCACACAAGAATTTCACTCGCGTGTACTGTACCAATGTACCTGCACATGTGATGTGACAATAAAAGTGATTTGATTTGATTTAATTGTTGCCAGGGGAACAGTGAATACCACAATTAAAGAAGTATTAAAAGATTCAGATGAATAATCTTTCAGTCTTTATCTTGCACACTGTTTTCTGGACATTATTCACACAGTGTGTACAGGCTTGACTTCTCCTTGCTGGGTCAGTTCACTTATTCTAAAAGTCTGTTAACAGTATTTATTTTCCAAAGACAGCTTTTTGAAAGTGTTTCTCAGTACATGGAGCACACATGAAGTTGGCTTCAGACAACTCCATCTGTGATCACTGCTGCTTTAGCTCTCAGACAGAAGAAATTCTGAACATTGCTTGTTTGTTTTTTCCAACGTTCTGGTTTTAGGTTTATGTCCATCATAGGTTTTTGTGCCAGCTAAGAGGCACTTTCCTCAAGCATGTGGCCTCAAAAAGCTTTTTGCTTTCCATTGGCTATTTACTTTTTGGTTGACTTCTCATGAACCTGATTTTTTCATGCACTGCACTTGCTTTAGGTCCAGAAATTGGTGTCAAGGACAGCAAAGACATTCGTTAACCACTTTCTTTCAACAAGTCAAAAGGAACAAGCTGTTTTTCGTGCCAAGTGAATGTGAAATACTGTTAGATTCAAAAAGTGCTACCATGACTTTGAATCAGAGAATTACTCTTACTCATTTCTAAGACACATGCACTGTTTTACTTTTTCTGTTTTGATGTATTGTGCGTCTCGTTTGTGGTTCAACCAGGCTACTGAAAATACAGTCACATGAAAAAGAGTTTCACCTTGCCTTGGTTTTCTTAAAAGAGATAATGATGCAATCACATGACGAGGGATGTGTCACCCTGCCAAGACCTCTTGCCCCTCTTTTGCCCCCCATATAAGACTTTCTAGACCTGCCACTGCTTCAGTTTATTGAGGCATTCAAGTATTTATAGTTGTCATTTTTTGTAACCCAAGGATAAAAAAATAAATATTATTCACCTGGTTGAAGTGATGAGGTCCTGCCTCTGGACTATAACCATTGCAACACCTGAATTCTTTTCTTTTTCAGCCATTCTGTTGTAACTTTGCTGCTGTGCTTCGGATCATTGTGCTGGTCCATGGCCCACTTTCAGGCAAGCTTTAGCAGTTGGGCAGACAGCCTCCAATTTGACTCTAGAACAGGTTGGTAAACAGAGATGTTCATTATTGACTCAGTGTAAGGTGTAGAGTTCTTTTGCCTGGAGAACAAGGCCAATTTCCAGTTAACTTTACCACTATGTGCCAAGATGATCAATTTAAAGATTGATCTCTCCAGTTCTTGTATATTCAGCTTAGTACAAGACAACCAATGCCTTAATGAAATACAGTGAAAAGACATATTTAATCAGTGGCAGCAGGAGCAAGGTTGTTTTTAGGATCAGTTTTTTAGAGCCGCGCCCAAGTATCTTAGCAGTTACAGTACTATACTATACACTGGAATTGCACATATTAAGAAAAACTGAAGCTTATGCTCCCAAACTATTAGATCCTTTAACAAGTAGCAAATTGTAAAAGCTAGATATGGACAATAACTCCCTCCAAAAAAACTTCTTATACATTGTGTAATATATATTTGGTGTACATATATATATATATATATTAGGGGTGCAACGATACACAAAATTCACGTTTCGGTTCGGTTTGATACTTTGGTGTCACAGTTCAATATTTTTTTGATACAAAAAAATGTTCATGCTTTTTTAATTTGTCATTTATTAAAATTCTAAATATATATTTTAACTCAAACGTACAGTTTTTAAATTTAATGTTGCTGAAACAACAAAGGGATAAAATAATAAATCTATCTGATCAAGAAATCACTCATGAGTTGGGTAAAGTTTGTAGCATGCGTACTTGTTGTTTTTGTCTGCTTCCACTTGTCTTTGCACTAGGATGATGAACACGGCAAATCTCCGTTAACGAGCTACCGCGGATCGCCCCGTGCGTGGGGCTGGACAGTGTCAACACGTTAACGAACAAACTGCGCTAATGCAGTAGTTCCCACCCATGTAATTGAGCATTGCGTGGCACATCCGACATACTGTTTTACTTTTGTCCATGACGCACTTACCTTTAGGGTCATACTTCACATGAAGACCAAAATAGTTCCAAAGGCCAGATCTGAATGAGGGTGGGGGAGATTCAATTTGCCATGTTGCAATGAGCTTAGCTTCTGTCTTGCTAGCTTGCGCAGTGCTCAGTGGATCTGCGCTCGACAGTGCAGCCTAGGCGGAGTAGTCGAACGCAGATCCACTGAGCTCTCAACACAGACAGCATCATCAGAAAAAATGTTGATCAAATAAATTAAAAATGTATTGTTCGATACATATGCGTACCGAACCGAAAGCACTGTATCGAACGGTTCAATATCGATACGAGTATCGTTGCACCCCTAATATATATATATATAAAAATTCCCCACTTGCCCCTGTGGACGGTCAATCCTTCAAGGTCGGGTCCTCTACCAGAGGCCTGGTAGCTTGAGGGTCCTGCGCAGTATCTTAGCTGTTCCTAGGACTGCGCTCTTCTGGACAGAGATCTTCGCTGTTGTTCCCGGGATCTGCTGGAGCCACTCGCCTAGCTTGGGAGTCACTGCACCTAGTGCTCTGATTACCACTGGGACCACCATCACTTCCACCCTCCTTTCTCTTCTCTGAGCCCTTGGTATTTCTCAAGCTTCTCGTGTTCCTTCTTCCTGATGTTGCTGTCAATCAGAACCGCTACATCGATCACTACAGCCGTCTTCTCATGTTCTGCTAGCATCTTACACCCTGCTGTTATGTGCTGGATTGTCTCTGAAGCATCTTTACACAGCCTGCACCTGGGGTCTTGCCTGGTGTGATAGACACCAGCCTCTATGGATCTTGTACTCAGAGCTTGTTCTCAATGGATCTGTTCCTGTGCTGCCATGATTAGTGCCTCTGTGCTGTTTTTCAGTCCAGCTTTGTCCAGCCACTGGTAGGATTTCTGGATATCAGCCACCTTCTCTATCTGCCGGTGGTACATACTGTGCAGGGGCCTGTCCTTCCATGATGGTTCCTCGCCTTCCTCCACTTTCTTGGGTTTCTGCTGCCTGAGATATTCACTGAGCACGCTGTCAGTTGGGGCCATCTTCGTGATGTATTCATGGATGTTCCTTGTCTCATCCTGGACTGTGGTGCTGACACTCACCAGTCCCCGGCCCCCTTCCTTCCGCTTAGCGTAAAGCCTCAGGGTGCTGGACTTGGGGTGAAACCCTCCATGCATGGTGAGGAGCTTTCTTGTCTTTATGTCAGTGGCTTCTATCTCCTCCTTTGGCCAGCCTAGTACTCCAGCAGGGTACGTGATTATGGGCAGGGCGTAGGTGTTCATAGTCCCAATCTTGTTCTTACCATTCAGCTGACTCCTCAGGACTTGCCTGACCCTCTGCAGGTAATTGGTGGTTGCAGCTTTCCTAGCGGCCTCTTCATGGTTCCCATTCGCCTGCGGGATCCCCAGGTACTTGTAACTGTCCTCTATGTCTGCAATGTTGCCTTCTGGTAGTTCAATCCCCTCAGTTCTGACTACCTTCCCTCTCTTTGTTACCATCCGACTACACTTCTCCAGCCCGAACGACATTCCAATGTCATTACTGTATATCCTGGTAGTGTGGATCAGTGAATCAATGTCTCATTCACTCTTGGAATACAGCTTGATGTCATCCATGTACAGGAGGTGGCAGACAACTGCTCCGTTCCATAGCCAGTATCCGTAGCCAGTCTTGTCAATGATCTCACTGAGGGGGTTCAGGCCTATGCAGAACAGCAGTGGGGACAGAGCATCTCCTTGATAGATCCCGCACTTGAATGTTGACTCGTGCTATGGGCTTGAGGTTGGCCTCCAGTGTTGTCCGCCACATCCCCATTGAGTTCCTGATGAAGGCTCTCAGGGTCCTGTTGATCTTATATAGTTCTAGGCATTGATCCAGGAGTGGGGCATTGAGCCATAGGCCTTCTTGTAATCAATCCAGGCAGTGCACAGGTTGGTCAGTCTGGTCCTGCAGTCTCGGCTGACCTCTTGGTCTGCCAGTAGCTGGTGTTTTGCGCCTCTGGTATTCTTGCCCATCCCTTTCTGTGCCTCGCTCATGTATTGACCCATGTGCCTGTTCATCTTAGCCGCTATGATGCCTGACAGGAGCTTTCACGTGGTGCTGAGGCAGGTTATTGGTCGATAGTCGGAGGGGACCGGTCCCTTCTGGGGGTCCTTGAGGATCAGAACTGTCCGGCCTTCGGTTAGCCATTCCGGGTGTCCCTCGTCAACTAGCAGCTGGTTCATTTGTACAGTTTCCTGTACTTCTTAGGCACCTTCCTCATCGCGCCCTTCTGCAACTCCGATAGTTGGCTAACCTCCCTCCGTGCTACCTTGATCTTAGCCTCTAGCCTCCTTCTCCATGGAGGATACAGCCCCTTGTGGCTGTTCAACCTAACTGATCACTGCTGCCGTATTGTAGATCAGCTTGTTAGTGTCGGCAATCGTGGCTGTAGGTATCGTCCGTAGTGCTGCATTAACATCATATATATATATATATATATATATATATATATATATATATATATATATATATATATATATATATATATATATATGAAGCATATATGTTAGTTCACTGGTTGAAAACTATACTGAGGCAAAAATACAGCATGTTTTCTCAAACAGAGAGCTGCAAAACCACATTTCATCGTATAATATGTATCTCCAGAAAGTCACGCACGAAAACACTCACAGGCTCACAAGTTTGTTTATGTGATTCCAAGAGTTTTACAGTGAGGATGAAGGGGACACCCATTAACTTACCCCACTCTTGTCTTACATATCCACTGCTCAAGTGGGTAATGAAGGGCTGCACTCGGTGTCCAACCCTCTGTAAGAGCCCTTCAGCATTTACTGGGGTGCGGCAGTGGTAATTGTTTTTGAAAGGCTTAATTCCAGGTGGATGATCCCGCTCAAGTGGAGCAACTTCCACTTTATTCCAGATGGTGCTGGCATGCTTTTTCACAACTTTTGTAAAAAAAAAAGAAAAAAGTTTGCAATCAAATTCCATCTGGATGGACAAAAACAGTTGGCCTGGAAAAAGCTCTGTCCCCAACAGAAGCACAAGCTCAGGCTCACACTGCTGGCCAAAAAACAGCAGCAGGAAACATGCTGTGATGCTGTCGATTGAAGTTGAGCTGGACAGGAAGGATGCCAGTTTTCACTAAATCAGATACACTGAACATAGAACAGCTTTACCATTGTACAAATGTAAAGGTTATTTCAAGTGAGTTTATTATTATTATTATTATTATTATTATTATTATTATTATTATTATTATTATTATTCATGATTGCATCTTTATACAGTTACAAGTTCAGAAAAAAACATTGTATGTATGTATTGTATGTATTCTATAATTTCATACAAGATGAGATACATGAAATATATTGCTTTTAAGAAATTTGTCATTTTTAGATCCCTGCCATTTTTAATATGTACAGTTTTAGTACAATGTGTACAAATTAGAAAAATAGTATCTAAAAACTGTTGTCAGGGAAACACCTGTCATGTGACATGAGAAGTTACTGATACATTTCATGACCCACCTATTAACACCTTTTGGTAAATGGAGAGTGAAAACACAGTTGAGATTTAACTGCAAAGTAAAAGGTTAAGTCATCTTCTAACACAGTGAAGGATGCTCCTTTAAGTCTGAATGTACTTGAAAAGTGACAGTACACTAGTAGTTATTAGTAGTTATTAGTCTGTGTACACTACCAGTTACAAGTTTGTACACACCTTCTCGTTTAATCGGTTTTCTCTATTTTCATGACTATTTGCACTGTTCAGATAAGTGAAGCAAGATTATTATTATTATTATTATTATTATTATTATTATTATTATTATTATTATTATGTGGAATTATGTAGCAAAGAATAAATTGCCAAATAACTTAGTGCACAGCTGACAGCGCTATTTGACAAATGTCAGAAATCATGCCATGGCAAGAACCAATCAGCTAAGTGGAGAGAAACAACAGTCCATCATCAAAGGAGCTTGAAAAGAAAAGCAACTGGACTTCTTTAAGTTTCTCTTCTTTAGATTTCTCTTTAAGAAACAGATAAGTTCATGATTAAAGAAGCCCTGTCACTTTCCATGACCTGGATGGCTGAGAGCCTTCACAGACAGACAGTCCATCATTGCTTTAAGAACTGAAGGTCAGTCAGTCCACGCAGGCACCTGACCTAAACCCAGTGGTGATGGTTGGGATGAGATGGAGCGCAGAGTGAAGGAAATTTGGAGATAGTAGAAGTTTGAGGCAAGGCTGAGATTTTTTTGACATTTGCAGAGAAGGGATAGTGGAAATACTGGACAAAGGACATTGGATATGGAGCTGTAAGGCAGGAGGAAGGATGCTTACACTTCGTTTTTCTCTTTTCTCACCATCTTTCTACAGCATTGATCCAACCTTTTTAGTCTCTGTGTTAGAACCCATTAAAAACGTTTACAGCTGTTTTCTGTGTGCCTATGTGGTAGAATTTGAGGCAAAAATTATAAGAGGTCAATCACTATTAAGCTAGCTTAGCCCCTATATGCAAATATAAGTCTTAGCCATGTGGCTGTGGGTTGTATTAATCCTCTTCCTTTCAACCTGCCAGCAGCAGTTGTTTTTTTAAGTCAATGTAAAAAAAATTCTCCAAAGTTAAGAGAGTTTGATTTGAAAAAAAAATTGTGGCCCTGGCAATCTAAGGTGCAGCAAATTGCTTTGTAAAGTGGAGAAAATTGTAGGTGAATTAGAGCCAAGTTCAAGCTCAGACAGCACGATGATATAGTTGTACTAAGCATAAAAATTGCAACAAATGAAAACTACTTTAAATAAATTTGTATATATTTAACTTTTTATCCATATTATGGTCAAACGACATATATATTCTATGGGAATGAATGAATGCCCATGGGAGAGGTCTGTATCAGCAGCAAAAGATGTAAAACTTAAGGAAATAAAGTTAAAATTCAAGGATCTATGCCGTTCATTCAGTTGTTTCTAACCTGTCCAGTGGACCCGATTGGACTCTTTGCAGGGCCGATTTTAGCCTCTAAGCTTCATGTTTGACAACCCTCATCTACATGCTGTTCAGGTAACCTTGATTTTGTCACATTCTTCCTAAAAACACTACGACCACTTTAACCTATTAAGGAATTATTGTAAAGTGTGTGTTTGGCATGTGCACCGATGTGAGGCTTTTTAGAAAACTTGAATCAAATCAAATTAAGACATTTCCCTGCTGCTGCTTGTGCCAAGCTTTTGATATTGTATGCTTTCTCTTTAATATAATAGTAATGGCATTTGGCCCGTGGTACTTAAAGCACCAAAGATGGATAAATAGCACTAAAGGCCAGAGGGAAAATATGCAGATTTGATTATAGTGTGAACTGCATCTTTAAAAGCAAGCAGCAAAATAAAATGGAAAATGTGAAGTTATTGCTTTTTCTAAAATATGATTCACAAAGCATGTGCAAACTAAATGTTTCGATATACAATAAAAAAGGAGTTCAGCAAATAAAGTAAAGACTCCAGACATTTCAGAAAACATTAGTTTTCAGGTTGGTCGGGTTCATGTGTTATTTAGCAGCACTGAGCCTTTTTCCTGTTTCCACCTCTGGGCTCTCGCCTAAGTCACGGCAATTTTCTTGGTTCTGAACAGAATCTGTGCTTCTTTCCACAAGATCCAGAAGATCAACATTTTCTTTCTGCTGTCTCTGGTTACTCTTTGTGTCTTTGGAGTTCAAATCAGAATATCGTGTATGTAACGTGAGGCTGTTCAGGCTTAGTAAATGAGAAATGTTGATGAGCATTCGCTCACAAGGACGTTTCAGACAGAGCAGTAAAAAAAATGTTCTTTCTGTCCTTGTTTTTCTCTGTCAAATACTGAAACATCTTCGGAGAAAACATCACTGTGTTACAGGAAAAAGGTGTTTTGTCTCTTTGTCGTACTCCGTGGCTCTTAAGAGGCTCTAGTCTCCTGGCATACTTTTTTATCTGAGCATGTGCAGAAATCCTGTGATGTCAGAAGAGAAAGCACAACTTTAATAATTACGATCCTATTCTGTGTGATTATCTTCTCGGGAGAACATCTGCGGTCCACGCTGTAATTTTCTAAAGTTGATCTCTGGGACATTAATCGCTGTGAGGATGTTAAAAGTAACTTTTTTATTTAATCCTTGTAATGTCCTTTGGACAAAATCCTTGTATGGAAACATTTTTACACTGTGAAATAAGATCTCCAGGATATGACCTTAATCTTGTCAGTGCAACTTCATTTTTAATCATTGTAAGACAGTTGAACACAACGTGAAGCCGTGGCTGGAAAAGTTTTGGCCTGTTTGATTTTTCCTCTTCTGGGTTTTGATCCCATCGTGCTTCAAATACTTCCATGAAGTGAATTCCAGTGAGCTTAAAAGTCAATATTGAGTATATCATTGGTATATGAATGTTTAGCATATTGCAATTCTTCAATAAGAAAGTAAAATAGCTTCTTCACAGCCATCCTTTCATTTCACTGGCTGCAGTGAAAAAGCAGCCTGTTGGGTTTATCTAGGCTGTAACACGAAACTACTAACTGCACGACAAACAAGGCAAGAAGGCGCTCTCTGTGCTTGTTTCTCCCGAGGGAAGTCAGCCAAAGTTGAGGAAACGATTTCTTCACCTGAACTCAACCAACTTCGACTGATTCCTTCGCTACAGCCCTTTTTATTGTCAGCAAGCAATCATTCATGAATATGCAATTACAAATACACGTGACAGTCTTAAGCTTAAGTCTTGTATCTGAGCAACATCAGTGTCTATATTCTGTGTGTGTGTGTTTCCAGCCATACTATACATAGACATTCGACCTTTCAATGAACTTAAACTGTGTGTATGAGGCATGCAGAAAAGTAGAAGTAAGCGTCTTGCTGAACTATAAAAACAGGAACTTGCAATAGGTCATATCTCAAATGCACATTTAAAGGTGTGATGTCTTGCACCTCTAAGAAACAGAACAATCTGGTTCCTAAAGCTATAATGGAAATTATAGCATCGAGGCTGCTTTCTCTCATCTCATGGTACACAAGTGCGCACAGAATCTTATCAGACCTAGTAAGGATATGATTTTTATCACCATACAAATGATTATATATTTCTAAGCATAAATGACAATATAAAAAATATCAATTCCAAAACAACCAATGCCCAAAGACAATCTTTGACAGAAGATTGTCTGAAGAGCTGCTGGAGTCGGGCTCTTTGAAGGCAAGAATGAATTCAATGGGATGGTTTAAGATTTTTGCACAATATTGTAACTTTGCAGGGGTTACAAGTCTGTGTTGTGTGCTCAACACTAAGCTATCTGAGTCACCTGGGGTCTGTTTCCAAAAAGCAAAACAGAAAGAAATTCAATATGTCCATGAGACATAAAGACAGACAATATTGACTTCTGTCAAAATCATATCTCTTTAAAATCAAATCTCCTCCAGGTAAGCACCCGTGTTTCCCTCAACAAATCTAAAAAGAAAAGAAATAGGAGATTCTGGGCAAAGAATAATGAATTGCCGACAAAAAAAAGTCATTATTGATGGGAAAAGTTTACTTTTAGCAAGCCTCTTGATCAATCAACCTCTGGCTTCTGCCTGTAGGCGTAAGCCTTCACGTTTATTTATCTTTTTTTATTTTTTACCAATTCAACTTCCCTTTTCACTCTCTTATTTTAACACAGAGCAGGTGCTCCTCACAAACGCCAGCAGTGTTTCCACAAGCCAATTCCCTGTTAATTTACTATACTCTGCAAAAGGGTAAAAGCTGCAAAAGGTCAGAGCCCGTATGTCTTGCATTCATTCTTCAAATCAAACCTCACAAACACACCTTTCCTGACCTTCATTTTAGATACAGTTTCCATAATTCACCGCATAACCCTGTGGCTCCCTGCCAGTGTTCATAGAGGGAATTTAATATGAAAGAAGAATGTTGCAACATTTCACTGAAGAGTCTGTGAGAGATGCTGCACAGGGACACTTGATTTTACTAAAGACGTGAGCATTAATACGAGTTGTTGGCACCATGTGATGTCATATCTATATTTTTGTTTAATTTTTGCATCACACCAGATGTTTTGTGACTGTACCAATGAATGCATATTTATAAAATGACCACAGCTTTTCTGCCTTTTCACATTTATTCACTAGAAAGAGGAGTCACACAACTCCCTACCCTCTGCACGATCATAACCCTTCAGTCACTTGCTGTTTGCTGAGATAACAGTGATGTATGTGTGCATGCATGTGTGTGTGTGTGTCTGTCCACTGAAATATGTCTCCAATCATATTAATATCAAGTGAGAAGTGCTGAGGGCACCACCATGGTTATGACCTCCTTAACGCCGTCCTTTGTTTTATGGGCAATCTGCTCTGACAGATCATTAATAGAGAGAGAAGGGTGGAGGAGGTGGGGTAGGAGGGGAGAGAGCTGGGTTGGACAGCAGAGGAAAAGTGATGCAAGGATGGCAGAAGGAAAAAAGGAAAAGAAAAGAAAAAAAAGTACTCGCTGCTGTAATAATGTAGTTGTTACATGAGAAAGGACAATGTGGGTTTTTCCAAAAATCGTATATTTAAGCTACGCACTGGGTACACCTGTTCATCCTAAACATGATCAAGGAAATCTGCTGAAGTTCAAACCAACAGAATGAGGAATAAAGGTGGTTTAATTAGCTTTGAATGTGGCTAAATTAGTATTTTTGAAACTGCCGATCTGGGATTTTCTTACTACATCATCGCTAAGGTTTGCAGAGAATAGTCTGAAAACTAGCAAATATCCAATGCGTGACAGTTTTTCTGAGTAAAAATGTTTATGCCAGAGGTCAGAGGAGAATGGTCAGACTGCTTCAAGCTGACAGGAAGGCAGCACTAACTCAAATATTTGATTATTGGAGCAGAGCAGCAGATGGGTTACACTAGCAGAAGACCTCACCAGGTGCCACTCTGTGAGCTAAGAACAGGATGCTGAGCTGAGGCTACAGATTTCACAGGCTCACCAAGTGGAAAAGAAATGATTGGAAAACTGTTGCCTGGTCTTTGTTGCAGTATCTGTATATTTGCCCAGCTTATGTTTCTTGGGTCCGACGTTACAATCACTTTATGACATTGTATATTACTCCGCTAGAAGCAACCATCAGAAAATTGGTGCATTCTAGACACGAAGCTCAAAAGGTCTTAAACTGGTTTTCTAAACATGACAGTGAGTTCACTGTACTCAGCAGATAGATAGATAGATAGATAGATAGATAGATAGATAGATAGATAGATAGATAGATAGATAGATAGATAGATAGATAGATAGATAGAATATAATCTCACAGCAAGCCACATTACTTAAATAACCCCATTAAAAATAGTTCAAAGCCCTCTGACCTCACAAAAATGGTCAATGGTCAGTGACTGAAATTTGCCAAGGTGAGACTGAGGAGAAGGCTATCAGCTGTAGCTAGGAATTCTGTGCCAGCATTGTTTTTCATGCTCCTGCCAAAGCGTTATTATGCAACTCATCATGGTTGTTTTTTGTTTGTTTGTTTTGCTATGGGAAAGAATAATACCACTATACAGCTGACAAGACTGGTTCCAGTTTTTCTACTATGTGATTATTTTGTCTCAGTGTGTGTTATGAGAAGGTGTCCATGTGCAACAGCCTAGAGGAGGAAGACAGGACAGATGGACAAATGTTCTTCCCACATTAGCCAAATGTTAGCGAGACTGTTATTATACCTTTGACAGGCAAAATCTTACACACAAACCAAAGATGAAATACCCAAATGAAGGACAAAAGCAGCTAGAGGGTAAAGATGGACGATAAGTAGAGATGAAGACGCGGAAATAGAAAAAAATGGCAAGAGAAAAAATTGTGAGAGAAGGGCCAGAAGAAGAAATCTTTTCAGTAGAAATGATGACAGGAGAGCAAAGAGTCATGGAGGGTGTTTGAAACAAAAAGAAAAAGAGGGAAGTTAGTGACTAATAGAAGAAGAGGTGAAAGGGGAGACAGAGAATGGAGGATGGCGATGCTGGCAGGATGGAAGATGCATTGAGCACAACAGTATTTCTCTCCAGTCGTTCCTGTTCACTGACTCTCTGGAAAATAGGATGAACGACTGGTCCAGTCAAGACAGGAGGGAAGAGACACAGATGGAGTGAAAATAACCCAAACTCGTAATGGAAAATGACTTCAACTGTGTAAAATCTTCATCCTTCAAATACAAACCGACAAAAAGGGCTATCATATGTGCAGTATATACTGTTTGTTACTGATGGACATCCAAGTAACATGAACCACCTTTTGTAGTCGTAGTATTTTAGTTACATAAATGGTTTGGTGACAAAATGATGAACTTGCTTAAAGGAAATAAAAAACAAGTCGGGGGGGTAAAAGTTACAGGTTTTGATAATGATTTAAATCAAACGCTATGAGCACAGTCATTGGATCACAATCCAAATTATTTGGACAACACAGATTTAGAACTTTGCAAGACGTCTCTAATAAAATATTGCTCCCACTAGTGTCTGATGGGAGGATGTCAACTTGTCAGCAAAGCAAACCTGCTGAGGAACACTTATAGCTCTGAGAGATTTTCTAACTGGCCAAATCACTCAAACGTCTTTTGCTCCTGTCATTATTTTTGGCTTGTTTCTCTGTGCATATGTGTTTTTCTTCCCTAAACTTTACTTAAGCGTGGATCTACAGCATGTATGCATGCATATTTTGCACTGCACTGATGCTGGCTGTAGCAGTTATCAGAGTCAAAATTCCTTCCAATATTTATTAACCTCTCCAAAGAGCTCTGACCTGTGGGGTCTTGACAAACCTCCATGGGAAGGCTATCAGGAGGAATCCTGATCAGATGCCTAAATGTCTCTGCATGTTCCTCCTATTTCTCACCAGATGCTCCTCACACTAACACTATCCGAATCCCCCTATGGAGCAAATTCATTTTGGCATTGAAGTCCAAGCGTCTTTCCATCCTTACGTAGACTTCACGATTGGCAGTGAGGGTTTGATTACAGATTGATTCCTATATCAAAATGCCTTCAGGCTCTCTATTTACCACAGTGATCTGATACAACAGCTGCATTACTCCATCTTGATCAGTTCATCTCATATGCCACCTTGCCATCACTTCTGAGAAATATCCCATCACACTTAAATTTGCTCACCTAGATCCAGCCCAGAGGCAGCACCACAATGTTCACTATGGCATCAAATACTGACTCTCATCCCAGCAGTCCAATCACTAGTGTAATCACCCCAACAATCGCCCTCATCTCAGTGATAACTCCAGTTTTCGCTGAATGTTACATTCAAATCAATACAACAAGAATATGTAATCAGCCAAAACCAGGGATGCAATTTTGAGGTTCTAAAAATAAACATCCTCCTCACCTTACCTACTCCTTCATGGGTCCTCCATGAGTCCAACAACCACCAGAAATGTACTCGACGATCTGCCAGGAGACACATTTCTTAATAAAATATACCAGAACAATGCCCTGTCCTCCTGCACTACCCATGAAAGGATGGCCAAGAAGATCCATTTATAAGCCTTCTACAAAAGGAAAGGTAAAGTGTTCAACGATTAGTTAGAATCTTCCCTTCTGCATCCTACAATAACTCTTCCCAGGTTGGATGAGGGTTGGATATCTCAAAAACTGTAGCGCACTTCAAGTTCCCAGATTTGAAGATAGGAACCAGCGACTTCACAGGCGCTGTCCCAAAACTCCATCAAACACTGAAAAATTGTCAATATGGTGGCAAATCTGTGAGGGTACTTCATTAAATTTTTTCCAGTTTATCAAATTTTATTTGCAGAGCAGTCATTACCCTTGAAAAAAACAATTCATCTTCTTCTGTTGTTCTCTACTTCTCCCATCTTTGGCAGCTCTGATAAATGATAATGTAATTTCTAACTGCGACAGCTGCAGTACAGCATTTATAATCGGGTGAAGCTGAGTTATTTTCCAGTTTTGCAAAAGAGAAGAATATGTAACGAACTAACCTGGGATGTGCTGATGTGGAGGGGCAATGCACCCCATTACATGTATGGATGGTTGTGATACACACAGTATCTTTCTGAAGGTGAAACTTTAAGTTAACAGGTGACTGCTTCCTTTAAACTGGCCAGTATTGCATGCCCAGTCAAGTCTAGAGTTCACAGTTCAAAAGAAAAAGACAGAAGAAACAACACCTCAGTCTCTGGAGACAATATGAATGAATACAGGGGCAGTGTAGGCAGGTGACACTCTTAAATACCACAGGAGGAATCACTGAGAAGTCATCTGGATAGCAGGGTTACTTTACGCGCTGGTGTTGGGTCCAAGAACGAATTCAAACTTGAGGCAGCAACGCTCTGTCATCTACCCTCCAACTACTAGACAGTGGTTAGCAGTTCTATCTCACTCTGAGTTTTCACTCAGCCTCCAGCTAGTTGAGCAGTTTGAGCAGTTAAGGTTAGCCTTCTCTGCAACCCCCTGCCAATGGCATTTTACCTTGGTGTTGGGCTAAAGCTTCATTCATCACTTCCCAAATATTTCACACGAAGTCAAATTCACTTTCCAAACTCACTTCAATCACTGACATTCTGGCAGTGGAACTCTTAAGTTAAGGTTTATCAGCAGCAAGCACCTAAAAAACGAATGTACACACACTCCAGTGAGAGACAACCAACTGTTGGCCTCCACCCGACACCCACCAAAGGGAACGTGACAGACCGCCCTTCTTCTTCAGCTATATGTGCACCACCTCCTAACTTCTGTTAGGGCGTACACCCGTGTCCATGAAATGAGGAAGGAAGAGACATGTAAGGTAATACTATTGGACTCAGAGGCTTCCACACTGAAACTAAAAAAATTAATGCTCAAGAAAATGTTAAAATAATGGTTAAAATAAAAGAGCACAAAGACGTGAGTATAGGAAAATGATACTGCAGATGTTCAGGAGAGCAAACTTTCACTTTGTTTTATTCTTAGTGGATTCCCTTAGTGAGAAGGAAAAGTTACATTAATATGATGCATTTGTCAATCGCATACTAAATCAGAATCAGAATCAGAATCAGAATCAGAAAGGGTTTTATTGCCAAATGTTGAGCGGGTTTACAACATTAGGAAATTGCTGCGGTGCTTCAGTGCAAACATACTGTTATAAATACTGTTATAAATTAAGCTTAAATAGACATGAAAATAAAAATGAGAATAAGAATTAAAAGTGCTAAGTAGATAGATAGATATATACATGATATATACATGAGTGCAGGTGGTGATCAGTGCCAAACATGGAATGATGCAGTGAACACAGCGTAGGGTCATGTGTTAGTGGTGGGAACAGTCATACGGTTATTGTTCATGTGTTCAACAGATAAGGGGAAGAAACTGTTCTTATGGCGAGAGGTTCTGGTGCGAATGGACTGGAGCCTCCTGCCTGAGGGGAGCAGGTCAAACAGACTGTGTCCAGGGTGAGAAGCGTCAGCTGAGATCCGAGCTGCACGCCTCAGTGTCCTGGAGGTGTACAGGTCCTGCAGAGATGGGAGTCTGCAGCCAATCACCTTCTCAGCAGAGCGCACAACACGCTGCAGTCTCTGTTTGTCCCTGATAGTGGCTCCAGCGTACCACACGGAGGAGGTGAGGATGGACTCGATGATTGCAGTGTAGAATTGCATCATCGTCCGTGTTGGCAGGTTGAATTTCTTCAGCTGCCTCAGGAAGTACATCCTCTGCTGGGCTTTCTTAATGACGGAGGTGATGGTGGGCTCCCACTTCAGGTCCTGGGTGATGGTGGTACCCAGGAAGCGGAATGAGTCCACAGAGGTGATGGGGGTGTCAGTCAGGATGATGGGGGGGAGTGGAGCTGTGTGCTTCCTGAAGTCCACAATAATCTCCATGGGAGCTTTTCGAGCATTCAGACTCTTAAACTGCTTCCTCACACCTTCTTCATGAATATGAAGAGTTGTGGTGCGAGGAGGTGGTGTGAAATCCTCTTTTGTGTGGGGTGAGGAGGGGGGTGTTGTAGGTGAAGTGTTTGAAGGTGGCTCTGTGGAGGGGGGAGAGGTGGGGGAATGAGTGTCCAAAGTGTCTCTATTGTAGGGGCCGTTGGAGGTGTGAAGGCTGCCTGATGGCTCGTCAAAACGGCAGTAAAAGTCGTTGAGGGTGTTGGCTAAGAGCAAGTCATCAGTGGAGTGGGGGGTTTTAGGCTTGTAGTTGGTGATATTCCTAAAACCTTTCCACACAGAGGCCGAGTCATTCTCTGAGATCTGCTGCTGCATCTTCTCAGAGTGCTGATGTTTAGCAACGTCCACTTCTTTAGTGAACCTGTACTTGGCCTCTCTGTAGTAGTCCCTGTCTCCGCTTCTGAACGCCTTTCTCTTTTCCAGCCACAGCTTTTTGAGTTTAGGAGTAAACCAGGGTTTGTCATTGTTATAACTCACCCTGGTGCGTGATGGCACAAGGCTGTCCTCACAGAAGTGGATATAGGAGGTGACAGTGTCGGTAAACTCGTCCAAGCTGTTAGAAGCAGCCTTCATTGTGTCCCAGTCTGTAGACTCCAAACACGTGCGAAGCTCCTCCACAGCCTCGTTGCTCCACAGTTTTTTGGTCCTCACGACAGGTTTGGAGAGCTTCAGCCTCTGTCTGTACGCGGGGATTAGGTGGATCATGACGTGGTCAGAAAGTCAGAGTGAAGCGTGGGGCACCGCACGATAGGCCCCGCTGATCGTGCTGTAACAGTGGTCTAATGTCCTCTCCTCTCTGGTCGGGCATTTAATATACTGCTTGTATTTGGGAAGCTCATGGCTCAGATTGGCTTTGTTAAAGTCCCCAAGAGCAATGATGAGAGAGTCCGGGAATGTCCGCTCCATGTGCAGTATCTGCTCCATGAGTGCGCACTGAGCTGCCTGCGCATCCGCATCTGGCGGGATGTAAACAGCGGCCAGGATGAATGAAGCAAACTCCCGCGGAGAATAAAACGGTTTGCAGTGAATAAAAAGGTATTCCAGAGAGGAAGAGCAGTGCTGAGCAATCACTGTTACATCTGCGCACCAGCCACTATTAATGTAGAAGCAGACACCTCCACCTTTGGTCTTACCAGAGAGAGAGGCCTGCCGGTCCGCGCGCAGCAGATGAAAGCCCTCCAGCTTGAGCGCGCAGTCCGGGATGTCCTCACAGAGCGACGACTCCATAAAACATAAGACACAGGAGGAGGCAAAGTCTCTGTTCATGCTTCTCATCAGGGCCAGCTCGTCTATTTTATTCCTGAGTGAGCGAACATTGGAAAGGAAGATCCCAGGAAGAGCAGTTCGCAGTCCACGTCTCCTCAGACGCACGAGTGCGCCGGCTCGCTTACCTCTCTTTCGGCGTCTCACTTTCCTGATCAGAGTCTGCAGTAAATCTGCCGCAGATGCGACAACTATTGGAAGTAAATCCACAGGTGTTGTAGTCCTGTAGTTAAGAAGCTCTTCTCTGGTGTAAGAATATCCAGAGGAGTGCCCAGACACAGAAGTTATGCACAAAAACAAAACAGAAACATCAAACTTGCAACATATATAGTTTGAAATTTCACTATAGCTACATACCTTTGAAAAAGAAACAAACTATTTCTCATAATTAGTAACCAGTCCCACAATGTTCTGCACAAAAATATTTGCCCCACCTTTATTTCTCAAGATCTGGTCATCCTAATTACACCTCATTTAAAGCATGAGTCTTGTTGGAGAGTAAGTAGCTGAAATCTGATTGATTGCACTGCAGCGCATTTTTAGATCTGCAACTTAGATCACATTTTAGACCAGCTGCAGACATGGTTTAAATGTGATCTGAGACTCTGCACGGTGTGAAGAAAGTCATGATGTAATAACTCCACATAATGTGATAAAAGATGCAATAAAATAAAATATTATGATTTAATTACAAAAATTGAAAACAGAATCAATATCCAAGCTGTATCAAATTTGCAAGAACTCTTATACGAGGGTATATACGTGTGTGTGTGTGCGTGTGTGTGTATGTGCGATTATTTTTCCATTGTGTATGCATACATGGAGGTGTGTGTGTCTGCAAGCATCATTAAAGTCAGTTAATGGCCATGTTTTGTTGACAGACAAAGTGCTGTTCATTCTGCTGGAAAGGACAGTCAGGTCTGTCTGTCTTTTCCATCACTCTGTCTCTTTAATCACCTTCTTGCTCTCTTGCATTTTCACTTTCTCAAGACCTCCAATGAGTTTAGACGTGTTTGCAGAGAAGTTCATTTGATTTGTCTCATTTCATACCTTTCAATTTATCCTTCTCTCTTTTATTGTGAATTCAGGTCTTGAGTATTAAAATCAAATCCAGACTTGTTTCTGAAACAAAGTGGCATGTTTTAGAACATTTAGTGTGTTAATTATGGGAGAAATTATGTCACACAGTGGAAAATTGTGTTTTTATATTTTGTTTTGGATCAGACTGTGTTGGTACAGGGTGTCGATTTTATTTGCATGATTTTATTGTAATAGTGATATTGCATGTTTGTTTATTGATATTCCTATTGCATGATTTTATCTCCATATTTATAGTGTGTGTTTAGTGTTGATTGAACAATATGTTTTTTATTATTCCACTGTGGATTAAGCGGACAATTGTAGGCACCTGTGAGGTGGGGGCGTTCCCCGAGGTGGCCTATCAGCCACCAAACTGACTTAAGGGAGATAGTGAGCGCAAAGACAAAAAAGAGAGAGACACACGAAAAGTGGAGAGCTGGAAAACAAAACGTGTGCAAGCCAGCATATGAGAAGAAGGACCTCTGGCCTGACTGTGGGGCGCCACGAGACATTCGGCGATCGGCCAGCATAACCCGGCGATCCAGTCCCGACGGACAGAATAGCGACCGTTTTTAGTATAGGGAAAAACATTCATTTAGCTTTATGTTTTTAGCGTTTAATCATTCCTGCCGGCAGGGTTTTTAGCGGGTTGTAAACACTATTTTTATTGTATATGGGGATTTTAGCTTGTATTTGGGGTTCTGACTGTGTTTTATCCTGAAAATAAATGGTGTGTTTGAAGCCAGCTAAATTTCTGTGCTCTGAGCGCTGACCCACTCACTCCCCTTTCTGCTTGTATAGGCGTGGTGGTGAAGATTTAGTTCCACCAGTTTAGCGGCTACAATTACACACTGTAAGACCGAATAGTAATAGTTTGATAAATGAAATGAGTTCCAACTACTTAAAAACCTGTTATAAGTTCATACACCTTTATTTTTTTGAGTAGATTGAACAAGTTTGTTTTTTCAAGTTATCAGTACTTGAATATATTGATTAGTTTCTGGCATTGCCCTCAAATAATTTGAGTTTTAACACTGACGTCACTTACGTGCCTACGTACGTACCTACGTGCGCCACCTGTTTCTTTATGAAGTGCTGGCAACCATCTTGGATTCCTCGCTTCGAGTGCGAATGCCCGCTCATTACTCCGAAATAAACTTGTGGAACGTTAATATCCGAACAGAAATAAAAACATTTGTCAAGGGTTTTTTGCGGCATTGCCTTTGACGCTGGATAAAGGAGGGCATGCTATGGTATGTTACGGACTTTTGAACTGGAACAGCTAACGCTCTGCACTTGGCTAGCTGCATTTACCGCCTTTGCAGCATCTTCAGGAGCGCTTTTGTGGTAAGTTTTATTTTTTCTGAAACTATAGTTCTCCGTTGTAATATGGGTTTTTATCGTCATAAATGTACAACTCTAGCAGGCATTTAAGAATTACATGCATGCGTCGTTTTATCCATGTCGGCTTGGCCCCAAAGTGTTTTGCATGAATTATGCTAATAAGCTCATATTTAGTATAATACATTAGTCCGAGCAGAGGCTGGGACTAATAATGTGTTAATAACTTTTCTAATCTCTTACTATTTTAAAAGAAGTCTTTAGAAGGCATTTCTGGATTTGCAGATTATAAACTGCCTTGTGGTTAAATTGTTGAATCAATATGCACTGCTGCGCTGCTTCACACTTGGCGCATACGTGGATATTGATATTGGCTAGCCCATTTGCTAACTGGTGGAACTTGAAACTTACGTTTAGTTCTCTGGAGTTGTACATATTAAAACTGGGGCAGCAAAATTGTAGGCACAGGACATACTTACAAAAGCAGTGATTAATCATTACATAATTACGCAGTAGAACTTGGTTTACATTGCAAATAGTTATGTATACTAAGTTGAAATGTAGAATCTTCTGAACTGTAAAATTGTTGTGCCTGGTCTATTTTAGGTTAGCTTAAGGGTGAATCCATCAATAATATATTTACCAAACAGTTATTTTTTCGTTTTATTTTATTCTGATGCCCAGTGTTCATTAGTGAAAGACTTAGTTTGTTTTTTTTCTGTCAGGGGCTGGGTCTGTGACCCAGCATTTTGAGTTTATTTTGTATTTTTGCTTTATGTTATATTGAAATGAGGTGAAGTTCTTGTATTGTTGTTATTATTAGTTAAGGTTTAGTTGAGTTCTGGGCTGGTTATGTTTCATCTGTGTCTCCTTGGTTGTGTGTCTTTTCTGTTCTCTGTGTAGTCTGTCTTGTCTTCTGTGTTTTACTGTTATGTCCATGCCAGGGCAGAAGTAAATTTTCAGGGGTGAAGATGCTGTTTACCTTGACCAGCTAAGACTACAGATTGTAGATGAAGTCGAGAAAAGTGAAAAGAATCCTGATTACAAAGCTGATGCACACAACTTTGGCCTTGCAATGCAAAGAGATCATCAATGATGACCTACCAGTAGGTCAGATCCTGGATTGCTGGCCTACTCTGAAATCCCAGTCCCAGGTAAGAATGTATATAGATGGATCTAACAAGATGTATTTTATATCAACTCCTGTTATCTGGCCTGTCTGAACAAATTATGCCTTTGGAGTGTAAGGATTTTGATGTATTTTGCAAAGATTTATAGACTAATTGAAACTTGTAAACACAAATGTATCCTGTGTGTTCAGATCTGTGCAGAATTCCACAGGATTACAAACGTCCACCTGAAGAACCACTTTTATGCTGTTGGACCAACATGCTCCCCGGCTCCAGAGCTTATTCAGAAAGAAAGCTGTTTGCACAGGGAACGTGTCTGATGTCCTGTCTCAGCTCTTCAGAAGCTATAATCTCCAGGTTAGTGGGTTTTTGTCTTGTTTTTTGAGCTTTAATTAATTTGATCAATTTTTCAATTTTAATTACCATTCTTGACTAGGTTAGCCAATAATTTAAAATAAAAATTTTCTTGTGATGTAGGAACAAGCTGATATCCATGCCCAAAGTGCTGGTGTGCTTCATGCCCTCTCTGCCTATTTGTACGAAGACACCTCTACCTTCATCAAAACATGGGATGTAAGTTTTGGACAAAGTTGTGAACAATATCTTAGTAGCATCCTTGTTTAGATTTCTCAAAACATTATGACACTTTGAGAGTTCGAGAAGCATCTCCATGCTTGGATCTGTCTACAACAGTGTCCATGTCACATAATGGAAACACTACATGTTTTTAATGTGTGTAGACCTTCCATAATGTTCCTAGCCCAACCATACATCACTGTACAAATGAAAAAAATATATAACTCCTATTGACTTTCTGTTGTTATTGCTACGAAGAGGTATGACTTTGCTTTACTAAAAGTACTATTTTTGTCAGTTTGTTTTCTCAAATCTTTGGTGTGTTGTGGCTTTTTTGTTGTTCAAACAATTGATTTCTGAGCTAGTAATAATCCAGAAATGTGACTTGTATAGATGAAACTAAGAGAAATAGGAATGCACTAACATGTAGTAATTTTGTTTTCTGTAGATGATGCATTCTGATAGACCAGATATTAGTGAAGTGCCACTTGGACTCCTCCTGATCAGAGCCAATTCCAGCGATGCAACATTCTTCTGCCCTGAGAAGACTGCAGTTTTGGTCGAGGGTAACATGATCATTGTTTTCACCACCCTGGCTGATGCATTTCTAGTAATATTTGGACTGACCGACATCCTGCACCTAAGCTACCCAAAATGTTTGGCCAACATTTTTGACTTTCTTCAGAAAGTTTTGATGGGTCTGGAGGGTGGGAAGTTGAAGCCCAAAGTGCTGAGTCTTAAAAATGATCTTTTGGCAGCAGAATAATGTCCAGGATTCCTACACAGCCCTCAAGTGCCTGTTAAAGCAAGTAATTCAGTTTATCATGTTTCCAAGTCTGGATAAGTTTTTTATAAAAGAGAGAATAGAATAAAGAAATCTTTGCAGACTCTGTTTCATACTTCATTATCTAAAAGCCACATCCAAAGTAAAAGGGGTGATTTTATTTTATTTATTAATTTTTTTCCCCCATCATCACTTGTGTTTTAGTTGATTTTGATTGTGTTTTTAGTCAGATAACTGTAAATCTATAGAGAAAATGAAGGACAATCTCACTACATTTCTGGCTTTTAGGTGGGATCTTGACTTAAGGAACGTTCCTCCTGAACTACTCATAACTGACATAAGGCGCTAAGGAGGTTTATAACACTTTGTTTATGTCTCTAAAGAAGTATTTTTCTATTTAAAGTTTTATTGCTTTGTTGTTGAGACTGTGATTGCACTCTACAAATGTGCATTTTGCATAACCGCAGTATTGGCATATTAAAAAGGTTACCAATTATATTTCAGTGTATTAGCTGCACTATACTATACTATTACTTTCATTCGGTTTTCCCACCTAATAATGAAGGATTTTATTTTCCTTTTGTTTGTTTTTTAATAAAAATGTCATGATCCTGGGTCCTTTTGACCCAGCATTTTGTGTTTTCTCTTCGATTTTGGTTCTGTTCTTCCTTTGTTTAGTGTTTACTCTGTTCTGCCCGTGTGTTCCTGTTTTATTGTGAAGGTCTGCGTCTTATGTGAGTGTTTTCAGTTTGCCTCCCTAGTCTCGTTATGTTAATCACTCCCAGCTGTGTTTCCCACCTGTGTGTAATCTCCCTGTGTTCTCTGAGTGTATTTAAGTTGTATTTTCTGTCTTAGTAATTGCTGGTTCGTCTGTGTTGTTTCCCCTTGGTCTCCCTGCGTCTTCCCATATGTATTTCTCCGGACCTCCCTGCATCCTCGTTCTGGTTTGTCTTATTAGTTTACCCAGTTTAGGTTTCCAGTTTCATGTTTTGTCGCCACCGCTGTTTGTACTTACCCACCCCTGTTAATAAACACTCACCTGCACCAGAGCTGCTGCCTTTTGGGTCCTTCCTACATTCCACACGGCTTGCCCCGGCAATCCGTGACAGTACGAACCAGCCACCATGGACCCAGCAGCAGTAAATCCGTCCGAGGAGCTCCAGGACGACGTTACATATAACGTGGAGATTCTCCTCGGGCTGTGGCTTGAAAACCCTCCAGAGGAGCTTCGCCGCACCGTCGAAAGCCGGCTACAACGGCTCTTTTCCGGCCTGCCATGGCTTCTAAAATCGCTTCCTCCGACCATGCAGGCTTTTCTCCAGCACACACCTCACCTTCTCTCAGCCACTCCTGCCTCGCTGCCCGACTCGCCGGATGTGATCTTGCCCGGCCCGTCGGAGCCATCTGCGGGGAGGAAACGCCGATCGCGCCGCCGACGCGCCACCCCACAGCCGGACGTTCGGACTTCTAATTTACCGGCTGTGGTGAGTGAGGACTCTGTGTCTTTTCCAGACAACGTGACTGTTCATTCAGGGGCTGTGTTTTGTGTGGCGGATGTCAACGCAAGCTGCGTATCGCCTGTGCAGCTACCCTCAGTTCAGTTAGCTCCCCCGCAGCTACCCTCAGTTCAGTTAGCTCCCTCGCAGCCACCCTCAGCTCAGTTAGCTCCCTCGCAGCCACCCTCAGCTCAGTTAGCTCCCTCGCAGCCCCCCTCAGCTCAGTCTCCCGTGTCCCCCTCAGCTCAGTCTCCCGTGTCCCTTTCAGTTCAGTCTCCCGTGTCCCTTTCAGTTCAGGCCCCAGAGCCACCCGTGTCCCTTTCAGTTCAGGCCCCAGAGCCACCCGTGTCCCTTTCAGTTCAGGCCCCAGAGCCACCCGTGTCCCTTCCAGTGCCGCCTGTAGCGCAGGCCCCAGAGCCACCCGTGTCCCTTCCAGTGCCGCCTGTAGCGCAGGCCCCAGAGCCACCCGTGTCCCTTCCAGTGCCGCCTGTAGCGCAGGCCCCAGTAGCTCCAGTGCCGCCTGTAGCGCAGGTCCCAGTAGCTCCGGCTCCAGTATCCCCGGTTTCACTCATTCACTCCATGCAGGGAGAAAGTCTAATATCACCTCAAGGGGCTTTTCGCGGTTCAGCCGCCATTGGCACAGTTTGCCGCTCCAGGGCTTCCCCAGAGGCTAGGTCTCAGTCCCCAGCTGATTCTGGACCCCTGAAGTCTATGCAGCCACCTGAGAACTGCACCATGTCAGCGTTGCCTGGGCAGAGCCAGTGCTCAGTGCATTGCCAGTTGCCTTCGTGTTTGCCAGAAGACTCCATGACTGCTGGCTTAGTGTTGACTTCTGCTGGAGGGTCCGAGGGACCGCTCCGGCCTTTGTCTCTAGTCTCCGCTGGAGGGTCCGAGGGACCGCTCCGGCCTTTGTCTCTAGTCTCCGCTGGAGGGTCCAAGGGACCGCTCCGGCCTTTGTCTCTAGTCTCCGCTGGAGGGTCCGAGGGACCGCTCCGGCCTTCATCTCCTGTCTCCGCTGGAGGGTCCGAAGGACCGCTCCGGTTTTCGTCTCATGTCTCCGCTGGAGGGCCCGAGGAGCCCGTCCAGCTTCCTACCTCATCAGCTGGGGGGCCCGAGAAGCCCGTCCAGCCGCCTGCTGCAGCTTCATCATCCTCCTCGCCGGCTGCAGCTTCATCATCAGCCTCGTCTGGTCCAGCCTCAGAGCCTTCAGCCTCGCCTGGTCCAGCTTCATCCGAGTCTTCATCCTCGCCTGGTCTAGCTTCAGCTTCAGCTCCAGCCTCGCCTGGTCCAGTTTCATCCTCGCCTGGTCTAGCTTCAGCTTCAGCTCCAGCTTCGCCTGGTCCAATTTCATCCTCGCCTGGTTCGGCTTCAGCTTCGTCCTCGCCTGGCCCGGCTTCATCATCGTCCTCGCCTGGCCCGGCTTCATCATTGTCCTCGCCTGGCCCGGCTTCATCATCGTCCTCGCCTGGCCCGGCTTCATCATCTCCGCCTGCTGTGGCCTCAGCCTCGCCTGGCCCAGCCTCGTTTGGGTCTGGAGCTAAGCGGCCGTTTTCTAGACCGCTGGCTAGGCTACTGGCCGGCCACCATCGCCTGAGTGGCCGCCGTTGCCTTCCGCGCGGCCGGCCCCCGGACCGCCATCGCCTGAGAGGCCGCCGTTGCCTTCCGCACGGCCGGCCCCCGGACCCTCTTCGCCTGAGTGGCCGCCGTTGCCTTCCGCACGGCCGGCCCCCGGACCGCCATCGCCTGAGTGGCCGCCGTTGCCTTCCGCACGGCCGGCCCCCTGGACTGTTTGGGTTCCTGTGCTGTCGGCCCCCTGGCCGGCCCCCTGAACTCTTCTGTTTTGGACTCCTGTGCTGTCGGCCCCCTGGCCGGCCCCCTGGTCTTTTCTGTTTTGGACTCGGTTTTCCTGTGCTTTGGTGTGCTTTTCTTTTGGTTTTGGACTTGTGTTTTGTTTTTCTTTTTGTCTTCTGGCCTTCTGGTGCTCCTGTTTTGTTTTGCCTATAAAATGTGGTGGATTTATGTCTTTGGGCTTTTTGTTAGAAAGGCTATGTGTCAAAGTAACTCAATAAATTTGTAACTTGAATTTATATTTTCTGTCTAATGTTTTTACAAGTGTAATTATTTTGGGCACTTTTTTTTATATCAAATTCAAAACACAGTAGATTTGGATATTACAAGCATTTGTATTTAAAAATTTTGAGTTGTATTAGCTTAAAATGGTTAACATTTTGAAACTAAAAATTAATTCCTTAAAGTTACTTGAGCTAGATTTGTACTTGAAACTCAAAATATCAAGTAGAGAGTACCAAACCAAAAATGTGGATATAACATAAAAACATTTATCAATGGTACTTAAAAATATTTATCTAACGCTAATAAATAAAGTGTGTTTATTTAACTTTTATTTTTAAGTTTTAGTTACTTAAAATATTTTATGTAATCAGTTTCACCAAAAGTTTTGAGTAAAATTAACTTATTGGGTTTTACAGTGCAGTGATGAAGCACTTTGATTGCACTGAGTGCTTTCTTTTACATTTTCCTCATACGTCCCCTAACCACACCTCTTTTTTTTGTTTGATGGCAGATACTCCCTTCACCCTGGCCAAAAAGGCTAAAATGACCAAAGAAAAAGTGGAAAACAGTTAAGCATGATCAAATCAAATCACTTTTATTGTCACATCACATGTGCAGGTACACTGGTACAGTACATGTGAGTGAAATTCTTGTGTGCGAGCTTCACAAGCAACAGAGTTGTGCAAAATACAATAACATAAACAGGCAAAATATACGTATGGGCAGAAATCTGTGCCATCAGAAACTGAATTTGAATAAGTTCAATTTGAATTTGAATTGCTCAGATTGAATCTGAATTGTAACTTGAATAAATGCTTTTGAAAACTGAATTTGAATTAGTCTAATTTGAAATTGAATTTATGGTTTGAAAATGATCATCACTAAATTGAAATTGAATTTTATATTTTGAAAATGAATTCATTTGCTTTGAAACTGCATTTTATCCTTTAAAAATTCAGCTCTCGAATAATTTCAGTTTCACTTCTCACCATTCAGTTTCAGTTCTACAATTCAATTTCAGTTCCAAAATTCAGTTTTTTGGAACTTACATCCGGTTCCGGTTCAAGCGCAGATTAATAGAACTACGTTTTACTAGCGGACCGAAAGTGTTACTGACGGGAATCTACAGCGTCTTGAGCTGAATTAAGACTTCAGAAGTCATTCGTCATGTCGAATGACCAGCGGATAAACTCTCAGGTTGGTAATAAATGTATTACATGTATAAGAACAAGCGTCATGTTAACAAATGATAGCCGTAAGGTAACTTTTATGCTTATTGCAGCTGCTAGCTAAAAACGCTAATTTAACATAGTTTGCCCTGAATTCAGCTTTGACAAACAAATATGATCGACTGTTTCTAGTAGAATTACAAAGTTGTCATCTTGTACCCTCTCAGAGTACCCCCTCTGTATGCTTGCAGAGACCCCTACAGTAGGGAAACATGCAAAACGGTGTCCAAACCTTTGTATTTTAGCTTTATTTATGTCTTACACAGCATCCCAACTCTTTAGCTAACTTAATAACTTTAGCTAAAGTGAATAGTTAGTCTAATTCATTAGTGCAGCATTACTGGATCACCTCTCTTTTCTGGATTTCTGGATGTGTATACTAAATGTTTTTCTACGTGTGTGTGTGTGTGTGTGTGTGTGTGTGTGTGTGTGTGTGTGTGTGTGTGTGTGTGTGTGTGTATATGCATATTTTACAGATTAAATAGAGTAAACAATAAAATAAAATATATAAAAATATACAGAGTTGAGACATGTGCAAAACAGTGGCATTACTGTACAGTATGGAGTGCAAAATGTTGAAGTTCCAGTAGTGAAGGTGAGGTGTCTATGACGTGTTCAGCAGTCTGATGGCCTGATGGAAAAAGCTGTCTCTCAGTCTGCTGGTACGGGACCGGATGCTGCAGAACCTCCTTCCTGATGGAAGTAGTCTGAACAGTTTATGGCTGGGGTGACTGGAGTCCTTGATGATCCTCCCCGCTTTCCTCAGGCACCGCTTCCTGTAGGTGTCTTGGAGGGAGGGAAGCTCACCTCCAATTATCCGTTCAGAGCACCGCACTACTCGCTGGAGAGCTTTGCGGTTGTAGGCGGTGCGGTTGCCATACCAGGTGGTGATGCATCCAGTGAGGATGCTCTCAATGGCACAGCGATAGAAGGTCCTGAGGATGCGGGGGTTCATGCCAAATCTTTTCAGTCTCCTGAGAAAGAAGAGGCGCTGCTGTGCCTTCTTCACTGTTTTGTTTGTGTGTACTGACCACGTAAGATCCTCAGCCAGATGTATCCCAAGGAACCGGAAGCTGCTCACTCTCTCCACAGCAGCGCCGTTGATGGTGATGGGGGTGTGTACTTCTCTGCACCTCCAGAAGTCCACTATCAACTCTGTCTTTGCGACGTTGAGTGTGAGATGGTTGTCTTGACACCAGTGGGTCAGGGCGCTGACCTCCTCCCTGTAGGCCGTCTCATCACCGTTGGTGATAAGACCCACCACTGTAGTGTCGTCCGCAAACTTCACAATGATGTTGGAGTTGTTAGTGGCCGTGCAGTCGTAGGTGTAGAGTGAGTACAGGAGAGGGCTCAGTACACACCCCTGTGGAGCACCAGTGTTCAGTGTGATGGGGGATGAGGTGATGCTGCCCAGTCTGACCACTTGGCGTCTGTCAGACAGGAAGCTAAGGATCCAGCTGCAGAGGGAGCTGCTCAGTCCTAGATCCTGCAGTTTCCTGTCCAGCTTCGAGGGAACGATAGTATTGAATGCTGAGCTGTAATCTACAAACAGCATTCTCACATACGTGTCTCTCTTCTCCAGGTGTGACAGGGCAGTATGTAGTGTCAGGGCTATGGCATCATCAGTGGACCTGTTGTGGCGGTATGCGAACTGTAGAGGGTCCAGTGAGTCGGGTAGTGCAGAGCGGATGAAGTCCCTGACCAGCTTCTCGAAGCATTTGCTTATGATGGGGGTCAGGGCTACAGGTCACCAGTCGTTCAATGAGGAGATGGTGGAGGATTTGGGTACAGGGATGATGGTGGCCATTTTGAAGCAGGCTGGGACTACAGACAGAGAGAGGGAAAGGTTGAAGATCTGTGTGAACACTCCAGCCAGCTGAGCCGTGCATGACTTGAGGACGTGGCCGGGAATCCCGTCCGGACCAGTAGCTTTGTGTGCGTTCACCTTCCTGAGGCACTTCCGCACATCCTCCTCAGACACAGTGTGCGCACTGACGTCATCCGCGGTGCGCACACTGTCCGGTCTCATGGTGTTCGCTGTTTCAAATCTAGCGTAGAATACGTTTAGATCCTCACACAGAGAGTCTGCGGTGTGCTGGTTTTCCCTCTAAAGTCTGCGATCGTGTTTAGTCCCTGCCACATCCTCCGAGGGTTGTCAAACTGTTGCTCGACCCTGTCCCTGTACTCACGTTTGGCTGCTTTGATCATCTTCCGGAGTTGGTAATGTGCGTGTTTGTATTCTGATGTGTTTGCGGAGGCAAAGGCGGTGCGCCGTGCCGCACGAACATCTCCGTTAATCCAGGGTTTTTGATTTGGGAAGGATTTAACTGTTCTGGATGGGACAACATCTCCCACGCATTTCCTGATAAATCCGCGGACTGAGTCTGTGTACTCATCAATGTCCCTAGCAGCCACGTGAAACATTTCCCAGTGAGAGGCTTTTGGACAAAGTTTGTGTTTTTTCCATTGTTTAAGCACTGCTTCCAGCCAAGAGTGATGCCAAATATGCCCTATAGCTGCAGAAAAGGCTAACATTGTTATCTTTTTACAAAAAAAAAAATCAGCTGAACATGAAAGGTTTTTGGACCAATTTTGTGTTCTCCATTCTTTAAGCACCGGTTTGAGCACCGTTTAAGCACCGGCACCGTTTCAAAAGTACCGGTTTGGCACCGGTATCGGATAAAACCTAAACGATACCCATCCCTACTTACGAGGACATCATACTGCCACTGTCCTATTAAAATTTAAAACAAATGTCCTCATGTGTGGATCTCATTTTTCTCAGAAACAAATAAACCAGGTAAAAAAAAAAAAAACCAGGTAATTCTTTGTTTTTACATTCATCAGGTCCCAATCAGCCCAAATAGCAAAGAGAAATTAAAAATGCATGCCATGAAAGAGTTTGAGTCTTAGGAGGTTAAAATGTTTTGACTACTGAAACACTCACAGCAGTTACACATAAGCAATGATAAGTTTAGCAATTCCAAGAAGAAGTCTGGGCTTGGGAGAGCCCGAGTGCCCTGCAGGGACTTTCCCTGCCGGATACACGATGGACGGGTGGCAGAAATGGAGGGTCATGTGCCTGGCAGGACTGTCGATCGAGGACGCTGAAGATATCTACCTATTCGGAACCATGATAACAGGGTTCTTGCTGATCGGAGCTGGCTTGGCCCTGGCTTATTGAAGAGTTAAGAAAGCGGGGGGGGTATCAGACTAGCTTAAATATTGCAAAACTAGTACTTCACATTACTCTTCAGTTGTTTTTCTGACAAAGTGCCACTTCAAAGAGTGCTTGCACTAATATTAAATTACTTTTTGCTGCCATCTCAGTAACTGTAGCTGTTGACTAATCAAGCAGTACTTGATATTGACAAAATAATGCCTGGACACAAAAATGTAAGTACTTGTGGGACTGATAATAATGCCGATGAAATGGAGGGTTTTTGAGCTAATTTGCTGAACTTCATTCAGCTGAGCTGTGTGCCATGCTCAAGGAGTTTCACCCAAATAATCCATCTGCTGCCTGAGAACTTGGACAGCCTGAATTCTTTCAGATTGTTTTTTTACGTGTGTCTGTACACTAGATCTACGACAGGTATTTGTGTGTATTTTCCCCAAATCTAGATGATGTATAAACTTATTTTATTAATTTATCAAAACTATAAACCTCAACCTCAATAGAGCGACAGGAGTGCATCGTTAGAGAGAACCGAATGATACAGGTGTCCGATTAAATGTTTGTTTAATGCTTAGTACTCAGTCAACATTCAGAATAATTATTTTTAGACAGACATTATTTTAGAAACTTTAAGCTTTCATTGCTGAATAATTAAATCTGCTACATGTTTGGATCAGTGTTCAATCATCCAAGTAACAGAGAATTTACAGCTACATTAAATTTGAAAGTATTATCTGCAACTCAACAAATCAACATTAGTGTTTGCATAAGGTTGAGAATAAATGTTTAAACTATCAAAGTAATCCCTTTTCAAAGATACCACTTAACACTGACCCATCAAAATGGCCCCTAATTCACAGGATGAACCATTGTTTTATCTACAAAACAGAAAAATTAACAACCAATTATAACCTGCGAGTAACACTCTGGAGGCTCTGTGGTAGTTTGGAGCTGCATTTTGGCCCCTGCTGTTGAGGATATTTTCAAAATTGATGGAATTATGAACCTAGAAAAGCACCCTCAGATTTGGGTTCACCGTGCAATACCATGTGGAAAGCATTTGAATGATAATAGCTTAATTTGGCAGTGTGTTTGGGATCATAGCCATGCTGCAAGTGTTGTAAAAGCAACCCTGGCACTATGACAACCAACATCCAAAGAAGAGCTTTGAATGTCCTTCAAGAAGCCTGGAGAACTGTTCCTGAAAACTACTTAAAGAAATTATTTTTAAAAAGCTGCCTAACAGAGTTCAGGCTGCTGTTCATACCAAACAGACTTTTGCACAGTTCATAAGGGTTTCAGCTCCCCTGCAAGACCAGAAGACCAGGTCCACTCTGGTAAACGATGAAGCTCACTGTATACTGCACACTATAAATGTACTTACAAGTACTCCTCTGTAAGTGGTGTGTAGTAATTTCCTTACTATGATTTCTTTCTGAATTATAAAATGTGGACACTCTCTGTATCTCTACGTCTACAGACACAGTCTTTCTGCTGCTTTCAGGACACTTTGTACATGCTCAGTGGAGCATGATGCCTTTTTTGTCACAGATTTCTCCCACTCTCTGTTTCCTCTTCCTTTTGTTTGTATCAATCTTTGCCTCTATTCTGTGCTCTTGATGTCCTTTCCTGTTTCATTTCTCTCTAAATACATCTCATTCTCATCTGACTTCCTCTTCCTCTTTACGCAGTCTCAGCTTGTCAGAAAAGGGTCTATCATTACTCTCTCCTCCCTCCCTAAATATCCCCTCATCCCATACTTGATCAAGCAGGATGACAGAAAGGGTGGAGGCTCGAAAAGAGTGGGATTGGAGAGAAGGGAGGTGGATGGGAAAGCTAAGGGGGAGAGTGAGAGAAGCTCAGACATTTTAATGCAAACTAACGGCATTAATCTGGAGAGAGCTACAGCTCTCCAAGTGATCTATGCTGAGTTTACAGGAACTTGCTTGAAAGCTCACACACACACACACACACACACACACACACACACACACACACACACACACACACACACACACACATCATTTTCAGAGAGCTTGTGGTCCATCACACAGTAGCTGACAAACATAACTCAACCCTGGGGACCTGAGGTAAACAAGATGGTCGAGCTTGATTTCCCTTCGTGTCACGCGTGTCTTCTGACATGTTTCATCATCGATGTTTTATTTTACAATTTGCCTGAAGAGCAACAATAATCTGTTAAAGTTGTTCAAGGCCTCACATGTGTAGTAGATATATTTTGTGTGTGTGTCTTATATGATGACATTTGTGTACACGCTGCCCTGAGACACTTTGTGATTCTCCTAGAAATACATGTCTTTTCATCATAAATTAACAGGGCTGCTATTATTTTAGTTTAATAACACGTGCAGATTTCATACAACTTTTTCTGTACTTTGCCAGCACAGTGCCATTTAATTGGGACATTTCGGGCACAGCATGTAACACTGTTGCATAGTGGAAGAAGTTATTTTGGTTCTAGAACTAAAAGCTCTATTAATTCAGCCCTTAAAAAATGTTAGGTGAGTCATTATTGTAGCACTTCTCCAGCTCGGGTTAATATGAAACTCTGAGAGTCTATCCATCAGTCCAAATGACTGCAAAACAAAATATTTGTAAGATAAAGGTACCAGCTTGTGTACACATATTTCAGAGGACAAGTTAAATACAACTTACAAGGTGTGTTTGATAAGAAAGATCCAATCAAGTGAGCTGTTAAGCACAGGCAAGAGCCAAAGAATACAAGCACAGATAAGCAAGCAAAACTTTATTTATATAGTGTTTTTCAATCCAGGCTTTTGCACAACGCTGCACAGACTGTGAGCGTATAATAAAGCTGCAATCATAAAACTGTGTGGGTAGTATAAAGTTACATATGAGCATTACAGAAACAACTGTTAATTGGCACTATTATTAATTGATATGCAAAGTCAGTAAAATAAGGTTTTAACAGCTAATGATCACAAAGAAAGAAAAACAAATGGATCAAAATCATTAATTAAATAGCTAAGAAAACAGATTGTATGTAAATAACATATTTAACATGTATATAAAACGACAGACTGTGCATAAAAGATGGACATAGCCAGATGAAGCTGGGCATTGAGCCAAATATAACCATCACCATCTTGTTGTTTTGAACCGCCCCACCTTAAATATTCAGACTCCTTTCATTTTGAAGTCTTGGGTGCTCAGTACTTTAAAATTCATTCACATCTGGTGAATCAGTAACTGCAGAGTTCCAAACCTCCCTGTCAAAACTTTTACTTACTTAACTTACTCGCACGAGGTCATGCAAATTGTTTTATAAAGTGGTAAAAGGTTTGTAACTTTTCATGCATTAGAGGACATGAGTGTGAAAGTCATATTCAGTGTTTTCTGTGTTAATTTTTAAGCATTATCACTGATTATTCTTTAGATTTTCTGGGAACCTATCTGTCTGGTGTCATTCCTTTGGAAAAACAACCACTGGAAAGGCCCTTACTGACAGGTGTTGGCTCCACTATTCTTAAACAAAAACACTTAAAACACACTGTAGTTTTTTTCATCAGAATTTCTGCCAAGCACAGAGTTGTAGACAACCACATGCTGGCAGACAACAGAGGGAACAGCACGCTGAACTAACAATACCGTAACAGTGTGTGCAAAAGCCATCGCAGTAACAAAAGTTGAAAACAAAGACGACATTAATAGATATGACACAGTGAGAAGAGGTCTTGGGTCTGGGAGATATTTTCTAAGCCAAAATGAGAATGTCCAAGTTTATTGGCCACTGTTGTGAGCAGATCTGTCATAAAGTGAACTGCGGATAAAGAGAAAATTGTAGCTCTTGATGGCTGCCTAAGTCTTGGTCAGCAAAATGTTTTGCCTGAGGGAGAGTAGTAGGGAGAGAGAGTAAGGTTATGGGGAGAAATTGTGCTTAGAATGAAGTTTCTACTGATGCTCATGATTCCTTTAAAAGTTTTGAGGTTATTGTTATAGCCGGGGTAGAGAGCTAATAACGATGAAGTGAGTGTGTGGACTGGATGTGTGTGTGTGGAAGACCGGGAGTGCAGGGTAAGAGAATTATTTTTTGTTGTTCAGAAAGTTTTTTTCCCCCTGAATCGCTTTCCACACCTTTCAAGTTGTTCAAATAGATCCCGTGTTAAGCTCATCATTCTCAAAGCTCTGTAGCCAGGATATTACCTGCCTGTACCACAGACAGAATTTACAGACAAATATAGGAACAAGTGTGGATAAGACTGATACAACTATAACTCTACTGTTACAGTTCAATAGGATGTAAGAGTAGGATGACAGTTTGCATATTAATGACCATGAAACAGAAGAAACTGGTGCTATTGTCAGTCATTATGCTGATGTACATTTTATATGGTTGTTGAAAACTGCAGTCAACTGATACTGAAGAAGTCACTTGGATGAGTGAAGAAATGTTTCTCCCACTGAAAACATCTCAATGAACTTTTTTGGACTTGGCAAGAGCAGATAGACCACAGTCCCACCCTGCATCTAGGACTGATGGAGGGTCTAATTGTCTAGTTCCTAGTGGCTGGACCTCATCCAGTGAGGCCCGAAAGGGCTCATCCTGATGGGTCAACCCATCAGTGAGCCAGCCACCTTAGTCATAAGGCTCCAGTGCCTTAGGGATCCAATCTGAATGGCCTTAAGGAGATAAAATAAAGGAACCAGTGTATGAGGCTGAGAGATATCAGCTAGATATACTCGGGTTCATCCAATTCAATTCAATTCAATTCAATTTTATTTATATAGCGCCAAATCACAACAAAAGTCGCCTCAAGGCGCTTCATAGATACAGAGAAAAACCCAACAATCATATGACCCCCTATGAGCAAGCACTTTGGCGACAGTGGGAAGGAAAAACTCCCTTTTAACAGGAAGAAACCTCCGGCAGAACCAGGCTCAGGGAGGGGCAGCCATCTGCTGCGACCGGTTGGGGTGAGAGAAGGAAGACAGGATAAAAGACATGCTGTGGAAGAGAGACAGAGGTTAATAACAGATATGATTCAATGCAGAGAGGTCTGTTAAGACATAGTGAGTGAGAAAGGTGACTGGAAAGGAAAAACTCAATGCATCATGGGAATCCCCCGGCAGCCTATGTCTATTGCAGCATAACTAAGGGAGGATTCAGGATCACCTGGTCCAGCCCTAACTATATGCTTTAGCAAAAAGGAAAGTTTTAAGCCTAATCTTGAAAGTAGAGATAGTGTCTGTCTCCCGAATCCAAACTGGAAGCTGGTTCCACAGAAGAGGGGCCTGAAAACTGAAGGCTCTCCCTCCCATTTTACTTTTAAATACTCTAGGAACAACAAGTAAGCCTGCAGCGTGAGAGCGAAGTGCTCTAATAGGGTGATATGGTACTACAAGGTTATTAAGAGAAGATGGGGCCTGATTATTTAAGACCTTGTATGTGAGGAGCAGTGTAGCCCATCTAGAAAAAAAGAGCAGTGGAAAGTAGTTTTTTTTTTCATGTATAATGTAAAGAATTTAGTCATTTCTTTTTTCTTTTATGTTTAAAGGAAGATGTGGACCAATAAGATTATCTGTTGTCATTTAACTTGGCCAATCAGCAATGAGCTCCCAGTGACCCTTGCTGTTGACCTTGATCACATGATTTCCTGTGTTGCCATTTCGTTCCTGTTCATATAATGCCATGTGCCAGAGAAACTAATGTTCCCGAAGTCGAATCGCTAGGAGTTAAAAGCAAGTCTGTTGCAGTTGTTTTTGGTTGTTCAGAGTTTCACCCTGTCAACGGTGAGTACGAAAAGTGGGGAAAACCTAATTTGTTAAGGATAAAAAGGGCAGACTTAACGGGACGGCGAGTCCGCTAGCCGCTAAGCTAACTGCTAGCGCTCACGCTAGCAGAATTTGACTGTGTTCTGTGTGTGAAATGGCTAGTGACTGCAATCATATTACGTTTAAGAAAAAAAACAAAAGAAATGGTGCTAATCAGTTTTATGTTTAACAAGTTAATCCAATTGTACGCCGATTCTCAGATTTTCAGTTGTGTTCTTTGAGTTGGTTATAATGCACAAGTCTGGTGAGCTACTGTGAGTTGCTGACTGCAGCTACAGTGTTAACTATAGAAGCTGTGTTTTTTTTTGAGAACATTGTCAGCCGTCAGGTTGATAAAATTATAGCTCATCTAAGAGGATATGATGCTGCAGTGATATAATTTTGTTGTACAACAGAGCTAGCTGAATTAAGATATAGAGTTACACTAATACTTATTGTTCATTTTTGAATGTTTTAAGTAAGTGTGGCTGTTTCACAACGGTGAATGTGACTATATGGACCTGTGACCTGTTTATAGGTCAGGTTTTTTTTTGTTATCTGGTAAAAGGATGACTCGACAGACGGACCCATTCTGAAGCAAGCCCCATCGAGGAGCAGTGATTCCACAGTTCCAGTTAACTGGATGGCGAGCCAAACCCGAAATTGAAAAGGATTTGCCAAGGTTTTATTGAAGCCAAAGTTTCGTTCCCATTGAAGCTTCAGATACCTGCAGGACTACGAACTTTCTTCCTTCATCGGAGTGTGGTAGGACAAACATTAAACAAACTGAACGGGCCCCAACGATCCATCAGTTATCAGACATTATCCACTCATATAATTGACTCAGAGAAGGCTGTATGCGCGCACTTTTATTTAGTTTGTTATTTTGGGGGAAATATTTTGTATTTTATTTTATTGTTTTTTTCATTACATTGTTGCAGCTGCTGTGTGTCAAATATAACAAATTTGTGAACAGTATATTGTGGTGTGGTCTCTTCTTATTGGTGTTTATACCTTGGGCTCCTGCCGATCCTAGATCTTCTGATACTGGCTAGTGGGAGTTCGGTCATTCTTAATAATAATTCACAAGTTGGGTTACATAAGTGGCGAGCCAGCCAGGAGCCTAAGAATTTTTAAACATCAGTAATGAGAAATTGTGTCTGACATGGATTTTGTCCAGCGCTCAGGTGTAAAAATTCCCAATGCAGTTATTGTGAGTGGGATCACGAAATCAGAGAAAGATGAAGAAGTTTTAGAGTTTTTGAAAAAGTATGGTGGTGTTAAAACCCTTTTGCCAGTGGATGATGCTACCTCAGAGTTTCATCAAAACCTGATTGTTGAGTACTCAAGTGGCTCAGCTGTAGAAGCTTTAGAGCCTCTTATGCCATACAAGTATGTTGCAGAGGGTGAACCAAATGTCTCTTACTGTGTGAGGGCCTTGGCAAGCGTTTACACTGCTAAGGTGGGTGAAGGTGTCACGAAGTCATACTTGGCTGAATTAAAGGGCTTGGCTAAGCTCAGTGGCAAAACCTATGAGGAAGTATTGAAAGAGATGATATCACAAATCTGTGAGACAACTGAGAATACAGATGAGGCATCTTCTGTCTTACATGATAGCATTGTTGATGAGACACCAATACCACAGCCCCAGTTGCTTTCAGGTCCCTCAAGGGTAAGCAGTGACCAAGGTGTCTTAACTCCAGTTCCACCCTTGCGTGTACAGAAGCCTTCAATAGTGATTAGTGATGTAAATCCCCCTGAAGTTCAGAAGGTCGTTGTTGAGCATATTTTAAGGAAGGATGACATTGGATCACAGATCCATTCTTCAATGCGCATCCGTTCCTTCTCAGGGAAAACTCCCAGGCCTAACAATGAGACAGACTATGAGACTTGGCGCTCACACATTGAGCTGCTTTTAAGTGACCCCAGTATGACCCATCTGCAGGTGTCCAGGAAGATTTTAGAGAATTTGCTTCCACCTGCAGTTGATGTGGTGAAGTGCTTGAGTCCCAGCGCACCCCCAGTAGCCTATCTGCAGTTGCTCGATTCAGCCTTCGGCGCTGTAGAGGATGGTGAGGAGCTTTTTGCTCAGTTCATGAATACCCTTCAGGACCCAGGCGAGAAACCATCAGCTTTCCTCCATCGTTTACAGCTAGCACTAAATTTAGCAGTAAAAAGGGGGGGTATTCCACCTGATGATGTAGACAAACATCTCCTCAAGCAGTTTTGTAGGGGGTGTTGGGATAGTGGATTGCTCTCCAGTCTGCAACTTGAACACAAGAAAAACTGTCCACCGTCATTTTCAGAGCTCTTGCTAATGTTGCGTACCGAAGAAGATAGACAAGCTGCAAAGGTTGATAGGATGAAAAAGCACATTGGTTCATCAAAACGAGTATCTGTCCATGCTCAGAGTTCCTGTGTTTGTGCAGGCGTAAGAGAAAGCCCACAGTGTGGTCCGAAAGCTATTGAGGAACTTCAAAAGCAGATAGCTAGCTTGCAGAGTCAGCTAGCCTCATTTGCATCACAGGAAAAGCTAAGTGAGCGTGCCAACAAGAAACCGGTTAAAAAGACAACCTGTAAATCGAAAATGGACAACACACATCAAGAAGTGCATCGATTAGCCGGAGTAAAACAGACAGGCAGGCCCAGGCCTTGGTATTGTTTTCACTGTGGGGAAGATGGGCATATTGCCACTTCTTGTACAAACCCTGCAAATTCTGCACTAGTTATTGAAAAGAAGAAGCAGTTGGAGAGGAGGCAGCACGCGTGGGAAAGTCAAAGTTGTCCCAGCGACTCCAGTTCACCTTTAAACTAGATCCAGTCTCTGTTGTGGGACAGACAGAGGCTGAAGAACATGCGCAGCGTCCCACAGACGTAAAGATTGTCAGCAAAGCAGGCAAGTGTGTGGATCTAGAGCACTCCAGTAGTGAAAAGCAATCCTTCAGGCTTCCAAAGGGTCTGATTGGTACCAGGAGCACTGCTGAAGTGATAATTGAAGGTAAAACATTTAGTTGTCTGCTAGATACCGGCTCGCAAGTGACTACTATCCCCCAATCCTTTTATGAACAACACATGTCAGTGCAGGACATCAAGCCTCTCTATGACCTCTTGGAGGTTGAAGGGGCGAATGGACAGGCTGTACCTTATTCGGGCTACATTGAAACTACTGTCACTTTTCCAAAAGAATTTCTTGGTATGTCTATTGAGGTGCCCACATTAGCTCTCATAGTTCCTGACGTTCGAGCTACCTCAGGGTCCTACTTACTCATAGGGACAAATACACTTGATGTGTTGTATGACATTTATTGCGAAGCTAATCCAGGAGATCCCAAGACATTTCCTCACGGCTACAAAGCGGTCATTAAGGTGCTTGAACTCAGACACAATCAGCCTAACGTCAGTCACCATGGTGTTGTAAAACTGAAGGGCAGAATCTCTCAGGTTGTCCCAGCAGGGGCCACAGTGGTTTTGGAGGGTGTCTCTACTGCCAGCGGTCTTCAGCATGAACAATCAGTTGTTGTTGAGCAGCCTTCCAGTTCCTCTCTACCTGGTGGTCTGCTAGTGAACACTTGTCTGGTTGACCTGTCCAAACAACGACCCTTTAGGCTTCCAGTTGTGATTACCAACCAATCTGAACATGACATTGTCATTCCTGCTAAATGTCAAATTGCTGACATTAGCGCTTACCAATGTATTTTGTCAAAGGAGCAGAGTGTGGTTAACTTGCAAAAGGCAGATCTCACTCAAGAGGCCAATTGTAACTTCAACTTTGGAGAGTCCCCAATCCCTCCCGAGTGGAAGGGTCGTATCACATGACTCCTTAACAACATGCCAGATGTATTTGCGCAACATGACTTGGACTTTGGAAGAACCGACAAGGTGACTCACCACATCAAGCTCTCAGACGAGGCTCCTTTCAAACACCGTGCTCGTCCGCTACACCCTCAAGACATTGAGGCTGTCCGTAGGCACATTCAAGAGCTTCTTGATACAGGTGTAATCAGAGAGTCCGAGTCTCCCTTCTCTTCGCCCATTGTGGTAGTCCGTAAAAAGAATGGCCAGGTCCGGTTGTGCATAGACTACAGAAAACTCAACCTTCAGACAATAAAGGATGCTTACACGCTTCCTAAGCTTGAAGACACCTTCGCGGCTCTCTCTGGTTCCCAGTGGTTTTCTGTGCTTGACCTAAAGTCTGGATATTATCAAATCGAGGTAGATGAAGTGGATAAACCCAAGACGGCCTTTGTCTGCCCTTTGGGCTTCTGGGAATTTAACCGCATGCCGCAAGGCCTGACAAATGCGCCAAGCACATTCCAAAGATTAATGGAGAAGTGCATGGGGGATATGCATTTGAAAGAGGTGCTAGTTTTCCTCGACGACTTGATAGTGTTCTCAAAGACCCTGGAAGAACATGAAACAAGGTTGTTGGAGGTGCTCACTCGGTTGAGAGAGTTTGGATTAAAGTTATCACCTGAAAAGTGTGTGTTTTTCCAGACCTCAGTGCGGTACCTGGGACACATAGTGTCCAGAAATGGAGTTGAGACAGATCCAGAGAAAATCTCTGCCCTTCGTACTTGGCCAGTTCCTCAGACCCTCAGGGAATTGCGATCTTTTCTTGGGTTCGCTGGCTATTATCGAAGGTTCGTAAAAGACTATTCCAGCATTGTGAAGCCCCTCAATGATCTGACTCAGGGCTATCCTCAATCAACCAAAAGGGGTAGATCAAGAGACAGCCAAGAGCATTATCACCATCCCAAAGAGCCGTTTGGGAACCGTTGGACATCAGCTTGCCAGCAGGCATTTGAGTCAGTTATTGAAAAGCTGACAACTGCCCCTGTCCTAGGGTTCGCTGACCCTCAAAAGCCTTATGTGCTCCACACTGATGCTAGCACTACAGGCCTTGGTGCTGTCTTGTACCAGGAGCAGGAAGGGCAGTTACGTGTCATAGCCTATGCAAGCAGAGGGCTGTCGCATAGCGAGTCTCGATACCCAGCGCACAAATTAGAGTTTTTGGCGCTTAAGTGGTCAGTAACAGAAAAGTTTAGTGACTACCTATATGGGAATCACTTTACTGTTGTCACTGATAGCAATCCCTTGACGTACATATTGACGACTGCAAAACTTGATGCAACGAGCTACAGATGGCTCGCAGCTTTGTCTACGTTCACATTCAAGCTGCTGTATCGTCCTGGGAAGCAAAACTGGGATGCGGATGGGTTATCCCGTAGACCCCACGGAGCTCTTGTGGATGATCTGAAATCCCAGAAAGAGAGGGAGCGCATTTTCCAGTTCACTCAGGGTCATCTCGCTGATCTTGAAAATCTCGAGGAAGCCAACCAAGCGGTTGTGAAAGCCATTTGTGAAAGACAGTCAGTGTATAGCGCCAGCTCTGTTAATCCGAGTTTGGATGGCTGTGTTACTCTTGTTGAAACTCTTGCTATGTCCTCTGATGCTGTGCCTGACTGCTATGGACAAGAAGATGAGTTTGGAGGATTGCCTGTTATTCCTCAACTGACTGAGGCTGAGTTGATGGATAAACAGAGAGCTGACCAATGTCTAAGGCATGTCATATCCCAACTTGAGCATGGGGTAAGCCCACCGCCTACTTTAAGGGGTGAACTTCCAGATCTTCCACTCCTACTTCGAGAGGTTGGTCGGTTTCAGCTTATAAATGGCATCTTATACCGGAGACGCCAGCTCGGGTCTCGGGTATCTCACCAGCTAGTACTGCCCCCAGAGCTCAGAGAGACTGTTTTGAGCAGTCTGCATGACCATATAGGTCATATGGGCATTGAGCGCACATTAGATCTCGTTAGGGCCAGATTCTATTGGCCCAGAATGGCCTTGGATGTAGAGAGGAAAATAAAGACCTGTGGTAGATGTGTGCGCAGAAAGGCGTTGCCTGACAGAGCTGCACCGTTAGTCAACATCAGTACCACAAGGCCACTGGAACTGGTTTGTATGGACTTCCTCTCTCTCGAACCAGACAAAAGTGGAGCTAAAGACATCCTTGTGATCACTGATCACTTTACTAAGTATGCAATTGCTATACCAACATGCAATCAAAAGGCTCGCACAGTAGCTAAGTGCCTATGGGACAATTTTATTGTGCATTACGGGTTCCCAGAAAAGTTGCACAGTGATCAGGGACCTGATTTTGAGTCTCGCACAATAAAAGAGCTCTGTCAGATGGCTGGCATACAGAAGGTTAGAACTACTCCCTACCATCCCAGAGGAAATCCAGTGGAGCGGTTCAATCGCACATTGCTGGACATGCTAGGCACTCTTCAAAACAAAGACAAGTCTCACTGGCGTGATTTTGTGAAGCCCCTTGTTCATGCTTATAATTGCACCAGGAATGAGGTGACTGGATTTGCACCGTACGAGCTTATGTTCGGTCGCCAGCCTCGCCTGCCGGTGGATTTGGCTTTTGGGCTGCCGGTGAAAGAGGAGCAACAGATTTCACACTCACAGTACGTGCAAAATCTGAAATCCCACTTACAAGAGAGTTACAAGGTAGCTACTGGAAATGCTGCCAAGATAGCAGAAAAGAATAAATCCAGATTTGACAGGCGTGTGACTATTTCAGATCTGGAGGTAGGGGACAGAGTATTAGTCAGAAATGTCCGCATTCGTGGAAAAAACAAGATTGCAGACAAGTGGGAGGCAGCCATCTACATAGTCGTAAGCAGAGCAGGATCCCTTCCAGTGTATACTGTGAGACCTGAGAAGAAAGATGGTCCACTGCGGACATTGCATAGGGACCTATTACTCCCTTGTGGCTATCTCCCCAACGAGAGTAGTGACAAGCCTGTAGGGCAGACACAAAGACGCAGGCCAGCAACACGTCTCAGTCCAGTTGCAGACTCCGATCAATTCTCAGAGGCTGAGGATGAGATTTTCCCCAATTACTGGTTCAGAGACGCCCCCAGTTCTGAGATACCTACGGTCACCATTCATCAAGAAACGCACCCTTATTTATCAGTGTCTTCTGGGGAAGATGCACAACTTCCAGAATTTTGTCCCTCAGTTAAAGGTTCTACTGCTCGATATCCAAGCTGCAATCCACAGACTGACCAGTTATGTAACTTACCTGTTGACAGTCCAGATTCAGCAACTGAGAGTCACTGTCATGACACAGAAATCGTGTGCGATGACCAAAATCCACCAGCAGAGATGGAGACCGAAAGGATTGCACCTGGAAGTGATTGTCATGACTTGAATCCCGGGTTATCTTCTCTTGCTCCAAACCTGTCTACGGATGTTGAGGCGGCAGGTCGAACTGAAATGGGATTGTCAAATGAGTCACCAACAGATGAATCTCCTGAAGAGCTCTCAGTAGACCAGACACTGATTGGAAGCCAAGACCAACCTGGTTCTGCTAGACGATCAAATAGGGAGCGAGAACCGCCTAAACGCCTTCAGTATGTGAAACTTGGGCATCCACTTATAGCGGTGGTGCAATCTCTGTTCCAGGGTTTAACCACGGCTTTTACAGACATTTTGGATGAGGGTTATCACCCATTAGATTGCCCTGTCCAGACCCATCAGACAGTAATTACCCAACCATTGCCATGCAACGGGGCGTGCATGAGTTCAGTGGGGGAGGTTGTAGCCCATCTAGAAAAAAAGAGCAGTGGAAAGTAGTTTTTTTTTTCATGTATAATGTAAAGAATTTAGTCATTTCTTTTTTCTTTTATGTTTAAAGGAAGATGTGGACCAATAAGATTATCTGTTGTCATTTAACTTGGCCAATCAGCAATGAGCTCCCAGTGACCCTTGCTGTTGACCTTGATCACATGATTTCCTGTGTTGCCATTTCGTTCCTGTTCATATAATGCCATGTGCCAGAGAAACTAATGTTCCCGAAGTCGAATCGCTAGGAGTTAAAAGCAAGTCTGCTGCAGTTGTTTTTGGTTGTTCAGAGTTTCACCCTGTCAACGGTGAGTACGAAAAGTGGGGAAAACCTAATTTGTTAAGGATAAAAAGGGCAGACTTAACGGGACGGCGAGTCCGCTAGCCGCTAAGCTAACTGCTAGCGCTCACGCTAGCAGAATTTGACTGTGTTCTGTGTGTGAAATGGCTAGTGACTGCAATCATATTACGTTTAAGAAAAAAAACAAAAGAAATGGTGCTAATCAGTTTTATGTTTAACAAGTTAATCCAATTGTACGCCGATTCTCAGATTTTCAGTTGTGTTCTTTGAGTTGGTTATAATGCACAAGTCTGGTGAGCTACTGTGAGTTGCTGACTGCAGCTACAGTGTTAACTATAGAAGCTGTGTTTTTTTTTTGAGAACATTGTCAGCCGTCAGGTTGATAAAATTATAGCTCATCTAAGAGGATATGATGCTGCAGTGATATAATTTTGTTGTACAACAGAGCTAGCTGAATTAAGATATAGAGTTACACTAATACTTATTGTTCATTTTTGAATGTTTTAAGTAAGTGTGGCTGTTTCACAACGGTGAATGTGACTATATGGACCTGTGACCTGTTTATAGGTCAGGTTTTTTTTTGTTATCTGGTAAAAGGATGACTCGACAGACGGACCCAGTCTGAAGCAAGCCCCATCGAGGAGCAGTGATTCCACAGTTCCAGTTAACTGGATGGCGAGCCAAACCCGAAATTGAAAAGGATTTGCCAAGGTTTTATTGAAGCCAAAGTTTCGTTCCCATTGAAGCTTCAGATACCTGCAGGACTACGAACTTTCTTCCTTCATCGGAGTGTGGTAGGACAAACATTAAACAAACTGAACGGGCCCCAACGATCCATCAGTTATCAGACATTATCCACTCATATAATTGACTCAGAGAAGGCTGTATGCGCGCACTTTTATTTAGTTTGTTATTTTGGGGGAAATATTTTGTATTTTATTTTATTGTTTTTTTCATTACATTGTTGCAGCTGCTGTGTGTCAAATATAACAAATTTGTGAACAGTATATTGTGGTGTGGTCTCTTCTTATTGGTGTTTATACCTTGGGCTCCTGCCGATCCTAGATCTTCTGATACTGGCTAGTGGGAGTTCGGTCATTCTTAATAATAATTCACAAGTTGGGTTACAGCAGGATTTTGAATTCTGGATTTAACAGGAAGCCAATGAAGGGAAGCCAAAACAGGAGAAATCTGCTCTCTCTTTCTAGTCCCTGTCAGGACTCTTGCTGCAGCATTTTGGATTAGCTGAAGGCTTTTCAGTGAGTTCTAGAACCAGTCTCCTGGAGTGCGTGGCTGAGTATATTAGGGTGTTCCCTGGTAGATGTGAGGGCTGCTTTCTTTCATCCTGAGGTCAAAGACCCTGAGGCTGCCTGACATTAATCCTGACCTTAGCTCTAAGCCGAGCACTGGAGGACCGTGACACTATGCCCAATCTAAACCCAAGTGTGATTAGCGTAGACATCCAGTAGTAGAACACCAGGCTACTATTAACAAACAACTTGTTTGGGCATAAGGGTGTTCACAAGACACCTTCATACCAGGACACCATAAGCCTCAGATTGATAATTGTTTTGGCAATACTGTCAAACAGCTAACAGATCATCTGCAGAGGAATGGTTTATTTGAAGAGTTTCAGTCAGGTTTCAGAGCTCATCACAGCACAGAAACAGCTTTAGTGAAGGTTACAAATGATCTTCTTATGGCCTCTGACAGTGGACTCATCTCTGTGCTTGTTCTGCTAGACCTTAGTGCAGCATTCGATACTGTTGACCATAATATCCTATTAGAGCGATTAGAACATGCTGTAGGTATTACAGGTACTGCACTGCAGTTGTTTGTATCATATCTATCTAATAGACTCCAATTTGTGCATGTAAATGGAGAGTCCTCTTCACACACTGAGGTTAATTATGGAGTTCCACAGGGTTCAGTGCTAGGACCAATTCTGTTTACATTATACATGCTTCCCTTAGGCAGCATCATTAGAAGACATAGCATACATTTTCACTGCTATGCCGATGACACCCAGCTCTATCTGTCCATGAAGCCAGATAACACACACCAATTAGTTAACCCTCCTGCCATCCTTTAAAAAACTCACACCCATCACCCTAGGGACCATTCTCAGCCACGCCATAAAAAGACCATATATCCATATTTTATTCCACTTTAAATTAGCCAACCTTGTAAAACTACTTCTCCCTGAAATATTCATGTAAAGTTTTAATTATATTTTCGTTGTTTTAACCCTTCAAATCCCAGTGTTATTACATGAGCGCCCTGTGTTATAAGCCCCAAAAACCAAAAAACGAAACTAAATATTTCCACAAAAAACCAGTTGAAGTAATATGTGATTGTCATTATAAGTAGGCCTTTAGATGGACCAAAGATTGGCACTAACATACATTTTGACCTGCCATTATGTTTTTTGCATTTTTTTTGCAATTTAAAAATTAAAACTTCAAGGCCCTGAGTCTTCATTGACATCCAAGAAAAGAAGAAAAAATAAAATCATATGATGATAATTTGGGGTTGAAAAATAGCGTTTATAATGGAAGTCAATGGGCAGAAAATGGTCCCCAGGGTGATGGGTGTGGGGATTTCTGCTGCTCAGCCATTTTAGGCTGATTTAAGGAATTCACACTGGAATATTAACATTGACAGGTAAAAACTATCCTGTGGCAAGTTTGGTTATATTCCACTGAACACAGTGGAAATGGCAGCCATTTAACACATAGCAGTGGCACAAAAAGGTCCCAAGAAGGCAGGAAGGTTAAACTGCAGGAATGTCTTAAAGACATAAAGACCTGGATGGCCGCTAACTTTCTGCTTCTTAATTCAGATAAAACTGAGGTTATTGTACTCGGCCCTGAAAATCTTAGAAATATGGTATCTAACCAGATTCTTACTCTGGATGGCATTACCTTGGCCTCCAGTAACACTGTGAGGAACCTTGGAGTCATTTTTACCAGGACATGTCATTCAACGCACATATTAAACAAATATGTAAGACTGCTTTCTTCCATTTGCGCAACATCTCTAAAATTAGAAATATCCTGTCTCAGAGTGACGCTGAAAAACTAGTTCATGCATTTATTACTTCCAGGCTGGACTACTGTAATTCATTATTATCAGGATGTCCAAAAAACTCACTGAAAAGCCTTCAGTTAATCCAAAATGCTGCAGCAAGAGTACTGACAGGGACTAGAAAGAGAGGGCATATTTCTCCTGTTTTGGCTTCCCTTCATTGGCTTCCTGTTAAATCCAGAATTCAATTCAAAATCCTGCTCCTCACATACAAGGTCTTAAATAATCAGGCCCCATCTTATCTTAATGACCTTGTAGTACCATATCACCCTATTAGAGCACTTCGCTCTCGCTCTGCAGGCCTACTTGTTGTTCCTAGAGTATTTAAAAGTAGAATGGGAGGCAGAGCCTTCAGTTTTCAGGCCCCTCTTCTGTGGAACCAGCTTCCAGTTTGGATTCGGGAGACAGACACTATCTCTACTTTCAAGATTAGGCTTAAAACTTTCCTTTTTGCTAAAGCATATAGTTAGGGCTGGACCAGGTGATCCTGAATCCTCCCTTAGTTATGCTGCAATAGACGTAGGCTGCCGGGGGATTCCCATGATGCATTGAGTTTTTCCTTTCCAGTCACCTTTCTCACTCACTATGTATTAATAGACCTCTCTGCATTGAAGCATATCTGTTATTAACCTCTGTCTCTCTTCCACAGCATGTCTTTTATCCTGTCTTCCTTCTCTCACCCCAACCGGTCGCAGCAGATGGCCCCGCCCCTCCCTGAGCCTGGTTCTGCCGGAGGTTTCTTCCTGTTAAAAGGGAGTTTTTCCTTCCCACTGTCGCCAAAGTGCTTGCTCATAGGGGTCATATGATTGTTGGGTTTTTCTCTGTATCTATGAAGCGCCTTGAGGCGACTTTTGTTGTGATTTGGCGCTATATAAATAAAATTGAATTGAATTGAATTGAACTGAATACTGTAACCAGATCTGTGGATGTCCTGGACACTCAGTGAGGGGAGGAGCTAAATTTTCAACTGACCTGGTGTTGAGTTGGATCAGGTTGTGGGAGAAGATGCTGGAGTGGAAACCCGTGTCTCAAATGGTAGACAGCAGAGGTGAAGTCAGTTCTGAAGCAGAAGTTTGGAGCCAGCTTACAGTTAGGCGATGCAGAACACAAATCTGTCAGTAGCTGAAGCAAAACTTGGATTTGGAGGGAATTAAATTCTGGGAAACCATAAGGAAACTTGAGAAAAGGAAACAGTTTCTTACCCACTTATATGGTGGAGCTGGAGTGTTGCTGATGTCAACTGAGCATAGACATCAAGGGTCTCTTGAAACCCACTAACGGGCCTTCTTGTTAAAATGAGTTACAGAGACAACTGTACTTTTGCACTACAGCCTGTTATTCTGTCACAGCTGCTTTAAAGGCTTCTGTAATGTTAGCCACAAACTGAGGATGAAGCTTCAAGACGTATAGCAAGCCATCTCTCGGTTCCCCTTACAACACATGTTGTTAGGATTGCGCCCTTAGAAGTGCAGAAGTTCCAGCTCTCTGCAGAGACTTGGTTTGACCAAACTAGAGAAGTTAATGATTCAGAGTATTTAATATAATAGTTCAAACCCTAAAAATGCAAAAAAATAACCTGACACATTCTCAACACTAATTTGTTTTTACACGTTAAAACAAATTTGTGTTATTGTGTTGTTTCTGTTAAACAGTTAAACAGTGCTGTGTGAAGTTGTGAAAGATAAAGCCAACTCTGCTTTGTTAAAGTGGTAGACAGTGATTTAATGCGGTGAGCAGTTCAAAGTGAAATACACAGCTAGGTTCAGAGGGCTTCTCCTTCTCTGTCTTATTCGCCTTGAGTCAGCTCGGCACTTTTAATTAGTGGTTAATATTTCATGAACTCGGGACTTTGTTTCTGTGCCCCTTTCATTGCCTTCTGCTGTCATTAATGCCTCCCTCACATTCAATATCCCTGGTGCTTGGTTGGAAAAATTGCTATGCAAGGCAATATTGTTAGTACGCTTTCAAAGAAAACACTGAAAAGCAGAAAACCTGACATAAGTAGTTTACAGTTTTTGCCAAATAGAGGAGAGACTGTAGTTTTTTTTTTTTCCTGTAGCTGAATATTTACTATAAATCGAACACATCTTAACCTTTAATGGCTTTTATGTTGAAATCAAATCATCTGTAATCTCATTCTCAGTTGACTAGAATCTTGATTAGATCATGTGTTAATTTAAAAATTGTGGCTCAGAAACATAATAATGTTATTATTACAGGAGCACATATCAATTAGACAAACTCAAGTCTTCTTCTTCAGTTGGAAAATGTGTACTAATCAAATGCATGAGTGTTCAATATAGCTCATTAAGTCTGAGTGTATCTTACCACCAACATAATTGCTTCTAATTAGACAGACAGTATTTTTGCTAGTAAAAATCAAATATATGAAGAACATTTTTATACTTTTGTAAGCAAGAAATCTGCACTTTCTTAATCAAAATTTGTTGCCCTCAGATCTTGAACGAGATCAAGGCAGATTTTGTCCCATGCTAAACGCCCTGGTTTCCTCTCGTGTGATGTGTAGTGGTTCGTAGAGCGATACCCAGGGCATCTCAAAGCAGTGGTCAAATGTTTAACAACAAAACTCTGAATTCCTCAGGGCAGGGATTGAAAGCATGACTTTTAAGAAGATCAGCATTCAAACATCCTATCCTTTTTTCCTCCTCTGAGGCTTTCCTTCTTATCCAACATCCTCTGAACCTCTAAATGCAGACAAGAAACTGCAGCCTGTGTGAGGAGTTTGTAGAATAATCATTTAAACATATCAACACAACAAAGATCGTACGGTTTCTCATTTAACTGAAACACAGATGCACCAAAAATAAACCATAAACAGAGAGATTCTCGCACATCTTCTTGATCTCACACACACACACACACACACACACACACACACACACACACACACACACACACACATACACACACACACACACACACACACTCTACATCTGGGTTCATTATATCTGCCTATAATTAGCAGTGGGTTGGAGAGGAAGCCATCATCCCTCTGTCTGTCATATGATCCGATGACTGAGCACCTGACAGTCACTATGATTTATCAGCCGGATATTACATTTCCATAATCCCACTCTGACTTTGTCTCACTCTCATTGTTGCTTTTTCTAACATCCCCATTGGTCTTTCTCTTTGTCTCTGTCTCACTCCCTCTGCTCTCTCTTCCACTTACTTTATTTCATGTAATTGTGATGATGAAGAGGAATCCTGTTTTATCACTTTACCTCGCTATACTGGAAGGTCCGAGGTCATTTTTCAACCTATATTATAGCAGTTTATAGATATGCAGTATGGATATACCAGGCCCATGTGTTAGTAGCTCTATTAAGGCACAAAACAGATGATGACCTCAAAGGATTTGAGCAACAAAGACTTTCCACTAGTTGATTTCTGGCAAGTTTCCCCTGTTAACTGTAAACCACTCCAGGTGACAACCCCATAAAGATGGTTAATGTCTCAGTCACACTGGAGTAAAAATAGTGTGACGGAGTGACTATGAAAAATTGGTGGTGGCCCAGTGACTCCATTTACTTTCTAACACTGGAATATTTCTAACATTTTGAGTTATTTTCCAGTGTTAGAAAATCAGCACTGCTCAGTGCTAGCCATTGTTAATCTTCAAAACTGACTAGGTTACTTTTAAACATATAACACTGTCAAAAGTGTTAATTTAACACTCAACAGTGTTGTATTTAACACTCAGAGGTGTGGACCCATATAGACACTCTTCAGTGTTAATTTAACACTGGAGATTTTGCTGTCTCTGTATATAAGATGTAAGGGCGGTGGCCACAATTCAGAGATGGTCCTGGTGTTTCACTGGGATGTTCTCTCCACATTGCAATGTGTTTATTAAACCCACTTCAAATCAAGCTCACTGGGTGTGTTGCAGGTTATTGTTAAATTTTCCACAACAGAGGCAAAGGCTACGTTTACACTGTAGGCGAAAGCGCATCAAATCCAACTTTTTTGATCCTATGAGAAAGCATGTCGGCAAACCTGCAGTGTGAACGTAGCCAAAGTCAGTGACTTCTAAAAAGGGTTATAAGGCCACTTCTAAGGCTTTAGCCATCCACAGATGGAGACAACATCCAATAATGGTGAATCTTCCCAGAAGTTGATACGAGGAGGCCTACCAAAACTTTCCAAGAGCACATCAACTGATCACAAAAGAACCCAGAACAACATCCAAAGAAATGCAGGCCTTGGGAATTAGCTGGCACGGTTGCAGGAGAAAGAGGACCCAAAACGCAGAGCTCTGGTTAACAGGGAGAACAGTGCGTTTATTTACAGTGTCCAAAGAAGGTGCCATAAACAGTTAATGGTGGAATCCTAAGGCGTTCCTCTTTAATCCCCAGTGCTACTTCGTCCATGCAATCCCGTGTGTGAGTAGTGCTTCCCGATCCTCCTCTCCAAGAAAAACTCCATGAGAGGAAAGCAAACACAGAGTTAGTGGAGCTATTAAACATACAATCTTCTTCCCTTTAAGTAACCAACGCTACCTGCTTGGAATAATAATCCTACGTCGACTATCGACACGCATCTTCCTTAAACACCACAGCTGTAAGATGGAGGCAGATTAGAAGCAGCTGGCAGAGCGATCAAGCACAGTTGAGTCCAGAGCCGCGTGGAGGAGCTTCCGGGTGGAGGGCCGTCCGAGCCACGCCCTCCCCAGAAGCGTGAACTTCCAAAAAAAAACCCCACGGCTGAGGAGAGGAGAGGAGAAACAGTGAGAGAACAAACACCAAAATCAGAGATCGCCCAGGGAGGACCGTCCAACCGTGACATTAGCTACGGTTAGTGTTCATCATCAAACAATAATAACCGGACTGGGCAAAAATGGCATCAACTGAAAAGTTTCAAAACCACTGCTGACCAGAAAGAACAAAGTTATGTTTCACATTTTCCAAAAAACTCTTAGGAAAGTTTACCTTTTGGAAGATTTGCAAAGCTCCTGTTATATCAGCATAAGAAATAAGAGAGCATTTCATTAAAGAAGAAATAAGCGTCACTCCAACAGTCAAACATGGTGGTGGTGATGTAGTTCTTCAGGCTATGGATGCCTCGTTATAAATGATGGAACCATCCATTCTGTTCTCTAACATAAAATCCTGAAGGAGAATGTCCAGCCATCAGTTCATGTCTGGAAAGTCATGCATATTTGCGTTATGCAGCAGGACAATGATTCAAACCAGCAAGTCCTCTGAATGGCTAAAAAAAACCCCAAACAATACAAAATGAAGGTTTTGCTGTGTCTCAGTCAAAGTCTGACCTTAACTCTGATGTGCTTTGACATTACCTTAAACAGGATGTTGATGCTGTTCAGCCTCCAATGTGGCTCAATTAAAACAATTCTTCAAAGAGAAAACAATTATCCACAAAAATGTGAAAGATTCATTAACAGTTTTTGCAGAGTCTTGATTACAGCTGTTGTTGCCAACCAGCAACTATTAGATTTAGGGGGCAATTACTTTTACACACAGAGCCAGGCCAGTTTGGTTTTTTAGCCCTTATCAAATGAAATAATTCTTTTAAAGTAGCATTTTGTATTTATATGTTTTATCTTTGTCTAATAATTGAAAATTGATTATCAGAAACATGTAAATATGCAAAGATGTCATGAGATGTCACCCAGATGTTGGCAATTTGAAGTTTGGTGAATACAGGGTGGTGTGCAGGAGAAGTTAACCCTGAAAATGCTGAAAACTCACATGAAACTTTAAATATATTTTCCAGTCAAACTGATAAAAGAATACAACAACAGCAGTAAAGAAGTTGTCGCACCACAGAATCATTAAAACCGTACTGTTGCTGTCATTCTTAAAGCCTACAAGGTATTCAGGTGATTATTTTAACATTATTTCTTTATCTCTTTTAAGGTGGATTGCCTCCATATATCCACTGGTGTGGATGTATCTACATTAAAAATGTTACCACCATCATTATAATTGAATACAGTTTTATTTAAATGGAAGTGCAATACATTCAAACAAGCTTGCTGTTGAGCTAAATGAAAGCAGAGCAATGTGTGTGTTAATAGCATATTTGTGTCATATTTGCCTTTTAATGACAGTATGTGTGCATCACTTTAATGCTGGAGTCAGATTAATGAAGTGTGCATCTAAATGAACACATACTGTTTACAATTATCCATGGCAAGCCACTGACTAAGCACTGCTGCACAGTGCTTTATTAGGCAATATGGCAAGTCCAAGCTTCATAACTATCACTCAATAACTGTCAGTTTAACAGAGGAGCAGGAAGAAAAATGAGCAGTTGTTTCGGCTATATTCACAGTGCTGCTTATTATTTTGAGTTTTTAGCAAACTTTTTTAAACCTTCATAACAAAATGAGTTTTACTATTTCAGTGGGTGCCATTTGTCCTTTTTGTAAAGGACAGAGCCTTAATGGTTTGTCCCCAAATGGTTATTGACAATAATTGTAAGTGATGAAAACTGTAGAATGATCTTTTTACAGAGATATTTTGTCAGTATTACATTTTTCCAGAGCAAAAATGCATAGACCAATGATTTTACCACAATAATATTTCACATTTTATTGTTCAGTGCCAGTTAGCAAAAGATAGTTCCTCCACTCTACTTAGCTTTCTGTAAAACATGGTTTCTCACTCAGATTAATAGGTACTGATACATTAAAATTATTACTAAAGAGATAAACTGCAGTTTAAAACTAGTTAAATAAATTGCACAATACATTTTTAACAATAACTTGTAAAAAAAAAAAGTAAATAATAATAATAATAACGCAGGCTGCAGCATATATAACACAATTTAAAGCCCATAGCTTTCACCTAACGCTTATTTATTTTATGCTTGTTTATTCTGTCCTGTTATTCTATTTATTAATTTAGCTTTTACTTAATATTTTTAATATTTATTGCTTTTATTCTTATTCATTTTTTATCTTCTTACTCTATTTATATTTATATTTATATTTATATTGTATCCCGTTCTTATTTATTTTATCTTTTTACCCTGTATATATCCTATTGGGTCATATCTCCAGTGTTTCCTCAGAGGGGGCTCTCTGCACCGGGGCTGTGATCGACCGTGGCTGCTGGGGCTCTGGGGGTCCTCTCAGCCTGGCTGGGGGGCTTCTTTGCCTCCCTCCTGCTGTGTGCCCAGCCTGGAGGCTGCGGTCTGTGACCGGCTCCCGGTGCAGACGGCTCCCTGTGATAGTGTTTCCTCACTTGGTTCATGCGTACCCAGCTCAATTTTACTCTTTAAGTGTGCGTGTGTGTGTGGGGGGGTGTATTCATGATCGTTTATGTTAATGAGAGTGTGGGGAGTGAGTTTGAGGGCGGGGTGGGGTGCGCTGCTTTTAACCATGTAAAGCACTTTGTGCTACATTTTTTGTATGAAAAGTGCTTTATAAATAAAGATTGATTGATTGATTGATATGCACATTCCTATTTTTTTTTATCATAATTTGTCAGAAGGTTTGATAAACACTCCATTTTCCAAAAATGAGTTATGTTTGACAATTGTTTCATGTTTTAAGAAGTAAAGGGTTAATGGCTGGTTCTTCATAGGAAGTACACAGTAGGTGCAACTTGCTGTTTCTAATTAACAAAAAAGTATTAAAACCTGATCTGGGATGCACATTCTGTGTTCATTAAAGTGGCAGACATACTGAGATCCAATCAGAAAATAGACACGATCAAGATCATTTCTATCCCACTCTTGCATGACCCACGGATCGGGTGTCAGACTCAGATACAGGTCACACACTAATGTGAGGTGAAAGAAAGGCCTTCAGCTATATTTAAACACATACAGTGAAGTGTGAGAGCCACTATAACAGCACTGTACCATGTAAAACACAATAGAGCATGCTGCTTTGTGGCTCAGGTCTCCATAGCGTAGGCTAGTTAGAAGGAATTATATATATATATATGTATACATATATATATATATATATATATATATATATATATATATATATATGTATATATGTGTATATATATATATATATATATATATATATATATATATATATATATATGTATGTATGTATGTATAATTACCTGACATTCTTGAAACAGAAAATACTCCAACAGCAGGTTTTTGTACTGAAGGAATTACTTGGTATGCATGAAGTGAATACAATAACTACAAATGGATATGGAAAAAAGGCTCCATTTGAGCCCATTAGGCTACTTCTGTGGAACCCTAATTCATTTAACTGCAGGTAAAAATGACTAAGGATTGTTAGACTGGGAATTTTTTCCATTTTTAGAGCATCGAAGGCTCATCTCACCCTCTCTCACTCTATGGCCCATAATAATCTCTGCAACCCTCAGGGCAGGCCCAACCTTTAGGCTCCAAGATACATTGTGCATGCTGATGTGTGAGTATGTGTATGCCCACAACTATCTGTGCAAAGTTTAAGCATGCTCGTACAAAAGTGACTGCAAAACTGCCTGTGTGAATCCACGTTCATTCCTGGACTTAAATACTGTACATAATTCTTACAACTTCTCCTTCCAAGCTCACTGGTAGAGTGAGGAGACCCTGCAGGGTTTAAATGTGAATTTATGGTTATTATTTAGATTTGGATTGAGGACACACTGTACATTAAAACCTGGCATATATTTCAGATTATTCACTTTAAAATCCATATTTGGTGTTCTGTAAAGCATTTTCTTGTTTACCTGTGTTAGTACTTTTGAAAGGGTAAATACTCTAAGTTGAAAGATGAAAAGATAAGAAAAAAAAGAACAGGCCATGTACGTGGGACTTCTGGACCATTTACAGCCGACTACAATCGTGCAAAATGGAACACAAACACAGTTATGTTGCTCTTGACGAAGGCGGTCGCACTTTTCTCCTCTCCTCCTCCTCCTCTCCCTTAGCTTCCCTGCTTAGCCTCTTGTGTCCTTGTCTATTCTCGTGTTTTTTGTATTACTTTTCCCTGGAACACTCTCTCACAGTCTCTTCTCTAAAACCTAACCTCTCTAAAAGAGAATTATGGATTGATCAACTGGTCCCTAAATGCAATTGACACCCTTTTCTCAACGAGAAGTTTGGGCTTGGGTGAGCCTGAGTGCTGAAGATATCTACCTATTCGGAACCATGGTAACAGGGTTTTGGCTGATCGGAGCTGACTTGGCCCTGACTTATAGAAGAATTAGGAAGCGGAACCGGCTGTTCAAACCCCCACAAGGCTTCTTGCTGGGATTGAAACGATGGGACGAGGCGTGAGTTTCTCAAAATGGGCTCATTGAGTGCAGCATGGATAAGATCTTGGAGAAGCTTATGGCTGCCGTGAATACTCAGAATAAGACCTCTGAGCAGCGCACTGCGGTCGTGAGTTTTCAGAATCGGCTCTTTGAGCACAAGAATGACAACATCACAGAGCGTAAGCTCTCCAACAGGAGATTGAGAGACCAGTGTCGGACTGTTAGAACAGCTTTGAAATTCTCATGAGTTGTTTGCACTAAAGTAAAAACCACCATCACTTCATGGCGCCAGCTGCGGTCTCAAGGCTGGAGCTGAACAACAACACCCTGATAACGACTGTGTTTAGACTGTTTTTCCCATTCCATGCAAGGCCACCTGGGTTGGTTGGAAGACTGTTTACTTAGCCTGGCAGGGCGAAGAACACTGTCTCAGCTGAACTCTGGACACACACACACACACACACAGACATATATACAGTACACATGCAGACATACACTCATCCCAAAGTCCACATCGACCTCCTGGATTGAAACAGGGGTCAAAGGTTTCCTAAAGTCCTCCTTAAGTCTGCCTGAAGTCTGTGGTGTAGACGGTGAAGAGGAAAGGCGAGAGGATAGTCCCTTGTGGTGCCCCTGTGTTGCTGATCACCTTGTCAGACACACAGTGTTGAAGACGCACATATTGTGGTCTTCCTGTTAGGTAATCAACAAGCCATTCAATTACTGTATGCATAACTGACACTTGTATTTTTCATTTTCTATTTTTCTTGATAGTTAGCAAATTAGCAGTTTGCCCAATCCCTGCACTACTTGGTTTACCAGCTATGCAAGTGGTGGTAATGTATTGTCAGTTCTTACGCACATTTGATAATTTGATTTGAAGTCATGCCACATTCAGTGGTGACATGAAATTTGCAAAATTGCCTTTAATAACATTGGTGTCTCAGGCTATTCAGCTGCTACGTAATGTCCACGCAGTTCTGTTTTCATGTTTGTGTACACAAAGAACATTTTGCCATAATTGCCCATCTGGAAGGACCAAACTGAGGAATCTGGAACTGTGTTATTGATTTCTCATCCCAAAGCTCATATTCCACTGGCTGCAAAAGTTTTAATTTGGCTGATTGCTTTGTGATGACAAAATGGCACTCCTGCCAGTTAGATTCCACTATTATAAATGCAGATAGATGGTACAAGATTTTGCCTCAGTCCGCAACTTATAGGGTAATAACACTTACACATAATGATTTCTGTAATTACATATATTCTTCAGGGAACCAAATCAATAATTGTGAACATGAACAACTGAGAGAGGCACCAGAGATACAATTCTAATATCTGTTGTTGTCAACAGAAACCCAGAGCTGCTGTAAAAGCAACAGACAGGAAACTAATTTAGCACAAACAGTACGCAGTTCCTTTTAACTGGAACACTTGTATATTATTCCAGCTTGTTATCGCATATCCTTTATAAATACAGTCAAAAGCGTCATCCACGTTTGACATAAGCTTAGAAAGTACAGTACTGTGCAGGTGTGAAAAATTGCTGTAAACAAAGAATGATTTTAGTTTTATTTGTCATATGCAATTTAGCACAGGGTTAACATTGCAATGAAATGTATTTGACGAGCAGAAGATGTCGCTCAGCAGAATGGTACAGTAGAAAAAATAGTAAAGAGCAAAATATTAATAAACTATAGTAAAACAAAAAAGAAATAGAAATTATTGTTTATTGGCCCCAAATGTATTCTGCAGTTGGACAACGACCCCAAACACACAGCCAAAGTCCTTAAGAACTGTCTTCAGCGTAAAGAAGAACAAGAAGTACTGGAAGTGATGGTATGGCCCCCACAGACACACTCCCTGATCCCAACATCATGGAGTGTGTCTGGGATTACATGACGAGACAGAAGGATGTGAGGAAGCCTACATCCACAGAAGATCTGTCCTTTGTTCTTCAAGATGTTTGGAACAACCTACCAGCCGAGTTCCTTCAAAAACTGTGTGCAAGTGTACCTAGAAGAAGTCACAGGGTGGTCCCACCAAATACTGATTTCTCTTTTGTTCATTCACTGCATTTTGTTGATTGATGAAAGTAAATGAACACTTCCACTTTTGAAATCACTCTTTGTTTACAGCATTTTTTTTCCTCATCTGCCTAAAATATTTGCACTGTACTGTACATCAGATTAACCTAATTAAACAAATCAAATTAAAATATTATTTCTTGTAAATAAAACACAGAACAGTAAACATGATAGCGTATAAAATTCTGAATTAATTCTGATAAAACTTTGTAGGGGTGAAGAGTGGGGTCATGTTAACAATCTATTCAAATTTGGCTTACATACACTAAGGTATTCAAGGCCAATTGACAAAAAGTCATAAGACTTAGAAACTATGATTCTTACAAGTGTGGTGTGTTTGTCAAGTAACATATAAAAATTTAAAAAGTCATGTCACTTTGACCTCTGACCTCTCTTTCAAGGTAAATAGTTAATCTGAAGGTCAAAGTGATAATAAAACCATAAACGTTTTTTTAAAATGACAGTGTATCCTGTAACATGTTGGCATGAGATAAGTTTTGACATTTTTGCTCTTGTTATAATGTGAATGCTGTACAAATGAATGGAGAAAGCTTCAAACCCACCCTACCTGAAATTTAACTAGTTCAACATACTGTGAGCTGGAGAAAAAGTTAAAACTTTAAACAGGTCACAAGTAGTGATGTGCGATACCACTTGAATACCAAGTAAAATTCAGGGTGGTATCAACAATACTGATCCGATACAGATACTTTGTACAAAAATTTAATGTTTTATTGTATTTCAAATTATAGCTTCATAATCATTACAGGACATCAGACTACTTGCTCTTAATGAATAATAATGCAGAATTGTTATACAGAAATAAAAATCTGAAGTTCTGAAGTTTGAACATGTTGCCTGCCTGCAGCACTAAAGGACTCTGCAAGAGACGTCTGTCTCCCCCCAGCAACACCTGTCCCTCTTCAGCTCACCTCAACACAAGCTCGTCATATGATTTACTCTGAGGTGTTTTACAAGGTTAGTGGTGTTGCCACAACACCTCACTGTCTTGCCACATGTATCACAAACCACGTCTCGGCTGTTTGTGGCACACATGACACAGTTTACGCTCAACCATTGTTGAGAGTGCGCACGCCAAGGGGCTGCGACACAGTTATGCAGCCATATTTCACATGTGACTATGAAAGGTGGAAGAGGAAGCAGTTCCTTCCAATTTAGACGATCCAAATGATATCGTTTCTTTCCACTGTGTTCCTGTTAATGATAAACTACAAATTTACTCCAAATTACTAAAATATCGATATTTTAAAATGAGAATCGATTCTAGAACATAAATAACTGTTATCGTAGGAGTCGATATTTCACTATTGATCCGTACACCACTAGTCACAAGACCTCACACTATTAAGGTATTGCTTGGGGGGGGGGGTTTATGTCTTTTACAGTTTTCAAACAGCGACAGTTTGAGGTTTTATCAAGAATGTATTTTTTTTTGTTTATGAAATTTTCCCTTGTCATGGTCCGGGTGAGTGCTGGGATTTCCTGCGTGCCAATGAATCCATCACTGGGCAGAGTCACCACACCCCCCTCATTTGTGGCACCTGTGTGTAATTAGCTGCCAGGCTCTTAAGACCAGCGTTCTCAAACATTCCTTGCTGGAGGACCGTGGTGGAGGGGGAGGGTGTGCAATGTTTGTCAAACAAGATAGTCCATATAGACTCCTGGGTAAAGGCAATGATTTGGGGTATATAGCTATTGAAGTTTGGGACAGGAGTTTGTTAATGTTATTGTCAATTTCTACAGTCCTTGCACCAGACTGGAGCTGCCGCGTCTTTGTTCAAATGAAGGAAGTGACTGTCGTAGAGTTATTTGTTGTGGTGATTTTAATGCCCATAGCAGAGTGTGGGGAGGCACACACACAGATAAAAATGGTAAGGTAATTGAGGAATTGATGGATACATGCAATTTGGTTTGCCTGAATGATGGTAGGGGGACCAGATGTAATGTTGATAATGGAACAAAGTCGGTTTTGGATTTAACTCTGGTCTCAACTGTGCTTGCAGGAATGAGTCAGTGGACCATCAGAACAGACACTACCATAGGAAGTGACCATTATCCCGTTTTCTGTGATGTTGGAGGGAAGATACAGGTATCTCTAAGAGAGGTGCATAAGAAGTGGAGTTTTCATAGGGCTGACTAGACAAAATTCCAAAAACTATGTGAGAAAACGATTGACAAGGTTGATGAGTCTAGTAGTGTTGATCAAATGAATAATCAGTTTATCGAAGTAATTATGGAAGCCGCCAAGGCCTCAATCCCGACCAGTAAAGGCAAGGAAAGTAGGACTTTGGTGCCATGGTGGACAGAGGAATGTCGAATTGCTGTAAAGGAAAGAAACAAGGAGTTTAAATTTCTCCAAAGAACCCTAAACCTGCAAGCTCTGACTGCATACAGGAACGCAGTGGCAGTGGTCAGGAGAACAGTTAGACAAACAAAACGGAGCAGTTGAGGTTGTTCTGTTCTATAGGAAGAACCACTCCAGTGGGGAAGTTCTGGGGCATGATCAGAAGGATGGGAGGCGACCGACGGGAATGGGATTACCCAGTTCTATCCTCAGGCCAACAGAATTTTGTAACAGCTCAGGAAAAGTAGAGGTTATGGTGAAAACTTTTGCTAAGATTCATAGCTCTGATAATATATCAGTGTTGGGAAAAGACAGAATATGCCAAACTAAAACACGGTATTCGGAGGCTCTAGTAAGAAAGGCGCACATAGACAGTAGTTTGGATGCGGTGTTTTCTCTGGAGGAAATGGTGAGAGCACTTCAAAAAACAAAGCCCACAGCCCCGGGAAAGGATCAAATTTGTTATTTAATGTTGAAGAACCTTGGTACAAAAGCGCTTAATGAACTGCTGTGTTTGGTTAACACAGTCTGGATTAAAGGTGAGCTCCCAAGTACTTGGCAGGAGGCTGTTATTGTGCCAATAAGAAAACCCGGGAAGGATCCATCTGAACCAGATAGCTACAGACCATCAAATGTGTGCAAGTTGATGGAACTTATGATAATGGCTAAAGCCGCTTTTCTTTCCAGCTCAATTATCAAAGTGGTTTCAGGACAGCTCAGAACACAACTGATGCTATTAGACTTGAGACTGTTGTTAGGAAAGCACAGGCCAATAAAGAGTCTGTTTTGGTAGTGTTTTTTGACATAGAAAAGGCATATGATATGTTGTGGGGGGATGGGCTTTTAATCAAGTTGCATAAGTTGGGTATTGGTGGCAGGACAATCAATTGAATCCAAGACTTTATCTGGTAGGAAGATCCAAGTGCAAATTGGGTCTACAATTTCTAGTCAGTTCACGGTTGAGAATGGAACGCCACAGGGCAGTGTGATTAGTCCCCTGCTTTTTGTTATAATGATCAGTGATGTTTTTCCTGATGTTCCTGAGGGAATTGGGAGGTCTTTGTTTGCTGATGATGGTGTGTTATGGAAAAAGAAGAAATATTGAGCACCTAGTGGGCAAGGTTCAGGATGCTGTAAATATGGTGGTTGAGTGGGGATTGGACGGAGGATTCAGGTTTTCGGTGGAAAAACCAAAAATGATGTTCTTTACCAAAAGAACAGTGAGTGGGACATGACATTGAAACTGTATGACAAGGTAATTGGGAAAGTGAGCTCTTTTAAGTACTTAGGTGTTGTGTTTGATTCAAGACTGACATGGAGGGAGCAGATTGACCGGATTGAAACCAAATGCTAAAAAGTTATTAATGTTATGAGGTGTGTAGCTGGGAGGTGTTGGGGAGCGAGCTCTTCAGCTTTGAAAAGACTTTACCAGGCATTAATTAGATCGGTCTTTGATTATGGGTGTGTGCATGTGGTTCAACAGCTCCTTCTGTGCTGAACCGTTTAGATGTTCTACAATCGGAAGCCCTTAGAGTGTGCTGTGGAGCTTTTAAAATGTCTCCGGGCCTTCCTGCTGCTGCGGAGTCGGGGCGGTCTGCCTCCCCCCACCGCAGGGAAAAGGGAAACACCACCTGGGTCTGGGTGCAGTTCCCCCCTCCAGGGGCAAGGGTACCTAGACCCGGTTTGTAGAGTACGCTTGGGGAGTGTGATCGTGTGTACAGCGTCTCTTTATGTCTGTCTCCACGTTGGTTGAGTGCGGAGTAAGTGCATATGAGAGCATGAGGGTGGGAATGGATGTTTGTATCTGTGTGTGCCTGTATGTCTGTGTCTATACAGTGGGGCAAAAAAGTATTTAGTCAGCCACCGATTGTGCAAGTTCCCCCACTTAAAATGATGACAGAGGTCAGTAATTTGCACCAGAGGTACACTTCAACTGTGAGAGACAGAATGTGAAAAAAAAATCCATGAATTCACATGGTAGGATTTGTAAAGAATTTATTCATAAATTAGGGTGGAAAATAAGTATTTGGTCACCTCAAACAAGGAAAATCTCTGGCTCTCACAGACCTGTAACGTCTTCTGTAAGAAGCTTTTCTGTCCCCCACTCGTTACCTGTATGAATGGCACCTGTTTGAACTCATCATCTGTATAAAAGACACCTGTCCACAGCCTCAAACAGTCAGACTCCAAACTCTGCCATGGCCAAGACCAAAGAGCTTTTGAAGGACACCAGGAAAAGTATTGTAGACCTGCACCAGACTGGGAAGAGTGAATCTACAATAGGCAAGCAGCTTGGTGTGAAAAAATCAACTGTGGGAGCAATCATCAGAAAATGGAAGACATACAAGACCACTGATAATCTCCCGCGATCTGGGGCTCCATGCAAGATCTCATCCCGTGGGGTCAAAATGATCATGAGAACGGTGAGCAAAGATCCCAGAACCACACGGGGAGACCTGGTGAATGACCTGCAGAGAGCTGGGACCAAAGTAACAAAGGTCACCATCAGTAACACACTACAACGGCAGGGAATCAAATCCCGCAGTGCCAGACGTGTTCCGCTGCTGAAGCCAGTGCATGTCCAGGCCCGTCTGAAGTTTGCCAGAGAGCACATGGATGATACAGCAGAGGATTGGGAGAATGTCATGTGGTCAGATGAAACCAAAGTAGAACTTTTTGGTATAAACTCAACTCGTCGTGTTTGGAGGAAGAAGAATACTGAGTTGCATCCCAAGAACACCATACCTACTGTGAAGCATGGGGGTGGAAACATCATGCTATGGGGCTGTTTTCCTGCCAAGGGGACAGGACGACTGATCCGTGTTAAGGACAGAATGAATGGGGCCATGTATCGTGAGATTTTGAGCCAAAACCTCCTTCCATCAGTGAGAACTTTGAAGATGAAACGAGGCTGGGTCTTCCAACATGACAATGATCCAAAACACACCGCCCGGGCAACAAAGGAGTGGCTCCGTAAGAAGCATTTGAAAGTCCTGGAGTGGCCTAGCCAGTCTCCAGACCTCAACCCCATAGAAAATCTGTGGTGGGAGTTGAAAGTCCGTGTTGCTCGGCGACAGCCCCAAAACATCACTGCTCTCGAGAAGATCTGCATGGAGGAATGGGCCAAAATACCAGCTACTGTGTGTGCAAACCTGGTAAAGACCTATAGTAAACGTTTGACCTCTGTTATTGCCCACAAAGGTTATGTTACAAAGTATTGAGTTGTATTTTTGTTATTGACCAAATACTTATTTTCCACCCTGATTTACGAATAAATTCTTTACAAATCCTACCATGTGGATTCATGGATTTTTTTTTCACATTCTGTCTCTCACAGTTGAAGTGTACCTCTGGTGCAAATTACTGACCTCTGTCATCATTTTAGGTGGGGGAACTTGCACAATCGGTGGCTGACTAAATACTTTTTTGCCCCACTGTATGTCAGGTTGGGTGTCAGGCGCCACCTCTCTGGGGACATCTCAGGCCCTCCAAGGTTTGGAGGCCTATCTCCCCCTACCACCACTTCCCCTGCCAGTGGCGGACTCCCTCAGACATCGGTGCGTTGGTGGTTCTTTGTGTCCGGGGATGGGCGTCCAGGTACACACCAGCTCACTCCTTGGCGGCCGCTTATCGGGGCCTGGAGCCTGGGGCTCGCTCGGGCCACTTCGGAGGTGGGGTGCCCCCGGCCTCTCGGCCTGGGGCTCGGTCACTCAGGCACGGCTGGCTGCCGGCGGAGCTCACGGGCGCGTCACTGCAACTCCACCTGGCTTCTGCTCCGCGGCTGCTGAGTGAGCCCTCATCTGGGACTCTCCTCAGCTCTTTCTGGGACAGTGGCGCGGCTGCCCCTCTGTTGGTCTTCCTTGGTCTCTTGTGTTCTGGGGGCCTCTGGATGTCTGGAGTTTTGATCTCCTCCATACCTGCTTCATGCCCTGGAGGACGGGGCTGTGGCCCCCCCACACCCTCTAGCAGATTATTACATGAAGGAACCTTTTAAAAAACAAAAAACAAGCGCGTCCATGCTCACAGGTGTACACACGGGTGATCACACCCACAAACTACACCCTTTTTGGCTCCTACCTCAAAGCACACTGTGTTCTGTTGATCTTATGTGCTGCACAATAATGTTTAATATTTAGTATTTACTGTCATATTCCCATATATCATTGTGATGTTGTTTATTCTATTACTCTTGTTCTCTTCTGCTTGTTTTCTTTTTTCTTTCTCAGCAGGTGATCCAGGTGATTGATATATGCATTTTTTTTCTCTGCCCGTTCTGTTGGTTTTTGTCTTTTGCCCTTCTCCCCCGTCCCTCTTCTCAGCTGTTTCTCTTTCCCTCTTTCTTTCTCCCCTTCTTTCCCCCAGTCAAGTCTGTCCCGTATTCAGTAAGTGAAAATAAAATAAACAATAAAAGGTGAATCAAATGGACCATTACGGCGAGGCTGGGATGGTCAATTTGGTAAAGTAAATCCGTTGGGCATCTTTCTTTGCCTTTAGACAACAATTCTGATGAGAATAAAAAAGGAAAAGAAAAAAAAAGTCTCCGGTCAGGGCCCTGCAGGTGGAGATGGGAGAAATGCCCCTAGATCTTAGGAGGAAGCAAGTAACTGTGAATTACTGGGTTCATCTTGGTGGTCATGGTGACCCATATTCCGAACAGTAGGAGGCGGTAATGCTCCTTTACGTTGGTTGCCAACCATCGTTAAACACAAGGAAGAAGAAGATTCCTCGCTGGAACGTCAGCTAACCCATGTTAGTAAAAGTCATACCTCAGTAAATCCTGTTTTAGTGTTCTCAAGCTAACCCTGTCTACTTGCCTCTGCAGCTTCACAGAGGTTGGATCTTGCTGTCAGTAACCACTCTACTTCCCGTCGCTGGTTTGTTTTCTATTCTCGGTGCAACTCGCCTGCCTCCCTGCCCAACACTTCATAGTGAGTGTACACGAACTGTTTTTTTTTTTTTTTTCTTTTTTTGCCTGTCCCGTTTGGCTCTTTTGCCATCAGAATTGTTGTCTAAAGGCAAAGAAAGATGCCCAACGGATTTACTTTACCAAATTGACCATCCCAGCCTTGCCGTAATGTTCCATTTGATTCACCTTTTATTGTTTATTTTATTTTCACTTACTGAATACGGGACAGACTTGACTGGGGGAAAGAAGGGGAGAAAGAAAGAGGGAAAGAGAAACAGCTGAGAAGAGGGACGGGGAGAAGGGTAAAAAACAAAAACCAACAGAATGAGCAGAAGAAAAAAAAGAAATAAAAAATGCATATATCAATCACCTGGATCACCTGCTGAGAAAGAAAAAAGAAAACAAGCAGAAGAGAACAAGAGTAATAGAATAAACAACATCACAATGATATATGGGAATATGACAGTAAATACTAAATATTAAACATTATTGTGGAACACATAAGATCAACAGAACACAGTGTGCTTTGAGGTAGGAGCCAAAAAGGGTGTAGTTTGTGGGTGTGATCACCCGTGTGTACACCTGTGAGCATGGACGCGCTTGTTTTTTTAAAAGGTTCCTTCATGTAATAATCTGCTAGAGGGTGTGGGGGGCCACAGCCCCGTCCTCCAGGGCATGAAGCAGGTATGGAGGAGATCAAAACTCCAGACATCCAGAGGCCCCCAGAACACAAGAGACCAAGGTTTAGCCTCACCCAGACCTCTATTCCCCTGCAAGCCTCACCTTCTGCCCAGACAAGTAGGACTATGCATTTTGCTGCCTCCACTCCACAGACTGCTGCGTGGGGCTCGCATTGACTCTGCTCACCTTTCATTACAGTGACTCAGAGAGAAACCCTGTAATCCTGTACCTCGTGTGCCTGCTCCGGGAAATACCTAGTATTTAAATACCAGGCTGTTTTTCCCAGCCAGATAAAGACTTCTTCCTTTAGACTGATGATTCTGATTCTTGTTTTCTTGTTTGACAATTATTGAGATTGTTCTAGCCAGGCCTTGTGTTACATAGCTTTGTTTACATTCACAGCATCCCTAGTAATAGTCTTGTCTTTCAGTTCTTGCCAGTCTAAATCAGATTCTTAGTACCATAATATGAAGCTTTGCGTTAGTTTAGTAGGTAGTTTATATTCAGAGGTCAAGTGTTTTCCCTCTCACCCTTAGTTCATGTGTTGTGTTTTGTTGCACTCCCCTCTTTCATTATGTGCCACTTTTGAGTGCCAAATTGTTCGTTTGCACTATACCTCCGAGCCTCCATGTGGTGTCTGCATTTGGGTCCACTTACCTGTGTTGGCCGCCCAGTCGTGACATCCCTCCTCTGCATGATGACATCACAAGCAGAAAACACAGAGGATGGAAAATTATCGGAAAAAAAGTCTCTTTCATGCCCAAACTTTTTGCCCTACTTGTAAAATATATACATCAAAAAGTAGCTGTGATTCATCGAGTTTAAACTTGGAGCCTGACAGTGTTAGGAGTCCATCTACACTTGCCAATGCTAATTCTTCTCCACTCTTGAGGCCAAAACCCAAAACAGACACTAATTTTAGTGGCACAGATACGAAAAACACATCCTGCTTCAGTAACATCTCCTTCTGTTTTGACAAACCAAAGTTCATAAAATGAAGCTTAGTTTAGGCTGAAGAAGCTTCTCGGATGAGAGGTGAAAAATCTTTAAGCAACTTAAAGAAGTCCAGACGCTTTTCTTTGCAAGCTCCTTTGACTACGATGACCTGGATGACTGAGAACCTTCACAGACACAAGCTCAGTTTAGGTACATTTTTGGCTTTTATTTAGCACATTTTCTGGTATTTACACTTAAGCTGGCTGAGGTTTTGGTAATCTTACGCAGTGAAGCTCATTGAACAAGTTCAACTTTGAATATTTCAAATATTTTTAAGCATTTCAGACAATCTTTACATTTTGAGCATTCACATGCATTTTCGCTAGGAAATGCTTTTTTTAGTTTTTACTGCGCTACAATATTAAAGTACATTAAAAAGAACAAAAACCTAAATAAATACAGGGAGTGCAGAATTATTAGGCAAGTTGTATTTTTGAGGAATAATTTTATTATTGAACAACAACCATGTTCTCAATGAACCCAAAAAACTCATTAATATCAAAGCTGAATGTTTTTGGAAGTAGTTTTTAGTTTGTTTTTAGTTTTAGCTATTTTAGGGGGATATCTGTGTGTGCAGGTGACTATTACTGTGCATAATTATTAGGCAACTTAACAAAAAACAAATATATACCCATTTCAATTATTTATTTTTACCAGTGACACCAATATAACATCTCCACATTCACAAATATACATTTCTGACATTCAAAAACAAAACAAAAACAAATCCGCGACCAATATAGCCACCTTTCTTTGCAAGGACACTCAAAAGCATGCCATCCATGGATTCTGTCAGTGTTTTGATCTGTTCACCATCAACATTGCGTGCAGCAGCAACCATAGCCTCCCAGACACTGTTCAGAGAGGTGTACTGTTTTCCCTCCTTGTAAATCTCACATTTGATGATGGACCACAGGTTCTCAATGGGGTTCAGATCAGGTGAACAAGGTGGCCATGTCATTAGTTTTTCTTCTTTTATACCCTTTCTTGCCAGCCACGCTGTGGAGTACTTGGACGCGTGTGATGGAGCATTGTCCTGCATGAAAATCACGTTTTTCTTGAAGGATGCAGACTTCTTCCTGTACCACTGCTTGAAGAAGGTGTCTTCCAGAAACTGGCAGTAGGACTGGGAGTTGAGCTTGACTCCATCCTCAACCCGAAAAGGCCCCACAAGCTCATCTTTGATGATACCAGCCCAAACCAGTACTCCACCTCCACCTTGCTGGCGTCTGAGTCGGACTGGAGCTCTCTGCCCTTTACCAATCCAGCCACGGGCCCATCCATCTGGCCCATCAAGACTCACTCTCATTTCATCAGTCCATAAAACCTTAGAAAAACCAGTCTTGAGATATTTCTTGGCCCAGTCTTGACGTTTCAGCTTGTGTGTCTTGTTCAGTGGTGGTCGTCTTTCAGCCTTTCTTACCTTGGCCATGTCTCTGAGTATTGCACACCTTGTGCTTTTGGGCACTCCAGTGATGTTGCAGCTCTGAAATATGGCCAAACTGGTGGCAAGTGGCATCTTGGCAGCTGCACGCTTGACTTTTCTCAGTTCATGGGCAGTTATTTTGCGCCTTGGTTTTTCCACACGCTTCTTGCAACCCTGTTGACTATTTTGAATGAAGCGCTTGATTGTTCGATGATCACGCTTCATAAGCTTTGCAATTTTGAGACTGCTGCATCCCTCTGCAAGATATCTCACTATTTTTTACTTTTCTGAGCCTGTCAAGTCCTTCTTTTGACCCATTTTGCCAAAGGAAAGGACGTTGCCTAATAATTATGCACACCTGATATAGGGTGTTGATGTCATTAGACCACACCCCTTCTCATTACAGAGTAGAGATGGACCGATCCAATATTACGTATCGGTATCGGTCCGATACTGACCGATCGTGGCTCAAGAGTTGGGCGTTCGCCTTGTAATCGGAAGGTTGCCGGTTCGAGCCCCGGGTTGGACAGTCTCGGTCGTTGTGTCCTTGGGCAAGACACTTCACCCGTTGCCTACTGGTGGTGGTCAGAGGGCCCGGTGGCGCCAGTGTTCGGCAGCCTCGCCTGTGTCAGTGCGCCCCAGGGTGGCTGTGGCTACAATGTGGCTTGCCATCACTAGTGTGTGAATGTGTGTGTGTGAATGGGTGGATGACTGGATATGTAAAGCGCTTTGGGGTCCTTAGGGACTAGTAAAGCGCTATATAAATACAGGCCATTTAAATTACTGGATCGGATATCAGAGAAAAATAAAAAATGTAATCCGATCCATTAAATATCACGAAAGCACCTCACAAAACTTGCAACACGCCGTAACTCACCTCAGAACGTTAGCACGTCGGAGCGGTATGCATCACGTGATAGAGCGGCTGTGGCATGCGGGACCTGTCGGTGGTCTGGATAGCATGTGGAGCTTCGCTAGCAACCCGGCATTTCATCTCCGACAAAGTTATCCCGAGAGAAGTAAAGCAAGTGTGTAAGTCCATCTCTGAATGTTTGTAAAGCATTCCTGCGTTAAGCTTAACAAGCGACTGCCTCTTCTTGCTGCTACTTCAATCATGAAACTGCTTAATGATCAGCTGATCGGCTTTTCTGTCGCGAGTCCGTCTCTCTTGTTTGCTTTTGGCCCACTTTGCACCAGAAAGAGGAAACCAGCGGTTGAACAACAGCAGCACGTTTAAGCTTGATAAGCTGTTGTTAGAATTTATTTAATATTACTTTCTACTCGAGGATCTTTTTCTACGTAGCTGATGGCTGGTAACTGTGCAGGGGCGGATCTAGCAAAGTTTAGCCAGGGGGGCCGATAGGGCATTAACAGGGAAAAGGGGGCACAAAGACATACTTTTCTTTCTTATTCTCATTTAAAATGTCTAGCTTTTAATAAATAATTATCCAAATCTTACACCCAAAGTTTTAATTTGATGTAAAATGAATAGAAGTCCATTACTGTATATAGTAACTATTAAGTCTAATATACCCTAGTAAGCTATAGTACTTTTTCCTTTGGGAAGGTACCATCTGTGCAGTCTGCAATTTTGTTGAAGAAAGATGTTGAATCTATTTAATATTTCTTGAAAAATAATTGATTTCTGTGCATTTTTTGTTTCACACTGCATCAAATTAAGGTTGATTACGTCGATTAAGCATCATGAGGTGGAGCGTGAGATGTGGTTCCCTATTATTTATTTATTTATTTTTGTTGTTGCTGGGAGTTGGAACCCTATTAGTTAGGTTGCTTAATATTTACGCTAAGTACTCTTTAAAATACCAGAATAGGGAGGATGGTGTAGGTTAAAGTTTATTAGATTGATCAGTATTGCTTAACTATGAAATATTTTTTTTTTGCATACAGGTATAACAGAATAGCTTTAGTGTAGTTGTTGTTTTAAACTTGAGTATGAACTTATACAAAATGCAGCAAGATATTTAAAAAAACAGTTTTGTTGATTAAAAAACACTATATCGGATTCATATCGGTATCGGCAGATATCCAAATTTATGATATCGGTATCGGACATAAAAAAGTGGTATCGTGCCATCTCTATTACAGAGATGCACATCACCTAATATGCTTAATTGGTAGTAGGCTTTCCAGCCTATACAGCTTGGAGTAAGACAACATGCATGAAGAGGATGATGTGGACAAAATACTCATTTTCCTAATAATTCTGCACTCCCTGTATAGCATGTAATACTCCCTTACAAGTAAATAATGCTCAGAGAGCGAGCTGCCTTGGCGGAGTTTCTATTGAGGTGCTCGTTGTTTCTGACAGTTTTTATCTGGAGTCCAGTTCTACGTTTACACATCTGTTACTCATTCACTATACAACTTTGAAAGGCTGGCATACACATGTCAGTCAAACTACTGGGGTGAGTTTAAACTTTACAACTTGATCTTTAATCTGCGCCTCTCTAAGGATTACACTTCTAAAAGATTAAAACAAATCTTAGTTCAAAAAGGGCTGAAGTGAAAAAAGTCTCGCTTAACTGGAGCATATCATATTTAACAGTTATCAGTATGGAAGCTGGGGGGTTAATTATGAATACAGCTGGGGATAGCAGATCTACAGGGCAGATAATGGTAGAGGTGAAATACTGCTAATAATGTTAGAAAGACAAATTAATGAGTGAGCTGCCCTCACCCGTGGTGCACAGAGGCTTGAGTTAATGATAAAAGTGGCAAGGGTAAAGTAAGTGCACCAAATCATGACTCCGCTGGTGTGCATTTGCATCCATGCTTTTTGCGTGTCAGTGCAAATGAATGTGTGACACTGAAATACACTGGGTATTTTTATAACGAGGCCCTGCTTTCAAAAGGCCCGGCAGGTTAAATATCATTAAAATGGCAGTGAATGAGACAGCGGGAAGCCTTCAGCATAATGACCACACACATCACATAAGGTCTTATAGAAAGAGTCCGCTGTATTCATCAATCTAACCCTGACCAGTGTATCTGTGTGTGCTGAGGATGTGTCATTTCAGGCAAGCATAAAGGACACATACAGCACTTTACTAGTGAGAGCACGAGGGGGCCAGTGAACACTTCATAAATACAGAAGGTGAAAAGACGTATGCTGCACCACATGAATACTAAAAAGAGACATAAAATAAAGAGCGCCTGTGTGTGTGTGTGTGTGGGGGGGGGGGGGTGTATGGTAGAGTGGTACGAGCCAGCAAAAGTGTGAGCGAGGTTACAAAATGCTGCAGAAGGAGAGAGAAGCCGTATGAAGCGGCACATAAATCCAGAGGCATTCAGAGCTGGGACACAGCTATAAACATCTAGTGACCAAACTATGGCCACGGACAGCTGTTAGGACTTTGAGCCCAAATAATGATGGAATTTACTGAAGTAGCCCCAGAAATTTAGATCGGTTCTGACAGAAGAGGGAAATGGAAAACATCAGATACAATATTAACAATGGGGATTTAGTATCAGTGCTTTAAGTTACAGTTCTGGTTTATTTGGAACGAAGGCAGATCTAGTGAAACCAAATTCTCGTCTTTTTTTTTTTTTAGCGTTTAGGGTAAAACCCTAACCGTTGTGGAAAACAGACCATTCTATGAAGTGTAGCCAATGGGCATGACATTAAAGTTAATGTCACCTAGGTAGTATTCGATTATTCTGTTATTATATGTTACCTTATATATGTAATCAAAGTAGTTGAATTAGAATACTGCTGTAGATCACATTATACCCTTTAATATAGAGTGTGTGAGCTGTATGTAGTTTAGTTCTCATTATACTTTTGAGTTAACAGAACATATTCACATATTAGTTCATTAGATAAATGTGCATCACTCTGTATCCTTGATCTGCTGGGAATGTGTTACACTGTTTTCTTGACATGCTTAATTGTTGAATCATGAAGAGAAGGTTGTAAGCAGGAGACTCTGTGTCTAAAGACAGGGGAGATAGACAGACCACATTCCACACCCCCACCTTACAGAAAGCAGAGAAACAACTGCCGAGGTCATAACTTAGGCGCTGTAACAGAGAAAAAATGTGATGTTTTGGCTTTTACGACTAGCTGGGGGCCACTAGAGACTATAAAAAGCTGAGCAACCCGTCACCATTTTGAGACATGTGCCTGACCCTCTGGTAGCATCTCTCCCGTCCGGACGTTGTAATGCTCTGACTGTTGAATTGTATGGAAATAAATGATTGTTGATTGAGCATTTATACACAGAGTATTGTCCTTCCTTCAGCCCAAAGATTCAAAGAATTGGGAGAATTCAACAGTAGGTGGACCTGACCCAGGTGGCCAGGGAGGTTTGGGATGGGTGTAAGGCTCTTGGTCTGAGAAAGTAAATTAAAAGAGACACTGGCCAAGATCCTGAAAATCCTTTATGTACTTAAAAACAGGAAGTGACTGGCAGCTCTTTGATTCACTATCACAGAATGAAATTCATCAAAGTTTAAAAATGTTAAAGATTAGAAATCTTAATGTTTGGATTAGTCGACTTCAGAAATGAGGGGAATCAGGACGGTTGCCACAGCAACAGTAGTGAAAAAACATCCCATTACTTTGAGCTTTCTGGGGCCATCAGTACATTTTCCAACAGGACAATGCCCTAAGAAAATCATTGCTTCTTAAGAGCCCCTGGCCTACACATTACACACAAATGACTGATTATTTATTTATTTTGTAGAGCTTATGAACTCCTTCAGTGCAAACGCCTAAATAAGCCCTTGTGTAGATTCCAAACCATCTGTATTTGAAAAGCAGAGTCAAGGGTAGATTCTCATTGTGCAATCACTGTAAAACCTCCAATAACACAGATAGGGACAAAACAAATCACAGAGCAAAATTATAAAATCCAGAGATTAAAAGATGTGATGATAGAAATGGATCCCTTCCTAATGGTTTATAGAGGTACAACAGTCGCGCATATCACCGCAGAATTGATTCTGACTGATTTGACTGAGACAGGCGCAGGAGAAAGGGGTAGTTATTTGTCTTCTGTGTAAACATGTCATGACTTCCCTCCTGCAGCCAGTATTTTAAAGGTTTACGTCTAGACCTATTCACACACAGGTTAACTGACAGGTTAACAGCAGCTCCTGACAACACATCAACCTGCAACCTGTGATTAGAGCAATCATTTCCCCAGCCTCCCTTTTTCCTTTCTCCTTTTCCTCCGTTTGTCATCCCTTCGCAGTTCTGTTTTACCCCTGCCTCTTTTCCCTCTTTTCTCTTTCTAACTCTCCAACTCGTCACCTTCCCCTCATATTCATGCAAACCGCGTGCGCACACAAACACCAGCTAATGCCCGCACATACGCAAGCACCTCTCACTCGCGTTTCCAGCAGGCTCTTTTCTGACTGACAGAGTATTAGGAGAGTGTGTGATGGAAAGAGGGAGTAGGCGGATAGGAGGGGAGGAGAGAGGGGTCACCTTGGGAAATGGGAATAAGGGAAAGAGGAAGAAAGAAAGGTGTTTTGCTCTCTTTTTGTTACTGTGAGGTAATTCAGGTACAGACAGCAGGAAAATGGGACACATTTGTTGCTGATTCTATAGCTATTACTGCTAGTTACTGACACTACTAACATTGTCACTTGTGTTAGACCTATGGTTGCTTCTACTCTTAGTTCTGTTCCCCCTTGATATAGTAGGTCAGACAGCAGGAAAGCACATTCAGTTCTTTAGCAAGAATAGCAAAGAGAACTGGCTGCAATGTGTCCAAAACCAGAACTAAGGATGCACTGCAATGTTTTACAGTTCCAATACTGATACTGAAGTACTCGTCCAGTACCAGTGTTAAGGTAATCGGCTGTATTACATTTTGAGCCCAGCCCAGAAGATTTCATATACTAATTCTGACACCGCAGTCTCGTTGCCTTAACCAAGCAATACATTTTTACCTGTTAATGTATTCAAAAATAATATAAATATGTGTGTTTAAATGTGTCCCATGTATCACCTGGGTCTTTGGTGTTTGAGGTAAACTGATCTCTCCACCACCAACAACAACCTCCAAAAGTCGACTGAGAATTATCATAAATATGGACACAATTCAGTACACAGAAAAATCACATTCAGGGATGGGCACACACACACAAAAGAAAAAAGATGTAAAAATTAGTGGTAATTATTTAGTTAACAAGTGGAAAAAATTCATGTCCTGAAAAAAGAATCATTTAATTACACTTGACACAACATTTGTGAGGATCTACCATGAGACCGTGTTTCTGCTTGGTTAGGTACATCTGTGCATCTGCTCGTTAAATTCAAATATCCAATCAGGTCGCTATGACCCTTTCTACGTAGCCATAACAACCTGTCTGCCCCTATGGAAGTTCAAACTGAGCATCAGAATGGGGAAAAATGATTTAAATGACTTTGAATGTGATTGTTGGTGTCACATAAGCTGGTCTAAGAATTTTAGAAATTCCTGATCTGCTGTGACTTTCCAACACAACCACCTCTATCTTTACAGAGCAAGGTCTGAAAAAGAGAAAATGATGTATGATGATACACATGATATAGTGCAGGAGCAAGCTCTGTACTCGAGCAACCAGCTTTGCTCTTTCAACAGGCAAAGCAACTGAATCTGTTCTTTTAACATATGTTTTCTAAATTATTCTGTTATTTTAGTGGCACACTATAAATGGATATGGCTCGTGGATTAATACTACGTGGGTGTTAGCTATAATCCTGTATTGTAGGTAGATTATTTGAAAGCAGTTTCTAATTTCCTATAAAGATTCTGGACACACTGAATGATAGTAATCCTCTGTGTAACAGAAAGATGACTGTATGGTTACAGGTCTGTGCATTATTTTCTTTACTTCAGTTGGCCAGTGATTCATTCATTCTGCACTGAATGCCAGTTAAGCCAGTGAAACTGTTTTCCAAAGGAAAAATATGGATGATATAAATAAAAATAATCCAAAAGCACATTTAAAGCAGTGTATGCAGCATTAGGAGTTTAGTCTATACAGTATTAATTCCAAGCATCTGGCGATATTAAAAATAAACCACTTTTGCATCTGGACTTACAACAGAATTTAATGTAGAATTTTTAAAATATTGCTCAGAAGCTGAGGAGTTCTTGGCTCCTCAGCAGGAAAGTCAGGCTGTAGAGTTCACTGCACAGAGCTTGTTGAACACACCTAAAGACATTTGGGGCGTTGTACCATATCTCATTTCCTGCCTGTGAAAAGGCCAGGATTAGCTTTGTGCTGTAGAACTTAAAGGCTACAGAGAAGAGATAGAGGTGCTGAAGGTGTGGAGATCAGGATTAACACTGGATTAAGTTGTATTGCAGGTGCTCTAAGGTCACTCCGTGTGGTTATGAATGTGTGAGTGAGTCACCTTCCCCTAGGCAGCAAAGTTGTTTGTCAAGTTCTCAGCAAAGATGTAACAGAACTGTACGTATCCACACGCTGTTGTTTTATAGATTTAGCTTTAAAATGTATCAATTAACTATAGCCCACTTATTTTCCTGTTCCAGGGATTATTTGGAATTACATAAATAATAGTAGGAACAATTGTTTTGATTTGTTAAATATTACACATGTAGAATTTCATTATTTTTAACATTGTCAAGTAAAAGCCAGCATGCGCTGGGATCGCCCCAGCTGTGATACCAATGAGTCCCTGCAATGATTGTGCAAGGAAATCCCTGCCAGGTAATTGTAGCTGTAGTTTGACTTAATTTATAATCAATGCACATGTATTGATATGTTTCATGTTGTTCATGCAAATTCAAGGCTTCCATTCACCTTTGTATTTCTCCACTTTAACTTAACAAGTTGTTTCATGCCATGCGAACAGAGCATACAGAGCCAGAGTAATCACAAACACTTTCTCCTCCTCTTCTCAAACATTCCCTGTGGTTTGGTAGTAGGTTGACTATTGTGTTTTTGTGTCTTTTTAATGTTGAACGAAGCTTCCAAACTTGTACTGAAAGAAGAACTTAAAACCAACCCCTCCTTTTGATTCTGACAACCTATCACAACCACACGTCACAGTTATCTGCAATGTTTTGTCCAAAAATTCAAATTTTTAGAGACTTAACCTAATACAAGCCTTGGCTTAGTAATGTGTGTTTTCTCATGTTTTTCATCTATTTTTGCCAATTGCTTCATGTACTATTTGCTATTAGATTTGGTAGCTTCTTAATAAACCGTGTTGTAACACTAATTAACTGATGGTCTGTGGATTTTAAATTATCAGCTTGGTACAATGTGCTAACACAAGAGATTCTATCATCAGAGTGGATATGTGGAGAAGATGGTTGACTTGTCAGTGATTTATCCATGAAGTGGAATAAAAAGCAATATAAAGTGGCAATGAGAACGCAATACAGGCAGAGCCAGACAGCTAATTTAGTTAACACTTTCAATAAACCGCCATTAAAAGTCCTTGAGTCTTTAGGTCTACCTATGAAACATCAGTGTTATGTTGATATCAAATATCAGTGTAACAGGTAAAAACATAATTGTACACATATGTTACTATACATAAATGGTAGTAAATCCAACATTATGTATCAAAGTACAGACTTTGTTATTACTTTTATGTGTCTATTTTTCTGACTAGTTCCCACATTACTCAGACCTAACAAAGGCAAATGTGCCCCAAAGGTTGATTCTGTTCATCTGGATGTTTTCACTCAACCAGGTGACTTCTTCAGTCTCAGCAGTTTTCCAATCTTATAAACAGGACATTTGCATAATGACTGACACTAGCACCACTGAATGAACAACGGGCTGAGAGGTCAGTGCCTTGATCATTAATAAGCAAATATGTTTTGTCCAAAAATTCTATTTTTGAAAGACTTGCCTAATACAAGCCATGACTTAGTAACGGTTTTTCTTGTGTTTTCTCATGTTATTATCCATTTTTGCCAATTACTTCATGTACTATTAGATTTAGTAGATTTGGTATTAGATTTGGATTCAAATGTGAAATTAGAATCCATGCCCTTACAGAGTAGAGGCTTAATCCAACTCTGACTACTCAGAGATTTTGTGGATTATTTCGATGGAACAAAATCGACAAAAATAAATAAATAATTAATAACAAAACCCCGACCTTTCACCATCCTTTGATACTGAGTGGGAAACCTTTTTCCTTCCTGCCTTGGTCACCATTTGCAAGGCAAGGACCAAGGAAGCACCTTACCTGAATGACATGTTATTTTTAAAGCCATTGGTCATACCTGCACTTTTCCCACCCAGTTTAAAGGTCTTCCCAGGCACTCTGGTACCCATTTAATTGGGTAACAGCCACAACCATGCCATTAAAGCCGCAGTGCTATATCTGTAAACCACTGACAAACAACAGTAAGAAGAGAACTGTTGTAAAGGACCACTGCAAAGTTTTATTTTATGTTCATGGCACCAGTTCACAAGAACAGTCAGCACGAGGTGTTTTATGTTGTAAAATAAAGAAGCTACAAGGAATGTAGGTGGACACAGGCCTCCATAACAACTTGGCAATCCTTCCCAAATGTTTGGAGCATTTTGCTGCTAATTTAATAGTAGTTAATGGAAACCACAAATAAAAAAAAAAAACACATGCTGTACCGATCCCATCCTAGTAAAGCGCACGCGCGGGGGGGGGGGGATAGTGCTCCCTTAACCACTCTTAGGCTCCTGAAGTCCATCACAGCTGTCAGGACCATTTTATTTTACTGTTTGAAGAAGTTACTGTTTTTGTTGCTGTTTCCTTTTCTGGGTATGTCTGTATTAGCAATAGTAATCCTTATTTTAACTGTAATATCAACATGAATGAATCCCAAATAAAAGTCAACCTCTGTTATTATTACACACCATGTTACCTTAACACAGACATTTAAATTGTTAAATGATTATAAGGAGTTATGATCAATACGTTTGTTTACCTAAAATTTACAGGAAATTCTCATTCCAATTCCAGAGGTGTAAAAATGTGAGTCTGGTAGTCTCACATTTTTACACCTGGTGTACCAGTCTGGTACACTCAATAAAGATATTTCCTTTAGCTTTAATTACAGCTTTTACTCAAACAGAACTCTGCGTCTGTTAGCAATGTTAGCAGAAGACATATCTGAAGAGTATGTTGTCAAAACACCATCTGCAATCATGTCTTTATGTGGTTTCGTGGTTGAATTAGAGCCTTAATTGAACATAATGACCCATCACTCCGAGCACCTTTTTAGATGTCACTTAATATAATAGTATACTTTTTAGGCGATGTCTCTAACTGATTGCTTCAGCTATCTTTGAATCATTAGCAATGCCTATCATGAAGTGTGACTCATCTGCAAAGGAAATGAACAAATAACTCAGTGAGTGTCATACAGATCCAGAGGACCGATGTGTAATTATCAGTCAGTTTAAATTTCCTGTTTTAATGCTGAGAACCACGCGCTCAGCATCAGTCCTGTGAAAAAGTTGCTCTGGGACCTCAGAGGAACACTGCCAGCAGTCTGTGGACCCGACTCCAAGACTGATTCTGCCACATGCCTTTGTAGTGTTAACTTGGCCTCCCAGTGACATTATGGGTACAAACATCTTTCACTGTATTACATTTGCTGTGTGTAGGCACTGTACAGCTGAACAGTAAGGTGGTTGGAAGTTTGATTACGCTGCAGTTTTGTAGTTTCTGAGAGTGGCGTTGAATATGAAATCATATATTTAGATGAAAAATGTATTAAACACTCAAAATTATCAGTTACCGGATTTTTCGGATTATAAGGCACAGCAGATTATTAAGCGAAACAAAACAGTCAAACTTTACTCAACTCATTCTTCTTGCTTCCTCCACTTCTGTACCTTTGATTCATTAATGTTAAATTCTCTGGCAGCTGCTCTATTCCCATGTTCTGGACCTGAAAACAGGTCTTTGGTTTCATTCTATAATACTGGACTTATTTTTCTAGGAAGGTTTGAAAAGTGTAAAAAGTGTGTAGTGAGGGGTTTTACAGCCTTAAAACATCTATTATAATTGTAAAAAATAAAGTTGGCTACTTCACAGATTTCACCTATCGCAGGTTATTTTTAGTATATGTAGTATTAGCTGTATACTATATCATGCAGTTTGCCAAATATAAACTCCTTATGTTCTATGTTATTCATTGAAATTACGACTGTATTTATTTAGTAACAACTGTACAACATAAGTCTCGGTCCAGTAAGAAAAATCCTTTTGACTGTCAAATAATTCAAACATTAATGCTTTTGACCCTGAAAAGCATAGAGGTCAACATGATGTATGAAGAGCCAAAAGAATACTACATCCATTTTAATCCTAGTACTCGTGCAGCCTTTATAATGAAAATGCTCATAATCCTACTCAAGGTCAGATCTTAAGAACATTTACAATCAAGTCATAATATAAAATTGTGGTCTCCAGGTAAAGGAATAGTTAATGTTGTCTAACTGGTATATTATTCTGGTAATAAAAACATAAAGTTCTTGTGTGTGAGTGTGAAACTACCAAGCAGTGATTCTGTCCTGTCAGTGAACAGCATCGATGAGTTTCAGACCCGACTTGCCAGTTCATTGATTTCATGAAGATGATCTGAATGACTGCACAGCCAGAAAAATAATGAGCTTGGTAAATTATTTTCATCTTGCATCCAGACTTTATCCAGCCAGGCTTCTGAGAGAATTAAATTCAACTGATCTTCTTTTGCTGGCAGATGAGCTTACTTATTACAGAGTCAGACTATCAAGGTGAAAGTGACATGACTCAAGATTGCTTAGATAAAATAAAGTTAAAACAACAGCTGTAGGATGCAAGATGTGTCACAAACAAGGATGCAGTGGACTCAAGACCAGACTCAATTGCTCGTACTATGTACAATTTATTGAAAGGAAAAGGAACTTAAACAAGACTGGGTCTAACAGAAATCATTCGCAGGAACTGAGGGAGGCCCGAGGGCGGAGAAACGGACGTAGAACACAGGGAGAACACGGGCGGGAACTTCTGCAAACACAGGAGAAGGGTTTTACTGAATGGGAACCAATTAAACGGCAGAGGTGAGTGGTACTAGAGGAGAGTCTTGTGCTTACTTGAAAACACCGGCTATTAGGCGGGGAAGGGGTTGCCGTGGGAGCGTTCTGGGGATGGTGGAGAGTGTGGGGAGGCTGGTCCAGGTTCCAAGGTGTCCAGGGAAGTTGAAGTATGGGCTGGAGGGCAGGCTGAGAAGAAGATGAGTGTGTGGTCCTAGGGTTCTGGGCAGACTGTAGAACGGGACGGAAACAGAACCAGCGCTGCTGGTGAGTACGACGGGTGATGAATCTGGAGAATACAGGAGACGGAGAACACATTAACCCACGATCCAGGCACACAGAGTCCGAGCAGAGAGGAGGCCAAGTTTACCACGGGTGGTAGCAGGACGAACTGGCGAGGAGTGGCAGGCAGTGCTGGCTTAAAAGCCCTCTAGATGGAGCCCCGGAAATTGGAAGCAGGTGATGAGCAGGCCAACTCGACCCCAGGGGACGGACAACAGGAACCTGGACCACACCCAACCCGACACTCCCACAGCACATGACAAGATGCACCATTCAGTTGTGACATTGTAGCCATTAACAAGTGTATTTGAAAAGGAATTCTGAAAGTAAAAACTCTTCACAAACAACCAAACAAGTTACAAATTAGAAACAATGAAACAATAAGAAATTTCATAATTGCAGGTGTATAAGATTATAGCAGATTTAAAATATAAGTTTTAAACCTACTAACCTGGAAATTGTTATGCCAGTTTTTTTATTAAAGACAAAAACATAACTGTGCCTGCTTCTGTGTGCAGGATTTGAATTTGTACTGAATCACAGTACATTAAGCAGACTAATGTTGGACAAACACTTGTTTGGAGTGTTTCTTTCTCTCGTTCCTTTGAGTATTTTAGACAGATTATTGATGTGATGTCTTCTGTCCAATCCAAACTGAGACCTAATGGCACCAACATATACCAAGAAGAACTGTAGAGGCTTAGCTGTGTGTATTTAGCTACACAACACAAACACCCTGCATCCTCTCTGTGATTAGCTGTTAGATGGGAGAGATTGGAATAACTCAGAACATATTCCAATAAAACTAAATGAGTCTCTCATTTTTGGTCTGATGATTTCATTTAAACCTCGTATTGATTTGTATAAAATAATCTTTAATGAGATTTTTTTTTGTTCTAAATCCAGAGTGGAAGTTCATCCTGAGTCAGTGTCTGAGGGATTGGTGATAGTAGTTCTGTTGACCATATACTTCATTTGGATGTGATGCTACAGTGTTACAGGCCCCCTGTGGAGTGCTCTGAGCTATAGCAAATGTGTTTAGTCTATATAACAAGCATATTAAATACGTGACATCCCCTCATAGTTAGAAAAAAAACAAATCCCCCCCCCCCCGCATCAATTATACTTTATATTAAAAATGAAACATTGATAAGAAAATCAATATGTGTACTGATTATTTTAAATTGATGGGGAACATGACGTTGAGCCAACTGTGTGGTTGGCCGTTGTCTCTTGGGTATCCCTATGATGGACTGGTGATCTGTCCAATCTGCACAGACACTGAAAGCATTTTACTAAGGAACTGTGAGGTGATTATTTTGGTATAATATATAAAAAAATTTTAAATCAATCCTGGTGTGAGAAAATTGCTTGGGGAGGTTCTAAAAGTCCTTCTGTTTTTCTTTAATTCAGCGCAAGTTTAAAAAACATTGTATGAAGAAACAAAAGGGAGAATAAATGAACTACGACACCAAACCAGAGACAGAGGAAATTTTAGTCATTTTAGACTTGCCCAAGGGTGCAGTCACATCCCCCGTCTATTATTGCATAAAACTCCCAGCATGCACCGGTCATTCTTCCTGACAGTCTGCTTCAGTATAAGCAAGTGGGGAATAATTAGCACACACATATACACACACACACACACACATACACACACACACACATCCACTCATGCGCACGCACACATCTAATGATAGGGAAATTAACTCTGTGGCTGGCTCTGCGATTTATTTACAGAAGCAAAGATATTAAAGTGGCAGAAAGTGTGGATGAGGCATCAGGAGTGAGACATGACTGATAGACACACGGCTTTCATTTATATCTTTCATTTCTGCCTTGGACTTGTGTTCACTGTGATTTCCGAATACACTTTAAATGCACCATTGATGTGTTATACACCATCAAAAAAGAACGAGTATAGTAATGTTGTTGCATTACAGCTCCTAGGTGAAACCATCCCTCTCGAGATACTATTGGAATAAAACCCTCCTTCACTAATTTCCAGGGCAGTAATGTTACTTTGTTCAGTAGAATAAGGGAATACAAAGTACAATACATATAAAAATGTCTTCTTTCTAACTTACTAGAAAGTACTTATGTTACATTAAACCATCTATTTTAAATGTATGTTCAAAAGTGATTTGATTGCCTTACAATATAAATTGTTGAGATCCAAACAGGCACTCTGCAAAATGAAAAACAATTTTTCAAAATCTCTGCATACATACCATATTAAAACAAAACAAAACAAAAAAAACAGTTGGCAATATAGACAATGTAGGTGGGAAGCCGGTGAGGAATCAAAGATCTGTGACTGCACCACTGTCTGGTTTGACACTCTACAAAGACACGGGGTGGATACAACCCTCAATGGGCTTTCCTTCCTCCCAGGAGCACTGCTGGAGATTTTGTGAATATCAGAGAAAAGTGTCATAACACTAAAGAAACTTTTTCACATGTTTTTCACCTGTTGTCAAAGGTATAATTAGTACTACTAGTAGTACTACTGAGGTACCCTGAGAAGGAGGGAAAATGTTCAAAGGAATCAACATAATTAAGAAAGAGAAACTTGACTTTACTACATGAAGAGCATTAAAACTCGGCCCTAATACCAAATTCAGTTAAATAACTTGACAAAAACTGCCTGCACTAAAACTTTGTAGACATCTGCCACCTGAAAACCTGTTTGTGATAAGTACATATTGTTATTTGGTATGTGCCATTCTAATGCAAGCACTGAATGTTGTGGGATTCAAACAATAGGCAGGTTTTGCATAACTGCATTGGAGTACATGACCATATTCACAAAGGCATAACTGATAACTGTCTCATCTGACCTCTAATTCTTTTTCTGTCCCTTTAAGTAGGAAATACTGCAACACAATACACAGAAGAGCTGTGGTAGTATTCATGTGATCCCTGAGTTATTTAAAGAGTCTCCACTGAGTGAGAGTGCACCGGCAAAAGTTAGCACTGCTTTTCTTATTAATCCTGTCTAAATCTCTAGCTAGCTGGTAGCTACCTAGCAATGCCGACAAGTTCTTTGAGTAAACAATATCATCAAATGTTTTTTTCTGACCCTTGACCCATGTAATTTTTCCTGAAACTACATGTAGGAGTTTTAACCATTAAAAAAGTTTTGCAGAGTCAATATTAGGAGGCAGATTCAATTCAATTCAATTCAATTTTATTTACAGTGGGGCAAAAAAGTATTTAGTCAGCCACCGATTGTGCAAGTTCCCCCACTTAAAATGATGACAGAGGTCAGTAATTTGCACCAGAGGTACACTTCAACTGTGAGAGACAGAATGTGAAAAAAAAAATCCATGAATTCACATGGTAGGATTTGTAAAGAATTTATTCGTAAATTAGGGTGGAAAATAAGTATTTGGTCACCTCAAACAAGGAAAATCTCTGGCTCTCACAGACCTGTAACATCTTCTGTAAGAAGCTTTTCTGTCCCCCACTCATTACCTGTATGAATGGCACCTGTTTGAACTCATCATCTGTATAAAAGACACCTGTCCACAGCCTCAAACAGTCAGACTCCAAACTCCGCCATGGCCAAGACCAAAGAGCTTTCGAAGGACACCAGGAAAAGTATTGTAGACCTGCACCAGACTGGGAAGAGTGAATCTACAATAGGCAAGCAGCTTGGTGTGAAAAAATCAACTGTGGGAGCAATCATCAGAAAATGGAAGACATACAAGACCACTGATAATCTCCCTCGATCTGGGGCTCCACGCAAGATCTCATCCCGTGGGGTCAAAATGATCATGAGAACGGTGAGCAAAGATCCCAGAACCACACGGGGGGACCTGGTGAATGACCTGCAGAGAGCTGGGACCAAAGTAACAAAGGTCACCATCAGTAACACACTACAACGGCAGGGAATCAAATCCCGCAGTGCCAGACGTGTTCCGCTGCTGAAGCCAGTGCATGTCCAGGCCCGTCTGAAGTTTGCCAGAGAGCACATGGATGATACAGCAGAGGATTGGGAGAATGTCATGTGGTCAGATGAAACCAAAGTAGAACTTTTTGGTATAAACTCAACTCGTCGTGTTTGGAGGAAGAAGAATACTGAGTTGCATCCCAAGAACACCATACCTACTGTGAAGCATGGGGGTGGAAACATCATGCTATGGGGCTGTTTTTCTGCCAAGGGGACAGGACGACTGATCCGTGTTAAGGACAGAATGAATGGGGCCATGTATCGTGAGATTTTGAGCCAAAACCTCCTTCCATCAGTGAGAACTTTGAAGATGAAACGAGGCTGGGTCTTCCAACATGACAATGATCCAAAACACACCGCCCGGGCAACAAAGGAGTGGCTCCGTAAGAAGCATTTGAAAGTCCTGGAGTGGCCTAGCCAGTCTCCAGACCTCAACCCCATAGAAAATCTGTGGCGGGAGTTGAAAGTCCGTGTTGCTCGGCGACAGCCCCAAAACATCACTGCTCTCGAGAAGATCTGCATGGAGGAATGGGCCAAAATACCAGCTACTGTGTGTGCAAACCTGGTAAAGACCTATAGTAAACGTTTGACCTCTGTTATTGCCAACAAAGGTTATGTTACAAAGTATTGAGTTGTATTTTTGTTATTGACCAAATACTTATTTTCCACCCTGATTTACGAATAAATTCTTTACAAATCCTACCATGTGGATTCATGCATTGAAATGATTCAATGCAGAGAGGTCTGTTAAGACATAGTGAGTGAGAAAGGTGACTGGAAAGGAAAAACTCAATGCATCATGGGAATCCCCTGGAAGCCTACGTCTATTGCACCATAACTAAGGGAGGATTCAGGGTCACCTGGTCCAGCCCTAACTATATGCTTTAGCAAAAATGGAAGTTTGAAGCCTAATCTTAAAAGTAGAGATTGTGTCTGTCTCCCGAATCCAAACTGGAAGCTGGTTCCACAGAAGAGGGGCCTGAAAACTGAAGGCTCTCCCTCCCATTCTACTTTTAAATACTCTAGGAACAACAAGTAGGCCTGCAGAGCGAGAGTGAAGTGCTCTAATAGGGTGATACTACAAGGTCATTAAGATAAGATGGGGCCTGATTATTTAAGACCTTGTATGTGAGGAGCAGGATTTTGAATTCAATTCTGGATTTAACAGGAAGCCAATGAAGGGAAGCCAAAACAGGAGAAATATGCTGTCTCTTTCTAGTCCCTGTGTCATGGTCCTGGGTCGTTGACCCAGCGTTTTGTGTTTATTCTGATTTTGTATTAGTTTAGGGTTGAACCTGAAGTTTAGTGTATATTCAGCCCTACCTGTGTCTGTCCTTGGTGCTCTGTTCATGTCCCCATGTTGTGTTGCAAATCAGTCTGTGTGTTTCCTGCTTTACTTTGAAGGCTCGTGTTCTGGATTTCCTGCTCCATTCTGAAGGTCTGTGTCTGTTGTCATTGTGTTCAGCTTGTGTCCTCCAGTCATCATGTGTATTCAGATCAGCTGTTCTTCCCTCCTGTGTGTGATTACCTGATTACCTTGTGCGTGTATATTTAGTGGGTGTCGGTCTGTGTTCCTTGTCGGCTCGCCTGCGTTCATCTGCATTCATCCGTGTATCTCTGCGTTTTTGGTATCCTCCGTCAGTCTGCGTCTCTCTGCCTTTCACCCCGTGTCCTGAGGATTTCTATTTGCTCTTTAGTTTTCCCAGTTTAGGTTTCCGTTAGTATGTCTCATGATTCGTTGTCTGTTCCTGCCACTGTCACCTGTAAATAAACTCTCACTCATATCATCAGTCGGCTGTCTGCATTTTGGGTCCTCCTTTTCCTCCACACCACACGGCTCAACCCGCCAGCCGTGACAGTACGAGCCGACCAAACATGGACCCAGCAGCATCCGCACCTTCCCAGGAGTTTCGGGAGGAAGTTATTGACTCCGTTTCAAGGTTGGTTAACCTATGGCTCGAACGGGAGGGGGAGGAAATTCACCGCGCCGTAGAAGCCAGGCTACAGCAATTACTGTCTGCTCACTGCTGGCTACTCGACTCTCTTCTTCGCACAAGACTTCATCGTTAACGAACTGCACCTCCACCCTCCAGCCGCTACCGCTTCTCAACCCAGCACGCCGGTGAAGGTTTTGCCCGGCCCGCCGGAGGTTTTGCCCGGCCCGCCAGAGCAGATGGCAGGGAGGAAGCGACGATCGCGCCGTCGGCGCGTCATCCCACAGCCGGAGATTAGGACTTCAGAACTGCTGGCTGCGGTGAGTGGAAAAGACACTCTGTCTGTTTCGCCAGACCTTTTGACTGCTTATACCGGGGCTGTGTTTTTTGAGTTAGCTTCCCAGCCAGAAGCTCAGTTAGCTGCCCAGCCGTCACCTCCATCACATTCAGTCTCACTACCCATAGCCCAGTTACAGTCACAGCCAGACTTATTAGACACTATGTTACAATCCATAGCCCAGTCAATAGCTCAGTTGGTAGAAGACTCATCAGCCTTATCAGCTCAGCCACCTATTCAGCCATCATCTTCACCAACTCCTCCGGTACAGCAAGCCATGACAGTTCAACCCATACAGGACAGTTCAAAAACTTCTTATTCTAAGCAGAGAGACAAACCACACAATATTGAAAACATTCCTCAAGAGCTGGCCAGCTCTGAGACTGTGACGCACTCCAGGGCCTCCCCAGAGGCTGGGTTTCAGCCCCCAGCCGACTCTGGACCCCTGGAGGTTAAGAAGCCAGCTGAGGACTGCACCCGGCTGTCGCTGCCTGAACTGAGTCAATGCTCTGTGCAGCTGCAGTCTGCTTTGTGTTTGCCAGAGGCCCGTGCGCCTGCTGGTTCCGACCCATTCCTGCCAGAGGCCCGTGCGCCTGCTGGTTCCGACCCGTGTGTTCCAGGGGCCCCGGTGCCCACTGGTCCAGAGACTGTTTTCGCTGGAGGGCCCGAGGAGCCCGTCCAGCCTCCTGCCTCGTCAGCTGGAGGGCCCGAGGAGCCCGTCCAGCCGCCTGCTGCAGCTCCATCAGCCTCGCCTGGCCCGGCTCCGGCTTCATCATCTTCACCTGGCCCGCTCCGGCTTCCTCAGCGTCGCCTGGTCCGGCTCCGGCATCCTCATCCTCGCCTGGCCCGGCTTCGGCTTCATCTTCGCCTGGTCCGGCTTCAGCCTCCGCTTCAGTCTTGCCTGGTCCAGCCTCCGCTTCAGCTTCAGCTTCGCCTGGTCCGGCTTCAGCCCCCGCTTCAGCTTCACCTGGTCCAGCCTCCGCTTCAGCCTCGCCTGGTCCAGCCTCTGCTTCAGCCTCGTCTGGTCCAGCCTCTGCTTCCGTCTCGTCTGGTGCTGCGAAGGCCACGCCACCTTTGGGTCCCGAACCGCCGCCTCGACATCGGCGGTCATCTGCCAGGCCGCTTGTTGGGCGTCATCGCCGATAGGGGCGACCTCCCAAACGCCGCCGCTACTTTCCGCGCGGTCGGCCTCCAGACTTGTGTCGTCGCCGCTGTTGCTGTCCGCACGGTCGGCCGCCTGAACTGTTTCCCCGTTGCTGTCCGCACGGTCGGCTGCCTGAACTGTTTCCCCGTTGCTGTCCGCACGGTCGGCCGCCTGAACGGTTTCCCCGTCGCCGCCGCTGCCGTGTGCACGGTCGGCCCCCTGAACTGTTTCCACTTCGCCACCGCTGCCTTCCGCTCGGTCGGCTTTTGAATCTGTGCCGCCAACGTGGCCGGCCCCAGAAGATGAACTGTCCTGGACTTCTGAGTTGTCAGCCTCCGGGCCGGCCTCCTGAACTGTGTTTTGTTCTTGTACTCCAGCATGTGTGTTTTTGTTTTGGACGGTTCCCTTGGTTCTGTGTTCCTTGTCGGCTCGCCTGCGTTCATCTGCATTCATCCATGTATCTCTGCGTTTTTGGTATCCTCCGTCAGTCTGCGTCTCTCTGCCTTTCACCCTGTGTCCTGAGGATTTCTATTTGCTCTTTAGTTTTCCCAGTTTAGGTTTCCGTTAGCATGTCTCATGATTCGTTGTCTGTTCCTGCCACTGTCACCTGTAAATAAACTCTCACTCATATCATCAGTCGGCTGTCTGCATTTTGGGTCCTCCTTTTCCTCCACACCACACGGCTCAACCCGCCAGCCATGACACCCTGTCAGTACTCTTGCTGCAGTATTTTGGATTAGCTGAAGGCTTTTCAGTGAGTTTTTTGGACATCCTGATAATAATGAATTACAGTAGTCCAGCCTGGAAGTAATAAATGCATGAACTAGTTTTTCAGCGTCACTCTGAGACAGGATATTTCTAATTTTAGAGATGTTGCGCAAATGAAAGAACGCAGTCTTACATATTTGTTTAATATGTGCGTTGAAGGACATATCCTGGTCAAAAATGACTCCAAGGTTCCTCACAGCGTTACTGGAGGCCAAGGTAATGCCATCCAGAGTAAGAATCTGGTTAGATACCATATTTCTAAGTTTTTCAGGGCCGAGTACAATAACCTCAGTTTTATCTGAATTAAGAAGCAGAAAGTTAGCGGCCATCCAGGTCTTTATGTCTTCAAGACATTCCTGCAGTTTAACTAATTGGTGTGTATTATCTGGCTTCATGGACAGATAGAGCTGGGTGCCATCAGCATAGCAGTGACAATTTATGCTATGTCTTCTAATGATACTGCCTAAGGGAAGTTTGTATAGTGTAAACAGAATTGGTCCTAGCACTGAACCCTGTGAAATTCCATAATTAACCTCAGTATGTGAAGAGGACTCTCCATTTACATGCACAAATTGGAGTCTATTGGATAGATATGATACAAACCACTGCAGCACAGTACCTGTAATACCTACAGCATGTTCTAATCGCTCTAATAGGATATTATGGTCAACAGTATCGAATGCTGCACTAAGGTCTAGCAGGACAAGCACAGAGATAAGTCCACTGCCAGAGGCATAAGAAGATCATTTGTAACCTTCACTAAAGCTGTTTCTGTGCTGTGATGAACTCTGAAATCTGACTGAAACTCTTCAAATAAGCCATTCCTCTGTAGATGATCTGTTAGCTGTTTGACAACTACTCTTTCAAGGATTTTTGATATGAAAGGAATGTTGGAGATTAACCTATAATTAGCTAAGACAGCTGCATCTAGAGATGCTTTTTGAGTAAAGGTTTAACTACAGCCAGCTTGAAGGCCTGTGGTACACAGCTGATTATTAGAGATAGGTTGATCATATTTAAGATTGAAGCATTAATTAATGGCAGGACTTCTTTGAGCAGTTTTGTAGGAATGGGGTCTAAAAGACACGTTGATGGTTTGGAGGAAGTAATTATGGAAGTTAACTCAGAAAGATCAATTGGAGAAAAAGAGTCTAACTTAACATCAATGGTACTAAGAGTAGCTGTAGATAATATTACATCTGTGGGAGGATTATTGGTAATTTTTTCTCTAATGATAAAAATTTTATTTGTGAAGAAGTTCATGAAGTCATTACTAGTTAACGTTAAAGGGATGGTTGGCTCAATAGAGCTCTGACTGTTTTTCAGCCTGGCTACAGTGCTGAAGAGAAACCTGGGGTTGTTCTTATTTTCTTCAATCAGTGACGAATAGTAAGATGTTCTGGCTTTGCGGAGGGCTTTCTTATAAAGCAACAAAATATTTCTCCAGGCTAAATGATGATCCTCTAAATTTGTGACACGCCATTTCCTCTCCAGATTACGAGTAATCTGCTTTAGGCTATGTATTTTGTGAATTATACCACAGAGTCAGGTACTTCTGATTTGAGACCTTAGTTTTCACAGGAGCTACAGTATCCAGAGTCGTACGTAGTGAGGAGGTAAAATTATTAACAAGATAATCGACCTCTGTTGGGGTAGCGTTCAGGTAGCTGCTCTGCTCTGTGTTGGTACAGGGCATTGAAGATGATAACAGTGGGTGGATTATATTCTTAAACTTAGTTACAGCGCTTTCAGAAAGACATCTACTGTGATAAAGTCTACTCTCCACTGCTGTGTAATCAGTTATTGTAAATGTAAATGTTATCAGGAAATGATCAGACAGGAGAGGGTTTTCAGGAAACACTGTTAAATGTTCAGTTTCTATGCCATATGTTAAAACAAGATCTAGAGTGTGATTAAAGTGGTGGGTGGGTTCTTTTACATTTTGAGAGAAGCCAATTGAGTCTAATAACAGATTAAATGCCATGTTGAGGCTGTCATTTTTAGCATCTACATGGATGTTAAAATCACCCACAATAATTATTTTATCTGAGCTCAGAACTAAATCAGATGAAAAGTCTGAGAAATCAGACAGAAACTCTGTGTAAGGCTCAGGTGGACGATAGATGGAGCATTAGTGGCACGAACTTGCTTTTTCCCCTAGGCGTTTATCTGGAAAGTAATTTGTCTGCTACAGTGTGAAGTTGGGAAGCTAGGGGCAAAAATAACTTCAATTGGGATTTGACATGTCAAAAGGCTCTCAGTCAATTTAATAAGATTGATCATCAGTGTTATGTTCATTTTGTGATTGCTAACCAAAGCCTAAAGGCATTAATGGGGAATCCAGAGCCCAGAATAAGTTGTAACCAACCACTTTAGAGATGCATTGGTGATGGCTGCAGGCCTTTGTATTGTGAAGTGTAAGGAACAGAAAAGCCTAACGGTGGTTGGACTCTACCCAAGGAAGAACCCCGCCATGCTAATGTATGCTGTTCAATAAACACACTGAATGTTTACAGGGTTTAAGGTTTTAGGCAGCACCGCCACATGTCTTCATTCTAACAGCAGATGGACTGAAAGATCCTAGGTCAGAACCGTACAGTTAGGATTTCCCTCTTAGGGAGAATCTTGCTCCATTGTGACCAACAACTGCCACTGAAGAAAAAAGAAAACCACTGAACAAGCTAATGTCACACGTACTGTAGAACAGGAAACAAAATACATACAAAGTCAGTTTCAGTGACATGAATTACTTTTCATCTCTACTATATTTTATCTATGGCAGTGCCATTTTATCAGGACAAGCCAAAGCATGCAGTGCTTGTCTTGTAAAATATAAAAACAGACATGAATTAAAACATGCTATATCATCACAGCACTGTCATAAAGCTCCTTGCCAAGGTGCGCTTGTTTCATACTCACAGGAAACTGTAGCTGTTTCCATTTTACAAGCATGTCCATCTCACCTTAGCAATGATTTAAGCGGAGCAAGCTGATAAGTCAGCAGCTTTAGTCTGATTGTTTGTTCATGCTCATTATGGATCCATGGTAAACTGTTGGCTCTGTTTTTACTACTCCAGTTAGAACCTGCACTTTGTGATGACTTTCCTTGCTAATTTACTTAAGGAATTATCAACAGCTTTTTCACATTCCATCTTCTCTGCATAGCACATGTTGAACAATAGCAAGATGAAAGTTTTGACAATAATGGAGAGCAGACTGCAGCTCTTACCGGGTCCAGTTTAATAAAACAAGCAAGTTTACCAGGAGGAGGCTTAGCCAGCACTTTTAGATTAGCATCTATGAGAAATCACATGAATGACTGAAAGCACATTTAGCTAGTTGTTTTGACGACACTCCGCCTTCATTTTTCATTAATAATTTTAATCACCCAGTCCCACAGTGCTCGGGCCTTTCAATTCCTTTTGTTATATTAATATACTTTTTTTTCTTTAAATCAATGTCTGTGTGTTTCTCACCTTGTGAAAACATGTTTTGTTGTTTTTAAATCTTTAAAATTGTTAAATACAAAACAAGTTAAAAGCAAGTTGGTTTAGCTGCAAAAAACAAGCCTGATACAAAAAATCCCAATGGTAAATTAACTGTTTTGTTTTGTTTGTTAACAGAAAGACACAAATGCTTCGGTCTTCTATGTGTGATTTGCCCTTTCATAACAGGTACAGAGTATATACATTTTTTTATACCTCATCTAGTTGGATACTGGCAACGTTTAAAATTAGAGCTGTATCAATCATTCCTGACAGGGGACCTGCCACTGTCTGCTAGACCTCACCTCCTCTAATCCGAGTTACTGAACTGGTCCTCGTTTGTGTTGTCGGTGCATTTTGAGCATTAATTATTTCACAAATAATACAGCCAGATGTGTGGTTCAGCCTGTCCAAAATATTTGTACTTTAGTTTTGATTAATTAAATTTAAAGTTTGTTATTTATTCATTTTAATTTTGGCACTTACCACAGAATTGGAAGTAGTCGGAATCTTTTTGTCCAACTCAGAAAGAAAGTCCATAACACAATCGGTAACAGTGTCCACACACATACAGTACACTCAATAACACCAATGACAGTTTAGGTCAGACTGGCTTTGTGTTTATGAGTGAACAAGTGCTCGCTCGCTCTTGCCTGGACCCAAGCCGTTCAATTCTACTTAGGACATCCTGTCAGCTGAGCCTGTAAATGCCACAGTAGCCTTAAGAAATAAGAGCGGTAATGGTGGGCTGCCAAGGTGAATGACTAGCAGGACAAATGACACCAGAGTACAGAGGACCGTCGAACACTGCTGCTGTGAAATGTCTCGATGTTGCCACATGACCGAGACGTTTCTTGTTGCGCCTGTGCCATCGTTTGGGCTGTTCGAACAGGCTGCACTAATGAACCAGCTGCATTTCTTAATAAGCAGGGCTGACATTTGGTGGCCATATGCTTTGTCTGCAAGCAGTGCCATTTTCTGTAAACTGATTGTATTCCTTTATTTAAAACTAACATTTCCCTGCTGTAGTTTTCACAGCTGGTAGATGAAATACACAAAATTACCTTCTTGTTTTGTGTCATTTAGTTGGAGCGCAGCCTGCAAATACAACAATATGAAAGTTATATTAAGCACTCATTTTTCTGTTGCTCAACAAAGGTTGAACTTACACAATTATTTAATTAATGAGAAAAAAACAGTAGGCTGAAGAAGGTTTTTTTCTTTTTTCAGTTGGATTAAAATGTCCTTGCTGATCCCAGCAGTTAAAATAACAGCACAACAACCATTAAAAACACACAACAAGGTTGTAAAACCCAACAATGTTCTGTTAATGAGTTCTAATGAAAGCAGCAAAATGTGAAGTATCTACAATAAAAAGGACATACGGTGGTTTACAGCCAGTTATGGTGATAGGATAAAGCCTGAAATGTTGACAAGCTGTGTCCGTCACAGCTAAACACAAAATCATACATTATTATCTCCCAGTCTGTTTGGTTTGGGGTCATACCTCCGACCATACTGGTCCGTTGGCTGGAGGCATTAGTTTGGGTTTTTAAATAAGCAACTTGTTTGAACAAAGTGCGACCCGGAGGCAGTCTGACCATCTGGTTGTGCTGTAGGATTATGGATCAGCCACTGCTTGCGGATCACGAAACTGAAGCTGGGATGGCCCATTTGGCTGTGTACATACTGTTAAACCTGCTGCTCTGGCTCATTTCATCAAAGCTGATAATTATGTGTTGAGTCATTTTAGTTCAAAATGTCTCAGGTTTGCACATTTGTGGAGTCAACATTATGGAGACTCTAAGCACCATTTGGGGTGGGCTGAACACAGAGTGACAACAATCAACAAGGCTCCGAGCTGTCCAACACTTTGTTGTTTCATACTGAGATTATTTACATAACATTTTATTTAGCACGTTTCTAGACAGAGTCACAAAGTGCTGCACATAAGATAACAAGTCATAAAAAGGTAAAACAGACAATATGAAACAGGCAAAAATTATCCAAAAGCAGTTTTAAAAAGGTGAGTTTTGAGGGCTTTTTTAATAACAACTACTGAGTCCCCAGTTCTTAAGGTTTGGAGGGGGAGGCCCACAGTGGCAAAATCAGCCTTAGCTCTCATCTTGGTCTGTTTAATAGCAAGTAAGTCCTGATCAGATGACCTCAGGGACCTGCTGGGGAAATGGGCTGTAGCAGATCAGAGATGTAGGCTGGTGCCAGTCCATGCAGAGCTCTACAAGTCAAGATCAGGATCTTAAAATGGACTCTCAGTCATCTTTAAAGCACCGACGCTGTCACGTGAATTTCAGGGTTGAGGTGCCAACACAACCGAGTTCGGACCTTTTTAAATCTTCTGACTGTGCAGACACAAGAACAACAACAATACAAACAGATGGGTAACACAAACCGAAATCCAGGAGAACATATCAAGCACAAGGAGATCAACCAGGTGTTATAGACAAACTGAGAACTGGCAGGGCGAGACTAGAAACACACAGGAATAAAAAATGAAAATCCAACCAGCAAATCTCGCCACCTGTCAGCTGTCTGGGAAACGATGCAACTAGATGTAAAAACTAGATGCATAGGACACAAGTTAAATGTGATTAGGAAACTAGTTGACTGAAGAAGACTTCAAACATTAGCTGTCAGGTAGAAAATTATTTAATTATTTATATTGTGTGTGTGTGTGTTGTTTCAACCTCAAACCTTTCTTTTGTTTAATAAAACCACAGAGCTTTATCAGCCAGTGTTGCAGATGAAGACCTTGACTGTCCTGCTAAGTGTTTTTACCGCCTCCTCTCAACCACTAAACACAACTCGACGTTACAGCACCAAACACAGCTGCTTCACACCTTTCACCTTTCAGTATATACACAGTATATTACAGTACTATAATCTCATCCGTGTTTGGAGGGCAGGCTCACGGTCTGCTTGTGTGCATAAATGTGCCTGTGGCAAACACATTCAAACAGCCATTCTGGACAGGTGAAATATGCTGACGTAGTGTAACGCTGCAGAAACTGCCACTGTCGGTGCAGAACAAATGGCACACTTAGCATCAGCTTCCATGTCACAATACTGGGATCAGATATTGATGACAGGCTGCTTTGCCCTCTCAAGAGACTCTTTCTGCCTCGAGCTGTTTGTCAGTACAATTTAAACCCTGCATCTCTACCTGTCCAAATGTCTCTCTGAAAGCTCAGTGTGTCCATTGGCTTCCAGTGTTGCACTACTTATCACCTAAATTGTTTTCATTCATCCACTGTGACCGTCTACGTAAATGTCTGGAAACACAGCATCATTAATATATCCGTATAAATCTGTGTGTCTGTTTTTCATCTATCACAACAATGTTTATTCACTCCACTGCCAACATGGCAGCCACACTGCTGAGAGCAGGAGTACACCGAACGTGGGGTCATATCAGTAGAAGGTGGTCTAATTTTGTGCTAATAATAATAATGTATACTTTATTGATCCCCATGGGGGAATTACTATCTCTGCATTTGACACATTCACTCAGTGAAGCAGCCACACCGGGAGCAGTGTGTAGGGATGGTACCTTGCTCAGGGGTACCTCAGGGAAGCCGTTCAGTGGATTTGAACCCCCGACCTTCCGATCATGTGGCGACAACTCTACCTACTGAGCCCTGCACCCAAAGTGGAGATCTTATGAAAGAGACGTGTTTCTAAAGGATTTCTGGAGAGCATACAACAAGTAAAACTTCCAGGATAAGTAAAGCCTTTTAAAATCTGATTTGGGGGAAAGTTAGCAGATTTTTTTTTAAAGTTTTGCTAATCAAAATTTACCAGTTTGAATATATTGCTAGTTTTTACTGCAAATTTATTACAATGAAACCTGAAGTAAAAGCTCATTTTGAGGATGCTTAAAAGAAAATCTGCACAGCTATGGCCCTGTGATGTTTCCATCCATCCATCCATCTTCATCCGCTTTATCCGAGGCCGGGTCACAGGGGCAGCAGCCTAAGCAAAGAGGCCCAGACCTCCCTCTCCCCAGCCACCTCCTCCAGCTTATCCGGGGCAACACCAAGGCGTTCCCAGGCCAGCCAAGAGATATAATCTCTCCAGCGTGTCCTGGGTCTGCCCCGGGGCCTCCTCCCGGTGGGACATGCCTGGAACACCTCACCCAGGAGGCGCCCAGGGGGCATCCTTGTCAGATGCCCGAACCACCTCTGCTGGCTCCTTTCGATGTGGAGCAGCAGCTGCTCTACTCTGAGCCCCTCCCGGATGGCCGAACTTCTCACCCTATCTCTAAGGGAGAGGCCAGCCACCCTTCGGAGGAAGCTCATTTCTGCCGCTTGTATCCGCGATCTCGTTCTTTCGGTCACTACCCACAGCTCGTGGCCATAGGTGAGGGTAGGAACGTAGATCGACCGGTAAATTGAGAGCTTCGCTTTTACACTCAGCTCCGTCTTCACCACGACGGACCGGTGCAGCGTCCGCATTACTGCAGCTGCAGCCCCAATCCGTCTGTCGATCTCCGGCTCCCTTTTCCCATCACTCGCGAACAAGACCCCGAGATACTTGAACTCCTCCACTTGGGGCAGGAACTCATCCCCGACCTGGAGTGGGCACTCCACCCTTTTCCGGCTGAGAACCATGGCCTCAGATTTGGAGGTGCTGATCCTCATTCCCGCTGCTTCACACTCGGCTGCGAACCATTCCAGTGCGAGCTGGAGGCCCTCACCCGATGAAGCCAACAGAACCACATCATCCGCAAAAATCAGAGATGAGATTCTGAGGCCACCAAAGCGAAAGCCCTCCACCACTTGGCTGCACCTAGAAATCCTGTCCATAAAAATTATGAACAGAACCGGAGACAAAGGGCAGCCCTGGCGGAGCCCATCACCCACCGGAACGAGTCCGACTTATTGCCGGCAATGCGAACCAAGCTCTTGCAACGGTTGTATAGGGATCGAATGGCCCGTAGCAATGGGCCAGACACCCCATAGTCCCGCAACACCTCCCACAGGACACCCCGAGGGACACGGTCGAATGCCTTCTCCAAGTCCACAAAACACATGTAGACTGGTTGGGCAAACTCCTATGCACCCTCAAGTATCCTGGAGAGGATAAAGAGCTGGTCCAGTGTTCCGCGACCAGGACGAAAACCGCATTGTTCCTCCTGTATCCGAGGTTCGACTAGCGGACGAACTCTCCTTTCCAGCACCCTGGCATAGACTTTCCCAGGGAGGCTGAGGAGTGTGATCCCCCTGTAGTTGGAACACACTCTCCGGTCCCCCTTCTTAAAGATGGGGACCACCACCCCGGTCTGCCAGTCCACAGGTACTGCCCCTGATCTCCACGCAACATTGCAGAGGCGTGTCAACCAGGACAGCCCTACAACGTCCAGGGGTAGACCTCATCAACACCAGGGGCTCTGCCACCAAGGAGTTGTTTAACTGCCTCAGTGACCTCGCCCCCAGAAATTGGCGGGTCATTCCCCCTCATCCCCAGACTCTGCTTCCTCCTCGGAAGACGTGTCAGTGGGATTAAGGAGGTCCTCTAAGTATTCCTTCCACCGCCTGACAATTTTCTCAGTCGACGTCAGTAGCGCTCCGCCAGACCTATACAGGGAGTGCAGAATTATTAGGCAAATGAGTATTTTGTCCACATCATCCTCTTCATGCATGTTGTCTTACTCCAAGCTGTATAGGCTCGAAAGCCTACTACCAATTAAGCATATTAGGTGATGTGCATCTCTGTAATGAGAAGGGGTGTGGTCTAATGACATCAACACCATATATCAGGTGTGCATAATTATTAGGCAACGTCCTTTCCTTTGGCAAAATGGGTCAAAAGGAGGACTTGACAGGCTCAGAAAAGTCAAAAATAGTGAGATATCTTGCAGAGGGATGCAGCAGTCTCAAAATTGCAAAGCTTATGAAGCGTGATCATCGAACAATCAAGCGTTTCATTCAAAATAGTCAACAGGGTTGCAAGAAGCGTGTGGAAAAACCAAGGCACAAAATAACTGCCCATGAACTGAGAAAAGTCAAGCGTGCAGCTGCCAAGATGCCACTTGCCACCAGTTTGGCCATATTTCAGAGCTGCAACATCACTGGAGTGCCCAAAAGCACAAGGTGTGCAATACTCAGAGACATGGCCAAGGTAAGAAAGGCTGAAAGACGACCACCACTGAACAAGACACACAAGCTGAAACGTCAAGACTGGGCCAAGAAATATCTCAAGACTGGTTTTTCTAAGGTTTTATGGACTGATGAAATGAGAGTGAGTCTTGATGGGCCAGATGGATGGGCCCGTGGCTGGATTGGTAAAGGGCAGAGAGCTCCAGTCCGACTCAGACGCCAGCAAGGTGGAGGTGGAGTACTGGTTTGGGCTGGTATCATCAAAGATGAGCTTGTGGGGCCTTTTCGGGTTGAGGATGGAGTCAAGCTCAACTCCCAGTCCTACTGCCAGTTTCTGGAAGACACCTTCTTCAAGCAGTGGTACAGGAAGAAGTCTGCATCCTTCAAGAAAAACATGATTTTCATGCAGGACAATGCTCCATCACACGCATCCAAGTACTCCACAGCGTGGCTGGCAAGAAAGGGTATAAAAGAAGAAAAACTAATGACATGGCCACCTTGTTCACCTGATCTGAACCCCATTGAGAACCTGTGGTCCATCATCAAATGTGAGATTTACAAGGAGGGAAAACAGTACACCTCTCTGAACAGTGTCTGGGAGGCTGTGGTTGCTGCTGCACGCAATGTTGATGGTGAACAGATCAAAACACTGACAGAATCCATGGATGGCAGGCTTTTGAGTGTCCTTGCAAAGAAAGGTGGCTATATTGGTCGCTGATTTGTTTTTGTTTTGTTTTTGAATGTCAGAAATTATATTTGTGAATGTGGAGATGTTATATTGGTTTCACTGGTAAAAATAAATAAATGAAATGGGTATATATTTGTTTTTTGTTAAGTTGCCTAATAATTATGCACAGTAATAGTCACCTGCACACACAGATATCCCCCTAAAATAGCTAAAACTAAAAACAAACTAAAAACTACTTCCAAAAACATTCAGCTTTGATATTAATGAGTTTTTTGGGTTCATTGAGAACATGGTTGTTGTTCAAAAATAAAATTATTCCTCAAAAATACAACTTGCCTAATAATTCTGCACTCCCTGTACACAGTGCAGGTAGAGCGCCGCTTTCCCCTCCAGAGACGCCTGACGGTTTGCCAGAATCTCTTCGAGGCAGTCCGAAAGTCTTTTTCCATGGCCTCTCCGAACTCCTCCCACACCCGAGTTTTTGCTTCAGCCACTGCCCGAGCCACATTCCGCTTGGCCTGTCGATACCTGTCAGCTGCCTCCGGAGTCCCACAGGCTAACCAAGCCCGATAGGACTCCTTCTTCAGCTTGGTGGCTCCCTTCACCTCTGGTGTCCACCATTTGGGTCAGGGGATTACCACCACGGCAGGCACCAACCACCTTGTGGCCGCAGCTCAATGCAGCAGCTTCGGCAATGGAGACGCTGAACATGGTCCATTCGGACTCAATGTCCCCAGTCTCCCTCGGAATGCTGTTGAACAACAGAGTCTCCAGGTGGAGCACCTTCCAGCAACCCTTTTATACCCTTTCTTGCTAGCCACGCTGTGGAGTACTTGGACGCGTGTGATGGAGCATTGTCCTGCATGAAAATCATGTTTTTCTTGAAGGATGCAGACTTCTTCCTGTACCACTGCTTGAAGAAGGTGTCTTCCAAAAACTGGCAGTAGGACTGGTGAGTTGAGCTTTGTATTTGTATCTTTATTTATTTCAGACATAATAAAACAAACAATAAAAACCAATATATACTCGTCTACATGTATTTTCATTTACGAATATGAATATATGTGTAGATATACACACACACACACGTATTTGTACAGACAAACAAGAAAAATATAATAAAATAAAACACATTCGTCTAACATGAGATAACAGTTGTTTGGTCTGAAAAGGAGTAGGAAGAAGTATGCACATACTTATTAACTCCTACCCCTGCTCAACATCTTATTAATCCCACATATTTACCTAATTCTCCTCATCACATATTCCACACAATACACAAGAAAACTTATATCAACAAGGCTGGCACGATATTTATAATTTAAATACGAGTTGACATATTTATACATACAATGGGTGATTGTCTTTTTCAATATCATATCCTTCCAAGAGTAATTTTCGAAGTGTCTTTATGAACTTGCCAATTCCTGAGCATTGCTGTAATTCTGCAGTAAAGCTATTCCACAGTTTTACTCCATAAATAGTTACGCAAAAGGTTTTAACATTTGACCGTGCTTTAAGAATCTTCAGATTCAATTTACCCCTTAGTTCATAGTCTCCTTCTCTGTCATAGAACATCCTCTGTATATTTCTTGGTAACATATTGTATCTAGCTTTATACATAATTTTTGCCGTTTTGTATTTTATAAGATCCATAAACTTCAATATTTTTAATTTCAAAAACATGGTGTTAGTATGGTCTCTATATCCAGCTTTACTAATTATCCTGATTGCTTTTTTTTAATTTTACATATTGGTTGAAGTGAAGTTTTATATGTGTTTCCCCAAATTTCCGCACAGTATTCCAAATATGGCAATATAAGTGAACAGTAAAGTACCCGGAGTGATTTGGAAGGCAAAAAATATTTAACTTTACTCAGTATGGAGACACTTCTTGACAGTTTAGCTTGTACATACTTTATATGAGGTTTCCAGCAGATTTTGTTATCTATTATCACACCCAGAAATTTTGTATCCGAAACTTGCTCTAATTCGACATTATTTACTAATAACTTTGCTTCGGCATCTTTTTTATAATTTCCAAATAACATAAATGTCGTTTTTTCCAAATTTAATGATAACTTATTTCTATCAAACCATGTTTTCAGTTTAATCATTTCTTGTGTGACAATTTCCAAAAGCTGCTGTAAGTTCTCTCCAGCACAAAAAATATTTGTATCATCTGCAAATAGAATAAACTGTAATATATCTGATGTTCTACATATATCGTTGATATAGAGGATAAACAGCTTTGGTCCCAATACTGACCCCTGCGGAACTCCACAAACAATGTCCATACACTCTGATTGATGTTCCCCAATTTTCACAAATTGTTTCCTGTCTCTCAAATAACTCTTTACCCACTCTAACATCACTCCTCTAATGCCATAATACTCCAATTTATCGAGTAATATTTCATGATTAATTGTATCAAAAGCTTTTTTTAGGTCGATGAATATACTAGCTATACATTGTCTTTTATCTATATTGTTAGTGATATTTTCAATCAATTCTATTAATGCCAATGATGTTGATCTATTTGATCTGAAACCATACTGACTATCCGTTATTATTTTATGTTTGTCTATAAATTTGTCAAGTCTATTAATAAAAACCTTTTCCAGTATTTTTGAAAATTGAGAAAGTAGAGAGACAGGCCTATAATTTGTGAATTGGTGTTTATCACCATTTTTGAACAATGGTGTTACTTTAGCTATTTTCATTTGTGTCGGGAATGTACCAGTTTGTATGGACAAATTGCAGATATGTGTTAAGGGTTTGGAAATGCCCTCTATCACTTTCTTGACTATTTCCATATCTATGTCATCAGAGTCTGTAGAGTTTTTTGTTTGTAATTTCCCAACAATATCAATGATTTCCTTTTCTTCTACTGCCGTTAAGAACATTGAATGAGGATTGCGATCAATAAGTCTGGTTTCTTTCTCTACCGAATCTGTCATATCAGGAATTGTTTCAGCCAAGTCTGGCCCAACACTTACAAAGAATTTGTTGAAATCATTTACCACATCGCTCATATTAGTAATGTTTCTATCATTATTTGTGAAATACGAAGGATAGTCTGACTGTCCAGAGCCCTTTTTAATGATGGTATTTAATGTTTTCCAAATCCCTTTAGTATTATTTTTATTCATAATCAGTAATTTCTCATAGTATTCCTTTTTACATGACCTCAAAATACTCGTTAATTTATTTTTATATTTCTTATATTGACTCCATCCTCAACCCGAAAAGGCCCCACAAGCTCATCTTTGATGATACCAGCCCAAACCAGTACTCCACCTCCACCTTGCTGGCGTCTGAGTCGGACTGGAGCTCTCTGCCCTTTACCAATCCAGCCACGGGCCCATCCATCTGGCCCATCAAGACTCACTCTCATTTCATCAGTCCATAAAACCTTAGAAAAACCAGTCTTGAGATATTTCTTGGCCCAGTCTTGACGTTTCAGCTTGTGTGTCTTGTTCAGTGGTGGTCGTCTTTCAGCCTTTCTTACCTTGGCCATGTCTCTGAGTATTGCACACCTTGTGCTTTTGGGCACTCCAGTGATGTTGCAGCTCTGAAATATGGCCAAACTGGTGGCAAGTGGCATCTTGGCAGCTGCACGCTTGACTTTTCTCAGTTCATGGGCAGTTATTTTGTGCCTTGGTTTTTCCACACGCTTCTTGCAACCCTGTTGACTATTTTGAATGAAACGCTTGATTGTTCGATGATCACGCTTCAGAAGCTTTGCAATTTTGAGACTGCTGCATCCCTCTGCAAGATATCTCACTATTTTTGACTTTTCTGAGCCTGTCAAGTCCTTCTTTTGACCCATTTTGCCAAAGGAAAGGACGTTGCATAATAATTATGCACACCTGATATATGGTGTTGATGTCATTAGACCACACCCCTTCTCATTACAGAGATGCACATCACCTAATATGCTTAATTGGTAGTAGGCTTTCGAGCCTATACAGCTTGGAGTAAGACAACATGCATGAAGAGGATGATGTGGACAAAATACTCATTTGCCTAATAATTCTGCACTCCCTGTATATATGCATGATGTGTGTTAGGATGGTTATGTTCTTTGTTGCTTGATTGTTAAAACTCGGTAGAACAATTTAATACAAAAATAAATAAAATAAAGAAAAATCATATTCTGATGCCCAGGGCTCATCTGAGGATTAATTTTGAACTGTCAGTGTTATTTCCATTTTGCACAATAAAAACGAGTGTGCATCCCAGGAAAGAGAAATGTCTGCGCAAAACTTTGGTTGATCAGTGCAGCAGCTGGTTGAGATAGTAAGTGGAAATTTTACAAGCCTGATTTTTCTGGTTTCCTTACATATGTGAACCCATTTGTACATTAAACTGATCCATAAATCTGATAGATTTGCGCATAGTATTTGACTAGATGTGGGGTTCCTCAATGGTGAAAACATTTCCAACAGTAGGGTCTTTTAATGTCAGGGTTACTCTGAATAATCTACACACATTACTATCAGCTGTTTTTTACTGGAACTGCTGTCCAATGAAAATGCTGCTCCTCCGTATTAGTGCAGTGTTGTGTAATGTTCATGGTTTATCTTATTTTCCAACAGTTAGCATCACTGAACAGTACTATCATGCAGAGTCACGGAGCGCTGGGAGGAAGTAAGACAACAAATGTTTTGTAATTTCGGTGACCTATCCCTTTAAAGTGTGATTTTGTCTTGCCTTCTATAAAGTCTGGGCATCTACCCAAGCATTGGCATTGCTTCAGATCAACCTTGTCTGAGGCTGACTTGCAGAACTCCCAAGTAATGTTGAAGGCAATGTCACTAGTACTTCGGTGTCTTAGAAAATGTTATCCATCATATTTACCTCTTCTCTTCCATCGCATTTTCTTTCTATCCTGCTCCTAGCCACCACTAAAGTACTGCTTCCTCCTTTCTCTCATCTTTATCCTCAAGACATTATTTCATATCTTTAACTAATTTCATTCTTCCTTTATCTTTCCCTTCCTCTTTTCTACCACTGGGTTCTCTTTTCTCCCTTCTTGTGTCTTTCACATGCTTGCTTTCTCTCTGTTCCTCCCCATTTCCCTCCCTACCTCTCCTGCCCTCATCTCCTCTTTTTATTCTCCTCTCGTTTAGCTCCCACCCTCTTTCTGTCCTTTCTGTTTTTGGCTATCCTGCTTTCTCTTCACCTGTCTTTTACCTTTACTCCTCTCCTTTTTTTATGACAGTTTTTATAAACACCCACTAAAAGCCTTCGTTGCAGGCTGCTGTTAGATCCGCACTGTTCAGCCTAATTCACCTTGAGTGGAAAAAGGCTTTTACTGGCTGCCATTCTGTCTGTGTGCGTGCATGAGAAGAATGTGATAGCACATTCTGGGGGACAGCCCAACATTCCTAAGCCTTGACTGACAATGTCAGACAAAATTGCGGCGGAAAACCGGGAAAAGTTACATTATACAAACTGGAAAACAGGAATGTGAATGAATAACTACATCCCATGTGTTGGCTTTTTTTAAATCATACTGGAACAAGCAAAGATGATATTTTTGAACTTCAAGCCCCCAAAGATACACATAGTTAGCTTTATTGTATAATAATTAAGTGTGCCTATGCCAAGAGGCACACTTATTACTATTCGTCGGATTTATTATTCTTATTAAGTGTGCCTATTATTATTATTTTCCTTTTTCCACCTAAAATAGGTTCACATATATTATATCATTTTGTGCGGCTGGATCTGGAATGGTGTGCTATGATTTTGGTGTTTATGACTTTTATAGTTTTTTAAATATTAATATTTTAGTGCAAATTTTCCCGCGCTTATGTACCGCACAGTTTTGAGACAAGGGTTACATATGTTATATCATTTTGTGCGGCTGGGTCTGGACTAGTATGCTATGACTTTTGGTGTTTATGACTTTTATAGTTTTTTAAATATTTAGATTTTAGTGCCAATTTTTGCCTATTTCTAGGCCCATGAGAAAGATTCAACTTTTGGCCCCATAGAAACAAATTTCAAACTTCATTTGTGGTGTGTTGGCTCTCTCTAGTGGTATGCCGGGAGTAGTACGGCCTGTCTACCCGTTTTTGGATTACCGTAATGACGACAATATCAACGGCGCGCACAGCGTCGCTGCTTTCAGGAACCATTGAATAGTTACGGTAACCGCAAGGGTGTATGCTTGGTGGAAAACTCCATATCCCACAATTCATAGCACACCTCTGCCGAGTAAAACAATGGCGGCTACCTCTTTGTTTTATATATGTCTTTTATTAGTGTTTCTAAGTCACAAAATAAACTTTTAAGATATTTTCAGGCGAGAATATAGGTGTGTAAACTTCAAATAGCTGCTCGTTTTATCAAGACATCCCATATTAGCAAGTTCCCTTATGTGTTGCTGCTAGCCGGCTAGGTAGCTAGCGCGGCTAGCGACCCTTCGCTAAAAAGCACCCGGGCTTCGCTTACAGTGAGGCGGCTCTAACTCCTTTCACCCCCCCGATCGCACGCAAACAGTCTGTGTTTCAGTGGACTTATATTTCGTTTATATGGGCCGATGATGCTGGTCGATGTGGGAAAAATAACTGAGTTGTTTGATGGGGCTAACGTGGAGCTACAACATAGGGCAGCTAGCCACCGGTGTATGTCTCTTTCCCCTCGTATGCGGGGAAAGAGAGATAAGCGGCCGCTGATGACCGGTGGTGGCTAACGCGGAGCTCAATCATGGATAAGGGAAACCAAAGGCAGGAGAAGCAGGCGGCTGCCGGTGTTCCAGATCTACTGGCGTTTAGATCAACTGCTGTTGGTCGAACAGATGTGTGGCAGTCTTGCGTTTCAGGAGCTGCTACCGACAAACCAGCAAAAAAACGCCAAATGTGTCATCTGTGACACTTGTGAGGTTATCTCAAACACACTCCGTCAGTCTTGATGCTGTTGAACAACAAAATGTTTAAAATGTGGCGAGTTTACCTGGTGATATCCTCATTCGCGACGCGATCGCGAAAACAGCAAACAATTAACACCACGCCGATGTTGTTCACAGGACAGCAAGAGTAAACGATCGGGAGACTCTTGTCGTCGTTATCGTTCCCCTCGCACGTTTTATTTCTCCGGTTTCAGCATTTTTGCTTCACAACTAAAGTGAGCAGTTTACTTTGTGCACTAACATGGACTCGAGTCAACCAGCGCCACCTCTGGCCAAGTGCCACAGCCTACAGCCAGATCAACCTGTGACACACATCTGCACCACGTTTGATTTCGTTTCTTGCACAACACATTTGTACCTTTCAATTGTGTGTGTTTGTGCGTCATGCAAATAAACCTTTGAAAAGAATGAAATGACACTAATATTTCACTAGTGTTGTAACATCACATGTCGTTAGCCTAGTCTGTCTGTGTCTTTTCTCTGAGAAAAAAACATTTTAGAGTTTGTTGTTATATACAGTCTGTATAAATGTGGTTAATCTAATAAACATTTGTAAGGAGATGGCAGTTACTGTGAATGTACAGCAGGTGAATAGTAATAAACAGTCAGACAATGACTCTGACAATCTCATTCAATCTTGCAGACTGAATGCACCTTCTGTGGAAAGTGGTACCACACAGTGTGTGTGGACTTCCCCTGTGCAGAAGGTGACTACAAATGTTGTGGGTGCTAAATAAACAGTAAAAAGTGATCCCTGTTGTCTTTGCTTACTGATTGTTTTTAGTGTTGACAATCCACATTGCTGCCATTGCATCTTTCAACATGTTTGTGGGTAGATTTGGATGTACCAGGGGTAAGTGCAGCCACTCAGCCTCTACTCAATGTCATCATAGCAGCAGGTGAAGATGTGTCACAAGTTAATCTAGTAGTGGGCTATGGTATTTGGCCACAGGTGGCAGCAGTGGACTGACCTCCATTTGAAACTGCTCCAGCTGCTGTGTGATAGTGGATCTGCTACAAATTGAAGATCATAGGCAAGTTTTGGAAATGAACCCTTGTATTATGTTGAAGAACAAAAAAATGACATTAATTTTGTTGCGGGTCATTTAGATCCGTACTGTGTAAATCCACTCAGAATTGTTCAAAAACTGCAATGAAACAATAGCAACTTTATTTCCCATCAGATAAACATGTAGAACACAGACATACAACAGTTAGACTTTCCATAACTATTTTAGGAACAATTTGGTTTTTCGTTCTTACAAACACATTTCCTTTGAACTTGCCCAACGTTCTCAGTTTTTCAATGCTCAACATTTTCAATTTTGTCCACATGATGGACAGAATGTAACTGTGTGCTTTCTGCAGATGTACTTCTTGCATTTCTCACAAAACGTGCTTGTTTTAAAACAGGAATCTTCCTAACTAAGATTTAAAACAAAAGATTGCGTCTCCTCCAGTCTCACAAACAGATGACAAACCAAGCGACACACCTGAGTCACTGACTTTATATATAACTACCAACTCTCCAGCCATGTTGATGAATTGCCTATATTGGCTGGAAATATTAATTTCCAGGGAAAGGACACAGGCAGACGATGCTTACAGGATATGATGTGACAACACTAATGAAATATTGATGTGTCATATTTGTCCAAGGTGTATTTCATTGTTATGGGAAAAGAGAATATTAAAATCATGATGACCAATTGGAGTGGTGATTTCTATGACTTTGTGTATATAATTTGGAATTTTGTACAAATGTAGGCCAATAAGGAATATATGATATCATTTCATTCTTTTCAAAGGTTTATTTGCATGATTCACAAACAGACACAATTGAAAGGTACAAATGTGTTGTGCAAGAAATGAAATCAAACGTGGTGCAGATGTGTGTCACAGGTTGATCTGGCTGTAGGCTGTGGCACTTGGCCAGAGGTGGCGCTGGTTGACTCGAGTCCATGTTAGTGCACAAAGTAAACTGCTCGCTTTAGTTGTGAAGTAAAAACGCTGAAACCGGAGAAATAAAACGTGCGAGGGGAACGATAACGACGACAAGAGTCTCCCGATCGTTTACTCTTGCTGTCCTGTGAACAACATCGGTGTGGTGTTAATTGTTTGCTGTTTTCGCGATCGCGAATGAGGATATCACCAGGTAAACTCGCCACATTTTAAACATTTTGTTGTTCAACAGCATCAAGACTGACGGAGTGTGTTTGAGATAACCTCACAAGTGTCACAGGTGACACATTTGGCGTTTTTTTGCTGGTTTGTCGGTAGCAGCTCCTGAAACGCAAGACTGCCACACATCTGTTCGACCAACGCCAGTTGATCTAAACGCCAGTAGATCTGGAACACCGGTCGGAGCGTGAGGTGAACTGAATTTCAGGTAAGAAGTTATGAACTGCACTCTATTTGGGTCAGATATAAACCGAGTTTAGGTGTAGTTTATTTTCGTTGTGCTGACAGTTACAATAACTCGTTCTGTGTGCTAGCTAGCACAACAGCTGTGTGCACGCTAAGTTACTGATGTTGAACTTTATGACAGCCTCCCCTGTCATTCTCTCGCCTGTTGAAACTTCAATCATGAAACTGATCAATGATCGGCTTTTCTCTCGTTTGTTTATTGCGCTAAACAACAGCAGCACGTTTAAGTTTGATTAGCTGTTGTTAGAATTCATTTGATCTTAATTTCTAGTATCAGCTTATGTTTGCTGGAGCCACAGCTGTAAAAAAAGGGCTGGTCGAAACCAGGAGATGTCCTTACTGAATCATCAGAGCTGAACTGGTGATGGAGAAACAGGTTTACCTTTTAGGTGACATGAATGAGTTGAAGGAAAGTTATCAACTGTTTCTGAGAGACAAATAACATCAAGCTCCTTTTTTTGTGTAGCTGACAGCTGGTAACTGTGCAGGGGCGGATCTAGCAAAGCTTTTGCCAGGGGGCCAGGTAGGGCATTAACAGGGAAAGGGGGACACAAAGATATACTTTTCTTTCTTGCTCTCATATAAAATATTTACCTTTTATTAAATAGTTATCTGAATCTTACAACCAAAGTTTGTATAATAATACACAAGATTGGCTGTAGACCATTGTTAATCATTAAGAACACTGTGTAAAAATAACAAAAAACAAAAAGTGAATGCAAAAGTGCATAAATATTTATTTTACGTGTTTGATGTGTGTGGCAGGGCGTGGTCTGCAGTGCCGCTGCAGGGGAGGTGGACCCACGGGCGTAAAGTCTGTGCTCTCTCGGCTGGTTTTTTTTTTTGGTGTGTGTTGGGCTGTGAGTTGAAAAGCTACAGCCGGCTGTGTGGGTACACCAACCATGTGTGAAAAGTGGTCCATAACGTAATGCTTCAAAGCGTGTTCATGGAAACATTGTCGGGTCTGCCGTGGTACAATGGGACTGTCATCTGTGAGGCGTGAGCGGTGTTTGTTTTTACCATAGTTCATGGTGGAGAATGGCTGCTCTGCTGAGTTTTGCTCTCTGTAGCCGTATGAATGGCAAACTACACTGATTAGCAGCAGCATATAGGCACACGTCAAATTTCTTCTGAAATTTTCGCTTTCTAGTATTTATTTAATATTTCTTTATGTTATAAAAATGACTTTGAATCCTGATAAAAATGCAAAATCATGGGTTAAAAATGAAAACAAGAGAGCTAAGAATGTATTAATATTTGTTGACAGAAAAACAGAAACTGTATATGTGCCAACCAAAGTGCCATTTTAATTCAGATGAAAAAAAAAGGGATTTATTCATTCATTGTCCATTCAGGATCTTAAAAATGTGATAATAATAATGAAATAATACAAATAATGTAATAATAAGAATGATGTAATAATAATTAATGTAAATCTAAATAATATTGTCCTTCAGAGAAATAGTTTGTAGTCCTGAAGATGGAGAAGTTTACTCCTGCAGAGCGACTGGGACTGTCTGTGGTCATGATGGTTGAACCTCCAACCACTTTCCCAGCTTAGCCTCAGAGTGCTGCTGCTACTGTAGCAGCCGCTCTTCTCCTCTGTATTCGTCAGGACTTGCATTGTTACATCTGGGGATCCCAGGCCCTGCTGGAGAGGAGAGCCTAGTCTGGATGCTGACCTGCTGCCTGTAATTATTAGCCTTTTTCAGGCTCTTCTCCACAGGATGCCTGTCTTTTTCAGGCTCTTCTCCACAGGACGCCTGTCTTTTTCAGGGACAATCTTCATCCACAAATTCATAAAGTCATTGTGAAGGGTCAGTTTCTTGATGATTGTTCGCCCATGGTACCTGTGGAAGATTACAGTTATCATTAATTTTCATTAATTGTGTAAACTCACAGAAAATAAAACATTGATGCACTTCAAACCCATTTAAAAGTACCCACCTGGCTTCAGGTGCAGCATCCCCTGCCATTCTAGAGGCAGCAATTAGAAACCTTTCAGTGAAGCTTCCTGCTTTCAGGATGACGGCTGCTCCAAGTTTGTCAGCCAGCTGGTGCAGGTGTTGAGCCGCGCTATTCCTCACTGCGACACAGCGATGGCTGAGCAAGGACAATATTAGACACACAACTCAGTGAACATGATCTCTCTTTCATGTCTTCTAATAAAATCACTACAGCTTCTTCTCTCCTCTTACGTCAGTCCTGTGTTAAACAGAGCGCTCAGAATCCGTCCATGGCTGCAATTTTCCACCATGGCATCAAGCGCCAGATTGACCTCCTGATGAAGAAAGTTGTTGTTGGTCTGTGCAAGCTTCAGCAATAGAGCTCGGCCTGTTGTTTCAACTTCTGGGTCCATTGTTTTCTGGAGCTGAATATAGAGCTCATCGATGGTATGTATGGCCTCACAGGCTACTGCTGAGCGTTGGTTTTTCACCTAAAATGTGAGTGAAAATCATCAGTTGAGGCTGTAGTATGCACTTGAAGGGAAACTAGCTGCATGAAACACATATAAGAAACATAAAGTGTGCAATACCTCCTCAATGAGGACCAGACACACTTCATGTAGTTTAGTCTTCAGGATGTCCGAGTGGTGCTTTGCCAGAGACTGAATAGTTTGCAACCCCTGTCTTTTCTTAATCCTGTATTTACACAACACAACATAGAACACCACAAATAACACAGCCACATTATGCAGCACTGTTTCTGTGCAGTATTTAATGTCTCCTTACTACGTTTCTTACCAGTCATCTGAAGACAGCAGACTAAAGCTGTGGGACAGGCTCTCTACAGGTGTAGCTAGAGGCGGGAGTTTGACCCTGCCCTCTCTTGGATTATTCTGACTGCACTGACTGTCTGCTTTCTTGTCTGATAATCAACGAGGTTAGTAAAAAGAAACTGTAATTTCTTCTAATTCGAAGCATTGTACATGATGCAGTGATTAATTGTTCATTAAAATCTATTTTTAAAAATCTCTTAATTTAAAGTTTGATTATTCAGCATCTTCTACAGTTACTGAGGAAAACCACTTACCGTCTATAGGGACGACTTTTGCACAGCGCAGCAGCGTCCCAAGCCGAGGTCCTCGTTTTTGCGGTATGGGAACTGTTGGAGGTTTCTGAGTCAAAGGCTTTACTGCAGTAAATGTTTTGGTTGGTACTGTGTGTCCAGGTAAGGTTACAATCCCATCCTGGAAATGCTGCAGTTTTTCCAAAATAGGCCCAAATTTGTCTTTTACTGTCAAGACTCTTATTCCATGAATGACCTTCGTGTCTGTTTAGACAAAAAATAACTAAATAACTACAAATTGACATCTTACTAAAAAAAAACAACAACAATAAACATTTTTCTTCCTGATTTTTTTTTCTTCAAAAAAGCATATAAAATGAATGGACAGCAAGAATGTGTGTAATTTATCATTAAAATAGATAATCTACAGTGTCAAAATTTAAAATCTAAACTAACTGATTAACAGCAGGTTTAACCACTAAAGAAAAGCATCACCTTTGAAACGACCTGCTCCTGAATGTTTAGCAGAGAAAACAGGCAATTGCGATGGACAAGCTGCTCGAGGAGGTGGAGGAACTGGAGTGAGTGGTGTCATCTCAACAGGACGATCAATGAGAGGAATGGCCCTCAGATCACTTGGTGTGTGTGTGTCTACAGAGCTGAGGCTACACAGACTTCTTTTAGGGTCCTCCTGATTCCAAAAGGGGTCATCCAACCAGGGACTTATTTTCCAGCTTCTCTGGACTCTCTGTGGAGAGTCTGCGCATTGCTTAGGTAAAGGTGGGAGTCGCACAGCATAATCTCTGGGTCTCTGTGCGATATGCAATGTGTCTGCCTGTTGAAAGAACACATTTGTCTTACTGCTCTGAGCTTTGTGAAAGTCCAGGATCCTGGACTCTGTGGTGAAGCGCTGACAGTTGCTCTGTCTACAGTGACTTACACAAAAATTACACTGTGCAAAGCAGCAAAATATAACACATCTCTCAGAAACGTTTACATTTGAACAGCAGAGAAGTCAAGAATGAGTAGGTTTAGTTGCTTACATCTCCACCTGTGCGTTTTCTCGGAATCAAATCTCGAAAGCGATGGAAAAAGTTATCTGATGTCTTTTCAGGCATGACTGAGATAAAAAGTGAACAAATTGTTTAGAAACAGAAAGTTTGAGTGTTTCTCAGTGTGTGAGTGACAAGTTCTAACTCAGCTGCTCAGTAAATCACTGTTAGGATGATGTCATATGGAACTCATTGTGAATTGTTTGAAAATATTCATATATATATATACACTATTTTGTGTTTTTACAAAAATATCAGACATGTCTAAATCAAAGGCAGCTTATGATCTCTAATTATGATCTTTAATCAACAAATTTAAATAGACGTCCTAATCACAGCTTCTAAAACTAGACAACACTATACTGATAAATTCATATAAAACAGCAAAAAGGAGATAAAAGCACTGTCATAAATAGAGAAATAAGTACAGTAAATAAATAAATACAGTTTTTAAAAACTACAGAAAAAAACGTGTCATTTGCTACAACGACAACAAAATAGCAGTTTGGACAAAGCTGTTTCTTCAAGCTTCGCCTGCATTTAGGGGCTGCAAACCTCTGTCCCAAAGGAAGAAGCTGAAATCCTCCAATAAGGGGTGGGAGTCATTTAAAGTAGAGTAACTCATCCTCTACAACTGCCTAGTATTCAAGGACTCTATGTTAAGATGCTCTAACATGGTACAGTACCTTCAGAAACGCCCCAAATTTCTTATATACTGAAAATTAAATCTCTTCTCAGGAACCTTTTCTCGATTCAGTAGAAGTAGATCTAGTTCTATAATTATAATTATAGAATTATCATTATTATGCGTAAGTACAACACTGGCCCAGGCTAAGTAAGCTAACACTGACTCTTTTAATAGACATAATTTTGTGTAGGTGTTTTAAATCTTTGCGCATTTCCGTGTTAAGCCTATATTAGATTTTTTTAAAGGGTATCATCACTGCAAGATGAGCCTGTGATCAAATTTAGGTAACAAGGATACCTTTCATTTGCAATAATTAGTTTTAACTAGCTACATGAGAATAGGACCCTCTCTACCCGACAAGGGCAAAGCCTGGATGTTGTTCTCAGACAGTCGAGTTTCTACTATTGTTTGAGTACATGAGCATTTTAGTGCAAAATATATTTCAGTAACATCAGCACTTAACAACAAATCAGGAAAAAATGATTATTGTAAATGGATATGTTAAGGAAATATTTTCCCTTAAATGTTCTGGCTGCTGTTTATTCATAATAAGTGTCGGTGGTCAGTCCGCTGTTTGCATCTGCTGTTGAAATGGTGGGTGAAGCATCCATGTCTGTTTGAGAAGCCTGTGAAACTTTGTGAAAGGAGGCAGACATGGACAATGTGCTAATAAACTCTCATATGTCACGAGAATGTAATCAAGCTGCTAAGCAGAGGGAAAGTGTGATTTTTAGGACATTCAAGTCTAACATTAGCTGATATAAAATGAAATGTGGAAATGTGGGAGGAGGAAGGAGTGGTGAGGCAGAAAAAAGAGACATACAGTATGGAGATGATAAAAATATGTTTAAATGGTCACATTTAAAGAGTAATTTGTGATTTTTGAATTAAAACTTTTAAATATCTTATAACTGACACCTTTTTAGTAGTTTTTGCTAATTTTTCAAGTACATCAGACCTTTTCCTTTCAGAATTCTCAAGGATCTTGAACATTCTCTCAAGAGCCTTTGCCTCAAATAGTATTCATAGTATGAAGGTAAAATGTTGCTTATGCTAACATTGTTGTGATAAATAATAATCTGTCTACTCTCTGTTTTCCTTTATTTGACTGATTTAAGTTGAATGTCCCTTGAAATGTAGTTACATCTGTGATTTATTTTTCACAGAATGACCCCAAAGTGACTGAATGAAAAGACTTTTTAGGGTTTACTGACTCTTTTGGTTATTCTGTAGATCGCTCAGCTCTGCGAGGGTCTATCACTCCGAATCAGTGTCGTGTCAGAACTGTACATTGTGATCAGAAGTTTAACTACATTCATCATGGACACGAATGTTATGGTAACTTTGAGCTTTTAATGATTTCTTTGAATTGTTCTCTTTCCAGCATACAACTTTATTACTAAAGAGGCATACGTTTGAATTTATTTGAATTTTCTCTCATTCACACAGGGCTACAGTTATATAAACAGGCTCAAATAGATCTATTCACTCACTTAAATATTCTAATAAATGGTGTTGGAGGCTCTACAATGGCTTTTAAATTGTCAAGGCTAAGTAATATTAAGTCCTCTTTAGTGTTCATGCTTGACTACAACTGGTAGTTTCTCTTTGCCAACATAAAAATATTTTGTTTGCTAGCACTCAGTGGACTGACAAATGTGCAGATCAATGAGAAAGTCTTGGTTAGGATCTAAGGAGTCAGGAAGGTCTCTTGGAGACATTTCTAAATAACTCATCATAACATCATCAGTTCAATTGTTATGAATTATTATGTCTATTTTTTATGCTTAAGGACAACAGATGGAAATTAGCCCTTGGCTATAATCTGGTATGTTTACATTCATGTAATTTTTTTTTTACATTTATGTTCATTAACATGCACTGTCCTAAATAAAATAAATAAAATAAATAAACAATTTGTCGTGACTCACAAAGACACATAGTAACAGGCAAACCAAACCAAAAACAAGCCTTTACTTCAGGTGATAAAATGTATGAAGCCAACTGAGACGATAAACAAAATCCAAACTAACTGGAGACGTGCAGAAAAGGTTAACAGATGCTGCCACAAAGTGAGTGGAAGACAGCAATCAGGACACGTGGGAAAAACAAAATGCAGGTGCAGACGATTAAGAAACAAAATGTTAAAGACAAGTAGCTACCAAAATCAAACAGGAAGTGAAAACCACACCTAAATGGTTTAACTCAGACACATGAAATAACTAAACCAGGGGACTGAAAAGAGAGGATAAGATGGGAAACACTAAGTGAACGATATAAACTAAGAAGCCTGACATGAAATGGAAAATGCAGGATACAGCAGCGTCGCTGTGCCACAGTGAATGAATTTTGTAGCTGCCCGGATGGACAAACTAAATCTCCTGTAAAAATGTTAATCACAGTAACAAGAGGTTTGGTTGGAGGAGTAAAGACAAGGCTTTCAAACCTAAGAACATTTGGTGGTGGTAGCAACATACTCTGCGGCTGTTTTGCTGCAGTGGTATTGGTGCATTACACAAACTGGATGGAACAATGAAGACAAAGGACTGCTTCATCATACTACATCAACACCTAGATGGTTAAAACAGTTAATGGTTTGTTATAAAGGATAGAGCAGATTAATGTTAAGCTTCTGGAGTGGCCTTTCTAAAGCCCTGACCCTAACCCAACTGAGAATTTGTAGACTACACTTAAAAGTTAGGCCGTGACTGGAAGCCCACAACTTAAAATTATAAAATAGCAGAGTGGTCACATAAGCCTCGGGTCGCTTGAGCACCGAATTCTTGCTTTTATTGAAAACAAAAGTTCAAAGAAAACATTAAAAGCCCTAAATTATCATAACATCAATGACGAGTGTATGTAACGTTCTGTCCACTGTACTTAAATCACATCGTACGTAACTTTCTTAGCCCCTATATCCCCGTGTGGTGCCTTCTGTTGTGCGCACTGTGGTTTCATTTTCGTCTGTTTCTATGTTTACACCACTGCACTGTTTAGCTGTCTTAAGACCTACTTTACAGAACTTACTGAACAAACTGAGCATTCTGCAAAAGCAAGTTTTGGCTCAAGTCAACCAGCTGAACAAGTATTTAAAGCTCAAACACCCCCGAGGGCTTCAGCCTTAAGTCCTCGTCTTCAGTGTAAAAGAGTTTTTCTAAGGATTAGGGGCGGGAAGACTCCAAACAAGTGTCAGATTAGTCTGGTGGGATTACTGACATTGCAAGTTTGTTGAAGATGCATCATAATTTGCATTTTTAATGCTTTTCAGCTACGCTGTAAATGTCCATTGACCTTGGTCTTGGCTTGTGAAATGAAAATATGATGGATGCAAGATGAAACGTTTGTTTATAATACTAACATTAGTTTTGTATTCTGAGACGTGCTAACACAATAGTGCTTTGTTTCAAAGTAATCACCCAGATGGGCTGAAACTGAAATGCCCTGTTTAGGAAAGCACGTGTGGTGTCTGAGGGATGGGCAGAGGAGAATGAAAGAATACCTGGCTGACTAACAATGGATAAACTAAGGCTTCACAAACAAGGCTTCAATCCCCCTTGGCTTACTCTGTAGACCATGTGTTTGATGGAACTGGAAGCTGCGATTCCATTGTCCTGCTGCTTTAAAAACAGAGAAAGAGCATGCACGCGCGTGTTTGTGTGTTTGTGTCAGTGAGTACATGCATGTGAGCCCCTCAGGACCTAATGAGAGTGGCTGTCACTGGAAAGAAGCCAGAGCGCGCACACACACACACACACACACACACACACACACACACACACACACACACACACACACACACACACACACACAAAGCTGTTCTTTTTCCCCATGCTCAAACACTTGCAATTTTGTGTGTGTGTGTGTCCAGTTTATTGTCCATCTGTGGAAACTTGGTAACTGTCAGTTTTCTCTTCTCACAAACAATCTGTGTTGGTTTGTTCAGTAACACTTTACCGTTCTGTGGCCCTTCCAGGTTACATATATATATTTCAGTTCTGTCCCTGCTGGCTTAATGTGCGACAATATTGACTTTAAAGAGGCACAGCTTTATTTTGCACAGAATCACTACAGCACTTTCATTCTTGAATTTGCCTTGAGACAATCTGGAAAGCTAATCTTAGATATAAAGCAACTCCATATAAAGCCAAGCCTTGACTGGGTGCGACTGGGGTTATGAATATAAATATTTAATGAACAACCAAGGTGGGAGAAAAAAGTGAAATGGGAGGAAGTTGTCAGGAAGGAGCACAAAGAGAAAGGGAAAGATCCACGAGTAGGAACAAACCAGACAGGCAGAACGAGAGAGGCGAGGGGGAGGAGACTATTCACAGACAGGTAGGTAGAAATCAATTAAACTGTAAAGTGACTACCATCGCGACCTATGCTGAGATGGAATTCTATAAGAAAGTGGCAGTGATGTCCCACCAACAACCCAGTGGATAGGTACAAAAAAACAAAACAAAAAAGGATGAATGGGAGGACAGTAATGGTGGAGAAACCCCCGTGGAGCAGGCGAAGGGATAGCAGCAGAAACTTTGAAGCTTCTCTTGTTGAACCCCAACAACCAATGATGGCTACAAACTAGAAGTATCGAAAAGTGAAGGTAAAGACATCAAAACTGGACAATGTCACCAAAACACTGTGGATGGATACATACAAGCAAAAACTGCCATCCATGGTTTTCCCTCCTTTAGGAAGGAGTTGTTTTAAATGCTGGTTTTAAGTGTATATTTCTTTTAGACTAAAAGGCAGGTTTCTTCCTGTTAAAATGTAGTTTTTCCTTCTCACTGTCACCAAGTGTTCGCTCAAAGGGTTTTTTTTTTTTATTGCTGGGGTTTCTCTGTGTTATTGGACGTTTTCTACATTATAAATTTAAGCACCTTGAGGCAAATGTTGTTGTGATTTGGATGGATAGTTTTCATGAAGAAATCAGTGGAGTCATCCATATACTAAATAAATATATTTACCTAAATAAATGTTGTCATTGTTCCTACAGATTATTGATCTTAATACATTGAATGAAATATTTGTTTCATTTTGCTGTTCCTGGAAAGTACATCTTAACAGATTCTTAAAGCTACTGTTGGACTTATTTAAATATTTTTATTATTATGAAGAAATTTACAAAGAAAACTGGTCTTGTCACTTTCTTTAGAACATTTTTTAAAATATCTCACAAACTGATATTGAACTGATGCTCTTTGATTGTGCCACATGTGGGAACGAGTGTGTTTTTTAAAACAGATTTGAATTCAGAGGTTAGCTAGTCAAACAGCAAACAGGTACTTACTGCTAAAGATACAGACAGTAAAAGTGGACAGCATACCCTTGGTTTCGTAACATAAAACTCATTGTTGTTGCCATGAGCAGCACAAATGTGGTCCCCTTGAACGGATTCTTAGTTTTATTGTTGTTATTTTCCTCTGAGTTATCGATTCACTAGTTAGCAAACAAAAGCAATGCAAGTCTTTAGCCACAACCAACATTATGACGTCCTTTTTCATACTGATAGACGATGGCGCTAAACATGTTTTCAAAACTTTAGACACTTATTTGTTAAATCCATTTTTTGAGAGCAGAGCTCGGTGGTGTAAATTAGCCTTTATATATGTAGTGTTTCATGTCCCCATTAAATCACAAGCAAAATATTGGACAGAAGTTTTCTTTGTGAACTGAGATTACATCTTGTGACGGCAAGTGGGCTGGCCTTGTGTTTTGCTTTTTCTGTTACCCATTTCTTGCAGGTAGGTGGAGCTGACCCAATTACAGATGCAGCACACCTGAGAAGGCCAGTCCGGGTGTATATAAAGACACCTTGACTGAACCAGCGATTCTGGCTCTTGCTCTGGCTCTCGCTGTCTGGCACCCATCTTGTTCATTCGGAAGTTTCAGTTATGGTCTTTAAATTGTGTTTAAGTTGCTTTACCTTATTTTTCATTAAATATGTCTTACAGCCTTTAAAAACCTGTGTGTGGTCTCCCACTTGCATGTCACTTCCTATGAGCCGGGTTGTGACAATCTTGTCTTACAGGGAATAATTGTGTGTGGGGGGGACTATGTCACAGTTTGGGGGTGTGCATGTGTCAGTGCTTCGCTGTGGGTTTGAAGTTTCTTGGCTGAAATTTCCAAACTTCCAGAGCTTTTCCCCAGACATCAGAAATTCAAAGAGGAGCTCTTTGAAAGAACTAAAGTCTTTAGAAATGTCTTCAGGGAATGATTGTGAATAGTGCACTTGTGTGTATCTGTGAGAGATACAGAGAGAAGGGAAATAAAGTGAAAAGAAGTCCCTTGGTATCAAACACTTATGCGAGTGGCACAGTTCACAGAGATATGATGATGTATTCATTTGATAAGGATGTTTGCAGAAGGCAGATCAAGAGCTGCCTTATATTCACTTCTTCATATGTGTAAGGGGAGTGCATCAGGATGCCAAAGGATGGAGGAAAAGGTAAAAAAAAAAAAAAAAAGAAAGTGACACCTGTTTAGTTCATAGATACAAAGAAGGAGGGAGGTGCTGCCTGGCTCTGATGGATAATCCAACAGGTGCTACAGTGAGGCAGGCAGGAGTAAAGCAACAAGAAAAACCCATCTGCAAGAATAACCATAGAAAACAACAAAGGCATTTCGTATCTTTGACTGATATAGGAAGAAAATTTTCAAAATAATTCTTTATATGGTTTTAGATGGTGTCCTAATGCAGCCACAAAGCAGTTCTTAAAATTGTCTTTTTTTTTTTCTTTCTTTTTTTTATTTGTGTTTACCACTTTATAGCATCACCTCTTCGTTTAACAAGAGCCCCTAAAAAACATCTGGGAGCTGAGGAGACCAGCTGCTGGACTTTCAAAAGAGAAACTGGTCACAGATGGCCCCGCCCCTCCCTGAGCCCGGTTCTGCTGGAGGTTTCTTCCTGTTAAAACTGAGTTTTTCTTTCCTACATTTGCCAAGGGCTTACTCATAGGAGGTCGTTGTTGGGTTTCTCTCAAATAGTGCTAGAATTTTACCTCAGAGTAAAAAGCAGCTTGAGGTCAGTGTTGTGCGTTGATACTATACGAAAAAAGAAAAAATGAATTGAAATGTAAACAAAAGTACCAGCCCTGATTTTACATAAATAGCTTGTTGTGTTTACCATTATTGTTATTGAATCATCTTGGGAAAACTGTGGCTTCATGTCAGATGTGACCTTAGCATGATTTAGCATTATTTAACATGTTTTAGTAATCTTGGTTGGGTTTCTGTGTGCATGACGATGGAATGATTATTAAGAAAGGTACAATGACCTTAACTAGTTTTTATCTAACCCTGCCTCACACTCTGTGCCTGTTAATTTGAAATCTGCAGCCTCCTTAGAAACAAACGATATGCACACACACACACACACACACACACACACACACACACACACACACACACACACACACACACACACACACACACACACACACACACACACACTAGGACCGGCAGCATTGATTTGCTCTGTTGCTCTGGTCCTGTTTGCAATTCAGCGCCTTGATTTGTGCTTGTGGGAACATTAAGTCAGAAGAGATGTTCATTTGATTTAGCCACTGGCTTTTGTAGCAACAGGGGAATGGCACCGGAAGCAAGGTGGCATCAGTCTTTATCTTAACAGCAAATTAGATATCCAGTTGATATTATGGCTGTTCCTGCAGCTCTGTGTCTCTTTTCCTCTAACTGTCTCCCTCACCTTCTAGAGCTTTCTAAGACATACGACCGTTTTTATTTCTCTTGGGTCATTTTGTCCTCCTGGTCTTTTATCTGTCTCCATTTTTGTTTTCAAAGCTGCAGCCTGGATCACACACATAAAAAAAACACACAGAGAGATGTGCACACATCTGTGTGAGCGCACACATTTCATCTTTATGCTGATCCTTTTCACAGAAAAAGAGACGGGTCCTGCTACTGTGCGCACTGTATCATTTTGTGAAATAGTTGTTGCTAACTTCGCCACCTGTGGCTCGCTCTCTCTTTGAACCTCTCTCCAACACTCACGTGGTTCATCAACCTCCTACTGGAAGCACTTTGTATTTGAATTTCACTTTCAACCTTGGGTTCAGGTTATTCTCTTCGACTTCACTCGCTTATTCATTGCCCATCCCTTTGCTTTGTACAGGGCACCTGCAGGTTTTATAACTTTGTAAAGAGGCTTTTGTGAGCATCCATCCATCCATTCGCGTCCGCTTATCCTTTTCAGGGTCGCGGGGGGCGCTGGAGCCTATCCCAGCTGTCATAGGGTGAGAGGAGGAGTACACCCTGGACAGGTCGCCAGTCTGTCGCAGGGCCAACACACAGAGACAGACAATCATTCACACTCACATTCACTCGCACATTCACACCTATGGGCAATTTGCATTAACCAATTAACCTAGCCCCACTAAGTGCATGTCTTTGGACAGTGGGAGGAAGCCGGAGTACCCGGAGAGAACCCACGCAAACACGGGGAGAACATGCAAACTCCACACAGAAAGACCCTGGCCTGATGGTGGAATTGAACTCAGGACCCTCACTGTGCCACCGTGCTGCACGCTTTTGTAACAATCCTGGTAGTTTAGAAGCAATTTAAAGAAACAAAATATTAATTGAGCGGTTAAGCTGGAGCATTCTGAACTATAATTTGCAGGTATATGGAAAACAAAACAGGACATGAAATCCAGTTGTACGGTTTTAGAAGTAAACACAATGAAACTCATTTCAAAATCCACTCATTTCCAGTATGCCAACATTCAGCTCAGTTTAATTAACCTTGGGATCACACTGTTTTCTCACCAGATGAAAAACTCTCAGCCTGTATTTCAACTTGAAGCTTTTGTTCAATCAAAAGAGTGTTATCACAAGAAATCTTCTAACAGAAGGTGCATTTTAGCACCCCTTCGCTCACTGCTTTGGTTTTATAGCATGACACTTTGCTATTATGGTATGCAGTTATGCTCACATCTCTCATCAGCTTTGTCTCTAGATGCAGGCAAGAACACTTAGGCTGCATACAGTGTGTTTGTCTATTCATCTCACACAGCACAATGTACACCGTCCAACTGTGGCAACATATCACAGCAGGGCAGATGAGATGGACATTCATCAGTGAGGAATGGCAATGAACAGGCAGATATTAGACCATTAAAGCTAAACTTGTTAGGATCATCAGCTAAGGCAATCTTCTTCATACTGCAAGTGGCGAGTTTATGCTTATAGTAATTAGCTGCTCCCAATTGCTAGCATTGTTTTGGCAATAATAGCATTATGTAATCATGCAGGTTTATAGCATTTCAACCTAAAGGAAAATTGGTTATTGATTCCTCAGCATGTGCATTAGTCACATGAACCTATTTTTGTAAAGCTGAGGATAATCCATGTTTGTTAAATGTGTTTGGTTGCTTCAGTACTTAATGTTTGAAATTTGTTGTTGCTATAGATCCTGTTTTCAACAATATATTTGAGCCACATTTCACCCAAAATTCAATTCGATTTCATTGACTTGAAGTAACAAGAGTTGCTTCAGGCCCTTTGTATTATTCCTACAATAATACAAAGAAAACGACAACATTCACACAACCTCCTATTGGGAAGTACTTGGCGACAGTGGGAAGGAAAAACTCCCTTTCAACAGGAAGAAACCTCCGGCAGAACCAGGCTCAGGGAGGGGCGGGGCCATCTGAAGACACTGGTTAGGGGTGAGGGGAAACAGAAGAGAGCAACATGACAAAAGCCAAACTATAAGACAGAGAGATAGAGTTTAATAATAATAATAACTGTTTATGATTAACCTCCTAAGACCCAAACTTCCACAGCAGCATTTTTAATTTCTCTTTGATATTTGGGCTGATTGGGACCTGATGAATGTAAAAACAAAGAATTACCAGATTTTTTTTTACCTGATTTTTGTCTTTAACAATAAGAGCCACATATGAGCATATTCTTTTAAAATTTTGATAGAACAGTAGCAATATAATGTCCTCGTAAGTGGATATCAGGCCCTTGCAGAGCAAAATTGAGTATTTTGGTCTAAATAACCCAAAATGTGATGTCCACATATGGGGACGCCAGGTCCTAGGAGGTTAAAGTCAAGTCAAATTTATTTATAAGAGTGTGAATACTTTATGTTCTGTGCAGCACGGCAGCCTGGGTGTAGTAAGGAAGTATTCAGGGTCACCTGATACAGCCCTAATTATATCCTTTATCAGCAAAAAGGAATCTTGAACATAAAGATTTGTGTCTGTCTCCAAACTGAGAGCTGGTTCGACAGAAGAGGGACCTGCCTCTCGTTCTGCTTTTAAACACTGTATTGTATTGTAAAGACCTATTCAGTTAATATACTCCACCACAGTTGTATTTTAATCAAATTAACAATACTTGATTATAATGTCTTCAAAATGCTGTGGGGCTGAGTGAGCGGACAGACGAGCAAAAATACAAGCAGTGAACAGGGATTAGTGCAAAGGGGAGGAGGATGGTCCCCTCGAGGCAGATGGCTGACTGGAGTTAATGCCATTCATGAATTTCAGACAATTTCATCTTTCAAAATTAAATAAATCCTTTTTGTAAATGCATGTTCAATATGAATCACTTAGAATAAGAACATTAAGTTCCAGGATACACAAGTAAAGCACAGTCTGTAATCCATCAACTTTTAGGAAGTTTGAGGGGAAGTTAGAGATGCAGCCTTTTTGGTTGATTGAATTCTTATTACCATGCAAAGGCACCAGTTCAGCTACAGTATGTCTCTTCCATCTGCATCACCTCATCCAATTTGGGCAGCTTGATAAAATCTTACAAAACCAGCACTAGGCTGAGTCCAAAATAAGTACAGGAGCATCTGCACTTTTGTGTTCACCAAGCTGCTGATAATACTTAGCATTCCACACAGGCTCCAGAGCAAGAGATGTCAAATCATTATGATGGTAGTGTGAGGACGGAGTGACCTGCTCTTCATATGTGAGTGCCAGGTGTTCTGTTTGCTGTGACTCACTGGCATCTCGTAAAAACCAGTTCCAACAGGACTCCTGAAAAACACGACTGAAGATTGAAGAGTTATACCCCAATTTTTCTAAAAAGTTTGGAAGAGCGGAAATAAAGTTGGAACATAAATTTTCTTTAAATGACTCAAATTTATATTTGAAATGGAAAGAGAGACTGTTATTATGGATGCATTTATGCCTCGCTTGCCAACAGAGAACTTCATATCTGTATAAATTGTTTTTGACTTCAGTTTGTTAAGAGTGTGCGCACTGTTGGATTATCTTGTTTAAAGTTTTTGTTCTTTTTCAGCAACACAGCATATTAACTAGATTTTTACGATGAAAAAAAGACAAGGGTATCAAACATCCCAGAAAACCAATTGTGCAAATCCACTCATGCAATGCAGGAATTAAAATATGGAGCTAAAAATGAGGTTAATACTACCTTACAGCAGTAGTTCTTTTACTCTTTCAGTCTCTTCCCCCTGCAGAAGCCTAAAACCATTCAAGCAGAAGTTCAGTAATGATGACACCAAATAATGTTCAAGGCGGTTTGAAGTTTGCAAGACTCCTTGCAAAGACACACGCTGAAGAGTTCTCAAGAGCCTGACTATTAATGTAAGTGTGCGTGCATGTGTGTGGGTTTTGTTAAGTGCTTCTATCAATCTTCATTGAGCTCTTTCAAAGGAAAGACTGTGCCTACCTTTCCTTATCAGCTACACATATGACCATCTGTCCCTGTCAGAGGGAGTGTGAGCAGCGAGAGAGAGCGTGTGCTGTGTTTGAGGGAGAATGCGTGTCTTTGTCAATGTGCACGAGAGTTTAGTTAAGGCCAAAAGAGAGTGCCAGCTTAATTGGCCTTGGCCTTGGCCTGGCAGGTGGATGTAATGGCCGAGTTGGGCTGTGTGTTGGTGTGCACGCGTATATGTGTATGCAGAGTAATTATGAGGACTGGCATTGGTCCTTAGTAGGAACCGTGATGAAAAAAGACCCCATTTACCCCCCTTCATCCTTGTCTTTTATCTCTATTAAATCCAAACGTTCTGTTTATCAGGAGGCAATCAGTCCGGCGTAGCTCAAAGACTGCCACCAACCACAAACAACAACGGACATTTTTTTATTTATCTTTCAGTCTTTTTGTTTGTGAACTAAATAGCATAAATGAAAATAATTAAAACAAAAAAATGATCATGCATGATCTCAACTTTGCAGTTGTTTGAAGTTTGCTCATTTTTGCCTCGTGTGGCAGCTTAAGAAGTTGTGTTTTTCTGGCCTGCATTAGTGCGTGTCGTCAATACAACCCATCAAACTGAAGTATAGACGGTTACAAATTTCATGAGAAGTACTTTGTGTTTCAAAAAAAGAAGAAAAAAAGGAATGAGGACTATTGGACCTTTTGAGGTCTATTTGATTTGGAGAATATAACTGTGTCCAGTTACTCCATGTCCTACATGAGAAAAAATGTCCAGCTTACACAAATTGTGGTTGTAAAAGATATCTTTGGTTCTCTCAGTGTGAGAGGATTTTAAAGGTGGAAATGTGATGGGTGTGAACTTTAAGTTGGTACACTCCTGCAAGATTTCTGAGGTCTTTGGATCAAATGCTCGTGGCTGTCCCGAGGTCCAGATTAATGCACAGAGGAGATCAGGCCTTTGCTGGGACGGCTCCTACTCTGTAGAACAAACTGGCCCTTCACATCAGGACCTCGCCAACACTTTCAAAACCCATCTGAAAACCCACTTTTATTCTTTGACTTTTAAATCAGAATAAGTTTGTACTACTTTTATTTATCTAATTTTATTTACTTATTTATTTCAAATCTTCTAATTTTATGATTCCTTTTCTTAAATTTTATCATGTTTTCCTGTTTTTATCTCTTTTGATTATCTTAAATGTGCAGCACCTTGGTCAGCTGTGGTTGTTTTAAATGTGCTATATAAATAAATTTGACTTGACTTTAACTTCCGAGGACCTGGCGTCCACATATGTGGATATCACATTTTTGGTTATCTAGACAAAAATACTACATTTTGTTCTACTAGGGCCTGACATCCACTTACGAGGACATTATACTGCCACAAATATCCTCATATGTGGCACTCGTTTTTCTTAGAAACAAAAAAAAAATCTGGTGATTCTTTGTTTTTACATTCATCAGGTCCCAATCAGCCCAAATATCAAAGAGAAATTAAAAATGCTGCTGTGGAAGAGTTCGGGTCTTAGGTCTTAAGGCAGCCTGGAACCAGATTGTGGCAATTTGAGAGTTGCAGTTTATTAAACTGTCAAAATTGCGTAGTATGCAGGTGCCTGTACTCAGCAGCTGTCTTTAACCAGTCTGAAAGTTATTCACAAGGCCTAGCTGGTGTGATCAGTAATAAGCACATTCCTTTATTGTGTCAAGAGCTGGTTATGCCATTGCTACTCCTGTGGTCAGTCTCAGCATCGCCAAAAAAACAAAAAAAAAAAAAAACAATTAATTAATTATTTCATAATAATAGATATTTACCAAATCCCACAACTACAAAAACAACGTGGAACTGTGGATTTGGACACCTTTATTAGCATAGAAGGCTTTCTATGCCACGTGGCCCTAATGTCTGCTAGTTAATACAAATAGATCTATGTACAAAAAATAGTTCATGCTAGTGAGGAATCTGTTATTTAAGGCACAAATGTTAGCTAGCTCTAGGCATTAAAAATGTGAAAGTAGAAATGCAAATAAATCATGTGAGCAGCGTGCCGTTTTGCCATGTTTCACTGGGAAATTTTGTTTCCACTGGTCTATGCAATCCTGCCTCTGCTGGATTCATTTTTATCCCTGGCTTGGATAAAAATATATTGATTCATTTCTCGTTTATTTAGTCATATTCAGAGCACCGTTAGAATCACACTGCCGCATGCGACACTGAGCGGTTGTGAACGGCATCTCTGAAGCACACGGTTTGCTGTCTTTGAAAGTAACAGAGCTGCTGCTGTGACGCGCTGAAGGAAGCAGCCACACTCCCGCATGAAAAGATCCGATCATGACTGTCATTCACCGCGTCGTAATCCATGAATCTGTACAACACGTTACAGATCCGGGTCATTTTGATATATTTATTAACCAGAGTTTAAACTCTGAAAGTAAATGCTCTGTGATTGGTGTTTCACAGCACAGCAGGAAACGTAACGTTCAGGCACTTTTACTGCAGTACTGGGTATTATGCTGGAATTTGAATCACGCTGGTTTGAAAGGTATTTTTTGTTATGTTTTTTGTTTTTATTATTGATGTTTGACTATTGACTAAATCTCTAACCGCTTACAGCTCTGTAGTGTTTCTGTGACACACACTGCAGTATCACTATGACCAATTATAGGCATTGGAATAGTGTAGCAACTCCAGTGCCGTGTGGTCAAACTGGGAACTGCAAGATCATCTTCTGTTGTTTCCTGACAGTATATTGTTATAAAAATATAAAATATATAAAAATCATTACTTCCATTAACAGGCTTTACAGAATGCTAGTATTTTGAGGTGTTTAAAAATGTAAAGTTAGTTAAAGACAAGTAGGAGAGAAGTGTGTTTCCATCCATCCATGGGGGGATTCCTGGGGCCATTGGGCGAGAGGTGGGCTACACCTCCAGTCTAAAAGGCCTGTTAAAAGTGAAAGTTTGGTTAAAGCCGTTTATCCTCAGATTCATTAATATTATATTCTATATTTATAGATTTTAGAATGTGATAAGTGGTATTAGACTCTGGGGAATCAGAATCAGAATCAGAATCAGAATACTTTATTGATCCCTGGGGGAAATTATTTTTTGTTACAGTGCTCCATTTTAAACCAACATTAAGACAAGACAGACAATACGCTAACTAAGAATAGTACAATATATACATATATATACATACATACATACATAAGTCACTTATAAATAAATATTTGGAAAAGAAACATGTGTAGTTGTAGCAGCAAACAGTGTGTTAAGTGGATGCGTTGTACAGGGAGATGGCCACAGGCAGGAATGATTTCCTGTGTCGTTCAGTGGTGCTTTTCGGTAATCTCAGTCTCTCACTGAACGAGCGCCTGTGACTGACCAACATGTCATGGAGTGGGTGGGAGGTGTTATCCAACATTGTCTTTATCTTGGACAGCATCCGCCTCTCCGACACCACCTTGAGGGAGTCCAGCTCTATCCCCACAACATTGCTGGCCTTACGGATCAGTTTATTAAGTCTGTTGGCATCTGCGACCCTCAGCCTGCTCCCCCAGCATGCAACAGCATAGAGGATCGCACTGGCCACCACAGACTCATAGAAAATCCTCAGCATTTTCTGGCAGATGTTGAAGGACCTCAGTCGCCTCAAAAAATAGAGACGACTCTGGCCCTTCCTGTAAAGTGCTGTGGTGTTTTTAGCCCAGTCCAGTTTATTGTCAATGTGTACTCCAAGGTATTTATAGTCCTCCACAATGTCAACACTGACCCCCTGGATTGAAACAGGGGTCAAGTGTTTCCTGGTCTTCCTGAAGTCCACGATCAGTTCCTTGGTCTTTGCCACGTTGAGCTGCAGATGATTCTGCTCACACCACGTGACAAAGGAGTCGACCACAGCCCGGTACTCTGTCTCATCATCCCTGCTGATGCATCCAACCACCGCAGAGTCATCAGAAAACTTCTGAAGATGGCAGGTCTCTGTGCAGTGGCTGAAGTCTGTGGTGTAGAGGGTGAAGAGGAAGGGGGAGAGGACAGTCCCCTGTGGTGCCCCTGTGTTGCTAATCACCTTGTCAGACACACACTGTGGGAGATGTACATATTGTGGTCTTCCTGTCAGGTAATCAACAATCCAGGACACCAGAGAAGCATCCACCTGCATCGCTGCTAACTTATCACCCAGGAGGGTCGGCCTGATGGTGTTGAAAGCACTGGAAAAGTCAAAAAACATGACCCTCACAGTGCTCGCCGGCTGGTCCAGATGGGTGTAGACACGATTGATGTTGATGTTCCTGAAATCCATGTGGCTGTCTTTGCCTTTCATTTTAGAGTCACCTAATAAAAAAATGATGGGCCAATGGTATTCTCAGAAAAAAAAGCCAGAGACAGCAGCTATTTTACAGTCCCTGGTGCTGTGATCTTTCTGTCCAAATGGGCTGTTTACGTCAGCGGGCCATGAGAGGGGATTTTCAGCTGTATTGGGAGGCAGTGTGCTGTGACTGATTCAAATACACAGCGGACATCTGCACCAGTCCTGACACAAACACTCACGGCGGGAGATGAAGCTGGTGTGTGCTGAGTGTCCCCAGCCTACACAGGGGAGGAAGAGAAAATATATTTGGCCTGGTGACATATGCAATCACCCTGCCTTTCTCTCTGTATCACTTATACAAACATACATACACACACTGCAGCAGGAACTTTTGTTTTATGACCTCGAACATTAGATGTGAGGCTCAGAGGAAAAGTTTGGTTTACACCACAGCTACAGTTCAATTCTGCATTACAGACGAGGTCTATAATGCATCAAGCATGGAGTACATAAAACACAACAGAGATCTGTTGGGAAAAGGTAACAACATGGAGACTGAGGCTGCAGCAGGAGATGATATAATGGTGTTTTATTTTGCAATATGTGATCAGAACGCAATGCATGACTGACCGAATTTGACGTGCAAGTAGAGCTGGGCGATATGAGATTTTTTCATATCACGATTTTTTTTTTTTTCATTTCAGGCGATAACGATACATATCACGATATAAGCCAAATAACTATATTTGTAAGATTTAAATGTGCTGTTGCTCACAAGTAAAATGTGAAATAATCAGCAGCTTGTTTTGATTTAAATATTTATTTCTCATAATAAGTTAAACAGGGTAGATGTACTTAAGGAACATGAGACTTTTTCAGATAAATAAAGGCAAATATTGCAAACTACACAAAAGGCAGCCGCTGAAGCGTTTGAGTTTCAAAATAGAACAAACAAAACAGGCTACTAAATTGTCAATTCCACTTAGAAACAAAATATTAATTCTAGAAATAAATATTAGTTTGTTTTACAGAAGAACAGACAAAATTGACTAACTTTTGTCAATATCAAATAAACTGAGAACTAAAAGGAAATTCTCAATCTCTCCTTGTTGTATAGCTTAGCTTTTCAAACAGTTTTAACAGTTACTTTAGTCTGACAAAAGCCGAATGACGAATTAGCGCTTCCAGTCAGAGATTGAGCATGCACCGCTTTATTGTATTTCCAGACTTGCTTTCGGCACAATTTACAGTGAACGCTACTCTGTTTTTGTTAGACTTGAAATAGCCGAAATACCTTCACACTACAGAACTTCTATGGCTCTTCCGTTTGACAATCTCTCCAGCATTGGAACCATCATCTGTTTTCTCTTCGGTAACCTTCGGTCACGCTCGGTTGATTTTTCTCTAGTCGGCAGACTCATTTCCTCCATTACCCAGGCGGCACGGCGGCTGGCTGCTTCCCAAAACAAATACACATGTGCGGCATGGCACTTGTGCTGTACGTAACAAGTCACGTGACGTGACACTGCGGCTGTGATTGGTTTGGCTCTGCGCTACTTAATTTGGATTGGCTGTTTTTTGGGGTTTTTTTTGTTTTTTTAAGAGGACAAGAGCGGTGAGGCCTATCGCAATAGTTTAATTTTTCTATCGAGAAAAAGTTATTTCGCAATACATATCGTTATCCTTCTATTGCCCAGCTCTACGTGCAAGTTTCAAATGTTTTTAATCAGCAGCTATTGGAAACTCAAAATGAAGTGATTCGGGACAATCAGGAAAGTTTAGTTCTCCTCTTATCACTGCATTCTGCTAATTTTGCTTCACCTGTTACTTGTAGGGTTGCCAGCTTTCAGCACTGTTATTCTTGTAAATGTGCTTCTTTATACTTCTTTTTCCCTGGATTTAACTGAAAAACTAACACAACAAACATTTACTTACAGACCCTGACATTTGCATAGTAAAATTTGCATCATCTGAGTGGTTCTGTGTCACCTTATCAAAGTAAATAAGTGACTACCTAAGTTTGACTAGAAAAATGATATTAAATGTCTGGTTTCCCTTTTATATATCGTTAGCTTCATAGCATAATTGCCTAAGTCATTTGACTAAGTCAATGACTTAGGCACTTATGCTATGAAGCTAACGATATGTAGTTAAGATCACCGAACGGTAGTTTATGTAAAGGTCCTCATTGATCTTTCTCCAGTCCCAATGTATTTAGATCAAGACATGAGTTTCTTTGTTACTAATTTCATTACTCTGTGTTTATAATGTTAGTGCTAAGCTAGGCTAAACACATCTTGCTGATGTAAGAGCTTGCAAGATTAAAGTCTTATCTGACTTAAATGTGTCTCTTCTTGATGTTCATTATCTTGGGTGTTCCTGCAAGCCTTCCACAGGTGTGTGCACCATGAATTCATTCAGCCAGGGTAAGACTGTTAATGTGGGTGTAATGTTCTGTGATGTCTCAGGGAGAACGTCCAGTGGGAACTACTTTGACTATGACACATGTCATCATGTGGTACTTTTACTTACCACCCACCCTACTCACCTGATTTCCCCCTCAGCAACTTTGTCCAAGTGTAAAGCAAGAGAACGGGACGCTAAGATCTAGCAATAGTGGTCATGAGAAGTTGGTCTTGAACAGGGCATACAGTAAGGTAAGGTTTTCTCATTTCTAATTGACATATTCCTGGAACTATTGACATATTCTGTTTTCTATAGGCTAAGAAGAGATTGGTCTGTTACAAATTGCACATGTACTGTACAACATGTTTCATTATAGCTCCATATTTATTGACTGAGGAGGAAATGGCCCTTAGTGGGCTTTCTTTACATTCAGTAGGGAGAATTCATTCTCCGGAGCTCCAACCTCAAGACAGGAGGAATTTATATCTTCCTCCAATGTGAACTGAGAGTATGAGAAACATACAGAAGAAATATTGTATTTTGCTGGTTAATTTTTAATGCTGTCAGTTTAACCACTATAAACCTGAGACTGCCTGAAGGTGTTCATGGCAGAGAGATATAGTCATACTTTATGAGCTATACGATAATCTGATGGGGAGGTACTTTCAAGGGCAGAGTTCATATTATCTCATACGTCCTTATTTTATCCAGTAGTATATTGTATAATATAATGTGCTTATGTGTATTTTATGCTTTGATGTTTTCATAGCAGCAAATAAATGCATTACTCCATAAAAACGCGGTGACATGTTATATCAGTTTACACTGAATCCTAGTTGTTGGTTTTTCCATATGAAGTGCTGGTGCTGCTTTCAAGTCACGTTCTTCCAAGGTTGCCTAGGATAGCCTGTGAACCACGGAAACAAACAAGTTAAGGCTACACCAGTGTTAGAGGGACAATTGGATGAGTCACAGTTGGCATCACATACTCACGCACCAATTTCAACCTGTCACAGTCTCTACAAACACCGGCCACAAGCACAACAGGGGGGTTCATTGCTGGGTACACAGAGAGATGACACACCTGCCCTGTGTTGTGTACACTCTGTTGGCCAGCAGATTGAAGCAGCCTGTCCACCTGGCAGGGACATGTGTCTTGCATTCAGATGGAGTCTAACAAAAAGGCTAGGGAGACATGGATATAGGTGTGCCACGATGCAGCACACATATGAACTAAATAAAAATGTCCTGTTATTATATACCTGCGCGATCCTAAACTGTTTTCTAGGTTAAATCCAGTCATGTCATTACCATATTTTCCGCACTATAAGGCGCTCTTAAAATCCTTTAATTTTCTCAAAAATCAACAGTGCACCTTATGTATGAATTCTGGTTGTGCTTACTGACCTTGAACCGATTTTATGTGGTACGCGGCACTCAAACATCTGTCAAAAATGTTTTGGTACGACTTTGGTAAGCTACGAAGTCGCACTGCTTGATGGATTGTTGGAGCATTACGGTTACTGTAGTCAGGAGCCTCGCGGTGGAATCTGGGTCCTAAACTCATCACTGAGAGTTACAAACGGTCTAAATTCTTTCATCTTTAATTAAATCATCAACGTTGCTGCTTTACCAGGTGTAACAATTAAGTTTAACATCCAAGCATCCATGAAAACAGAATTTATTAAATTTAATGGAGTTAGAAGTTAGCAGGAAGTTAGATCGCTAGCTTCCACCTAAACATGATATAGCATGTTCTGACTGAGAGATTTCTGACCAAATTCAAACGTACACCTCTGCTATCACATCCAACATAAATGAAGACAGAAAACTAAACAGCAGTGACGTTTGTAGTGTTACTGAAGTTGGGTTAGCTGGTATATAATGATGTGCTACGTGATCGCTAGCGACACAGCTATGTTAGCATAACATTAGCACAGTGAAGCTGAAAGATGAACGCTAACGTTTTTACACTCGATAAAAGTTAACGTGAGGGTTCTTGATGGTTAGGGACAAATGCAATCGCATGGCAGGATGCTGTAAACGGACCAAGCTTCAGTCAGGAGAACAACTGAGATAATCCATTCACATGGGAATAGAGCAGCTGCGAGAGAATTCAACATTTATGAATCAATGGTACGGAAGTGGAGGAAGCAAGAAGAAGAAGAATGATTGTTAATTCATTTATGAACCAACCTTTTCAGATTATTGGGTTTATGTTTGTTTTTATGCAAAAAAGTCCGGCCTGTAGCTCTTACACTTTCTTTCATCCTTGACAGCGTGGTCAACAGCTTCTTACCAGATGTTCATCTGTTACTGGAGCGATTAAGTAGCAGGGTCAATTGCTGCTCTTAATAGGTTCCTGCTCAAGATACTTTGAGTGTGAGTCACCCATGTTTTGGCAGAAGCCAACACATAACTAGGTTGTAGCTGATAAGAAAGAAAAACAAAAAATGGACTTAAAGTATAAAAAAATGCACCTCAGGCCGCAATTACATGTATAGTATGAGTGAAACATAGCCCATCATGTAGCCTGATAAAACAATACATCTGAGGTACTGGTTCCATCAGACACACTAAAGTGACAACTGAAAATATCCTGCCAAGACTTAAGTGCTATTTATAGAGAAAAGACAGCTATAAATGTTTTCATTTCGATGTCATTGCTCAGGGCGTCATTTATTCTACCAATATACAGTGGGGCAAAAAAGTATTTAGTCAGCCACCGATTGTGCAAGTTCCCCCACCTAAAATGATGACAGAGGTCAGTAATTTGCACCAGAGGTACACTTCAACTGTGAGAGACAGAATGTGAAAAAAAAATCCATGAATTCACATGGTAGGATTTGTAAAGAATTTATTCGTAAATCAGGGTGGAAAATAAGTATTTGGTCAATAACAAAAATACAACTCAATACTTTGTAACATAACCTTTGTTGGCAATAACAGAGGTCAAACGTTTACTATAGGTCTTTACCAGGTTTGCACACACAGTAGCTGGTATTTTGGCCCATTCCTCCATGCAGATCTTCTCGAGAGCAGTGATGTTTTGGGGCTGTCGCCGAGCAACACGGACTTTCAACTCCCGCCACAGATTTTCTATGGGGTTGAGGTCTGGAGACTGGCTAGGCCACTCCAGGACTTTCAAATGCTTCTTACGGAGCCACTCCTTTGTTGCCCGGGCGGTGTGTTTTGGATCATTGTCATGTTGGAAGACCCAGCCTCGTTTCATCTTCAAAGTTCTCACTGATGGAAGGAGGTTTTGGCTCAAAATCTCACGATACATGGCCCCATTCATTCTGTCCTTAACACGGATCAGTCGTCCTGTCCCCTTGGCAGAAAAACAGCCCCATAGCATGATGTTTCCACCCCCTTGCTTCACAGTAGGTATGGTGTTCTTGGGATGCAACTCAGTATTCTTCTTCCTCCAAACACGGCGAGTTGAGTTTATACCAAAAAGTTCTACTTTGGTTTCATCTGACCACATGACATTCTCCCAATCCTCTGCTGTATCATCCATGTGCTCTCTGGCAAACTTCAGACGGGCCTGGACATGCACTGGCTTCAGCAGCGGAACACGTCTGGCACTGCGGGATTTGATTCCCTGCCGTTGTAGTTTGTTACTGATGGTGACCTTTGTTACTTTGGTCCCAGCTCTCTGCAGGTCAATCTCCCAGGTCCCCCCGTGTGGTTCTGGGATCTTTGCTCACCGTTCTCATGATCATTTTGACCCCACTGGATGAGATCTTGCGTGGAGCCCCAGATCGAGGGAGATTATCAGTGGTCTTGTATGTCTTCCATTTTCTGATGATTGCTCCCACAGTTGATTTTTTCACACCAAGCTGCTTGCCTATTGTAGATTCACTCTTCCCAGTCTGGTGCAGGTCTACAATACTTTTCCTGGTGTCCTTCGAAAGCTCTTTGGTCTTGGCCATGGCGGAGTTTGGAGTCTGACTGTTTGAGGCTGTGGACAGGTGTCTTTTAAACAGATGATGAGTTCAAACAGGTGCCATTCATACAGGTAACGAGTGGGGGACAGAAAAGCGTCTTACAGAAGACGTTACAGGTCTGTGAGAGCCAGAGATTTTCCTTGTTTGAGGTGACCAAATACTTATTTTCCACCCTGATTTACGAATAAATTCTTTACAAATCCTACCATGTGAATTCATTGATTTTTTTTTTTTCACATTCTGTCTCTCACAGTTGAAGTGTACCTCTGGTGCAAATTACTGACCTCTGTCATCATTTTAAGTGGGGGAACTTGCACAATCGGTGGCTGACTAAATACTTTTTTGCCCCACTGTAAATTACAATGCTGGGTTTTCAAACTTTAATTGAGGGTCATAGAGGAGAAATGTGGAAGCACTTACTGTTTGTAATGTATGTGTTCAGTGGACTGTGGTTTATGATACATTTTGTAACCCCTACTAAGGTGGCAGGTATATTTTGTTGACACCAGTTTCAGTTTTCAATGTTAGGAAGTATGAACACAGCTGAAGAACTGAAGCTGAAGAGGAACTTTCCCTTTTCCCATCTCATTCTGGCCTGACAATATAACATAAATTAAACAGGATTATAAATCAAATCAAATCAAATCACTTTTATTGTCACATCACATGTGCAGGTACATTGGTACAGCACATGTGAGTGAAATTCTTGTGTGCGAGCTTCACAAGCAACAGAGTTGTGCAAAATACAATAATGTAAACAAGCAAAATACAAGAATGGCTACATCTGAAACTAATAAATATATGTACAATATATAATAGTATATGCATTTCTGGATGTGTATACTAAATATTTTTCTACGTGTAAGCAATAAATAAAATATATAAAAATATACAGAGTTGAGACATGTGCAAAACAGTGGCATTACTGTACAGTATGGAGTGCATAATGTTAAATGTTAAATAATTAAATAATAAAATAATAATAATAGATAACATGCCTCATTTCATGTCTCACAAGATGTCAGCAAGGGTTCACCTAAGGGCCACTCACTTGCCCTTATCAGGAGCAATAAATATGGGCAAGCAAGACAAGAAGTGCCTTGCTTGGACTGCATGCAAGTGTAAGCAAGGCATAGACCTCAATTAAAACATAATAAATTAAAAGTGATGTCTTTCTTTACGTCTCAGAACACCAGGCAACAGTGTTGGTCAAGTTACTTGAAAAAAGTAATCAGTAACTAATTACCGATTACTTCCCCAAAAAAGTAATCCCGTTACTTTACTGATTACTTATTTTCAAAAGTAATTAATTACTTAGTTACTTAGTTACTTAGTTAAAACACAATTTACAACCTGAATAGGTGATAAAGCGATAGATCTTTCAGCCCAATTCTACTTTTTCTGCATAATTCATCATACAAAATGTAATCAAATGGAAAAGTCTCTTTTTTAAACTTGTTTTATTAGTTTTAACCTTTTAACTTTATGCATCAAGCAAAAATTTAATTATATGCAACATTCTCTGACTGGAAGAAATTTGTTTAACATTTAAACTTATTTTCTGCACATTCCAGCACATAATTTTTTTGTGTGTGTGTTTACACTCAGTGTTTCAAATAGATGCAAGTAAAACTGTCACGGTGAAAAGAGTGAAAAGAGCCGTGTGGAAAAGGAAAAGGAGGATCCAAACGCAGGCAGTCGTGAAGGTGTAAAGGTGATTTATTGAACACAAAAAGAGAGGCAAACGGCAAAACGGAGAACTAAACTATACTGGGACAACTAAACTACTGAGCACGAACAAAAACACGAACCTGAACATAAAGGAAGGAAGACGATGGTGCATGATGATGACGGCAGGGAACACACGGATGAAACATGGTGGATACGCAGACGGACCAGCAACTACAACAACAGAGGACACGACTTAAATACACACAGAGAAACACAGGGGAATTGCACACAGGTGGTGGACACAGCTGGAATAATCAACAAGACGAGACAGAGGTAAAACTGAACACACTCACATGAGACGCAGACCTTCACAATAAAACAGGAACAAGAAACCATCACACTAAGACGCAGACTCGACATAGAGAGACAGACAGAAAATGACACATGAAACTAAACCCACACAAAACATGAGAGCACAAATCTTAAACCCAAATAAACAGAAACATGGAACTCTAACAATAATAATAATCATCGCACCCAAAACCACAACAATCATTCAAAAAATTAACTAACAATCAAAGCTCAAAATACTGGTTCGAAACTGACGCAGAACCGTGACCAGCCCTTGGAGGGGGGGCTCCAAGGGCTGGCTCCCGACAGCCCGAAACAAAAACAGCGCAACAAAACAGAGCACCAGACCAGGGCGGGCGGAGGGGGTCAAGGAAGGAGGGTCCGAAACAAAAAACAAGGAGCACAAGAGTCCAAATACACAAGAAAACAGTCCAAGAACACAGGAAAATAGATCAAAAACAAAACCAAACTAGAGCTCAACAAGAGTCCAAGAAAAGACCCGGGGGTCGACAGCACAAAGACCAAGACAGTTCTGGAGGCCGGCCGTGCACACAGCAACGGCGGCGACGGGCAAACAGTTCTGGAGACCGACCGTGCACACAGCAACGGCGGCAACGGGCAAACAGTTCTGGAGGCCGACCACTCGGAAGGCAGTGGCGGCCACTGAGCAGGTCCGGAGGTCGGCCGCGATGCCAGCGGCGGCGACGAACCCTTTCCGGAGGCCGTCCCCGAAGGCCATGATGCCAACCTAGAGGCCCAGAAAACGGCCGGCAGAGGCGAGGCAGAGCGGGACGAGCTGGCTCTGACGGCAGTGTAGCAACCGCAGGACCAGACGAGGCAGGACCAGACGAAGGCGGAGCTGAAGCCGGACCAGACGAAGACGAGGAAGGGCCAGACGAAGCAGGACCCGGACCAGATGAAGGCGGAGCTGAGGCTGGACCAGGTGTCGATGAAGGCGGAGCTGAGGCTGGACCAGGCGTGGATGAAGGCACGGAGGCTGGACCAGGCGTGGATGGGCGACTCGGGCCCTCCAGCTGACGAGGCAGGATGCTGGCTGGGTTCTCCCGAACTCCCAGCAGATGAAACTTGAGGCTGGACGGGCGACTCGGGCCCTCCAGCTGACGACACTTGAGGCTGGACGGGCGACTCGGGCCCTCCAGCTGAGATAGACGGCTGAATGGGTCCCTCTGGTCCTCCAGCAGAGGACAGGGGCAGAGGGGCGGACTCACTGGAGCTCTCAGCAGGGGATGACGGCTGAGACTGCTCAGTAAAGTCCTCTAGTGAAGCTGCTGGTGCTCTAGGGGTCCAGAGTTGGCTGGTGACTGACACCCAGCCTCTGGGGAGGCCCTAGAGGGAGCAGCTGCCTCTGAGATGGCCAGCTTAAGTGAACCAGCTAACGTTTGTATGAAGTGTGTTCCTTGCATGTAATGAGGCATGTAATGAACAATCAAAACTCAAAATACTGGTTTGAAACTGACCCAGAACCATGACAAAAACACAGCAGAAAATAAATAACTTCAAAGACTAGCGGTCCTTTTGCTCTATTTTCACCTGTAAAGCAGGAGTAGGGTAGGCGGGAAAGTAACGGTAATCTAATTACCGTTTTTGCAATAGTAATCCCTTACTTTACTCGTTACCTGAAAAAAGTAATCAGATTACAGTAACGCGTTACTGCCCATCTATGCCAGGCAATATGAGACTATAAACCTTCTCTAAATTATTGCCATCTTGCCATTGCCATCAAAGCAATTCTAATATTTGTTTTGTGGCAAAACAATATTAGAACTACATGCCATAAGGATTCTGAGCTGTTGTGTCAGTCAGAACAAGCGAATTGTTGCCACATTCTTCTTTCTTTTGTAGTTTGCAGTCACTGCTCTCCAGTGAGGGTGTGGTTGGTCTAAGATACACTTACATGTCAGATCTGCTCACATATGAGTATTTTTAATACTCATGTAAGTGCAGCAACAGTTAAAACACGTTAGATTTAAAACACGTGGGGATCGGGCTTTTCAGGCACTGGCACCTAGGCTGTGGAACTCTCTGCTGTTGTCTTTACGCTGTCTAGACTCTACTGACTCCTTTAAAAAGCAGCTGAAGACATTTTTATACAAACGGGCTTTTAACTAATTTAATTAATTTTAACTTGTATGTCTGATCTTACTGTAAAGCACTTTGTGATTTTTATCTGTGAAATGTGCTATATAAATAAATTTTACTTACTTACTTACTTACTTACTAAAATGTGCAGCAGATCAAACAATGTCTTTGATTAACAACACACACTGGTTACATAGTAATTCACCAAAAGCACCTATTGTACAGATCAGATATTGCAACATTCAGACAGACCAAGCAGACACACTGACTGCGATGTTAATATTCAGAGGAGACACTGGGACCTGTCATAACAGGAACAGGACAGGTATTACTAACAATGGCTCTGTCTTTTCAAGCATCCCAGTGCACCTTGACAGCAGGATAGTGAGCCAGCATGCACAATACTGGATATATTATTATACTGCATAAAGACATGTAATCTGATGGGTCTACAGTAATATAAAGTGGAGACGAATTGATGCCACTTTTTAAGTGCAGTAGTGATATTGATAAGCTGCCTGAGCATCTGCCAATGTCAACACCCATGTGATCATTTACAACCAAGATTTGAACAATGCATTTGTCTGGACAGATGTCAGAGCTTCAGATGCTCGAAACAATATCAGCATCAAATGTGTCAACCAAATGACTGAAGGAGAGCAGCGTAGCAGAAAAATGTAAAAAAATGTAAATCAAATGTAAAGGAATGTCAAGAACCACATTTTAAATCACTTTTTGTAAATTTGGGGAAATTTTACTATCTGGTGATGCCATTTGTAGTTTATTGGGGGCATTTAACATAAACATGTGTACACATAGATATGGCGTCTGAAACGTGTCTCTCAGACCACCGTCTTCCTCAGGGGGTCTCTCAGTGGGTTCTGAGCATTTCTGTATAAAATCCCAGGCAGGCTTTTCTCCTCCGTTTCTGATGCTTCAGAGAAAGAAATGCTAAAACTGAGCAAAAAGGGAAGATTCCACCAGTGAGACGATATGTTGTTAAGTATTATTAAGTTATATTTAATTGAATGTATAAAAGTGACTGTCCTCACATGAAGTTAAGCTAACAGATGCTTCTGTTGGATAAAGAAATGTTTTAGCAAACTGAGCGTATCAGAAGGATGTGAAGATATTTTTTCACTGGTTATAGGTGTTATGACCTATGTGTGTCTGCACAGCTCTGTTCAGATGGACTTGTTTTGTATGTAGTCAGAGTGAATCTGTCATGCATGGACACCTTTATTAACCCGTATTCACTGTCGAGATAATAGTGGCTTACACATTGACCTAACAAGCAAAAGTTTCTTGGTTAGTGCGGAGGTTCCTTTGGGGATGTGTCAGGGAGAGCACCCACTGTAAGAATCTGCCAATTCAAAGCATGTGAGCTCCCTGCTCTGGTGACACCCTGTGAATAAGGAAGCACCTGAAAGTAGGATTTTATTCAAAAAATGCAAATTAGATTCCGAGGTATTAATAAAATCAGAAGCAGCTGCACACAAATTAGCCATCTATCATTTTATTGCACTGAATCAGGACAGCACTGTCTAAAGGGGCTAAACCCTGAGGGCCCCAGCGACACAGTTAAAGCATTTTGATGTCTTTCTTTTGTCTTTACTGATTCATTATATTTGAAAATCTGTATTTACTCTCTTTCAGTACTCTCTGTGTTGTATTTGTTGTGCTAATTTGTGCACTGGGTGAGTGGATTTAAGTTAAACTCTGTTGAATTCACTCATAAAATGGATTTAAAATGTTCTGTCAGATAAATTAGGGATGCATCATTGAACGCATTAGAAATGAGCCCTTCTGGTAATAGCGTTCTGAAGGGAGTCGGTCTGAAATTCAAAATTATAATCACCCTGTTAAGAATTCCGGTTTTACATCCTCTATTATTCTAATATAGTCTAGGTTCTTTAACATTGCAGAAGCAACATCTTCAGCATTTCTCTGAGCAGAAAGAGGGATTAAAATAGTGGATCATATTGGTATTTAAGTGACAAATAAGATGTACAGTGGCATGCGTCCAATCTCTTCAATCATAGTTATTTAAAAGCCTCTAATGCTGGGAGAAAACTTGGATCGAGGGCCAGGAGACACAAAGCAGAACAAGAGACGTTTCCTAAGTGTGAGTATGACCAAGGAAGTGAAAAGAACTGGCTGAGGTCGGAGGTTTTACAAGTCACGAGACAAACAAAAAGTGACAGAACAAGAAGTTTAGATGATGGATGCAGAGTTAAAGAAAGAAACAATACCACTGAGAGAATGTAGCTTAATAAGCACACTACATGTGCTTATTACATTAGGATGGGGGGGGGGGGGGGGCTGAACCGGCCACAGGATGTTTGTACGGAGCAGAGAGGGAAACAAAGATTGATAGAAAGAACATCTCTCCTGCCTGTACGGTCCAGTGGATGACTGCTGCTGACAGGAAAAGGCAGGACAGGATTTTCCACTCTCTGAAAAACAACAGATACATAAAAGTAAATTAATAACGTGATGTGCCATCTGTTCTGTTTGTGACCTTTTGTCCCTGTCCAAGGGACTTGAAACCTCAGTCAGGTGCAGTTTGTTGTTGCCCCCTGGTGTAATAGCGTTGCCTGTCTGGCCTTGTTCTGCTTGCATTAAAATACTTTTTCCTCTTGAAATTTGCTCCCAAGTCATTTGATTCAGGGACTGTGGGCCCTCTAAGCAGGTCATGGTCCAGTCACACATCACCTCATGGTCCGCTTCATGGTCCGTGGTTTTCTGCACTTGCTTTCTCAAAACTGTAACGACCTTTAGCCTCCCACACTCCTGTCAGCAGAAACACCCCCTCCACACACACACACACACAGACACACCACCACCACTATAGATTCATTTTGTCAAGAAGGCCCTTGTGCATCCTTTCCAAACTGAATTACATTCGCTCACAGGTCCTCAAAAGTCACCTGCCTCTGTCCTAGATGTAATCTCATCTCCATGTACTTCTAACATGAGAGTCACAGAGTGAGGACACTATGACCTTGCTCCACTGAGTCTATATGAGCTTGTGTATAATGAGCTCAAGTAATGAGATCTTGTTCCGCAGTGCTGTAGGACTCATTTCAACTTACTGTGGATCAGTATGTGACGGGAATGTGAGGCAACTAGTAGGACATAGGCAGAAAACTGTCACTGCTGTGGTGGCACCTCACCTATGAACCTGTAGTCATCTATGTCAAAGGTTTCACTGCTGACTACACTGCTGACAACAAGCTAGATACCTACCAACAGCCAACCTACCAGTAAAAAAGGTTTGAGCCACCCTTCAGTATATTTTGCTTCAACGTCTGTTTTAAAGTTGAAACTTTCTCTTGAAGACTTTTCTTTGGACTTGCTGCCTTTTCACCTGTTTTCAATCCAGTTCTTGTACATTCATTTTCAGAGGAATGTCATTTAACACTGGTACTCTGAATCATTCAAGCATAAAAAGGCATCTAACTCAGGGAGTGAACCAAATACAAATTGGGTTTTAGGATTTGTTACCAACAGCCTGTCACAAAAATATACGATTTGTTTTCCTTTTTTTCTTGAAGATATGAAAAATTCAAAGTTAACACAATTTGACTTGTAGAAAATTGTATTTTTTTCACAAATAAGGTGATTCCCAAAGAGCTGTTACCCAAAAACTTTGCCATTGTGAATGTGTGTGGATGGCTGAATGTAGTGTAAAGCACTTTGGGGTCCATAGGGACTAAGTAAAGCGCTATACAAATACAGGCCATTTACCATTTTACCATTAGCTTGAAAGCAATGTGTGACCAGCGATGGTTAGTTTCAGATGTCTGCTTGAGGACTTTTTACCCCTCAGTCATAAAACACTGATGGGGTATTGTCACCTCCTCTCTGTTTGGGTGGGCAGGCGGCATGACCACTCAAGTTTAAGAACACTATAATTCGAGAACAAGTCAGTGTAGGATTTTCAAACTGATACCATATCCACTAAAAATTTGGAACAAGTTTGAATTCCGGTGACCTTAACCTCAAGGTCAAACTCATAGGTCACGTTTTCTGACAATCTTTCCAACACATTATTTTTGTACCTTATGTCCAGTGTTTCACTTCTCAGTCCCAGTCCAAGCTACACTTGCTGAGGTGATCCTCTAATATATTTCGTCACTAATCTGAATGTTTGTTGTTCCTCCCCATTTAGCATTACCAGTAGCTATCACACCAATGACTGCTTGCAGTTAAATATCATTCACTTTCTATAGTCCCTGGTCGCCTGGTCACCATGAATTGCTTCCAGTGTGTACGGAGCTTTACCGTGGAATTCTTCGGTTTGGCATATTTGGTTAAGAACATTTTGCTCCAGTGTCTCAATTTGTTACATTTGAAGATGTAACTTTAAACTCTTGACAGTGAAACTTTTTGGTAAACAAACACAAAAGCACCACACTACTTCCAACATTTGTTCATTTTTTAAATCAACTGATGCATGACCAAAAATATTGTACTTCTAATTCAGATAGTTTAAGCTTTGAATAAACCACACTGATATTTGAACTTTTCAGTCACATTTCATATGTGACACTTGTCATTTGATACCAGAAACACTGAGGACAGAATTTTAAAAAGAAGTCACTCCATGCTGTACAGTATTAAGTACACAAAGTACTGCTTGTGATGGTATGCAGCCAAAGAGAGTTTTTAGATAATGAGTTTTAAATCTCATCAGAAACTGCCTGGAATGAAAATTTGACACTTTGTCCTGGCAGACAGATTTTGTCAAAGTTGACATCTATTCCAAATCACACAGATCACATCCCCAGATTACCTCATCTATCAGTTCTTTCTTTTTCTATCTTTCAATCCTGCTATCAGTCTGTGGATTTGCTTCCAGTTTCCAGAATTAGGGGATTTTGGGGATATTATTCCAAGACTTTCCCAGATGCCTGCATACATGTCTGTGTGCTGTTGTGCCTAAAGGTCTCTGCTCCTTCCTCTGCAGGCTAACAGCTTGCTTCTCACTCACCATCCTTTGTTTTTCTTTTTTCACATTTGCCACCTGCATTGACCAATTTACATTCCTGCCAGCAGGTTTTGGGGTTAATTAAAAAGGATATGCCAGATGGTGTGAATGACAGAAATCCATTGCTTTTAGTGTAAACAGTTGGTTATAGGTATGTTAATAGTTCCGGAGTGAAATCACACATTTTGCCCTGAAAACAAACAAAACATTTGTAAGACAAGACAGTTTTAGAAACACTGAAATTGATTTATTAAACCACCTGAGAGATCTGATTATTAGAGGGCTGAAACCATGAGAATGATCGAACTGAAATACCGGCTAAGATAGCCCAAGGTAACACATATTCATAAATGACTAATGGTCTAAGTTTATTTAGAAGTTTAATGTTAGAAAAAGTGGGGAAACTGTGTGCGGAGTTAAAGTGGCTGCATTAAAGGGACAGATGGGGTTAATCAAGTGAAAGCTCTTATCATTGATTTCATTCAGTAAGACCAGCTTGAACTGCAGTAAAGAAGTGTGGATAATACAGAGCAGTACAGAGAGACATTTTTGATCTATAAAGGTAATCAAAAACTATCTTCCGAAATTAAAAAAAATATGCTCCCATCTTTTTCTGTTTTTGATCCTCTCCTCTCACCCCTCACTCCTTACTTTCCTTCTTCTCCCCTACTTCTGCATGATGCTGTGAATGTTCTATAGAGTTGGGAATCTTCTGCTAAGCTCCCCATAAACCCTGGGAACAGCAGATAAGGAGGAGGAAGACGAAGATTCCTCCTTGAGGTATTTTCTCTCATACTCATCTCAAACCCTGTGATCTCCCTCTCTGCACAGCCTCTAAGATATTTAAACTTTCCTTTGCACTCTTTTTTCTTCTCTATTTTGTTTTTACAAATTTTTCATTGTGCATAATTTCTCATGCATGTTTTCTTCTAACTTTGACGTCCTTTCTCTTCATATCTATGTTATCTCTTTTTCTGTCTCCCCCTCCTTGCCTGCATCAGTCTCCTTTACAATTGTCTCTTTCTTTTAATCTCCCCCCTCACTCTATCTTTCTCTCTGATCAGTGCAGTCGCCCTACGCTGTAAGCCATGTGATGCTTCAAAAGAGTAACAGCAACCGTTCTTTTCTCCCAGTGGCGACGTATTTCTCACAAGCAACACTACATTGGAAGACTTGGTAAGAGTAGAGGGAAGAACAAGAGAGAGCAAAGAGATGAGCAGAAAGATGAAAAGATAAAGGGACGGACAGGGAAAGCTTAGAGTCAAGAAGGGAGAGGAAATCCAAAATAACAGCACAATGTATTAGAAATTCTCTCTTGTGATGATGTATTTGAGGATCACAGCAGGAGTAGCACTGAAATGTCAGCGACGTCTTTCCCCCTGCGAAAGTAACTGAATAAATCAGAAACGCTCTTTAATGAGGGGCCATGTGTAGTTCAACATGATGCAGTCACAACACTGTATGTCTTACAGATGTATTGTGTCCTTTACAGTGCTGTGCCGGCCCTTTGCTGCATGTCTTCTCCACCCGTCTCTTTCTCCACTTTCCTGTCTGTCTTCACTGCTTCACTATCTTTTAAAAAAGTAAAGAGGTGAGAAACAAATTCATCTATCAGTCAGGAAGCGTAACAAAGCCATTTCTAAGGCTTTAGGACTCCAGTGAAAAACGTTGAGAGTCGTCTTCTACAAATGCAGAAAACAGTGGTGAACCTTCCCAGGAGTGCACGGCCTACTAAAATTACTCTTAAGAGCACACTGATGACTCATCCAGGAGATCACATGACAACACGTTCTCACTCCCAACTCCTCAAATGTGTGACACATGGTCAGGCTCCCTCTGCTTCACTTATGGATATGGACGCGCAGGGTACCCCCCTCGCCTCGAGAATTGACGTGCAGGGTCCTCTCATTGAATACTATAGAGCTCCCTTAACGTTGCTTATTGATGACAAGAGATTGCCGCGGAAGAGCCTGTTGTCCGTATATTTATATATTTCCGAAATCACAATTTAGTGACGTATACTGAACACAATAAATTATATAATGTAAACAACTACCTGGAAAAACAGGTAGAACGATACTTTTGTATCGTTTATTGCATTTATGGAGGGGGTGATGTATGCTGGGTAATGGCACAGCTAGCGACTGGGTGACTATATGGAATCCGGTGGATACAGCACTGTGTACAGGTAAGACCATTTAAACGGACAGCATTTATAAAATGACTATTAAAAGTCAGCGAGTGTCAGTAATGGTTATGTTAGTAATACACAGAGTGCTAATATAACAGCTTTAAGGTGCATTTGTAGATATTATTACGTGTTTTACCGTCTTTATGGTGCTACCTTAAAGTTACGGTGTAAACGTTAGCTTATATTGGAGTAAAGCTGTTACTGTTTAAATGATGTTAGCACGGAAATATTAGCTTCTTTCATGACTGATGAAGTTATAGTTAATAAAGTTTTCAGTAAAGTGTTTAATCACTGCCACAGATTGACAGCAAATATCTCGATTAGCTTCAGTGCATCTATAATAAATATGTGCAAGTTTCAGTGCTTCGTTTAAACTGTATGATACTTATACTGACCCAGGGTCAGTGTAAAATACAATCCTAACTGTGTGAACAAAGCCTGGCTCCTTTAATCCTGTATGACAAACCTCAGGATGCAGGTTATTATTACTCTTTCCTGCTGGCACACCTGTCACACCTGAGAGTCAGCTAGAAACTTACAGTGACGTGGACATCATGCAAAGACTGCCAGACTCTGTAATGCTGCAAATGATCAGTGACTCATGTTAACACTAAACTTTAAATGGTATCTCTGTGTCTCTCTGTGTGTGCTGAACATTTAGGATTGAGTCAGGCTGCATCAGCTGAAGCTGTTATTTGTATATATCAGTATTTTTTTAATTCAGGTGTGGGGAAAATACGTAAGACTGCAGTGAAGCGATGTACCAGATTAATCCCTGGCCAAAGGTATCGTACTTAAATCAGACTACTGATCCAGCCACATCAGCCTTTTGTGAGGTCTGTTTAAAGTAGACTAAAAATGAACTGCAGGTTCCTGAGAGGTGGACTGTGAGCACAGAAACACATGTTCATACATACAGCTGCAGCAAACTTACATTAATTTTAAATAGATTTGTTACTCTGATGTCTGTCTCTGTGTTAGTCCTCTGACACACTGGTACCTGTCCAGGTGTGTTCTACCTATGACTACTGGGACAGGCTCTAGCCTCTGTAAAAGAAATTTTCTGTTATTCTCATTTAAAGTATTTAAGTGCTTATGCATATGCTTAGTTGTGACACTGTTATAGACTGTTCAGTGAAAGTTTCTAAAACTAGATGAACTTACTTCAGCGTCAGCAGTTTGAGAGAACAACTCCCTTTACAGGTGTTGATAAGGCCAAGGGCACAAAACAGCATAACCATTGATCCGTTAGGTTTCATAGCAAGACACGTGAAGTGTGGTAGGATCAGTTTGTAACTTCCTCCCTCTTCCTTGGAATGCATAAAGGAGTAGGAGCCCAACTTCTGTGGCAGCGCTGACATGACTGAACTGTGATGTTTGATGTGTGTTGGCGCAGTAATAAATAGCTTGATCACAGCTCTTTCTGTGTTGCAGACTTTATTAAAAAAATTCCACGACAACCCCCACCCTCCCACTGTGAACCTGAATTGAATATTCAGAAGACATTTGTTTAAATAGTTCTACAAATCTGAGCTGTTGGTGTGTCCTTGGATTGTGTGGTAATAATATTAGAGCTAGCAATCTTTCTTACTGAATCTCTACTATGAGTCATTGTGAAATGCACTACACACAGGGACACACACGCACAGGTCTTTGTCTCCAGATGCCACATTTATTTCTAGCTTCCTGTGTTATGACCGGCCACAGTCTGACAGCTGTCGGTCTCAGCTGATTTCCCGCTCTCCTCCGCTCCTCTCCCGTCTCACTATAAAAGGGAAGGAAACCATCATCAATCCAAAACGCCATCAGCTGTTCTCACCTGCGTCTCCAGCACTGCCCCGTTGAGCTCACTGCACCACACCTTCCCTGCAGCCGCGCCCGAGACCACACCTCCGCCACACACCCCCACCCGGGGAGCTGTCCGGCCGAACCTACCCCCCCCCCGCGAGCGAGAGAGGAAATCGGCCACAGCCATCTGCGCCCCCAGCCTATGGACCACCTTGAACTTAAAGGGCTGTAAAGCCAGATACCATTGGGTGATCCGGGCGTTGGCATCCTTCATGCGGTGGAGCCACTGCAGCGGGGCGTGGTCCGAGCAGAGGGTGAATGAGCGCCCCAGGAGGTAATAGCGGAGGGAGTCGACCGCCCACCGGATAGCCAAGCACTCCTTCTCCACAGTGCTGTACCGTCTTTCACGCTCTGCCAGTAAAGAACAGGACGGTCGGCCCCCCTTACCTGCTGGGACAAAACGGCCCCCAGCCCTCTGTTCGAGGCATCAGTCTGCAGAACAAAAGGGAGGGAAAAGTTAGGAGTGTGAAGCAGCGGCTCCCCACAGAGAGACTTTTTCACCTGCACAAACGCCGCCTGGCACGGCCCCGTCCACTGAACCAGATCTGGAGCACCCTTTCAGGTGAGATCGGTCAAGGGGCTGGTCAGCTGCGCAAACCCCGGCACGAAAAGGCGGTAGTAACCTGCCAGCCTCAGAAACCGTCTCACCTCCTTTTTAGTCTTGGGGCGCGGGCAGGATGCGATAGCTGCCGTCTTCTCCACCTGTGGACGCACCTGCCCGCCCCCCAAGTGGTACCCCAGATACTGCACCTCCCTCCGTCCAACCGCACACTTCTTCGGGTTGGCCGTGGGCCCCGCCCTCCTCAGGGACTCCAGGACCGCGGCCACCTGCTGCACATGCTCGGCCCAGGTGTCGCTGTGGATGATCACGTCATCCAGGTAGGCAGCAGCATATGCGGCGTGCGGACGCAGTACCCGGTCCATGAGGCGCTGAAAGGTGGCAGGGGCTCCGAACAAGCCGAACGAAAGCGTAACGAATTGGTACAAACCGTACAGAGTGGAGAAGGCCGTTTTTCTCCTTGGACTCGGCAGACAAGGGAATCTGCCAGTAGCCCTTGGTTAAATCCAGTGTCGTGAAAAAACGGGCCGTGCCCAACCGATTCAGGAGCTCGTTGACCCGGGGCATGGGATAAGCATCAAAGCGTGACACTTCATTCACCTTGCGATAGTCGACACAGAACCGTATAGACCCATCCTTCTTCACCACAAGAACGATGGGGCTACACCAGGCGCTGTGCGACTCTTCTATCACTCCCATTTTCAGCATTTCAGCCAATTCCCTCTGAACGGTTTGCCGTTTATGCTCAGGAAGCCTGTAGGGCCGTGAACGCACCGTCACGCCAGGCTGCGTTCCAAAATGATGCTCAATGAGAGCACCCTTTAAGGAAATTGAGGTGATAAATCTGCGTGGCCCTTCCCCTGTCCGACCGAGCGACCTCATAGTCAACGTCCCCAACTCGCCGTGTGACCACAAAGGGTCCTTGCCACTTGGCGAGCAACTTTGAGCTAGAAGAAGGGAGTAATACAAGCACTTTTTCTCCCGGTGAAAATTGCCTGAGTCTAGCCCCTCTGTCATACAGGCGTTGCTGACGCTGCTGAGCCTGGAGCAAATTCTCCCGTGACAACCTCCCCAAAGTGTGGAGTTTCGCTCTCAGGTCCAACACGTACTGAATCTCATTCTTGGCAGGGCTCGGACCTTCCTCCCAGCTTTCTTTAATCAGGTCGAGCACCCCACGCGGCTTCCTGCTGAACAGCAGTTCAAAGGGAGAAAATCCCGTGGAGGCCTGGGGCACCTCGTGCACTGCAAATAACAGAGGGTCTAGCCAGCGATCCCAATTGCGTTCATCTTCTGTAATGAACTTACGAATCATGGACTTTAAAGTCTTATTCAGCCGCTCCACCAGCCCATCCGTCTGAGGGTGGTAGACGCTGGTCCGAATAGATTTAATGCCCAGTAATTCGTACAGTTCCCGCAGTGTGCGAGACATGAACGACATGCCCTGGTCAGTCAGTATCTCTTTCGGGATTCCGACTCGGGAGATGACCTGAAACAGTGCCTGCACCACACTCTTTGCAGAGATGTTGCGCAGCGGGACTGCTTCCGGGTACCGCATTGCATAATCCACCAGGACTAATAAAAAGTGGTAGCCGCATGCACTCCGATGAAACGGCCCGATGAGGTCCATACCAATGTGCTCAAACGGGACCTCTATGAGTGGGAGCCGGCGCAAAGGCGCTTTTGGTATGGCCGGCTGATTAAAAAGTTGGCAGTACAGGCGGACGCGCACCAGCGGCGCACATCCGCTTGGATGCCCGGCCAATAAAATCGGGCCGTCTCCTCCGTGCGAGTGTCACGACTCACTCGATATAACCTATCTTTTAATAAAATGAAGCACGGGTAGGACCGCACGGCTTCAGGGCGCACCATGTGACCATCAATCTCAATCACCTGGTCAAAGGCTGAGCGTAGGGTGTCATCACGAGACTGCTCCAGTGGGAAATCACCCGTGGGGGATATTTCCGGAGCCGGCGGGGCCTCCCATGAAGGACCCGCCGTCTCCCCCTCCCCGGAGTCAGTGTCGGATGACCCCGCATCACCGCTGAGCACCGCGCAGACACTACACACTACTAACGGTCGTGATCGCATCCCCGCATACTGCCCTAACAGGTGATGATACCCCTGCCAATTCGTGCCCAGAATTAGGGGATGCGACAGGCGCGGGCTAACCGCAGCCGTTACTCTATGCGTTTTGCCCTTATACTTTAATAACAGTGGCACTATGGGATACCTTTGAACATCACCATGAACACACTTCACCTCCACTGATTCTGCCTCCAGCAATGCCCCGGGGCAAACCAAGCTTTGGTGCACGAGGGTCTGCGTACAGCCCGTGTCCACCAAAGCATGGCGTATACCCCCTCGAGTCCTTACCGGACCAGGAGAGGATGCTGGGGCACCGGCGACGCGGAACACCTGCCCCACTTCCATCAGAGGACAGTCCCTCCTCAGGTGTCCCGGTTGCCCGCACTTCCAGCACTCCTGCCCCGGCGTCTGTGCTGCTCTCCGTGGCTCAGGGGCGGCACCGCTCATTTCTGATCCCTGGGAAGGCACAAACGAAGCAAACGGATTAGTGGGGCTCAGTGCCAGCGCCCGCTCTGCCTCCCCTGGCGCAGGTACCCGGCGCCTCGGTGCCGGCACTGGGGCTTGTTTGCTCAGTCTCCGGCCGCCGTCCCCGGGCTCCCCCGCTCTAGCGGCAAGGTGGTCCTCCGCCAACGTTACCCCGACCTCCATACCCCGACCTCCAGACTCACGGGACGGTGGCACCGGACCCATCTCGCCGTCTCAACAGGCAACCCCTCCACAAACTGCTCCAGCACCACCAGCAGCTTCTCTCCCTCTGACGATCCCGGCTGCAGCCAGCGCACCGCTGCGTCGTGCAGCTTCCGGGCCCAAGCAAATGGCCGATCCTCCGTGGCCAGCCGATAGGCCCGGAACCACCGGCGATGATCCTCAGGGGTGAGTCCCATCCTGTCCACCACCGCCCGGCTCACATCCTGGAAGCTGTCCCTCGAGGTCGGCGGCAGACTCAGGGCCACCGTCTGAGCCTCCCCCGACAACAGAGGAAGCAAACGCGGAGCCCACTCCACCTGCGGCCACTGGCAGGCCTCCGCCGTGGCACGAAAAGTCTCCAGGAAAACCTGGGGGTCATCCCCGTCACCCATCCGGGGCATTGCCACCGACAGCGGGGGGGGGGGGGGGGCTTCGGCGGAGCAGCAGCCCCAACCAGCCGCTCCAGAACCTGGGTCTGCCAGTCCGCCTGCTCCTGCAGCTTAGCCAGGTGAGGTCACTGGGCCGCCGCCTGGTCTTGGCTCATCTTCGCCATCTCCGCCAGCATCTGCGCCAGGAACTGCAAAGGCTGGGCGGGCGGCGCAGCCTGTGGGTCAGACATCCCCACGCCGGCTGGGTTTGGGCACCACTTGTGAAATGCACTACACGCAGGGACACACACGCACAGGTCTTTGTCTCCAGATGCCACATTTATTTCTAGCTTCCTGTGTTATGACCGGCCACAGTCTGACAGCTGTCGGTCTCAGCTGATTTCCCGCTCTCCTCCGCTCCTCTCCCGTCTCACTATAAAAGGGAAGGAAACCATCATCAGTCCAAAACGCCATCAGCTGTTCTCACCTGCGTCTCCAGCACCACCCCGTTGAGCTCACCGCACCACACCTCCCCTGCAGCCGCGCCCAGGACCACACCTCCGCCACAGTCATGTTACCTGAGATTAATTCTATGTTTACCTGTCAGCCTGGACAAATGTGCTGTGTGAAGGAAATTAAATTAAATCAGATCTGAACTGTGTACATTTAAGGAACCTGTTCATATTTAATTGAAATATGAACCAGTGATTTTTTTGATTGCTGATTCCAAGAGAGTCTTTGTGGAAATCCTGTTTGGCTTTTTGTTATTTTAATTCTCTTCTCTGTTTTCCAGAACAGTTCTCCACAGTCGTTGTCCACATGAGTCAGTGGGACCAAGAAGCACTCTGCTAATGTGTGGACTCTGACCAGCAACATCCAGCAAGACCCGGACAGCGTTTTCTATCTCCCTGCTGGAGTTTTTGTTTGCCTGTGACTGGAGAGTCAGATTTTTGTTGAGCTTCACACTTGCAGAGGTAAGTCAGTTTGCAGAGATCCCTCCCACCCTGGCTTTTATGTCCTAGATTTCTTATCTGAAACAGTAATATTTCAGTGATACACGCTACTGATCCCTGATAGGAGAATCATCAATTTTGGCAACAAAGAAGCCTGGTGGATGTTTGTTTACAGTCTGATGATGGGACATCATGCTCTGCATCTTCAAAGTTTGCCTCCTCATTATTATTCATACCCAGTAATGTAAAGTATGCTTGTATCTACTATAACTGAACCAACCTGGTGCTCTTCATTTATGGAGGCTGTTGAGTCTGAATGTTGGTGTCTCGTGTTCTCTGGGCTTTGTTGTCCTCAGTCTTTTTGCAGGATCAGAAAACAAAACCAGGAGGCACGTAAATGTTTCTTCTCCATGATGTTTCTTCAAATGTTTCTTCTGGATGATGATAAGACTGTGACACGGGATGCCACCTTTGGTCTTGTGATGAAGCAAAGCTCAGGAAGAAGTGTGATTAAATGGTACCCACATGTTGAGAAGGATGTACAGGGGCACCTGCAGCCAAATCCAAGCTTCAGGTTAGTTGTAGTTGCAGAACGCTATAGGACTGAGACAGCTGAGGCATCAAATGTTTGATTAAACGGATGAAAAAGAGAAGTTTCTTCCCTATAATTATCACTTCTTAAAATCTGTAGCAACTTCAAGTCTGTCAACGTGCTGAGCATGCTCAGAATGTGACAGTATATTTTTGTTCAATATTTAATTTCTTTCAGTTGCAATTGTTAAATGAAAAAAAATAAAAATATATATTCTTATAATTTAGCAAACTAATTTATCAAAAGAAATAAAAAAAACACCCAGCACGCCCCTGCGGGCGGTTTATCCTTCAAGCTCGGGTCCTCTACCAGAGGCCTGGGAGCTTGAGGGTCCTGCGCAGTATCTTAGCTGTTCCCAGGACTGCGCTCTTCTGGACAGAGATCTCCGATGTTGTTCCCGGGATCTGCTGGAGCCACTCGCCTAGCTTGGGAGTCACCGCACCTAGTGCTCCGATTACCACGGGGACCACTGTTACCTTCACCCTCCACATCCTCTCGAGCTCTTCTCTGAGCCCTTGGTATTTCTCCAGCTTCTCGTGTTCCTTCTTCCTGATATTGCTGTCATTCGGAACCGCTACATCGATCACTACGGCCGTCTTCTTCTGTTTGTCTACCACCATTGTCTACCATATAAATGCCACTTGTTTTGCACATATTCAACTCTGTATATTTTATATATTTTATTATTATTATTATTATTATTATTTTATTTTTTTACTATTTAATTTGTAAAAATGTGTATACACACACACACACACACACACACACACACACACACACACACGTAGGAAAATATTTAGTATACACATCCAGAAATGCATACACTATTATATATTGTACATATATTTATTAGTTTCAGGTTGGCCATTCTTGTATTTTGCTCGTTTGTGTTGTTGTGTTTGCACATCTCTGTTGCTTGTGGGGCTCGCACACAAGAATTTCACTCGCATGTGCTGTGCCAGTGTGCCTGCACATGTGATGTGACAATAAAAGTGATTTGATTTGATTTGACCACTATGTCCGGTTGGTTAGCCACCACCATTTTGTCCGTCTGTATCTGGAAGTCCCACAGGATCTTAGCTCGGTCATTCTCCACCACCCTTGGGGGCATCTCCCATTTTGACCTCGGTACTTCCAGGTTATACTCGGCACAGATGTTCCTGTACACTATGCCGGCCACTTGGTTATGGCGTTCCATGTATGCCTTGCCTGCTAGCATCTTGCACCCTGCTGTTACGTGCTGGATTGTCTCTGGGGCATCTTTACACAGCCTGCACCTGGGGTCTTGCCTGGTGTGATAGACCCCAGCCTCTATGGATCTTGTACTCAGAGCTTGTTCTTGTGCTGCCATGATTAGTGCCTCTGTGCTGTCTTTCAGTCCAGCTTTGTCCAGCCACTGGTAGGATTTCTGGATATCAGCCACCTCCTCTATCTGCCGGTGGTACATACCATGCAGGGGCCTGTCCTTCCATGATGGTTCCTCGTCTCCCTCCTCTTTCTTGGGTTTCTGCTGCCTGAGGTATTCACTGAGCACTCGGTCAGTTGGGGCCATCTTCCCAATGTATTCTTGGATGTTCGTTGTCTCATCCTGGACTGTGGTGCTGACACTCACCAGTCCCCGGCCCCCTTCCTTCCGCTTAGCGTACAGCCTCAGGGTGAAACCCTCCATGCATGGTCAGGAGCTTTCTTGTCTTTATGTCAGTGGCTTCTATCTCCTCCTTTGGCCAGCCTATTACCCCAGCAGGGTACCTGATCACGGGCAGGGCGTATGTGTTGATGGCCCGGATCTTGTTCTTACCATTCAGCTGACTCCTCAGGACTTGCCTGACCCTCTGCAGGTACTTGGTGGTTGCAGCCTTTCTAGCGGCCTCTTCATGGTTCCCATTTGCCTGCGGGATCCCCAGGTACTTGTAACTGTCCTCTATGTCTGCAATGTTGCCTTCTGGTAGTTCAATCCCCTCAGTTCTGACTACCTTCCCTCTCTTTGTTACCATCCGACTACACTTCTCCAGTCCGAACGACATTCCAATGTCATTGCTGTATAGCCTGGTAGTGTGGATCAGTGAATCGATGTCTCGTTCACTCTTGGCATACAGCTTGATGTCATCCATGTACAGGAGGTGGCTGACAACTGCTCCGTTCCGTAGTCGGTATCCGTAGCCAGTCTTGTTAATGATCTCACTGAGGGGGTTCAGGCCTATGCAGAACAGCAGTGGGGACAGAGCATCTCCTTGGTAGATCCCGCACTTGATGGTAACTTGTGCTATGGGCTTGGAGTTGGCCTCTATATATATATATATATATATATATATATATATATATATATATATATATATATATATATATATATATATGATCTGTTTAGATCTAAAGTATCCAAAGTTGAGCTCTAATGTTTCTTCACCCCTATGTGTGTGATATCTGATTTCCTACCTGCTGGCAGAGCAGCAGTTTGTGCTCACAGTTGGTGACGGTGTGGAGAGGCGGTGGTGTTTCGTCAGAAGAACCAGCAGAGTCACAAAGGACACCAGTCCATCTCACCACCTTGACTTGCAGACTGTTGTTCGTCTGCACTGCACAGAGGAAACAACTGACCGAGATTTGTCCAGTGACATGTTATGAAATGTATATTTGTTTTATGCTTACAGATATGTTTTTCTTGACAGAGGCTCTGCAGAGGTTAGACAAAGCAGAGAAAACATGTGCTTTACATTTTACTGTGATTTATTGAGATATTTGTTGCCTGATGTTCAGCAGGAATGGAGAAATAGAATCAAAGGGAGATGTTTTTGATGTTTTTGTAATGATGTAAGTAAATCTTCAATATTATTTATTTGCTTGGTTATATTAGGAGTGTTTCTGAGTGAGGGGGAGAGGAGTCATCATCCAGGTAAAGTGACGTAGATCAGTGGATACACTTGTCTCCCCTTTAAAGGAGACAATCCAAGTCATTCTTAAATGTTAGTGCTTTCAAATACACAAACATTTTTAAAGGACAAAAATGAACATCCAACTTTGACTGTAATACAAAATAAATCTTTGCATGTGTGCTTTCAAACTCTCAGATAGGCAGGATATCAGTCTTGGACTGTCTAACCTGCCGGAGCAGCACTGAATGACCACCGCACATGAGCATGTTTCTGCAACATTCAGCATCTGATCCTTCATCTGTGTGCTTCTGCTTTTGGTAAGTAGAGTTACCCAACTCCAGTAACTCTAAACACATGCCATCCATTTCTAACGGCCTGGTTATTTCCTGTCAGTTACTTTAGAAACCATGTGGTCACCTGACCTAACACTGTTTCTTCTTCTTCCCATTAACGTTGAAGTGTCACATGTCAAACAGCTGGAGAGGAAACTACACCAGTGTACTGGGATGTTTCAGCAACACGTGCCAGATGCTGTTCCTTCATGGTGACATCACCAGAGACAGCCCCACCCACCTAAGGACCCATTGATCATGATGATTATAATTATGACAGCGAGCAGAACTAAGACTGTAAAAATCCACGACCAGAACTTTTCTTTCTAATTATTAATGAATACTGAGAGCCTCTTTCTGTGTTTTGTCTGTTTCGGGGGGGGGGGGGGTTTACCTCATTTTTTACTAACAAAGTTCACCAAACTCACACAGTTTACATTCTGTATGTTTCCATCTTTACCAGCCACACTCTAACTGCATTTAAGAAAATAATCCTTTGAAATTGTCGTTTTTCTCTTTTGTAATTGATGATAATTCAGTGAATATACGTCGATGCTCCCTTTTATTCCGTCACACATTGCTTTAAGTTTTTCAGTGTCCAGTTATTTTTTACTGCTGGTTGAATTCTCTGTACGTTTGACCCTGTAGACTGTTTGATGGACTGCTTGTCTTCCTGTTTGTTACCACCGCCTGTTTTTGACTAAAGATTTGGATTTCTGACTTCAACACAGCCTCTGCGTGTCCTCCTTTTGTGTCCTCTTCCTCTGTGAATGTGTTGCATGTGTCACAGATTCATTTTATTAACAGTTTTCCCACAGTGAGTTGCATCAGCATTCATTCACAGCACATTTCAGAAGGATTCAGATTAATACAGTGATCTTACAGTCAGAATGATCCTGACAGAGTGCCACTGTAAATTATCTTTCATCAGGTAAATTTTAAAGTTCAGTATTTCAAAGCAGGAGTTATGAAGAATCATACTGGCATTAGGACTTACAAAGTCAAAGTTTTTTAATTATGCTAGAATATTGGAAGACAATCAACTTTTAGTGTTTTCCGCATATTAATTATTCTGAAATACAGATGGTGACCCTAACTGTACAGAAGCACTAAATAACTGACTGACAATTGATATGTGAGGAATGCTAATGTAACACGATAACAGACTTACATCATTAAAACATAAAGGACAGGAGATATTTAGATATTTTTATATTTATATTACATTTTATAGCTGACGGATATTACTAAATAGATAGAATTGACTAAATAGCTGGATGAACATGAAAAATATGTCTATAATAACAAATGACCATGAGAGCCAGTAGAATTAATTCAACTGGACACTCAAAAGACGTCCTTAAATGCTCTTTAAGTGGCAGAACAAACGAACAAACAGTTAATTGCTTACTTGAGATGAAATCTGCTCAGCTACTTTGAAAACAGTTTCTAAGTGGTTCCTCCTTTAACAGGATGACTGCTCAGGGGTAAGGCCATCATGCAATCCAGCAACCTTTATGGTTCTGCTTTGATTCACCAGGAACTATAAGGGAAACCTTCCAGCGCCTCCTGTGAAAGACGCAGGCATAAACACACAAACATTTATTAACGTGTTCCACAGTGTTCCAGTTTGATTTTCTCATCCTGTGGACAACAACGTACATGGATGCAGGTTTATTGTTAACTTTTGTAAGGTTTATTTAGTGAACATATCCAGCTGCAGCTCCACTGTGATCCTGAACTGGATAAGCACTTAAGAAAATGTGTCAATAAATGGACAAACATCAACTTACTATATTTATCCAAACAGACGGGACCAACAATGCTTCACTGAGTTAGAAACTTTAACAGACTCTTCTATGTAAGAATGTCTCGTGCTGATATACCTGCAAACTTGACAACAAAGATTTATCAGACTACATGTAGCTGTCCTCTAATGTCAGCTCACACATTTACATTTATGTCACACTTATTTCTGCTTTCCCATTTTATAATTATTACTTACATTTTGATTAGATACCTTGAGTTTGTAAATACGGAGCCCCGCAGGGGACATAGGAGAAAAAAAAAATTAGGGAGAAAAAAAAATAATTAAGACGGACTTTTGCGAGATCTCGCAAAACAAACTCGGGATCTCGCAAAACTAACTCGGGATCTCGCAAAACTTTCTCGCGCAAGTTGAATTCCAACAATGGCGGCAGCTACTTAGTTGTAATATTACTCTTTCTGGGTCACAAAATACACTTTTAAGATATTTTGAGGCGTGAATGTAGTTGTGTAAACGTCAGACACCTGCTCGGTTTACAAGACATCACATATTTGCAAAAGTGCTCCGACATTTTTGGAGATCTGACACCCACTAGCTCGAAGCTAACGGGAGGTCGAGACCTACTACAGCCGGGAGGAACACCGCTTTCCTGGCACATCGTGCCTCGACCTCCCGGTCAGCTTCGAGCTGGCGGCCTCCGAAGAATGCAGCTAAAGCTTTTGCGAGATCTCGCAATACTTTTGCGAGATCCCGAGTTTGTTTTGCGAGATCTCGCAAAAGTCCGTCTTAATTTTTTTTTTTCTCCCTAATTTTTTTTTTCTCCCATGTCCCCTGCGGGGCTCTGTATGTAAATGATCAGATTACATAATTGGAATACAATGTATCCAATTCAGGGTTGCGGGAGGATGAAGCCTATCCCAGCTGAGACAGGACAAAGACAGGCTGCCAGTTTATTGCAGGGCTAACACAATATGTGTAACAGAAAATCCACTTAAATGTTTGATATTTCTTATAATAATCATAATTATAACTATTATTTAAAGGTTTCTTTATAAATACATTTTGATTTTTTATAACACCTAAAATATAAACCTGAGCTGTTTCAGATTCTGACCTCTGACCTCAGTGACCTGGCTGTGTCCTCACTGCAACTCCCTCTTGGAAGTACGTCTGCTTCTTGTCTTCCCCCAGTGTTGACCGCCTGCCCTTGATATCACGTACTGTACCTGAGGAACAAAAAAGGACAAACACTTGCCTTCATTTAAGAAGTACACTGTAAAAACGATAACTAGCAATTGTTGATTTCACTAAAGTTTTTAAATTAAACTGACTTAGAAATAAAACTTTCCATTTACAACCTAAAAAAGCTTGTCTACCCAACAAATTTCTTTCATTGTTGTCCTAACTAAGATTTTCTAGACAGCATAACAAAGATTATCAACTTTTGAGCAGAGTTTCTGAGTCAAGTTGGGAACCAGTGGGAAACCCCGTAGATGACTGGCACATGTGGTCTGAACAAGTTTGAACTAAACCAAACGGACTTTCAACTGAGCCTGAGCAGACCTGAGCTGTGTGATAGTGGTTTACCATGTGTTATAGACTAAAAACCTCCTAAGAAAATTTGAGCCATCGTGGCTAGATTTGGATGTAAAATGCAATTTTTCGACCATTGAGGATTTTCACTTCTGCAGTTTTGGACAGGTGCTGGAGCTGCCGACCATTTACCCTAGCAGGTAAGCTAACTACATGTGTTATTAAGATTTTCTACAAGCGCCTAGGCTGCATCCTCCTGAGGACCCGGGAGGATGGAACTAGTAAAACACTGAAAAAGGCCAACTATAGCATTTTTAAGTTATCTAAGTGACTTAATTGACCCCCCCCCCCCCCCCCCCCCGGCTAGCTATCGAGCTGGTGGGTAACAGACGTCTCCGAAAGCGTCGGAGCACTTTTGCAAGTATATGTTGTCTTAATAAACTGAACAGATATTAGCAATTTACACAGCTACATTAACGCCTGAAAATATCTTAAAAGTTTATTTTGTGACCCAGAAAGAGTAATATTAAAACTAATTCCACAGATAGAATTTGCACATGCGCAATAAGGATCGGGGAGTCCGATCCGTAACTTTTTTCTCTCGTTTTTTTTCTACATTATATTGAAATGTTTCAATATTGCAAACATTTTAAGAGATGCTTATTATAAGGAGGACGTATTTCTCGGACGCATTTAGAGGAGTCCACTATGAATTTGGGCAGCCTTCGTCGCGCCGCTGTGTCGTAATCGGGCTACAAGCAGCCTCTGAAGGTTTTAGCTCAGAGAAAGACTTCAGTAGATTCATTGCTGGACATCTCTATAATGACTTTACTGTAAAATGGGAAAATGTTGTATTTTGTTTCTTTCGAAGGCAAAAACAAGAAGATGTTTACTTTATAATAAACTTATTAGTTATCTTAGCTAAATTTTATTTTCACAAATGCAAATACAGTAACAAAAAACCTAATTTTAAACATTACTATAATGATGTTTTATGTTACATAAAATTGATTAGTGGATCACTTAACGAAAAGGCTATGAAAACTATTACCATTTGTAGTAATTACAAATTATTTGAATGTATGTAATTCTTTGTATTACACCCCCTGGCATATGTTAATTTTGTTCTGATTGTATACATGTTCTGTATACTGTTTCTTAATAAAGTTTAATATTAAAAAAAAAAAGGTTTTAGCTCAGAGTAGTGGCCAGCGCAAAAAGTAATGTTTAATGTTAAACACTCTGAAATTCAGACAGACATCACTAAATGACGGTATCTCACACTGGCTTTTTACAGCACTTCTGCCATGGTAAAACTTATTAGCTTATTACCCGTTTTGTAACCAGTTTCAATGTTATCTTTGCATGAAAACGTTATGTTAACCTTGACAACAAACTGGGCCAAGCACGCGTTGTCATGGAGACTCTTTCATGGGTCGGTGTAGGATATGTGCGCCAATTATATGACAGTGATATAAGTAACTTGCATATTGTCTAATATTTGTCTAATATTGTTTTTTCACTTTTTCAATAGTCACCGTTTATCCGGTGCAGTACTGTTACTTTAAAGTAATGTTTAAAGCTGACTTGACAGTTTGTCAGCTGGTGTAAGATTGCCTAATGTACTGTAAGTTAATGTCACACGCAAATTAAAGTTGTACTTCATGCTCTGTATTATAAGATTGCTACATTTTCAGAGCTTTTTACATAATGGGGAAGGAGACAATATTAAAGGAATGATTGTGTGTTGTTGATGTATACTGTGTTACAGATAGTATTAATTTTTCTATAGTTATTGCATTTTTTTATCATAGTAACAAAAAAATGTTTGAATTCAAGCTTGCATTTATGTTACATGTCATGTATGTTATCAATCATATACTTGATATAGTAGACAAGTGGTCATAATGTAAGTTAATATGATTCCTTACATATTTTTTTCATGATGTCTCTGGTTTTGGCTTGTTGATGTATTCAGCTCCTGCATCTATGGATTCCTTCTGTGTGTTAGATATGGATGTTTTATCCCATTGCAAAAGTGCTTTTGGCAAAATTGACTATGTCTCTTGTGTTTCAGGGGTGGAGTTCATGCAGTGCCGATTTTGCAAATTCACAAGCTCCAGTCAAGAGACTCTTTTGAAACATTTCCGCCTTCATCACGGACAAGGTGCACATTGGCACATTCACACAGACTGTGTATGTGTATTTAAAACACCTGGAGCATTACGATCACACCTCTCAAGGTCACACTCAATAGTAAAAATCCACAAAAATTCCACATTTCAGTGTGAACATAATATATATTTGCATATTGATACTGTTTTTTGTGGAGGGTGTTTCTATTCCTGTGCAAAATGTGTATTCATGAGAGATTTTTGAAGTAGGTTTTGCGGTTGATAACACAGTCAGGCATATAACATGGTGCAGACTGTACAAGGCAGCTACCCAGAAATTTTCTGTGCTGAATAAATGGCAATATTTTGGTTATTGTCTTGTTTAGATATCTGAAGAATTTCATCGGATCACAAGCAAAGACCTCCTGGGGACGTTCAATGCATCCCTGGACAAATTTGTGCCTGGCCTGCTGAAACTATACCGGTCTAAGAAGGGAGCTCTTGGTGAGGAGATGGAAGACATCTTGGATAAACTTGATGAACAGGTAAGTGCTCCTTTACCTGACATTTTTAGAAGAGAGTATACCTTTGTCATAACAGAAAAAAATGTTGGCTTCAGCCAAAACACATCAATGGAAATGAATGTCATCAGTCATTACTTTGTTTTTATTTGGCGGTATTTTATTTAATTTGTAAAAAGAAAGTAAAATTGTTAAAATGGTGTTTTGTTTTTTTAAGTTTTACATGTTGCTGGGCCTGATCTGTATTTTATTTTCATTACTATAAGAGTTCTGATTTTGCATTGTGTGTAGGTACACCACGTTACTATACTAATTTAAATGTCTGTTTTCCACTGAATACTCTTTAGACATCTGACATTGTGTCCCACCAAAAGACAGCAGCACTGAGAGGCCTGCCCATTTTCCTCGGAGAGGATGCAACACAGGTTTTCCTGAAGTGCTTAGTAAGTACAAAAAAGTAATGCAAGAAAAACTAGTTGCTATGAGATGTTTTTAAAAGATGATTTAATCCAAAATGGAAATGTACACTTCCTCAGTGCAGTCCAGATAATTTTATGGTGAGGATTGCAGTTGTCATAACTCTCGCTGCTTTTTTTTCTGCTGAGGAGCACCTGGGCATTGTTAGCGGGTGTTCAACAGCAGAAAATATTTTTGTACAAAACTCATCACAAGGTTGGTTGGTGAAAGATATTGTGCCGTTAATTAAAGGAAAATAAGCTTTTTCTTTTTAAAACCTCCATGAGTCAAATGAGCATCATGGTATAGAGGTTAAAGTTAAGATCTTTAGAAATGTATTTTGTCTTTAATTTTTCTTAGCTTTCAATAATTCATATTTTACTTTTCTTCTCTTCAGGACACTGACATTTTGGAACCAGTGTTGAACGGTGCATCAGTTGCCATCCTCACCATCCTGCAAGATGACTATGCCGATACGTCTGTGCGAGAACATGCTGTTGTGTTGGAAGGGGACATTGTGCTACATAACATTCCAGACCTCTCTACTGCCTTGGCATACCTCTTTGGCCTTCTGTATGCCCTCAACATTGATTATCCAAAGCAGATGAGTTTACCTTTGAAGCAATTCAGGGCATCTTTTTTGAACTCGGTGGCTCTTGATGCTCACAGCGCATAAGGTCTCTAAAAACAAAGCTTTTGCTGTGACTGTTAACGGGGAAGCCAGACATGAGTTTAACTTGTTCTTAAACATGTTCAAGTGCATTGTAGAGTCATGTAAAAAAACAAAACAAAACCCAGTAGTTCAACCCATTTCCCTCTATATAATCGTTCATTTTACCTGATAGTTCACTGTTCATTGATGGTAACATTTCTAATAACTTTTGACTTCTGTAGTTCATCATAGTGAGCCCATGTAAAATGTCAATGTCTGGGTACAAAGGCAATTGTTTGTTGCACTACCCTATTTAGTGTGCAATAGTTAAGTTAAGCTTTTACAGGACAGTCAGGGTGTGAACGTGAATGACTAAGCTGCTGGACACTTTTCTTTTTTTCTGGACTCTGGAATTTTAATGTCTCTGCTGGGGTGCTCAAAGCACCCTAAAGAAACTGGCAACACGTTTTTTTCTGTTTGTTTGCTTTTTTACAGAAATTCACCCCACTGCCCATGACCTTCTGAAATATACTGAAAGCACTGTTGAAAAAAATAAATACGTTTTTACATAACATTCAGTTGTGCTTTGTTTTATTCTATATCTGTTTGAGTGTTTTTTCAAGTACGATAACAGCATACATTTTTCTTTATTAATATTGGTAAATTTTCAACTCACTGGAGTAAGAATTGTATGATTATTCAACAAGAATATCTGTGTTTGGTGAATTTAGGAATACATGGCCTTGGAGGGAATGATTGTATGTTAATTCAACAGGAATATCTTTGTTTGGTGAAGGCAGAAATACATGGCATTGAAACCAGAATTTCTTTGTTAGACTTACAGGATTATCCTAATTAGGTGAACAAGTAGATCCAAGTTGGCAGAACATGAAAATATTAGTTAAGTCAACTACAGTTGGCAGAAGTTGAGAAAACTCAAAAATCTCTTGCATCATGTTGCCTTGAAATTTTAAGTTTTCTCAACTTTTTCTTTTTTACAGTGTACATTCATACAGAGGTAATCTATGGAAACACACTAGTTCACCCTTTGGGAGAAATCAGTTCCTGTGAAACATTTCTGTAAATGAACATCATGTGGAGAATGAATGAAATGAGTTCTTCAGGTGACTCAGCAGTAGGGGTGGGTTTTTATAATCGATTCATCGATTAAAATCGATTCTGGCTTGGATAACGTAAAACCGATTCATTAAAATCCTGAATCGATTTTTTAATATAAATTTATTTTGCCCAAAATGCCAGAATCTCTGGTGACATCTCACAAAATTTCAAGAACCACCAAACAGTTAAGACAGTAAATGAGAGCAGGAACACAGATTCTGCACATAGACTTAAACACACAGCGCAACTCGCGGATCAGAATCAGTTAGATGTCGCCTTTCTCACAGTCGGGGCTGAAAGCCGACAGCTCGCTGATTCTGATCTGTCGGCGGGTCCGCGCTTTGTGTTCACGCCCTTTATGTGCCGATTCTAAAGCTGTTAGTTTGATCTCTCTCCAAACAATATTGACCGAACCAGCAGCAAAAGAAGATCCAAACGCTTCACATAAAATCGTCATGAATTCACTCTGACTTTTACTGTTTTGCTTCCACCGCGATGCACAGCTCTCTCTCTCTCTCTCTCTCTCTCTCCCCCTCTCTCTCCCTCTCTCTCTCTCTGTACTTCAAGAACAGTTTCCCTTTCTTCATTATTCACTTGCTTGTTACGCACAAGTCTACTGTTGTTTACAGCGCTTTCGGCCGCTGTTTTTTTTTCCCTTTTACATTCTTCCGAAAAGAAAACCTCATTTCTGCTGTTCAATACTGAACAAATTTAAACTTTTTAAAATTATTCAAAATGCAAAACGCTTAACGTGTCTCTAATAAAACTGCTGTAACTTCAGAGGTAATGTTCATATGTTGATTAATGGTTTTCTTTCGTTTTTGATGTACTGCAGAATATTTTTATAAAATCCCAGGCCAGGAAAACCTTCATGTTTTTCTGTGTTTTAGCTTCAGCTACTTTGGCACAAAGGCATCTGCTGTGACGCTTACACCTGTGATAAAGTCTTGCGTGTGTCAGCTTCCTTTTTATTGATACAAAAATCTTAAGGTGATTCAACAACAAGAAAGAGACTGGGCAAAAATGGCATAGTGAGTATAAATCATTGCTGACCAAGAAGATCGCAAAGGCTCGACTCACATCTGTCAAAGATCCCCAAAACTTTTGGCAAAATATTCTGTGGACTGATGAGAGAAAAGCTGAACCTTTTGAAAGATTTGCATCCTGTTACATCTGGTGTAAAACTGACACATAATTTCATATGAAGAACATCAGCCCAGCAGTCAAACATGGTCAAAGTCTGGAATTAAATCTGATTGGGATGCTTTGGCATAACCTTAAACAGGCTGCTTATGTTGGAAAACCGTCCTGTTTGGAGGAATTAAAACCATACTGTAGAGAAGAGTGGGTCAAAATCCCTCTGCAGTGATGTGAAGGACTGCCAAGGGAGTGGTACAGCCAGTTCTTGGGCTTAGAGGGCAGTTACTTTCATAGGGCCAGGTAGGTTTGGATAGCTTCTTTCCCTTAATAAAAGAAATCATCAGGTAAAAACTGCAATTTGTATTCACTTATCTTTATCGAACATTAAAAATTCTTTGTTATTCTGAAACCTTTTAGTGTCACGAACAGGCCAGAAACCAAGACAGCTGGGTGTAGATATTGCGTCTGAATATTGAAGAAATGGGTTTATTTTACATTTCCTGTTCTTTATTCAAATTAAAAAATTCTGGCAGAGGAAGGCATCCAAGGCACCAGTTTGTCTCATTTTCTCAGTCAGATCTATTCCTTGTTCACAATCAGTTTCATTATAATAAAGACCCCTTTTCCATTAGTCCCTACTTGGATCGACTCGCCACGGTTCCCCACAGTTTCCAGGGTTTTCCATTAGATCATATTTCCTGCTCAGCCGGGGGTCCAAGCCATCCGAGCAGCACTTAAATGTCGTCAAACTGCATCCAACCAATTGTCTGGTTAGTTGCGTCACTCAATGCATCATAAGAGCATCTTGCTCACAAAAATCAAAACCACCATTTTTTAAACCTGGCAACGAGGAATACGGCTACAAAAAACGACGCTGAGATCCCAAGTCGGAGGAAAAGCACCACCAAGCACCAGGTATGTCCTCGTCTCGACGTCCACCTTTGTTGTAGCATTCATGCCTCAAATTAATTAAGTAACAGGACACTCTGACGCGTTGCTATGACGACGATCATGCACATTAGGAAGTATTCAATTGTAATGGAAAACCAGTCGATCCGAGTAGGTAGTAATGGAAAAGGGGCTAAAAACAGTAATGTAAAAGTGGAGTAATGTTCAAGCCTTCACATTGTCTTCTTCCCTAACCATCGGTGATGTGGCCACATCCATGTTTTATATATAGTATGTGCTCTCCCTACATTTAACATCTGCATGTTAGTGACTCCCTGTGAATATGGTTAAAAAATCTATTTTGCAAAATGCAAACAAAGTAAAGAAAGTATGTCATTTGCTCGAATTGTGTTTTTGATAGCATTTGCATTCTGTTTTGGCAGTTCATAACTCTGTCTGTAAACACAACAGCCTGATGATGTTAAAGGTGTAGTGTGGGGTCGTGTTAATGATCCACTCAATTCTGGCTCACATCAACAAAGGTTTTCAAGGTCAACTTAATGATTTATTGGTCAAAGACAGACAAAAAGCTTTTAGCTTAGAAACTTTGGCTCTTACAAGTGTGGTGTGTTTTTTATCGAAAGTACCAAATAAAGATTTAAAATATCGTGTCACATTCGCCCTCCGACTTCTCACTGAGCTCCTCTGATTAATCTCAGAGCCACAGTAATAATAATGCTACAGTATATAGAGCTATTTAAAACTATATCTTATTGCCATTATTTGTGCTGACAACATAGGCATATACATAATGATATAGAGGAATTGTAAATATCCCATTACTTTGGACCTCTGACCTCTTCTTCAAATACGGTCAAACTTTCATAAAAAAAAATTTATTTTTAAAACTATGCTAAAAATTCAACATACACTCAGTTTCACACTTTCACATCTGCCTTTCTTTCACATTAACCCCCAAATCTGTTATTTTTACTGCACTACAAACTTCTTAAAACACCTTAAAAATTCACAAAGAAAACAAAATGAATATAAACAAATTATCATAGTATCCCCTTGAAAATACATACTGCCCAGAGAGTGAGCTGCCTTGGGAGACGCCTTGTTCTTACTGTAATGGTTAACGCACCTTCCTGACTCCACATTGGAAATATAAGAACATAGTAGGACTGGTCTCAGGAAATGTTGCAACAATCACAAAACAAAACCTGTAAATATCTGAGCTCACCATTTTTATATGAAAACTGTGAGGTAAAGAAGAAATACAGAAAATCTATTTAACTCACATAGCCTCTAGTGGATGCGTCCTCTGTCCCCAAGGCCAGAAGTTTGAACTAAGAACAGGAAATGTAAAATAAGCCTACATAATGTCTTCGAGTTCCTATATCTGTGCCTAAGCTTTTAGAGTCGGAAATGTCCCCTGCCTCTCTTGGAGTCAGGCTTTAAAGCAGCTCTCCAAAGTTTGACACTGGGAGGTTTAACTGTGACTGGGAAGTTGGCAGAATCATGTTGTTCTTCCCTAAAGCCTTGCTGCTGTGAGGTGAGTGTCACAGACAGAATTGTTCATTAGTAGGAGAGTGGCTGACTACGCATGACTGGATTATGATGAGAGCCTGAAAAAAACTGGCAGGGGGAGAGCAAGAGAAAACTATGAAAATAAGCTCTAAAGGAAAAATTCTGGCATTTTTTGTTAAGATAAAGTTTACTGGCCCACACTAAGAATTATGAACTGCATTATGATCATCAACCAACTGAACATCAAGTTACTTGCAAGAGAAAAAAACCTCTTGCAGCAAAAAGACACATGGTGTGACAGAAGGTCCTGTCAGGAGGAGGTCTGGGTTAATGGACTGACCCAAAAAAGTCACATTTTTTTTAGGTAGCTGGTGTTTCAGCCAAACTAAGACCATCACCACCTCCTAATCTTATGTGTGTGGATGGCTTTAAAACCATGGTTACTTTTGCAAGTGAAATAACAGCTTAGCTGAGATAATAGCTTCCAGTTGCTCATTCACTTAGCAGTAAATGGAACGGTAACCAACATGTTACAGCATCATTTGTTGACTTTTCATTTATATCTACTACAAATTAATTTAACGATTGGATCATGAAGGCCATTGGGGGTAAAAGTCTGCCAAATCAAACATGCCAGCTACCCACTGTGGCAAGGGAGCAACTTAAAGTCATGTTTAGCCTTTTTTGTCTCAGTCACAATTTCAAGAGCAGCTGAGGTGCAGACCCAAAAGTTGGAAGCAGCGAGGAAGAGTGCAGGTACAGAAAACAAATTGTTTATTTAAGCATGTTACAAGTCAAGAATTAAAATACAAAAGGTAATAAATAAATAAAGTCCTTAACAGCAAAGGCATAAAACCCAGAAAGCACAGAGAAACCGGCTGAGAAACTGTATGATGCAACAAGTGACAGAGCTGAAGCTGTAGGTCTAACCAAGGGAAGTGAGCACAGCCGGGGAAAGTACGGCACAGGTGAACAAAATCTAGTCAAAGGGCAAGTACAACTAAATACATCATACAAAAGACACAAAACTACCAAAATAAAACAGGAAGTGAAAACCATAACTAACTGAGAAAACACAGACACATGCATAAGCTCAGCATGGTGGAAATGATGCAGTGGGATTAGAAGGGGAACACTGGGAGAAACTAAGCTAACACAAACTGAAACTAAGAACGAGACTATGGAAAACATATAATCAGTAAGGCTCAAACAGGAACTATTCGATCATAAACATACCTTTATACAGAAATATATCAAAGACGCAGGACCATAACAGTCATACTGTGTACACAGTAGCATTTCTGAGGCTTCTCTTTGACTAGTGTTGTGTTAAGTTAAATTTCCTCACTCTTAATTAACAGTTGTTTCCTGTCAAAGCAAATGTGATATCCTAAGACCAAGGAACCACGGAGACCATGTTTAGCTCACAGTTGCTTCTTTATTAAGAGAACCGGGGCATGCGCCCCCACAGACTGAAAGCTCCCCAACCACTGTTGCCCCCTGGTGGACAAATCCTTGCCACAACATAACATTCCTCCCCCCTTAAACTGGAACTACTCTGTAGTTTTAATCACTACAGAAAATACCCATAACCAAAAACTTCACCTTTATAAAAAAAATGCAACAACCCCGTCCCCAGCCTTTATTGAAATTTCACTCCAGAATAGTGAACCTTTAGTCCAACAGTCTTAGGTTAACCTATAACAGTTCACCGTAATCACGGCACAAAGTCTCTCAGGTGCTCCGGCTTTCTCTTGGTCCTTTGCGATCGCCGTAACCCAGTGGCAGGTGATTCCAGCGAATCACTACTCTCCATATGTGGCTTCACCACTGGTGTAACTTGCACCTCTATGTTTCTCTCATCCTCGTCTCCTGTCTCAGCGCTGATGTTTGGGGCTGCCTTTGGGGGCTCGCCTGGGTGGCCTTCAGGCATTCCTGCTGCCAGGCACGGCTCCAGGCGGGCAAACAGCTGATCGACGTGACGCCTCACCACTGTCCCATTGCCCAGCATCACCAAGTAGGAAACAGGCCCCGTCATCTCCTGTATAAGTCCTGGTATCCATTTGGGTCCTCTGCCATAGTTTCTGGTATATACTGTGTCTCCAATAACAAACATGCGTTCCTTGGCATGTCTATCATGATACCGTCTTTGGCTATCTTGTTTTGCTGTCACTTTTTGTTTCAAGTCAGGGTGTATGAGATCAAGAGTACACCTCAACTTCCGGCCCATCATCAACTCAGCGGGAGACTTCCCTGTTGTGGACTGTGGTGTGATTCTGTAACTAAACAGAGCCCTGTTTAACTTGGTTGCCAGTGTGTCTCCAGTACTCTTTTTCATGAGTTCTTTGAACGTTTGCACTGCTCTTTCTGCTAACCCATTGGAGGCGGGGTGATATGGAGCGGAGGTGACGTGAGTGATTCCGTTCTTTGCCATGAACTCTTTAGTTTGTGCACTTACAAAACACTGGGCATTATCTGAGACCACCATCTCAGGAAGGCCGTGCGTGCTGAAACAATTTCTCAGGCAGTCTATGGTTGCAGCTGCTGTAGCGGATGGAACTGTATACACATCTAACCATTTGGAGTGGGCGTCCACTATTACTAAGAACATTTTACCCAAAAACGGGCCCGCATAATCGATATGTATCCTTCTCCAGGGCTTTTCTGGCCACTCCCAGGGGTGTAGCGGTGCCTCTTGTGGCCTGTGTCTATGTTCTTGACATGTACTGCAGGACCTCACCTTGTCTTCAATGTCATTCTCCATATGCGGCCACCACATGTAGCTTCTGGCCAGGCCCTTCATGCGGCTCATTCCTGGGTGTGACTGATGTAGCTGTTCCAAAAGGGGGCGTCGACCTCGTTCTGGTATCACCACCCTCGCCCCCCACAGCACACACCCATCCTGCACACTCAGCTCCTGTTGTCTCTGTCTGTAGGGCTGAAAATTAGGATGCTGCGTAGTGGGCCATCCTCTCATAGCATACTCACGCACTCTGGAGAGTATGGGATCTTTGGTTGTCCATCTTTGCAGCTGCTCAGATGTCATCACGCCCTCCTGGTCCTGATCTACCATCAACACTTGGTCCTCAGCTGCCACCTCTTTAGGGAGGTTCTCTGGAAGAGGGAGACGACTCAGACCATCAGCATTACTGTTATTTTTGCCTTCTCTGTATTTAATGACATACTCATAGGCTCTTAATAACACTGCCCATCGCATGATCCTCTGTGACGCCATCTGAGGGACGGCCTTCAACTCATGGAACAAACTTATCAATGGCTTATGATCCGTGATAATCATGAACTTCCTGCCGTACAGGTACTTATGAAAATACTGTACACCAAATATCACAGCCAATCCTTCTTTATCCAGCTGTGAGTAGTTCTTTTCTGCTGCATTCAGGGTACGCGATGCAAACCCAATGGGTTTTTCCTGACCATCTGGCATGCGGTGAGCTAGTACTGCTCCCACTCCATAGGGGGACGCATCGCAAGAAAGAATTAAATCCTTTTGCTCATCATAGTGTACCAATACACTGCTTGACTGCAACAGTTCCTTTGATTTGCCGAAAACCTTCTCCTGTGCTGGTCCCCAACACCATGGTTCCCCCTTTCTCAGAAGCTTGTGCAGTGGGGCCAACAGTGTGGACAAGTTTGGCAAGAACTTATTATAGAAGTTCAACAACCCCAAATAAGCTTTGAGCTCTGTCACTGATTTTGGGGGTGGCGCCTCCTGCACTGCTTTCACTTTTGCCGGCACTGGATGTAAACCGGTCTTATCCACCCGATGTCCTAAAAATGTCACTTCCTTCTCCATGAATTGACATTTGCTCCTTTTTAAGCGCAGGCCCGCCTCCTCCAAGCGCTGCAGCACTCCCTCCAGTGTTTGAAGATGTTCTTTGTCATTCTTTCCCGTCAGGATGATGTCATCCAGATACACTGCGACATTGGTCAGACCTTGCAACACACTCTCCATGGTGCGCTGAAAAATGGCAGGACTTGAACTCACACCAAATGGCAACCTGGTGTATGTAAACAAACCCTTGTGTGTGTTCACTGTGACATACTTTCTAGATTCCTCATCAAGTACAACCTGTTGATATGCGTGACTCATATCTAACTTGGTGTATTTTTCTCCTCCCGCCAGCCCCGCTATCATGTCCTCCATTCGTGGAATGGGGTATTGTTCTACAGGCGACACCTTGTTAACAGTCAGTTTGTAGTCACCACAAATTCTGGCGCTGGAGTCTGGCTTTAGTATGGGTACAATGGGTGCGGCCCACTCTGAGAATTTCACTGGTTGGATGATTTTCTCCTCCAACAGTCTCTCCAGTTCCTGCTCCACTTTCTTTTTCATAGCAAACGGAACTGATCGGGGCTTATAGAAGCACGGTTTAGCATCCTTAGCTACATGTATCTTTGCCGCAAACCCCTTCAGCGTTCCCAACTCATCCTTAAACACTGTTTCATGTCTGGCCAGTATCCGCTGTAAGGCATCCTCTCCGCCTTCGATCTTATGTACAGGTTGCCAGTCTAATTGGAGGGCCTTAATCCATCCCCGACCCATCAAACTAGTTCCAGCCCCTTCAACCACCACCACATCCAGTGTTTTCTTACTGTCTCTGAATTCCACCTGCACTTGGGCTGCTCCCCACACGGGTACCTTGTGGCCTCCATACGTTCTCAGTTTGATTCCACACTTGCTTACTTTGGGCGCCTTACTGCCTTCAAAAAGTTTTTTAAATGACTCCTTCGACATGATAGTGTAACCACAGCCTGTGTCTACTTCAAATGTCACATTCTGTCCATTTACTTTTAGCTTCTGTCTGATGGGTTCTTCCCTTGGGATGCTAATCTCCTCATGCACATTATACATAGTCACACTTGCCTTTATGTGGTGCATTTCAGCTCCTTCTTCCTCACTCTCCACATTCTCCTCTTCCAAGAAATGGGCTTGTTTACCTTGTCTGCCACGCCCTCCTTTTTGTTCCATTTTCATTCGGCAAACCCTTTTTATGTGTCCCACCTTTCCACAGTTGTGGCATTTTTCTGAAACAAACCTGCAGTCCTTGGCCACATGATTTAGTCCTCCACATCTGTAGCACTTCCTGACAACCTGTTGTGACGTCGAGCCGCCGTCCTCCATCTTGTTCACGGCTCCTAATCCTTTAGTGAATCGCGACTGTTCTGTCATGCTCTTCAAATCCACAATGTCTCTGTTAGCAGCCTCCATTGCTTGAGCAAACTTCAGCGCCTTTTCAAATGTTAGCGAATCCTCTGCTAACAATCTGCGCTGTATTCTGTCGTCGCTTATTCCACATACTAAACGATCCCGCAGCATCACCGTCAGGGAGTCACCAAAGTTACAGTCCTGTGCGAGCTTCCTCAGCTCCGCTACATAATCGCCCACACTTTCCTCCGGCCTTCTATTCCGTGTGTTAAACTTCCACCGCTGCACAATTTCACTCGGCTTAGGGTGAAAATGATTGTTCAACAATCCCACCAACTCAGCATAAGAACGATCCCCTGGCTTGACCGGACTGAGTAGGTTCCTAATCAGGGCATAGGTCTGTGCGCCCACGCAACTCAACAGTACCGCTCGCTTCTTCTCCTCCTCCTTAATATCATTCGCCACAAAGAAGTAATCCAAAATCTCACAATATTCCTCCCAGGATTGCAGCTCGCTGTCGAACGGTGCCACCGAGCCCAAAGTGGTAGCCATTATTCCACACTGAGGGTTACGCTCCACTTCCCACAGATGCTAGCGCTGTACCACTTGCCAACCTCAGTTCATAAGTCACTTAGCACGGTGTAACTTCACAGCAAAACCTGGCTTTTACCCTCGTCGCCATATGTGATATCCTAAGACCAAGGAACCACGGAGACCATGTTTAGCTCACAGTTGCTTCTTTATTAAGAGAACCGGGGCAGGCGCCCCCACAGACTGAAAGCTCCCCAACCACTGTTGCCCCCTGGTGGACAAATCCTTGCCACAACATAACAGCAAACCTGAGAAACATTTTCTCGTCTATAAGTATAATTATTTGGCCTTTGTTTTTGCCTGTGGGCATTCTTGTTTTGTGTGGTTCATGTTTACTCTACAACTTTGAGTGTACATAACAAAATGCCCACATTTGATCTTTTTGGTAAACCACAAGGATCACATACACACTGTTTGAACATCAGCTTTGCTCCAAACAATCCAAAATACACCTGAAACAAAGTTTACCAGAGAGCTGTCCAAATACAACTCATTTTGGAAACCATGAACTTTGTGTTGTTGTTTGCACTCACTCGCTGTAATTCGTTGGTCAGAGAATTATTTCATCTTTGACTTTTTTAAAATTCTTTTTTTGTTTGTTCTTCAAAACTAGTTGGTGAGTTTAAACAAAGCAACAGGACCAAGACAAAAAAAGGTCCTTAAACACAATAATCCACATAATGTCGCAGTGTGTTTGTGTTACCAGAGTAAAATATTCTTGTATCATATTCAATATTCAAGGCTGTTTCTCTACTTCCCTTTCCCACTGAGTGTCATCTTGGAATCCACGTTTTTTGTTCGAGACCTTTCAAATGCAACCTTTTGTGTCTCTAGCAGAACAATGCAGACAACAACGCGCTTAAGGTTATCATCTGAATGGGCTGTCACTCCTACAGGAGAAAGCACCGTGTGTACTTGAGAGCTTACAAAGAAAGAGTGTAAAGTGGTAAGAAAGGAACTATGACAAGCTCATTTATTTTTCTCTCTTCTCTTTGATTACGCACTAAAAGGTCATTAAAATTCCAGTTGCAAAGGTTTAAAACAGAGTCAGGGAATCATTACATATATACATCACTTAACTGGCTTTTAAAACTACCCCTTAGGCTAGAGTCAGGGTGAGGCATGTGTAATATGCATGGCTAATTAGATGCTGTGACAAGGCAGGAAAAAAGTCACGACAGGATCTGGAATCAACTCTGGAATCCCAAAGAATTAAATACTTCAGTTAGCTTGTCATTATGAAAACACACATGCTAAGGGCAGTGGCAATGTTCGTACTGTGGGATCTTCCCGTCCAGCAAACACACGCTATCACTGAACTTCTGCCAAGGAGCATCACTCTTGCTTGTGAACTATAGTGTCTGTACTTTGTGGGTGTGCTGGGCGAAAACTTATGCAGCCTAACTTTGCTGATGTATTCACAGGTTAATTTGTAAATCAGGATGCCGCTCTGCTATGGCTCGTAGGAAAAGAAAAAACATGCATCCCAACATTCAGACCTTTAAAGTCATGCAATCACAGTCTTTCACAGTCTGTCTTTTTGCATCACAAAAGGTTACCTGTAAATAAGAGTTAGAATAATAAGGCCCATTAAACTAGTTATCAATAATAACACTAGTGTGACAGCATATTCATGCAAGGTTTGCAAATTTTTAATGTTTAACACAGAATTTACAGCAAAGCCGAACTAAAACAATAATAAAGATTAAAAAAGACAACATCAGTAGCTCTATTCTGTGAAACCAAGCAGACAGCAAGACAGATACTAGCAGATAGAAAGCTGAATGAATAAAAGAAGCCCACAGAGGAAGGAGAAACAGATGAACAGTGTAGTAAAAAGAAGAAGAGATTAACGCTTTATCTGTGTTCCCAGACCCAAAAATCCCTTTTGGCTCAACATCAAGATAATTGCAGTTGCTTCTGTTTTTTCCAAACACTGCAACAATTGATTTTATACTTCAATTAATTTATATATTTCCTCATTGTAATTGCCAACTCGTTCCCACACACCCTCTCTGGTTATCTGTACACAGAGAGGGTTTGCTCTTACGCAGAGAGAAACAGGAATGTGAATCATTGTGTCACACTTCAGCAGTGTAGTGACTGTTGTACTGGGACATTTCCACTTTTGTCTCATGCTGGAGACAAAAGGAAAAGGTTCAGTTCACCTGCAGCTTTTGATGTGAACAATTTAACATGGTTTCTTTTTCCTTCATGATTGCCAAGAAAAGAAAAATAGATATGTATTCTGATATCTTTGTCCTGGTCTTGTCCTACACCATCAAAATAAGGTTGATCTAGGATCAGCTGACCAATTACATTAGTAATCAGTTAGCATTAGACAAGAAGTTAGCTAATGCTATTAAAAATTATCCCAAGCAAACCAACATGGAGACCTAAATTTTGCTCCAACAAGTTTAACTTGATAATACATGTATTAGATTGCATACATTAATCAAGAAAATATAGAAATTGGTACCATTTGTTTCACATTACAGACTTATGACATGTTAGTTGCAGTGTTGGACCAACATTATTATGATGATGTGGGAACAACACCAACACAGGGAAACACCTACTCTGATAGCTCAGGCTGAGGGTTAATGCCATCACATCTGAGGGTTCAAACAAATAAATGCCAAATAGTTTATGTAGATAAGCTGGTTTCTGGTTCTAATGCTGTGCATGTTGGTTAAGGACTGTATCCACACAAACAAAAATGATCCTAATAAATGGTTTGGTTAAAACTGTAAACAAAAGAAGTGCACTGTGAAGAGTAGCCTCAAAAGGACCAAGCTGTTCTTTTACTAGTTCGGACCCTTGTAGTGTGATGGTTCTGTGAACAAGTCTGCATTGTTTCAATACACTGAAGGAAATGTGGAAACCTGGACACATCAAATTTATTGAAAACAGGCGACCAAGATGATTAGAACTCGATCATTTTAAAAAGCTGGGCAATCGAGCTTTCTGTCTTGCCATTATTATTGAACTAATAAATCCTTGAATTATTTTAAATTCAAGTTAGAACTGCCTCTTGTGTCACTTACAATTAAAGATGGCAACATATATTCAGTGTCTTTATGGACAGTGATGGTGCACAATGTGATTGGCATCGGTTTATCTCTGTATCATCAGCTCCAGTTCAGTTTGATTCAGTTTTACTTGATATGATAAATCCAACCTTGATGTCATCCCTTCCTCAGTAATACTTCCATGAATGGTGAGTTGGGTGGTATTTCACTCTGAACTAACACTCCTACAAACTTGCCTGGCAGCAGTGGTAGTGTGGCCCAGTGTAGGCTCCAGTCTCAGAGGAGGTGTGGGTTCAAATCCCACCACTGCCATCACCTCTGAACAGAATTATGATCTGGCTCTCTTGTAGCAAATATAGCATCTGTTACACTGTAAAAAGAATAACCCTATTCAAATTAAAAAAATGATGTCCAATTGTCACATCCAAAATATTTGACTTCATAGAATCCAAATTGAGTCACTTGATATGACCTGATACTTTTATGTTGATATAAACAATATTACTAGACTTGACTGAAACTTTAAATTTTGCATTGATCCAAATTGATTTTTTTACATAGAACCATATTTTAATTATTGAACCAAGCTAATATATTGAAATTTAACCAACCTAATGTATTCACATCGAACCAAATTAACATGAACTAATATGTTTGTGTTGAAGCCAGGTAATTGATTTACATATATTCAAACTATATTTTTTACATTTCATTTTATTTCAGTTCAAAAATGCTCTGCATTTCCTATAAAAAACAAGACAGTTGGCCAACCAATTATTACAAAATTATTTATTGTTCCAAACCATTTTAACTATAATCAATAGAGAGGATTAGTAATATACAGATTTAGTGCTACGGCAGAAATGATTAGAGAAATGTTTGTTTTATAAAACCTGCAATCTTTTGAAAACCAGTATAAAACCTGCAATCTTTTGAAAACCAGTATAAAACCTGCAACCTGTCTAAAACTGGAATAAAACTATTATAAAAACTCTTTTTAAACCAATTTGCAAGTACTCAAAAATGTTTATATGTGCACTGTGCCTCTACAATGTAAAAAAAAATAAAAAAAATCTACACATGTATCAATGAAATCAACTTAAATCTCCCTTTCAAATGGGTGTTCTTATAAATTTTGAATTTAGAATACCACTGCAGGCCAACCAAGCAAAATAACCAAGCACACATGCACATGCATGTGCACATGCACACATGCATGCAAACACACTACTGTGCAGTGTTAAGTTCACAATTAAGTTTGCGAATCTTAGAGGTCATCTTGTTAAAGTCAAGCTCCATCATAATCTTTTGAAGAGCCTCAAAGGTGAACCTGAATCCTCGTGGATATTCCATATTAAGAGCATAACAGAGTCCAAAGATCATTGCCACTCCAGCTGCCACAGAAGGCAACTCATTCAGGACTTCCACACCATCAATGATTATCCCGATGTCTCGAGGCTGATGTAGGAGGCTTGAGTTGTCCCTGAAGACGAAGAGTGCCATGGTGGCACTCTGCAGCTCTTCCTCAGCTTCATCTTTCTGGGATATCTTGAGGTAAAATATGGAACAAAATGTACAAGTGAAGAACTGAAGTCTGGCACACCTGATAAATCTTTGACCATAATAAACTACTATTTTGATAGTTGTTTGGTCACAGACTATTAGAACAATTATTTGACTAATCAGATTGTGAATTGCATAATCATTAAATTAAATCAATGGTGGAACATTTTCATAAATGTTCCACAAAGCCCAAGAAAAAAAGAAAACAATACAGAACCCTAAGATATTAACTTGATGAGTTGATTAATCGTTGCTGTCCTACATTAATCACTGCATTTAATAGCAGAGTTGTCAAATTTACATCAAGAGACTGCGTCTCATGTAGAGACAGAACAGATATGGACATACCATGTATTCTTTTATCAAGTCCTCAACACGTTCTCCAAGGTAGATAATGAGAGATTTAAGTATACACTCCCTCCTAATGTCAGTATCAGCATCCTGCAGGAACAGTTAAAATTGTTACTATGCAATATGGAGAGTATGCTGCGTGAGAGGAATTTTTTTTCACCTCTCTATCCTCATGAGGTGACTAATGCCCCTTTTCCACCGACAAATCGGCACGGTGCGCTTGAGAGCAGTTCAGTTTAGCGCGGATGAACTCGTTTGTTGCAGTGGAAACATAAAGCGGACGTAACTGGGAACAGGGACGAACCCATCTGACTATGAAAAGTCGCGCGCAAAAGTCTTTGTCCGCAACGTCACAGCCCGAAGAACAACAACAATCGCGATATATGTGTGTTTTTGTACTTTGCTCTGTCTGTGGTTCATTTTGATTGGTTTGATTTTTGGTTCTTGTGGAGGAAGTCGCCATGGTCCAAAGTCAATGGAGTATGGTTGCTGGGAGTTTTTTTAAAGCCTTTTGTGGGAGCGCTTCTATATCACATCACGTGGGCACCACACATACCCGGGCCAATCAGGTGTAAAGGCGGTGGAAAAGTGTCTGCAGGGGGCTAAAGTGAACTGAGCCACACCGTGTTCTGTCGGTGGAAAAGCGGCATATGCTTTCTTGTCCCTAAATAAAAGTTTATACGTATATATGTATGTATGTGTATCTGGCGAGTGAGAGTGAAAATGTGTCTCCGAAATAAATTTTGTTATAGTTGTGCTCTGTACTTTTATAATGACAATAAATCTCTTCATTCATTCAAGGACAAAGCCCACACTTCCTTTCAACATTTTAAAAGGTCACAGCCATAATCACTGACGTTACCAAAATAAAACTGTAACAGGATACAAATTCTCATTAGATACAGGGGTTAAAATGCTAACTGTCATGTTAATAGTTAATTATATACACCCTACCTGATCAAGAAACTCTAGGATTATGGCAGTTCTTGCTTTGGTTGTCCCTCCTTTCTTTCTGATTATTTTAAGTAGCTGTGGGGAGTGCTTGTCCAGCTGGGCCATGAATCTGGTTAGCAGGGGAACTGCAGTAACCCGCAGAAACTCTGCATTAATCTGTACATGAGTAGACAGTGTACAATACATTTTTTTAAAGACCAACTTCCAACAAGAAAAAGTCAAAACATATATGTCCCATTTCCAAACTATGATAAAAGGCATTAGTACAAAAAAGTTAAAGTTATACCTCTTCCATCTGAAATAGACCTGGCCATCTTTCCAAGAGGTTCTTGATGTCGGGCTTCTTATCCACAACCTCTTTCCTCCTGAATTCGAAGGTCCTGGCCATCTTCTCTCGTACAGTTTTCTCATTGTTTCTCTTCTTTAATTCGGTCAGGAGAGATATTCGCTCTAGTTCTAGGCTTCCTGGATTCTCACTGCTGGTCTGAGGATAGTAATTGGCCTCACCTCTTCTTGCCTTTTTGTTGTTCTTGGCTGGCTTGGGAACAGGATCTTCTCGTGACTTTGATTTGAGGGTATTTACTAAGAGCTCAGATGCAAGTCCATGTGACTTAAGCTGAGTGCGGTAATTGCTCATCTTAGTCTTTAGTCTGAGTTTCCATCCGTAGCTCTCATTGAAGGGGTCTGGTTGCCTCAAGCAGGGATGTTTCCTTGTCAGAGCTTCCGCAACGTCACTCAGGTCTGCATCACTGGGGTACGCCTTGTAGGAGAAAATCTTCTCTGCCAGTCTTTCCAGAATGTCGGACAACATTTTCGATGTAGGTGTGAGCCTGGTTTGGTCCTTTGTGTATTCCGCATTCCCTTTCTCAAGTTGACCTTCTGTTTCAAAAGAGAATTGTGGGATGTTGAACTCCTTTGGCCAGGGCTCTGTGCGGAGTTTCTCAGAGGAGCTGCTGCTTAGTATGACTGTGTCATCAGTGTGTGTTGAGATGGAGCTTGTATCTAGGTCACTTTCTACAAATTCTAAAAGTAATGTTTCAGTAGCAGACGGTATGACCTTGATGGTGGTAAGATCCTTGATCATGGAGGTTGAGTTCAAGTTCACAAATGTTCCACCAAAGTCTACATCTTTATATTGCAGCCTGATACCTCCAGCAACTTTGCATGACTCTTTAACTTGTTCAATGAGCTCTTCAACTGTGTCTGGCACCCTTGATAGATCCATCCTCTCAGAGCTATTGTCACTCAACAAAATGAGGAGTCGTATGGGATTTGCCATATTTGTGGATCAAGTTGCCTCTCAGCGCTAGAGCACACAAAACTTACAACATAAAATAACACAAAGGAAAGAGACACAACACAGTATCAGCTCCCACTGCAGGTTTTTGAACATATGTTATAAGGGTACTGTCACAGAAGACTGCAAATTTGGATTGCATGTTTAGTGTGTACAACCACACCTTATCCTATACAAAGGACATTTTCCAAAGCCAAAAGTGGTCCAGTTATGTCATTGACTTTTCTAGCCTGTATTGCACAGAAGATAAAGTGTGCTCTAAGTCCAACCTTGACTTTTTTGTGGACCAGGGCCCTGTTTCAGAAAGCCGGTTTAGTGCAAACTCTGAGTAAGTATACCCTGAGTTAACGAAAACTCTGGGTTTTTGGTTTCACAAAGCGAGTTTAGATTAATCCTGAGTGAGTGACTATGACGACACACTCCGTGAAGCTAACCTGCCCCCTAACATTTTATTTCAACTGTTACAGTTGCACTGAAAACGTCTCCTGCACTCGTCTGTGGTGTTCCCCGGTCATAGACCCACAAGATTTATCAAAGAGGGATTCCACAAAATTGCAGGTAGTAGGATGAACAAAACTTAATTCATGATGTGGTGATACTTGAACTACTACTTAAATTTTACATTTAATCAGGGCTTTATGTATCCTCGTGCGCGCGCTTAACTTGGGGTTAAAGTAACTCCGCGTTGATTGAACTAATTGTTATCAGCCTTTCTGAAACCGAATATTCCGAGTTGGACAGTTCGGGGTTACTCAACCCTGAGAATCGTTTTTCACTCTGAGTTTTCTAAACCAGCTTCCTGAAATAGGGCCCAGCTCTTCCATGGAGACCAGAGGAGGCAAGAGAAGACCAGGTTAGGAATAAATGTTACAAGTCACAACTGTCATTCTTACCTGTGCGTGTTGAAGGGTTGATGTAGACTGTGCACAAACTACTTATGTTGCGCAGGAATTTAATGTCAAAACACGTCCTGGATGTCTATAGAAAAGGAGCAAGGGAGGGAGGAGGCATTAGTTCCCATTTACAATCTCCTTGTGTTGGCATAAAGATGATCAGGTTAAAATTGTAAGTGCTATGTCAATGCAGACCTTAAACTTGAATATATCTCTTTAAGGTAATCAAACGCATTCCTCCTACAGTATAATCCACCAATGGATATGGATCTGTCAGTTCATCTGGACCCAAAAGCAAAATGTCCTTGTTGGGGCTCACTTGAAGTTCAAAGGCCCTGAAATGCTCCCAATGCCACGCCCTCAGCTTGCGAACAATGAAAAACAGCTTGTCCTTCAGAACCAACATGTGGATGATTTCAGTGAATTTAGGGATCCCAGCCAAAGATCCATATGCAAGGATCATTTCAGTTCTGTAGTTGAATCCATTGTAAGTGATATTCTTTGCCAGACACACATGGTCCACTGTTGGGTGTTTCAACCGTATTGCTTGTGCAATCTCCTCTTTCAACACATCAATAGAAAGAGTTGAAACATTTGATACTTCCAGGAGAGGTTTGTTAGGGTACATCAATATCTGCTGTGCCATGTGAAATTGGTGTCGTTCTGCCAAAGATAACAGCACATTCTTGAAAGATTTTGTGTATCGAACAACTCTTTTAAAAAAAACTGTGCTTGGCTTCGAATCTCAAAGTCCACAGACAGCGTAATGGTCCAAACTGACGAATAAGCTGAGGATAATGCTCCAAGAAATGGTGCTTAGGCAGCAAGTTGTAGTCTGGGAAAACCTCTTTGAGTCGCACTCTGTGCTCGGAGATCTTGAAATTCAAATATGCAATTGACTCCTCTGTATGAACAGGTGAGACAATTATATCCACAATATCCTTTAGATCTGTCAATATTTTCCATGCAGGTTCATCAGCAGGCACCTTCTGGCCAACAAGGAGGGGGAAAAACCTTAACAGACTCCAATTTTCGTGTGAATTGCCACCTATTGTCTTTCGAGATACAAAGTTCAATGGCACTGGATGGGGACGATTTACTTTGTCAGTCCACTTAAAGGGGAAATTCAGTATACAGTCATTTAAATATGCATGTGTAAAATATTTCTTAGACGTGAAGATGGAAAGACATAGAGCTATCTCTGCAGGAACAATCCCTTCAAATAGATCATGGACCAGATCTGGGGGGAAACCAGTAGTTACTTTGAAATGACTTAGTTTCTCAGCAAGGACACATCTCTTCTTTACACCACAGAAATTGTCCAGAGATTTTTCCTCTATGATTTTAAGATGATCAGAATGAATCTCTTCTGTTCTTGAAATAAAAATGCCACTATCTAATGCCTTGGTTTGAATTTCTGATCTTGAAGCTGTACAAAATCGGCACAGATGACCACTTGAAAAATTTTCAACAAATCCAGCGATGCCGTGGGCTCCAAGGTTATCAGCTATTATGCACTGTACTGTTCCCTTAACAAATTTCCCTAACTTTGGCAAAAAATACACCGTGGTTTTCCAAGGAAATTAAATCACTAATGAGAGGCTCAAGCACTGCTTCATAGCCATACACCTTCAAATCATCACTTCTGACCAGCAGAGCCAAGTGTATCGATGACAGTGAAGATTGACAACCAAGGGACAGATTAGCTAAGGTCCAATAGAGGGCACAGATTTTATGTTTTCTTCGTGATGTCCCAATTGGATTACATATTTCAAAATCATCGATGTAGAGATTTATTGAAATTGCACAGTCTTGAGACAGAAGTTTGTTGTTTCGGAAAAATTCCCCATCAAAGGGACAACTATAAACTGCTTTATCACTCAGATGAGACTCATATCTCTCCTTCAAATTGGCAGTCTTTAACAAAATAGTATCTGAACTTAGAAGCTGCTGCAATGTTTTCAGCACAGATACATATTGTAGTGATTTTTGTTTTCTTTTATCAAGAATATATTCCACTGGTGACACTACACCAAATTCTCTTTTATAATATGATTTGCGCTTCCAAGAAGTAGACAATGGACCTTGTTTCACTATTGCTTTTTGAATTGGGTTTGAAGAACAAAGTGCAGTGGCTAGCTCTTCAACCACAGATGCTTCCACATGACAGTTATTATCTCTCAAAAACTGACTAATTGTGTTTTGACTAACTCGCACAGAGACAGTTCCTATAAGATGTAGCTCCTCAAGCAATTCATTCACAGCTGTACTGGAAACTAAGTATGTGTGTTCCAATTTAAGTAAAAGTGAAGCTAATTTCAGTTCAACTTCCTTTTCAAAATCTCTTGAGTCTGTGATGGTTGGCTCATCCAATTCAGAGTTCAACGAGTCTGTAGGATAGCAGCTGATAGATGATGTGACAAATATTCCACTTTTTAAGTCTTTAACAGTGCATGAATTATGTTTTCTCCATTTATGGGTCTTGAAACTGCCATATATATTGCTTTTGTATGAGCAACCATTAAACATACAAGAGACAAGTTCATTTCTTTTTAAATGTTGATTGATATGTTGAAAAAAATCATACTCTGTGGAAAGCTGATTGTGGTCACAAATGTAGCACTTGAATGAAGAGGCTTTTTGTGTGGACTCCTGAGAAAGATGGTTCCTAGCTAGATGTTTTTGTAGACCGTTCCATGTACTGGATGAACAGGGGCAATTTTCATGGATGTATGGGTAAGGACGGTGCCTGCCATGAAACCGATGATCAAGTCGATAATGTTGTAGTAGCTCAGATTCATGTGGGTGGCAGGCTGAGCTGTGATTGACATGTCGCACTACTTAAACAGCAATTCACCCTCAAAACAGCTTTTTTCTGCTTATAAACTGTATTAGTGAGTCTTTACCTATGCAACCTTTCAGTTATTGGGCATTTCTTTTACAATTTCATGTAAACTTGTTAAATTCTACACTTTTTGGTCTAAAAATGTCTTAGTGCTGCCCTCTTAGGGTTGAAAGGTGGCTATTGCATTTGAATTTTGTGATTGGCTGAAAGCAGTTCATGCCTACGTCAGCGGTACATGCCAGTCACCAGCATCGTCTCTAGGACACATTCGCAACCTTGGGGTCCCAACCCCAATTGGGGTCGCGAGATAATTCTTGGGGTCGCCAAATCATTTTGGAAAAATATAAATGAATGTAGCTTCCGAATGAATGACAAGTGGTTGGTCTCAAACAGGTATTTTATTACTCAAAGCCAGTTACTGGGGGGGGGGGGTTAGCTCTGAATAAACAGATGAACAGAAGCGCTTTTGGACCGTTGTGGAGAAATATGCATCTGGTATGAACAGCGGAGCAGCTGACAGTGTATGATTTTCCTAAGCACACCACTTCGAAGTGTTCCTGTGGCCAATGTAAACCATGTGTAAGAGTTAGACCAAAAAGGGTAGAATTTAACAAGTTTACACAGAAATGTCAAAAACTGCCCAAAACTGGAAGATTGCATTGTAAAAACCCATTATAACAGTTTCTAAGCAAAACAAGTTGTTAGGCTTCAGTTACTCTTTAAGTAGTTACACTCCAAAATAACAGGACACAACCAAAATGAAATGTTCCCTTTGCCCTCCATAGAAAATGTTGCTGCATTTATAACTGGACAGAGGAAATTAGTGGACAAGTATCTCTTACTAACTCACACAATGGATGTAACTAATGCAATAGCAATATTACTTACTACTACAAAAGTGATTTTCAGAGTGCTTTTCAATTACAAAGACTAGAAAAGGGGAAATGGGGCACATCTCCCTACACAACCAGCACTGAGCACACACCTGGGTGAAGCCGAGAGAGCAATTATTGCACACAATAGTGCCAACACATCAGCAAGGTGAATGAGAGGATAATGAGGGAGGGTCTAGATTATTATGACATGTTTAAAAAGGATGTGCAGTGTAAATGCAAAATGATACCTGTTCAGATTAAATGAAAATGTATGCTTCAGCCATGGAATGGATGGAGCAATCTGTGGTTCTGAAAGCATACAGAAAAAAAAGAATAATGTTACTTCTCTATAAAACACATAACATAGAAAAACCAAGAAATACGTAACATGACATACACATCCTTATAAAAAGCTAGTACTATAATTTGATTTAGGTTTACCAAACAGTCTACAGACCAGCCATTAGCGACTAAGTTTGGCATAGGGTCAGTTTTTTGCTGTTAAAATCAAAATTTCTTCAGAAAATGCACATTTTTCAGAGCCGCGCCTGAAAGTCAATTGAAGGAATTAGTCTTATGTCATTGATCTTACATGCTGGCTTGTTATTTCTGTCTCTAAATCATGCACATTAATAATTATCTTTTGCGCTCGGTGTACACACACATAACACACAGATATTTATATGAAGAGAGACAGAGACAAACGTGCGCGCACAAACACAAGCTTGTGTCTAGAAACCGCGAGCTCACCAGAAAAATTCAAACGAAGCGGAGCACGGAGTTATACTATGAATGTTATGAACTATGAACTTAAGCTAGCTAGCTGTATCCACCACCGATGCATCGTGGTAACGCTAGCCAGTTAGTATACTGGTAAAAAACGGCTTTTTGCCTAACTTGCATTCCCGACTGTGATGGTCGGTTGCTGGTAACCAGTTCTAACGTCGCGCCGGATAGCTAGCTAGCTTGTAGCTAGCAGCTACAATCATGCAAAAATTGGGGGTGGCTGTCGACCCAGCTTAAATGGGGTTATTTTCTGCAATTTTGGCAATACAAATTATAAAAGCTTTTGTAACACACTTGGCTTTACTTACGTTTATTTTCAGATGAAATTAATCAAAGATGTGACACGATGTTTCCAGCAGCCATGCAGAATAAAAATTGGTCCCGGTCTATTTCTGGTGGGCGTGTTCAAGTGCAAATCACTTTGACTCAAATTAAAGATATTATCTGTTCAACATGAAAAGGAATATATGTTTTGAGAGAAATCAAAAACTTTGCGTTGTGTCCTTTGTACAGATATTTAGTTTCATCCAAATCAAAAGTGGTATTTTAAAATGCAAAAAGAAAGGGTTTCACAATCAAATCAATGATTTTATTCTGTTTTGAATGGCACTTATTAGATTGAATGAATGACTGCATGTTAGACTTTTTACAGTGTATCAAAGGTGTTTCTGTTTGTTACAAAAAATAAACTAACAGTGCACACCTGCTTAAAAATATACTGTATATGTGATGCAGCATCTAAAAAAATGGAGACCGAGAATCCCAGCTGTGCACAAAAACAGCCAAGCACTGACACAATTCAGAGCAACCCAACTTTCCAGTGTTTTCATTGTTTACTGTCTGTAAATATTTCTGAAAACTATGTCTGACAAATGTAGATTATTCTAAAGTTCTTGATGTTTAAAATACTAATAAACAATACACTATTTTACTTTGAATCCTTGTCCAGCAAGGTTCATACATGGAAGAGGGAAACACGACAGCCACACACCTCTGGGGGTGTAAATTGACCTGTCAGCCAGTGAAATTTGCCCCTTAGTGATACTGGTGACCTTCCTGTCATTAAGGCCCTTTCACATAGGTTGATGCACATGTAGATGTGTGCCATGTCAGATGGTCCATGTTTAATTCACTGTGTGGCTGTAGGCTGTTGAGATAATGCTGTGTGGACTGGATCCATCAACAGTTTAATGTAAAGCTTAGTGTAGTGGAATTTTAATCAGAAGCTTAATCAGTGTAATTGTTGGTCTGGATTACTGTGGTGTCATAATGATGCAAATAATGGATGAAGGTTGGTATCTTCAAGCGAAAAATAATGAAATTAAATTTCTTTGCTGCACTAGATGTTTTTAAATTTTTGAAAAGAAAAGTAAAAAAGCAGCATTTTGAGCTTTAGTGAGGCTTTCACATGCTGGGTCACAGAGTGGATTTACTTTGCAGAAGGAAATGTGCTCTTTTCAGAAAAAACACTTATTTCTAAAATTGTGACCACAGTTGTTACATGCGCAGTTTGAGCTTTCATCTGTTCTATGCACAAATGAAGACGTCAGGGCAGAAAGAGGGACAAAACAAGTGGTCGCAATAGCTATGGCTGATGTTTACTCTGCACTGTGCTCCTGAGCATAACTCAAAATTTAGAGCAAAACAATGAAAAATTAGTTTAGAGTTGTAAAAAATGGGAATTTTCCATTTACACTGATTTTTCTGGGCTTGCAAGAGTTTCATTTGAGCTACAAACCTGTAATCACCCATGGGTAATGTTACCACAGAGACCTTTATAGCCAATAAGCACAGGGACTCCCACATCCTTCAGAGACACAGACATCTGAGGCACACCTCCACTATTTTTCCTCCTCGTCTCCCTGGTGGTTATCTCCTCCCCCACATTCATCTTCCCATCCTTCTCAAGGCCTTTCCCTCTAGACTCTTTTTTTCTCTTTATTTCTCTCTCTCTGCTAAACTCTCTCAGGCTGCTCGAGCCGGACACTGAAGACCACCTCTCCTCCCACACACACGCACCTTTACTCGGAGCCCACGCACACACGGCACACGACTCCCTTTCAAGTCTTCTTTTGAGTATACGGAGTGCATTAATATGAATATGTGTCTCATTATGCTGCATTCAAGGTGCACATGCAAAGTTATCTGCCTGCCACTCAAAAGGAAACATGAAAAACTGGTGCTTAACACTGAACAAAGAAAAATGATCCGAAGTATGGATGGAAGCAAAGGCTGCAAGGAAAAAAGAAAGGTAAACAACCAATATCTAAACTTTCTCTTCCTTTCATTAAAAGCTCATTTTATTATTGAATATGATATTTAGCTATTTGGTAGGGTCATATTATTTTTATTCCCACCAATGTGTGAAAAATGTATAAAGTAAATCCAGTAGTATGTGTTTGCGTGATATTATACATTATGCACTCATCAGCATGTTCATTTTTGTCTTCATCAAGGTGCTGGAAACATTCCTCAGAACCGTATGGTCTATGTTGACCTGCAGCATAACACGGTTGCTACAGATTCATCTTGTATGTAAAACTCTCATTCCACCCAAATGTGCTCTATTAGTCATGTTAGCCTGCCAGAAACAGCCATCAGAAGATGGGACTGTGGTCAGACAGGGATGGATGGACATGGTCAGCAACAATACTCACATAGGCTATGACATTTAAACAACGCTCTTTGATATTAAGGGGCATATTTGATATATATTTAAGTTACTGTTCCCTTCATTTGAGCTCAAAGCAGTTGGGCCATTCTCCTCATGCACTGACGAGGCATTTTTACCAGGAGGGTAGTTTCTCGTTCTCTTTAAAAACCCTAGAGATGGTTGGTTGGAAAAATTCCAGTAGATTGGCATTTTCTTAAATACTCAGACACTCGTTTAGCACCAACATCAGTGCCATGTTGAAGCTCGCTTAAATCATCTTTCTTCCCATACTCTGATGCTTTATTTGAACATCAGCAGGTCGTGTTGACCGTGTCTAATTGCCTAAATACTTGCTGCCATGTGGTTCACTGATTGGATATTTGCGTTAACAACAGGTATATCTAATGATGGGGGGCGACTGCATATTGCCAGTTCGCCTGCTTGTGTTCTTGCTTTCATGTTTAGCATCCACATTACTGCAGATACTGCACCAGCTTATCAATTTCCTACTTCCTTCTCTTACTGGTGAACAAGATGCAAAAGTACTTGAATTCCTCCACTTGGGGCACCAGCTCATTCTCCTTTGGCCAAGCTGAACATCACCATTTCATGAAGCCAACAGAACCACATCACAAGATCTAGAGAACCACCTTCTGCACATTCACTGTGCTGAGAAATCTGTGGAAAAAGGCTGTCCTGCTTCAGTCCAACAACCACAACGAAGAGGTCTGACCAAGCCCCCACTGTAGTTGCATGGGGCTGGGTGGTCTGCAACAATGTGCCAAATACTCCATACTCTGCAAACTAGTATAAGCAATCAGAAAATGTCTTTGCATAACACTGTCGCCATCAAGTAAACTTTAGTCAGCTGTTGATCTTATGTTCCCTGAGCAAGCAAGCTTGATACGTACTGTGTAGCAAAGTTACAGATAGCAGACTAACTTCCTCAGAAAATCATATCTATTTACACACCTTTGCTTTGTACAGACTACAATGCTTTAAAGTACCAGCTGCACCCAGGTGTACACACAAAACACACTGTAAACCCGAATAAGTTACCAGAACTCAAAAAAATTGAGGCAATCGATTGCCTCAATTTTTTTGAGTTGATCAACTCAAAAGCCAAATTTTTCCAGAACATAAAAGTTTGGATTACATGGTACTTGTATCTTTTGAGAACGGTCAACTCAAATATTTGCAGTTAATATGACTTAAAGTTTCAAGTTTACAAATTCAAAGAAATAAGTTCACAGAACTTATAAAAAATAAGTACACAACTACAACATTTTTATGTTAACAAAACTCAAATGTTTATTAGTTTGTGTTGTCATTATTTTAAGTACACGTTAGTCAAATATGTTGACTACTTGATACTTAAAAACATGTGACCCAAAACTTAAAATTTTTGAGGCAATTGATTGCCTCAATTACACTGAGTATCGGTAACTTAATATGCAAAAGTCATAAACATCTGCCATTGAACAGTATCTTGCCTGCTCCCTTTTAGCACTATGTTGAAATTAAATACATTAAAAAAAAAAAAATTACATAAATTAAAAATAATTAACAAAAACATTTATAAATTAAAATAAGTAGACCAAAAATTGTTTAGTCAGGAAAACTGTCAGAGTAATGAAAAATAATAATTAATAATATCAAAATGTGCTTTTGGCTCTCTGGCTAATATCTGAATAAGACAACAAGGCAGCAATTTGAGTGAATTACAATGCTATTTGTTTTACATTAACCAGTATCAAACAGTGAAATTTAGGTCATCTTGCGCAGCCCACAATGTTTTGGAAATAGTATTACGAAAAACATTAAAACATACAAAACATTAGTGTTGCTTTGCATTATGTTAATGAGAACAAAGGCACGTTGTATAGTTTGGACCTATTGGCTGAACACCTGTAGAGTAATCTAATAATGTTTTGAGGCATTATTTAGATGAAAGGAGAGAACTTTGAACTAGCCTTTTATAATGCTTCACCCTGCATCCTTCTTTCAGATGAGTTCCTACATAACCAAGTCATTCTTGAGGGTCTGTAACCTGGGTGACAGTTTACCACTTTCTAGACCAAATAAAATCTTTTGAGTAAATTCTAAAGTGTTGGTCAGGGCTTTGGGGTAGCTGTGGTGAAGTGCATAGATCAGTCCAAACATTACTAGGAAGGCTTCACCAAATCTGGGGAGACTGAACACGGCATCACTTTCAATGACGACAGAGATTTTCACAGGTTGGTAGTGAACTGGACTTGTTGTGTGATGGTCACTGATGACAGTGAAGAGGGCCACTTCAACACCATCAAGCTCCAACTCATCAGATTCGTCCTGAATTAATGAAAAAGAGATACTAATCACAATCTAACCCAAGAAATACAACAGACGACATATAATTTCTCATTTTACCAACTCCCACTGAGATCCAATACCTCTTTTACAAGGGAGACCTGAGTCTCACTGTAAGAGGTGAAAAACAGAAGATCCATGTTCTGCACACATAAATCAGCTAATTCACCAGAGAATCAAGTGGTGTGAGATAGACTGAAACTAAGCTAAAGGAAATACACAGGAGTAGACTAAACAAAGGTAAGTCCAAACAGTGCATCAAAATACATGTTTGTACTTTGATGCACTGTTTATATACACAGTAGTATCTGTTAGATACTTAAGGACACTCACAGTGCAGGTTCTGAAAAATCCAGAGACATCCTCATGCAGATAGACAGGAAGGGCAGGGAGAACGGTAGTGCACTTGGTGTGGATATCATGGATTTCCTATTTCCAGATAAAAACAGAATTTTATATACTGGTGAGTTTACTGAACAACAACAAAAACAACAGTCAAATCAGAACATATGTCCACAAATAACCTGTTCACATCTTTAATACAGTCAGACAAATAGCAAACACAAAGTGGAGTAATAGCAAAATTCAAAAAGCTCATTTAAATCATTGAACCTGTCCAATGTTCCACTGGTTCAACCTATGAAAATGTGTAACAATCTATTATTACCTGTTCATTGTGAATTCTTAGAATTTCAACCAGGGCATCTGCTGTCTTCCCAGTTTTTGATGCCCTGGCTGAATAAGGTCATCAGTCGAGGAAGATGGCGGTCAAGTTCAGCGTAGAATGTATTGGGCAGGTTCTGATTTGTAATCCGCTGAAACTCTGCATACAACTACAGCAGAAGGACAATACAGTTCAATTTGAAGAATCTCGCACATCTTTATAAAGCAGCAAAAAGCTGCCACATGAGTAAGAATTACAATTTTCATTTTAAACAGAGCTGATCCATATTACCTCAGACTCCATTTTTAGAGCAGGCCAGAGGTCCAAGAGCTCCTTCACAACCCTAACCCTGCACATATAGTTTAAAATATAGCGTTTCTAACAAGAAAACTGCTTGAAAGCACTCTCACTGCAGACAGGCATCTCCGTTGTGTAACTGCAGGGACAACGGGCTTGTTTGGACCCAACTATTCTGAGTCATGAGAGGGGGTTTAAAAATTTAGAGAGATTAAAATACTTTGTTTCATACTAGGCGACCGGGCGCCACCTCTAGAGCAAGTAGTATCTAACTTTTTAAACAGCCTGCGACCCTCATTACAACAACTTAATGCTAGCTCTGCAAGCGCAAAGTTTCCTTCGGGGAGAGCAGCAAAGCACATAAAAAACACGGACCGACATTTCTGCTATTCTTTTCGACACGCACCCAAAATACAACTAAATATTCGTATTTTAACAATAAACTAATATCAACATTGAAAACTTACTGTAAGTCCAGTGATGCTAGTTGCTGCCTTTAGGTCCAACTTTCTCCAGTCGTCCGTGTTGCCTCTTTGGTGCTGTTCCCGCCCATATACCTTTACTTCTTCTGTGTTTCGTATTAATGCTCATTAGCGCCGCCTTCCGCTTCGGAGGGTGAATCAGAGATTAACTCGGAATAAAAATTTATTCCTGCAGCTGCTCAACACTTACGGAAAAAATTAAAAATATATATGTAGGACACAGTGATAAAACAATGAATATTAAAATAAATACATTTTGTCTTCCACTAATGCATTTAAGACAATTTGATTTTACTTATTTGGTGAAACACTTTGAGATTTTATTGTATTTTAGCATGTGCTACATAAATTAAGTTTATTATTAAATCCTACCTACTTGAAACAACAAAAATAACAGGACTTTACCATTCTTATATGTCCTAACTTAACTGTGTTACGTTGTGCTTAAGTTATTATTTTAAGTGATGCTTACTTAATATAGAAATAGTTAAATTCAATCAAATATTATTAGTTTCATTTAGTCAAAAAGAAGAACATGTTATACGAACTTGACATATTTAAGTTAACAGAACTTTTTAAAGACTTTGAGTATACACTACTTAATCTGTTTAATTACTTTGAACATTCGGGTTTACAGTGCAGGATTGTAGCATATTTCTATCCACATGCACTGTAATTTTTATTTATAATTTATTATAGACTGACTATAAAGTCCGTCTATATATCCTTGGTTTAAACATATTGCCTAGAAATCATAGACAGACATTTTTTTTTCAGAGCGTTAAATAAAGACCAATTTAACAGTGACTGTTGGGTCTGTAAGTAGTACTTAAATAAATCGCAGAAATTCAATAATATAACGATATAAATAGGAAGCCTTGTTTTCCAGAAGTAGATCATAATGGAAACAGGTGTAATACACTCAACAAAAATATAAACGCAACACCTTTGTTACTGCTCCCATTCCCCATGGGATGGACGTAGAGACCTAAAATTTATTCCAGATACACAATATAACCATCCCTCCCAAACAGTGGTCACAAATCAGTCCAAATGTGTGGTAGTGGGCACATCTGCTATATTGAGATAATCCATCCCACCTCACAGGTGTGCCACATCAGGATGCTGATCTGACATCATGAGTAGTGCACAGGTGTACCTCAGACTGCCCACAACAAAAGGCCACCCTGGAATGTGCAGTTTTGTCTCACAGCAAAATGCCACAGATGCCACAAGCAATGAGGGAGCGTGCAATTGGCATGCTGACAGCAGGAATGTCAACCAGATCTGTCGCCTGTGCATTGAATGTTCATTTCTCAACCATAAGCCGTCTCCACAGGCGTTTCAGAGAATATGGCAGCACATCCAACCGGCCTCACAACCGCAGACCTCGTGTAACCACACTAGCCCAGGACCTCCACATCCAGCAGGTTCACCTCCAAGATCGTCTGAGACCAGCCACCCAGACAGCTGCTGGAACAATTGGTTTGCACAACCAAACAATTTCTGCACAAACTGTCAGAAACCGTCTCAGGGACGCTCAACTGCATGCCCGTCGTCCTCATCGGGGTCTTGACCTGACTCCAGCTCGTCGCCGTAACAGACTTGTGTGGGCAAATGCTCACATCCGATGGCGTCTGGCACGTTGGAGAGGTGTGCGCTTCACGGATGAATCATGGTTCACATTGTTCAGGGCAGATGGCAGCTAAGAATGTCCCAGTTCTTGCATGGCCAGCATACTCACCGGACATGTCACCCATTGAGCATGTTCGGGATGTGCTTGACCGGCGTATACGACAGCGTGTACCAGTTCCCACGAATATCCAACAACCTCGCACAGCCATTGAAGTGGAGTGGACCAACATTCCACAGGCCACAATTGACAATCTGATAGACTCCATGCGACGATGTGTTGCACTGCATGAGGCAAATGGTGGTCACACCAGATACTGACCGGTTCTGGGTCCCCAGACCCCCAATAGCGCAAAAAACTGCACATTCCAGGGTGGCCTTTTGTTGTGGGCAGTCTGAGGTACACCTGTGCACTACTCATGATGTCAGATCAGCATCCTGATGTGGCACACCTGTGAGGTGGGATGGATTATCTCAATATAGCAGATGTGCCCACTACCACACATTTGGACTGATTTGTGACCACTGTTTGGGAGGGATGGTTGTATTGTGTATCTGGAATGAATTTTAGGTCTCTCTGTCCATCCCATGGGGAATGGGAGCAGTAACAAAGGTGTTGCGTTTATATTTTTGTTGAGTGTAATAAATGAACCTGACCAAGAATGGACCCATGTGGCACACCTGAGGTCAATGGAGCAGGCGAGGTTTTTCACAATTTTTACGACAAATTTTTCACAAAACTTGTCTGTGAATACGTTACACAAGTTCACATCCAATTTCCATTTTCACAACAGGCTTGGTGTGTAAAGGCCTTAATGCAGTAAGCCTGGATGCTGGTGCCGTGGGCCTTTGTTTTAACATAATTAGGTTTTAAAGTTGGCTGAGCTGCCTGCTGCTGTGTCATTCCCTGCTCATACACTGTACACGTGACACCACAAAAGTCTGCCACACTCTGCCTCTAGTTCAGTTCCCTTCCTTCCTGCATGTTTTTTCCAGCTGATGCAAAAGTCAACCCTGGCAAATTTCTGCTGACGTCCTCATCTCTCTTATCTGAGGACCACCAGTGCAACCTGCACAAAATGCTCCCAGTTAAATCATGTGATGAGGGTTGTTCTGCAACGAAATGTGCAGGGATAATTGTTCTGGTTGGACACACGCTGCATCATTAATTAAAAGCTGAGGAATTATCAGACCATTGGTTCCAATTTGTCTTCCTGATTTTGAGGTAATGAGCCTCTTTCTTTATATTGCTCAATTTACTAGCCACACACATACTGTACACACAAACATTCCACACACAAACATTCCACACACACACACACACACACACACACACACACACACACACACACACACACACACACACACACACACACACACACAGCATTAAGTTAATTAACTAATACATCTTTTCAGAGTCCGGTCATATATATCACAGTGGATATAAAGTTACTCACAGGAGACAAAAGACAGTGCCGGCAACAACAAAGACTTTTCAACAAACGTATCTTGTTTCTAAGGGGAGGAGGGGAGGAGGAGTCAGGGAATGAGAGAAAATGAGACCGTGGAAACAGGCTGAACCTAGCTGCCATGGACTATTATGTCTGCAGTGGAAATTTCAAATCCCAGCTGTTTCAATAGAATGGGACAGATGGACAGAGTGCAGAGGTATCGTTGGTACATGTGTGTTCTAAAATAAAAGAGAATTGTGCTGATTGTAGGGATGGAGCCCTAGCTGGGGCTGTTTTTGATCAGTGACTTCAAAGAAAGTACTGATGGCGAGCCAGTGTTAATCCTCAGCCTCTAGTACACAAAGGGCATAAAATTGAAAATCCTACGTGATTCCCTTGTTGACATCTTTCTTGAGTTACTCTGTTCACAAGATTTTCAGAAAACCTGACAACTTAGCTTGACTCCAAGATTTTTAGAAGATGCACCTATGGTATCCTCAATTTGAAAATCCTTGTTCGTTGCCTTGTTCTAGAGTTATCACATTCACAAACCTTGGTGTGAAATGTCACCCATCCACCTGGTGGCGTGATGAGAATACCCCATCAGCCATAAAAGGCTGATGACATTAAGATGAGAGGAAATTTTAAAGATGAATGGAAGGAAGAAAGAGGCATATTGGAAACATTCCATCTCAGACAGCACTATCACATGCCTGAAGTTAAAGAATTGAGAACAATGAGGGAGGGTGGGGCATGTAAACGAGAATGAACGAGAATGAACAGCTTGCAGAACTGGGGGAACCTATATAGATGACAACCGGAAGGAGTGTGTTTGGAGGCGTGGTCCTGTCCTGAAATTCCGATACATAATCTCCAAGAACTTGGAAATTTTGCATCCATTCTTACATTACTGCCATCTTGTGGTCATAGTCGGCTATTGCTGGTGAAAGCTCCACATATTTCAGGCTTATAGGGAACTGTAGCTGCCTCCATTTTACAAGCATGTCCATCTCCTCTTAACAATGACTAAGTTGTGTAAACTGAGCACTTTATTTCTGGTGGTTTGGACATTTCTAATTAACCAGAGCAGAAAGGTGAAGACATTCATGTAGAATGTGTATAGGCTCAAAGCATATTTAAAACACAGAGAGCACAAACTGTATGTTTTGATGTCGTCCAATTGTCCCTGTGAAATTGTTAAATACTGCAGGAAGATGTTTCTGTTTGTGTGTGTGTATAGTGGGCGTGGGGGGCTTAATCGCTTCTGCTTGCCTTTCTGTAAAAGTCACTGCACGCCACTGTTGTGTTCACATAGAAGTTAATTTTACAGGTACCACCCCCATAAACATTGCTGCAGACCAATGTTTCTTGTAGCTGATTGGTTAAAAATATCCACAAACTCCCAAACACTCTCGAATGTCCCTGAGAGTATAAATGAACTGGTCCAGTGTACCGCGACCAAGATAAGAACCAAGACTTGTGAGTTCGGATCAGAATTTTCACAGAGGAACAAACTGACATTATTTCTTAAACCAACACTTTTTTCATTTGTCAACTTCAATTTAATTCAGTTCTATTCACAGTTACCTCAAGTTACTTTATATTGTAAGGCAAACCCTGCAATAATACAGCATACATACATCCAAAATAATCAGACAACCCCCTGTGAGGAAGCACTTGGCAAAAGTGTGAAGGAAAATCTATGTTTTAACAGGAAGAACCAGTGAGGGGCAACTACCTGCAGAGACCAGTTGGGGGCGAGGGGGGGAGACAGGACAAAAGCCACAGTGTCCAAGAAAGCCAGAGATGAATAACAATGATTAAAAGCAAAGTGGTGCATGAACACTGGGAGTAAAGGGGAGTTGAAACGCAGACATATACTATAACCTCAAGTCACCAACATGTCCACACAGGAAACCCCCGAAATTTTGTTGAACTTTTGCAATTAAATGCTATATTTATGTTTATTTTTATCAGAAATATATTGTTATTTTTTTTCTCTTTCTTTTTCTTCTCTTATTCTTTTTTTTTCTTTCTTCTTTCTCGTTGCCCTTTATCGAGGAAATGAACTGGAATAACTTTGTGGGTTCGGTTGCCTCTCCTGGCTCCTTCCTACCCTCTCCTGGGAGCAAAAGAGCAGTAATCATTGATCTCACAGCACTTCTCCCCATTGGGATTTCTTTGTTAAGACTGGTATACTCGGAAATTCACATTTCTACTGTATTTACACATTTCTACTGTATTTACACCAACAGATCTCAAATGATTCATTATTTATTAAAAAAAAAAAAAGAAATATATTGTTAGTTACCATTATTCCATTACTTTAAGGAAAAAATGTAATCAAATGCACTTCTATAATAAAGACAGCAATTCCTGTTGACAGCTCCTGCAAAAATCGCTCCGTGTTCATTTCCCACTTTTGATTATCAACAACAAGAGAACTTAGACTTAACTCATCCCCACGCACTAAATAGGAGTGAAGAAGTTAAAGAATTGAGAACAAGGAGCAAGAGAGGGTGGGGCACATAAACGAGAATGATCAGTTTGCAGAACTGGGGGTGTTTGGAGGCGTGGTCCCACTCCTGAAATTCCGATACCTAATCTCCAACAACTTGGAAATTTCCAAAAAGGGAAAAAAGACAATTTAATATTTATTTTATGTTTACAATATGTGATTTAATTTATTTACAGTATGTGCTGTTTCACCTGCTCACACTGGATATATTTAAACTCATTTTCATGCCCACTCATATTTTGAAGCCCAATTTAAAAAAAAAAATCAACATCCAGACAAATTAAAAACTACAAACTATGAAAGTAGCTATTACACACACTTTCATTACACCTCAAAGTAACAGTTTAACAGGTCATAATTCATTTTCAGGTTCCACAACTGCCCAAGTTCCAGTATAATGATCACACTGGCATTTGGCCCTTGAACCCAGATATTTTTAATGAAGCACACTCCTCACCATGTGTAAAGGTTACCACCTCAATCAGAGACTGCCTTTCAAACTCTGCCACAAATGACCAGTCGACTTTATGTCGGATTGAGGTCTGATGGGAATCCACAAGCAGATCCAACTGCAGGAAATGTGCTTGTCTTTACAAGTTCATTTGCCAATGAAAAAATGGGCCAGTGTCTCTGTTTGTCTACAAAAATGACACCCTTAGTGCTTCCCTCGTGGATGCTTGGTCCTCTTACTCCCTATTCTTCAAATCATTCAAATCTAGGATCAATGACGAGAAGGTAACCTGGGAGAAATATGATCTCCCTGTTAGTGCTCTCAGCGCAGCGTTTTAAATAAACTGAGTGCTTTTCAGGGAGGTTTCAATGACAACATGATAACAAAGAAATGCAGTGCAAAGGTAACAAATGCACTGACTCGTTTTTCAGCAGGACGTACTTTTAAAAAGCCTTGCTGCATGAAAACGTGAGTTTACTGTTTGTACAGAGCACAGTTACTCCGAGGATGTTTCTTCATTTCTTCCATTTTATAATAATCCCTTGAAAAGTGATGTTGCACAGGGGACCCAGCTGTTCAGGTTTGCACTCCTGAATGATTTCTTCTGATAGCACAGAAACCATCTGAACATAGCAATTACTAAAAGTAAGCAGTGCTCCTTTGAGTGATCATGGACATTGACAGAGATGCTGGTGTTAGAACTGCTGCCCTGCTTGGAAAACCTCGCTGATTCCAGCACTGCATTTCAATCCAGTTCAATTCAGTTTTAGAGAGTTCAACACTGGATGTGAAGGTAAAAACTAAATAAGTTATTTCTGACATCGTACATTATTGTGCACAGCACAAAGGACATCTCTGAAAACATATTTTTATGTTTCTCTAAAAAAGATTATAAATTTTGTATAGTGTGTTCATCAACAAAAAAAAGGCAAAAAGAATGAGTGATGGGTTCAAGGACTTTTCCCCCTGCAGCAGCAGAAGAGACCCTGCAAAAGAGCCGCTTTGCTGCTGCAGATGGAGAGCATTTACTGGCTCTAAAAACAACTGTAAAACAAAGCACTTCTGCCTTCTTTTAGAACATTCTGCAATAACAGAAGGCACTAAAATCAAGAACATCAGCTTTCATTTAGTGAAACGTGGGACCACAGCGGTGCTTCCACTGGTGCCAGAGTCAGCTGGATGTTTTCTGTCCTCCTCCCACACAGAGCAGGGAAACAGCAGGTGTTTGTGGGATTTGGAGGCAAAGTTGCTGTTGTATATGCAGAGACAAGTATAATGCAAGTCTGTGAGCATGTTTGCATGCATATTAATTAACATGTGAATTCTATTCTAGTTTTGTGCTCATATTCACAATTAGTTTGAGCTGGCAGCTCAGCAACCACTTTGACCTTTTGCCCATCACCTGGTCAGTTTCTATATCATTTGGGTGTTTGTTTGGACTTTACTGCATTTACCACTCTCAGAGTTTTTATTATTGCATAAATAACCAAATATTATCTACAATCTGTTTCTTTATTTCAAGATAATCTTATTATTTTCATATGGTTCATTAAAGGGTTTGTATTCATTACAAACTGATACCTTGAGTTTTGATTGTTTGGTAACCACATAGGCAGCAGAGGATTACCCAGATTAGCATACAGGAAGTGGTGATAAAACAGATAACCTGGCTGGAAGAAAAAAAAAAATCACACATCACTCTCTCAAACCATTTGAGTCTGGTTCTGCTGGTTTTCTTCCAGTTAAAGGGGATGTTTTTCTTCCCTCTGTTGCCAGGTGCTTGTTGTTGGTAGCATGATATATGTTTCAGACATTCAGGGACTTTATTCAGTCTGTCAAACTACAAAGCACATAAATTCAGGCCACAGTGATCCCTGGTGTTTAAGGAATTAGGAGTGAAGCAGCTGTCATAAAGAAGCAGGATGAATGCAAATGCAAATACTAAGGCCTTCATTTAGTAAATTAGTCATAAAGCAAATCTAAAAAAAAATACAGAGATCCTATATCATTGGTGTCAAACTCTGGCCCGCGGGCCAAATTTGGCCCACAGCCTAATTACATTTGGCCCGCGAAGCCATACCAAATTACTATTAGCGCTGGCCTACTGGTATTATACAGCTAATATATATATTGTTTAGTATTAAGCTGTGTGTTTAGTATGTGCTCAAACACGTTTTGCTTGTTCCATATTCAGTTTTTCAGCAAAACGTGTTTGAGCACATAAGAAAAGATTCATTCTTATATCTGGAGGAATAAATATATTTCAAAAAATACTAACGTTAGCCCGCGACTTTGTTCCAGCTTTGAATTTTTGCCCACTGTGTATTTGAGTTTGACACCCCTGTCCTATATAGAGTCAGATATTATGTCTGATAGCTCTTTATCTCTGCTTTTAGAACAGCTTAATTTGCTCTTAAAAGCTCTTAATTAATTGATTTAGTAAAAATCAAGGGCACATAATAATTGATGGGACTTTGTGTCATGTGAGGGAACCTAAAAGGTAAATCTGCCCCATGAAAAATATTTATTTTGAAATAAACAAACAAAGAATAAATTATGCAGTTGAGGGAATCTTAATTCTATGTGACCTCTTCCTTAATTTACAAATTGTTACACATTACATCAGTAGACAAGTCTGAACGCTATCCACAAGAAGGACAGAAGAACTTTAATGTCACCCACTGGTTTCTGGAGTAGGGCACTATGGTGCCTGAAAGTAGCCTATCACATGAGACCAGAGTCAAGTGAAAGAGTGGATGCTGGTTTCTTACTGGGTAGCTATCACAGAGACACAGTAGAATTTCACTCACTGAAACTGGATCGTAAAGTTTTTGCAGGGTTTGTACCTCACAGTGGGCCATATTATTTGTAAGATACATGTTATAAAAATGCTCCAAAAGACACCATGAATACAAAAAGAGTGCAGCAAGCTAATTCTTGAGGAAGAGGAGAAGCAGATAAGATAAAGGCCCTGTTATTACTGATAAAAGTATCTATAGATACTCACATTAGGAGTCAGCCACAGGAGGACGTCAGAGGAACAACATCAGCATGGACTTCATTTTTCAGTCGTTAAAGTTGCAGCTTGGATTTAACACACTGCCCCCAAAAAACATACCCAGATTTTTTTCCTGCTCCAAATCAGCGGGGTTACTGAAAGTACAAACTCTCTTTATTACTCCTATTAACCCTAATGCTAATTTAGCTAATATTGCTGGCTACATACAAGTAGCTGAGGCAAATAACAGATGAGTTAATGGGCTGTAATTACGGAGGTAATTTAAAATACATTACATGTGTGATGAAAGGGCGTTAAAGTGGCAAAACCCTCTCAAGTCCAATTCATTCGGTCTCATTGTCTTGACATAGAAAATGAATTGAAATAGCACACAACTCAAAACAGCTAACAACAGTTTGCATCTTAATTCCATGTGCAGTCAGAAGCATTTTGAATGCATTCAATGTTTTATTTTTTATGTTGCCATTTAAGACTTTTTTCAAGTCTTTTTCCCGGAGACTTCCTGATGGAGGTCTAATAGAGTGCAATGATTCCACTGTCAGATAAACTAAGGCAGGGTCTCCACTTTAAAGATGGTTTTTGTGAAGCCATATCAGTGCAAAAAGTTGCCTGATGGCCTTAACTTGACCCCTGGCTGAGGGTTTAAAAGTTGACTTAATAGACAGGAAGGAACATTGAAAAGGGTTATTACACTCAGAGCATATAAACACACCCACACACACACACACTCCAAAGAATAAGTCTCTTGTAAAGACTTACGATCCCCAGTGATACCCATTCATCGAAGGTCAGCCCACGGTAGATATGATGGGTTTGAGTATCTTATCTTGCCATGAAAATGTATTTCTAGAGCAAACTGTTGCACAATAGCCGTCCTTACACATAGATATGAAATGTGCTTGTGCTTTGTTGTAGCAACCCACAGACCTTGTCCTTTAAATACACATTATATTACAGAACCCTTCCGTACAAGAAGGCATTCAGCACAGAGTGCTCTAGGATATGAAATTAGGATATAATATGATTAGGAGAGGATGTAATACAATACAATTAAATTTGATGGAGTGAGATCAAGCCAAAAAAAAAAAAAAAAGAACAGGGGGAGGGAAAGAAAAAGTCTCGATTCATCCCTACATTTTTCTGTGCTGTGATGAGATCAGGTTATTCTATTAGCGCTTTAGTGATGACAGCTTTACAATGCCGTCTGTTGGCGCTCAACCTCAACTGAACACAGGAAATAAGAGTCTGAGCCGCTGCTACTGTTGCATCCCTGCCTGGATCTCACTCCTGCTCTCTCCTCACTCTGGGCTCTGATTGAAAGTGGATTTATAGGCAAGCCAAAAGTAGACTTTTATTTGCTCTCTCTCTCTCTGTGTCATTCTCTTTGTCTCTCTCTGCGTGCATGTCTCCTCTTTCCACATTCTTAAGTTCTTAGATTCTCAACAATCTGAAAAATGCTCCTATTCAGACAGCAACCTGCTGCTATATCTTCTGCTTAGTCCTTTACTTTCACGCTCTCTCGTACTGGTTTCTGATCCTTGACTGGACTGGGAGACAGGAGATAAGAGGTAAGGCTTGACTCGTGCTGCTAGATCCCGGATCACTTGCTTCGCCGGATTTTCCCAGTTTTGCTTTCCTATACAGGAAGCAGATATAAGATGCCCACTGTGTGTCTTTTATCCATATAATCGAAGAAGTACCTTTTATTGTCCCTGTGCTACAACAGAGGAAAATTAGAAGCCTCTAATTATGTTTAATCAGGACTCCATCACTCATGTGCAACATAAAGATTTATACACTAATAACTTCTGTTCATCTTTGGTGAACTACTAATTCCACTCAGTGAACAGTTACAAATGAACACAAGGTCAAACTCAGTTCATCATGGAGACCATAAACATTATAGATTCTGAAATGAATGAGTCCAACTCCCAGCTATGCACTAACTCTGCCCCTGTGTATATTAACCTGAGTGCCTCAAACACTCAGATGACAGCTGTGGGCTGAAATACAGCAAATCCCCACTGTGATGTGAGTCTGGTCTGGACTGGCTTTGCCATCTGAATATATGAACAGTGAGTAACCAGAGGTTTGGAAGTGACCCCTAGCAGTGAAAAATTGACAGATTATAAGGAAAAAGGATCAATCAATCAATCAATCAATCAATCAATCAATTTTTATTTATAAAGCACTTTTCATACAGAAATGTAGCACAAAGTGGAAAAAGGATGCTCCTGCATATCTTATAATAAATAATATACCGTTCTGTCATTGCCCAGTGTTTATGCATTTGTACATTTTGATTCTGGTTTATTTAATATCCTCAGATTTAGTGTATATCCCTGGTTTTGCTTCTGTTTGTTGTTTTTCTGCTTTGTGTTATATTTTGTAATTTCTGGTCTTCTTCTTGTTCTGTTTCCAAGCCTTCCCTAAGTGTCCACATTCCATGTTTTGACAGCCTTGTCTTCATGTTTGTTTGACTCTTGTCTCCGTGTTCGGTATTCCATTCCTGTCTCTCCAGTCAGTCTTATTTCCATGTCTGTTTCTCCCCTGGTCTCAGTGTCAAGCCCGCGTGTCTTAATCTTGGTCTCTGAGCTTATTGTACTTATTTATTTTGTCAGTCTCTCGTCCAGTGTCAGTGTTCTCATTTTTGCTCCCCCCATCCTGTTAGTCTGTAGTTCCTGCTGTGTTCCCTCCTGTTTCCCATCCAGTCATTATAAAAACCCTCCTACATCAGATGGGTGCTCAGGCGAGCCGCCCAAGCGTACTGCGTCTGCTGGGTTCATGCCGCCACCTACTTCCGAGTATGAACCTGAGCCTGCTATGTGCCCTGCACAGCCCCAGCCTGCCTCAGCCAGAGGTCTGTGTTCCCCTGTCCTGTCGTGCTCCTTTTGGTCCTGCTTCACCTGAGGGGCTCCGTCTCCAATGTTGGGCTCCAGTCCTGTCGCTCGGTGGGTCTTCTTCATCCTTGTTGACCTCCAGACCAACTCTGCCTCAGTCGTCAGCTTCCAGATCTACTCCACCTTCGTCGCCAGCCTCCCAGTCAGCCTCCAGATCACCATCACCCACACAGTTGGTCACGAGGACATCCTGCAGAGCTAATCTGTCTCCACTGTCGGCCATGCAGCCGGCCTCCTGAACTGCTTGTTCTTTGTTTTGGACTCTTGTGCTCCTTGTTTTGGTGGTTTTGCTCTTGTATTACTTCCAGCTGTGTTCTCTCCTGCTTCCCATCATCTCCTTATCCTGTGTGTATTTAAGTTCTCTGTCTTCCTCTGCTCATTGTCGCGTTGTCCTCGTTTGCTGTATTTCCCTTTGCTCTGTGGTTCCTAGTTCCTAGTTTCCTCCTGGCCTGAGTTTTCATATTTTTGTATTTAGTACAGTGCAAGTCTCAGTACAGCAGTAAAGGTGCCTCCTTGAGTTTATTCCCCTGCCTCTGAGTCCTGTATTTGAGTCCCACCCTGCTGTACCTGACACTTTCTTTTGCATTTACAGAATTAAACCAGCTCCTACTAGGTGATAATTCTGATAAAATTTACTATTCAACCATAAATATAAAAAACGTAACAACAATACCAAAAACGAAGAAGAACAAGAAGAACAACAACAAAGGATTATAACAAGGACTGGAACAGCTACCAACACTGTTTCAACACTAACATAAATTTCTTTTCTTGCAGAGCAAAGCCCTCCTGCTGCTCTCCAAGGCATGTGACTCCATACACTGGTCCTTTGTAAGCTGTGTTTACTTGTATGTTAGTCAAGGCTAAAGCACATGGACATGGCGCTGCCCTCAGCAGCGTGAGCTACTGGCCGTTTCTTCTACACATTTTTCCACCAAGGTCAGGGTGTACCGATACAGCATTTCAATTTGCCACGTTGATATGGTTTACGTAACACTTTCAATTCAGCATCTACTCTATCAAACAAACACTTTCTAATGGCCTACAAGATTGAACTGGGTCTAAACAATAAACAAGTGTATGGTGAGAGAAGGAGAGGCTACTCTGTGGAATATAAACTGTTTAAAACCGGCTGTACTGCTTTTAGTTTGCACTCAACATGCTTTCAAGGACATTCGCCCAGAGGAGAACCGGTTGTTTCTAAGGTGTAATAGATGATGTACGCTTTAAACAGGTGCAAAATGTAACTATATCTCACGTAAACATCCTATCTGATAGGAAGTAGTCCAGTGGAGAAGATTTGTTTGCTCAGGCGGTATTTACACCAACAAACCAGTGAGACACAAAACCTGTGTCTTTATAGCTGAACCTCAAAATACACCAAGTGTATTATTTTTCACGTATATATTATTTTTTTAATAACAGATTCTAAGCTCTCATCACCCAGTTTCTCTGTTTCAGTGCTGATCCACTGCCTCTGCTTATTTAATCCTGTACATACAGTGTTGGGGAGTAATGGAGTACATGGAGTACATGGAGTACTCAAAATATGAGTACTGTCATACCGGTGATGTGTATGTGAGCGAGGGAGGGAGAGAAAGGAAAAGTACGAGCTGTCACCGAGCAGAAACGGGAGCTGGAAGCATGTAAATATAATAAAAACCACTGCAGGCAAAAAGAGAGCCTGACGAGCCCAGCTGTAAGTAAGCTATTAAGACTCGACTGTACACCGTGTTTGTGTTTTGCTCTGAAACAATAAGTTCAGTTGGAGCAGCCTTTCAACGCCTCTCTCTGTCTCTCACTAGCAAAGTTGACCCAGACAACAAAGTAAAGCTAGTTTTTGGCAACGAGCCTGACACGAACCCAACGTATTAGTCAGAGGTCCCTTTACTACGGTTCAGAGCCGCGGACCTGTTTTATATACGCGTGGAATAGTTTTCTATACGAGATCGCTGCAAAAAGTGCAGCCTTACCTAATCTCCACCTACTGTTACTCATTTATATTAAGATTTAAACATCTAGTTGGTGTTGGTATGGAGAGTAACCTTCAGTAATAATAATAAATCACACAGCAATAGTACATTCATGTAGTTGTAAAAAAGCATGATAATATATTAAGTAATCCAAAGTATTCAGAATACGTTACTCTCATTGAGTAATGTAACTGAATACGTTACAAAATACATTTTGGGGCATGTAATCTGTAATCTGTAGTGGAATACATTTTAAAAGTAACCTTCCCAACATTGTGTACATATGATACGTTTTGCACAGGAATAAATAAGATACACAGTTCAGGTTTAGTTGTGACACCTGTAGGTAACTGTAACCAAACCAATCCAGCCTTCCCTCAAAAAATAAACAAAATTAAAGGGCAAAATCGTTTTGTAATATAAGTGCAAACAGCAGTAACTAAAAAGGGAGTTTTCACACCTGACACACAGAATCAGAGCTCCTGAGTTGCTGTACTATAAAATATACTGTCAGGATAGTAACCCAGTAAGGATTTTTTGGATATACATATATTTAGCATGTGTTTAAATGAAGTGCTTGGACGTACAGTGATGTGTGGACAGAGTTTTGTGCCAAAGAGAACCACACAGTGCAGCCAGTTGTCAGCAGGTGGGTGGTCTGTGGGCAAAGTAACAAACAGCCACACTCAGCAACTACTAATCGGCTTCTGCTTGTATAAACAGACACTCTCGGGACCTGAGAGGAGGGTTCCAGTTCCCCCTGTGGTGCGGCGAAATGCCTACCTCAAGTAGGCCTGAGGACCGCCATTGTTGGTATTTTTGCCACTATGGCTTTTATTCTGAAAATCTCCTCACGTGTTGCTGGGTAGGATAACAGATGTTGTACTGACTCAGTTGATGTTGTGATATGGGAGAAATAGCTGCCATACCCCCCCCCCCCCTTATACTAAGTAAGTCCTTAATTAAAACATTTCACATTCGTCTTATACACGATGAGTAAAAGCACACCTATGTTCAATTTAGTACACGGGGGGGGGGGGGCACCACAGCTGAATCTCTATATACAGAGATCCTCTTATAAATATAAACAATTTAGCCCTTTATTAGATTTTCAAAATTTATGTGAATTCTTTAAAAATGAATGACAAGAACGAACAGCACTGTGAAGCAGGATTTCATTTTATCCACGTAACTTCAGGATTAGCCCTGGGTTTCCTACACTATGAAGACAGTGCATTACTTACTGCTTTACATCACCATTGTAACTTTCACCGTACACCTAATCTGCTCCAAACCAGATTGTGTCCTAGATTAGATATCAACAGGTATGAAATCACCACCTACTGACTCATCACTGCTCTGGAAAATATCATTGCACCATTGCTGGAACATTCCTTATACCTCCATGTGCAGACTGTATTAGGATCTAGTTTTTCTGAAGTCTTTATCCCTAATGAGCATCAGTAATAACAGTAGATTCTTAGATGTAACTTTTTGCTTGATTCTTCTGTTTGTTGCTGAATTTTTCACCACTACTGAGGAATATTAACAATATCTTGGATAAACTAACCTGAACCAGTAGGTTTAGTGATGCAGCTCAAATCACAATAATAATAAATCAGCTTTAGCCTAAAATGGAACTCCTTACTGATTTCAAACGATGATGTGCGAGGTAGAAATATGATGTCCTTTTTTTATAAGAGGATTTTCTCTTTGAAACCACACCATTTTTGCCAAAAGACACAATTCCACTCCAAAACAAAGCAAAGCAGTCATCATGGCACTACTTTTTGTTGGAAACCTCCAATTACTTTGTCATGGAAGATTCTGTTTCACACAGTACGTATCCCATCCTGGAATAAAACACTTGACACTGGTTGCAGACAAAGACAGCAGGGACTTGTGCATCAATCACTGCAAATATGCTGCCTTTATGTTTTTGCTTCTGTAGAACTAATGACCACATTATTATTAAAGATTGTGGAATTTGCTAATTTAGTTCCTCAAAGAAAATGTAAACGGGAAGCACAAATGGTGGCTGCACCGACAGACATCCGAGGGATTAGAGCCATATGGCCACTTTCTGATTACTTTCATTTATTGTTTCAGTAAGTATCCAAAACATACAAGTTTCATTTATATAATTTTTCAAGGGATCTTATATCTGTTTTCACTCCTGTATGCTTTTCATACAAGTTTCACACAAGACAGATACAAACTTTATAAGATTTATAAATATCTTTTCCATGTGGGGAGGCACAGCTAACAGCAGCAAAGGACAGCTGTTATATGGAGCATCCTACAGTGTGTGTGTGTGTGTGTGTGTGTGTGTGTGTGTGTGTGTGTGTGTGTGTGTGTGTGTGTGTGTGTGTGTGTCACAGAAGCTTACCATGCAGTGCCAAAGTGTACACACCCCAAAAGCTTTAAGGGTTAGTAGAGGAATTAATAAGGAGGAATGAAAGGAAATATTTGGAAGACAGACGATACATTTAAAGACAACATTCATGTGTAATGTTTTAATATGGATGCTGTAGGATATAGTGGCAGCTGTATGTTAGAGAAAACTGTGCAGCGCTGTTGTGTGATGCAGCCTTTTTCACCTAGGTCACCTTGCTTGCAGGTTTTGGCTTTTCTCCGCTCCGTGTTTGGACTTTGTCAGGCAGTAGATCATAGAAAAAAATATTCCCTCTAGTACATGTGACCTTACAGAGCAGGTAAAGGTGCTGGTGAGACAAGAAGGCCATTCAAGTGTTAAGTTATGAAACTATTTTACACAAATACATGCAAAGAAAACTGAATCTCACTGGTAAAGAAACTCTACTATATAAACTAACTCACATCAGAGCAGAGAAAACCCAACACAGCTTATTTACTCAGTAATTCTAAGGATTATTTTACAGTAATATGAGGTCTCCACATGTCGCAGCTGTCAGTTAGTCTGCTTGAACTGTAATGGTAGCTTAGCTTTTGTTTCTACATCTTTGGGCAGTGAGTAAAGGGCCCTGTTTCTCTGTTTACACTCTATAGTCCTGTGAAAAACTAAGTATACCACATTATTGAATCATTTATAGTCTGACTCTTTTCTTTTTCAGCCATTCGCTTGTGGATTTGCCAGTGTGCTTGGCCATACGTATTCAGTCTTTTCAAATAGCACTGTTCTAAACTTTAACATTTAACATGTTAATTGAGTCTTGAAAAGTCAGAGATCTAACGCTTTGTTTTTTTTTTTTTTAGTATTCAACTAAAGAAATGTGAATAATGTTGTATCTTTGCCACAAGCTGTAACAAAGTTCAGAAAGGTACGTGCACTTTCTAAAAGTCTTTTCTCGTTCATGTAGACATAACTCTGGTTCATCCCTTGAGTTAGATGCTTTTTTAGGCTTCAGTGATTCATAGATCAGTGATAAGTGTTTAACAAACAAACAAAAAACATTCCTGTAAAACTGTCAGGTGCAAGGACTTTACTGAAAGTGACTGAACAAATGACCAACGTCCAAAGCAAATTCTGAAAGACCTTCAGAAAGCTTTTTAGAATAATTACTCAAAACCTCTTCAAAAACTTACAAGAAAAAATGGCTCCCTGGAAGTCAAATACAAGTTTGTTAGAATTGTTGAAACACTGTTTTTGCCCTATATACTCCATTTACACTTATGTGTGTGCATAAATTACTGCAGCCATTTTACCCAGAAAATATGAAACTATTCAAAAAATAAAGGGTGGTTTGAGGTTTTTGGATAGTACTATTGCTTGCTACATAGCTTGAATTGCTTAATAATGCACTTAAACTGAAAACTATTAATTCTTTAAAAATAAATGGTATGAAGTCCAAAACACAATCATAATTACAACAGAAATATGAGTAAAAGCAGAAAGTAGAATAAAATAGAACCGCTAGTGCTGCTACAAGTTTGTTTAGAAAGAAGAAAAAAAAAAAAAAAAAAAAAAAAAAGGAAGTCAAATACAAAGACATGCATTATTAATAACTATTTTACAAAGCACTGTACATATACAGGATTTCCCCATAATAAGGTATGCTATTTGCACCATCTTTGTCAGACAGTGGTGAGAGTCAGAGACGCCGAGGCACAGAAGAAATCAAAAGAAAAAGCAGTGAGAGAAACTAAATGAGAGAGGATAAGGAAAGCCGCTCTTCTACCCAGGATTCTCCTGCATCGAAAATCCTGTTTGATGAAGCACCAGTGCCTCACTAATCCAGGACCTCTGGTAATGGAGGTCAGTGGAATCCAACTAGTAAAAAAATAGAAACAAAGGCAGCTGTTTTCCTTTCAATACTCCTATCTGACCTCTGTCTTAGCCGATATCCTGAAAAGAAAGCCCTTCATTAATTTACAGAATACTGCTAACTGAAAGCTAAGTGTACAATTTTGTTCAGGCAGCTTTAGCAGTGGGAAAACGATGTTTTGCTGATAAGGTCTAATACCAACTACTTCAAAGGAAAGTTTGAGGCTTACCTGAGGAGGTTGAAGTTGCTCAAGTGTTGATAGAGGGATATCACATAAAGCCAAGATGCATTCATTCCATTCTAATTTATATGTACACATTTTAACATACAGCAGGGAAGGGATGCGATCAGCACAAACATGTGCCCATGCACCACCTTTGACTTGAAATTCAGTCGATTTTGTTTAGCTGACAAACAAACACACAGTACAGAAAACATGCTTTCACCTTGCATTAGAATAAACATTGAAATTTAATCATACAAGATTTTAAAATGCACATTTTATGGTAATGGCAGTAAACGTTCTGTATGTTGATGGAGTACATGAGATATACCGTTGTAGAATCAGCAGTTTTGTGTTGTTTTTTTGTTGCGTGACTGAACTGCTCAGATTGAGCATTAGCTTGTAAGTCTTTATGTGACAAATTGTGGTCTAAATGTTATATAAAAGCGATTTTCAAATCTCCACGGTTATTCTGTGTTTCTGTAGGTTTCATTGGCATTTTTCATTTGGTAGACACGTTTGACATTTTAGATCAGATCTTTAATGATCTGTTGTCCTACTTCTCTCAGGCACCGTGATATTTTATTAAAAGAAAAATGAGGTTCATCACTGCAGAGCTATCTTGAAAACAACGCACTGACTCTAGTAAATCTTTGAAGAAGAAGAAGACGAGCAGCATGTTGCAAAGTGTTGTATTTACTTATGAAAAACAAATGACTAGATAATATTGTTGGACATACCAGTGTCCAAGAATTGGGTGCATAAAACATGGAGGCCTGGGTGTGAGTGAGTGATTGGATGCTGTTTTTCCTCTGTGGGGTCATAAAGTTAAACGCAATAACCAGCATCATAAAGACTGATCGCAGGAAATCAGACTTCCCTGAGGCTGACACACAAACACACAGAGTGCAGGGTGATCCATCACAGTGGTGCCACATTGTACTGCATGCAGCAGGTAATAGCTGACAATTTTACAGTCTGTTATTGTGGAAGAAAATCGAATATTGGGGGAGTAGGTTTGCTAAGAGATACTTCATAACAGCCCTTTGGCAGAATATCAGAAGTGACTTTGGTTTAGGGTCTTTAAAGGGGTAACCATTACCTGATAGTTAGTTAATCTGTAACTTGATCAAATGGCAGGAACCTTAATTCAAAGTATGAATGACACATTGGTGCAGACACAACACTAAAAAAAGTCACAACCCCTCATAAGCTGTATTATGTATTAAAGCACCTTAATTCAACTTGTTAAATTGACAGACAGGTACTCGCAGTGACTCTGCAGCTCTGAGAAACTTCCTGAGTATTATCAACCGAGACTGTGAAATTCTGAAAGCTGCTGTGCAATTTTTTAAAGGAAGTCTCCTTGAACAGCAGAGCTTGGCTCCTAGCACTCTTGCTATATTTAAACAGCTCCCTGGAAGTCCTGTTCTGACCACTGTGTGAAAACGGTGAGCCTGCGGCAGGAGTGAGCAATGACTGTGCTGGTGTGGCCATTCAGGGCAAAGTTAAGATCATTTGTGCTGAACACTCCCCCTCAGGTGCCCGAGGATGTTACCTATGGTAGTGCTCTGGAGTCCAGTTGCCTCCTTCTGTCTTTCAGACAGCAGATCAAAGTTAGTTTTAGCTCCTTAAGATGTGCTTCTTAACATCTCCTTATAAAAAAAGTAATTGGACAGTTGACTCAAAGGCTATTTCATGGACAGGCATTTCCTTCGTTGTTTCTTTATCAGTTACGCAGATAAAAGGCCTGGAGTTGATTTGAGGTGTGGTGCTTACATTTGGAAGATTTTGCTGTGAACAAACAACATGCAGTCAAACGAGCTCTCAGTGCAGGTGAAACAAGCAGAAAGAAACCCATCTGAGAAAGTGCTACAATATTAGGATTGGCAAAATCTGCAGTTTGGTACATCCTGAAGAGCACTCGTGAACTTACCAACGCAAAAAGACCATGAAAGACAACAGTTGTGGATGATCGCAGAAAAATATCACAGCAGAGGAAGTGTGAAGGCTTGGGCGTGCATGGCTGTCCGTGGCACTGGGACACTAGTGTTTAATGATGATGCAACTCTGGACAGAAGCAGCCGAATGAATTTTGAGGTGTTCAGAGACATGCAGTCAAATTGATTGGGTGGCATTTATACATAGATGGACAATGACCCCAAACACACGGCCAAAGCAACCCCGGAGTTTATTAATGAAGTTGAATATTCTTGAATGGCCAAGTCAGTCACCTGATCTTAACCCAAAAGCTGAAAGTCTGTTGTTTACAACCATCATTTATATTACTGAGATCTTGTGGTTGCAGTTGGCTGTTGTCACTGAGCACCGCTTGTTTGTACTGGAAACTGTAGCTGCCTCCATTATACTGGCATGCAAAAGACCCGTGGCCACTCACAGTAAACTAAAGGGATAGCAGGCAAGCTGTTGATGACTGTGCATACACCAGCCACACTAAACAACCAAAAAGTTGAAAAGTAAGTTAACAGGTGTCAATTCGTTCATTCTTGAGAAATCATTCCCCAGATAAGGTTTTTAAACAGGGGTACACACAGGAGTACATACCTTTTGAGTCCTATGCTCTTTAGACCTTACTGTACCGACAAGTCTTCTATCAAGCTCTTAGAATAAAGTCTTAGAGTCTTAGAATAAAGTTTCTAAAAGAAATGCAGAATTAAAAATTCATCCCTTACGCTGATGCTGTCTAATACTAAATAAATAATTAAAAGTTCTTAAGAGTAATTCACTTTGTATTGTTCTCGGCAGCTTAACTTTTCAATCACTTGTTCTGCACTTTTTATTTCCCACCAGCAGCTGCTATCTAAAGACACCTGCAAAATGGCAGTGCAACACAGACCAAGCATATTACAGCCCCTCTGTTGTCGATGTTTTCTGTCACTGTGACCTCATTATAACGGCTGGATGAATCCGACTCTTTGGGTTGGCTCTTTTTCTGTATTCATATAAACCGCTGCAGCTAAACAATCTAACAGGAGCCTCTGTGAGACGCTTTAGATTGGAAGTGTCCAGAGAATGGCAGATGCGTGGGTGGGGAGCTGCCTTGTCTCTGTCCTGCAAGAAGCAATTTTGTCAGTGTTTGAGACTGTTTATTTATTATATATTTATTATATGGTCTTAACTTTGGATATTGTCCCTCACACCAAGCAGAGAATCCAGAGAAAAGTTCCTCTGCGAGAATCTGCAGGTTTGTGTTTTCCAGGGGTGAGAAGAATTTCTCAGTGCGGGATAGAGACTTGACAAACGGAGAAAGAGTGATTGGCGTGAAAGCCTCTTAAAGGATTCTGAAAGAATGAGATGCAGATGACAACTGAGAGTTTGAAACTCTGCAGGCAACAGTGAGGCAAAAAAGAACCACACAAACTGGTATCGAATCTCATCTCTTTCACCTTCACGCTGACTTAAACTTCAGCAGCTAATGAAGATAGAAGCTGCTTCTTTAGCTTTACTAATCAATATGAAGACGTGTGCGTGTGTGTGTCTCTGTGCTCATCTGTGTGTGCACGAGTGTGGGTTTGTGTTCTTAAGCTTGAATATATCTGTGAGAAAATGTTTTCTTTTTCACCTCAAGGGCTTCTCTGCCTCGGTGGCTGCAACAACAACTCATTCTTCACACAGTGAAGACAGATTTCAACAAGTTTTGCTGCAACTTCACTTCGCTCTTATCATATCCTTACATGTCCCCTCAATGTCCATGTTTAACTGCTTAAAAATATATTAAAAAAATGACAACAAATGAAACTCTTAAGGGGCTGGATGAGGGTGATTTGAACTCATTAACTAACTCATAAACATTATTAGAACATCAACAACACATTTTTCCAACCGTATTACTGAGGCAAACAAACACCAAGCAAAAGTCTAAGTTGAAGAATGACTTTCTTCAACTTAAACAAAACAAATACAGATTAATCGCTTAACAGGTTAATTGAAACATTTTCGCCTGGAGCCATAAAACCACATCCTCCCCCTTCTTTCTCATTAATACATTTTTTCTCCCAAGTTTGCCTTTTTTCTGGTGATATAAAAAGGACTTTAAAGGTATTTGTGCTTTAACTATGGACCTGCTATTGTTTGTAAAATCCTTCACTGGTTCTCAATCCAGACTTGTTCAGATTCTGACCCAAAAACCCATATTGCTGTGATTTTTAACAGCATGTTTCTGACTAATTTGCAAAGTAAAGGAAAATGTTTAATATTTGCCTCTCTATCAGGAATCCTGAACAGAGTTTGAATGGCTTTGTGTCTTTTGAAAGGCTCTCTTCCTTTGGGCCAGCTGCACTGATAGAGCAGTATTGGTGCAGAAGGGTATTTTTCCATGATGTGATCTAGCAGAAAAACCTCAGAACAAAGGACCACTTAAGGAGGGGGTGAGACTTTACAAGGAAAAATAAAAAATTTACTGAGACTAAAATGCTGTGTCATTCGGGGGGATTGGAGAATCTTAAGCGCCTGTGAAGTCAGTCGACTGTGTTAGATGGTTAAATGGTCTCTTTTTGCTCCTTTTGGTGATAATGCACTGCAAGTCTCAAGCAGAGCAGACACCACCCACTCATATTACAACTTTATTCAGAGCACTTTTAAAGGACCCCCTTAATCTTTACATTCATCTGAGGGGAACAGATCTGATGGTTACTTTTTGTGCACAGATAGCTGAAATGGGTCATTTAAATTAATTTAGTTTGTCGAGATGAAATATTATTTTACTGTCACTATTCATAATCCTTATTATTATTGTTGCATCATTTATGATTTATCATTGTTATCATTTCATTGACACACTTATTGAAACTGGTGAGGTTATATTAAAGTCTGTATTTCAGGTGTTAGCATAAGCACATAATCTTTCATTGCAGGTGCAAATGTAATCATGTTATACACATATTGCATAATTAAAAGGTTGAAGCTCGGTTAAGTTAATTAATGGTTTGAAGCTACGGGCAGCGCGATGTCTGGACGATCAATGGAGCAAAGTTCAGCTATTGAAAGGTTGCCTACATGTTTATAGTATAATTTACTACATATTGCCTGTGTGCATTTAGCAGGCTGCTATGGATGTTTGCCTGGTCACAGATGATGTAGAGGGGGGGGGGGGGGGGGGGGGGGTCGTGCACTTGGATTAACGACACATAGCCTGTCTGGGTAAACTGACTGCAAGTGTTGTTTAAGTCTGGACAAGTAGAATAACAGGATGCATCTGGAGGAACTGAAAGAGGAACTGTTCTGTTTCAGTGATGCGAGGTACTGGTCATCATAAGTATAAATATTACACCCACCTATTGTAAGGGGAAGATGGAGCTTGATGTTTTGCAGAGCCTATCTTCACCACATATATGTGTTTTAATAAAATAATTTGTGTTGACCCACTATGGACTTTCAGTCGTATGTCTCTTCCTCAAAATTCGAATCGCGACAAGTTCTACAAGTTTCAATCAGTTCCATGAAAAACATGAAAAGCTCCATCAGACCCTCCTACCAAACCTTCCTCTGTATTCCCATCCAAAGCACCAAGTAAGCAGGGCCCTGACCACATGCAGCTCCGTTTGCTTACTTATATTTTCCTGTAATATTTTTAACTGCAGTCACTGAAATGATTTGATAGAGATTGCTCTGCTTGAACTGTAATGTTTTAATCCTTGTTTGTTACAGGATTCTTACCAGGAACAGACTCTTCACAGGCCGGGTCCTATGACTGTGAAAGCCACGGTGGCTGGAAGCAAGTGGCTGTTAAATGGGTCAGTCTAGCTTTTCTGTCATACTCCGCAAGCAGGCAGGACTCAAACACACTGAGAATGCAGTTCGGTGAATTTCTTTACAGTAAAAAACTATTTACAGTGTGTCTTCATGCCTGTTCAATCATCCAGGTGAGGAAATCCCAAAGAGTTGATTCAGTTCATCTGGACGTAACTCGGTGGACCAACACATCAAATTCACCAGGGAAGATGGGAAAAGTGTTGATGTTGATGTTAAGGTTTGACTCTCATCATCCACTGGAGCACAAACTGGGTGTCATCAGGACGCTACAACACAGAGCGAACACCATCCCCACTGACACAGCGGCCAGGGAGGCAGAAGAACAGCACGTCAAGAAGTCCCTGAGTAAATGTGGTTATCCCAGCTGGACTTTTGTCAAAGCGGGAAAGGCTTCTAAAGAAAGCTCCAGCCGATCCAGGAGAGAAGGACAACCGCTGCCCAAGCGAAAACCTGTAGTGATCCCTTATGTGTCAGGAGTAATAATAATAATAATAATGGATTGTTGCAGCAGCTACAGTTGTAGTACAGCTGCCCTGGGGCAGACTGACAGAAGCGAGGCTGCCATATCGCACCATCGGCCCCTCTGGCCAAGAGTATTGCAACGGCTGAGACGCATTTTCTCTAAACTGCGTCTCTGTAGCTTTTAAATCCCAAAACACGCTGCACCAAAACTTGGTCCACCCCAAGGATCGGGTCCCCCGACACAAACAGAGTAACATAGTGTACGCTGTTAAGTGCCAGGAGGATTGGCAGGATTTATACATCGGGGAAACTAAACAACCTTTGGCGAAACGGATGGTGCAACACAGAAAAGCTAACTCATCAGGTCTCAGGACTCTGCAGTCTATTTACACCTACAGGCCAGTGTCCTCAACTGACTGGTTTTTACAGTGTCTTTCAAAAAAGGGAAAACATCCACAGTCTCTATGTACAGCATCCAGGCCAATGTTCCTATAGATTCCACTCCATCTTTAACTGGATAGTAAAACAGACTTCTGTCTCCAACTCACACACTCAAATCCTCTTTAAAGAAAACTGAGCAGACTCGTGGGCAGAAGAGACAACGGTGAGAGGCGCACGCATGGACACAGGTGAGCAGACAGGAACGGAGGCGAGTATCTACCACTACTGGTTTAACACTCAAGCATCAACTGAAGGAATGTCCTCAGTATGTGAACACACACGCACGCACGCAGATCTTTGGCCTGTGTGTAGATTTACTGGAACGCGTCCAAAGTTGATGTGAGCTCACTTAATGAATGTGAATATGAATGACTAGCCAATTTAGCTTCCACTTGGCTGAAGCTAAAGCTTAGCTGAAAGCCTACCAGCCATTTGGCTGCTCTCCGGGTTTTAAAGGTAGAAAGGTAGAAGCCTGGCAGTGCTACTGTTAAAAGCTTATTTATTTTGTCATTTATATTTCAGATTTTTACTGTAGAAATAATTTGAATATGGGAGTATTAAACAACGAGTTAACTATAAACACAGAGCTACAAACAGAAAACTTTACTGCTCAAAGTTCTGCAGAGTCACATGAAGAAATGTTCACTATTATTCAAAAACTACAGTTCAGAAATAAACTTGGATCACAGCAAGAAATATATCTCATATCACCTTCAACATCAGATTACTATTTTTCATGTTGTTGTAATGTCAAAGCTGAGCAAATCAGGGAAAATATCAAAGCAGAGCTTGTTCTGTAGTGAAAGCAAATGTAGAAGATGAAAGTGCTCATGAAGATGAGGTTGTGCTGGATCCTTGAGTGCAAGGCAGAATTTGCACTCAAGGACCTGGGGTTTGTGTCCCACGTGAACTCATTTTTTGCTAGACTGAGTAGACTTGTTTTTTATACGGTGGCTCCAAGAAGTCAAATGCACTGCAAAGAAGGAAAGCAAATAGCAAAATGCTGCAAAAGCTCACAAAACGCAACTGAAGAGTTTTTGGGAAGATAATAATGTAAAGAGAGAGCTGTGACATGCTAACAGCAAACAGCTAATAATAAACAGAGCGTTCTCACTCCCGAGGCGTAACATGTCGACGTTTTGTCACGTCCCGCGGCGTTCCTGAGGAACGCGAAAGGAGACCTTCGGCGTTCTTATGGTACGCGGCGGGTTATGGCTGGAATCCAGTGCAATGACGCTCCCGCGGTAGTAGACGTTCCAGCCCTGTATTCCAGCCCTAAACCTAACCTTATCCCTAGCCCTGACCATAACCTTATTCCTGACCTTAACTAGGGGTGGCAAGGGGATAATATCACTCATCTGGAAGAAATTCCAACAATTTCAAAATATCACATTTGTTAAAAAAAAAAATCTCAAAAGCATTTCATCTTTTGGATTACACGGCAAAAACCGTAGCGTTGAATCAACACAGAGTCGATTTTAACATTTTTTTCAGGGTTTACGCAGCTCCACACTCTACAGCGGGGGTGCCCAATCCCGGTCCTCGAGAGCTACCGTCCTGCAGCTTTTAGATGCATCCTTGTTCCCACACACCCGAATCAAATGAATGGCTTGTTATCAGGCCTTTGCCAAACACGATGGCATGCTGAAGAGGTAATCAAACCATTTGATTCAGCTGTGTTGGAGTAGGGATGCATCTAAAAGCTGCAGGATAGTAGCTCTCGAGGACTGGGATTGGGCAGCCCTGCTCTACAGTGTCACGATTCGGTGTTGTCAGTGTTTTGTTTTAGGCGTGACTGTTATGCGTTTCCTGCTTTACTTTGAAAGTCTGTCTTATCTCAGTGCGTTCAGTTTACGCTTCCTTGTCTCGTCAGTTCTGATTTGCCCCAGCTGTGTTTCCCTCCTGTTGTCCATTCCCTGATTGCTCCCTCTATGTATTTAAGCCCTGTGTTTCAGTTTGTCATGTCGCGATTCCCCCCCCCCCCCCCGTTGTAAATAGTTTGGTGTTTTGATGTAAATAAATGTCTTATTTTGGCTTTGATGTAAATAGTTGTCGATAGTTTCGTTTTGGGATTTTTGTGGAGAACCGTAGTAGGTTTTTTAAATTTTTTTTCCCCCTATTTTAATTTTTTTCTGTGTTGCACGCTGGTTGCCTAGGCCGGGGTGTAACACAGAGTTGAATTAACATTTTCAAAATAGTTAATTATTTAACACTTTATCAGAGTTCCTTCTTTAACTCTTAAAACTGGGTTAAATTAACACTGAGCAAATTTTTATTAACACCATGTCTGAGTTAATTTTTAACTCTTAAAACCGGGTTAAATTAACACTGAGCAAATTATTATTAACACCATGTCTGAGTCAATTTTAACTCACCAAACTGGGTTAAATTAACACTACACAGATTGCAAAATAACACTACTTTAACTCTTTAATCTTTTATTAAGGTAGTTTGTAAAAGGGTTTTAACATGTTTTCAAATGATTTATGCCTGCATTCCTCTTTTGAGCTGAACTCGAAGTACTCTCATACTGAAGTTATTTTCCACTCGCTTTACTGACCCATCCGTTAACCAGCTGCACAGGAAACAGACAGCCACAAACTTCTCTGTTTCCATACACTATATTTTCTTTGAGGAAGTAAAACATGCTGACCTGCTGACACACCAGCAGCGCCCTGAATAACAGGAAATGTGATGTAACCTATTTCTCCCTTTAAATAAAGCGCACAACTGCACCTCGTGTGTGGGTCACTTCCGTGTCCTCACCCGTGCTGCACGTTAATATTGAATTCTCGTGTGACAGTGTCTTTATTCTCTTATTTTGTGTTGAATAATGTTAACCCTTACCCTTAACATTTAATTGGTCCTTCGAGTCGGATAACATACAGATATATATATTTATATCGTACAGTTTTCCACTGCCTGGTGACATCGGATCCTGACGTCGTGATACGCCTGCGCTGAAAAAGCTGTGCACAGTAAGGAAAAACCCAGGAGCGTGAATTCGGTCCCTGGTCAGCGTCTTACACAGGTCACGGCAGTGGGATTCGATGAAACCGGATAACAACGCTGCGCCACAATAAGGTGAATATAGTACACTGCACAAATCGCCCGTTAAAACGTTGTGAGGACCGTAAGAGAGTTAAAACTAAGTGACACTTGAGTGGGTAGTCACGTTCAGACAGTTTTGAGTCAAGACTAAGTGACGCTCAAGTGAATAGTTACGTTCAGGCAGTTTTTGTTAAAACTAAGTGACGTTCGAATGAGCAGTTACGTTTAGAGGGTTTTGAAGGAATCTTATTCCTGTCATGTGTTGACTGTAAGGGAATAAAAGAGTTTGATTATAAAGATAACAAACTAAGATAAATACGGTCCCACACCAAATAATACGCGCGACGAATGTTGTAGTGGAGTAAGTTTATTTTACGGTCCAGTACGAGACTGAACTACTCCACCTGTTGTTTTCCTGTTACATTCATGAACTGACTGAATTGAGGGACGGTTGTGCTTCATCTGCGAGAAAACATGTCCAGCTCGCAAGTCTGACAGGGCCCTGGTACAGCCACTTCCGGTCATCTCCACCCCCTTCCGTAGGATAGCTATGGACATTGTGGGTCCTCTGGTAAAAAGTAGTCGGGGTCATCAGTACATTTTGGTGGTGTGTGATTATGCGACTCATTTCCCAGAAGCTTTCCCCCTGCGTGCGCTCATGGCACCCAATGTTCTGCGTGCACTGGTACAGCTGTTCTCCCGGGTGGGGATACCAGATGAGATTTTGACCGACCAAGGGACTAACTTTACCTCTAGGTTGATGCAGCTCTTCCACAATCAGCTAGGCATCTCTGCCATCAGGACGTCACCTTACCATCCACAGACAGATGGGTTGGTGGAGAGGTTCAACCAAACTTTGAAGAGGATGTTGCAGAAGTTTGTGTCAGACACTGGGAAAGACTGGGACCAGTGGCTACCCTTCCTGCTGTTTGCGTACAGAGAAGTTCCCCAGGCTTCCACTGGTTTCTCACCATTCGAGCTACTCTATGGTTGGGATGTGCAGGGGCCGTTGGATCTCCTCTGGAAGGGTTGGGAGTCTCCTGCTTCTGCTTCAAATGAGAAAGGAGTGGTGCAATTTGTGCTGGAAATGAGAGATCGGTTGGGGAGATACCATGAAGAGGCTGAGGTCAACCTGCGAGACGCTCAACGAAGCCAGAAGACCTGGTATGACCAACAGGCCCGGCAACGTGAATTTCAACCTGGTCAAAAGGTGTTGTTACTTCTCCCCTCAGCCGACAGTAAACTGCTGGCGAAATGGCAAGGGCCATACACAATTCGTCGCAGAATGGGGCCAGTGACCTATGAGATTCATCATCCTGAAAAGAGAAAACAGAAGCAGACTTACCATGTGAATCTCCTGAAAGAATGGGAAGAGCGTCCCCACCAGGCCCCTGCGAAAGCTCTGATGGCAAGAGAAGGGCCAAGAGAAGGGAAGACAGAACCCGAGCAGGGAGCCGATCCAATGTCTCCGGTGCTGACTCATCTTACCCCACAGCAGGCGGCTGAGCTACTCCAAATCCTTCGGGAGACTCCATCTCTGTGTTCAGTTAACCCCGGCAGGACCACCCTTGTCGAACATGTGATACGCCTAAAGGAGGGACATCCCATCCGCCAACGGCCATACCGGATTCCACAACACTTAGTGGATAAACTGCGACAGGAGGTGGAGAAGATGCTGGAGCTTGGGGTGATAGAGCCATCCTGCTCAGAGTGGTGTAGCCCGGTGGTCATCATCTTCAAGAAGGATGGCTCCCTACGCATCTGCATTGATTTCCGGAAGCTAAATTCCATTTCAGAGTTTGATGCCTACCCCATGCCTCGAATCGAGGACTTGCTGGAGAAGATCGGAGCGGCCAGGTACATCACCACCTTGGATCTGTGTAAAGGTTACTGGCAAGTGCCACTGGAGGAGTCTTCTCGACCGTACACCGCCTTCAGGACCCCTGCCGGCCTGTTCCAGTTCACAGTGATGCCATTTGGCCTACATGGGGCACCGGCCACCTTTCAAAGGCTGATGGACAAATTACTACAGGGGTGTGACCCCTATAGTGCCGCCTACCTGGATGATGTAGTGATCTTCAGCAACACCTGGGAGGAGCATCTGCAGCACCTGTCCGAAGTCCTGGGAAGAAGTCCTCAACCCCTCTAAATGTGAGTGGGCACGGCAGGAGACCCGCTACCTTGGCTACCAAGTGGGCAGAGGTGAGGTGCGCCCGCAGTTGGATAAAGTGGAAGCTATCCAGAACTGCCCTCGGCCTCGCACCAAAAAGGAAGTCCGGTCTTTCCTGGGGCTGGTACCGAAGATTTGTGCCCCAGTTTGCAACTATTGCGGCCCCTCTTACTGCGTTGACCAGCAAAGACCAACGGAATCCTGTCATATGGACAGCGGAATGTGAACAAGCCTTCAAAATGCTGAAAACCTGCCTGTGTACGACCCCAGTTCTCAGGAGCCCAGACTTCCGGAAGAGATTTCTGGTCCAGGTGGATGCCTCCAAAAGCGGCCTGGGAGCAGTCCTGGCCCAAGGGGAGATGAGCATCCGGTCCTATACCTAAGCCGCAAGCTGCTGCCACGGGAGACCAACTACTCAACGGTGGAGAAGGAGGCCTTGGCTATTAAGTGGGCACTGGAGAAACTCAGGTATTATTTACTTGGAAGAGAGTTTGAGCTGGAAACTGATCATCGAGCGCTCACCTGGATCCATTCCATGAAGGACCATAACAGCCGACTGACACGCTGGTACCTTTCACTGCAGCCTTTCAGATTCATCATCCGTCACAGACCAGGCAAGCTCAATGTAGTGGCAGATTATCTCTCCAGGTTGCCGCACAACGCCAACCTCCGGGTGGAAGGGGATGATGTGACGGAGTTACACCATCCCGAGCCGCAGACAGCTGATCTGGGCGCATACACGCACCACCACCATTAGTTTCTACAATTACCGTGGCGGCGCGGCTTTTCGTCGACCCGGCAGATAAACAAAAAGGGTGAGAGGTATATTTTGAGCAGCGCAGAGGGTGGCCAACATATGTTCCCACTTACCTTCAATAAAGCCGGTCGTGGAGACTCGCTGTGATCGCCGATTATACGGGGGGTTATGCAAGCCGATGGTATGGTGTTCCGGGGTTTAAATCCGGGGTTCGCACACGCTTGAAGGGTCACGTGAACTGCATTATTCTTTTGGTTTTTTGTTTGGTGTTATTGTGAAACACTGTAGGCTGCCTGGAAGTGGCCATAAATGTCTGTATATACATATATGTATTGTAGGACTACAGCAGGAAATAAGCTGAGGGGGAAAGACGGTTTGATAAAAGAAATAATAAAGAGATGACTATTACGCCTAGTGGGAGGGGCTATGGGGTATAAGAGAAGGCGGTCAGGGCCCACCTGTTGTCTTTTTTCCAGTGAGCTGTTACAGAGAGGGTAACATGCAGACTGTGTTTTGTATATAGATGTTTGTTTGTGCTGACTTAAGTCAGTTCTATTTTCTTTGTAAATAACTTTTTGTGCACCTGGGAGGCCGGCAAAATAAATAAATTATCCACACTGAATGCTTTCCGACTACGCCTGCATTTGTTTGGGAGAAGTTTAGGAGAGGACCCCGCGACACTGTCCAAGACTGATTTGGGCCTCGACAGAATCCTGATTCTTCTGATTAGGAAATTAAACACTGGTTTCTGTCATTCTGATTCTGATTATGGAATGGCTCTCAGTGCAAGTCAATGTAACTTATGGAAATTTATAAAAATTCTTTGAGGTTAGGAGGTTGAGAGGGCTGTGGATCAGAGTAGGATGTCAGGCAGGTGAATTCTGATAATGAAATTACATCCTAGTAGTCAAATGACTTTCAAAGGAAATTAAGGCAATCCTGTGAAAATAGTTTCTTTCATTTGAAAAAGCCAATATTAATGACCTAATGGAACAGTTTATATCTTATACAGCTTAAATAGTTTGGAAATGCTCTTCTAAACCCTCAATCATAGAAAGGCTTTTAAGTTAGGCTCAAGAGAAGCGTAGAGTGTTTCTTTTTCTATCTTCTTTTTTCAATTGCTATGTGTATATACACCTCTTTGCATTTTGAATATTAGTCATTATTAATTTCTGGCTGTCTTTCACAGTGAGGCTTCATCCTGTCTTGCAGTTGGTCACGGTAGATGGCAGACCCTTCCTGGGCATGGTACTGCTGGAGGTTTCTCCTGTTAAAAGGGAGGTTTTCCTTGCAGCTGTCATCAAACCCTTTGCTCATACTCAGTTTTCTTTGTATTATTGTAAGGGTCTTTACCTTAAATTATTAGGCAGCTCAAAGGAAATGTTTGTGTCACTTGGCATTATATACACAAAACTGAATTGAGTTTACCTCTGACTTTGTGTAATCAATCACCTGTCATGGTCCTGGTTCATCTGACCCAGCATTTTGTGTCTGTTATTATTAATGCTATATATTCTGGTTGTGGTTTTCTAGTTCTTTGGTTTTGGGTTATGATTTTTCTCAGTTTAGTGTTAAGTCATCCCTATCTGTGTGTCCCTTCTGCATGTCATGTCTCTTAGTTCTGTCAGTGTATATTACCTGTTTTATTGTGAAGGTCTGTGTCTTATGTCAGTGCATTCAGTTCTCCTCGTCTCGTCATGTCAATTAGGTTCAGCCGTGTCTCCCTCATGCTCCTCGTGGCACTGTCTGTGTTGTCTCCCCGAGTCTTCTTGTGTTTCTGCCATACGTTTTAAGTTTTCAGGTTTTCAGTTTTATTAATTTTCTCAGTATGTTATCCTTAGTTTCTGTTTATGCCCTCTCCACCTCTGTTTGCACCTAACCTGAATAAAACTCCCTTGTATCTAAGCCGTGCCTGCATTTTGGGTCCTCTATAACAACTCCACACCTCTGTCGCCGCAGCTGTGGAAGTACGGACCAGCTGAACGTGGAGATGCCTGGCCCGTTGGAGCCACCTCCGAGAAGAAAGCAGAGCCGCGCTGCCAGCACGTCTCTCCACAGCAGGGTTTTGGGACTTCAGAGCAGCAAGATGTGGTGAGTGAAAGAGATACTTTTTCTGTTTTTTCAGAAATTCGGACTGTTTATTCTGGGGCTGTTTTTCGTATGCCTAATGGTAATAACGGTGGCTCCCTGATTTTTACCTATGATCACAGAGACTCCCTTTTCTGAAACCATACCTGAGACTGTCAGCTCTGGCTTTAAAGATTTAAGGGACTGCTGTCCACCTGCATCTGCTCACTCTGAACAGTGAGCTGATTTCACTAAAACCTTTTTTCGTTGAGCCTGGTCATTTGTCAATGTGTGATCCTACTCAGCTCCTACTTCAGCCTCCATCATCTCCCCAGTGTGCAGCCCTGCTGTCTGTATTTTCATCGGTTCAGTCTCCAGTGTTGCCGTCGGTTCAGTCTTCAGCTCACTCACCTGCTGCTCAGTTGTCTGCAGTTCAGTCGCCAGCTTGGGCTCGTGTTCCAGTGCCAGCCCAGTCTCCTGCTCTTAGCACTTTAGCGCAGCCTGCAGGTCAGTTACCTACTCTGTTGTCTGTGGTTCAGCTACATCCCCAGTGTGCAGTTCAATCATTAAAGCAGCTTATGGTTCAATCATTAGTTTAGGTATTAACTCAACAGTCAGTACAGTCATCAGTTCAGTCATCCACTCAACCATCAATTCAGCTAGCTATACAGCCAGGGGTCCCCACACCTACTGGCCCTGCATCTGCTCCTGCTGGTGACTCAGGTGAGCTAATCCAGCACTCCGTGGCTCCCAGGAGAGCCTGGCAAGCACTTCCTTCTGTCTGTTGGGGGCTCTGGAGAGCATGGCTAACACTTCCTTTTGTCTACTGGTACAAAAGGTCTTCTGGCTCCACTGAAGGGTCTGAGGGGCCCATTCAGCCATCTTCTGTTCCCGCTGGATGGTCCAAAGGGCCCGTTTAGCCATCTTCTGTACCTGCTAGAGGGTCTGAGGGGCCCATTTAGCCATCTGCCTCTGCTGAATGATCTGAGGGGCCTGTTCAACTGTCTCCTGTTCCCGCTGGATGGTCCAAAGGGCCCATTCAGCCATCTTCTGTACCTGTTAGAGGGTCCCAGGGGCCCGTTCAGCCATCTGCCTCTGCTGGAGGGTCCTATGTTCAGCTATCTTCTGCCTCTTCTGGGGGACCTGAGGAGATGCTCCATACATCTTCAGTCCCTGCTGAAGGATCTGAGGAACTGCTTCAGCACCTTGTGTCCGCTGATAACTCTGGTGAGTCCTTTCAGCCACCATCTGCAGGTCCCATGCTGTCGCCTGCAGCACCGCCACCGGCTCAAACGTGTGTGACGGCCACATCGCCTGTTGTTGTTACTCCATGTAAGATCCAAGATGGCGCCGCGTATGGATGCCCTGGTGCTTCGGTGCGTTACTTCTGTCTTGTTTTTGTGCATAACTTCTGTGTGTGGGCACTCCTCTGGATATTCTTACACCAGAGAAGAGCTTCTTAACCACAGGACTACAACACCTGTGGATTTACTTCCAATATTTGTCGCATCTGCGGCAGATTTACTGCAGACTCTGATCAGGAAAGTGAGACGCCGAAAGAGAGGTAAGCGAGCCGGCGCACTTGTGCGTCTGAGGAGACGTGGACTGCGAACTGCTCTTCCTGGGATCTTCCTTTCCAATGTACGCTCACTCAGGAATAAGTTAGACGAACTGGCCCTGATGAGAAGCATGAACAGAGACTTTGCCTCCTCCTGTGTCTTATGTTTTACGGAGACGTGGCTTTGTGAGGACATCCCGGACTGCGCGCTAAAGCTGGAGAGCTTTCATCTGCTGCGCACGGACCGGCAGGCCTCTCTCTCTGGTAAGACCAAAGGTGGAGGTGTCTGCTTCTACATTAATAGTGGCTGGTGCACAGACGTAACAGTGATTGCTCAGCACTGCTCTTCCTCTCTGGAATACCTTTTTATTCACTGCAAACCGTTTTATTCTCCACGGGAGTTTGCTTCATTCATCCTGGCCGCTGTTTACATCCCGCCAGATGTGGATGCGCAGGCATCTCAGTGCGCACTCGCGGAGCAGATACTGCACATGGAGCGGACATTCCCGGACTCTCTCATCATTGCTCTTGGGGACTTTAACAAAGCCAATCTGAGCCATGAGCTTCCCAAATACAAGCAGTATATTAAATGCCCGACCAGAGAGGAGAGGACATTAGACCACTGTTACAGCACGATCAGCGGGGCCTATCGTGCGGTGCCCCGCGCTTCACTCGGACTTTCTGACTACATTATGATCCACCTGATCCCCGCGTACAGACAGAGGCTGAAGCTCTCCAAACCTGTCGTGAGGACCAAAAAACTGTGGAGCAACGAGGCTGTGGAGGAGCTTCGCACGTGTTTGGAGTATACAGACTGGGACACAATGAAGGCTGCTTCTAACAGCTTGGACGAGTTTACGGACACTGTCACCTCCTATATCCACTTCTGTGAGGACAGCATTGTGCCATCACGCACCAGGGTGAGTTATAACAATGACAAACCCTGGTTTACTCCTAAACTCAAAAAGCTGTGGCTGGAAAAGAGAAAGGCGTTCAGAAGCGGAGACAGGGACTGCTACAGAGAGGCCAAGTACAGGTTCACTAAAGAAGTGGACTAAACACCAGCACTCTGAGAAGATGCAGCAGCAGATCTCAGAGAATGACTCGGCCTCTGTGTGGAAAGGTTTTAGGAATATCACCAACTACAAGCCTAAAACCCCCCACTCCACTGATGACTTGCTCTTGGCCAACACCCTCAACGACTTTTACTGCCGTTTTGACGAGCCATCAGGCAGCCTTCACACCTCCAACGGCCCCAACAATAGAGACACTTTGGACACTAATTCCCCCACCTCTCCCCCCTCCACAGAGCCATCACCACCTTCAAACACTTCACCTACAACACCCCCCTCCTCACCCCACACAAAAGAGGATTTCACACCACCTCCTCCCACCACAACTCTTCATATTCATGAAGCAGATGTGAGGAAGCAGTTTATGAGTCTGAATGCTCGAAAAGCTCCCGGCCCAGACGGTGTGTCTCCTGCCACCCTCAGACACTGTGCAAACGAGCTGGCCCCAGTGTTTTCTGGCATTTTCAACTCCTCACTGCAGGCATGTCATGTGCCTGCCTGCTTCAAGTCCTCTACCATGATCCCTGTCCCCAAGAAACCTAGTATCACTGGACTAAATGACTACAGACCCGTGGCTCTGACATCTGTGGTCATGAAGTCATTTGAGCGCCTGGTTCTCTCCTATCTCAAGACCCTCACGGCCCCCCTCCTGGATCCCCTGCAGTTTGCATACAGAGCCAACAGGTCTGTAGATGACGCAATCAACATGGCCCTACACTTTATCCTGCAGCATCTGGACTCCCCAGGAACCTACGCCAGGATCCTGTTTGTGGACTTCAGCTCTGCCTTCAACACCATCCTTCCAGACCATCTCCGAGGCAAGCTTTCCCAGATGAATGTGCCTGATCCCATCTGCCGGTGGATCACTGACTTCCTGACGGACAGGAAGCAGCATGTGAGGCTGGGAAAGAATGTCTCGGACTCCCGGACCATCAGCACCGGCTCCCCTCAGGGCTGTGTTCTTTCTCCTCTGCTCTTCTCCCTGTACACCAACTGCTGCACCTCCACCCACCAGTCTGTCAAGCTAATCAAGTTTGCAGATGACACCACCATTATTGGACTCATCTCGGACGGGGATGAGTCTGCCTACAGGAGGGAGGTTGAACGTCTGGTGTCCTGGTGCAGCCACAACAACCTGGTGCTGAATGCCCAGAAGACAGTGGAGATTATTGTGGACTTCAGGAAGCACACAGCTCCACTCCCCCCCATCATCCTGTCTGACACCCCCATCACCTCTGTGGACTCATTCCACTTCCTGGGTACCACCATCATCCAGGACCTGAAGTGGGAGCCCACCATCACCTCCGCCATTAAGAAAGCCCAGCAGAGGATGTACTTCCTGAGGCAGCTGAAGAAATTCAACCTGCCAACACGGACGATGATGCAATTCTACACTGCAATCATCGAGTCCATCCTCACCTCCTCCATCACCGTGTGGTACGCTGGAGCCACTATCAGAGACAAACAGACACTGCAGCGTGTTGTGCGCTCTGCTGAGAAGGTGATTGGCTGCAGACTCCCATCTCTGCAGGACCTGTACACCTCCAGGACACTGGGGCGTGCAGCTCGGATCACAGCTGACCCTTCTCACCCTGGACACAGTCTGTTTGACCTGCTCCCCTCAGGCAGGAGGCTCCGGTCCATTCGCACCAGAACCTCTCGCCATAAGAACAGTTTCTTCCCCTCTGCTGTTGGACACATGAACAATAACCGTATGACTGTTCCCACCACTAACACATGACCCTACGCTGTGTTCACTGCATCACCCCATGTTTGGCACTGATCACCACCTGCACTCATGTATATATCATGTATATATCTATCTACTTAGCACTTTTAATTCTTATTCTTATTTTTATATTTTTTTATAACAGTATGTTTGCACTGAAGCACCGCAGCAATTTCCTAATGTTGTAAACCTGCTCAACATTTGGCAATAAACCCCTTTCTGATTCTGATTCTGATTCCATTGTCTGGTCCTGCCTCATCTGAGCCACGTTCAGCACACTGTTACTGGCAGCTTTCCAGGCCATTGGCTGGACATCCCTGCTCCAAAGACAAATTCTCAATCCACTTGTCATCAGATTCCTTCAACACTATATGTGGTTACAAGTCTAGACTCTGTATTTTTCCATTTTTAGCTTTTTACTGTGAAATTTTCTTCTCATGTGCCTCACTTGCTGTACCAGCCTGCTTTTCCTTTATCATGGACACAAACCTGTTTCCCCTAGCATGCTGTTAAATAAATCTTTGAAACTTTGATGTTATCGCAGTATCTGCTTTCAGTCAATAGAATCACAATACTTTATTAATTCCTAGGAAAATTATGTACCTCAAAACAGCCCTGTAGTTCTGCTAAGACCTCTTCTGACCACCTCCTGATGCTTCTCAGGATGGTCCTCTCCTCACAATTGGCACAAAGCAGGGGATGAGGTCAATCAGATTGTGATCTGAGTGACCCAGTAGAGCAGGGCGATATGACCAAAAATATTTATAACGATATAACTGATGATATAATGACAATAGACAAAATACTTTATAACTCAACAACTTTATTAGAAAAAACATATATTGATGTTTTATATTTTAAAAATGTATGAAAACATGTATTTTCACTTAAACAAGCAACTGATGCCAAAAGGCATTTCCAGTGGAAATTGGCCGACATATCCTCAGCATTACCATGTATAATATCCACAATACTTAAAAAGAGGTTATACACACACAATATGGTAATATTATGTTGAAGCACAGTACGAATCACTCCGCGAGGCTACGTAATGCTTCGACAGTCCACCAAGCGGTGCGGGTTCGTAGCTTAGCAAAGTCGTACTGAACATTTGACAGATTTTTGAGCGCCGTGTACATAAATTCATTTCGAGGTCAGTAAACACAACCAGAATTCATACATAAGGCACACGGGATTATAAGGGGCTCTGTCAATTTTCAAAAAAATCAAAGGATTCATTCTAAGTGCGTCGTATTTTCCAAAAAACATGGTAATAACGACGGCCCGCTAGCATGACCACCAAAAATAGTGCTTTTTCGGTGTATCTGACGGACAAAAGCTAAACCAGTTCCACACCACTGAAGTTGCAGCATTTTTACAAACCAGTTCTGGTTCATCCGTTTCATTCAACGATCCGCTTTCTCATTCTCTGTCGCCGCCATGCTTTTTCCGTCATGTGCATATGAAAACAAAGGCACTGCGCATCCGTGTTTCACCCATATTCTATTTTATATTTCATTTTCTTATCGTTGCCCAACATTATACCGGTATTACCATGAATGGTATGATATGGCCCAGCCCTACCACCAGTGTGGAGAGAGAAGAGAAGCTGTATGCATCCTTGGCCTTAGCGTAGAGCAGATCTAAGATTCTCTCCCCCCTGGGACAGGCCGCATATTGTGTAAATGTTGGCAGTGTGTTGTCCAAGGTGACATGGTAAGGTATGTACAGACAGCAAGCCGAGGGGACATTAGAAAACCCACCCCAGCCTGCCGTTTCTTACAGAGGCAACTCTGGACTGAGACAGAGTCCAGGCCCTCTTCAGGAGACTGTTTCCAGAGCCCAAGCCCTGCGTTGAGGTGAGCCCAACTATATTTAGCCGATACCTCTCAACCTAACGCACTAAATGAGGCTCCTTCCCTGCCAGAGAGGTGACATTCCATGTCCCAATTGACAGTCTTGGGATCAGTCTGCCAGGGCTTCCGCTCTTGGCTGCCGCTTGGTACACGGTACACATGCACACGACTCCTATGACGCCTCCTGCGGGTGGTGGGCCTGCGAGAGGAGGGGCACATATCCTCTTTTCAGGCTATGCTCGGCCGGGCCCCATGGACTAACAGCCGGCCACCAGACGCTCACCTTTGGGCACCTTCCCGAGCCTGGCTCCAGGCCGGGACCCCAATAACCCTCTCCTGGGAAGGGGAAACTGTTCCCTCAGTGATATTCTAATAAGTTTCTTCTGAATTGCTCTTTGTCTGGTCCCTCACCCAGAACAAATTTGCTATGGGAGACCCTACTAGACATATTATGTATAACTAATACAACTAACTTAATTAACAAGATTTGCACAACTACCATTAGGATTTTTTTTTTTAAATTTGAAAGTATACCTTGTAAAAAAAAAGAAAATCTAACTTTGACTCTGTAGTATTGAATAAAGTGTTGTATGAATGTCCACATAAACAAAAGCTTATTATCTAAGTTGCTGTTATTAGTAATAGTGGTAGTAGTAATATATATAAATTAGGAACAGATAATTGAATAATTGAATAGGGCATTTTTTTTTCTCCTTACTCACACAACCGATAAAGATTATTAATCATAAATATGAATCTGAATGACCCCTGTCAGCATTAAGTAGTCCAACAGCTAAATATAAGAGTAAAAATCTACAAAAAAAATGACATAAATCTTAATGTTACACAAACTGGACTTTGCTATCCCCCATTAACCCAGTGCAAGAATGAATACAAACGTTTTTAAAGTGAAATAAACTTTATTGAACTTCCTTTTAATGTGCATTTGTTTAATTGGATGTATTTGTTGAAGTGGAACAGGAGCAAGACCACTGCAGAGAATAAAGTGATCGCAGCAGCAGACGTAAGTGTATCCAACAGGTCAATGGATCCATTCTTTGCCCACACGAACACCTAAAGCGTTTATGAGGATAAGATGTACGTGTTAGTTGATGCATTCTTTTATTGTGGTAAGTATCTCTGTATAACAAATACAAACTGCTCTTGCCTGCAAAGTTCTCCTATAGGATTCTCATCTTGTAGGCTCAGACCAATGCGTGCTTCATTGTCAGCATTTTGAAAATGTATTTCCACTGCATGAAGCACAATGAATTTTTAAATAAAAACGTTGGAATATCATTTGGGACCACTGACTCTGAGGAAATCAAACATATGTAGAACCAACACTTGTACATACCTGACATTGTTCGTCCTTATTGTTCTGCTTGTGACAGAGACCAGTTCCAAAGATAAGCTGCATGCAGAGGAAATAATTATTACTATCTTGGAAGAAGTAGTGAATTTTATTCTATAAGTGGAAGCTCTAAAGATTTCAGTCAAAAAATTGGAAGAATTGTTGATTTGTATGTCTAAACTGGAAGCCCTACTGATTGGGATTAAAAAAATGAAACAAAAAACATAAGAATTAGTAATTATAATAAATAGAATGCTGACTGGACTCACCACTTAACAAATTATACTTCTCCAGACTTGTGTCCGCTCCTACCGGTTCTAAAGGGTTAATACTCACAAGCAATAACTCTTCAAGGCAGAAACGTTTTAAAGAGCAACAACATATCCTGCAGGCTAACAAGCGACCAGCTTCCTGTTTCCTCTACCCACAGGAACACAGAAAAACCCCAGCAAAATAAAAGCAGGTGAGAAGTCCCATTATGACCAGCAGAGGGTGCTGAAGAGAAAGACCCTATGCATGCCATAACAGAGATTGACTTCTTGGAATTGAGATGAAGCTCTTGAAACCTGGGATTGTCCTTGGAATTGAGATAACCTTTATGGTATTAGAGATTGACTTCGTGGAATTGAGATGAAGCTCTTGAAACCTGGGATTGTGTTCTTGGAATTGAGATAACCTTTATGGTATTAGAGATTGACTTCGTGGAATTGAGATGAAGCTCTTGAAACCTGGGATTGTGTTCTTGGAATTGAGATAACCTTTATGGTATTAGAGATTGACTTCTTGGAATTGAGATGAAGCTCTTGAAACCTGGGATTGTCCTTGGAATTGAGATAACCTTTATGGTATTAGAGATTGACTTCGTGGAATTGAGATGAAGCTCTTGAAACCTGGGATTGTGTTCTTGGAATTGAGATAACCTTTATGGTATTAGAGATTGACTTCTTGGAATTGAGATGAAGCTCTTGAAACCTGGGACTGTGTTCTTGGAATTGAGATAACCTTTATGGTATTAGAGATTGACTTCTTGGTGTAGCCAGGTGGAAGTTCGATATTATGGGACATGCCACTGGATGGCGCTGTTTCCTTTGGGGTACCCCTGAGAGCGCAAGGGATCATGGGGATCTACAGAGACATTCACGGGAATGCTAGCTTGCATTGGTGTTATGTGGGTGTGCAATGCCTTTTTTCGCTGTGTGATCTGTTTTGAATGCAAAGTGTGCAACGGTTAAGGCACCAGGAGTGGCTGCAACCAACTTCGCCATTCATCTCAGAGGGATCTATATTCCGTTTTCTGCTGAATTAATGCACTGTATGTATTTGAGTTCACACTTGTATTATACTATCTCTGTGGGTAAGAGGGAAATGTACCTTGTTAACTGTTTAATCTTGGCTCTGTATCTTAGCAGGAGAAGCCACTACAGTTATTTTTGCACTGCTAAGTTTGTTTTATTTATGTATGGGTTTATATCAGACACAAAATGACACTAGATGTCCTTGAGATCCAGATGCTGATAAAGTTGGGGAAATAACCTGCAGTAGCAGTGGGTTACCAGTGCACAAAGCTGTCTGTAACAAGTCTGTAACAATTTTATTTCTTTATTTTTACAACCTTTTTATTTTATTCTGAGCGCTTACTTTATCATTCAGATTAAAAGAACCCCAAAGATAATCTGTGTTCTGGGCTGGTTAATTTAGCCAGGCTACATTGGAATTGAGATGAAGCTCTTGAAACCTGGGATTGCGTTCTTGGAATTGAGATAACCTTTATGGTATTAGAGATTGACTTCTTGGAATTGAGATGAAGCTCTTGAAACCTGGGATTGCGTTCTTGGAATTGAGATAACCTTTATGGTATTAGAGATTGACTTCTTGGAATTGAGATGAAGCTCTTGAAACCTGGGATTGCGTTCTTGGAATTGAGATAACCTTTATGGTATTAGAGATTGACTTCTTGGAATTGAGATGAAGCTCTTGAAACCTGGGATTGCGTTCTTGGAATTGAGATAACCTTTATGGTATTCGAGATTTACTTCTTAGAACTCAGATACAGTTTTTGGTATCTGGGATTGTATTCCTGGAACTGAGAATGGTTTTGGAATTAGAGATTGCTTTCTTGGAACTGAGATTAATGTCTTTGTCAAGGGCCGGCAACCTTTCTGATGATGAGTGACGTCTAAAATTTCCTTGGAAGTCAATGTGCCATACTGCATATATTGCATTAGCAATACATTTAATAACGCTCTATAGGTTGAGTTACACACTATGTAGAACAACTTTATAGAATTATATTTGTTTGCAGATGTTGGCAGCTATCAGCGAATCGTTATCCACTGTTTTGAAACAAAAAGAAGACACTTTATCCATAACAAGAACCAGTTGAACTCTCAAGATGGCTGCTAGGGTGCAGACACACAGCTTGGCAGGTCCTGCCAAAAAACCCACCTAAAAAACCATCTAAAAACCCCTGGATCTTGACATCAACTTGTCTTTTTGTTTTTATACATTTTTATCTTCTGTGGAGTTTGACACGTCCAAGAAAGCTGGATAATTATACCACTTTCCCAGCCAAATGGAGTCAACATCTTTTGTTCACAAGATTCTTGGATTTTGGTCATGCTAGACCACCCCCAGGTAAACATGAACAATCAAATATACCACAACTGTTGCTGGAGATTCTGAAACTTGTTCTGATGCTACTTTTGGCTGGTGATTTAGAACTAAATCCTGGACCTAATTCAAACATCAGTGATTTGGACTGGCTACAACTAATTAGCCTAGTTAGCCTAGGCCTGCCTGGGCCTCCATCTCAGCTGCCTGGGCCTCCACCTCAGCTTTGTATGCATAAAATGTGACTCCCCATGCCACCACAGGTCACTCGCCGTATTACCTCATGCTTGGAGTGCACCCCCACCTTCCTGTAGATGCTTTACTGGGGCAGGAGCAGGTGCTTGATAAGAGACATGACTGGCTGGTTGTGCATCAGCAGCGCTTAAATGAAGCACATAACAGAGCAAGGCAGTACACGGAGCAGAAAGCAGCAGAAAGGCTTGAGCTGGACAAAACCCGGGTCTATTGCCCCCCTGTTGAAGTAGGTCAGTTAGTTTATCTGCGACACTGGCCCCAAGGCAGGAACACAATTCAAGACGCCTGGAGCCCTGTGGTTTATAGGGTTGTCGAAGTCCAGGGCAGCACACATGCAGTGGAGCCTGTGGAGGGTGGGCCAGTAAAACGGGTTCACAGAGCTAACCTTAACCTTGTATTGGCCCAATTCCTGCACCCAGGAAAAAGAAAAATAATGAATCCCCTGTGGTAGTGGGTCCTATGACAGAAGAGAAAACAGGCTGTTCAGATTCAGATCCTGAGTATGTGTTGTTCGGAGAAACCTCATACCCAATTGCAGAGCAGGGGTCTGGTGAAGACGGAAGCAGTTCAAAGCAGTGGCGTTTCAGAGTCTGTAAACACTGATGATGCTCGTGTTACTGCACCGTCTGCCTCTGAGCAGGTGTCCACACCAGAGACAGTTGCTACTGAAACCAACAGGGATATTGGGGTCATTACACCAACACCAGTGCCCCGTCGGAGTAAAAGAGCTAATGCTGGAGTGCATTCAAACCCTTACCATGTCCCTGTATCAGCATGTCATGCCATCACCTTGAGCCCTGAGGTGCTGTCTCAGTTATTGACTAATATGGGTACTGCCCTCTTTAAAGAAGCAGTGCATGAGTTGAGATATACCAATTGAGTCACCGGGGACGTTGACTCTTAAGCAGGGGAGAATGTAGCCAGGTGGAAGTTCGATATTATGGGACATGCCACTGGATGGCGCTGTTTCTTTTGGGGTACCCCTGAGAGCGCAAGGGATCATGGGGATCTACAGAGACATTCACGGGAGTGCTAGCTTGCATTGGTGTTATGTGGGTGTGCAATGCCTTTTTTCGCTGCGTGATCTGTTTTGAATGCAAAGTGTACAACGTTTAAGGCACCAGGAGTGGCTGCAACCAACTTCGCCATTCATCTCAGAGGGATCTATATTCCGTTTTCTGCTGAATTAATGCACTGTATGTATTTGAGTTCACACTTGTATTATACTATCTCTGTGGGTAAGAGGGAAATGTACCTTGTTAACTGTTTAATCTTGGCTCTGTATCTTAGCAGGAGAAGCCACTACAGTTATTTTTGCACTGCTAAGTTTGTTTTATTTATGTATGGGTTTATATCAGACACAAAATGACACTAGATGTCCTTGAGATCCAGATGCTGATAAAGTTGGGGAAATAACCTGCAGTAGCAGTGGGTTACCAGTGCACAAAGCTGTCTGTAACAAGTCTGTAACAATTTTATTTCTTTATTTTTACAACCTTTTTATTTTATTCTGAGCGCTTACTTTATCATTCAGATTAAAAGAACCCCAAAGATAATCTGTGTTCTGGGCTGGTTAATTTAGCCAGGCTACATTGGAATTGAGATGAAGCTCTTGAAACCTGGGATTGCGTTCTTGGAATTGAGATAACCTTTATGGTATTAGAGATCGACTTCTTGGAATTGAGATGAAGCTCTTGAAACCTGGGATTGCGTTCTTGGAATTGAGATAACATATATGGTATTAGAGATTGACTTCCTGGAATTGAGATGAAGCTCTTGAAACCTGGGATTGCGTTCTTGGAATTGAGATAACCTTTATGGTATTAGAGATTGACTTCTTGGAATTGAGATGAAGCTCTTGAAACCTGGGATTGCGTTCTTGGAATTGAGATAACCTTTATGGTATTAGAGATTGACTTCTTGGAATTGAGATGAAGCTCTTGAAACCTGGGATTGCGTTCTTGGAATTGAGATAACCTTTATGGTATTAGAGATTGACTTCTTGGAATTGAGATGAAGCTCTTGAAACCTGGGATTGCGTTCTTGGAATTGAGATAACCTTTATGGTATTAGAGATTGACTTCTTGGAATTGAGATGAAGCTCTTGAAACCTGGGATTGCGTTCTTGGAATTGAGATAACCTTTATGGTATTCGAGATCTACTTCTTAGAACTCAGATACAGTTTTTGGTATCTGGGATTGTATTCCTGGAACTGAGAATGGTTTTGGAATTAGAGATTGCTTTCTTGGAACTGAGATTAATGTCTTTGTCAAGGGCCGGCAACCTTTCTGATGATGAGTGACGTCTAAAATTTCCTTGGAAGTCAATGTGCCATACTGCATATATTGCATTAGCAATACATTTAATAACGCTCTATAGGTTGAGTTACACACTATGTAGAACAACTTTATAGAATTATATTTGTTTGCAGATGTTGGCAGCTATCAGCGAATCGTTATCCACTGTTTTGAAACAAAAAGAAGACACTTTATCCATAACAAGAACCAGTTGAACTCTCAAGATGGCTGCTAGGGTGCAGACACACAGCTTGGCAGGTCCTGCCAAAAAACCCACCTAAAAAACCATCTAAAAACCCCTGGATCTTGACATCAACTTGTCTTTTTGTTTTTATACATTTTTATCTTCTGTGGAGTTTGACACGTCCAAGAAAGCTGGATAATTATACCACTTTCCCAGCCAAATGGAGTCAACATCTTTTGTTCACAAGATTCTTGGATTTTGGTCATGCTAGACCACCCCCAGGTAAACATGAACAATCAAATATACCACAACTGTTGCTGGAGATTCTGAAACTTGTTCTGATGCTACTTTTGGCTGGTGATTTAGAACTAAATCCTGGACCTAATTCAAACATCAGTGATTTGGACTGGCTACAACTAATTAGCCTAGTTAGCCTAGGCCTGCCTGGGCCTCCATCTCAGCTGCCTGGGCCTCCACCTCAGCTTTGTATGCATAAAATGTGACTCCCCATGCCACCACAGGTCACTCGCCGTATTACCTCATGCTTGGAGTGCACCCCCACCTTCCTGTAGATGCTTTACTGGGGCAGGAGCAGGTGCTTGATAAGAGACATGACTGGCTGGTTGTGCATCAGCAGCGCTTAAATGAAGCACATAACAGAGCAAGGCAGTACACGGAGCAGAAAGCAGCAGAAAGGCTTGAGCTGGACAAAACCCGGGTCTATTGCCCCCCTGTTGAAGTAGGTCAGTTAGTTTATCTGCGACACTGGCCCCAAGGCAGGAACACAATTCAAGACGCCTGGAGCCCTGTGGTTTATAGGGTTGTCGAAGTCCAGGGCAGCACACATGCAGTGGAGCCTGTGGAGGGTGGGCCAGTAAAACGGGTTCACAGAGCTAACCTTAACCTTGTATTGGCCCAATTCCTGCACCCAGGAAAAAGAAAAATAATGAATCCCCTGTGGTAGTGGGTCCTATGACAGAAGAGAAAACAAGCTGTTCAGATTCAGATCCTGAGTATGTGTTGTTCGGAGAAACCTCATACCCAATTGCAGAGCAGGGGTCTGGTGAAGACGGAAACAGTTCAAAGCAGTGGCGTTTCAGAGTCTGTAAACACTGATGATGCTCGTGTTACTGCACCGCCTGCCTCTGATCAGGTGTCCACACCAGAGACAGTTGCTACTGAAACCAACAGGGATATTGGGGTCATTACACCAACACCAGTGCCCCGTCGGAGTAAAAGAGCTAATGCTGGAGTGCATTCAAACCCTTACCATGTCCCTGTATCAGCATGTCATGCCATCACCTTGAGCCCTGAGGTGCTGTCTCAGTTATTGACTAATATGGGTACTGCCCTCTTTAAAGAAGCAGTGCATGAGTTGAGATATACCAATTGAGTCACCGGGGACGTTGACTCTTAAGCAGGGGAGAATGTAGCCAGGTGGAAGTTCGATATTATGGGACATGCCACTGGATGGCGCTGTTTCTTTTGGGGTACCCCTGAGAGCGCAAGGGATCATGGGGATCTACAGAGACATTCACGGGAGTGCTAGCTTGCATTGGTGTTATGTGGGTGTGCAATGCCTTTTTTCGCTGCGTGATCTGTTTTGAATGCAAAGTGTGCAACGTTTAAGGCACCAGGAGTGGCTGCAACCAACTTCGCCATTCATCTCAGAGGGATCTATATTCCGTTTTCTGCTGAATTAATGCACTGTATGTATTTGAGTTCACACTTGTATTATACTATCTCTGTGGGTAAGAGGGAAATGTACCTTGTTAACTGTTTAATCTTGGCTCTGTATCTTAGCAGGAGAAGCCACTACAGTTATTTTTGCACTGCTAAGTTTGTTTTATTTATGTATGGGTTTATATCAGACACAAAATGACACTAGATGTCCTTGAGATCCAGATGCTGATAAAGTTGGGGAAATAACCTGCAGTAGCAGTGGGTTACCAGTGCACAAAGCTGTCTGTAACAAGTCTGTAACAATTTTATTTCTTTATTTTTACAACCTTTTTATTTTATTCTGAGCGCTTACTTTATCATTCAGATTAAAAGAACCCCAAAGATAATCTGTGTTCTGGGCTGGTTAATTTAGCCAGGCTACATTGGAATTGAGATGAAGCTCTTGAAACCTGGGATTGCGTTCTTGGAATTGAGATAACCTTTATGGTATTAGAGATCGACTTCTTGGAATTGAGATGAAGCTCTTGAAACCTGGGATTGCGTTCTTGGAATTGAGATAACATATATGGTATTAGAGATTGACTTCTTGGAATTGAGATGAAGCTCTTGAAACCTGGGATTGCGTTCTTGGAATTGAGATAACCTTTATGGTATTAGAGATTGACTTCTTGGAATTGAGATGAAGCTCTTGAAACCTGGGATTGCGTTCTTGGAATTGAGATAACCTTTATGGTATTCGAGATTTACTTCTTAGAACTCAGATACAGTTTTTGGTATCTGGGATTGTATTCCTGGAACTGAGAATGGTTTTGGAATTAGAGATTGCTTTCTTGGAACTGAGATTAATGTCTTTGTCAAGGGCCGGCAACCTTTCTGATGATGAGTGACGTCTAAAATTTCCTTGGAAGTCAATGTGCCATACTGCATATATTGCATTAGCAATACATTTAATAACGCTCTATAGGTTGAGTTACACACTATGTAGAACAACTTTATAGAATTATATTTGTTTGCAGATGTTGGCAGCTATCAGCGAATCGTTATCCACTGTTTTGAAACAAAAAGAAGACACTTTATCCATAACAAGAACCAGTTGAACTCTCAAGATGGCTGCTAGGGTGCAGACACACAGCTTGGCAGGTCCTGCCAAAAAACCCACCTAAAAAACCATCTAAAAACCCCTGGATCTTGACATCAACTTGTCTTTTTGTTTTTATACATTTTTATCTTCTGTGGAGTTTGACACGTCCAAGAAAGCTGGATAATTATACCACTTTCCCAGCCAAATGGAGTCAACATCTTTTGTTCACAAGATTCTTGGATTTTGGTCATGCTAGACCACCCCCAGGTAAACATGAACAATCAAATATACCACAACTGTTGCTGGAGATTCTGAAACTTGTTCTGATGCTACTTTTGGCTGGTGATTTAGAACTAAATCCTGGACCTAATTCAAACATCAGTGATTTGGACTGGCTACAACTAATTAGCCTAGTTAGCCTAGGCCTGCCTGGGCCTCCATCTCAGCTGCCTGGGCCTCCACCTCAGCTTTGTATGCATAAAATGTGACTCCCCATGCCACCACAGGTCACTCGCCGTATTACCTCATGCTTGGAGTGCACCCCCACCTTCCTGTAGATGCTTTACTGGGGCAGGAGCAGGTGCTTGATAAGAGACATGACTGGCTGGTTGTGCATCAGCAGCGCTTAAATGAAGCACATAACAGAGCAAGGCAGTACACGGAGCAGAAAGCAGCAGAAAGGCTTGAGCTGGACAAAACCCGGGTCTATTGCCCCCCTGTTGAAGTAGGTCAGTTAGTTTATCTGCGACACTGGCCCCAAGGCAGGAACACAATTCAAGACGCCTGGAGCCCTGTGGTTTATAGGGTTGTCGAAGTCCAGGGCAGCACACATGCAGTGGAGCCTGTGGAGGGTGGGCCAGTAAAACGGGTTCACAGAGCTAACCTTAACCTTGTATTGGCCCAATTCCTGCACCCAGGAAAAAGAAAAATAATGAATCCCCTGTGGTAGTGGGTCCTATGACAGAAGAGAAAACAAGCTGTTCAGATTCAGATCCTGAGTATGTGTTGTTCGGAGAAACCTCATACCCAATTGCAGAGCAGGGGTCTGGTGAAGACGGAAACAGTTCAAAGCAGTGGCGTTTCAGAGTCTGTAAACACTGATGATGCTCGTGTTACTGCACCGCCTGCCTCTGATCAGGTGTCCACACCAGAGACAGTTGCTACTGAAACCAACAGGGATATTGGGGTCATTACACCAACACCAGTGCCCCGTCGGAGTAAAAGAGCTAATGCTGGAGTGCATTCAAACCCTTACCATGTCCCTGTATCAGCATGTCATGCCATCACCTTGAGCCCTGAGGTGCTGTCTCAGTTATTGACTAATATGGGTACTGCCCTCTTTAAAGAAGCAGTGCATGAGTTGAGATATACCAATTGAGTCACCGGGGACGTTGACTCTTAAGCAGGGGAGAATGTAGCCAGGTGGAAGTTCAATATTATGGGACATGCCACTGGATGGCGCTGTTTCTTTTGGGGTACCCCTGAGAGCGCAAGGGATCATGGGGATCTACAGAGACATTCACGGGAGTGCTAGCTTGCATTGGTGTTATGTGGGTGTGCAATGCCTTTTTTCGCTGCGTGATCTGTTTTGAATGCAAAGTGTGCAACGTTTAAGGCACCAGGAGTGGCTGCAACCAACTTCGCCATTCATCTCAGAGGGATCTATATTCCGTTTTCTGCTGAATTAATGCACTGTATGTATTTGAGTTCACACTTGTATTATACTATCTCTGTGGGTAAGAGGGAAATGTACCTTGTTAACTGTTTAATCTTGGCTCTGTATCTTAGCAGGAGAAGCCACTACAGTTATTTTTGCACTGCTAAGTTTGTTTTATTTATGTATGGGTTTATATCAGACACAAAATGACACTAGATGTCCTTGAGATCCAGATGCTGATAAAGTTGGGGAAATAACCTGCAGTAGCAGTGGGTTACCAGTGCACAAAGCTGTCTGTAACAAGTCTGTAACAATTTTATTTCTTTATTTTTACAACCTTTTTATTTTATTCTGAGCGCTTACTTTATCATTCAGATTAAAAGAACCCCAAAGATAATCTGTGTTCTGGGCTGGTTAATTTAGCCAGGCTACATTGGAATTGAGATGAAGCTCTTGAAACCTGGGATTGCGTTCTTGGAATTGGGATAACCTTTATGGTATTAGAGATCGACTTCTTGGAATTGAGATGAAGCTCTTGAAACCTGGGATTGCGTTCTTGGAATTGAGATAACATATATGGTATTAGAGATTGACTTCTTGGAATTGAGATGAAGCTCTTGAAACCTGGGATTGCGTTCTTGGAATTGAGATAACCTTTATGGTATTAGAGATTGACTTCTTGGAATTGAGATGAAGCTCTTGAAACCTGGGATTGCGTTCTTGGAATTGAGATAACCTTTATGGTATTAGAGATTGACTTCTTGGAATTGAGATGAAGCTCTTGAAACCTGGGATTGCGTTCTTGGAATTGAGATAACCTTTATGGTATTAGAGATTGACTTCTTGGAATTGAGATGAAGCTCTTGAAACCTGGGATTGCGTTCTTGGAATTGAGATAACCTTTATGGTATTCGAGATTTACTTCTTAGAACTCAGATACAGTTTTTGGTATCTGGGATTGTATTCCTGGAACTGAGAATGGTTTTGGAATTAGAGATTGCTTTCTTGGAACTGAGATTAATGTCTTTGTCAAGGGCCGGCAACCTTTCTGATGATGAGTGACGTCTAAAATTTCCTTGGAAGTCAATGTGCCATACTGCATATATTGCATTAGCAATACATTTAATAACGCTCTATAGGTTGAGTTACACACTATGTAGAACAACTTTATAGAATTATATTTGTTTGCAGATGTTGGCAGCTATCAGCGAATCGTTATCCACTGTTTTGAAACAAAAAGAAGACACTTTATCCATAACAAGAACCAGTTGAACTCTCAAGATGGCTGCTAGGGTGCAGACACACAGCTTGGCAGGTCCTGCCAAAAAACCCACCTAAAAAACCATCTAAAAACCCCTGGATCTTGACATCAACTTGTCTTTTTGTTTTTATACATTTTTATCTTCTGTGGAGTTTGACACGTCCAAGAAAGCTGGATAATTATACCACTTTCCCAGCCAAATGGAGTCAACATCTTTTGTTCACAAGATTCTTGGATTTTGGTCATGCTAGACCACCCCCAGGTAAACATGAACAATCAAATATACCACAACTGTTGCTGGAGATTCTGAAACTTGTTCTGATGCTACTTTTGGCTGGTGATTTAGAACTAAATCCTGGACCTAATTCAAACATCAGTGATTTGGACTGGCTACAACTAATTAGCCTAGTTAGCCTAGGCCTGCCTGGGCCTCCATCTCAGCTGCCTGGGCCTCCACCTCAGCTTTGTATGCATAAAATGTGACTCCCCATGCCACCACAGGTCACTCGCCGTATTACCTCATGCTTGGAGTGCACCCCCACCTTCCTGTAGATGCTTTACTGGGGCAGGAGCAGGTGCTTGATAAGAGACATGACTGGCTGGTTGTGCATCAGCAGCGCTTAAATGAAGCACATAACAGAGCAAGGCAGTACACGGAGCAGAAAGCAGCAGAAAGGCTTGAGCTGGACAAAACCCGGGTCTATTGCCCCCCTGTTGAAGTAGGTCAGTTAGTTTATCTGCGACACTGGCCCCAAGGCAGGAACAAAATTCAAGACGCCTGGAGCCCTGTGGTTTATAGGGTTGTCGAAGTCCAGGGCAGCACACATGCAGTGGAGCCTGTGGAGGGTGGGCCAGTAAAACGGGTTCACAGAGCTAACCTTAACCTTGTATTGGCCCAATTCCTGCACCCAGGAAAAAGAAAAATAATGAATCCCCTGTGGTAGTGGGTCCTATGACAGAAGAGAAAACAGGCTGTTCAGATTCAGATCCTGAGTATGTGTTGTTCGGAGAAACCTCATACCCAATTGCAGAGCAGGGGTCTGGTGAAGACGGAAGCAGTTCAAAGCAGTGGCGTTTCAGAGTCTGTAAACACTGATGATGCTCGTGTTACTGCACCGTCTGCCTCTGAGCAGGTGTCCACACCAGAGACAGTTGCTACTGAAACCAACAGGGATATTGGGGTCATTACACCAACACCAGTGCCCCGTCGGAGTAAAAGAGCTAATGCTGGAGTGCATTCAAACCCTTACCATGTCCCTGTATCAGCATGTCATGCCATCACCTTGAGCCCTGAGGTGCTGTCTCAGTTATTGACTAATATGGGTACTGCCCTCTTTAAAGAAGCAGTGCATGAGTTGAGATATACCAATTGAGTCACCGGGGACGTTGACTCTTAAGCAGGGGAGAATGTAGCCAGGTGGAAGTTCGATATTATGGGACATGCCACTGGATGGCGCTGTTTCTTTTGGGGTACCCCTGAGAGCGCAAGGGATCATGGGGATCTACAGAGACATTCACGGGAGTGCTAGCTTGCATTGGTGTTATGTGGGTGTGCAATGCCTTTTTTCGCTGCGTGATCTGTTTTGAATGCAAAGTGTGCAACGTTTAAGGCACCAGGAGTGGCTGCAACCAACTTCGCCATTCATCTCAGAGGGATCTATATTCCGTTTTCTGCTGAATTAATGCACTGTATGTATTTGAGTTCACACTTGTATTATACTATCTCTGTGGGTAAGAGGGAAATGTACCTTGTTAACTGTTTAATCTTGGCTCTGTATCTTAGCAGGAGAAGCCACTACAGTTATTTTTGCACTGCTAAGTTTGTTTTATTTATGTATGGGTTTATATCAGACACAAAATGACACTAGATGTCCTTGAGATCCAGATGCTGATAAAGTTGGGGAAATAACCTGCAGTAGCAGTGGGTTACCAGTGCACAAAGCTGTCTGTAACAAGTCTGTAACAATTTTATTTCTTTATTTTTACAACCTTTTTATTTTATTCTGAGCGCTTACTTTATCATTCAGATTAAAAGAACCCCAAAGATAATCTGTGTTCTGGGCTGGTTAATTTAGCCAGGCTACATTGGAATTGAGATGAAGCTCTTGAAACCTGGGATTGCGTTCTTGGAATTGAGATAACCTTTATGGTATTAGAGATCGACTTCTTGGAATTGAGATGAAGCTCTTGAAACCTGGGATTGCGTTCTTGGAATTGAGATAACATATATGGTATTAGAGATTGACTTCTTGGAATTGAGATGAAGCTCTTGAAACCTGGGATTGCGTTCTTGGAATTGAGATAACCTTTATGGTATTAGAGATTGACTTCTTGGAATTGAGATGAAGCTCTTGAAACCTGGGATTGCGTTCTTGGAATTGAGATAACCTTTATGGTATTCGAGATTTACTTCTTAGAACTCAGATACAGTTTTTGGTATCTGGGATTGTATTCCTGGAACTGAGAATGGTTTTGGAATTAGAGATTGCTTTCTTGGAACTGAGATTAATGTCTTTGTCAAGGGCCTGCAACCTTTCTGATGATGAGTGACGTCTAAAATTTCCTTGGAAGTCAATGTGCCATACTGCATATATTGCATTAGCAATACATTTAATAACGCTCTATAGGTTGAGTTACACACTATGTAGAACAACTTTATAGAATTATATTTGTTTGCAGATGTTGGCAGCTATCAGCGAATCGTTATCCACTGTTTTGAAACAAAAAGAAGACACTTTATCCATAACAAGAACCAGTTGAACTCTCAAGATGGCTGCTAGGGTGCAGACACACAGCTTGGCAGGTCCTGCCAAAAAACCCACCTAAAAAACCATCTAAAAACCCCTGGATCTTGACATCAACTTGTCTTTTTGTTTTTATACATTTTTATCTTCTGTGGAGTTTGACACGTCCAAGAAAGCTGGATAATTATACCACTTTCCCAGCCAAATGGAGTCAACATCTTTTGTTCACAAGATTCTTGGATTTTGGTCATGCTAGACCACCCCCAGGTAAACATGAACAATCAAATATACCACAACTGTTGCTGGAGATTCTGAAACTTGTTCTGATGCTACTTTTGGCTGGTGATTTAGAACTAAATCCTGGACCTAATTCAAACATCAGTGATTTGGACTGGCTACAACTAATTAGCCTAGTTAGCCTAGGCCTGCCTGGGCCTCCATCTCAGCTGCCTGGGCCTCCACCTCAGCTTTGTATGCATAAAATGTGACTCCCCATGCCACCACAGGTCACTCGCCGTATTACCTCATGCTTGGAGTGCACCCCCACCTTCCTGTAGATGCTTTACTGGGGCAGGAGCAGGTGCTTGATAAGAGACATGACTGGCTGGTTGTGCATCAGCAGCGCTTAAATGAAGCACATAACAGAGCAAGGCAGTACACGGAGCAGAAAGCAGCAGAAAGGCTTGAGCTGGACAAAACCCGGGTCTATTGCCCCCCTGTTGAAGTAGGTCAGTTAGTTTATCTGCGACACTGGCCCCAAGGCAGGAACACAATTCAAGACGCCTGGAGCCCTGTGGTTTATAGGGTTGTCGAAGTCCAGGGCAGCACACATGCAGTGGAGCCTGTGGAGGGTGGGCCAGTAAAACGGGTTCACAGAGCTAACCTTAACCTTGTATTGGCCCAATTCCTGCACCCAGGAAAAAGAAGAATAATGAATCCCCTGTGGTAGTGGGTCCTATGACAGAAGAGAAAACAGGCTGTTCAGATTCAGATCCTGAGTATGTGTTTTTCGGAGAAACCTCATACCCAATTGCAGAGCAGGGGTCTGGTGAAGACGGAAACAGTTCAAAGCAGTGGCGTTTCAGAGTCTGTAAACACTGATGATGCTCGTGTTACTGCACCGCCTGCCTCTGAGCAGGTGTCCACACCAGAGACAGTTGCTACTGAAACCAACAGGGATATTGGGGTCATTACACCAACACCAGTGCCCCGTCGGAGTAAAAGAGCTAATGCTGGAGTGCATTCAAACCCTTACCATGTCCCTGTATCAGCATGTCATGCCATCACCTTGAGCCCTGAGGTGCTGTCTCAGTTATTGACTAATATGGGTACTGCCCTCTTTAAAGAAGCAGTGCATGAGTTGAGATATACCAATTGAGTCACCGGGGACGTTGACTCTTAAGCAGGGGAGAATGTAGCCAGGTGGAAGTTCGATATTATGGGACATGCCACTGGATGGCGCTGTTTCTTTTGGGGTACCCCTGAGAGCGCAAGGGATCATGGGGATCTACAGAGACATTCACGGGAGTGCTAGCTTGCATTGGTGTTATGTGGGTGTGCAATGCCTTTTTTCGCTGCGTGATCTGTTTTGAATGCAAAGTGTGCAACGTTTAAGGCACCAGGAGTGGCTGCAACCAACTTCGCCATTCATCTCAGAGGGATCTATATTCCGTTTTCTGCTGAATTAATGCACTGTATGTATTTGAGTTCACACTTGTATTATACTATCTCTGTGGGTAAGAGGGAAATGTACCTTGTTAACTGTTTAATCTTGGCTCTGTATCTTAGCAGGAGAAGCCACTACAGTTATTTTTGCACTGCTAAGTTTGTTTTATTTATGTATGGGTTTATATCAGACACAAAATGACACTAGATGTCCTTGAGATCCAGATGCTGATAAAGTTGGGGAAATAACCTGCAGTAGCAGTGGGTTACCAGTGCACAAAGCTGTCTGTAACAAGTCTGTAACAATTTTATTTCTTTATTTTTACAACCTTTTTATTTTATTCTGAGCGCTTACTTTATCATTCAGATTAAAAGAACCCCAAAGATAATCTGTGTTCTGGGCTGGTTAATTTAGCCAGGCTACATTGGAATTGAGATGAAGCTCTTGAAACCTGGGATTGCGTTCTTGGAATTGAGATAACCTTTATGGTATTAGAGATCGACTTCTTGGAATTGAGATGAAGCTCTTGAAACCTGGGATTGCGTTCTTGGAATTGAGATAACATATATGGTATTAGAGATTGACTTCTTGGAATTGAGATGAAGCTCTTGAAACCTGGGATTGCGTTCTTGGAATTGAGATAACCTTTATGGTATTAGAGATTGACTTCTTGGAATTGAGATGAAGCTCTTGAAACCTGGGATTGCGTTCTTGGAATTGAGATAACCTTTATGGTATTCGAGATTTACTTCTTAGAACTCAGATACAGTTTTTGGTATCTGGGATTGTATTCCTGGAACTGAGAATGGTTTTGGAATTAGAGATTGCTTTCTTGGAACTGAGATTAATGTCTTTGTCAAGGGCCGGCAACCTTTCTGATGATGAGTGACGTCTAAAATTTCCTTGGAAGTCAATGTGCCATACTGCATATATTGCATTAGCAATACATTTAATAACGCTCTATAGGTTGAGTTACACACTATGTAGAACAACTTTATAGAATTATATTTGTTTGCAGATGTTGGCAGCTATCAGCGAATCGTTATCCACTGTTTTGAAACAAAAAGAAGACACTTTATCCATAACAAGAACCAGTTGAACTCTCAAGATGGCTGCTAGGGTGCAGACACACAGCTTGGCAGGTCCTGCCAAAAAACCCACCTAAAAAACCATCTAAAAACCCCTGGATCTTGACATCAACTTGTCTTTTTGTTTTTATACATTTTTATCTTCTGTGGAGTTTGACACGTCCAAGAAAGCTGGATAATTATACCACTTTCCCAGCCAAATGGAGTCAACATCTTTTGTTCACAAGATTCTTGGATTTTGGTCATGCTAGACCACCCCCAGGTAAACATGAACAATCAAATATACCACAACTGTTGCTGGAGATTCTGAAACTTGTTCTGATGCTACTTTTGGCTGGTGATTTAGAACTAAATCCTGGACCTAATTCAAACATCAGTGATTTGGACTGGCTACAACTAATTAGCCTAGTTAGCCTAGGCCTGCCTGGGCCTCCATCTCAGCTGCCTGGGCCTCCACCTCAGCTTTGTATGCATAAAATGTGACTCCCCATGCCACCACAGGTCACTCGCCGTATTACCTCATGCTTGGAGTGCACCCCCACCTTCCTGTAGATGCTTTACTGGGGCAGGAGCAGGTGCTTGATAAGAGACATGACTGGCTGGTTGTGCATCAGCAGCGCTTAAATGAAGCACATAACAGAGCAAGGCAGTACACGGAGCAGAAAGCAGCAGAAAGGCTTGAGCTGGACAAAACCCGGGTCTATTGCCCCCCTGTTGAAGTAGGTCAGTTAGTTTATCTGCGACACTGGCCCCAAGGCAGGAACACAATTCAAGACGCCTGGAGCCCTGTGGTTTATAGGGTTGTCGAAGTCCAGGGCAGCACACATGCAGTGGAGCCTGTGGAGGGTGGGCCAGTAAAACGGGTTCACAGAGCTAACCTTAACCTTGTATTGGCCCAATTCCTGCACCCAGGAAAAAGAAGAATAATGAATCCCCTGTGGTAGTGGGTCCTATGACAGAAGAGAAAACAGGCTGTTCAGATTCAGATCCTGAGTATGTGTTGTTCGGAGAAACCTCATACCCAATTGCAGAGCAGGGGTCTGGTGAAGACGGAAACAGTTCAAAGCAGTGGCGTTTCAGAGTCTGTAAACACTGATGATGCTCGTGTTACTGCACCGCCTGCCTCTGAGCAGGTGTCCACACCAGAGACAGTTGCTACTGAAACCAACAGGGATATTGGGGTCATTACACCAACACCAGTGCCCCGTCGGAGTAAAAGAGCTAATGCTGGAGTGCATTCAAACCCTTACCATGTCCCTGTATCAGCATGTCATGCCATCACCTTGAGCCCTGAGGTGCTGTCTCAGTTATTGACTAATATGGGTACTGCCCTCTTTAAAGAAGCAGTGCATGAGTTGAGATATACCAATTGAGTCACCGGGGACGTTGACTCTTAAGCAGGGGAGAATGTAGCCAGGTGGAAGTTCGATATTATGGGACATGCCACTGGATGGCGCTGTTTCTTTTGGGGTACCCCTGAGAGCGCAAGGGATCATGGGGATCTACAGAGACATTCACGGGAGTGCTAGCTTGCATTGGTGTTATGTGGGTGTGCAATGCCTTTTTTCGCTGCGTGATCTGTTTTGAATGCAAAGTGTGCAACGTTTAAGGCACCAGGAGTGGCTGCAACCAACTTCGCCATTCATCTCAGAGGGATCTATATTCCGTTTTCTGCTGAATTAATGCACTGTATGTATTTGAGTTCACACTTGTATTATACTATCTCTGTGGGTAAGAGGGAAATGTACCTTGTTAACTGTTTAATCTTGGCTCTGTATCTTAGCAGGAGAAGCCACTACAGTTATTTTTGCACTGCTAAGTTTGTTTTATTTATGTATGGGTTTATATCAGACACAAAATGACACTAGATGTCCTTGAGATCCAGATGCTGATAAAGTTGGGGAAATAACCTGCAGTAGCAGTGGGTTACCAGTGCACAAAGCTGTCTGTAACAAGTCTGTAACAATTTTATTTCTTTATTTTTACAACCTTTTTATTTTATTCTGAGCGCTTACTTTATCATTCAGATTAAAAGAACCCCAAAGATAATCTGTGTTCTGGGCTGGTTAATTTAGCCAGGCTACATTGGAATTGAGATGAAGCTCTTGAAACCTGGGATTGCGTTCTTGGAATTGAGATAACCTTTATGGTATTAGAGATCGACTTCTTGGAATTGAGATGAAGCTCTTGAAACCTGGGATTGCGTTCTTGGAATTGAGATAACATATATGGTATTAGAGATTGACTTCTTGGAATTGAGATGAAGCTCTTGAAACCTGGGATTGCGTTCTTGGAATTGAGATAACCTTTATGGTATTAGAGATTGACTTCTTGGAATTGAGATGAAGCTCTTGAAACCTGGGATTGCGTTCTTGGAATTGAGATAACCTTTATGGTATTAGAGATTGACTTCTTGGAATTGAGATGAAGCTCTTGAAACCTGGGATTGCGTTCTTGGAATTGAGATAACCTTTATGGTATTCGAGATTTACTTCTTAGAACTCAGATACAGTTTTTGGTATCTGGGATTGTATTCCTGGAACTGAGAATGGTTTTGGAATTAGAGATTGCTTTCTTGGAACTGAGATTAATGTCTTTGTCAAGGGCCGGCAACCTTTCTGATGATGAGTGACGTCTAAAATTTCCTTGGAAGTCAATGTGCCATACTGCATATATTGCATTAGCAATACATTTAATAACGCTCTATAGGTTGAGTTACACACTATGTAGAACAACTTTATAGAATTATATTTGTTTGCAGATGTTGGCAGCTATCAGCGAATCGTTATCCACTGTTTTGAAACAAAAAGAAGACACTTTATCCATAACAAGAACCAGTTGAACTCTCAAGATGGCTGCTAGGGTGCAGACACACAGCTTGGCAGGTTCTGCCAAAAAACCCACCTAAAAAACCATCTAAAAACCCCTGGATCTTGACATCAACTTGTCTTTTTGTTTTTATACATTTTTATCTTCTGTGGAGTTTGACACGTCCAAGAAAGCTGGATAATTATACCACTTTCCCAGCCAAATGGAGTCAACATCTTTTGTTCACAAGATTCTTGGATTTTGGTCATGCTAGACCACCCCCAGGTAAACATGAACAATCAAATATACCACAACTGTTGCTGGAGATTCTGAAACTTGTTCTGATGCTACTTTTGGCTGGTGATTTAGAACTAAATCCTGGACCTAATTCAAACATCAGTGATTTGGACTGGCTACAACTAATTAGCCTAGTTAGCCTAGGCCTGCCTGGGCCTCCATCTCAGCTGCCTGGGCCTCCACCTCAGCTTTGTATGCATAAAATGTGACTCCCCATGCCACCACAGGTCACTCGCCGTATTACCTCATGCTTGGAGTGCACCCCCACCTTCCTGTAGATGCTTTACTGGGGCAGGAGCAGGTGCTTGATAAGAGACATGACTGGCTGGTTGTGCATCAGCAGCGCTTAAATGAAGCACATAACAGAGCAAGGCAGTACACGGAGCAGAAAGCAGCAGAAAGGCTTGAGCTGGACAAAACCCGGGTCTATTGCCCCCCTGTTGAAGTAGGTCAGTTAGTTTATCTGCGACACTGGCCCCAAGGCAGGAACACAATTCAAGACGCCTGGAGCCCTGTGGTTTATAGGGTTGTCGAAGTCCAGGGCAGCACACATGCAGTGGAGCCTGTGGAGGGTGGGCCAGTAAAACGGGTTCACAGAGCTAACCTTAACCTTGTATTGGCCCAATTCCTGCACCCAGGAAAAAGAAGAATAATGAATCCCCTGTGGTAGTGGGTCCTATGACAGAAGAGAAAACAGGCTGTTCAGATTCAGATCCTGAGTATGTGTTTTTCGGAGAAACCTCATACCCAATTGCAGAGCAGGGGTCTGGTGAAGACGGAAACAGTTCAAAGCAGTGGCGTTTCAGAGTCTGTAAACACTGATGATGCTCGTGTTACTGCACCGCCTGCCTCTGAGCAGGTGTCCACACCAGAGACAGTTGCTACTGAAACCAACAGGGATATTGGGGTCATTACACCAACACCAGTGCCCCGTCGGAGTAAAAGAGCTAATGCTGGAGTGCATTCAAACCCTTACCATGTCCCTGTATCAGCATGTCATGCCATCACCTTGAGCCCTGAGGTGCTGTCTCAGTTATTGACTAATATGGGTACTGCCCTCTTTAAAGAAGCAGTGCATGAGTTGAGATATACCAATTGAGTCACCGGGGACGTTGACTCTTAAGCAGGGGAGAATGTAGCCAGGTGGAAGTTCGATATTATGGGACATGCCACTGGATGGCGCTGTTTCTTTTGGGGTACCCCTGAGAGCGCAAGGGATCATGGGGATCTACAGAGACATTCACGGGAGTGCTAGCTTGCATTGGTGTTATGTGGGTGTGCAATGCCTTTTTTCGCTGCGTGATCTGTTTTGAATGCAAAGTGTGCAACGTTTAAGGCACCAGGAGTGGCTGCAACCAACTTCGCCATTCATCTCAGAGGGATCTATATTCCGTTTTCTGCTGAATTAATGCACTGTATGTATTTGAGTTCACACTTGTATTATACTATCTCTGTGGGTAAGAGGGAAATGTACCTTGTTAACTGTTTAATCTTGGCTCTGTATCTTAGCAGGAGAAGCCACTACAGTTATTTTTGCACTGCTAAGTTTGTTTTATTTATGTATGGGTTTATATCAGACACAAAATGACACTAGATGTCCTTGAGATCCAGATGCTGATAAAGTTGGGGAAATAACCTGCAGTAGCAGTGGGTTACCAGTGCACAAAGCTGTCTGTAACAAGTCTGTAACAATTTTATTTCTTTATTTTTACAACCTTTTTATTTTATTCTGAGCGCTTACTTTATCATTCAGATTAAAAGAACCCCAAAGATAATCTGTGTTCTGGGCTGGTTAATTTAGCCAGGCTACATTGGAATTGAGATGAAGCTCTTGAAACCTGGGATTGCGTTCTTGGAATTGAGATAACCTTTATGGTATTAGAGATCGACTTCTTGGAATTGAGATGAAGCTCTTGAAACCTGGGATTGCGTTCTTGGAATTGAGATAACATATATGGTATTAGAGATTGACTTCTTGGAATTGAGATGAAGCTCTTGAAACCTGGGATTGCGTTCTTGGAATTGAGATAACCTTTATGGTATTAGAGATTGACTTCTTGGAATTGAGATGAAGCACTTGAAACCTGGGATTGCGTTCTTGGAATTGAGATAACCTTTATGGTATTCGAGATTTACTTCTTAGAACTCAGATACAGTTTTTGGTATCTGGGATTGTATTCCTGGAACTGAGAATGGTTTTGGAATTAGAGATTGCTTTCTTGGAACTGAGATTAATGTCTTTGTCAAGGGCCGGCAACCTTTCTGATGATGAGTGACGTCTAAAATTTCCTTGGAAGTCAATGTGCCATACTGCATATATTGCATTAGCAATACATTTAATAACGCTCTATAGGTTGAGTTACACACTATGTAGAACAACTTTATAGAATTATATTTGTTTGCAGATGTTGGCAGCTATCAGCGAATCGTTATCCACTGTTTTGAAACAAAAAGAAGACACTTTATCCATAACAAGAACCAGTTGAACTCTCAAGATGGCTGCTAGGGTGCAGACACACAGCTTGGCAGGTCCTGCCAAAAAACCCACCTAAAAAACCATCTAAAAACCCCTGGATCTTGACATCAACTTGTCTTTTTGTTTTTATACATTTTTATCTTCTGTGGAGTTTGACACGTCCAAGAAAGCTGGATAATTATACCACTTTCCCAGCCAAATGGAGTCAACATCTTTTGTTCACAAGATTCTTGGATTTTGGTCATGCTAGACCACCCCCAGGTAAACATGAACAATCAAATATACCACAACTGTTGCTGGAGATTCTGAAACTTGTTCTGATGCTACTTTTGGCTGGTGATTTAGAACTAAATCCTGGACCTAATTCAAACATCAGTGATTTGGACTGGCTACAACTAATTAGCCTAGTTAGCCTAGGCCTGCCTGGGCCTCCATCTCAGCTGCCTGGGCCTCCACCTCAGCTTTGTATGCATAAAATGTGACTCCCCATGCCACCACAGGTCACTCGCCGTATTACCTCATGCTTGGAGTGCACCCCCACCTTCCTGTAGATGCTTTACTGGGGCAGGAGCAGGTGCTTGATAAGAGACATGACTGGCTGGTTGTGCATCAGCAGCGCTTAAATGAAGCACATAACAGAGCAAGGCAGTACACGGAGCAGAAAGCAGCAGAAAGGCTTGAGCTGGACAAAACCCGGGTCTATTGCCCCCCTGTTGAAGTAGGTCAGTTAGTTTATCTGCGACACTGGCCCCAAGGCAGGAACACAATTCAAGACGCCTGGAGCCCTGTGGTTTATAGGGTTGTCGAAGTCCAGGGCAGCACACATGCAGTGGAGCCTGTGGAGGGTGGGCCAGTAAAACGGGTTCACAGAGCTAACCTTAACCTTGTATTGGCCCAATTCCTGCACCCAGGAAAAAGAAGAATAATGAATCCCCTGTGGTAGTGGGTCCTATGACAGAAGAGAAAACAGGCTGTTCAGATTCAGATCCTGAGTATGTGTTGTTCGGAGAAACCTCATACCCAATTGCAGAGCAGGGGTCTGGTGAAGACGGAAACAGTTCAAAGCAGTGGCGTTTCAGAGTCTGTAAACACTGATGATGCTCGTGTTACTGCACCGCCTGCCTCTGAGCAGGTGTCCACACCAGAGACAGTTGCTACTGAAACCAACAGGGATATTGGGGTCATTACACCAACACCAGTGCCCCGTCGGAGTAAAAGAGCTAATGCTGGAGTGCATTCAAACCCTTACCATGTCCCTGTATCAGCATGTCATGCCATCACCTTGAGCCCTGAGGTGCTGTCTCAGTTATTGACTAATATGGGTACTGCCCTCTTTAAAGAAGCAGTGCATGAGTTGAGATATACCAATTGAGTCACCGGGGACGTTGACTCTTAAGCAGGGGAGAATGTAGCCAGGTGGAAGTTCGATATTATGGGACATGCCACTGGATGGCGCTGTTTCTTTTGGGGTACCCCTGAGAGCGCAAGGGATCATGGGGATCTACAGAGACATTCACGGGAGTGCTAGCTTGCATTGGTGTTATGTGGGTGTGCAATGCCTTTTTTCGCTGCGTGATCTGTTTTGAATGCAAAGTGTGCAACGTTTAAGGCACCAGGAGTGGCTGCAACCAACTTCGCCATTCATCTCAGAGGGATCTATATTCCGTTTTCTGCTGAATTAATGCACTGTATGTATTTGAGTTCACACTTGTATTATACTATCTCTGTGGGTAAGAGGGAAATGTACCTTGTTAACTGTTTAATCTTGGCTCTGTATCTTAGCAGGAGAAGCCACTACAGTTATTTTTGCACTGCTAAGTTTGTTTTATTTATGTATGGGTTTATATCAGACACAAAATGACACTAGATGTCCTTGAGATCCAGATGCTGATAAAGTTGGGGAAATAACCTGCAGTAGCAGTGGGTTACCAGTGCACAAAGCTGTCTGTAACAAGTCTGTAACAATTTTATTTCTTTATTTTTACAACCTTTTTATTTTATTCTGAGCGCTTACTTTATCATTCAGATTAAAAGAACCCCAAAGATAATCTGTGTTCTGGGCTGGTTAATTTAGCCAGGCTACATTGGAATTGAGATGAAGCTCTTGAAACCTGGGATTGCGTTCTTGGAATTGAGATAACCTTTATGGTATTAGAGATCGACTTCTTGGAATTGAGATGAAGCTCTTGAAACCTGGGATTGCGTTCTTGGAATTGAGATAACATATATGGTATTAGAGATTGACTTCTTGGAATTGAGATGAAGCTCTTGAAACCTGGGATTGCGTTCTTGGAATTGAGATAACCTTTATGGTATTAGAGATTGACTTCTTGGAATTGAGATGAAGCTCTTGAAACCTGGGATTGCGTTCTTGGAATTGAGATAACCTTTATGGTATTCGAGATTTACTTCTTAGAACTCAGATACAGTTTTTGGTATCTGGGATTGTATTCCTGGAACTGAGAATGGTTTTGGAATTAGAGATTGCTTTCTTGGAACTGAGATTAATGTCTTTGTCAAGGGCCGGCAACCTTTCTGATGATGAGTGACGTCTAAAATTTCCTTGGAAGTCAATGTGCCATACTGCATATATTGCATTAGCAATACATTTAATAACGCTCTATAGGTTGAGTTACACACTATGTAGAACAACTTTATAGAATTATATTTGTTTGCAGATGTTGGCAGCTATCAGCGAATCGTTATCCACTGTTTTGAAACAAAAAGAAGACACTTTATCCATAACAAGAACCAGTTGAACTCTCAAGATGGCTGCTAGGGTGCAGACACACAGCTTGGCAGGTCCTGCCAAAAAACCCACCTAAAAAACCATCTAAAAACCCCTGGATCTTGACATCAACTTGTCTTTTTGTTTTTATACATTTTTATCTTCTGTGGAGTTTGACACGTCCAAGAAAGCTGGATAATTATACCACTTTCCCAGCCAAATGGAGTCAACATCTTTTGTTCACAAGATTCTTGGATTTTGGTCATGCTAGACCACCCCCAGGTAAACATGAACAATCAAATATACCACAACTGTTGCTGGAGATTCTGAAACTTGTTCTGATGCTACTTTTGGCTGGTGATTTAGAACTAAATCCTGGACCTAATTCAAACATCAGTGATTTGGACTGGCTACAACTAATTAGCCTAGTTAGCCTAGGCCTGCCTGGGCCTCCATCTCAGCTGCCTGGGCCTCCACCTCAGCTTTGTATGCATAAAATGTGACTCCCCATGCCACCACAGGTCACTCGCCGTATTACCTCATGCTTGGAGTGCACCCCCACCTTCCTGTAGATGCTTTACTGGGGCAGGAGCAGGTGCTTGATAAGAGACATGACTGGCTGGTTGTGCATCAGCAGCGCTTAAATGAAGCACATAACAGAGCAAGGCAGTACACGGAGCAGAAAGCAGCAGAAAGGCTTGAGCTGGACAAAACCCGGGTCTATTGCCCCCCTGTTGAAGTAGGTCAGTTAGTTTATCTGCGACACTGGCCCCAAGGCAGGAACACAATTCAAGACGCCTGGAGCCCTGTGGTTTATAGGGTTGTCGAAGTCCAGGGCAGCACACATGCAGTGGAGCCTGTGGAGGGTGGGCCAGTAAAACGGGTTCACAGAGCTAACCTTAACCTTGTATTGGCCCAATTCCTGCACCCAGGAAAAAGAAGAATAATGAATCCCCTGTGGTAGTGGGTCCTATGACAGAAGAGAAAACAGGCTGTTCAGATTCAGATCCTGAGTATGTGTTGTTCGGAGAAACCTCATACCCAATTGCAGAGCAGGGGTCTGGTGAAGACGGAAGCAGTTCAAAGCAGTGGCGTTTCAGAGTCTGTAAACACTGATGATGCTCGTGTTACTGCACCGCCTGCCTCTGAGCAGGTGTCCACACCAGAGACAGTTGCTACTGAAACCAACAGGGATATTGGGGTCATTACACCAACACCAGTGCCCCGTCGGAGTAAAAGAGCTAATGCTGGAGTGCATTCAAACCCTTACCATGTCCCTGTATCAGCATGTCATGCCATCACCTTGAGCCCTGAGGTGCTGTCTCAGTTATTGACTAATATGGGTACTGCCCTCTTTAAAGAAGCAGTGCATGAGTTGAGATATACCAATTGAGTCACCGGGGACGTTGACTCTTAAGCAGGGGAGAATGTAGCCAGGTGGAAGTTCGATATTATGGGACATGCCACTGGATGGCGCTGTTTCTTTTGGGGTACCCCTGAGAGCGCAAGGGATCATGGGGATCTACAGAGACATTCACGGGAGTGCTAGCTTGCATTGGTGTTATGTGGGTGTGCAATGCCTTTTTTCGCTGCGTGATCTGTTTTGAATGCAAAGTGTGCAACGTTTAAGGCACCAGGAGTGGCTGCAACCAACTTCGCCATTCATCTCAGAGGGATCTATATTCCGTTTTCTGCTGAATTAATGCACTGTATGTATTTGAGTTCACACTTGTATTATACTATCTCTGTGGGTAAGAGGGAAATGTACCTTGTTAACTGTTTAATCTTGGCTCTGTATCTTAGCAGGAGAAGCCACTACAGTTATTTTTGCACTGCTAAGTTTGTTTTATTTATGTATGGGTTTATATCAGACACAAAATGACACTAGATGTCCTTGAGATCCAGATGCTGATAAAGTTGGGGAAATAACCTGCAGTAGCAGTGGGTTACCAGTGCACAAAGCTGTCTGTAACAAGTCTGTAACAATTTTATTTCTTTATTTTTACAACCTTTTTATTTTATTCTGAGAGCTTACTTTATCATTCAGATTAAAAGAACCCCAAAGATAATCTGTGTTCTGGGCTGGTTAATTTAGCCAGGCTACATTGGAATTGAGATGAAGCTCTTGAAACCTGGGATTGCGTTCTTGGAATTGAGATAACCTTTATGGTATTAGAGATCGACTTCTTGGAATTGAGATGAAGCTCTTGAAACCTGGGATTGCGTTCTTGGAATTGAGATAACATATATGGTATTAGAGATTGACTTCTTGGAATTGAGATGAAGCTCTTGAAACCTGGGATTGCGTTCTTGGAATTGAGATAACCTTTATGGTATTAGAGATTGACTTCTTGGAATTGAGATGAAGCACTTGAAACCTGGGATTGCGTTCTTGGAATTGAGATAACCTTTATGGTATTCGAGATTTACTTCTTAGAACTCAGATACAGTTTTTGGTATCTGGGATTGTATTCCTGGAACTGAGAATGGTTTTGGAATTAGAGATTGCTTTCTTGGAACTGAGATTAATGTCTTTGTCAAGGGCCGGCAACCTTTCTGATGATGAGTGACGTCTAAAATTTCCTTGGAAGTCAATGTGCCATACTGCATATATTGCATTAGCAATACATTTAATAACGCTCTATAGGTTGAGTTACACACTATGTAGAACAACTTTATAGAATTATATTTGTTTGCAGATGTTGGCAGCTATCAGCGAATCGTTATCCACTGTTTTGAAACAAAAAGAAGACACTTTATCCATAACAAGAACCAGTTGAACTCTCAAGATGGCTGCTAGGGTGCAGACACACAGCTTGGCAGGTCCTGCCAAAAAACCCACCTAAAAAACCATCTAAAAACCCCTGGATCTTGACATCAACTTGTCTTTTTGTTTTTATACATTTTTATCTTCTGTGGAGTTTGACACGTCCAAGAAAGCTGGATAATTATACCACTTTCCCAGCCAAATGGAGTCAACATCTTTTGTTCACAAGATTCTTGGATTTTGGTCATGCTAGACCACCCCCAGGTAAACATGAACAATCAAATATACCACAACTGTTGCTGGAGATTCTGAAACTTGTTCTGATGCTACTTTTGGCTGGTGATTTAGAACTAAATCCTGGACCTAATTCAAACATCAGTGATTTGGACTGGCTACAACTAATTAGCCTAGTTAGCCTAGGCCTGCCTGGGCCTCCATCTCAGCTGCCTGGGCCTCCACCTCAGCTTTGTATGCATAAAATGTGACTCCCCATGCCACCACAGGTCACTCGCCGTATTACCTCATGCTTGGAGTGCACCCCCACCTTCCTGTAGATGCTTTACTGGGGCAGGAGCAGGTGCTTGATAAGAGACATGACTGGCTGGTTGTGCATCAGCAGCGCTTAAATGAAGCACATAACAGAGCAAGGCAGTACACGGAGCAGAAAGCAGCAGAAAGGCTTGAGCTGGACAAAACCCGGGTCTATTGCCCCCCTGTTGAAGTAGGTCAGTTAGTTTATCTGCGACACTGGCCCCAAGGCAGGAACACAATTCAAGACGCCTGGAGCCCTGTGGTTTATAGGGTTGTCGAAGTCCAGGGCAGCACACATGCAGTGGAGCCTGTGGAGGGTGGGCCAGTAAAACGGGTTCACAGAGCTAACCTTAACCTTGTATTGGCCCAATTCCTGCACCCAGGAAAAAGAAGAATAATGAATCCCCTGTGGTAGTGGGTCCTATGACAGAAGAGAAAACAGGCTGTTCAGATTCAGATCCTGAGTATGTGTTGTTCGGAGAAACCTCATACCCAATTGCAGAGCAGGGGTCTGGTGAAGACGGAAACAGTTCAAAGCAGTGGCGTTTCAGAGTCTGTAAACACTGATGATGCTCGTGTTACTGCACCGCCTGCCTCTGAGCAGGTGTCCACACCAGAGACAGTTGCTACTGAAACCAACAGGGATATTGGGGTCATTACACCAACACCAGTGCCCCGTCGGAGTAAAAGAGCTAATGCTGGAGTGCATTCAAACCCTTACCATGTCCCTGTATCAGCATGTCATGCCATCACCTTGAGCCCTGAGGTGCTGTCTCAGTTATTGACTAATATGGGTACTGCCCTCTTTAAAGAAGCAGTGCATGAGTTGAGATATACCAATTGAGTCACCGGGGACGTTGACTCTTAAGCAGGGGAGAATGTAGCCAGGTGGAAGTTCGATATTATGGGACATGCCACTGGATGGCGCTGTTTCTTTTGGGGTACCCCTGAGAGCGCAAGGGATCATGGGGATCTACAGAGACATTCACGGGAGTGCTAGCTTGCATTGGTGTTATGTGGGTGTGCAATGCCTTTTTTCGCTGCGTGATCTGTTTTGAATGCAAAGTGTGCAACGTTTAAGGCACCAGGAGTGGCTGCAACCAACTTCGCCATTCATCTCAGAGGGATCTATATTCCGTTTTCTGCTGAATTAATGCACTGTATGTATTTGAGTTCACACTTGTATTATACTATCTCTGTGGGTAAGAGGGAAATGTACCTTGTTAACTGTTTAATCTTGGCTCTGTATCTTAGCAGGAGAAGCCACTACAGTTATTTTTGCACTGCTAAGTTTGTTTTATTTATGTATGGGTTTATATCAGACACAAAATGACACTAGATGTCCTTGAGATCCAGATGCTGATAAAGTTGGGGAAATAACCTGCAGTAGCAGTGGGTTACCAGTGCACAAAGCTGTCTGTAACAAGTCTGTAACAATTTTATTTCTTTATTTTTACAACCTTTTTATTTTATTCTGAGCGCTTACTTTATCATTCAGATTAAAAGAACCCCAAAGATAATCTGTGTTCTGGGCTGGTTAATTTAGCCAGGCTACATTGGAATTGAGATGAAGCTCTTGAAACCTGGGATTGCGTTCTTGGAATTGAGATAACCTTTATGGTATTAGAGATCGACTTCTTGGAATTGAGATGAAGCTCTTGAAACCTGGGATTGCGTTCTTGGAATTGAGATAACATATATGGTATTAGAGATTGACTTCTTGGAATTGAGATGAAGCTCTTGAAACCTGGGATTGCGTTCTTGGAATTGAGATAACCTTTATGGTATTAGAGATTGACTTCTTGGAATTGAGATGAAGCTCTTGAAACCTGGGATTGCGTTCTTGGAATTGAGATAACCTTTATGGTATTCGAGATTTACTTCTTAGAACTCAGATACAGTTTTTGGTATCTGGGATTGTATTCCTGGAACTGAGAATGGTTTTGGAATTAGAGATTGCTTTCTTGGAACTGAGATTAATGTCTTTGTCAAGGGCCGGCAACCTTTCTGATGATGAGTGACGTCTAAAATTTCCTTGGAAGTCAATGTGCCATACTGCATATATTGCATTAGCAATACATTTAATAACGCTCTATAGGTTGAGTTACACACTATGTAGAACAACTTTATAGAATTATATTTGTTTGCAGATGTTGGCAGCTATCAGCGAATCGTTATCCACTGTTTTGAAACAAAAAGAAGACACTTTATCCATAACAAGAACCAGTTGAACTCTCAAGATGGCTGCTAGGGTGCAGACACACAGCTTGGCAGGTCCTGCCAAAAAACCCACCTAAAAAACCATCTAAAAACCCCTGGATCTTGACATCAACTTGTCTTTTTGTTTTTATACATTTTTATCTTCTGTGGAGTTTGACACGTCCAAGAAAGCTGGATAATTATACCACTTTCCCAGCCAAATGGAGTCAACATCTTTTGTTCACAAGATTCTTGGATTTTGGTCATGCTAGACCACCCCCAGGTAAACATGAACAATCAAATATACCACAACTGTTGCTGGAGATTCTGAAACTTGTTCTGATGCTACTTTTGGCTGGTGATTTAGAACTAAATCCTGGACCTAATTCAAACATCAGTGATTTGGACTGGCTACAACTAATTAGCCTAGTTAGCCTAGGCCTGCCTGGGCCTCCATCTCAGCTGCCTGGGCCTCCACCTCAGCTTTGTATGCATAAAATGTGACTCCCCATGCCACCACAGGTCACTCGCCGTATTACCTCATGCTTGGAGTGCACCCCCACCTTCCTGTAGATGCTTTACTGGGGCAGGAGCAGGTGCTTGATAAGAGACATGACTGGCTGGTTGTGCATCAGCAGCGCTTAAATGAAGCACATAACAGAGCAAGGCAGTACACGGAGCAGAAAGCAGCAGAAAGGCTTGAGCTGGACAAAACCCGGGTCTATTGCCCCCCTGTTGAAGTAGGTCAGTTAGTTTATCTGCGACACTGGCCCCAAGGCAGGAACACAATTCAAGACGCCTGGAGCCCTGTGGTTTATAGGGTTGTCGAAGTCCAGGGCAGCACACATGCAGTGGAGCCTGTGGAGGGTGGGCCAGTAAAACGGGTTCACAGAGCTAACCTTAACCTTGTATTGGCCCAATTCCTGCACCCAGGAAAAAGAAAAATAATGAATCCCCTGTGGTAGTGGGTCCTATGACAGAAGAGAAAACAGGCTGTTCAGATTCAGATCCTGAGTATGTGTTGTTCGGAGAAACCTCATACCCAATTGCAGAGCAGGGGTCTGGTGAAGACGGAAGCAGTTCAAAGCAGTGGCGTTTCAGAGTCTGTAAACACTGATGATGCTCGTGTTACTGCACCGTCTGCCTCTGAGCAGGTGTCCACACCAGAGACAGTTGCTACTGAAACCAACAGGGATATTGGGGTCATTACACCAACACCAGTGCCCCGTCGGAGTAAAAGAGCTAATGCTGGAGTGCATTCAAACCCTTACCATGTCCCTGTATCAGCATGTCATGCCATCACCTTGAGCCCTGAGGTGCTGTCTCAGTTATTGACTAATATGGGTACTGCCCTCTTTAAAGAAGCAGTGCATGAGTTGAGATATACCAATTGAGTCACCGGGGACGTTGACTCTTAAGCAGGGGAGAATGTAGCCAGGTGGAAGTTCGATATTATGGGACATGCCACTGGATGGCGCTGTTTCTTTTGGGGTACCCCTGAGAGCGCAAGGGATCATGGGGATCTACAGAGACATTCACGGGAGTGCTAGCTTGCATTGGTGTTATGTGGGTGTGCAATGCCTTTTTTCGCTGCGTGATCTGTTTTGAATGCAAAGTGTGCAACGTTTAAGGCACCAGGAGTGGCTGCAACCAACTTCGCCATTCATCTCAGAGGGATCTATATTCCGTTTTCTGCTGAATTAATGCACTGTATGTATTTGAGTTCACACTTGTATTATACTATCTCTGTGGGTAAGAGGGAAATGTACCTTGTTAACTGTTTAATCTTGGCTCTGTATCTTAGCAGGAGAAGCCACTACAGTTATTTTTGCACTGCTAAGTTTGTTTTATTTATGTATGGGTTTATATCAGACACAAAATGACACTAGATGTCCTTGAGATCCAGATGCTGATAAAGTTGGGGAAATAACCTGCAGTAGCAGTGGGTTACCAGTAGAGCAGGGCGATATGGCCAAAAATATTTATCACGATATATATTTGAAAATTTGCGATAACGATATAACTGACGATATAATTGATGCAAGACAAAATACAACTCCACAACATTACTAGTGCAAAAAGACAACCTTCCTTTTATTTTCACTTAAACAAGAAGCTGGTTTTTATGTACATTAAAGCTATATAAAAATTTAACAGTGCGAATACAAATTCCTTGCTGAAAGTTTAACCAAAAGGCATTTCCAGTAGAAATGGGCTGACATATCCTGAGCATAACCATGTATAATATCCACTGAAGGTAAAAAGAGGTGCTTTGCAACATTAAACTGCAGTGTGCAGTACGTATTTTTCGGACCATAAGGTGCACGGGATTATAAGGCACATTAAGCGAAACAAGGCAGTCAGATAAATCAAACTTTATTAAACTCATTCTTCTTGCTTCCTCCACTTCTGTACCATTGAGTCATTAATGTTGAATTCTCTGGCAGCTGCTCTATTCCCATGTTGTTGCAGTATATTAATGACTAACCTCGTATTATGGATGGATTATCTCAGTTGTTATGGATTATCTCAGTTGTTCTCCTGACTGAAGTTTGGTCCGTTTACAGCATCCTGCCATGCGATTGCATTTGTCTCTAACTATCAGGCACGTTAACTTTTATAAGTGGAAAAGTGTTAGTGTTCGTCCTCCAGCTTCACTGTTTATGTTATGCTAACATAGCTGTGTCGCTAGCGATCACGTAGCACATCATTATATACCAGCTAGCCCAACTTCAGTAACCCTACAAACGTCACTGCTGTTTAGTTTCCCGTCTTCATTTATGTTGGAAGTGATAGCAGAGCTGTACGTTTGAATTTATTCAGAAATCTCTCAGTCAGAACATGCTATATCATGCTTGGGTAACTAGCGAAACTAGCGAGCTAACTTCCGCTAGCTTCCTGCTAACTTCTAACTCCGTTAAATGTAATAAATTTTGTTTTCATGGATGCCTGGAAGTTAAGCTTCATAGTTACACCTGGTAAAGCAGCAATGCTGATCGTTTTATTAAAGATGAAAGAATTTAGACAGTTTTTAAGCTCTCAGTGATGCTGCAGTGTTGTTTGACCTGAAGGTTTACGGAGTTTAGGACCCAGATTACTCCCAGATTTAAGAGCATCTTAGTCCGACAAATACGACAATAACGACGGCCGCTTGCATGTTCTGCAAAAAAATGTGCTTTGTCGTGTATCTGACGGACAAACGCCAAACCAGTTCCACATCACTGAAGTTGCACCATTTTTACAAACCAATTCTGGTTCATTTGTTTCACTCAACAATCGGCCATGTGCGTATGAAAACAAAGGCACTGCGCATGCGCGTTTTACTCCCATTCTATCGCGATATTTCATTTTCCTATCGTTGCCTAACATTATACCGGTATTACCGTGAACGGTATAATATGGCCCAGCCCTAGTTACCAGTGCACAAAGCTGTCTGTAACAAGTCTGTAACAATTTTATTTCTTTATTTTTACAACCTTTTTATTTTATTCTGAGCGCTTACTTTATCATTCAGATTAAAAGAACCCCAAAGATAATCTGTGTTCTGGGCTGGTTAATTTAGCCAGGCTACATTGGAATTGAGATGAAGCTCTTGAAACCTGGGATTGCGTTCTTGGAATTGAGATAACCTTTATGGTATTAGAGATCGACTTCTTGGAATTGAGATGAAGCTCTTGAAACCTGGGATTGCGTTCTTGGAATTGAGATAACATATATGGTATTAGAGATTGACTTCTTGGAATTGAGATGAAGCTCTTGAAACCTGGGATTGCGTTCTTGGAATTGAGATAACCTTTATGGTATTAGAGATTGACTTCTTGGAATTGAGATGAAGCTCTTGAAACCTGGGATTGCGTTCTTGGAATTGAGATAACCTTTATGGTATTCGAGATTTACTTCTTAGAACTCAGATACAGTTTTTGGTATCTGGGATTGTATTCCTGGAACTGAGAATGGTTTTGGAATTAGAGATTGCTTTCTTGGAATTGAGATTAATGTCTTTGTCAAGGGCCGGCAACCTTTCTGATGATGAGTGACGTCTAAAATTTCCTTGGAAGTCAATGTGCCATACTGCATATATTGCATTAGCAATACATTTAATAACGCTCTATAGGTTGAGTTACACACTATGTAGAACAACTTTATAGAATTATATTTGTTTGCAGATGTTGGCAGCTATCAGCGAATCGTTATCCACTGTTTTGAAACAAAAAGAAGACACTTTATCCATAACAAGAACCAGTTGAACTCTCAAGATGGCTGCTAGGGTGCAGACACACAGCTTGGCAGGTCCTGCCAAAAAACCCACCTAAAAAACCATCTAAAAACCCCTGGATCTTGACATCAACTTGTCTTTTTGTTTTTATACATTTTTATCTTCTGTGGAGTTTGACACGTCCAAGAAAGCTGGATAATTATACCACTTTCCCAGCCAAATGGAGTCAACATCTTTTGTTCACAAGATTCTTGGATTTTGGTCATGCTAGACCACCCCCAGGTAAACATGAACAATCAAATATACCACAACTGTTGCTGGAGATTCTGAAACTTGTTCTGATGCTACTTTTGGCTGGTGATTTAGAACTAAATCCTGGACCTAATTCAAAAATCAGTGATTTGGACTGGCTACAACTAATTAGCCTAGTTAGCCTAGGCCTGCCTGGGCCTCCATCTCAGCTGCCTGGGCCTCCACCTCAGCTTTGTATGCATAAAATGTGACTCCCCATGCCACCACAGGTCACTCGCCGTATTACCTCATGCTTGGAGTGCACCCCCACCTTCCTGTAGATGCTTTACTGGGGCAGGAGCAGGTGCTTGATAAGAGACATGACTGGCTGGTTGTGCATCAGCAGCGCTTAAATGAAGCACATAACAGAGCAAGGCAGTACACGGAGCAGAAAGCAGCAGAAAGGCTTGAGCTGGACAAAACCCGGGTCTATTGCCCCCCTGTTGAAGTAGGTCAGTTAGTTTATCTGCGACACTGGCCCCAAGGCAGGAACAAAATTCAAGACGCCTGGAGCCCTGTGGTTTATAGGGTTGTCGAAGTCCAGGGCAGCACACATGCAGTGGAGCCTGTGGAGGGTGGGCCAGTAAAACGGGTTCACAGAGCTAACCTTAACCTTGTATTGGCCCAATTCCTGCACCCAGGAAAAAGAAAAATAATGAATCCCCTGTGGTAGTGGGTCCTATGACAGAAGAGAAAACAGGCTGTTCAGATTCAGATCCTGAGTATGTGTTGTTCGGAGAAACCTCATACCCAATTGCAGAGCAAGGGTCTGGTGAAGACGGAAGCAGTTCAAAGCAGTGGCGTTTCAGAGTCTGTAAACACTGATGATGCTCGTGTTACTGCACCGTCTGCCTCTGAGCAGGTGTCCACACCAGAGACAGTTGCTACTGAAACCAACAGGGATATTGGGGTCATTACACCAACACCAGTGCCCCGTCGGAGTAAAAGAGCTAATGCTGGAGTGCATTCAAACCCTTACCATGTCCCTGTATCAGCATGTCATGCCATCACCTTGAGCCCTGAGGTGCTGTCTCAGTTATTGACTAATATGGGTACTGCCCTCTTTAAAGAAGCAGTGCATGAGTTGAGATATACCAATTGAGTCACCGGGGACGTTGACTCTTAAGCAGGGGAGAATGTAGCCAGGTGGAAGTTCGATATTATGGGACATGCCACTGGATGGCGCTGTTTCTTTTGGGGTACCCCTGAGAGCGCAAGGGATCATGGGGATCTACAGAGACATTCACGGGAGTGCTAGCTTGCATTGGTGTTATGTGGGTGTGCAATGCCTTTTTTCGCTGCGTGATCTGTTTTGAAGGCAAAGTGTGCAACGTTTAAGGCACCAGGAGTGGCTGCAACCAACTTCGCCATTCATCTCAGAGGGATCTATATTCCGTTTTCTGCTGAATTAATGCACTGTATGTATTTGAGTTCACACTTGTATTATACTATCTCTGTGGGTAAGAGGGAAATGTACCTTGTTAACTGTTTAATCTTGGCTCTGTATCTTAGCAGGAGAAGCCACTACAGTTATTTTTGCACTGCTAAGTTTGTTTTATTTATGTATGGGTTTATATCCGACACAAAATGACACTAGATGTCCTTGAGATCCAGATGCTGATAAAGTTGGGGAAATAACCTGCAGTAGCAGTGGGTTACCAGTGCACAAAGCTGTCTGTAACAAGTCTGTAACAATTTTATTTCTTTATTTTTACAACCTTTTTATTTTATTCTGAGCGCTTACTTTATCATTCAGATTAAAAGAACCCCAAAGATAATCTGTGTTCTGGGCTGGTTAATTTAGCCAGGCTACATTGGAATTGAGATGAAGCTCTTGAAACCTGGGATTGCGTTCTTGGAATTGAGATAACCTTTATGGTATTAGAGATCAACTTCTTGGAATTGAGATGAAGCTCTTGAAACCTGGGATTGCGTTCTTGGAATTGAGATAACATTTATGGTATTAGAGATTGTTCTGTCCGTATTGTGCGTCCCTTTGCCCAACTTGACAGACAGCTAACGGTTTCAATGAACATTGGAGGCGGAAGTAAGTTTAAGGCTTTTTACTTCGTCAATAGTTCAATGATTGACATCCTTTTCTTCCCGTAAAACTAAAAACAAACACAAAGTAAATGTCACAAGATGTCTTTTCCTCTTGACACACATTTCTAGGATATGAACTATACTGTTATATAGTATGTCTAATCAACAGCGACTCAGTATTGATCACAATACAACTTAGCGAGTTTAGCTTCCTCAAAGATAAACATAGCAGATGAAATAACTGGTTTCAAAACAAATCTATGTAATAGAAATGCACCAAATAAACTTGTAAACATGTTGTACATTAATACTCACAAGCAATAACTCTCCAAGACAGAAACGTTTTAAAGAGCAACAACATATCCTGCAGGCTGACAAGCGACCAGCTTCCTGTTTCCTCTACCCACAGGAACACAGAAAAACCCCAGCAAAATAAAAGCAGGTGAGAATTCCCATTATGACCAGCAGAGGGTGTTGAAGAGAAAGACCCTATGCATGCCATAACAGAGATTGACTTCTTGGAATTGAGATGAAGCTCTTGAAACCTGGGATTGTGTCCTTGGAATTGCGATAACCTTCATGGTATTAGAGATTGACTTCTTGGAATTGAGATGAAGCTCTTGAAACCTGGGATTGTGTTCCTGGAATTGAGATAACCTTTATGGTATTAGAGATTGACTTCTTGGAATTGAGATGAAGCTCTTGAAACCTGGGATTGCGTTCTTGGAATTGAGATAACCTTTATGGTATTCGAGATTTACTTCTTAGAACTCAGATACAGTTTTTGGTATCTGGGATTGTATTCCTGGAACTGAGAATGGTTTTGGAATTAGAGATTGCTTTCTTGGAACTGAGATTAATGTCTTTGTCAAGGGCCGGCAACCTTTCTGATGATGAGTGACGTCTAAAATTTCCTTGGAAGTCAATGTGCCATACTGCATATATTGCATTAGCAATACATTTAATAACGCTCTATAGGTTGAGTTACACACTATGTAGAACAACTTTATAGAATTATATTTGTTTGCAGATGTTGGCAGCTATCAGCGAATCGTTATCCACTGTTTTGAAACAAAAAGAAGACACTTTATCCATAACAAGAACCAGTTGAACTCTCAAGATGGCTGCTAGGGTGCAGACACACAGCTTGGCAGGTCCTGCCAAAAAACCCACCTAAAAAACCATCTAAAAACCCCTGGATCTTGACATCAACTTGTCTTTTTGTTTTTATACATTTTTATCTTCTGTGGAGTTTGACACGTCCAAGAAAGCTGGATAATTATACCACTTTCCCAGCCAAATGGAGTCAACATCTTTTGTTCACAAGATTCTTGGATTTTGGTCATGCTAGACCACCCCCAGGTAAACATGAACAATCAAATATACCACAACTGTTGCTGGAGATTCTGAAACTTGTTCTGATGCTACTTTTGGCTGGTGATTTAGAACTAAATCCTGGACCTAATTCAAACATCAGTGATTTGGACTGGCTACAACTAATTAGCCTAGTTAGCCTAGGCCTGCCTGGGCCTCCATCTCAGCTGCCTGGGCCTCCACCTCAGCTTTGTATGCATAAAATGTGACTCCCCATGCCACCACAGGTCACTCGCCGTATTACCTCATGCTTGGAGTGCACCCCCACCTTCCTGTAGATGCTTTACTGGGGCAGGAGCAGGTGCTTGATAAGAGACATGACTGGCTGGTTGTGCATCAGCAGCGCTTAAATGAAGCACATAACAGAGCAAGGCAGTACACGGAGCAGAAAGCAGCAGAAAGGCTTGAGCTGGACAAAACCCGGGTCTATTGCCCCCCTGTTGAAGTAGGTCAGTTAGTTTATCTGCGACACTGGCCCCAAGGCAGGAACACAATTCAAGACGCCTGGAGCCCTGTGGTTTATAGGGTTGTCGAAGTCCAGGGCAGCACACATGCAGTGGAGCCTGTGGAGGGTGGGCCAGTAAAACGGGTTCACAGAGCTAACCTTAACCTTGTATTGGCCCAATTCCTGCACCCAGGAAAAAGAAAAATAATGAATCCCCTGTGGTAGTGGGTCCTATGACAGAAGAGAAAACAGGCTGTTCAGATTCAGATCCTGAGTATGTGTTGTTCGGAGAAACCTCATACCCAATTGCAGAGCAGGGGTCTGGTGAAGACGGAAGCAGTTCAAAGCAGTGGCGTTTCAGAGTCTGTAAACACTGATGATGCTCGTGTTACTGCACCGTCTGCCTCTGAGCAGGTGTCCACACCAGAGACAGTTGCTACTGAAACCAACAGGGATATTGGGGTCATTACACCAACACCAGTGCCCCGTCGGAGTAAAAGAGCTAATGCTGGAGTGCATTCAAACCCTTACCATGTCCCTGTATCAGCATGTCATGCCATCACCTTGAGCCCTGAGGTGCTGTCTCAGTTATTGACTAATATGGGTACTGCCCTCTTTAAAGAAGCAGTGCATGAGTTGAGATATACCAATTGAGTCACCGGGGACGTTGACTCTTAAGCAGGGGAGAATGTAGCCAGGTGGAAGTTCGATATTATGGGACATGCCACTGGATGGCGCTGTTTCTTTTGGGGTACCCCTGAGAGCGCAAGGGATCATGGGGATCTACAGAGACATTCACGGGAGTGCTAGCTTGCATTGGTGTTATGTGGGTGTGCAATGCCTTTTTTCGCTGCGTGATCTGTTTTGAATGCAAAGTGTGCAACGTTTAAGGCACCAGGAGTGGCTGCAACCAACTTCGCCATTCATCTCAGAGGGATCTATATTCCGTTTTCTGCTGAATTAATGCACTGTATGTATTTGAGTTCACACTTGTATTATACTATCTCTGTGGGTAAGAGGGAAATGTACCTTGTTAACTGTTTAATCTTGGCTCTGTATCTTAGCAGGAGAAGCCACTACAGTTATTTTTGCACTGCTAAGTTTGTTTTATTTATGTATGGGTTTATATCAGACACAAAATGACACTAGATGTCCTTGAGATCCAGATGCTGATAAAGTTGGGGAAATAACCTGCAGTAGCAGTGGGTTACCAGTAGAGCAGGGCGATATGGCCAAAAATATTTATCACGATATATATTTGAAAATTTGCGATAACGATATAACTGACGATATAATTGATGCAAGACAAAATACAACTCCACAACATTACTAGTGCAAAAAGACAACCTTCCTTTTATTTTCACTTAAACAAGAAGCTGGTTTTTATGTACATTAAAGCTATATAAAAATTTAACAGTGCGAATACAAATTCCTTGCTGAAAGTTTAACCAAAAGGCATTTCCAGTAGAAATGGGCTGACATATCCTGAGCATAACCATGTATAATATCCACTGAAGGTAAAAAGAGGTGCTTTGCAACATTAAACTGCAGTGTGCAGTACGTATTTTTCGGACCATAAGGTGCACGGGATTATAAGGCACATTAAGCGAAACAAGGCAGTCAGATAAATCAAACTTTATTAAACTCATTCTTCTTGCTTCCTCCACTTCTGTACCATTGAGTCATTAATGTTGAATTCTCTGGCAGCTGCTCTATTCCCATGTTGTTGCAGTATATTAATGACTAACCTCGTATTATGGATGGATTATCTCAGTTGTTATGGATTATCTCAGTTGTTCTCCTGACTGAAGTTTGGTCCGTTTACAGCATCCTGCCATGCGATTGCATTTGTCTCTAACTATCAGGCACGTTAACTTTTATAAGTGGAAAAGTGTTAGTGTTCGTCCTCCAGCTTCACTGTTTATGTTATGCTAACATAGCTGTGTCGCTAGCGATCACGTAGCACATCATTATATACCAGCTAGCCCAACTTCAGTAACCCTACAAACGTCACTGCTGTTTAGTTTCCCGTCTTCATTTATGTTGGAAGTGATAGCAGAGCTGTACGTTTGAATTTATTCAGAAATCTCTCAGTCAGAACATGCTATATCATGCTTGGGTAACTAGCGAAACTAGCGAGCTAACTTCCGCTAGCTTCCTGCTAACTTCTAACTCCGTTAAATGTAATAAATTTTGTTTTCATGGATGCCTGGAAGTTAAGCTTCATAGTTACACCTGGTAAAGCAGCAATGCTGATCGTTTTATTAAAGATGAAAGAATTTAGACAGTTTTTAAGCTCTCAGTGATGCTGCAGTGTTGTTTGACCTGAAGGTTTACGGAGTTTAGGACCCAGATTACTCCCAGATTTAAGAGCATCTTAGTCCGACAAATACGACAATAACGACGGCCGCTTGCATGTTCTGCAAAAAAATGTGCTTTGTCGTGTATCTGACGGACAAACGCCAAACCAGTTCCACATCACTGAAGTTGCACCATTTTTACAAACCAATTCTGGTTCATTTGTTTCACTCAACAATCGGCCATGTGCGTATGAAAACAAAGGCACTGCGCATGCGCGTTTTACTCCCATTCTATCGCGATATTTCATTTTCCTATCGTTGCCTAACATTATACCGGTATTACCGTGAACGGTATAATATGGCCCAGCCCTAGTTACCAGTGCACAAAGCTGTCTGTAACAAGTCTGTAACAATTTTATTTCTTTATTTTTACAACCTTTTTATTTTATTCTGAGCGCTTACTTTATCATTCAGATTAAAAGAACCCCAAAGATAATCTGTGTTCTGGGCTGGTTAATTTAGCCAGGCTACATTGGAATTGAGATGAAGCTCTTGAAACCTGGGATTGCGTTCTTGGAATTGAGATAACCTTTATGGTATTAGAGATCGACTTCTTGGAATTGAGATGAAGCTCTTGAAACCTGGGATTGCGTTCTTGGAATTGAGATAACATATATGGTATTAGAGATTGACTTCTTGGAATTGAGATGAAGCTCTTGAAACCTGGGATTGCGTTCTTGGAATTGAGATAACCTTTATGGTATTAGAGATTGACTTCTTGGAATTGAGATGAAGCTCTTGAAACCTGGGATTGCGTTCTTGGAATTGAGATAACCTTTATGGTATTCGAGATTTACTTCTTAGAACTCAGATACAGTTTTTGGTATCTGGGATTGTATTCCTGGAACTGAGAATGGTTTTGGAATTAGAGATTGCTTTCTTGGAATTGAGATTAATGTCTTTGTCAAGGGCCGGCAACCTTTCTGATGATGAGTGACGTCTAAAATTTCCTTGGAAGTCAATGTGCCATACTGCATATATTGCATTAGCAATACATTTAATAACGCTCTATAGGTTGAGTTACACACTATGTAGAACAACTTTATAGAATTATATTTGTTTGCAGATGTTGGCAGCTATCAGCGAATCGTTATCCACTGTTTTGAAACAAAAAGAAGACACTTTATCCATAACAAGAACCAGTTGAACTCTCAAGATGGCTGCTAGGGTGCAGACACACAGCTTGGCAGGTCCTGCCAAAAAACCCACCTAAAAAACCATCTAAAAACCCCTGGATCTTGACATCAACTTGTCTTTTTGTTTTTATACATTTTTATCTTCTGTGGAGTTTGACACGTCCAAGAAAGCTGGATAATTATACCACTTTCCCAGCCAAATGGAGTCAACATCTTTTGTTCACAAGATTCTTGGATTTTGGTCATGCTAGACCACCCCCAGGTAAACATGAACAATCAAATATACCACAACTGTTGCTGGAGATTCTGAAACTTGTTCTGATGCTACTTTTGGCTGGTGATTTAGAACTAAATCCTGGACCTAATTCAAAAATCAGTGATTTGGACTGGCTACAACTAATTAGCCTAGTTAGCCTAGGCCTGCCTGGGCCTCCATCTCAGCTGCCTGGGCCTCCACCTCAGCTTTGTATGCATAAAATGTGACTCCCCATGCCACCACAGGTCACTCGCCGTATTACCTCATGCTTGGAGTGCACCCCCACCTTCCTGTAGATGCTTTACTGGGGCAGGAGCAGGTGCTTGATAAGAGACATGACTGGCTGGTTGTGCATCAGCAGCGCTTAAATGAAGCACATAACAGAGCAAGGCAGTACACGGAGCAGAAAGCAGCAGAAAGGCTTGAGCTGGACAAAACCCGGGTCTATTGCCCCCCTGTTGAAGTAGGTCAGTTAGTTTATCTGCGACACTGGCCCCAAGGCAGGAACAAAATTCAAGACGCCTGGAGCCCTGTGGTTTATAGGGTTGTCGAAGTCCAGGGCAGCACACATGCAGTGGAGCCTGTGGAGGGTGGGCCAGTAAAACGGGTTCACAGAGCTAACCTTAACCTTGTATTGGCCCAATTCCTGCACCCAGGAAAAAGAAAAATAATGAATCCCCTGTGGTAGTGGGTCCTATGACAGAAGAGAAAACAGGCTGTTCAGATTCAGATCCTGAGTATGTGTTGTTCGGAGAAACCTCATACCCAATTGCAGAGCAAGGGTCTGGTGAAGACGGAAGCAGTTCAAAGCAGTGGCGTTTCAGAGTCTGTAAACACTGATGATGCTCGTGTTACTGCACCGTCTGCCTCTGAGCAGGTGTCCACACCAGAGACAGTTGCTACTGAAACCAACAGGGATATTGGGGTCATTACACCAACACCAGTGCCCCGTCGGAGTAAAAGAGCTAATGCTGGAGTGCATTCAAACCCTTACCATGTCCCTGTATCAGCATGTCATGCCATCACCTTGAGCCCTGAGGTGCTGTCTCAGTTATTGACTAATATGGGTACTGCCCTCTTTAAAGAAGCAGTGCATGAGTTGAGATATACCAATTGAGTCACCGGGGACGTTGACTCTTAAGCAGGGGAGAATGTAGCCAGGTGGAAGTTCGATATTATGGGACATGCCACTGGATGGCGCTGTTTCTTTTGGGGTACCCCTGAGAGCGCAAGGGATCATGGGGATCTACAGAGACATTCACGGGAGTGCTAGCTTGCATTGGTGTTATGTGGGTGTGCAATGCCTTTTTTCGCTGCGTGATCTGTTTTGAAGGCAAAGTGTGCAACGTTTAAGGCACCAGGAGTGGCTGCAACCAACTTCGCCATTCATCTCAGAGGGATCTATATTCCGTTTTCTGCTGAATTAATGCACTGTATGTATTTGAGTTCACACTTGTATTATACTATCTCTGTGGGTAAGAGGGAAATGTACCTTGTTAACTGTTTAATCTTGGCTCTGTATCTTAGCAGGAGAAGCCACTACAGTTATTTTTGCACTGCTAAGTTTGTTTTATTTATGTATGGGTTTATATCCGACACAAAATGACACTAGATGTCCTTGAGATCCAGATGCTGATAAAGTTGGGGAAATAACCTGCAGTAGCAGTGGGTTACCAGTGCACAAAGCTGTCTGTAACAAGTCTGTAACAATTTTATTTCTTTATTTTTACAACCTTTTTATTTTATTCTGAGCGCTTACTTTATCATTCAGATTAAAAGAACCCCAAAGATAATCTGTGTTCTGGGCTGGTTAATTTAGCCAGGCTACATTGGAATTGAGATGAAGCTCTTGAAACCTGGGATTGCGTTCTTGGAATTGAGATAACCTTTATGGTATTAGAGATCAACTTCTTGGAATTGAGATGAAGCTCTTGAAACCTGGGATTGCGTTCTTGGAATTGAGATAACATTTATGGTATTAGAGATTGTTCTGTCCGTATTGTGCGTCCCTTTGCCCAACTTGACAGACAGCTAACGGTTTCAATGAACATTGGAGGCGGAAGTAAGTTTAAGGCTTTTTACTTCGTCAATAGTTCAATGATTGACATCCTTTTCTTCCCGTAAAACTAAAAACAAACACAAAGTAAATGTCACAAGATGTCTTTTCCTCTTGACACACATTTCTAGGATATGAACTATACTGTTATATAGTATGTCTAATCAACAGCGACTCAGTATTGATCACAATACAACTTAGCGAGTTTAGCTTCCTCAAAGATAAACATAGCAGATGAAATAACTGGTTTCAAAACAAATCTATGTAATAGAAATGCACCAAATAAACTTGTAAACATGTTGTACATTAATACTCACAAGCAATAACTCTCCAAGACAGAAACGTTTTAAAGAGCAACAACATATCCTGCAGGCTGACAAGCGACCAGCTTCCTGTTTCCTCTACCCACAGGAACACAGAAAAACCCCAGCAAAATAAAAGCAGGTGAGAATTCCCATTATGACCAGCAGAGGGTGTTGAAGAGAAAGACCCTATGCATGCCATAACAGAGATTGACTTCTTGGAATTGAGATGAAGCTCTTGAAACCTGGGATTGTGTCCTTGGAATTGCGATAACCTTCATGGTATTAGAGATTGACTTCTTGGAATTGAGATGAAGCTCTTGAAACCTGGGATTGTGTTCCTGGAATTGAGATAACCTTTATGGTATTAGAGATTGACTTCTTGGAATTGAGATGAAGCTCTTGAAACCTGGGATTGCGTTCTTGGAATTGAGATAACCTTTATGGTATTCGAGATTTACTTCTTAGAACTCAGATACAGTTTTTGGTATCTGGGATTGTATTCCTGGAACTGAGAATGGTTTTGGAATTAGAGATTGCTTTCTTGGAACTGAGATTAATGTCTTTGTCAAGGGCCGGCAACCTTTCTGATGATGAGTGACGTCTAAAATTTCCTTGGAAGTCAATGTGCCATACTGCATATATTGCATTAGCAATACATTTAATAACGCTCTATAGGTTGAGTTACACACTATGTAGAACAACTTTATAGAATTATATTTGTTTGCAGATGTTGGCAGCTATCAGCGAATCGTTATCCACTGTTTTGAAACAAAAAGAAGACACTTTATCCATAACAAGAACCAGTTGAACTCTCAAGATGGCTGCTAGGGTGCAGACACACAGCTTGGCAGGTCCTGCCAAAAAACCCACCTAAAAAACCATCTAAAAACCCCTGGATCTTGACATCAACTTGTCTTTTTGTTTTTATACATTTTTATCTTCTGTGGAGTTTGACACGTCCAAGAAAGCTGGATAATTATACCACTTTCCCAGCCAAATGGAGTCAACATCTTTTGTTCACAAGATTCTTGGATTTTGGTCATGCTAGACCACCCCCAGGTAAACATGAACAATCAAATATACCACAACTGTTGCTGGAGATTCTGAAACTTGTTCTGATGCTACTTTTGGCTGGTGATTTAGAACTAAATCCTGGACCTAATTCAAACATCAGTGATTTGGACTGGCTACAACTAATTAGCCTAGTTAGCCTAGGCCTGCCTGGGCCTCCATCTCAGCTGCCTGGGCCTCCACCTCAGCTTTGTATGCATAAAATGTGACTCCCCATGCCACCACAGGTCACTCGCCGTATTACCTCATGCTTGGAGTGCACCCCCACCTTCCTGTAGATGCTTTACTGGGGCAGGAGCAGGTGCTTGATAAGAGACATGACTGGCTGGTTGTGCATCAGCAGCGCTTAAATGAAGCACATAACAGAGCAAGGCAGTACACGGAGCAGAAAGCAGCAGAAAGGCTTGAGCTGGACAAAACCCGGGTCTATTGCCCCCCTGTTGAAGTAGGTCAGTTAGTTTATCTGCGACACTGGCCCCAAGGCAGGAACACAATTCAAGACGCCTGGAGCCCTGTGGTTTATAGGGTTGTCGAAGTCCAGGGCAGCACACATGCAGTGGAGCCTGTGGAGGGTGGGCCAGTAAAACGGGTTCACAGAGCTAACCTTAACCTTGTATTGGCCCAATTCCTGCACCCAGGAAAAAGAAAAATAATGAATCCCCTGTGGTAGTGGGTCCTATGACAGAAGAGAAAACAGGCTGTTCAGATTCAGATCCTGAGTATGTGTTGTTCGGAGAAACCTCATACCCAATTGCAGAGCAGGGGTCTGGTGAAGACGGAAGCAGTTCAAAGCAGTGGCGTTTCAGAGTCTGTAAACACTGATGATGCTCGTGTTACTGCACCGTCTGCCTCTGAGCAGGTGTCCACACCAGAGACAGTTGCTACTGAAACCAACAGGGATATTGGGGTCATTACACCAACACCAGTGCCCCGTCGGAGTAAAAGAGCTAATGCTGGAGTGCATTCAAACCCTTACCATGTCCCTGTATCAGCATGTCATGCCATCACCTTGAGCCCTGAGGTGCTGTCTCAGTTATTGACTAATATGGGTACTGCCCTCTTTAAAGAAGCAGTGCATGAGTTGAGATATACCAATTGAGTCACCGGGGACGTTGACTCTTAAGCAGGGGAGAATGTAGCCAGGTGGAAGTTCGATATTATGGGACATGCCACTGGATGGCGCTGTTTCTTTTGGGGTACCCCTGAGAGCGCAAGGGATCATGGGGATCTACAGAGACATTCACGGGAGTGCTAGCTTGCATTGGTGTTATGTGGGTGTGCAATGCCTTTTTTCGCTGCGTGATCTGTTTTGAATGCAAAGTGTGCAACGTTTAAGGCACCAGGAGTGGCTGCAACCAACTTCGCCATTCATCTCAGAGGGATCTATATTCCGTTTTCTGCTGAATTAATGCACTGTATGTATTTGAGTTCACACTTGTATTATACTATCTCTGTGGGTAAGAGGGAAATGTACCTTGTTAACTGTTTAATCTTGGCTCTGTATCTTAGCAGGAGAAGCCACTACAGTTATTTTTGCACTGCTAAGTTTGTTTTATTTATGTATGGGTTTATATCAGACACAAAATGACACTAGATGTCCTTGAGATCCAGATGCTGATAAAGTTGGGGAAATAACCTGCAGTAGCAGTGGGTTACCAGTAGAGCAGGGCGATATGGCCAAAAATATTTATCACGATATATATTTGAAAATTTGCGATAACGATATAACTGACGATATAATTGATGCAAGACAAAATACAACTCCACAACATTACTAGTGCAAAAAGACAACCTTCCTTTTATTTTCACTTAAACAAGAAGCTGGTTTTTATGTACATTAAAGCTATATAAAAATTTAACAGTGCGAATACAAATTCCTTGCTGAAAGTTTAACCAAAAGGCATTTCCAGTAGAAATGGGCTGACATATCCTGAGCATAACCATGTATAATATCCACTGAAGGTAAAAAGAGGTGCTTTGCAACATTAAACTGCAGTGTGCAGTACGTATTTTTCGGACCATAAGGTGCACGGGATTATAAGGCACATTAAGCGAAACAAGGCAGTCAGATAAATCAAACTTTATTAAACTCATTCTTCTTGCTTCCTCCACTTCTGTACCATTGAGTCATTAATGTTGAATTCTCTGGCAGCTGCTCTATTCCCATGTTGTTGCAGTATATTAATGACTAACCTCGTATTATGGATGGATTATCTCAGTTGTTATGGATTATCTCAGTTGTTCTCCTGACTGAAGTTTGGTCCGTTTACAGCATCCTGCCATGCGATTGCATTTGTCTCTAACTATCAGGCACGTTAACTTTTATAAGTGGAAAAGTGTTAGTGTTCGTCCTCCAGCTTCACTGTTTATGTTATGCTAACATAGCTGTGTCGCTAGCGATCACGTAGCACATCATTATATACCAGCTAGCCCAACTTCAGTAACCCTACAAACGTCACTGCTGTTTAGTTTCCCGTCTTCATTTATGTTGGAAGTGATAGCAGAGCTGTACGTTTGAATTTATTCAGAAATCTCTCAGTCAGAACATGCTATATCATGCTTGGGTAACTAGCGAAACTAGCGAGCTAACTTCCGCTAGCTTCCTGCTAACTTCTAACTCCGTTAAATGTAATAAATTTTGTTTTCATGGATGCCTGGAAGTTAAGCTTCATAGTTACACCTGGTAAAGCAGCAATGCTGATCGTTTTATTAAAGATGAAAGAATTTAGACAGTTTTTAAGCTCTCAGTGATGCTGCAGTGTTGTTTGACCTGAAGGTTTACGGAGTTTAGGACCCAGATTACTCCCAGATTTAAGAGCATCTTAGTCCGACAAATACGACAATAACGACGGCCGCTTGCATGTTCTGCAAAAAAATGTGCTTTGTCGTGTATCTGACGGACAAACGCCAAACCAGTTCCACATCACTGAAGTTGCACCATTTTTACAAACCAATTCTGGTTCATTTGTTTCACTCAACAATCGGCCATGTGCGTATGAAAACAAAGGCACTGCGCATGCGCGTTTTACTCCCATTCTATCGCGATATTTCATTTTCCTATCGTTGCCTAACATTATACCGGTATTACCGTGAACGGTATAATATGGCCCAGCCCTAGTTACCAGTGCACAAAGCTGTCTGTAACAAGTCTGTAACAATTTTATTTCTTTATTTTTACAACCTTTTTATTTTATTCTGAGCGCTTACTTTATCATTCAGATTAAAAGAACCCCAAAGATAATCTGTGTTCTGGGCTGGTTAATTTAGCCAGGCTACATTGGAATTGAGATGAAGCTCTTGAAACCTGGGATTGCGTTCTTGGAATTGAGATAACCTTTATGGTATTAGAGATCGACTTCTTGGAATTGAGATGAAGCTCTTGAAACCTGGGATTGCGTTCTTGGAATTGAGATAACATATATGGTATTAGAGATTGACTTCTTGGAATTGAGATGAAGCTCTTGAAACCTGGGATTGCGTTCTTGGAATTGAGATAACCTTTATGGTATTAGAGATTGACTTCTTGGAATTGAGATGAAGCTCTTGAAACCTGGGATTGCGTTCTTGGAATTGAGATAACCTTTATGGTATTCGAGATTTACTTCTTAGAACTCAGATACAGTTTTTGGTATCTGGGATTGTATTCCTGGAACTGAGAATGGTTTTGGAATTAGAGATTGCTTTCTTGGAATTGAGATTAATGTCTTTGTCAAGGGCCGGCAACCTTTCTGATGATGAGTGACGTCTAAAATTTCCTTGGAAGTCAATGTGCCATACTGCATATATTGCATTAGCAATACATTTAATAACGCTCTATAGGTTGAGTTACACACTATGTAGAACAACTTTATAGAATTATATTTGTTTGCAGATGTTGGCAGCTATCAGCGAATCGTTATCCACTGTTTTGAAACAAAAAGAAGACACTTTATCCATAACAAGAACCAGTTGAACTCTCAAGATGGCTGCTAGGGTGCAGACACACAGCTTGGCAGGTCCTGCCAAAAAACCCACCTAAAAAACCATCTAAAAACCCCTGGATCTTGACATCAACTTGTCTTTTTGTTTTTATACATTTTTATCTTCTGTGGAGTTTGACACGTCCAAGAAAGCTGGATAATTATACCACTTTCCCAGCCAAATGGAGTCAACATCTTTTGTTCACAAGATTCTTGGATTTTGGTCATGCTAGACCACCCCCAGGTAAACATGAACAATCAAATATACCACAACTGTTGCTGGAGATTCTGAAACTTGTTCTGATGCTACTTTTGGCTGGTGATTTAGAACTAAATCCTGGACCTAATTCAAAAATCAGTGATTTGGACTGGCTACAACTAATTAGCCTAGTTAGCCTAGGCCTGCCTGGGCCTCCATCTCAGCTGCCTGGGCCTCCACCTCAGCTTTGTATGCATAAAATGTGACTCCCCATGCCACCACAGGTCACTCGCCGTATTACCTCATGCTTGGAGTGCACCCCCACCTTCCTGTAGATGCTTTACTGGGGCAGGAGCAGGTGCTTGATAAGAGACATGACTGGCTGGTTGTGCATCAGCAGCGCTTAAATGAAGCACATAACAGAGCAAGGCAGTACACGGAGCAGAAAGCAGCAGAAAGGCTTGAGCTGGACAAAACCCGGGTCTATTGCCCCCCTGTTGAAGTAGGTCAGTTAGTTTATCTGCGACACTGGCCCCAAGGCAGGAACAAAATTCAAGACGCCTGGAGCCCTGTGGTTTATAGGGTTGTCGAAGTCCAGGGCAGCACACATGCAGTGGAGCCTGTGGAGGGTGGGCCAGTAAAACGGGTTCACAGAGCTAACCTTAACCTTGTATTGGCCCAATTCCTGCACCCAGGAAAAAGAAAAATAATGAATCCCCTGTGGTAGTGGGTCCTATGACAGAAGAGAAAACAGGCTGTTCAGATTCAGATCCTGAGTATGTGTTGTTCGGAGAAACCTCATACCCAATTGCAGAGCAAGGGTCTGGTGAAGACGGAAGCAGTTCAAAGCAGTGGCGTTTCAGAGTCTGTAAACACTGATGATGCTCGTGTTACTGCACCGTCTGCCTCTGAGCAGGTGTCCACACCAGAGACAGTTGCTACTGAAACCAACAGGGATATTGGGGTCATTACACCAACACCAGTGCCCCGTCGGAGTAAAAGAGCTAATGCTGGAGTGCATTCAAACCCTTACCATGTCCCTGTATCAGCATGTCATGCCATCACCTTGAGCCCTGAGGTGCTGTCTCAGTTATTGACTAATATGGGTACTGCCCTCTTTAAAGAAGCAGTGCATGAGTTGAGATATACCAATTGAGTCACCGGGGACGTTGACTCTTAAGCAGGGGAGAATGTAGCCAGGTGGAAGTTCGATATTATGGGACATGCCACTGGATGGCGCTGTTTCTTTTGGGGTACCCCTGAGAGCGCAAGGGATCATGGGGATCTACAGAGACATTCACGGGAGTGCTAGCTTGCATTGGTGTTATGTGGGTGTGCAATGCCTTTTTTCGCTGCGTGATCTGTTTTGAAGGCAAAGTGTGCAACGTTTAAGGCACCAGGAGTGGCTGCAACCAACTTCGCCATTCATCTCAGAGGGATCTATATTCCGTTTTCTGCTGAATTAATGCACTGTATGTATTTGAGTTCACACTTGTATTATACTATCTCTGTGGGTAAGAGGGAAATGTACCTTGTTAACTGTTTAATCTTGGCTCTGTATCTTAGCAGGAGAAGCCACTACAGTTATTTTTGCACTGCTAAGTTTGTTTTATTTATGTATGGGTTTATATCCGACACAAAATGACACTAGATGTCCTTGAGATCCAGATGCTGATAAAGTTGGGGAAATAACCTGCAGTAGCAGTGGGTTACCAGTGCACAAAGCTGTCTGTAACAAGTCTGTAACAATTTTATTTCTTTATTTTTACAACCTTTTTATTTTATTCTGAGCGCTTACTTTATCATTCAGATTAAAAGAACCCCAAAGATAATCTGTGTTCTGGGCTGGTTAATTTAGCCAGGCTACATTGGAATTGAGATGAAGCTCTTGAAACCTGGGATTGCGTTCTTGGAATTGAGATAACCTTTATGGTATTAGAGATCAACTTCTTGGAATTGAGATGAAGCTCTTGAAACCTGGGATTGCGTTCTTGGAATTGAGATAACATTTATGGTATTAGAGATTGTTCTGTCCGTATTGTGCGTCCCTTTGCCCAACTTGACAGACAGCTAACGGTTTCAATGAACATTGGAGGCGGAAGTAAGTTTAAGGCTTTTTACTTCGTCAATAGTTCAATGATTGACATCCTTTTCTTCCCGTAAAACTAAAAACAAACACAAAGTAAATGTCACAAGATGTCTTTTCCTCTTGACACACATTTCTAGGATATGAACTATACTGTTATATAGTATGTCTAATCAACAGCGACTCAGTATTGATCACAATACAACTTAGCGAGTTTAGCTTCCTCAAAGATAAACATAGCAGATGAAATAACTGGTTTCAAAACAAATCTATGTAATAGAAATGCACCAAATAAACTTGTAAACATGTTGTACATTAATACTCACAAGCAATAACTCTCCAAGACAGAAACGTTTTAAAGAGCAACAACATATCCTGCAGGCTGACAAGCGACCAGCTTCCTGTTTCCTCTACCCACAGGAACACAGAAAAACCCCAGCAAAATAAAAGCAGGTGAGAATTCCCATTATGACCAGCAGAGGGTGTTGAAGAGAAAGACCCTATGCATGCCATAACAGAGATTGACTTCTTGGAATTGAGATGAAGCTCTTGAAACCTGGGATTGTGTCCTTGGAATTGCGATAACCTTCATGGTATTAGAGATTGACTTCTTGGAATTGAGATGAAGCTCTTGAAACCTGGGATTGTGTTCCTGGAATTGAGATAACCTTTATGGTATTAGAGATTGACTTCTTGGTTTAGCCAGGTGGAAGTTCGATATTATGGGACATGCCACTGGATGGCGCTGTTTCTTTTGGGGTACCCCTGAGAGCGCAAGGGATCATGGGGATCTACAGAGACATTCACGGGAATGCTAGCTTGCATTGGTGTTATGTGGGTGTGCAATGCCTTTTTTCGCTGTGAGATCTGTTTTGAATGCAAAGTGTGCAACGGTTAAGGCACCAGGAGTGGCTGCAACCAACTTCGCCATTCATCTCAGAGGGATCTATATTCCGTTTTCTGCTGAATTAATGCACTGTATGTATTTGAGTTCACACTTGTATTATACTATCTCTGTGGGTAAGAGGGAAATGTACCTTGTTAACTGTTTAATCTTGGCTCTGTATCTTAGCAGGAGAAGCCACTACAGTTATTTTTGCACTGCTAAGTTTGTTTTATTTATGTATGGGTTTATATCAGACACAAAATGACACTAGATGTCCTTGAGTTCCAGATGCTGATAAAATTGGGGAAATAACCTGCAGTAGCAGTGGGTTACCAGTGCACAAAGCTGTCTGTAACAAGTCTGTAACAATTTTATTTCTTTATTTTTACAACCTTTTTATTTTATTCTGAGCGCTTACTTTATCATTCAGATTAAAAGAGTCTTCATCCTCGCCTGGTCCAGCTTCAGCCTGTGCTTCGCCTGGTCCGGCTTCATCTGAGTCTTCATCCTCGCCTGGTCCAGCTTCAGCCTGTGCTTCGCCTGGTCCAGCTTCAGCCTGTGCTTCGCCTGGTCCGGCTTCATCTGAGTCTTCATCCTCGCCTGGTCCAGCTTCAACCTGTGCTTCGCCTGGTCCGGCTTCATCTGAGTCTTCATCCTCGCCTGGTCCAGCTTCAGCCTGTGCTTCGCCTGGTCCGGCTTCAGCCTGTGCTTCGCCTGGTACGGCTTCATCCGAGTCTTTGTCCTCGCCTGGTCCAGCTGCATCCGAGTCTTCGTCCTCGTCTGGTCCGGCTTCATCCGAGTCTTCATCCTCGTCTGGTCCGGCTTCATCCGAGTCTTCGTCCTCGTCTGGTCCAGCCTCTGCTTCTGCTACGCCTGGTCCGGTCTCAGCTTCTGCTACGCCTGGTCCGGTCTCAGCTTCTGCTACGCCTGGTCCAGCCTCTGCCTCTGCTTCTGCTACGCCTGGTCCGGCCTCTGCCTCTGCTTCTGCTACGCCTGGTCCAGCCTCTGCCTCTGCTTCAGCGTCGCCTGGTCCTGTGCCCTCCAAGCCTCGGCCGGTACGCCTGACACTTGGGAGCCGCCGCTGCCTTCCGCGCGGCCGGCCCCCTGAACTGCTCCGTGGTCTCCTTCGTCGCCGCCGCTGCCTTCCGCATGGTCGGCCCCCGGAACTATTTGACTGTGTTCTCCTGTGCCGTCTGCCGCCGGGCCGGCCCCCTGCTCGAGTCAACTATGGACTTCTGGACCGTCACCCTCCGGGTCGGCCCCCTGAGGAGTTGCGAACTGTTTCCTGTGCTCTTGTTGGACGTTTTGTTTTGTGGCCTTGTTTCTGGCCCTCCGTCCTGGGCCCCCGCCGCCCGCCCTTGGTGGGTTGCCTTGGTTTTGTCTTTTTGGGGTTTTGGGCGTCTGGAATCCGCCCTTGAAGGGGGGGCTCTGTCATGATCCTGGGTCTGCTGACCCAGCGTTTTGTGTTTAGTTTATGTAGCCTTCAGGTTTCCTAAGTTCATCGTTTTCATGCCTAGGTGTTTCTAGTTATTTTCCCCTCGTGTTTCCACCATGTTAAGTCTCCCCTGCTTTTCATGTATTTCATGTCTGTGGCTTATGTTGTCAAGTTCAGGTTGTCATGTCTATGTCTCACTCTGTTTCCTGTTTTATTGTGAAGAGGTCTGGCGTTTCTGTGTTCATCGTGTTCAGTTTTACTCTCCCACTGTGACGTCATTATGTTCATGTGTGCCAGCTGTTTCCCCAGGTGTTGCCACTTCCCTCATTATCATCCTGTGTCCATTTAGTCTGTGTGTTCTCAGTCATTCTTTGTCAGGTCGTCCGTTGTATTCACCCGTTGTACTGCTCCGTTGTTCCTATGTCTCTGCTCCAGGTATCCCTGTCAGTTCGTTATGTTTAGAGTTTTGTATGTTTCGTTTTAGTTCACCCAGTTTAGGTCATTGTTTAGTTTTCATCGATTCCCTATTATTTTGTACCCTCGTTTCTTGCCTTAATAAACAGCTTGTTTTGTTATTCACATCTCATTTCGGTCTGCGCTTGAGTCCTTCCCTGCAACATACGGTCTGCCCTAGCCAGACCGTGACAATTTGTGTGCGCCTAACTCTTTAAAGTTAGGCGTACCGGTACGCCCATGGCAAAAAGTTAGTCTAGAGCCCTGTAGAGTGTTTTTTCACAGGAGCTTCTGCTTCAAAGGTATGATAAACTCAGCTGATAAGAGAACACAATGGAGATGGGGACATCATGGAGGAGTATTCATGAAGAAGAGCCCCAGAAAGCTAAATGAAGATCATTCATACCTATATTAACTGTCCAAGACTGATTTGGGCCTCGACAGAGTCCTGATTCTTCTGATTAGGAAATTAAACGCTGGTTTCTGTCATTCTGATTCTGATTATGGAATGGCTCTCAGTGCAAGTCAATGTAACTTATAGAAATTTATAAAAATTCTTTGAGGTTAGGAGGTTGAGAGGGCTGTGGATCAGAGTAGGATGTCAGGCAGGTGAATTCTGATAATGAAATTACATCCTAGTAGTCAAATGACTTTCAAAGGAAATTAAGGCAATCCTGTGAAAATAGTTTCTTTCATTTGAAAAAGCCATTATTAATGACCTAATGGAACAGTTTATATCTTATACAGCTTAAATAGTTTGGAAATGATCTTCTAAACCCTCAATCATAGAAAGGCTTTTAAGTTAGGCTCAAGAGAAGCGTAGAGTGTTTCTTTTTCTATCTTCTTTTTTCAATTGCTATGTGTATATACACCTCTTTGCATTTTGAATATTAGTCATTATTAATTTCTGGCTGTCTTTCACAGTGAGGCTTCATCCTGTCTTGCAGTTGGTCACAGTAGATGGCAGACCCTTCCTGGGCATGGTACTGCTGGAGGTTTCTCCTGTTAAAAGGGAGGTTTTCCTTGCAGCTGTCATCAAACCCTTTGCTCATACTCAGTTTTCTTTGTATTATTGTAAGGGTCTTTACCTTAAATTATTAGGCAGCTCAAAGCAAATGTTTGTGTCCCTTGGCACTGAATTGAGTTTACCTCTGACTTTGTGTAATCAATCACCTGTCATGGTCCTGGTTCATCTGACCCAGCATTTTGTGTCTGTTATTATTAATGCTATATATTCTGGTTGTGGTTTTCTAGTTCTTTGGTTTTGGGTTATGATTTTTCTCAGTTTAGTGTTAAGTCATTATTGCTAAGGATTGTCTTATTGCATTGGAGTCACACTGGGTTAAATATGTACACTTGGGTTTTAAGGGGTATTTATTATTTTCTTCTTTTTTTTTTTTTTGGGTTGTATGGAAGCCCCAAATGCAATTTCATTGTTCTTGACAATGACAATAAATAAATAAATACTAAAATACTAAAGTCATCCCTATCTGTGTGTCCCTTCTGCATGTCATGTCTCTTAGTTCTGTCAGTGTATATTACCTGTTTTATTGTGAAGGTCTGTGTCTTATGTCAGTGCATTCAGTTCTCCCCGTCTCGTCATGTCAATTAGGTTCAGCCGTGTCTCCCTCATGCTCCTCGTGGCACTGTCTGTGTTGTCTCCCCGAGTCTTCTTGTGTTTCTGCCATACGTTTTAAGTTTTCAGGTTTTCAGGTTTTCAGTTTTATTAATTTTCTCAGTATGTTATCCTTAGTTTCTGTTTATGCCCTCTCCACCTCTGTTTGCACCTAACCTGAATAAAACTCCCTTGTATCTAAGCCGTGCCTGCATTTTGGGTCCTCTATAACAACTCCACACCTCTGTCGCCGCAGCTGTGGAAGTACGGACCAGCTGGACGTGGAGATGCCTGGCCCGTCGGAGCCACCTCCGAGAAGAAAGCAGAGCCGCGCTGCCAGCACGTCTCTCCACAGCAGGGTTTTGGGACTTCAGAGCAGCAAGATGTGGTGAGTGAAAGAGATACTTTTTCTGTTTTTTCAGAAATTCGGACTGTTTATTCTGGGGCTGTTTTTCGTATGCCTAATGGTAATAACGGTGGCTCCCTGATTTTTACCTATGATCACAGAGACTCCCTTTTCTGAAACCATACCTGAGACTGTCAGCTCTGGCTTTAAAGATTTAAGGGACTGCTGTCCACCTGCATCTGCTCACTCTGAACAGTGAGCTGATTTCACTAAAACCTTTTTTCGTTGAGCCTGGTCATTTGTCAATGTGTGATCCTACTCAGCTCCTACTTCAGCCTCCATCATCTCCCCAGTGTGCAGCCCTGCTGTCTGTATTTTCATCGGTTCAGTCTCCAGTGTTGCCGTCGGTTCAGTCTTCAGCTCACTCACCTGCTGCTCAGCTGTCTGCAGTTCAGTCGCCAGCTTGGGCTCGTGTTCCAGTGCCAGCCCAGTCTCCTGCTCTTAGCACTTTAGCGCAGCCTGCAGGTCAGTTACCTACTCTGTTGTCTGTGGTTCAGCTACATCCCCAGTGTGCAGTTCAATCATTAAAGCAGCTTATGGTTCAATCATTAGTTTAGGTATTAACTCAACAGTCAGTACAGTCATCAGTTCAGTCATCCACTCAACCATCAATTCAGCTAGCTATACAGCCAGGGGTCCCCACACCTACTGGCCCTGCATCTGCTCCTGCTGGTGACTCAGGTGAGCTAATCCAGCACTCCGTGGCTCCCAGGAGAGCCTGGCAAGCACTTCCTTCTGTCTGTTGGGGGCTCTGGAGAGCATGGCTAACACTTCCTTTTGTCTACTGGTACAAAAGGTCTTCTGACTCCACTGAAGGGTCTGAGGGGCCCATTCAGCCATCTTCTGTTCCCGCTGGATGGTCCAAAGGGCCCGTTTAGCCATCTTCTGTACCTGCTAGAGGGTCTGAGGGGCCCATTTAGCCATCTGCCTCTGCTGAATGATCTGAGGGGCCTGTTCAACTGTCTCCTGTTCCCGCTGGATGGTCCAAAGGGCCCATTCAGCCATCTTCTGTACCTGTTAGAGGGTCCCAGGGGCCCGTTCAGCCATCTGCCTCTGCTGGAGGGTCCTATGTTCAGCTATCTTCTGCCTCTTCTGGGGGACCTGAGGAGATGCTCCATACATCTTCAGTCCCTGCTGAAGGATCTGAGGAACTGCTTCAGCACCTTGTGTCCGCTGATAACTCTGGTGAGTCCTTTCAGCCACCATCTGCAGGTCCCATGCTGTCGCCTGCAGCACCGCCACCGGCTCAAACGTGTGTGACGGCCACATCGCCTGTTGTTGTTACTCCATGTAAGATCCAAGATGGCGCCGCGTATGGATGCCCTGGTGCTTCGGTGCGTTACTTCTGTCTTGTTTTTGTGCATAACTTCTGTGTGTGGGCACTCCTCTGGATATTCTTACACCAGAGAAGAGCTTCTTAACCACAGGACTACAACACCTGTGGATTTACTTCCAATATTTGTCGCATCTGCGGCAGATTTACTGCAGACTCTGATCAGGAAAGTGAGACGCCGAAAGAGAGGTAAGCGAGCCGGCGCACTTGTGCGTCTGAGGAGACGTGGACTGCGAACTGCTCTTCCTGGGATCTTCCTTTCCAATGTACGCTCACTCAGGAATAAGTTAGACGAACTGGCCCTGATGAGAAGCATGAACAGAGACTTTGCCTCCTCCTGTGTCTTATGTTTTACGGAGACGTGGCTTTGTGAGGACATCCCGGACTGCGCGCTAAAGCTGGAGAGCTTTCATCTGCTGCGCACGGACCGGCAGGCCTCTCTCTCTGGTAAGACCAAAGGTGGAGGTGTCTGCTTCTACATTAATAGTGGCTGGTGCACAGACGTAACAGTGATTGCTCAGCACTGCTCTTCCTCTCTGGAATACCTTTTTATTCACTGCAAACCGTTTTATTCTCCACGGGAGTTTGCTTCATTCATCCTGGCCGCTGTTTACATCCCGCCAGATGTGGATGCGCAGGCATCTCAGTGCGCACTCGCGGAGCAGATACTGCACATGGAGCGGACATTCCCGGACTCTCTCATCATTGCTCTTGGGGACTTTAACAAAGCCAATCTGAGCCATGAGCTTCCCAAATACAAGCAGTATATTAAATGCCCGACCAGAGAGGAGAGGACATTAGACCACTGTTACAGCACGATCAGCGGGGCCTATCGTGCGGTGCCCCGCGCTTCACTCGGACTTTCTGACGACATTATGATCCACCTGATCCCCGCGTACAGACAGAGGCTGAAGCTCTCCAAACCTGTCGTGAGGACCAAAAAACTGTGGAGCAACGAGGCTGTGGAGGAGCTTCGCACGTGTTTGGAGTATACAGACTGGGACACAATGAAGGCTGCTTCTAACAGCTTGGACGAGTTTACAGACACTGTCACCTCCTATATCCACTTCTGTGAGGACAGCATTGTGCCATCACGCACCAGGGTGAGTTATAACAATGACAAACCCTGGTTTACTCCTAAACTCAAAAAGCTGTGGCTGGAAAAGAGAAAGGCGTTCAGAAGCGGAGACAGGGACTGCTACAGAGAGGCCAAGTACAGGTTCACTAAAGAAGTGGACTAAACACCAGCACTCTGAGAAGATGCAGCAGCAGATCTCAGAGAATGACTCGGCCTCTGTGTGGAAAGGTTTTAGGAATATCACAAACTACAAGCCTAAAACCCCCCACTCCACTGACGACTTACTCTTGGCCAACACCCTTAACGACTTTTACTGCCGTTTTGACGAGCCATCAGGCAGCCTTCACACCTCCAACGGCCCCAACAATAGAGACACTTTGGACACTCATTCCCCCACCTCTCCCCCCTCCACAGAGCCAACACTTCACCTACAACACCCCCCTCCTCACCCCACACAAAAGAGGATTTCACACCACCTCCTCCCACCACAACTCTTCATATTCATGAAGCAGATGTGAGGAAGCAGTTTATGAGTCTGAATGCTCGAAAAGCTCCCGGCCCAGACGGTGTGTCTCCTGCCACCCTCAGACACTGTGCAAACGAGCTGGCCCCAGTGTTTTCTGGCATTTTCAACTCCTCACTGCAGGCATATCATGTGCCGGCCTGCTTCAAGTCCTCTACCATAATCCCTGTCCCCAAGAAACCTAGGATCACTGGACTAAATGACTACAGACCCGTGGCTCTGACATCTGTGGTCATGAAGTCATTTGAGCGCCTGGTTCTCTCCTATCTCAAGACCCTCACGGCCCCCCTCCTGGATCCCCTGCAGTTTGCATACAGAGCCAACAGGTCTGTAGATGACGCAATCAACATGGCCCTACACTTTATCCTGCAGCATCTGGACTCCCCAGGAACCTACGCCAGGATCCTGTTTGTGGACTAAAGCTCTGCCTTCAACACCATCCTTCCAGACCATCTCCGAGGCAAGCTTTCCCAGATGAATGTGCCTGATCCCATCTGCCGGTGGATCACTGACTTCCTGACGGACAGGAAGCAGCATGTGAGGCTGGGAAAGAATGTCTCGGACTCCCGGACCATCAGCACCGGCTCCCCTCAGGGCTGTGTTTTTTCTCCTCTGCTCTTCTCCCTGTACACCAACTGCTGCACCTCCACCCACCAGTCTGTCAAGCTAATCAAGTTTGCAGATGACACCACCGTTATTGGACTCATCTCGGACGGGGATGAGTCTGCCTACAGGAGGGAGGTTGAACGTCTGGTGTCCTGGTGCAGCCACAACAACCTGGTGCTGAATGCCCAGAAGACAGTGGAGATTATTGTGGACTTCAGGAAGCACACAGCTCCACTCCTCCCCATCATCCTGTCTGACACCCCCATCACCTCTGTGGACTCATTCCGCTTCCTGGGTACCACCATCACCCAGGAACTGAAGTGGGAGCCCACCATCACTTCCGTCATTAAGAAAGCCCAGCAGAGGATGTACTTCCTGAGGCAGCTGAAGAAATTCAACCTGCCAACACGGACAATGATGCAATTCTACACTGCAATCATCGAGTCCATCCTCACCTCCTCCATCACTGTGTGGTACGCTGGAGCCACTATCAGGGACAAACAGAGACTGCAGCATGTTGTGCGCTCTGCTGAGAAGGTGATTGGCTGCAGACTCCCATCTCTGCAGGACCTGTACACCTCCAGGACACTGAGGCATGCAGCTCGGATCTCAGCTGACCCTTCTCACCCTAACGATATAACTGATGATATAATGACAATAGACAAAATACTTTATAACTCAACAACTTTATTAGAAAAAACATATATTGATGTTTTATATTTTAAAAATGTATGAAAACATGTATTTTCACTTAAACAAGCAACTGATGCCAAAAGGCATTTCCAGTGGAAATTGGCCGACATATCCTCAGCATTACCATGTATAACATCCACAATACTTAAAAAGAGGTTATACACACACAATATGGTAATATTATGTTGAAGCACAGTACGTATCACTCCGTGAGGCTCCGTAATGCTTCGACAGTCCACCAAGCGGTGCGGGTTTGTAGCTTAGCAAAGTCGTACTGAACATTTGACAGATTTTTGAGCACCGTGTACATAAATTCATTTCGAGTTCAGTAAACACAACCAGAATTCATACATAAGGCACACGGGATTATAAGGGGCTCTGTCAATTTTCAAAAAAACTTAAAGGATTCATTCTAAGTGCGTCGTATTTTCCAAACAACACGGTAATAACGACAGCCCGCTAGCATGACTACCAAAAATAGTGCTTTTTTTGTGTATCTGACGGACAAAAGCTAAACCAGTTCCACACCACTGAAGTTGCAGCATTTTTACAAACCAGTTCTGGTTCATCCGTTTCATTCAACGATCCGCTTTCCCCCTTCTCATTCTCCGTCTCCGCCATGCTTTTTCCGTCATGTGCATATGAAAACAAAGGCACTGCGTATCCGTGTTTCACCCATATTCTATTTTATATTTCATTTTCTTATCGTTGCCCAACATTATACCGGTATTACCATGAATGGTATGATATGGCCCAGCCCTACCACCAGTGTGGAGAGAGAAGAGAAGCTGTATGCATCCTTGGCATTAGTGTAGAGCAGATCTAAGATTCTCTCCCCCCTGGTGGGACAGGCCGCATATTGTGTAAATGTTGGCAGTGTGATGTCCAAGGTGACATTGTCGGGTATGTACAGACAGCAAGCCGAGGGGACATTAGAAAACCCACCCCAGCCCGCCGTTTCTTACAGAGGCAACTCTGGACTGAGACAGAGTCCAGGCCCTCTTCAGGAGACTGTTTCCAGAGCCCAAGCCCTGCATTGAGGTGAGCCCAACTATATTTAGCCGATACCTCTCAACCTCACGCACTAAATGAGGCTCCTTCCCTGCCAGAGAGGTGACATTCCATGTCCCAATTGACAGTCTTGGGATCAGTCTGCCAGGGCTTCCACTCTTGGCTGCCGCTTGGTACACGGTACACATGCACGCGACTCCTATGATGCCTCCTGCGGGTGGTGGGCCTGCGAGAGGAGGGGCCCATATCATCTTTTCAGGCTATGCTCAGCCGGGCCCCATGGACTAACAGCCGGCCACCAGACGCTCACCTTTGGGCACCTTCCCGAGCCTGGCTCCAGGCCGGGACCCCAATAACCCTCTCCTGGGAAGGGGAAACTGTTCCCTCAGTGATATTCTAATAAGTTTCTTCTGAATTGCTCTTTGTCTGGTCCCTCACCCAGGACAAATTTGCTATGGGAGACCCTACTAGACATATTATGTATAACTAATACAACTAACTTAATTAACAAGATTTGCACAACTACCATTAGGATTTATTTTTTTTTTAAATTTGAAAGTATACGTTGTAAAAAAATAAAAGAAAATCTAACTTTGACTCTGTAGTATTGAACAAAGTGTTGTATGAATGTCCACATAAACAAAAGCTTATTATCTAAGTTGCTGTTATTAGTAATAGTGGTAGTAGTAATATATATAAATTAGGAACAGATAATTGAATAATTGAATAGGGCATTTTTTTTCTCCTTACTCACACAACCGATAAAGATTATTAATCATAAATATGAATCTGAATGACCCCTGTCAGCATTAAGTAGTCCATCCATCCATTCGCTTCCGCTTATCCTTTTCAGGGTCACGGGGGGCGCTGGAGCCTATCCCAGCTGTCATGGACAGGTCGCCAGTCTGGCATTAAGTACTCCAACAGCTAAATATGAGTAAAAAGCTACAAAAAAAATGACGTAAATCTTAATGTTACACAAACTGGACTTTGCTATCCCCCATTAACCCAGTGCAAGAATGAATACAAACGTTTTTAAAGTGAAATAAACTTTATTGAACTTCCTTTTAATGTGCATTTGTTTAATTGGATGTATTTGTTGAAGTGGAACAGGAGCAAGACCACTGCAGAGAATAAAGTGATCGCAGCAGCAGACGTAAGTGTATCCAACAGGTCAATGGATCCATTCTTTGCCCACACGAACACCTAAAGCGTTTATGAGGATAAGATGTACGTGTTAGTTGATGCATTCTTTTATTGTGGTAAGTATCTCTGTATAACAAATACAAACTGCTCTTGCCTGCAAAGTTCTCCTATAGGATTCTCATCTTGTAGGCTCAGACCAATGCGTGCTTCATTGTCAGCATTTTGAAAATGTATTTCCACTGCATGAAGCACAATGAATTTTTAAATAAAAACGTTGGAATATCATTTGGGACCACTGAATCTGAGGAAATCAAACATATGTAGAACCAACACTTGTACATACCTGACATTGTTCGTCCTTATTGTTCTGCTTGTGACAGAGACCAGTTCCAAAGATAAGCTGCATGCAGAGGAAATAATTATTACTATCTTGGAAGAAGTAGTGAATTTTATTCTATAAGTGGAAGCTCTAAAGATTTCAGTCAAAAAATTGGAAGAATTGTTGATTTATATGTCTAAACTGGAAGCCCTACTGATTGGGATTAAAAAAATGAAACAAAAAACACAAGAATTAGTAATTATAATAAATAGAATGCTGACTGGACTCACCACTTAACAAATTATACTTCTCCAGACTTTGGCTGACATCACTATCTACTAGCAAATCAGATGATCGATTTCCGCTGTCTGTTATAAGACACTGTGACTTGGAATTGAGGATGACTTCTGAGGAATTGTATGTGTCATTAAAGTAACTGTGTAATCAAATCTACTAATTTGCATATCATCCTTTAGGAATCACATTAGTGTGAAATGTGACTCATTTGGAAATCCACATTGTGAAAGAAAAAACATAATTTGTTTTGAATAAAGTTCCGTGTTCTGTGTGATTAAAATGTGACTTGCTGTCTAAAAGACCTAAAATGATTAGTAAGTCTGCAATTACACTATATATACATGTGAGTACATTATAATTTTGGCCCATCACATTTTGACTCATTTTGGTGCAATTCTTTCCATTACATAATGTTTGAATATCACAACTGTTGATACTGCACCAAATTTGTAATGTTTCACTGTGTGGCTGACAGGAAATAGAACCCAAACACAGGACTCATACACGAGGAGGGATGAACTCAGCTTTATTGCCTGAAAAAACACACGTACTGAACTAAAACAAGGAGCCATAAACAAGAAACTCAAATCAAAAACCAAGGACACGAGGGAGCTACACTGGGAACACAGGGAACTAGGAGGGGGGAGAAAACACACACTGTGAGGGGTTGACGCAACAAGAAACGGAGGTAAAACAAACAATAAATACACAAGGAGAACAAGGAACAGCTGGGAGATACAGCTAAGGGCAATTACACACATGAAAAAAACAGGGAGGACAAACAAACCTGGAACATAAGGTCAGTGGGAGAAACTCAGAGATGGGAGATGAGGAAGGCTGGACAGAGAGACGCAGAGGAACATAGTGAATGAACATAGAGGACCGACACAGGTAGGGCTGATAAAAACACTCAAACACTAACCACAAGAACCAAACCCTAAGAACTAATACCAAAATCAGAATTAACACAAAACCAGTGTTGGGAAGGTTACTTTTAAAATGTATTCCATTACAGAATACAGAATACATGCCCCAAAATGTATTCTGTAACGTATTCCGTTACGTTACTCAATGAGAGTAACGTATTCTGAATACTTTGGATTACTTAATATATTATCATGCTGTTTACAACAACGTGAATGTACTATTGCTGTGTGATTTATTACTGTTACTGAAGGTCCGCGGCTCCGAACCATAGTAAAGGGACCTCTGGCTAATACGGTGGGTTCTGTGTCGGCTCGTAGCTAAAAAATAGCTTTACTTTGTTGTGTGGGTCAACTTTGTTTGCGAGACACAGAGAGAGGCGTTGAAAGACTGCTCCAACGGAACTTATTGTTTTTGGAGGAAAACACGAACACTGTGTACAGTCGAGTCTTAATCACGTTAAAATGACATTAACGCCATAACGTGGCAAATCTCTGTTAACAAGATTGCCCGTGCTTGGGGCTGGACGTTAACGAGCTAACTGCGCTAACGCACTAGTTCCCACAAATTGAGCATTGCGTGGCACATCCGACATACTGTTTTACTTTTTTCCATGATGCGCTTACCATCAGGGTCATACTTCACATGAAAACCAAGATAGTTCCAAACACCAGATCTGAATGAGGATGGCGGAGGTTCAATTTCGGGTAGCGTTGAGGCAGTTGCCATGTTGCAATGAGTTTAGCTTCTGTCTTGCTAGCTTGCGCTGCGCTCAGTGGATCTGCACTCAACAGTGCAGCCTAGGCGGAGTAGTCGAACGCAGATCCACTGAGCGCTCAACACAGACAGCATCGTCAGATGAAAGGTTGATAAAATAAATAAAAAATGTTGTATTGTTTGATACATATGCGTACCGAACCGAAAGCACTGTATCGAACGGTTCACACACACACACACACACACACACACACACACACACACACACACGCACATATATATATATATATATATATACACACACACACACACACACACACGCACACATACAAACATTTTAATTTTAATTGATTTTAATCAATAAATCAATAATCAAAACCCACTCCTACTAGCAGGCAGGGCATACTTGGAACGCCATAAACAATTGGCTGGGAAACTATACAGAAACATCTGTGCTGAATACGGCCTGGAAGTCAAATTGGGAGACGCCCACTGGGGTCGTGGAGAATGACCGAACTAAAATCTTGTGGGACTTCCAGATGTAGATGGACAAAATGGTGATGGCTTACCAACCAGACATAGTGGTGATGGAATAAAAGAAGAAGACAGCTGTGGTGACAGACATAGCATTTCCAAATGACAGCAAAATCAGGAAGAAAGAAACTTGAGAAATACAGAAGTCTCAGAGAAGAGATCGAGAAGAATGGTGGGTGAAGGTAACAGTGGTCCTATTGGTAATCGGAGCACTAGGTGTGCTGACTCTCAAGCTAGGCGAGTGGCTCCAGCAGATCCCAGGAACATCATCTATGATCTCTGTACAGAAGTGCACCATCCTAGGAACAGCCAAGATACTGCGCATGGCCCTCAAGCTCCCAGGCCTCTGGTAGCAGATTTGAGCTTGTAGGATAGAGCGCCCTTATGGGCGAGAGGGGAATTGTGTTTTGTTTTTGTTTTTTGTTTTTTTGCCAATTTCAAATGTGATTTATGCTAAAAAGACATTCTAGGTTCAAAATTTAAACTTGTTTTATAACATAAGTAATAAATTCAAATGAGTGATACTTCGCACTAACAACATCTCCAAAGGAAGATATGCAAATTATGTCCATTAAGTCAATTACATTGTTTACATTTAAAGTTCCAAACGAGTAATCCTCCATTCCAAGTTCAGATATACACTATTGGTAAGAGATCACATGATAAAAGCAGAGGGCATGATGGGTTGGAAGATCTGAATGCTAAGATCCCCGTAGGTTATATGCAGAGCTGTTAGTGTTTCAGTTGAAGATTGTGGAATTACATAGAGGTAAGTTGGGATAAAATTCACTAAATCCTTCCAACTGTAAGATCCCAATCCCTAATCTCTTTTGTAACATTTAAATAGTAAAATTCCAACTATTAAATATAAATCACTAATGTTTAAAAGATTTTAATTTCCCTGTTTCCCATTATTCTTATTTCGTTTTTTCATTTTTTTAGGTTTCCTTTCTTAATTCCTACGTGAATGGTGACATATTGTCACAGTCAAGAAACAAGTGAGTAACAAAATGTTTTTATTTTGTTCATACTTTTATACCTTGTAGCACCACACATTAAGACCTATGTAATTGTCTGTGAGCGCCCATTGAATTTATTTTAATCGTACTATCTGCGTATCATTTCGAGTGAAAAATGTTTTTAGGCTTCATCTGCCTGCTAGACAGATTATGTGTCAAATCAAAAAGGAACATAGCCCTACAGTAAATAAGTACACATACAGAAATCAGCGCATAGAGACATTGACCCTTGAAATTCTTTAACACTAACATCTTTTTCAACAGTTCTTCTTTGCTGAAGGGCTCAATCCATTTTTAGAAACTTGTTTAAAAATAAGTGAAATATAAATCAATTATTCATCCATCCAAATCTCTAATTCTTCCAATTCACTTCAATTCAATTCAATATGTAGGTGTGAAAACGCTTCTTTTTCGATCTGTGCATAGTTAACCACTGTTGGGGTCAGTGTCTTTGAAGCATATGTGGTTGGGTGTCCGTCCTGCATCAACACAGCTCCCAAACCATACTTGGATGCATCTACCTGTAGGTGTAGCTCCTTGGTCGTGTCGTAGTATGCCAGTATGGGGCCTGGTTCTCTGGTTATGAGATGCTTCATTTGCTGGAAGACTCTGTCGTGATTCTGATCCCAGACGAACTCCAAGTCTTGCTTGAGCAGCTGACGCAGCGGTGCGTTCACTTCTGATAGTCGCAGTGCGAATCTGGACAGGTAGTTCGCCATTCCAAGTCAAAGGAGCTTGCAAAGAGAGTATTCCAAGCATTGTCTCTAGCTCATTCTTATTCTCAGGAGCCGGCATGTCTTTGATGGCCTGTAGTTTCTTTGGGTCTGGCTGGATGCCCTCCCGGGTGAGTTTGTGTCCAAAGTAACTCACTTCTGTGGCACCTATGACACATTTCTCTGGATTGAGACACACGACGGGCATGGCGTCTGGGTCAATGTGTAAGTCGCATTCTCCTGGGAATATGCCCTTGAACATATCAGCAAACTCCTCCATGACACTTGTGGTCTGTACTGACATGACCAGCTTGACTAGGTTTAGATCCAGGCATGCTCTCAACCAAGGGACAATCAGCACGGAGTGCAAACATTATGAACAATACAACAATTACGACCAGTGTTGTGGGTAAGTCTAAATAAAGTAGATAAAATTATATACTTACTTATACAGTGTCTTGGTAGTCCTACTGACACCCAAAGTATTGTCAACTACAAATTAATCATATACATACATACGCTATCCAGCTGCTAACAAAACCCTAATCATGGCAGCACAGGCACAAGCTCTGAGAACAGGGTCCATAGAGGCTGGGGTCTATCACACCAGACAAAACCCCATGTGAAGTCTGTGTAAAGATGCCCCTGAGACAATCCAGCACATAACAGCAGGGTGCAAGATGCTAGCAAGTAGAGCATACATGGAACATCATAACCAAGTGGCTGGAATAGTACACAGGAACATCTGTGCCAATATGGCCTGGAAGTCAAAATGGGAGACGCCCACTAGGGTCGTGGAGAATGACCGAACTAAAATCTTGTGGGACTTCTAGATGCAGACAGAAAAAATGTTGATGGATAACCAACTGGACTTCTACTGTTTTCTTTCTTCTGTGGAAATCACAGAAGAAGATGGCTGTAGTGTTAGACGTAGCATTTCCGAATGACAGCAACATCAGGAAGAAGGAACACAAGAAGCTTGAGAAATACAGAGGGCACAGTCCTAGGAACAACTAAGATACTTTTGTATCTCAATCATCTTTTGTATGTATTATTGTAGGGTCTATCTTACAATATAAAGCACCTTGAGGTGACCGTTGTCGTGATTTGGCACGACATAAATAAAATTGACCTAAAATGAATTGAATACTGCACAGGGCCCTCAAGCTCCCAGGCTTCTTGTAGCAGACCTGAGCTTGATGGACAGAGCGCCCTGAGTGAGAGGGGAATTGTTGTTTTTTGGGTGTTTTTTTTTGCCAAATTACAAATGCAATATATGCTAAAAAGGAATTCTAGGTTCAAGTTTAAACCTCATTTTATAATATAATACTTATATTATAAGTAAGACCAAACGCCCTTATGGGCGAGAGGGGAATTGTGTTTTGTTTTTGTTTTTTGTTTTTTTGCCAATTTCAAATGTGATTTATGCTAAAAAGACATTCTAGGTTCAAAATGTAAACTTGTTTTATAACATAAGTAATAAATTCAAATGAGTGATACTTCGCACTAACAACATCTCCAAAGGAAGATATGCAAATTATGTTAGTTAAGTTACATTTAAAGTTCCAAACGAGTAATCCTCCATTCCAAGTTCAGATATACACTATTGGTAAGAGATCACATGATAAAAGCAGAGGGCATGATGGGTTGGAAGATCTGAATGCTAAGATCCCCGTAGGTTATATGCAGAGCTGTTAGTGTTTCAGTTGAAGATTGTGGAATTACATAGAGGTAAGTTGGGATAAAATTCACTAAATCCTTCCAACTGTAAGATCCCAATCCCTAATCTCTTTTGTAACATTTAAATAGTAAAATTCCAACTATTAAATATAAATCACTAATGTTTAAAAGATTTTAATTTCCCTGTTTCCCATTATTCTTATTTCGTTTTTTCATTTTTTTAGGTTTCCTTTCTTAATTCCTACGTGAATGGTGACATATTGTCACAGTCAAGAAACAAGTGAGTAACAAAATGTTTTTATTTTGTTCATACTTTTATACCTTGTAGCACCACACATTAAGACCTATGTAATTGTCTGTGAGCGCCCATTGAATTTATTTTAATCGTACTATCTGCGTATCATTTCGAGTGAAAAATGTTTTTAGGCTTCATCTGCCTGCTAGACAGATTATGTGTCAAATCAAAAAGGAACATAGCCCTACAGTAAATAAGTACACATACAGAAATCAGCGCATAGAGACATTGACCCTTGAAATTCTTTAACACTAACATCTTTTTCAACAGTTCTTCTTTGCTGAAGGGCTCAATCCATTTTTAGAAACTTGTTTAAAAATAAGTGAAATATAAATCAATTATTCATCCATCCAAATCTCTAATTCTTCCAATTCACTTCAATTCAATTCAATATGTAGGTGTGAAAACGCTTCTTTTTCGATCTGTGCATAGTTAACCACTGTTGGGGTCAGTGTCTTTGAAGCATATGCGGTTGGGTGTCCGTCCTGCATCAACACAGCTCCCAAACCATACTTGGATGCATCTACCTGTAGGTGTAGCTCCTTGGTCGTGTCGTAGTATGCCAGTATGGGGCCTGGTTCTCTGGTTATGAGATGCTTCATTTGCTGGAAGACTCTGTCGTGATTCTGATCCCAGACGAACTCCAAGTCTTGCTTGAGCAGCTGACGCAGCGGTGCGTTCACTTCTGATAGTCGCAGTGCGAATCTGGACAGGTAGTTCGCCATTCCAAGTCAAAGGAGCTTGCAAAGAGAGTATTCCAAGCATTGTCTCTAGCTCATTCTTATTCTCAGGAGGCGGCATGTCTTTGATGGCCTGTAGTTTCTTTGGGTCTGGCTGGATGCCCTCCCGGGTGAGTTTGTGTCCAAAGTAACTCACTTCTGTGGCACCTATGACACATTTCTCTGGATTGAGACACACGACGGGCATGGCGTCTGGGTCAATGTGTAAGTCGCATTCTCCTGGGAATATGCCCTTGAACATATCAGCAAACTCCTCCATGACACTTGTGGTCTGTACTGACATGACCAGCTTGACTAGGTTTAGATCCAGGCATGCTCTCAACCAAGGGACAATCAGCACGGAGTGCAAACATTATGAACAATACAACAATTACGACCAGTGTTGTGGGTAAGTCTAAATAAAGTAGATAAAATTATATACTTACTTATACAGTGTCTTGGTAGTCCTACTGACACCCAAAGTATTGTCAACTACAAATTAATCATATACATACATACGCTATCCAGCTGCTAACAAAACCCTAATCATGGCAGCACAGGCACAAGCTCTGAGAACAGGGTCCATAGAGGCTGGGGTCTATCACACCAGACAAAACCCCATGTGAAGTCTGTGTAAAGATGCCCCTGAGACAATCCAGCACATAACAGCAGGGTGCAAGATGCTAGCAAGTAGAGCATACATGGAACATCATAACCAAGTGGCTGGAATAGTACACAGGAACATCTGTGCCAATATGGCCTGGAAGTCAAAATGGGAGACGCCCACTAGGGTCGTGGAGAATGACCGAACTAAAATCTTGTGGGACTTCTAGATGCAGACAGAAAAAATGTTGATGGATAACCAACTGGACTTCTACTGTTTTCTTTCTTCTGTGGAAATCACAGAAGAAGATGGCTGTAGTGTTAGACGTAGCATTTCCGAATGACAGCAACATCAGGAAGAAGGAACACAAGAAGCTTGAGAAATACAGAGGGCACAGTCCTAGGAACAACTAAGATACTTTTGTATCTCAATCATCTTTTGTATGTATTATTGTAGGGTCTATCTTACAATATAAAGCACCTTGAGGTGACCGTTGTCGTGATTTGGCACGACATAAATAAAATTGACCTAAAATGAATTGAATACTGCACAGGGCCCTCAAGCTCCCAGGCTTCTTGTAGCAGACCTGAGCTTGATGGACAGAGCGCCCTGAGTGAGAGGGGAATTGTTGTTTTTTGGGTGTTTTTTTTTTGCCAAATTACAAATGCAATATATGCTAAAAAGGAATTCTAGGTTCAAGTTTAAACCTCATTTTATAATATAATACTTATATTATAAGTAAGACCAAACGCCCTTATGGGCGAGAGGGGAATTGTGTTTTGTTTTTGTTTTTTGTTTTTTTGCCAATTTCAAATGTGATTTATGCTAAAAAGACATTCTAGGTTCAAAATGTAAACTTGTTTTATAACATAAGTAATAAATTCAAATGAGTGATACTTCGCACTAACAACATCTCCAAAGGAAGATATGCAAATTATGTTAGTTAAGTTACATTTAAAGTTCCAAACGAGTAATCCTCCATTCCAAGTTCAGATATACACTATTGGTAAGAGATCACATGATAAAAGCAGAGGGCATGATGGGTTGGAAGATCTGAATGCTAAGATCCCCGTAGGTTATATGCAGAGCTGTTAGTGTTTCAGTTGAAGATTGTGGAATTACATAGAGGTAAGTTGGGATAAAATTCACTAAATCCTTCCAACTGTAAGATCCCAATCCCTAATCTCTTTTGTAACATTTAAATAGTAAAATTCCAACTATTAAATGTAAATCACTAATGTTTAAAAGATTTTAATTTCCCTGTTTCCCATTATTCTTATTTCGTTTTTTCATTTTTTTTAGGTTTCCTTTCTTAATTCCTACGTGAATGGTGACATATTGTCACAGTCAAGAAACAAGTGAGTAACAAAATGTTTTTATTTTGTTCATACTTTTATACCTTGTAGCACCACACATTAAGACCTATGTAATTGTCTGTGAGCGCCCATTGAATTTATTTTAATCGTACTATCTGCGTATTATTTCGAGTGAAAAATGTTTTTAGGCTTCATCTGCCTGCTAGACAGATTATGTGTCAAATCAAAAAGGAACATAGCCCTACAGTAAATAAGTACACATACAGAAATCAGCGCATAGAGACATTGACCCTTGAAATTCTTTAACAACACAAATTTGCGATGCTTCCAAATCTTAAATAACCGTCCATGTTAAAAAGGAGTTCTTCCTTCAAACTGCCATTAAAATGCCACCAAAGTCCTGATTCCAATTCAAAGTGGTAGGCTTTTTATATATATATCAAGGTTTTCTTATATTTCTCTTCTTATTTTTCAAGTATTGGGACATATGCTCCTCAATTTGAAGACTTGTTGGCAAAAAATTATTCACCTGTTCTGATGTGTATTCTTCTCTACAGGAAAAATGCCACGTCAGATGACAGATTGCCCAATATGCTTGATTCCATATGTTGCAGTTGGGCAGCATTTAAAAAAATACCACCATGTTGTAAACAAAGAAGAATTACATTTACTGCTAAATTACTGCTCTACAGTGTAAGTCACTGTCATACAGTATATGAAAAAACATTGCAACAATTTAAAGTGGTAGTTGTAGTTACATTTGTCAAACTGGATGTGATATGCAGTTACAGGGGCAGGCTGGACTGTCCAGTATGTAAAGTTAAAAACCGTATAAGACTGGACAAGCACTTGGAAAATGTCCACTGTGAGATTGAGGTTAGTGTTTTGTATAGCTTACATTTTGTTGTTAAATTAGAATGCATTCTTATGTGACATGTTTCACTAACTTTCTCAAACATTGCTGTTCTATTGTTTATACCCTTTCAGAAATCAGATCAGAAGAAAGTAATGAGGACAGCGAAACGATTGGCTAATCTGAAAGCCCTCAAAGCTCTCAGACGTTCAAATCCACAGCCTCCAATGGTGACCTCACTGGACATAGAGCAGCTGACTGAAAGCAGTGATCAAGAGGAGCAAAGTGATAGCAGTGATACCAGTGAAGAATCTGCAGAGATTAGAGAAGACAGCTCAGTCCATTCCCCTGTCAATCAGTCAGATGATGCTCAAGTCCAACATCAGACTTGCAAAAATTGCAAAGAACTGCATTTGAAACTACAACAACTGAAAAGTAAACTGAAAAGACTGAAATCCTCTAAGGATAAACCTGGCCTCAAACCCCTCAACCCCCCAAAGCGCCAGAAATTTGAAAGACATAAACCTGACCCAACAGCCCGGCTTCCTAAATTTGGTATGAATTATTTAACAAAAGTGTTTTTTGTTGTGTAGTGTAATGTGAATTTGGATAACTGGTTGTTCTATTTATTATTGTAGGCTCTATCTTAAAGTATAAAGTGCCTTGAGGCAAATGTTGTTGTGACTTGAATGGAATTTAATTGAATTCTATCAAGGAAGTTAAATCCTGCTAATTAGCAATATCTTCCAAATATCATTGTCAACCAATTCAATTAGAAGAATGTTTTCTGTACTTCATCAATTTGTCATGACACTCCTAATTGCTATGTTGTTACTACACTTTATTTTAAACAGAGAAAGTCCTGAATGCTTGGTTTCAGCACATTTGTGGAACAAGTAAAAAGGATGTCGACAACGCCAAACAACGGGTCCATCATGTCCGTGCCTGGGCATATTTCATGTCTCACAATCAAGTCCCTGCAATGACGTTTGCATTTATGGACAACAGAGAAAGACTGACTGAGTACATTTTTACAAATATCTGTGATATATTAGTCCAGTAATCTCAATAATACTAAAGTGATTACTGATTTGTGTTTGTTTGTGGGCCTTTTTTAGATGGACAACTTATCTGAATAAACATGCCGTGACAACCAAAAGGATTCGGATTGGAAATGTGAGGGCGTTCTTGAAATTTCTAATTGATGCACAACTGCCAGAGGTCAGAGCCTCCCGTAAGGCTTTAAAGGGGACTTTATTTGCACTTCAGTTGGAAATGAAGAAGAGCAGAAGGGAGTTACACACCCACAGGCAAGCCATCCGGATCAAAAAATCACGTAAGATCCAACTTTACTACTTATTCATCACTGTCGTTACCTAGCATGTGTAACAAATACATTATTTATAAATGTCACAATGTCATTACTGTGATGTAGTGAGGAAGGAGGACTCAAAATGTTATAATCTAAAGTATAAATTGTATACAAGTATATATTTTCTGTGCTGTATTTACACAGTGGCATGCAAAAGTTTGTGGAACCCTGATAACTTTCATGGTTTTTCTTTATTAATCATTGGTTGCTTGGATTAGCAATTTCAGTTCAACATATCATATAGCGGACAAACACAATGATATTTCAGAAGTACCACTGTATACAATGTACAAAACAGAAAGTAAACAGAAACTAGGAAATGCAGAGCTGTTAGGCTTCATTTTCTAGTTTCTGTTTACTTTCTTTTTATCTACTTTCTACATGGGAAAACAGTATGTCACCACAAGGAAACAGAGGCACACCATGGATACTAATTCATATACAAAGTTCAGGAGGACAAAAATAAAGCAGAGAGAATCTACCACAGATCTAGAAAACAAAATTGATCAGGGGGTAAATGAATTAAACTAAACAACATAAAATTGGCACCAAAAACAGGAAACGTGACCAGTAACTAACCAGTGGCAACACATAACTAAACATACAAATGCAGAAAGAAAAAACATAAAATATCTAAACAATAAGCAAACTAGTAATCAAATTAAAGATACCTACTGATAAAATGAACTATACTGTCAAAAAACACAAAGACAAAAATGGTCACGGAAATGAGACTATCAAAATTTAGGATATTGATATTTCCTTTTTTCAATTCAATTCAATTCAATTTTATTTATATAGCGCCAAATCACAACAAAAGTCGCCTCAAGGCGCTTCATAGATACAGAGAAAAACCCAACAATCATATGACCCCCTATGATCAAGCACTTTGGCGACAGTGGGAAGGAAAAACTCCCTTTTAACAGGAAGAAACCTCCGGCAGAACCAGGCTCAGGGAGGGGCGGCCATCTGCTGCGACTGGTTGGGGTGAGAGAAGGAAGACAGGATAAAGACATGCTGTGGAAGAGAGACAGAGGTTAATAACAGATATGATTCAATGCAGAGAGGTCTATTAATACATAGTGAGTGAGAAAGGTGACTGGAAAGGAAAAACTCAATGCATCATGGGAATCCCCCGGCACCCTACATCTATTGCAGCATAACTAAGGGAGGATTCAGGGTCACCTGGTCCAGCCCTAACTATATGCTTTAGCAAAAAGGAAAGTTTTAAGCCTAATCTTAAAAGTAGAGATAGTGTCTGTCTCCCGAATCCAAATTGGAAGCTGGTTCCACAGAAGAGGGGCCTGAAAACTGAAGGCTCTGCCTCCCATTCTACTTTTAAATACTCTAGGAACAACAAGTAGGCCTGCAGAGCGAGAGCGAAGCGCTCTAATAGGGTGATATGGTACTACAAGGTCATTAAGATAAGATGGGGCCTGATTATTTAAGACCTTGTATGTGAGGAGCAGGATTTTGAATTCAATTCTGGATTTAACAGGAAGCCAATGAAGGGAAGCCAAAACAGGAGAAATATGCTCTCTCTTTCTAGTCCCTGTCAGGACTCTTGCTGCAGCATTTTGGATTAGTTGAAGGCTTTTCAGCGAGTTTTTTGGACATCCTGATAATAATGAATTACAGTAGTCCAGCCTGGAAGTAATAAATGCATGAACTAGTTTTTCAGCGTCACTCTGAGACAGGATATTTCTAATTTTAGAGATGTTGCGCAAATGGAAGAAAGCAGTCTTACATATTTGTTTAATATATGCGTTGAAGGACATGTCCTGGTCAAAAATTACTCCAAGGTTCCTCACAGCGTTACTGGAGGCCAAGGTAATGCCATCCAGAGTAAGAATCTGGTTAGATACCATATTTCTAAGATTTTCAGGGCCGAGTACAATAACCTCAGTTTGATCTGAATTAAGAAGCAGAAAGTTAGCGGCCATCCAGGTCTTTATGTCTTTAAGACATTCCTGCAGTTTAACTAATTGGTGTGTGTCATCTGGCTTCATGGACAGATATAGCTGGGTGCCATCAGCATAGCAGTGAAAATGTATGCTATGTCTTCTAATGATACTGCCCAAGGGAAGCATGTATAATGTAAACAGAATTGGTCCTAGCACTGAACCCTGTGGAACTCCATAATTAACCTCAGTGTGTGAAGAGGACTCTCCATTTACATGCCCAAATTGGAGTCTATTAGATAGATATGATACAAACCACTGCAGCGCAGTACCTGTAATACCTACAGCATGTTCTAATCGCTCTAATAGGATATTATGGTCGACAGTATGGAACGCTGCACTGAGGTCTAGCAGGACAAGCACAGAGATGAGTCCACTGTCAGAGGCCATAAGAAGATCATTTGTAACCTTCACTAAAGCTGTTTCTGTGCTGTGCTGAGCTCTGAAACCTGACTGAAACTCTTCAAATAAACCATTCCTCTGCAGATGATCTGTTAGCTGTTTGACAACTACTTTTTCAAGGATTTTTGATATGAAAGGAAGGTTGGAGATTGGCCTATAATTAGCTAATACTGCTGGGTCTAGAGATGGCTTTTTGAGTAAAGGTTTAACTACAGCCAGCTTGAAGGCCTGTGGTACATAGCCGATTATTAGAGATAGGTTGATCATATTTAAGATCGAAGAATTAATTTTTCACATGAATGTGTTATATTCAGTACTAAGCTTGGTAAACTTGGAAAGTTTAGGAAGAAGGATAAATAAATTGAAAGGGTTAGTATTCTGGATTGGAAAGTAAGATTTAAGTTCAAAATGGCAATCCAATTCATTTTCATATACTGTGAGCTCTGGTCGCCAGTTCTTCTTCCTTACAAAATAATTTTTTGAAAAAAATTAGGTCTAAACTACAACCTGTTGTTTTTGTGCACCCCTGTTGTTTTTCAGGATGTTTCTTCATAAATCATTGGTTGCTTGAATTAGCAATTTCAATTCAATATATCATAAAATCTGTATTAGGTCTGAAATACAACCTGTTTTATATTTACATCATTGCGTGCAGCATGAATGAGCATGACTGGAGCTGCAGGAACATAAAAACATTCTGTGTCTTTTAGAAATGCTTGTAGATCCTGTCCACATCACTGATTTTCTCAAGAAGGCCACCACACACATCCCTGAAGCACTTGGTAAGTGTGTAGTTCATTTCTCCATAAGGACAACTCTAATAACCCCAATAATATCTCTGCTAATGAGAAATTATATAATATTTACTTACCAGCTGTAATCTGTATGTATATATAGTTCAGAATCTCAGATTTACAGAAATATATGACAGAACTTTTTGCTTTCAATTATAACAGACTGCTCATTTATAATCACTTGTTGGACTTTTTGATTTTTCTTCAAATATATAATACATATACAAACAGTAGCATTTGTGATGTTTATATAGGATTATATTAGGGGGAGTATATAGCAATATAATCAGTGTTGGGAAGGTTACTTTTCAAATGTATTCCGTTACAGAATACAGAATACATGCCCCAAAATGTATTCTGTAACGTATTCCGTTACGTTACTCAATGACAGTAACGTATTCTGAATACTTTGGATTACTTAATATATTATCATGCTTTTTACAACAACGTGAATGTACTATTGCTGTGTGATTTATTACTATTACTGAAGGTCCGCGACTCCGAACTGTAGTAAAGGGACCTCTGACTAATACGGCGGGGTCCCTGTCGGCTCGTAGCCGAAAAATAGCTTTACTTTGTTGTGTGGGTCAACTTTTCTTGCGAGAGACAGAGAGAGGCGTTGAAAGGCTGCTCCAACGGAACTTATTGTTTTCGGAGGAAAACACGAACACGGTGTACAGTCGAGTCTTATTAGCTTACTTACAACTGGGCTCGTCAGGCACTCTTCTTGGCTGAAGTGGTTATTATTATATTTACATGCTTCCAGCTCCTGTTTTTCCTCGACGACAACACGTACCTTTCCACTCCCCTTTTTCTCCCTCCTCGCGCTCACAGACCCATAACGTGTATGGCAGTCCATTCTCCCTGCAACACTGACTACACTGCCCATGATGCTACATTCTTTAGAGCTATGCTTGTAGCATTCTGCCTGTTAGCTTAGCACAACAACAACAACAAAAAGGCGCTCTCTCACCCAGGAAACACACAGTCGCAGAGAGAGAGAGAGAGAGCGTCGCCCTGTAACCATGGCAACCGTAACGCTGCCGCCTGGAACAACAGAACGTAGCTGTCAAACAAAACCCAAACAGTCCTGACCCGCGACAAAATGAAACAGGAAAGTACTGCAGTGTAATCCATTTATTTCAACAAAGTAACTGTATTCTGAATACCACCTTTTTAAACGGTAACTGTAACGGAATACAGTTACTCATATTTTGTATTCTAAATACGTAATGGCGGTACATGTATTCCGTTACTCCCCAACACTGAATATAATGGATATGCTTCCCTATCCCTTGTGTCTTACTGTGCAACCTCTATGTTACTCAATAGTCGAGCTTGAGAAAAATCCCACAACTGAGAACCTAGACTGGTTCTATGGTCTTCTGGCTGGATTTGTCATCTGCACAACTGGGCACAGAAGAGGCGTCATATCAAATATGACAGTTGAGGAAGTTGGCACTGCTGAAGCGGATGGTGATGGCCGGCGGATAATCAGAGTAAAATCATTAAGCAATTATTTCTCTCCCTGATTAAAGATATTTTCTTACCAGCGACATCAATGACTGTGTGCAATGTAATTTAGTTGCTGATTCTTTTACAGGTAAAAGAGCACAAGACCAAGGAAACATTTGGCCATGCACTTGTTCCCCTAACGAAAGACGAATACATATGGTTTCACCGCTTTGTGTACCACCGCCACAGATACCCTGGTGTATCATCACAATTGATTTTTGCCAACACCAATGGAGGGCCTTATGCTAAGATGCTGACATCGTTCCAAGATGCATGGAGGAAGTTTGGTATCCCAGGAAAACCAACCTTCTCTATGATTAGGAGCAGCATCAGCACTTTTGTGAGTAGTTTCCACTTTATGGTGATTCAGTGTTTTTACCTTCCTATCTTTTTAGAGTGATGATATAAAACAGTCACCCTTCCTGGTTTTACTCCCAGTGTTATAATGTTGAAAGGACATTTCTTTTTCTTTTTATTGTCTTCTGTTGTACTTCTTTTTGTGGTTCTGTCCTTAGCTCTGCAAATCTCCTTGAAAATGTCAAATGTTAGTGCAATTAATAACATTATTTAATGTTTACATTTGTAGAGTGGGAGATCCTTGGGAACCCAAAGCAAGGTACAAGTCCACCGGATGATGTGCTATTCTGACGCAACTGCAGAGAGACCTTATGAGGCAGATTTAAACTTTGACGAAGCCTTCAAGTGCCGCAACAATGCTGCAAAGGCACTTGCTGTGAACAATAGAACCAGAGACTCTGAGGAATCTACAACCTCAGAAGACAATGAAGATGTGTTGCAGAGAAGATATGCTGGACCAAAGAAAAGAAAGTCTAGTCAAAATGCCACAAGAGGAGAAATTGTGAAAAAGAAGACCAAACAGCACGCAAACACCATTGACACAGACACATCTGGAAAACACCGACATAAACAGAGTGGCAGGGGAAGAGCAAAAGTGACTACAGAGAGTAGTGAAAGTGAAGATTATGATGATAACCGTGAACACATTGACCTTACAGCAGCAGGTACATTGGGATCCACCAAAGGTAAAGATAATGCTAAAGAAAAGGGAAAAGCCACAAAGGACAGAGGAGACTTGTATAGTCATACTCAGTTTCTTAAAAACAAGTTCAAATGTTGGGAATATCCTAAAATTATCTTAGAAAGAAATGCAATCCAAACACAAATACAAAAAGTTGTTAGACCAAAGGAAACAACTGAGGGTGTGAACCAAACACAAACAGAGACAATAGATGAAGACAATGAAGCCTTGAGGCCAGAAAGTTTGAGTGAAAATGAAAACAGTATGGAAACAGTGACTACAGATAACGAAGAAGACAAAGCTGAAGATGAAAATGGTCCCTTGTTGAACACAACAGACATAGACCAAGAAGTTTCCAGTGGAGTAGTGAGAAAAACTACAGAAAAAATAAAAGGAATGAGCACAGAGGACATAGGCAGAGATAAACATGGACCACAGAAAAAGACAACAACCGAGGAAAAATGCAATTTGAGATCAGAAGGAACAACAGAGGAAGGAATGAGAACACAGACAGAGACTACAGAAAAAGACAAAGCACTCAGCACAGAGGACACAGGGATAAAGGAGCAGAGACCACAGATGGAGACCGCGGTCAAAGAAAAAAACATTTTGAGAGCAGGAGTTACAACAGAGGAAGGAATGACAACACAGAGAGAGACTACAGAAAAAGAGAAAGGATTGAGCACAAATGACAATGGGCAACACACAGTAACTACAGATAAAGACAAAGCACTCAGCACAGAGGACACAGGGATAAAGGAACAGAGACCACAGATGGAGACCACAGCTGAAGAAAAAAATGATTTGAGATCAGAAGGAACAACAGAGGAAGGAATGAGACCACAAACAGAGACTACAGACAAAGACAAAGCACTGAGAACAGAGGACAAAGACATAAAGGAACAGGGACCACAGATGGAGACCAGGGTTAAAGAAAAAAACAATTTGAGAACAGAAGGAACAACTGAAAACAAAGACACAGTTAGAGTAAAAGAAGATGGCCCTGGGACTAGCTATGAGTCTCTGGTGGCACACCCAAAAAAGAGGAAAAGTTCTCTAATGAAGAAAAGCTCTTTGGCGAAGTGTGATGAAAGCAAAGAAACAAGGCAAAAGGGCAACAAGCGAGAAAGAAAAAGACCAAAGAGCCTGACTGCAAAACAGCTGTTAAGTCCAAAGATGCTCAGAAGTCACAAGACTAAAGAGGCACCTAAAGATACCAGCAAAAGACAAAAAGTCATACAAAGAGTCAGAGAAATTACAAGAAAAAATAAGGAAAAGAACAAAGGATTGAGCACAATTGACATAGCTGAAGATAAAAATGGGCAACATACAGAGACTACAGAAAAAGACATAGCACTCAGCACAGAGGACACAGACATAAAGGAACAGGGACCACAGATGGAGACCACAGCTGAAGAAAAAAATTATTTGAGATCAGAAGGAACAACAGAGGAAGGAATGAGACCACAGACAGAGACTACAGACAAAGACAAAGCACTGAGCACAGAGGACACAGACATAAAGGAACAGAGACCACAGATGGAGACCACAGCTGAAGAAAAACATAATTTGAGATCAGAAGGAACAACAGAGGAAGGAATGAGAACACAGACAGAGACTACAGAAAAAGACAAAGCACTCAGCACAGAGGACACAGACATAAAGGAACAGGGACCACAGATGGAGACCATAGCTGAAGAAAAAAATTATTTGAGATCAGAAGGAACAACAGAGGAAGGAATGAGACCACAATGACAACACAAGGACAAGGTCATGTCCAGAGTGAGAATGTGAATGTTAGATCCTGTTGATCTCAGAGTTCTTTGGTTGCAATTTTTAATTATACTAAATTTTCAAGACCTTTGTGATCATGTGAGTTTTTTTGTTACTGATTTTACACAGTTGCTCTGGGTTTTTTTTCTTTACATTTTACTCACTTTGATCATGCAAGTTTTTTAGTTAAGTTTAAGTATTGTTTTTATTTTTTTACTTCTAAAATAATAGTTGTTTAAAAAAAGACAAAATTTGATATGCATATGTTGTTTATAACCAATGCCAAATGGAGAAAAATAAAATCAATAAAAAAAATTCTGTTCAATTTGAAAATGACGTGTCTTTGTTCTACAATCATTAGTCATGGATTTCATTTCCAAGCTGTAATTCCAAATAACTCATATTTTATACAGGCATGCTATGTAGATGTTATTAATAACATTAGCTGAATTAACACAAATAAAAGTCCTCACAAATTATACCTGATTCCAAATAACAACATTGTGATGTGTTTAATGGTAAGCCCAATTACAATTTCTTCTATCTAAATAACTAATTATTCAGTTTTTTTCAATCCAATTTTGGCAAAGAAATGTCTAATGTTTCATTTTTTTCCCATCCCATTTCCTAATGCAAACCATAGAAAATAAATCTTAATCAATTATTCAAAGATATTAAGGGATTTTTTTTTTACTTTTCTCTGTATGCAGTGTGTCTTTGGAAATCGATCCCCCCCCCCAAAAAAAAAAAAAAAAAAAAAAAACCAGAATAAAAACATCAATCATAGCAGGTGTGTTTTACTGTTTATTCTTTATGCGTTTGACTTCTCAGATTTATTGGTTTTAACTGATGCTGTAGATATTAAAAATTATTTGTGCTCCAATTAGTGGAAATGCAAATGTGAAGTGTTGTTCAAAATAAATCTGTGAAGGTTCTCAGTAATTCAGGTCATCCTAGTTTAGGTCATCGTAGACCCCCTGGGGGTCACTCCTTTAGGGATTAAATCTGGGATTCTCCACCATTTCAAGACTCAAGAGGTTTATTGTCATTTCGTATGGTGTTACCCAGCCTGAAACGAAATACTGTCTCTCACCAGCCTCTACAGTGCAATAAGCAATATGTTTGACCTTAGAACTGAAGAAGCTTCTTGGTAGAGAAGTGAAACATCGGCAAGCAACATAAGGAAATCCAGGCATTTTTCCTTCCAAGCTCCCTAGAAAGCTCACAATGAAGCACCCTTTGGTCAACTCCAGAGCCAACAAGCTGAACATCCTGTATAAGAACTTTGTAGGTAAGAGCAGTTTCTCTTCTTAATACACTGATATTTTATACATTATAATAAATCCAATCATGTTTACATTTTATTCGTAGAAACTGATAACTTTCAGGTGCAGACGTGGATGTTTGGACAAATTGTTCATGTAGATAATCCTCATTGCTGTTTTTTGTGATCATTGCACTCTATGTGATTATTTTGCTCCTGCTGTATTTCAACAACTTCTCACGGCTAGCGGAGTGAGCTGTGTAGAGGAATAACTGAGGACCCAAAAGGTGAAAACAGAAAGTCCACGAGAAACGCAGGAGCTCACGGAACAGTTCACTGATGGTTCAAGGGTTGACCCGTAGGCCATGAGCACAATAGTCCAAAAAGGTTCAGCTCAGGAGGCCCACTGTGTGAAAAGCTGGTCCGGAGGCCGGCTGTACAGAAGGTTCCTGGGACCTTCCAGCGGATGCAGAAGACAGCTGAGGTGATCCCTCGGACTCTCCAGTGGAGGCAGATGACTGGATGGGACCCTCCGACCCTCCAGCGGAGACAGACATGGACCCAGTAAGTACAGGGACCTCAGGCAGACAAAGAGAGGAACCAGCAGTTGCAGGGACCTCTGACAGATACAGAGCAAAACCAGCTGATGCAGGGACCTCTGGCAAGCACAAAACAGAACCGGTAGGCTCAGAGACCTCTGGTATTCCTTACACTGGCTGGAGTTGAGCAGCAAATTGGTTTGGCTCAGGTAGCAACAGCGGGATGCAGTCCTCAGGGAGCTGAAAATGTTCACCAACAAACCCAGCAGAGGACGGAGGCGGAAGGTGAAGTAGTTGTTGGCGCTGGTGTCTTAACCTCCAAGGGTCTTGAGTCGGCTGGTGGCTGGCACTCAGCCTCTGGGAGGCCCTGGAGGGAGTTACTGTCTCTAACATGGCCAGCTTTTTGAGAACCATTAAATGTTTCTATGAAGTGTGTTCCCTGCTTAAGATGAGTAGTTGAAGATGATGGCTGAACCAATGAGTGGACTGATGGCTGAGCTAAAGGCAACTGAGCACATAACTGAGCTAGGGGCGACTGAGCGATGGACTGAACAGGAAGTTGAACTAATGGCTGAGGTGCAGGCCCTGCTAATGGCTGAGCTAGCGGCAACACAGGAGACTTGGATAGTGGCAATACAGGAAATTTGGATAGGAGACTGAACTAAGGGCGACTGAGCTGAGCGTGACTGAACTGAGGGTGACTGAACAGGAGACTGAGCTAATGACTGAAGTAATTGTTGAGGTGAAAATGGAGCTGGTGGCAGAGTTGATGACCAAACTGCTGGCCAGGCAGCTAACAGAGCTTCAGGCCGGGCCGGGCTGCACATCCTCCACCAAGCAGAGCAGGTGAGCAGTGAAGGGGGTGAAGGCGAATGTTGTGGAGAATGTGCAGTACGAGGGATAGCAAACGGGAGGGAGGCATAGCTGATCCTAATAAACGGGGAAGCAAAACTTGATACATTGACATAGGACACAGACTTTCAAAGTAAAAAAGGAAACATAACAGACATGGACTTGACTAGGGGATAAAGCTGATAAGTGGGACAAAAACTAGGGCTGGGTATCATCACGGATTTCTAGAATCAATTCGATTCCGATTCACAATGTCCCAAATCGATTGATTCGATTCAGTTAAATTTTTTGCCTCAGACAGTCAGAAATATTAAAATTCTGATCACGATCATTTTCCTGGCCAGGGATTTTATAGCAGATGACCTTAAATATATTCTGCAGTAGATCAAAAACGAAAGAAAACAATTAATCAACATATAAACATGATGCTGCTGAAGTGAAATAGAGCAAAGTTACTGAGGTGTTATTAGAGACAAAACCAAGCATTATGCAATTTTGCACAATTTTTAAAAAGTTTACATTTGTTCAGTAGCTGATTGAACAGCAAAAATTAGGCTCTCTTTTCGGAAGTAAGTAAAAGCGAAAAAAAACCAGCGTCTGACAGCGTTGTAAACAATGGTAGACTTGTGCGTAATAAGCAAGTAAATAATGCAGAAAACTGAGATTTCTAGACAAGAAACTGTTTTTGAAGTACACACAGAGAGAGAGAGAGAGAGAGAGAGAGATAGCTCTGCATGAAGTGTGATTTTTATTGTGGTGAAAGCAAAGCACCAAAAGTAAGATGAAATTTATGATGATGTTTATGTGAAGGGAAATGTGAAGCTTATTTTGGATCTTCTTTTGCTGCTGGTTCAGTCAATATTGTTTAGAGAGATACAACCTGCAGCTTCAGAATCTATCGCAAAAAGGGCGTAAACATAAAGCGCTGACCCACTGAAACATCAGAATCAGTGAACTGTCGGCTTTCAGCCCCGAGCGCGTCCGTGTTGTCAGGTGAGAAAGGCGACATCTCACTGATTCTGATCTGTCGGGTGCATGTGTGCAGAATCCACGTACCTGCTCTAAGTCACTGTTTTAGCTGTGAATTAGATTCAAAATCGATTCAGGATTTTAATAAATCAATACAACATTATCTAAGCTAGAATCTATTTTAATCGATAAATCGATAATCAAAATCCACCCCTAACAGCAATCATGGAAGACAGAAAAAGACATCTAAGTGGTTGATGATTGAGCATGTGTCTGACAAACGAATTTTCCTTGAGATAAATTAAGTTCTTAATTAATGACTAACCTCATATTGTGGATGGATTTTCTCAGTTGTTCTCCTGACTGAAGTTTGGTCCATTTACAGCATCCTGCCATGCGATTGCATTTGTTCCTTACCACCGGGAACTGTCATGTTAACTTTTATCGAGTGGAAAAAAAGATGGATGCCTGGATGTTAAACGTAATTATTACACCTGGTAGAGCAGCAACGCTGATCATTTTATTAAAGAATTTAGACAATTTTTGTGATTCCACAGTAATCGTTTGACTTTGGGACCTGCAGCATAGTTTGGGTCCAGCCTTAAAGACTGGATTCTGTTGTTATTATTTAATTTAATAATACATTCCAAGAACTGTTACCCTAGACAATGATTGCAAACTAGATCGTCTGATTGGCTGAAAGACCTGTCTCGTCATTAACTAGGGTGGGAGGAGCAATGATGTCAGAGTGTGATGAGAGTACAGCAAACTGGCAACGATTTGTTTTAAGGTAAGTCTATACAAATCCCTATTTTTTCATTTTTTATCACCCCAATCCCTCGTCCTCCCAATTATGTAATAAAAATAGCTAAACTTCCATAATTTTCATCTTTGTCCCTAGACACTCCAGTATTATAATATAAATGACTAATGCTTTGAACATTGTGCTTATGTACCCGGTATGACTAAGAAACATGCCACTCTATGTGCACCAAACATCTGAACTTAATTTAATGTATTTGTTTATATTTTATGTATTTGATTATATTTTATGTGTTTTTAAAAATAATTTCAACACGGGGCTCAATTGGATTCATTTTTATAGGTGGTTCAGTCAGTAGTAAAATTCTCTGATCCTGATTAATATTATATTTTATTATTACTGCTAATAATAATAATAGTAATAGATAACACCTTTGTTTATGTGGACATTTGTACAGCACTTTATTTAATAGCACAGAATCAAAGTTTATTGATTTCATTTACAAGGTATAATTTCAAATTAAAAGATTCCTAATGGTAGCTGTGCAAATCTTATTGTATTAGTTACACATAAAATTCCTAATGGCTATTCCTATTTTCCAAGATCCATCATCCTATAAAAGACAGCAGAATTCATTTGTCTAAATGCCTGAACAATCATTGAGCACAACAGCCAACTTTGGAGGAGTGGCGGTGGAAACAGGCTTGAATTAGGAGTCCTTGTTGTTACCTTTTAGCAGAAGTTGGAGAAGATGGAGAAGAGGGGTTTATTTGAATGCTGGTTCAATCAGAATTCCATCAATCCAAATGAATAACTCTTTCATTTTATTCATCATATTCCCTAAATCTTCCAGTTATACAATACAAATGATTGATGCTTTCATTTTTTCATCCCAATCCCTTGATCTTTCAATACAGACCTACATTACATGAACCACATTTAGGAGAAAGGAGAAATCAACAATATTCAACATATGGACACCACGGCGCCAGCTGCTCAGGCCCAAGGCTGGAGCCGACCAAAACAACTCCTGGATAACGACTGTGTGATGACTATTCTTCCCATCCCATGCAAGGCCACCTGGGTTGGCTGGCAGACTGTTTACTTAGCCTGATAGGGCGAAGGACACTGTCTCAGCTGGACTCTGGACATGCACACACATACACTTACACTGATGCTGTCCTCCCATAGGTGCCCAGCGTGAGAAGAGGTCTCTTTTTTTTCCTCTTGTACTTTTCCCATTGTTGTGTACTTTTTCAGTGTTTTCTCTGTAACGCTGCCGATCTCCGACTGTATTCCCATGTGATGCCTTTGTTGTGTGTGTAAGTCGGGGGGGGGGGGGGGTCCTATTCCTCTGCGGGGCAACCTGCATATGGCCAATAAAGCATAAAGCATTCATTCATTCATTCATTGTATATTGTTTTCCCTTCTTTCATTTTGTACCTTGTGGTCCAGGTACCCAATTTTGCTGTGAAAGTAACGGCACAATGACCATAAACACTCTCTAAGTCTAAGAAATTAAAAATCCCATTTTAACTGTAAATTAAAATCCTTATTTAAAACAAGTTTATTAATTTCTTTGACAAGGTGTAATTCTGAATTAAAATTATACTAAACTAGTAAGATTCACAAAACAGATTAAAACAGAGGCGATCCAGTAATGCTGCACTAATGAAGTTTCTGCACTAATGCTGCACTAATGAAGCTGCACTTGAGTTTCAAGATGGCGCCGAGTATGGCAGCCTCGTCGCGAGCTCCCCCAAGCAACGGCTTTCTTCTGTGTTTAATTTTACTTTTCCTTTATTTTTTCACGAGCAGCACTTGTCTCCTTGTGTACGACCGACAAACCTTACTGGACATAAAAGACGGTCTTTCTTATAACTTTCCGGAGTTCAAGTTTTGCAACACGGACGCTCCGTTTGCAGACCCCCCATTCATCTCACCTAAGACGCCTTTGTTCTCTGGCCCTGGAGGCCGCGAACGCCGACGCAGAGGCAGAAGATATGGTGTTCTGGTTCGACTGAGACGGCGCACTTACAGACCACCGTTACCCAGTTTATTACTGGCTAATGTGCAGTCTCTGGAGAACAAGCTGTGCGAGCTTCGGGCACGGATCTCATTCCAGCAAGAGATGCGGGACTGCTGCGTGATCTGCCTCACAGAAACCTGGCTATCGGACAAAGTACCGGACTCCGCAATACAATACTGCCGGGGTTCTCTGTGCACCGCGCGGACAGGTCACAGGATCTTACTGGGAAAAGCAGAGGCGGTGGTGTGTGTTTCATGATCAACAACAGCTGGTGTGATTATGCGAACATGCACCCGGTCAAATCCTTCTGCTCACCGGACCTGGAGTACCTGATGATTAAGTGCCAGCCATTCTGGCTACCGAGGGAATTTACAGCAGTGATTATTACGGCTGTTTACATTCCCCCACAAGCCGACACTGACCGTGCACTCAGGGAACTGTACAGCGCGATCAGCAGCGAGGAAACCGCACACCCAGAGGCAGCGTTTATCACAGCCGGAGACTTTAATAAGGGAAACCTGAAGAAAGTCTCACCAAAACTCCATCAACACATCCTTTTTAACACACGTGGAAACCGGCTACTCGACCACTGTTACACCTCTTTCCGGGATGCGTACAAAGCCCTCCCCCGCGCCCCATTCGGCCAATCAGATCACTGCTCCATCCTGCTCCTGCCCGCCTACAGGCAGAAGCTGAAACAGGAAGCTCCAACCCGGAGGGCGGTGCACTGTTGGACGGACCAATCGGAGTCTGCGCTGCGGGACTGTTTTGATCACGCGGACTGGGAAATGTTTCACGTGGCCGCCAGAGACATTGATGAATACACAGACTCAGTCTGTGGATTTATCAGGAAATGCGTGGAAGATGTCGTCCCATCCAGAACAGTTAAATCCTTCCCAAATCAAAAACCCTGGATTAACGGAGATGTTCGCGCGGAACTGGCGGCACAGAACACCGCCTTTGCCTCCGCGAACACATCGGACTACAAACACGCACATTACCAACTCCGGAAGACGATCAAAGCAGCCAAACGTGAGTACAGGGACAGGGTGGAGCAACAGTTTGACAACCCTCGGAGTATGTGGCAGGGACTAAACACTAAACACGATCACAGACTTTAGAGGGAAAACCAGCACACCGCAGACCACGGCCTCTCTGTGTGAGGATCTAAACGTATTCTACGCTAGATTCGACGCAGCGAACACCATGAGACCGGACAGTGTGCGCACCGTGGTGTCTGAGGAGGATGTGCGGAAGTGCTTCAGGAAGGTGAACGCGCGCAAAGCTACTGGTCCGGACGGGATTCCCGGCCGCGTCCTCAAGTCATGCACGGCTCAGCTGGCTGGAGTGTTCACGCACATCTTCAACCTTTCCCTCTCTCTGTCTGTAGTCCCAGCCTGCTTCAAAATGGCCACCATCATCCCTGTACCCAAATCCTCCACCATCTCCTCATTGAACGACTGGCGACCTGTAGCCCTGACCCCCATCGTAAGCAAATGCTTCGAGAAGCTGGTCAGGGACTTCATCTGCTCTGCACTACCCGACTCACTGGACCCTCTACAGTTTGCATACCGCCACAACAGGTCCACTGATGATGCCATAGCCCTGACACTACACACTGCCCTGTCACACCTGGAGAAGAGAGACACGTATGTGAGAATGCTGTTTGTAGATTACAGCTCAGCATTCAATACCATCGTTCCCTCGAAGCTGGACAGGAAACTGCAGGATCTAGGACTGAGCAGCTCCCTCTGCAGCTGGATCCTTAGCTTCCTGTCTGACAGACGCCAGGTGGTCAGACTGGGCAGCATCACCTCATCCCCCATCACACTGAACACTGGTGCTCCACAGGGGTGTGTACTGAGCCCTCTCCTGTACTCACTCTACACCTACGACTGCACAGCCACTAACAGCTCCAACATCATTGTGAAGTTTGCGGACGACACTACAGTGGTGGGTCTTATCACCAACGGTGATGAGATGGCTTACAGGGAAGAGGTCAGCGCCCTGACCCACTGGTGTCAAGACAACCATCTCACCCTCAACGTCGCAAAGACAAAGGAGTTGATAGTGGACTTCCGGAGGTGCAGAGAAGTACACACCCCCATCACCATCAACGGCGCTGCTGTGGAGAGAGTGAGCAGCTTCCGGTTCCTTGGAGTACATCTGGCTGAGGATCTTACGTGGTCAGTACACACAAACAAAACAGTGAAGAAGGCGCAGCAGCGCCTCTTCTTTCTCAGGAGACTGAAAAGATTCGGCATGAGCCCCCGCATCCTCAGGACCTTCTATCACTGTGCCATTGAGAGCATCCTCACTGGATGCATCACCACCTGGTATGGCAACAGCACCGCCTACAACTGCAAAGCTCTCCAGCGAGTAGTGCGGTGCTCTGAACGGATAATTGGAGGTGAGCTTCCCTCCCTCCAAGACATCTACAGGAAGCGCTGCCTGAGGAAAGCGGGGAGGATCATCAAGGACTCCAGTCACCCCAGCCATAAACTGCTCAGACTGCTTCCATCAGGAAGGAGGTTCTGCAGCATCCGGTCCCGTACCAGCAGACTGAGAGACAGCTTTTTCCATCAGGCCATCAGACTGCTGAACACGTCATAGACACCTCAGCTTCACTACTGGAACTTCAACATTATGCACTCCACACTGTATATAAATGCCACTTGTTTTGCACATATTCAACTCTGTATATTTTATATATTTTATTATTATTATTATTATTATTATTTTTTTTTTTTTACTATTTAATTTGTAAAAATGTGTATACACACACACACACACACACACACACACACACACACACACACACACACGTAGGAAAATATTTAGTATACACATCCAGAAATGCATACACTATTATATATTGTACATATATTTATTAGTTTCAGGTTGGCCATTCTTGTATTTTGCTCGTTTGTGTTGTTGTGTTTGCACATCTCTGTTGCTTGTGGGGCTCGCACACAAGAATTTCACTCGCATGTGCTGTGCCAGTGTGCCTGCACATGTGATGTGACAATAAAAAGTGATTTGATTTGATTTGATGAATTAGACTAACTATTCACTTTAGCTAAAGTTATTACGTTATCTAAAGAGTTGGGATGCTGTGTAAGACATAAATAAAGCTAAAATACAAAGGTTTGGGCACCGTTTTGCATGTTTCCCTACTGTAGGGGTCTCTGCAAGCATACAGAGGGGGTACTCTGAGAGGGTCCAAGATGACAACTTTGGAATTCTACTAGAAACAGTCGATCATATTTGTTTGTCAAAGCTGAATTCAAGGCAAACTACGCTAAATTTGCATTTTTAGCTAACAGCTACAATAAGCATAACAGTTACCGTACGGCTATCATTTGTTAACATGACGCTTGTTCTTATACATGTAATACATTTATTACCAACCTGAGAGTTTATCCGCTGGTCATTCGACATGACGAATGACTTCTGAAGTCTTTTTTTTTTTTTTTGTGGCCTGTCCCATTTGGTTCTTTAGCCGTCAGAATTGTTGTCTGAAGACCAACAAGGATACCCAATGGATTTACTTTGCCAAATGGATCATCGTGGCATTGCCGTATTGGTCCATTTGATCAATCTTTGTTTTTATTATTTATTATATTTTATTTTCAGATGTTACAGACGGGACAGACATGAGTGAGGGATAGGAAAGGGAGAAAGAAAGAAGAAGGAAAGGAAAAACAGAAGGGGAGAGGGACAGTGAGAAAGGGGGGGAGAAAAAAAATAAAAATCTCCTGGATCACCTGCTGAGAGAAGAATAGAAAACAAGCAAAAAAACCCAAAAAAACAGAGCAACATACTAAACACAACACCATTGCATTAATCTAGCTAAGTGTAAACAGCAGTAAATACTAAATATTCAATGTTGTTGTGCAGCACGCAGGACAGACAGCGCACAATGTGCTTCGAAGTAGCAGCCAAGAAAGGTGTAATTTAAGTCTACAAGCAGTGAACACCCGTGTGCATACCTGTGTGGATCAGCGCGCTTGTATTCAAATGGTTTCCACATGTAATGGTCTGCAAGATGTAGCGAGCCATAGCCCCGTCCCCCAGGGCATGAAGCAGGCATGGAGGAGATCCAGGCCCCAGACAACCAGAGGCCCCAGAGTGCGAGAGCCCAAGGAGGACCACCGGAGGGGCATCCGTGCCACCTTCATGGGAAGGGCTGGGGATCCCCAGACGATGCGTCACCCAGTAGCCACCGAGCAGAAGCTAGAGGGGGCTGCACCGGCGTGCCCGCCGGCTCTGCCGGCAGCCAGCTGTGCCAGAGTGAACCGAGCCGCAGGCCCAGGGGCCTTCTGAAGTCTTAATTCAGCTCAAGATGCTGTAGATTCCCGTCAGTAACACTTTCGGTCCGCTAGTAAAACGTAGTTCTATTAATCTGCGCTTGAACCGGAACCGGATGTAAGTTTCAAAAAACTGAATTTTGGAACTGAAATTGAATGGTGAGAAGTGAAACTGAAATTATTCGAGAGCTGAATTTTTAAAGGATAAAATGCAGTTTCAAAGCAAATCAATTCATTTTCAAACCATAAATTCAATTTCAAATTAGACTAATTCAAATTCAGTTTTCAAAAGCATTTATTCAAGTTACAATTCAGATTCAATCTGAGCAATTCAAATTCAAATTGAACTTATTCAAATTCAGTTTCTGATGGCACAGATTTCTGCCCATACCAGTGTTTGAGTTTTATGTATCTTTTGTATTCTTTTGTGCCCTAGTTTAGCTCATCTAGTTTATTTTGAGATTGCTGTTTAGTCCTTTGTTCCTTAGTTGTTTATGTCATCTCCCCCTGTACTAAGTCTCCCTGGTTCATGCGTCATGTCTGCGTGGTTATGTTTAGTTCATGTCATGTCTCCATGTTTCCTGTTTTACTTTGAAAGTCTGTATTCAATGTCAGTGTATTCAGTTTCACTTCTCCTGTCCTGTCGTTAGGTTCATGTGTGTCAGCTGTGCTCCCATGTGTGGCCACTTCCCCTGATCATCCCTCATGTGTATTTAGTCTCTGTGTTTCATACAGTCTGTGTTGTGTCGTCTGTGTTCCCACCCTCCATGTCCTCACGGCCGGCCAGTCTGGCTCAGAAAACCATCGTCATGGTTTTCTGAGTCTCCTTAGTTTATCAGTATCTGTTTCCCAGTTTAGTTTAGGTTCAGTTTAGTCACGGTGTTTCTGCTTTGTGTTGAGACCTGTCATCAGCCACAATAAAGGCTCGCTTTCAGTTTAGGTTTACTCCGGTCTACTCTCTTGTGTTCGCACCTGGGTCCACCACACACACCACCGCACGGTCTGTCCCCTCAGATCGTGACAGTACGACGCAACCATGCCGGACCCAGCGACACAAGAGCAGGAGATCATTCGAACAGTGTAGTCGCTATGCGGCAAGTGGCTGCAGTGTTCCAGAGAGGAGGAACGGGAAGAGTTAGTCCGCCAAGTAGGGGTATGCGTGTCCGTATTCCCCTGGTTATGGGAGGAGCTGCATCCCCTCATCATTGACTTTCTCGTCTCCACTCTCCAATTCCGCCTGCAACAGCAGCTGTCCTGTGTGCGTGAGCCCTCGCCAGAGCCATGCTGTAGCTCCATTTCCCCGCTGCCTCGTGAGCCAGAAGCAGTCAGAGTCGGTACGGTGAGGCTCACCGCCGACACACCCTCGGCTCACGCTCCATTGTCTTCCGCATCCTCGCCACCGCCTGACTGCACTACGCAGCTCAAGGAGATCCCAGCTGCTATTGACTTCGGTGAGGAGGAGCGGCAGCAGGTATTACGGGCGTATTGCGAGGACGAGCTCCGTTGGAAGCCCTGGCTCATCCCCGAGGAGGAGCTCTCGCCAACCGGCCCGCCTCGCACCTGCCGCCCACCCTCGCTGCCTCAATCGGACTACTCGTCTCCTGCTGCCTTTCTAGCACGGATGTGGTTGGAGGACGAGGAGCCGGTCGCCATGGAAAGTCAAGTTTTGTCCACAGCCGCTTCAAAGAGGAAGCGGCGTTCACGCCGCCGTCGCGCACTGCTACGTCCTGTCTCGCCCTCCACGGAGCATCACGAGGATGCTGTGGGGGTCCTGGATGTCGATCTCGAGGAGCTCTCGGGGTCCCCGGAGCTGCCAGGGACTTCTACCCCTCACCCATAGCTGGAATGGCCATCGGGCATACCGAGCATATGCCCGGTGGGCCGCTGGCGATTTTTTGTTTTTATGGGCCGATGGATTTTCTTTTTTTTTTTAGGAAGGGTATATATAATGAAAGGTGTCGGATTGGCCAATTGGTCATGATCGACTCTGGGCTGGACCAATTACAGCCGAGGAGGCCGGATGCACCCTCCCCCTTGTTTATCAATCAAGTGATTTTCGCGCATTGCATGCCGGGAACTAGTGGCAAAACAATCCAAGTACCGCATCAAATGCAAGCATTTGCAGCACCGCAAAACATTCATTCTCCGGTTCCAATACCTTCTTGTTTTTTCTTTGGAATGTACAAAACAAAAGGAGAACAATGCCGGTCCGTACAGACTTGACGAAAAGACAAAGAAAAGATACGAGGAAAAAAATCAAAGGAGTGAAAGGGTTAGATCCTTACGAGCACACAGAGTGGACAAAAGACGTCAGCGTGCTGCTCACTTTCACCACGCTCAGATTTATAATTACACGGTTCTTGGAGTGAGTGCATACACTCGTGAAGTTTAGTAACTTCGGGTCACTGCAACAAGCCCAGGTACAGTTTACCGACGGATGGGTAGAGGACCTTGAAATGCACCGTGTAGAACGAAAGACCATCGTACGAACAAAGGTAAGTTTACCAGTCTCACAAATCGTCTTCATAAATACACATTCGTTAACTGTTTATTAATATAACCTTTGAGCTCAACGGCAATTAATTAGTAGTGGAAATAATTTCTGGTAGCATCACAGAAATGTAGCAGTGACAATAATATTGTATGCTGTAATCGTACTGGACAATTAGTGATACAAAACAACTGTTTTCTCCTGTGAATAAAAGTATATGTTTTTGTCAATGTACCATGGTAATAACAGAAGCGAAACGCAATATTGTGTCAGGACAATTCACTATTTATGCACAATAAACAAAGGAGCATAGCGCGACAATTTCTGTTCAGCGCCAGACTTGCTTGTAACCTATATCACCAATTATGTTATGAAAAATGACCTATTAACGACTACAAAACTCTGACCTTTGTGGGAATGCTTGGAGCAGACTAACATGTGAGCTGGAGTGTTCTGAGACGTTATATTTGGTATATCCAGACCATCCGTCGGCTCTTACTTCGGAAACATGGCTTAAAAAATTTCTCTTCAACGACGTAATCCGATAAAAAAAAAAAAGATCTCTTTACCCGTCGGCTTCCGTGGCTGTCATGCGACCGGCTATTGCAGTTAATAATACAGCAGCTTCTTGCCATTTTTTTGGGTTTCTTTTTATCGCTGTGTAACTGAGTTCAATTGAAAGCCTGCGTGCGCTAGTACCTCTTGCCACAAGTTCCCAGAATCCTTTGCGGTTTAGCCCGAATGACGTCACATTTTCAATCTTTATCCTGGTGGGCCGGTCTCTAGTCAAAATGCCCGGGCTGATTTTTTGTCCCAGTCCAGCCCTGCCCTCACCCCGCCCGCTTCCATGGATAGAAAGAAGCGGTACTCTCGCCGCCGGCACTCTGAGCCTCAGCCTAAGGAGGTCCCTCAGTTAATGCCATCTGAGGCTTTAACTTCCATCAGCCATCCAGTGGTGAGTACCACTGACTCAGTTTCTGACGTTGTATCTAGCCCCATAGCCAAAGACCTCAAGTCAAAGGAGAGTGTTTCAGGGGCTGCTGTGAATAAAAATTTCTTGTCTGACTGTGACCTGGCTGATTCGGCAGGTTACAGCATCCATGAACCGGTTAACAATCATAACAGCAATAAAGATGACTGTGTCCTCGGCGTCATGACTTCTGAACCTGAATGTAGTACTGATGCAAACAATAAGTGTCTTGTTCTAGAGTTGTTTAACCCTGGTACAGCAAGCTTTGAGCCGACAATGTCTGAATCTGGTACTACGATCAACAGTTCTAATGTTGCCGTTGATGAAAATGTGTCTGTATCCGCCGACACTAACCTAGCACCCAGCTCTTCAGGGGTTTTTAGCGCAGTACAGGACGGATTGTCTGTAAAGTGCAACACTGTGATAACTAACCCACCATTATTTGCAGCCACCAACCGTTGTACTTCTGTACTGTGTCTTCCTACCAAATCAAAGGGTTTTTCTGAGTTAACTAGTGATGAGGACGTTAAGTCTCACACAGTGAACCTGCAGTCGGTGGGTTTTTCTGAAATAATGAAAGATGCTGGGAGTAAAGGTTTAGACTCAAAGTATTCTGTATCATATGAATTTCAATTTAATGTGTTGAAATCATCAGCGAGCAGTCCTAGGTGTGTGTGTGTGTGTGTGAGATCAAGAATTAAATCCTGTTACCTCAGACAATTTAACACTTACCAAGCCACCTCATGCCAGGTTTGAAACTTTGCTTAAACCATTTTCTAAGTCTGAAGAGAGACTGTCTAGCTTTCCTCAAGGAGCAACTAAAGACTGTTTGAACTGTGCTGAAGTCTCTGAAGAGTTAAGATCTAATTTTGTTGTTGCCCCTCTGCTAGCACCCCTTGAATTGCATGTTCAGGACTCTGGGTGCACTTCCAAGGCGGCTGTGACACTGCTCGACCTTATACCCGCATCTGATTCCCAGGTGGGGGCAGCAGCTGTCTAGTCAGCACCCGTCCTAGTTTTGTCCCAGACTCCTCTTATAACGGAGGTGAGTGACTGTGCTTTTTCATCTCATGAGCCTGATATAGTGGAGTGCCCTTTTGTGGGCCCAGCTACGAAGAAACTGGTGCCAAAGACTGCTCTACCATTAATCATGATTTAATAGACATCCATGCTGTGGCCGACCTAACTCTGGTTAAGACTGAGGGCCAGTCAGAGTCGTGTTGTGATAATGAAAGGACTGTGTGTAACTGTTTTGAAGAAGCGCACAATGAAATCACAGACCATGTTCTTGGCTCTGTAGAATTCAGGACTTTTTCTAGTGTTGCTCCCATAGCCGCACCACATGAAGCCAAGGTTCAGGAGACAGTGAAAGGGGTTCACACGTCGACTGTAAAGTCTGCTTTTGAGCCTCCTGGGAATGATTGTGAAACATCAAAGATGGCCAAGGGCCGCGTGAGCTTTCTCTCCGCCTCAGACTGTTTTCTACCGCAGCCAGCTCGTACAGCCGAGACAGAGTGTTGCCCCCGTGTGCAGATTGTAGTGGAGTCTAATACTGTATTCCCTGATGTTGGAATTGCAGACAGTGATCAAGACCAAATGTACAGGAATGTGAGCTCTGATGATACTGCTTCTCAGTTGCAGACTGTTAGGCCAGCCATGAGCATGTCTGCCTCTTTATGTGACTCTGAATTCAGCTATGGACTTATGTGTAATCCTACCATGAACTATTGTGTTGACAATGCCGACAGGGAGTTGGTCCACCACACACACCACCGCACGGTCTGTCCCCTCAGATCGTGACACTCTCACATTCACACACTGGTGGAAGCAGCTACAGTTGTAGCCACAGCTGCCCTGGGGCAGACTGACAGAAGCGAGGCTGCCAATATCGCGCCATCGACCCTTCTGGCCAACACCAGTAGGCGGTAGGTGAAGTGTCTTGCCCAAGGACACAATGACCAAGACTGTATAAGCTGGGGCTCGAACCAGCAACCTTCCAATTACAAGACAAACTACCAACTCGAGCTTCGATCGCATCAAAATCCCTCGTCCTTCCAATTATAGAACACAGACAGATAATCCTTTGATCATTTTTATTCCAGTCCCTAGACATTCCAATTATACATTCTAAATCACTGATGCCTCCAATATGGATTGTCTGATTTGCTAATAGACAATGGTGTTAGAGGGTGATGTCAGCAGAGGACATAGAAGTGTGACTGGGTAACTGATTAATATAATGGCCATTCCTTCTATCCAGATGACTAATTCTCCTGGCTTTTAAAAGAAATCCTAATCCCTACAGCTTCAAATTTTAGAAACCAAATCAATAATTCTTCCATTTTTTTCACTCTAAGTCCTAGATCTTCCACTTGTAGTTTAGAAATTACTAATCCTTCAAAGAAACTAATGATAATTTCATCTGTATGCATCTTCCTTTGGAAATTGGTTTCTTTGTTCCTATTCCTACTTTGAGAATGTCAGGTATGTGCAAGTGTGTCTGATCAACATCAGTTTGATATCTCAGATTCAGTGGTCTGAACTAAGATGTCATTTGTTCTTCATGCAGTAGAAATACGGCGGCAGAGTGTTGCTCAAAATGAAGCAATCTTTGGTCAGCTTCAGAGCACACAAGATGAGTATTCTACAGGATACAGTGTTTTCTCTTCTTAATCCACCATTTTTTCCATAATATATAAAATGGACCTGGTGTATGATTCTCATCACTGCTGCTGCAATCACTTTAGTCTTTGTTGTGGTCTTGCTCCTGCTCCATTTCAAGAAATGCATATAATTACAAATAAAACACACACACACACACACACACACACACACACACACACACACACACACACACACACAACCTCTGGCACCTCTGGGCCACCAAAGGGCCGCTGTGGATCTGCCTGATTACCTGTACTCCTGGGCTGCTATTTTAGCTGAGTGCTCAGAAGACGTCTTTGCTGGATCGTTGAGTTATCCTCGTTAATACAGCTCTGATAATCTCAGTTTTTTGTGTGATTTCTTAGTTTTTTCCAACCGGAGTTCTCCTGTGCATAGACTCCTGGACCTGTCCTTATTCCTGGATCAGTTTCCCTGGCAGTGTCGTGGAGTGCAGTGGGAGAGAGTGCTGAAGACAAATGTGAAAGGAGCGAACGAGCAGAGCGTGTTTGGAGTCTTCCTCTACTATGGAACCGTGGATGCTGAGTGGTGTGTGAGTGGAGCGAGTCTTCCTGAAGACAACGATCATCTCCTGGGTTCCCTGCACCAGAACGTCAACTGCTGAACCTCATCTCTGTACACTGACTCATCACTGCTAATGAGTCCAACCACGGTTGTGTCGTCAGTGAACTTGATGATGTGGTTAGAGCTATGTAGGGCGGTGGAGTCATGTGTCAGACGGGTGAACAAAAGAGGGCTAAGAACGCAGCCCTGAGGAGCTCCTGTGCCTGATGGTGCTGGAGATGTTGTCGCTGATTCGGATGGACTGAGGGCTCTCTGGCAGGAAGTCTAATATCCAGTTCTGAAGCGAGGTTTTCAGTCCCAACTTGCTGAGTTTGTCAAACAGTTTTCAGGGGGATATTGCGTTGAATGCTGAGCTAAAGTCTACTAAAGAACATTCTGACATAAGCGTTTTTCTTGTCCAGGTGGGAAATGGACAGGTGGAAAGCAGTGGAAATAGCAACCTCGGTCGACCTGTTTGGCCAGTATGCAAACTGCAGCAGGTCAAGTGAGCAGGGGAGGTTGCTCTTCATGTGTGCCATGACAAGTCTCTGAAATTATTATATCTATATATAGAATTATATCTTGTTAGCACCACATATTAAAACCTATATAATTCTCTGTGAGCACTTATTTAACCCTTGTATGGTGTTCGGGTCTGTGAGACCCGTTTTCAGTTTTTCTCAAAAGAAAAATTAAACAATTAATTATTTTTTCAACCTGAAATTCATTGGCTTTGGCTTATTTTCTGTGAAGAACATAAATCCGAACTAATTTTCAATGACCTCATACTGTACCTCCCCCCACACATTTACATTACATACAAGGTGTTCGGGTCCACTGGACCCAGGTCTAATAAAAGTGTTGAAAGTGCAGGTCCTGTGTTCCCACACTCTGTCTTCCTCCTTTCTGGTGCTGCTGATAGTGTTTTCTTCCGTTCCCGCACAAAGTTGCAACATTGTTGAAAATTCAACTATCAACACGTCTGCTCTTACATTCCCGCACATTTTACCCTCTTTCTTGAGGGATCCAAATTTTATTTTCTCATACCCTGTCCCACCTGCAAATTAGGGGCATAATACTATAAAAAAGACTTTACCAGTGTGGTTCTTTATCACAACTGATCAAGATGGCAAAAGATTATCTGCTGCGAGGGCCATCCAATTGATTTTGGAAGAGAGAGGGGCTTCGGAGGATGATGTTGACAAAGAGGTTTCAGAATATTTCACATTTCTGAAAATTCAGAGTCTGACAGTGACTTTGAAGAAGAGGATGAGGTTGAGCACCATTTAGTAACAAAACGAAGACGAGTACCCCATCTGCTGCCAGCTCCAGGACCAGAACAAGCCCACCAGACAGCAAGTGAAGAAATATGGATGTCAATAACTGGTGAAATTGAATTTGTCTTCTTGCCCAAGAAATGAGCCACCCTGCAGAGCTGTTACTGTGATAAGCCAGGGCCAACACGGCTGACAGTTACTCATGTGCAGGACATCAAGTCTTCATTTTAGCTTTTCATCCCAGATTCCATCCAGAAAATTATTCTGGATTGCAGTAATCTAGAAGGAAGGTGTGTTTTTGGAGAGAGGTGGAAGGAGATGGACCAAATTGATCTGCAGGCCTACTTTGGGGTTCTTATCCTTGCAGGAGTTTTCAGGTCCAAAGGGGAATCCACAGAATCCTGTGGGATGCAGAAACCGGCACGAACCTTTCCGTGCATCAATGTCTCTGGAAAACTTCCACAAAATTTCCAGGATTATCCGTTTTGATAACCGAGACGACAGACCAGCTCGACGGCAGAGAGACAAGCTAGCTGCCATCAGGACAGTGTGGGATAAGTGTGTGCGCCACCTCCCCCTGTTTTACAAACCTGGGCCTAATGTCACCATTGATGAACAGCTGATCCCATTTAGTTGTGAAACATATTGCTTCACGTGTAAATGTGTTGTCTTTCCACTCACTCCACTTGATTATAACTGATTTATTTTTTTATAACGTTTTATAAAAAAAAAATAAAAAAAAATGAGACACATATTAATTCATAAATGTGATCTAACAAAGGTAAAGGGAAAAAATTAACCATGTTTACTGTTCATATGGCTTGTAATTGGGATGAAGTAAACATCTGTTGAGTAATTTAACATAAAATTGTTTGATAGTGTTAATTTGGAAAGCCAAAACTCTAGCGGGTCCACCAGACCCATGAACACTGGCTGAGTAACAAAAATATGAACACCACACAAGGGTTAATTTATTAGGGCCCAAGCACTGAGAGTGCGAAGGCCCTATTGTATCTGCTCCGTTTCTTCTTCTTCTTCTGATTATTATTATTATTATTATTATTATTATTCAGGCAAAACAAGGGCCTTTTTGAGGGCCTAAACATGCTCAAAAACTCATGAAATTTTGCACGCGTGCCAGGTCTGGTGAAAAATTTTGTATTTTAATGGTTTTACATATGAGCGCCACCTATGCCTTGTTAAATGCAGCCCTATGACCACATCGTTTGAGCTACATTTATGAAATCTGGCACACATGTGTATCATGCCGAGACAAACAAAAAAGTCATTGGGCCCATTGACACAAACCCAACAGGAAGTCCGCAATTTAGAAGTGAAGGTGACATTTTGGCTCTAATTTTGCCATTTCCATGCCTCGAACTTTTTCAAACTCCTCCTTGGGATTTGGTTATATAAGCTTCATCTTTGGTCAGTGTCAACTACACACCTGGGCTATGTTAAATTGCGGAGCTTTTGAGTTTTCATGATACGGTGAGCCCGTGGTGCCACGGCGAATTTCGCCATGAAATCTTATTGCCTCTCATTCTGTCATACATTGTCTGCTCTGGACGAAAGAGCACACATATGATAAGGCTCCTACCCTGAACTTATTTCACCTGCCAAATTTGAAATCAGGGACAGCGCCACCTAGTGGGAACAGGAAATGTCATGTTTTACACTTTGGGGTACAGTATTGTGATGGGTGACATCTGAAACCTCAAATTTCTCCAGGAAAGCCTTAAGGAGTTGGCCTTGGGTTACAGTGAAAACTGTGACTTTTTGCGAAAGGGTGTGACCCCAGCAGCATGGCGAATTTCTATGTCTCGCCATGAAGAAACAATATAGTATAACTCTATGAAATCCAGTCTGATCAGTACCAGACTTTACAGGCATGATGTCAGACCCGCCCTGAACAGATTGATGTGCCCATTGTCAGGAATACGCAGAGCGCCACCTAGTGGCAACAGGAAATGTCATGGGTTTAATTTTGTTGTACTGATTTTCACAGGTTCATCGTGGCCACCTCAAAAGCAGTGAATATTACCATCATGATGCTTCAGTGCGAAAATTGCGAGTTTAAACTGAACGGCGCACCCTGGTGGCAACGCGGTTCACCATGAACAATGAAGTGGCTTTTTAGGGCCTTGAAAAGTTTAAAAAGTCTTGAAATTTGGCCCACAGCTTCAATGTGATGAAGGTTTTGTTGTTATGTGGTCACTTTCCTTGAATAGCGCAAAATGGCTCTACAGCACCCCCTACAAAATTTCAAAACATCAGACCCTGCTCTGTGTTTTATGTATGAGTCTGAAACCTGGGAAGCTTATAGGAGATGAAAAAAGTCTCCTGGAGCAACATCCCAAATCCAACAGGAAGTCAGCAATTTTAAAATTAATGTGTAATTTTGGTGACATTTTCCCCTCTTTTCAGGCACCGTTCTTTGACGAACTCCTCCAAGGGATTTCATCAGATTGACGCGATTTCCTGTTTGTGGAATCTAAAGACCTTTGTGATGTCAAATTGCGAAGCTTTTTACGTTCAGGGAAACGGGGTGTTCATAGCGGCACGTGGAGTTTCAATCACTCGCCAAAAAGCAGTAATCTGCTGTCACTCCAAAACACAATGTCCAATCTCTCCCAAAGGTCGCAGGTATGATGAGACTCAAGCTCGGAAATTTTTGTTATGCCATTTGTTAGTAATGGTTAGAGCGCCACCTGGTGGGACGACTATAATCATGATTGAATGAGATGAAATGTTAGCAGGTGGTTAAATGCATGAATTCCATCAATGTGACATCAGATCGGACATGCTGTTTTTAGGTGTTGGGCGTGGCTCGACGCGATGGGGTGCGACGGCCCTCATAACGCTGCTTGCAGTTTTAATTTAATCGTACTTTCTTCAGTTCATTTTGAGTGAAAAATGTTCTTTAGGCTTTGTCAGGGTGCCAGACAGATTATTAGACCATCCATTCGCTTCCACTTATCCTTTCCAGGGTCGCGGGGGGTGCTGGAGCCTATCCCAGCTGTTATAGGGGGAGAGGCAGGGTACACTCTGGACAGGTCGCCAGTCTGTCGCAGGGCTAACACATAGAGACACAGACAACCATTCACACTCACATTCACTCACAGATTCACACCTATGGGCAATTTAGATTGACCAATTAACCTATCCCCACTAACTGCATGTTTTTGCATTGTGGGAGGAAGCCGGAGTAACCAGAGAGAGAACCCATGCAAACACGGGGAAAACATGCAAACTCTACACAGAAAGACCCCAGCCTGATGGTGGAATTGAACTCAGGACATTCTTGCTGTGCAGCAACAGTGCTAACTACCGTGCCACCGTGATTATTAGTGTCAAACTAAATAGGGACTTAGTCCTAAACGTGTATATACACATACAAATATCAACACACAGAGACATTAACCCTATAACTGCCTTAACAACCAACAGAATATTTTTCAAACAGTTGTTCTTTGCTGAAGAGCTCTGTAATCATTATACAAACTGAATCCATTACAAGGTAACCTACATTTCTTTCACAAAATTACATAAACCACTGAATAGTAGGACTACAAAGACTCTGTATATAATTTTATATAATTTATTTAGTCTTAGCCACAACACAAGCCATTATTTGCCTAAATCGGCTTGACCTAGTCGATCCACTGATGGTCCTGGATTGTTGATTACCTGACAGAGTGACCACAATGAATGCATCTTCAATACAAGGTGTCTGACAAGGTGATGGGTAACACAGGGGCATCACAAGAGACCGTCCTCTCCCCTTTCCTCTTCACTCTCTACACCTCAAACTTCAGCCACTGCACTAAGACCTGACATCTTCAGAAGATGGTTGAATGCATTATTGAGCATGACGAGATGGCGTGCCGGGCTGTGGTGCACTCTTTTGTCACACTGAACGGCAGATGATTCTGCCGTTCAGTGTGACAAAGACCAAAAAATTGACTGAAGACCAGGAAACTTGAGATCCCTGTTTCTACCCGAGGGGTGGAGCACTGTAAATATGGCAGCACAAGAACAAGATCTGAGTACAAGATCCATAGAGGCTGGGGTCTATCACAACATGCAAGACCCCAGGTGCAGGCTGTGTAAAGATGCCCCTGAGACAATCCAGCACATAACAGCAGGGTGCAAGATGCTAGCACATGGTTATGGCATTCCATGTATGCCTTGCCTGCTAGCATCTTGCACCCTGCTGTTATGTGCTGGATTGTCTCAGGGGCATCTTTACACAGCCTGCACCTGGGGTCTTGCCTGGTGTGATAGACCCCAGCCTCTATGGATCTTGTGCTCAGAGCTTGTTCTTGTGCTGCCATGATTAGTGCCTCTGTGCTGTCTTTCAGTCCAGCTTTGTCCAGCCACTGGTAGGATTTCTGGATATCAGCCACCTCCTCTATCTGCCGGTGGTACATACCGTGCAGGGGCCTGTCCTTCCATGATGGTTCCTCGTCTCCCTCCTCTTTCTTGGGTTTCTGCTGCCTGAGGTATTCACTGAGCACTCGGTCAGTTGGGGCCATCTTCCTAATGTATTCTTGGATGTTCGTTGTCTCATCCTGGACTGTGGTGCTGACACTCACCAGTCCCCGGCCCCCTTCCTTCCGCTTAGCGTACAGCCTCAGGGTGCTGGATTTGGGGTGAAACCCTCCATGCATGGTAAGGAGCTTTCTTGTCTTTATGTCAGTGGCTTCTATCTCCTCCTTTGGCCAGCCTATTACCCCAGCAGGGTACCTGATCACGGGCAGGGCGTACGTGTTGATGGCCCGGATCTTGTTCTTACCATTCAGCTGACTCCTCAGGACTTGCCTGACCCTCTGCAGGTACTTGGTGGTTGCAGCTTTTCTAGCGGCCTCTTCATGGTTCCCATTCGCCTGTGGGATCCCCAAGTACTTGTAACTGTCCTCTATGTCTGCAATGTTGCCTTCTGGTAGTTCAATCCCCTCAGTTCTGACTACCTTCCCTCTCTTTGTTACCATCCGACTACACTTCTCCAGTCCGAACGACATTCCAATGTCATTGCTGTATAGCCTGGTAGTGTGGATCAGTGAATCGATGTCTCGTTCACTCTTGGCATACAGCTTGATGTCATCCATGTACAGGAGGTGGCTGACAACTGCTCCGTTCTGTAGTCGGTATCCGTAGCCAGTCTTGTTAATGATCTCACTGAGGGGGTTCAGGCCTATGCAGAACAGCAGTGGGGACAGAGCATCTCCTTGGTAGATCCCGCACTTGATGGTGACTTGTGCTATGGGCTTGGAGTTGGCCTCTAGTGTTGTACGCCACATCCCCATTGAGTTCCTGATGAAGGCTCTTAGGGTCCCATTGATCTTGTACAATTCTAGGCATTCCAGTATCCAGCTGTGGGGCATTGAGTCATAGGCCTTCTTGTAATCAATCCAGGCAGTGCACAGGTTGGTCAGTCTGGTCTTGCAGTCTCGGCTGATTGTTCTGTCTACCAGTAGCTGGTGTTTTGCGCCTCTGGTATTCTTGCCAATTCCTTTCTGTGTCCCGCTCATGTATTGACCCATGTGCCTGTTCATCTTAGCTGATATGATGCCTGACAGGAGCTTCCATGTAGTACTGAGGCAGGTTATTGGTCGGTAGTTGGAGGGGACCGGTCCCTTCTTGGGGTCCTTGGGGATCAGGACCGTCCGGCCTTCAGTTAGCCATTCCGGGTGTCTCTCGTTAACTAGCAGCTGGTTCATTTGTGCTGCCAGACGCTCGTGGAGTGCAGTCAGCTTCTTCAGCCAGTAGGCGTGAACCATGTCGGGCCCTGGTGCTGTCCAACTCTTCATACTGGAGACCCTTTCTTGGATATCTGCCACTGTGATGGTTACTGGACCCTGTTCAGGGAGGTCGCTGTGGTCAGCCCTCAGATCCTCTAGCCACTGAGCATTGCCGTTATGGGTTGCATCCTTCTCCCATATGCTCTTCCAGTATTGCTCCGTCTCCAGCCTTGGTGGTGCTGTTCTCTTATTGTTCCCTTGCCACTGAGAGTACACCTTTGCTGGTTCTGTGGAGAACAGCTGGTTTATTCTCCTGCCTTCTATCTCTCTGGTGTACCTCCTCAAGCGGCTGGCCAAGGCTGTGAGTCTTTGCTTGGCAGTTTCCAAGGCCTCAGGTATAGACAGCTTGCTGTATTTCTTAGGCACCTTATTTGTCGCACCTTTCTGCAACTCCGTTAGTTGGCTAACCTCCCTCCGTGCTACTTTGATCTTGCCCTCTAGCCTCCTTCTCCATGGAGGGTACTGCCCTGTGATATATATATATATATATATATATATATATATATATATATATATATATATATATATATATATATATATATATATATATATATGTGATTGATACGGGTGGAAGAGGAATTTTATTTATTTATTCTTTGCCAATTTACAAAAGCGATAAATGGTAAAAAGAAATTCTAGGTTTGAAGTTGAACCTTGTTTTATCATATAACTTATTAATCCAAATGTGGGATACTTCGCACTAAGAACATTCCCAAAGAAGGATATGCAAATGATGTTTGTCATGTCAATTACATTAATTACATTTAAAATTCCAAACGAATCATCCTCCATTCCAAGTTCAGATATACGCTATTGGTAAGAAATCACATGATAAAAGCAGATGGCATGATAGGTTTGACAGTCTGAAGGCTAAGCTCCCCATAGGTTATGTGCAGAGCTGTTAGTGCTGTCAGTTGAAGTCTGTGGAATTACATAGAGGTAAGGTGCGATAAAATTCACTAACTCCTTCCAACTGTAAGATCCCAATTCCTAATGTCTTTTGTAACATTTACTATACTATACTATAATTTTATACTTTATATAGTATATACTACATACTATGTTTGTTCACACTTTTATACCTTGTAGCACCACACATTAAGATCTATGTAATTGTCTGTGAGCATTTATTGAATTTATTTTAATCGTACTATCTGCATATCATTTTGATTGAAAAATGTTTTTTAGGCTTTGGCTGCCTGCCAGGCAGATTATTTTTGTCAAATTTAAAAGGAACAAACGCCCTACAGTAAATAAGTACACATACAGAAATCAGCGCATAGAGACATCAACTCTTTAAAATCTTTAACAACACTAACATCTTTTTTTCAACAGTTCGTCTTGCTGAAGGGCTCTCCAGTGATTAATCCAACTGAATCCATTTTTGGAAATTTGTTTCAAAATAAGTCAAATTTAAATCAATTATTCATCCATCCAAATCTCCAATTCTTCCAGTCCTTAAATATGATTCCCTAATTCTTCACAGTCTTGTATCCAAAGCAATAACTGTTCCAAGAATTAAATACATAACACCAAAATTTTAAACAACACATTTCCCCAGTAAAACATTTTTTTAATTATTTTGTAATTATATCATGAATTTATAAGTATACATACATACATACTAGTATACATATCATGATAAGAATACATATACTATTTCTGCTACTTCATAGTATTTCTGCAAACTCATAGTATTTGTTCCAAAGCATAGTATTTCTGCTATGTTACATTACTATGCTTTGACACAAATACTATGATTTGGCAGAAATACTATAAAATAGCAGAAAAACTAAGATTTAGCACAAATACTAGAATATAGCAGAAATACTCTGTTTGGGCAGAAACAGTATGCTTTGGCACAAATACCATAATTGCGTACAATTCCTATAATATAGCAGAAATACTAGGATTTTGCAGAAATACTGTTTTAGCGGAAATACTAACTTTAGAAACATAATACCTGATCAAAACTTTAAAAACACTTACTAAAGACTTTCAAATTATTTTAATCCCCCTATTAAAAGTGGTAGACTTTTTATTATGTCAAGGTTTTCTTTTAATTCCTTTAATATTTGGTCAAGTACTGAAAAGTGTACACCTCAATTTGAAGATTTGCAGACAAAAAATTATAAACAATTCAACAAATAATTCACCTGTTCTGATGTGTATTCTTCTCTACAGGAAAAATGCCACGTCAGATGACAGAATGCCCAATATGCTTGATTCCATATGTTGCAGTTGGGCAGCATTTAAAAAAATACCACCATGTTGTAAACAAAGAAGAATTACATTTACTGCTAAATTACTGCTCTACAATGTAAGTCACTGTCATACAGTATATGACAAAACATTGCAACAATTTAAAGTGGTAGTTGTAGTTACATTTGTCAAACTGGATGTGATATGCAGTTACAGGGGCAGGCTGGACTGTCCAGTATGTAAAGCTAAAAACCGTATAAGACTGGACAAGCACTTGGAAAATGTCCACTGTGAGATTGAGGTTAGTGTTTTGTATAGCTTACATTTTGTTGTTAAATTAGAATGCATTCTTATGTGACATGTTTCACTAACTTTCTCAAACATTGCTGTTCTATTGTTTATACCTTTTCAGAAATCAGATCACAAGAAAGTAATAAGGACAGCGAAACGATTGGCTAATCTGAAAGCCCTCAAAGCTCTCAGACGTTCAAATCCACAGCCTCCAATGGTGACCTCACTGGACATAGAGCAGCTGACTGAAAGCAGTGATCAAGAGGAGCAAAGTGATAGCAGTGATACCCGTGAAGAATCTGCAGAGATTAGAGAAGACAGCTCAGTCCATTCCCCTGTCAATCAATCAGATGATGCTCAAGTCCAACATCAGAATTGCAAAAAGTGCAAAGAACTGGATTTGTTACTTCAACTCCTGAAAAGGAATCTGAAAAGTCTGAAATCCACTAAGGATAAACTTGGCTTCAAACCTCTCAGCCCCCCAAAGCGCCAGAAATTTGAAAGAAGTAAACGTGACCCAACAGCCCGGCTTCCTAAATTTGGTATGAATTCTTTGGCAATAATATTGTTTCTTGTGTAGTGTAATGTGAATTTTTAGAACTGGTTGTTCTATTTTGGAACTCACATCCCGCTAATTAAACATTACTACTAATTAGCAATATCTTTCAAATATCATTGTCAACCACTTGAATTAGAAGAATGTTTTCTGTACTTCATCAGTTTGTCATGACACTCCTAATTGCTATGTTGTTACTACATTTTATTTTAAACAGAGAAAGTCCTGAATGCTTGGTTTCAACACATTTGTGGAACAAGTAAAAAGGACGTCGAAAATGCCAAACAACGGGTCCAATATGTCCGTGCCTGGGCATATTTCATGTCTCACAATCAACTCCCTGCAATGACGTTTGCATTTATGGACAACAGAGAAAGACTGACTGAGTACATTTTTACAAATTTCTGTGATATATTAGTCCAGTAATCTCAATAATATTAAAGTCATGACTGATTTGTGTTTGTTTGTGGGCCTTTTTTAGATGGACAACTTATCTGAATAAACATGCCGTGACAACCAAAAGGATTCGGATTGGAAATGTGAGGGCGTTCTTGAAATTTCTAATTGATGCACAACTGCCAGAAGTCAGAGCCTCCCGTAAGGCTTTAAAGGGGACTTTATTTGCACTTCAGTTGGAAATGAAGAAGAGCAGAAGGGAGTTACACACCCACAGGCAAGCCATCCGGATCAAAAAATCACGTAAGATCCAACTTTACTACTTATTCATCATTGTTGTTACCTAGAATGTGTAATAAATACATTATTTATAAATGTTATGATGTCATTACTGTGATGTAGTGAGGAAAGAGGACTCAACATGTTATAATGTAAGGTATAAATTGTATTTAAGTATATATTTTGTACACTGCAAAGGTATACATTGTACAAAATAGAAAGTAAACAGAAACTAGGAAATGCAGAGTGACACAAACAGGCAGGCAGCAAAACAGTTTGTCACCACAAGGAAACAGTGGCACACCAAAGCTACTTATTCCAAAGTAAGAGGGAAGTAAAGATAGCTGAGAGAACCTACCACAGATGTAGACAACAAAATTGTCTACATCTGTGGTAGGTTGAAAGTGAGGGGTAAAAGTTATACTAAACAAAAGAAAAATGTCACCAAAAACAGGAGACATGACCAGCAACTAACCAGTGGGGAAACAAAACTAAACATACAAATGCAGAAAGAAAAAATATAAAATATGTCTATCTAAACAATAAGCAAACTAGTAATCAAATTAAAGATACCTACTGATAAAATGAACTATACTGTCAAAAAACACAAAGACAAAAATGGTCAAGGAAATGAGCCTATCAAAATTTAGGATATTGATATTTCCTTTTTTCACAGTACTAAGCTTGGTAAACTTGGAAAGTTTAGGAAGTAGGATAAATAAATTGAAACGGTTAATATTCTGGATTGGAAAGTAAGATTTAAGTTCAAAATGGCAATCCAATTCATTTTCATATACTGTGAGCTCTGGTCGCCAGTTCTTCTTCCTTACAAAATAATTTTTTGAAAAAAATTAGGTCTAAACTACAACCTGTTTTATATTTACATCATTGCGTGCAGCATGAATGAGCATGACTGGAGCTGCAGGAACATAAAAACATTCTGTGTCTTTTAGAAATGCTTGTAGATCCTGTCCACATCACTGATTTTCTCAAGAAGGCCACCACACACATCCCTGAAGCACTTGGTAAGTGTGTAGTTCATTTCTCCATAAGGACAACTCTAATAACCCCAATAATATCTCTGTTAATGAGAAATTATATAATATTTACTTACCAGCTGTAATCTGTATGTATATATAGTTCAGAATCTCAGATTTACAGAAATATATGACAGAACTTTTTGCTTTCAATTATAACAGACTGCTCATTTATAATCACTTGTTGGACTTTTGCTTTTTCTTCAAATATATAATACATATACAAACAGTAGCATTTGTGATGTTTATATAGGATTATATTAGGGGGGGTATATAGCAATATAATGGATATGCTTCCCTATCCCTTGTGTCTTACTGTGCAACCTCTATGTTACTCAATAGTCGAGCTTGAGAAAAATCCCACACCTGAGAACCTAGACTGGTTCTATGGTCTTCTGGCTGGATTTGTCATCTGCACAACTGGGCACAGAAGAGGCGTCATATCAAATATGACAGTTGAGGAAGTTGGCACTGCTGAAGCGGATGGTGATGGCCGGCGGATAATCAGAGTAAAATCATTAAGCAATTATTTCTCTCCCTGATTAAAGATATTTTCTTACCAGCGACATCAATGACTGTGTGCAATGTAATTTAGTTGCTGATTCTTTTACAGGTAAAAGAGCACAAGACCAAGGAAACATTTGGCCATGCACTTGTTCCCCTAACGAAAGACGAATACATATGGTTTCACCGCTTTGTGTACCACCGCCACAGATACCCTGGTGTATCATCACAATTGATTTTTGCCAACACCAATGGAGGGCCTTATGCTAAGATGCTGACATCATTCCAAGATGCATGGAGGAAGTTTGGTATCCCAGGAAAACCAACCTTCTCTATGATTAGGAGCAGCATCAGCACTTTTGTGAGTAGTTTCCACTTTATGGTGATTCAGTGTTTTACCTTCCTATCCTTTTAGAGGGATGATATAAAAAAGTCACCCTTCCTGGTTCTACTCCCAGTGTTATAATGTTGAAAGGACATTTCTTTTTCTTTATATTGTCTTCTGTTGTACTTCTTTTTGTGGTTCTGTCCTTAGCTCTGCAAATCTCCTTGAAAATGTCAAATGTTAGTGCAATTAATAACATTATTTAATGTTTACATTTGTAGAGTGGGAGATCCTTGGGAACCCAAAGCAAGGTACAAGTCCACCGGATGATGTGCTATTCTGACGCAACTGCAGAGAGACCTTATGAGGCAGATTTAAACTTTGACGAAGCCTTCAAGTGCCGCAACAATGCTGCAAAGGCACTTGCTGTGAACAATAGAACCAGAGACTCTGAGGAATCTACAACCTCAGAAGACAATGAAGATGTGTTGCAGAGAAGATATGCTGGACCAAAGAAAAGAAAGTCTAGTCAAAATACCACAAGAGGAGAAATTGTGAAAAAGAAGACCAAACAGCACGCAAATACCATTGACACAGACACATCTGGAAAACACCGACATAAACAGAGTGGCAGGGGAAGAGCAAAAGTGACTACAGAGAGTAGTGAAAGTGAAGATTATGATGATAACCGTGAACACATTGACCTTACAGCAGCAGGTACATTGGGATCCACCAAAGGTAAAGATAATGCTAAAGAAAAGGGAAAAGCCACAAAGGACAGAGGAGACTTGTATAGTCATACTCAGTTTCTTAAAAACAAGTTCAAATGTTGGGAATATCCTAAAATTATCTTAGAAAGAAATGCAATCCAAACACAAATACAAAAAGTTGTTAGACCAAAGGAAACAACTGAGGGTGTGAACCAAACACAAACAGAGACAATAGATGAAGACAATGAAGCCTTGAGGCCAGAAAGTTTGAGTGAAAATGAAAACAGTATGGAAACAGTGACTACAGATAACGAAGAAGACAAAGCTGAAGATGAAAATGGTCCCTTGTTGAACACAACAGACATAGACCAAGAAGTTTCCAGTGGAGTAGTGAGAAAAACTACAGAAAAAATAAAAGGAATGAGCACAGAGGACATAGGCAGAGATAAACATGGACCACAGAAAAAGACAACAACCGAGGAAAAATGCAATTTGAGATCAGAAGGAACAACAGAGGAAGGAATGAGAACACAGACAGAGACTACAGAAAAAGACAAAGCACTCAGCACAGAGGACACAGACATAAAGGAACAGAGACCACAGATGGAGACCGCGGTCAAAGAAAAAAACATTTTGAGAGCAGGAGTTACAACAGAGGAAGGAATGAGACCACAGACAGATACTACAGAAAAAGACAAAGCACTCAGCACAGAGGACAAAGACATAAAGGAACAGAGACCACAGATGGAGACCACAGCTAAAGAAAAAAATAATTTGCGATCAGAAGGAACAACAGAGGAAGGAATGAGACCACAGACAGATACTACAGAAAAAGACAAAGCACTCAGCACAGAGGACAAAGACATAAAGGAACAGAGACCACAGATGGAGACCACAGCTGAAGAAAAAAACGATTTGAGATCAGAAGGAACAACAGAGGAAGGAATGAGAACACAGACAGAGACTACAGACAAAGACAAAGCACTGAGAACAGAGGACAAAGACATAAAGGAACAGGGACCACAGATGGAGACCAGGGTTAAAGAAAAAAACGATTTGAGAGAAGAAGGAACAACTGAAAACAAAGACACAGTTAGAGTAAAAGAAGATGGCCCTGGGACTAGCTATGAGTCTCCAGTGGCACACCCAAAAAAGAGGAAAAGGTCTCTAATGAAGAAAAGCTCTTTGCCGAAGTGTGATGAAAGCAAAGAAACAAGGCAAAAGGGCAACAAGCGAGAAAGAAAAAGACCAAAGAGCCTGACTGCAAAACAGTTGTTAAGTCCAAAGATGCTCAGAAGTCACAAGACTAAAGAGGCACCTAAAGATACCAGCAAAAGACAAAAAGCCATACAAAGAGTCAGAGGAAAAGATAAGAAAAACATTTTTGGTTGTTGTTGATTTTACTCTGATCTTCTGACAGTTTGTCTTTCTACATTTTGAAAACTTTGTTATCATGTGAGGTTTTGGTTACTGATTTTACACAGTTGCTCTGAGGGTTTTTTTTCTAGAATTTACTCACTTTTGCATGTGAGAGTCTTCTTTTTTGTTAAGGTAAGTTATTGTTTTTATTTCTTACTTTTAAAATAAAACTTGTTAAAAACGAACAATGCTGATATATATAAGTTGTTGAAAACAAATGCCAAATGCAATAATAAAAATCTTTCAGTTATATTTGAAAATCATGTGTCTTTGTTCAACAATCATTAGTCATGGATTTCATTTCTAAGCTGTAATTCCAAATAACTCATATTATTCAGGCAGGGTTGCTAAAGGATGAAGTCCTCACAAATTATATCTGATTCCAAGTAACAATACCCTATAATACATAGCAGAATCAGTCATCTGATTTGGTAAAAGTCAGTGATGTTAATGGTGATGTCAGCAGATTATGTACAAATTATGTTTTTTCTTTCACAATGTGGATTTCCAAATGAGTCACATTTCACACTAATGTGGTTCCTAAAGGATAATATGCAAATTAGTAGATTGAATTAGACAGTTACTTTAATGACACATGCAATTCCTCACAAATCATCCTCAATTAAAATTGTCTTATAACAGACAGCATAAATCGATCATCTGATTTACTGGTAGATAGTGATGTCAGAGTGATGTCAGCTGAAGTCTGGAGAAGAACAATTTGTTAAGTGGTGAGTCCAGTCAGCATTGTATTGATCCTAATTACTATTGATTCTTCTTCTTCCTTTCATCCCAATCACTAGCGCTTCCAATATTCCCATACAATCAACAATTCTTCCAATTTTTCCACCCTAATCTTTAGATCTTCCACTTATTCAAGATGCATTGTCTGAAATTCAGGAGCAGGACCATGCCTCCAAACATACCCCTTCTGGGTCTTATCTATATGACCCCCCACTTGTACAAGCTGTTCGTTCTTGTTTTCGTGCCCCACCTTCCTATTTGCTTTTTTCAATTCTTTCAATTCTTCATGTCTCATTAGTACATTTGAATCTACCATGCTGGGGAGCTGCCTCCAGTCCCCTTCGAGGTCATTCCCAAAAAGCAGCTCAATTCATGTCCAAAACATTCAGCGTAATTTACATACTGTGAAACGCTTGGCAGTTGCACTTTCTCCTTCTCCCTCTCCCTTATTGTACCTGCTTGGCTTCTCATGTCTTTTGTATGGTCTTGCTCATTCTCTAACCCTAAGAGAGTCTCCCAGACTTGTTCTCTATAAACCTAAAGAAGAATTATGGATTTGATCAACTGATCCCTTAACGAAACTGACAACTCCTGGGCTTGGGAGAGCCGATTGTTCTGCAGAGACATTTGCTGCTGGATACTCAATGGTCTATTGCATTGGGTGTCTGGTGACACTCTTGATGGAGGACATTGAACGACATCTACCAATTCAGAACCATGATAACAGAGTTCTGGCTGATTGGAGCTGGCTTGGACCTGGGCTATAGAAGAACAAGAAGCGGCTACAGCTGTTCAAAATCCCACAAGGCTGGCCATGTATCTGATTCTGATCATTAATATAAAATACTACAACAACTAATAATAGCAACTCGGATAAAAAGCCGTTGTTTATGTGAACATTCGTACAGCACTTTAATCAATACTACAGAGTCAAAGTTTATTGATTTCTTTTACGAGGTATAATTTCAAATAAAAATATTTCTAATGGTAGCTGTGCAAATCCTGTTAATTAAGTTGTATTAGTTACACATAAAATTTCTAATGGGTATTTCTACTTTCCAAGGTCCAGTACCCAATAAAACACAGCAGAATTCAGTTCTCTGATTGGCTAAAGATTGTTTTGAGTATAACAGCAAACTTTGGGGGAGAGACAGTGCTAGGCCCCTTGCTAGCCCGCTTGTGGGTCTGCAGTGCCCACTATCCTGGGTTTTGGCACCACTGTAACAAACCACTGCAGGCCCAGTGACATTTTCAAGCTTTTCATCATGGTTTATTCCACATCTCCGCAACATCCCTTGATACAGGACCCGGTACAGCTTTTAAGGTTGTGAGGCTAGATCGTAGATGCAGATCATAGAGGTGCGTCCATCTCACCTGCAGTGGTACTGCAAGCCACGACCACATCAGATTTTAATTCAATTCAATTCAATTCAGTTTTATTTATATAGCGCCAAATCACAACAAAAGTCGCCTCAAGGCGCTTCATAGATACAGAGAAAAACCCAACAATCATATGACCCCCTATGAGCAAGCACTTTGGCAACAGTGGGAAGGAAAAACTCCCTTTTAACAGGTAGAAACCTCCGGCAGAACCAGGCTCAGGGAGGGGCGGCCATCTGCTGTGATCGGTTGGGGTGAGAGAAGGAAGACAGGATAAAGACATGCTGTGGAAGAGAGACAGAGGTTAATAACAGATATGATTCAATGCAGAGAGGTCTATTAACACATAGTGAGTGAGAAAGGTGACTGGAAAGGAAAAACTCAATGCATCATGGGAATCCCCCAGCAGCCTATGTCTATTGCAGCATAACTAAGGGAGGATTCAGGGTCACCTGGTCCAGCCCTAACTATATGCTTTAGCAAAAAGGAAAGTTTTAAGCCTAATCTTAAAAGTAAAGATAGTGTCTGTCTCTTGAATCCAAACTGGAAGCTGGTTCCACAGAAGAGGGGCCTGAAAACTGAAGGCTCTGCCTCCCATTCTACTTTTAAATACTCTAGGAACAACAAGTAGGCCTGCAGTGTGAAAGCGAAGTGCTCTAATAGGGTGATATGGTACTACAAGGTCATTAAGATAAGATGGGGCCTGATTATTTAAGACCTTGTATGTGAGGAGCAGGATTTTGAATTCAATTAACCATACATTTGGACAGCATTTTATTTTTTTTTTTCATTTAAACCATTTTCTATCCATGGCTGGTTCGGAATCACCAATAAGCCTAACACGAAACTTTTCTGTACTGTTGGAGGAAACCCAAGTATCCACAGAGACAAAATTCACTCAAAAGCAAGTGAGCAAGTCAAAAAGACACTTAGATCCACTGGATAATGATAACGGAAAACGTGTGGGATCAATTTATTGATTTCACATTTCCTTTTTTTCGATCACTGTTAATGTGGTTCATTCCACATAGCTTGTCCTAATCTCCACATCACACTGATCAGATAGAGATGTCTATCCCTTTGATTTATATCTGACATCACAGCATCCATTCTTTTCCTGTCATGCTTTCCTGCATTGCAAAATAACTTTATATGTCCAAAAGTCAGATAAGAAATTAGTCAGACTATAGGTTGTAATCTACAAATTATATTAAACTGTGTTACATTCCTAAAATTCTTATTTTCTAACTTAGATGTAATTGTGTACTGCTGCCAATGAGTTCATAAACACGTCTGTTTGAAGCTATTTTATTGGAGTATCTACCAGCAAGCATTTCGAGATTCAAAGATCATTTTAACTAGGTGTGAATTCAAAAGAGTTAATTGTTGCACTTACCAAATTCCTAAAAGCTGTTAATATATTAATTTAATTTAATTTAATTTAATTTAATTTAATTTAATTTAATTTAATTTAATTTAATTTAATTATAGAAAAGATTCCAAACAAGTCGTCTTCCATTCCAAGTACTGGTACCATCAACTATGTTGGTAAATTAGATCGTGTGATTGGCTGAAGGATCTGACTCATCATGAACTTTGGGGGGAGGAGCAATAACGTCAGACTGTGATGAGAGTACAGCAGACTGGCAAAGATTTGTTTCAAGGTAAGTGCAATCCTAACCACTAATTCTTTCCTTTTGTTATGATCCTAATCCTTAGTCCTTCCAATGATACAATACAAATAGCTAAACTTCCATAATTTTCATCCCTGTCCCTGGACATTCCAGTTATGTAATATACATCACTAATGCTTCCAACATTGTGCTGATGTCCTCTGTATGCAGTGTGTCTTTGGAAACATGCCACGCTATGTGCACCAAACATCTGAACTGAATTTAATGTTTTTGTTTATATTTTATGTATTTTTAAAAAATAATTTCTCTTTCAACACAGTATTGCAAGTCCTTAGTCAAGTGGGCTCCTCACAAGAAGAGAAAAATGGATAGAAGAGGGACGACTCCTATTCCTCAGAACCCTGTGAAAAGCAATAAACCACAACTGGTGGAAAAAGATGACCTGCAGCCACAGGATGAAACTAGGAAGTTGGAGATTTCTGAAGCTGTTAAAGAGCCTCAGTCCAGCAATGATGGTGTGCCAGTGAATGTAAGTTAACAGAGTAACACAGCCAACAAGAAATGAAATATCAGATGAAATGAGTTACTGCATCAAATACTAAGAATCTCCTCTCTTCATTTGTCTTTGCAGGCAGACGGTGTTGCTGATGGGAAAGGAAAATGACTGCCAATAAAGACACACAAACATAGCTACACACACACAAGCATGCATGCACCTGCACACATATGTTCATATACAACAATGTTCAGATAAAGTTCAATAAAGTTCTTGTTGTTCAACTGCAAAATCCTGTGTTTTCTTTCTCACACTGATGGAGGATGGGAAAAGTCCACAGTCATGGTATTCAAAAAGAATATAATGCAAAGATTTGCAGCTGAATCACAACATGAGGAGCAGCATTGTAATGTAATCCTTCTTATATAATACTGTTATATACCTACTTACTACTTGAAGCACTATAGATTAAAAGTCCCATTTTAACTGTAGATTAAAACAACACTTAAAAAAACAAGTTTAATAATTTGTTTGAAAAGGTGTAATTCCAGATTAAAGTTACAGTACACTAATAAGATTCACAAAACAGATTCACTGAATGTTATTTATTATAATTACAGAAAAGACTCCAAGCGAATCATCTTCAATTCCAAGTACTAGTACCTGGTAATATAGGCAGAATTAATAATGTGATTGGCTGAAAGGTCTTTATAGTCATGAGTTTGGGTGGGAGGGGCAGTGATGTCAGAGTGTGGTAAGAATACAGCAGACTGGAAGAGATTTGCTTCAAGGTAAGTTCAATCAAAATCACTAATGCTATAATTTTTATGATAATAATCTCTAGTTCTTCAAATTGTTAGAATACAAATCAATATTTCTTCCAGATTTTCCATTCTAATATTTAGATCTTCCACTTATAGAATAAAAATCACTAATTCTTCCAAGATAGTAATGGTTATTTCCTCTGTATGTGTCTTATCTTTGGAAACTTGGCTTCATCACATGCAGAAGAAGGAAGAACAATGTCAGGTATGTACAAGTGTTAGTTCTACATATGTTTGATTCCTGAGATTCAGTGGTCCCACATGGTATTCCTAAGATTTTTATTTGTCCTTCATGCAGTGGAAATACAGCTGCAAAATGCTGACAATGAAGTGCGCATTGGTCTGAGCCTACAAGATGAGAATCTTACAGGAGAACATTACAGGCAAGAGCAGTTTGTCTTTGTTACACAGAGATACTTACCACAATAAAAGAATACATCCACTAACATTCTATCCTCATAAATGTTTTAGATGTACATGTGGGCAATTATTGGATCCATTGACCTGGTGGATACTACTTGCAGTTGCAGCTGCAACCATTTTATTCTATATGGTGGTCTTTCTCCTGCTCCATTCCAACAAATACATCTAAGTAAATAAATGCAGATTAAAAGGAAGTTCAATAAAGTTTATTTCTTTACAAATATCAAAATTGTGTGTCTTCATTCTCACACTGGGTTAATGCGGGATGTCAAAGGTTGTCTAACATCAAGATTTATGGTGGTTCAAAATGCAGACAAGAAAAGAAAACTACAGGTGAATCCAAATGTGATGCTCATTGTTGTTCCCAAGACTAAGCAAAAAATGCAATGTAATATATTTGTACTAATCTTTAGCTGTTAGACTACTAAATGCTGACAGGGGTCGTTTGGATTCATATTTATGATCATTCATTTTTATAGGTTGTGTGAATGAGCAGACAAAAATGGCCCTTTTTGGGATTAATAAAGTTATGTGAGATTAGTTAAAAAGAAAAAAATGGGCATTTGTGAAACATTTTATTTAATAGTACAGAGTCAAAGTTTATTGATTTCTTTTACAAGGTATAATTTCAAATAAAATGATTCCTAATGGTAGCTGTGCAAATCTTGTTATTAAGTTAGTTGTATTAGTTACACATAAAATTCCTAATGGGTATTCCTATTTATTTGAAGGTTCTCCAATCAGAGTTAGTGGATCAAGCTGGAACCAGGGAGGTTGTTGCAGCTCTTCAAGGGTCTCAGTTTCAGAGCAATGACGTTCCATCCACTGTAAATTCATGGAGCACAGGAATACAACAAATCATTAATAAAAAATAAAAAAAAGATTGCAAAAGACACTTAGAATCGCCACCATAAATTTGTCTTTGCAGCCAAGGAGTGCTAATTATGGGAAAGAAAAATAAATGCTAGACAAGACATACAAATATGACCACCACACACGCACACACACACACAAACAGTTAAGAGGTCAAGATTAGTCAGAAATATATATCTAATTGGTTGGTGATTGATTATTTATTGTCAGATGTGAACTCAATTCAATTCAGTTTTGCTTAGTGCCATATAGTGCCAAATTCCACCAACAGTTTCTTCGAGCTGCTTGGAAAGGTAACGACCCTTACAATAATATCAAGAAAACAGAAAAAAAATGACTATGGCCCTTGTGAGCAAAAGCTATGGTGACAGTGGCAACGAAAACCTTCCTTTTAACAGGAAGAAACCTCCAGCACTACCAGGCTCACAGAGGGGCTGCCATGTGCTGTGACCGGCTGGGATTCTGTCTGCATATCAATTCAATTCAATAAAACTTTATTGATCCCAAAGGTTGACCCCGAAGGAAATTGGTTTAAGGGTGCCGACCTTTTGCCAGCGCCAGCTTACCCTTCCGACCATACATACATTACACAAACATCACATGGGGAAGACAGGTCCGAGAGGTATAATAATGGAAAATCCACAACACGAGGAAAGACGAAGAGAAAAAAGAACTCCTCCAAGACTGAGCTCACACAGGGAGATCAGTTTGAGAACAGAAAGAAACACATAAGCACATAGCACATGAATCATAGATTAAAAGTCCCATTTTAACTGTAGATTCAAAAAATCCTTTATTCAAAAAATTTGTTTTATTCTTTTCTTTGTAATTCCAGATTAAAGTTATAGTACACTAACAAGATTCCTAAAGGATGGTAACCAAATGCAATTCATTAGGTTTGTTGAATTAATTACACAAAATCATTTGGGACCACTGAATCTGAGGAAATCAAACATATGTAGAACCAACACTTGTACATACCTGACATTGTTCGTCCTTATTGTTCTGCTTGTGACAGAGACCAGTTCCAAAGATAAGCTGCATGCAGAGGAAATAATTATTACTATCTTGGAAGAAGTAGTGAATTTTATTCTATAAGTGGAAGCTCTAAAGATTTCAGTCAAAAAATTGGAAGAATTGTTGATTTGTATGTCTAAACTGGAAGCCCTACTGATTGGGATTAAAAAAATGAAACAAAAAACATAAGAATTAGTAATTATAATAAATAGAATGCTGACTGGACTCACCACTTAACAAATTATACTTCTCCAGACTTTGGCTGACATCACTATCTACTAGCAAATCAGATGATCGATTTCCGCTGTCTGTTATAAGACACTGTGACTTGGAATTGAGGATGACTTCTGAGGAATTGTATGTGTCATTAAAGTAACTGTGTAATCAAATCTACTAATTTGCATATCATCCTTTAGGAATCACATTAGTGTGAAATGTGACTCATTTGGAAATCCACATTGTGAAAGAAAAAACATAATTTGTTTTGAATAAAGTTCCGTGTTCTGTGTGATTAAAATGTGACTTGCTGTCTAAAAGACCTAAAATGATTAGTAAGTCTGCAATTACACTATATATACATGTGAGTACATTATAATTTTGGCCCATCACATTTTGACTCATTTTGGTGCAATTCTTTCCATTACATAATGTTTGAATATCACAACTGTTGATACTGCACCAAATTTGTAATGTTTCACTGTGTGGCTGACAGGAAATAGAACCCAAACACAGGACTCATACACGAGGAGGGATGAACTCAGCTTTATTGCCTGAAAAAACACACGTACTGAACTAAAACAAGGAGCCATAAACAAGAAACTCAAATCAAAAACCAAGGACACGAGGGAGCTACACTGGGAACACAGGGAACTAGGAGGGGGGAGAAAACACACACTGTGAGGGGTTGACGCAACAAGAAACGGAGGTAAAACAAACAATAAATACACAAGGAGAACAAGGAACAGCTGGGAGATACAGCTAAGGGCAATTACACACATGAAAAAAACAGGGAGGACAAACAAACCTGGAACATAAGGTCAGTGGGAGAAACTCAGAGATGGGAGATGAGGAAGGCTGGACAGAGAGACGCAGAGGAACATAGTGAATGAACATAGAGGACCGACACAGGTAGGGCTGATAAAAACACTCAAACACTAACCACAAGAACCAAACCCTAAGAACTAATACCAAAATCAGAATTAACACAAAACCAGTGTTGGGAAGGTTACTTTTCAAATGTATTCCATTACAGAATACAGAATACATGCCCCAAAATGTATTCTGTAACGTATTCCGTTACGTTACTCAATGAGAGTAACGTATTCTGAATACTTTGGATTACTTAATATATTATCATGCTGTTTACAACAACGTGAATGTACTATTGCTGTGTGATTTATTACTGTTACTGAAGGTCCGCGGCTCCGAACCATAGTAAAGGGACCTCTGGCTAATACGGTGGGTTCTGTGTCGGCTCGTAGCTAAAAAATAGCTTTACTTTGTTGTGTGGGTCAACTTTGTTTGCGAGACACAGAGAGAGGCGTTGAAAGACTGCTCCAACGGAACTTATTGTTTTTGGAGGAAAACACGAACACTGTGTACAGTCGAGTCTTAATCACGTTAAAATGACATTAACGCCATAACGTGGCAAATCTCTGTTAACAAGATTGCCCGTGCTTGGGGCTGGACGTTAACGAGCTAACTGCGCTAACGCACTAGTTCCCACAAATTGAGCATTGCGTGGCACATCCGACATACTGTTTTACTTTTTTCCATGATGCGCTTACCATCAGGGTCATACTTCACATGAAAACCAAGATAGTTCCAAACACCAGATCTGAATGAGGATGGCGGAGGTTCAATTTCGGGTAGCGTTGAGGCAGTTGCCATGTTGCAATGAGTTTAGCTTCTGTCTTGCTAGCTTGCGCTGCGCTCAGTGGAGCCTAGGCGGAGTAGTCGAACGCAGATCCACTGAGCGCTCAACACAGACAGCATCGTCAGATGAAAGGTTGATAAAATAAATAAAAAATGTTGTATTGTTTGATACATATGCGTACCGAACCGAAAGCACTGTATCGAACGGTTCACACACACACACATACACACACACACGCACATATATATATATATATATATACACACACACACACACACGCACACATACATACATACACATACAAACATTTTAATTTTAATTGATTTTAATCAATAAATCAATAATCAAAACCCACTCCTACTAGCAGGCAGGGCATACTTGGAACGCCATAAACAATTGGCTGGAAAATTATACAGAAACATCTGTGCTGAATACGGCCTGGAAGTCAAATTGGGAGACGCCCACTGGGGTCGTGGAGAATGACCGAACTAAAATCTTGTGGGACTTCCAGATGTAGACGGACAAAATGGTGATGGCTTACAAACCAGACATAGTGGTGATGGAATAAAAGAAGAAGACAGCTGTGGTGACAGACATAGCATTTCCGAATGACAGCAAAATTAGGAAGAAAGAAACTTGAGAAATACAGAAGTCTCAGAGAAGAGATCGAGAAGAATGGTGGGTGAAGGTAACAGTGGTCCTATTGGTAATCGGAGCACTAGGTGTGCTGACTCTCAAGCTAGGCGAGTGGCTCCAGCAGATCCCAGGAACATCATCTATGATCTCTGTCCAGAAGTGCACCATCCTAGGAACAGCCAAGATACTGCGCATGGCCCTCAAGCTCCCAGGCCTCTGGTAGCAGATTTGAGCTTGTAGGATAGAGCGCCCTTATGGGCGAGAGGGGAATTGTGTTTTGTTTTTGTTTTTTGTTTTTTTGCCAATTTCAAATGTGATTTATGCTAAAAAGACATTCTAGGTTCAAAATTTAAACTTGTTTTATAACATAAGTAATAAATTCAAATGAGTGATACTTCGCACTAACAACATCTCCAAAGGAAGATATGCAAATTATGTCCATTAAGTCAATTACATTGTTTACATTTAAAGTTCCAAACGAGTAATCCTCCATTCCAAGTTCAGATATACACTATTGGTAAGAGATCACATGATAAAAGCAGAGGGCATGATGGGTTGGAAGATCTGAATGCTAAGATCCCCGTAGGTTATATGCAGAGCTGTTAGTGTTTCAGTTGAAGATTGTGGAATTACATAGAGGTAAGTTGGGATAAAATTCACTAAATCCTTCCAACTGTAAGATCCCAATCCCTAATCTCTTTTGTAACATTTAAATAGTAAAATTCCAACTATTAAATATAAATCACTAATGTTTAAAAGATTTTAATTTCCCTGTTTCCCATTATTCTTATTTCGTTTTTTCATTTTTCTAGGTTTCCTTTCTTAATTCCTACGTGAATGGTGACATATTGTCACAGTCAAGAAACAAGTGAGTAACAAAATGTTTTTATTTTGTTCATACTTTTATACCTTGTAGCACCACACATTAAGACCTATGTAATTGTCTGTGAGCGCCCATTGAATTTATTTTAATCGTACTATCTGCGTATCATTTCGAGTGAAAAATGTTTTTAGGCTTCATCTGCCTGCTAGACAGATTATGTGTCAAATCAAAAAGGAACATAGCCCTACAGTAAATAAGTACACATACAGAAATCAGCGCATAGAGACATTGACCCTTGAAATTCTTTAACACTAACATCTTTTTCAACAGTTCTTCTTTGCTGAAGGGCTCAATCCATTTTTAGAAACTTGTTTAAAAATAAGTGAAATATAAATCAATTATTCATCCATCCAAATCTCTAATTCTTCCAATTCACTTCAATTCAATTCAATATGTAGGTGTGAAAACGCTTCTTTTTCGATCTGTGCATAGTTAACCACTGTTGGGGTCAGTGTCTTTGAAGCATATGTGGTTGGGTGTCCGTCCTGCATCAACACAGCTCCCAAACCATACTTGGATGCATCTACCTGTAGGTGTAGCTCCTTGGTCGTGTCGTAGTATGCCAGTATGGGGCCTGGTTCTCTGGTTATGAGATGCTTCATTTGCTGGAAGACTCTGTCGTGATTCTGATCCCAGACGAACTCCAAGTCTTGCTTGAGCAGCTGACGCAGCGGTGCGTTCACTTCTGATAGTCGCAGTGCGAATCTGGACAGGTAGTTCGCCATTCCAAGTCAAAGGAGCTTGCAAAGAGAGTATTCCAAGCATTGTCTCTAGCTCATTCTTATTCTCAGGAGCCGGCATGTCTTTGATGGCCTGTAGTTTCTTTGGGTCTGGCTGGATGCCCTCCCGGGTGAGTTTGTGTCCAAAGTAACTCACTTCTGTGGCACCTATGACACATTTCTCTGGATTGAGACACACGACGGGCATGGCGTCTGGGTCAATGTGTAAGTCGCATTCTCCTGGGAATATGCCCTTGAACATATCAGCAAACTCCTCCATGACACTTGTGGTCTGTACTGACATGACCAGCTTGACTAGGTTTAGATCCAGGCATGCTCTCAACCAAGGGACAATCAGCACGGAGTGCAAACATTATGAACAATACAACAATTACGACCAGTGTTGTGGGTAAGTCTAAATAAAGTAGATAAAATGATATACTTACTTATACAGTGTCTTGGTAGTCCTACTGACACCCAAAGTATTGTCAACTACAAATTAATCATATACATACATACGCTATCCAGCTGCTAACAAAACCCTAATCATGGCAGCACAGGCACAAGCTCTGAGAACAGGGTCCATAGAGGCTGGGGTCTATCACACCAGACAAAACCCCATGTGAAGTCTGTGTAAAGATGCCCCTGAGACAATCCAGCACATAACAGCAGGGTGCAAGATGCTAGCAAGTAGAGCATACATGGAACATCATAACCAAGTGGCTGGAATAGTACACAGGAACATCTGTGCCAATATGGCCTGGAAGTCAAAATGGGAGACGCCCACTAGGGTCGTGGAGAATGACCGAACTAAAATCTTGTGGGACTTCTAGATGCAGACAGAAAAAATGTTGATGGATAACCAACTGGACTTCTACTGTTTTCTTTCTTCTGTGGAAATCACAGAAGAAGATGGCTGTAGTGTTAGACGTAGCATTTCCGAATGACAGCAACATCAGGAAGAAGGAACACAAGAAGCTTGAGAAATACAGAGGGCACAGTCCTAGGAACAACTAAGATACCTTTGTATCTCAATCATCTTTTGTATGTATTATTGTAGGGTCTATCTTACAATATAAAGCACCTTGAGGTGACCGTTGTCGTGATTTGGCACGACATAAATAAAATTGACCTAAAATGAATTGAATACTGCACAGGGCCCTCAAGCTCCCAGGCTTCTTGTAGCAGACCTGAGCTTGATGGACAGAGCGCCCTGAGTGAGAGGGGAATTGTTGTTTTTTGGGTGGTTTTTTTTGCCAAATTACAAATGCAATATATGCTAAAAAGGAATTCTAGGTTCAAGTTTAAACCTCATTTTATAATATAATACTTATATTATAAGTAAGACCAAACGCCCTTATGGGCGAGAGGGGAATTGTGTTTTGTTTTTGTTTTTTGTTTTTTTGCCAATTTCAAATGTGATTTATGCTAAAAAGACATTCTAGGTTCAAAATTTAAACTTGTTTTATAACATAAGTAATAAATTCAAATGAGTGATACTTCGCACTAACAACATCTCCAAAGGAAGATATGCAAATTATGTTAGTTAAGTTACATTTAAAGTTCCAAACGAGTAATCCTCCATTCCAAGTTCAGATATACACTATTGGTAAGAGATCACATGATAAAAGCAGAGGGCATGATGGGTTGGAAGATCTGAATGCTAAGATCCCCGTAGGTTATATGCAGAGCTGTTAGTGTTTCAGTTGAAGATTGTGGAATTACATAGAGGTAAGTTGGGATAAAATTCACTAAATCCTTCCAACTGTAAGATCCCAATCCCTAATCTCTTTTGTAACATTTAAATAGTAAAATTCCAACTATTAAATATAAATCACTAATGTTTAAAAGATTTTAATTTCCCTGTTTCCCATTATTCTTATTTCGTTTTTTCACTTTTTTAGGTTTCCTTTCTTAATTCCTACGTGAATGGTGACATATTGTCACAGTCAAGAAACAAGTGAGTAACAAAATGTTTTTATTTTGTTCATACTTTTATACCTTGTAGCACCACACATTAAGACCTATGTAATTGTCTGTGAGCGCCCATTGAATTTATTTTAATCGTACTATCTGCGTATCATTTCGAGTGAAAAATGTTTTTAGGCTTCATCTGCCTGCTAGACAGATTATGTGTCAAATCAAAAAGGAACATAGCCCTACAGTAAATAAGTACACATACAGAAATCAGCGCATAGAGACATTGACCCTTGAAATTCTTTAACACTAACATCTTTTTCAACAGTTCTTCTTTGCTGAAGGGCTCAATCCATTTTTAGAAACTTGTTTAAAAATAAGTGAAATATAAATCAATTATTCATCCATCCAAATCTCTAATTCTTCCAATTCACTTCAATTCAATTCAATATGTAGGTGTGAAAACGCTTCTTTTTCGATCTGTGCATAGTTAACCACTGTTGGGGTCAGTGTCTTTGAAGCATATGCGGTTGGGTGTCCGTCCTGCATCAACACAGCTCCCAAACCATACTTGGATGCATCTACCTGTAGGTGTAGCTCCTTGGTCGTGTCGTAGTATGCCAGTATGGGGCCTGGTTCTCTGGTTATGAGATGCTTCATTTGCTGGAAGACTCTGTCGTGATTCTGATCCCAGACGAACTCCAAGTCTTGCTTGAGCAGCTGACGCAGCGGTGCGTTCACTTCTGATAGTCGCAGTGCGAATCTGGACAGGTAGTTCGCCATTCCAAGTCAAAGGAGCTTGCAAAGAGAGTATTCCAAGCATTGTCTCTAGCTCATTCTTATTCTCAGGAGCCGGCATGTCTTTGATGGCCTGTAGTTTCTTTGGGTCTGGCTGGATGCCCTCCCGGGTGAGTTTGTGTCCAAAGTAACTCACTTCTGTGGCACCTATGACACATTTCTCTGGATTGAGACACACGACGGGCATGGCGTCTGGGTCAATGTGTAAGTCGCATTCTCCTGGGAATATGCCCTTGAACATATCAGCAAACTCCTCCATGACACTTGTGGTCTGTACTGACATGACCAGCTTGACTAGGTTTAGATCCAGGCATGCTTTCAACCAAGGGACAATCAGCATGGAGTGCAAACATTATGAACAATACAACAATTACGACCAGTGTTGTGGGTAAGTCTAAATAAAGTAGATAAAATGATATACTTACTTATACAGAGTCTTGGTAGTCCTACTGACACCCAAAGTATTGTCAACTACAAATTAATCATATACATACATACGCTATCCAGCTGCTAACAAAACCCTAATCATGGCAGCACAGGCACAAGCTCTGAGAACAGGGTCCATAGAGGCTGGGGTCTATCACACCAGACAAAACCCCATGTGAAGTCTGTGTAAAGATGCCCCTGAGACAATCCAGCACATAACAGCAGGGTGCAAGATGCTAGCAAGTAGAGCATACATGGAACATCATAACCAAGTGGCTGGAATAGTACACAGGAACATCTGTGCCAATATGGCCTGGAAGTCAAAATGGGAGACGCCCACTAGGGTCGTGGAGAATGACCGAACTAAAATCTTGTGGGACTTCTAGATGCAGACAGAAAAAATGTTGATGGATAACCAACTGGACTTCTACTGTTTTCTTTCTTCTGTGGAAATCACAGAAGAAGATGGCTGTAGTGTTAGACGTAGCATTTCCGAATGACAGCAACATCAGGAAGAAGGAACACAAGAAGCTTGAGAAATACAGAGGGCACAGTCCTAGGAACAACTAAGATACTTTTGTATCTCAATCATCTTTTGTATGTATTATTGTAGGGTCTATCTTACAATATAAAGCACCTTGAGGTGACCGTTGTCGTGATTTGGCACGATATAAATAAAATTGACCTAAAATGAATTGAATACTGCACAGGGCCCTCAAGCTCCCAGGCTTCTTGTAGCAGACCTGAGCTTGATGGACAGAGCGCCCTGAGTGAGAGGGGAATTGTTGTTTTTTGGGTGGTTTTTTTTTGCCAAATTACAAATGCAATATATGCTAAAAAGGAATTCTAGGTTCAAGTTTAAACCTCATTTTATAATATAATACTTATATTATAAGTAAGACCAAACGCCCTTATGGGCGAGAGGGGAATTGTGTTTTGTTTTTGTTTTTTGTTTTTTTGCCAATTTCAAATGTGATTTATGCTAAAAAGACATTCTAGGTTCAAAATGTAAACTTGTTTTATAACATAAGTAATAAATTCAAATGAGTGATACTTCGCACTAACAACATCTCCAAAGGAAGATATGCAAATTATGTTAGTTAAGTTACATTTAAAGTTCCAAACGAGTAATCCTCCATTCCAAGTTCAGATATACACTATTGGTAAGAGATCACATGATAAAAGCAGAGGGCATGATGGGTTGGAAGATCTGAATGCTAAGATCCCCGTAGGTTATATGCAGAGCTGTTAGTGTTTCAGTTGAAGATTGTGGAATTACATAGAGGTAAGTTGGGATAAAATTCATTAAATCCTTCCAACTGTAAGATCCCAATCCCTAATCTCTTTTGTAACATTTAAATAGTAAAATTCCAACTATTAAATATAAATCACTAATGTTTAAAAGATTTTAATTTCCCTGTTTCCCATTATTCTTATTTCGTTTTTTCATTTTTCTAGGTTTCCTTTCTTAATTCCTACGTGAATGGTGACATATTGTCACAGTCAAGAAACAAGTGAGTAACAAAATGTTTTTATTTTGTTCATACTTTTATACCTTGTAGCACCACACATTAAGACCTATGTAATTGTCTGTGAGCGCCCATTGAATTTATTTTAATCGTACTATCTGCGTATCATTTCGAGTGAAAAATGTTTTTAGGCTTCATCTGCCTGCTAGACAGATTATGTGTCAAATCAAAAAGGAACATAGCCCTACAGTAAATAAGTACACATACAGAAATCAGCGCATAGAGACATTGACCCTTGAAATTCTTTAACACTAACATCTTTTTCAACAGTTCTTCTTTGCTGAAGGGCTCAATCCATTTTTAGAAACTTGTTTAAAAATAAGTGAAATATAAATCAATTATTCATCCATCCAAATCTCTAATTCTTCCAATTCACTTCAATTCAATTCAATATGTAGGTGTGAAAACGCTTCTTTTTCGATCTGTGCATAGTTAACCACTGTTGGGGTCAGTGTCTTTGAAGCATATGCGGTTGGGTGTCCGTCCTGCATCAACACAGCTCCCAAACCATACTTGGATGCATCTACCTGTAGGTGTAGCTCCTTGGTCGTGTCGTAGTATGCCAGTATGGGGCCTGGTTCTCTGGTTATGAGATGCTTCATTTGCTGGAAGACTCTGTCGTGATTCTGATCCCAGACGAACTCCAAGTCTTGCTTGAGCAGCTGACGCAGCGGTGCGTTCACTTCTGATAGTCGCAGTGTGAATCTGGACAGGTAGTTCGCCATTCCAAGTCAAAGGAGCTTGCAAAGAGACTATTCCAAGCATTGTCTCTAGCTCATTCTTATTCTCAGGAGCCGGCATGTCTTTGATGGCCTGTAGTTTCTTTGGGTCTGGCTGGATGCCCTCCCGGGTGAGTTTGTGTCCAAAGTAACTCACTTCTGTGGCACCTATGACACATTTCTCTGGATTGAGACACACGACGGGCATGGCGTCTGGGTCAATGTGTAAGTCGCATTCTCCTGGGAATATGCCCTTGAACATATCAGCAAACTCCTCCATGACACTTGTGGTCTGTACTGACATGACCAGCTTGACTAGGTTTAGATCCAGGCATGCTTTCAACCAAGGGACAATCAGCATGGAGTGCAAACATTATGAACAATACAACAATTACGACCAGTGTTGTGGGTAAGTCTAAATAAAGTAGATAAAATGATATACTTACTTATACAGAGTCTTGGTAGTCCTACTGACACCCAAAGTATTGTCAACTACAAATTAATCATATACATACATACGCTATCCAGCTGCTAACAAAACCCTAATCATGGCAGCACAGGCACAAGCTCTGAGAACAGGGTCCATAGAGGCTGGGGTCTATCACACCATGCAAAACCCCATGTGAAGTCTGTGTAAAGATGCCCCTGAGACAATCCAGCACATAACAGCAGGGTGCAAGATGCTAGCAAGTAGAGCATACATGGAACATCATAACCAAGTGGCTGGAATAGTACACAGGAACATCTGTGCCAATATGGCCTGGAAGTCAAAATGGGAGACGCCCACTAGGGTCGTGGAGAATGACCGAACTAAAATCTTGTGGGACTTCTAGATGCAGACAGAAAAAATGTTGATGGATAACCAACTGGACTTCTACTGTTTTCTTTCTTCTGTGGAAATCACAGAAGAAGATGGCTGTAGTGTTAGACGTAGCATTTCCGAATGACAGCAACATCAGGAAGAAGGAACACAAGAAGCTTGAGAAATACAGAGGGCACAGTCCTAGGAACAACTAAGATACCTTTGTATCTCAATCATCTTTTGTATGTATTATTGTAGGGTCTATCTTACAATATAAAGCACCTTGAGGTGACCGTTGTCGTGATTTGGCACGACATAAATAAAATTGACCTAAAATGAATTGAATACTGCACAGGGCCCTCAAGCTCCCAGGCTTCTTGTAGCAGACCTGAGCTTGATGGACAGAGCGCCCTGAGTGAGAGGGGAATTGTTGTTTTTTGGGTGGTTTTTTTTGCCAAATTACAAATGCAATATATGCTAAAAAGGAATTCTAGGTTCAAGTTTAAACCTCATTTTATAATATAATACTTATATTATAAGTAAGACCAAACGCCCTTATGGGCGAGAGGGGAATTGTGTTTTGTTTTTGTTTTTTGTTTTTTTGCCAATTTCAAATGTGATTTATGCTAAAAAGACATTCTAGGTTCAAAATTTAAACTTGTTTTATAACATAAGTAATAAATTCAAATGAGTGATACTTCGCACTAACAACATCTCCAAAGGAAGATATGCAAATTATGTTAGTTAAGTTACATTTAAAGTTCCAAACGAGTAATCCTCCATTCCAAGTTCTGATATACACTATTGGTAAGAGATCACATGATAAAAGCAGAGGGCATGATGGGTTGGAAGATCTGAATGCTAAGATCCCCGTAGGTTATATGCAGAGCTGTTAGTGTTTCAGTTGAAGATTGTGGAATTACATAGAGGTAAGTTGGGATAAAATTCACTAAATCCTTCCAACTGTAAGATCCCAATCCCTAATCTCTTTTGTAACATTTAAATAGTAAAATTCCAACTATTAAATATAAATCACTAATGTTTAAAAGATTTTAATTTCCCTGTTTCCCATTATTCTTATTTCGTTTTTTCATTTTTCTAGGTTTCCTTTCTTAATTCCTACGTGAATGGTGACATATTGTCACAGTCAAGAAACAAGTGAGTAACAAAATGTTTTTATTTTGTTCATACTTTTATACCTTGTAGCACCACACATTAAGACCTATGTAATTGTCTGTGAGCGCCCATTGAATTTATTTTAATCGTACTATCTGCGTATCATTTCGAGTGAAAAATGTTTTTAGGCTTCATCTGCCTGCTAGACAGATTATGTGTCAAATCAAAAAGGAACATAGCCCTAAAGTAAATAAGTACACATACAGAAATCAGCGCATAGAGACATTGACCCTTGAAATTCTTTAACACTAACATCTTTTTCAACAGTTCTTCTTTGCTGAAGGGCTCAATCCATTTTTAGAAACTTGTTTAAAAATAAGTGAAATATAAATCAATTATTCATCCATCCAAATCTCTAATTCTTCCAATTCACTTCAATTCAATTCAATATGTAGGTGTGAAAACGCTTCTTTTTCGATCTGTGCATAGTTAACCACTGTTGGGGTCAGTGTCTTTGAAGCATATGTGGTTGGGTGTCCGTCCTGCATCAACACAGCTCCCAAACCATACTTGGATGCATCTACCTGTAGGTGTAGCTCCTTGGTCGTGTCGTAGTATGCCAGTATGGGGCCTGGTTCTCTGGTTATGAGATGCTTCATTTGCTGGAAGACTCTGTCGTGATTCTGATCCCAGACGAACTCCAAGTCTTGCTTGAGCAGCTGACGCAGCGGTGCGTTCACTTCTGATAGTCGCAGTGCGAATCTGGACAGGTAGTTCGCCATTCCAAGTCAAAGGAGCTTGCAAAGAGAGTATTCCAAGCATTGTCTCTAGCTCATTCTTATTCTCAGGAGCCGGCATGTCTTTGATGGCCTGTAGTTTCTTTGGGTCTGGCTGGATGCCCTCCCGGGTGAGTTTGTGTCCAAAGTAACTCACTTCTGTGGCACCTATGACACATTTCTCTGGATTGAGACACACGACGGGCATGGCGTCTGGGTCAATGTGTAAGTCGCATTCTCCTGGGAATATGCCCTTGAACATATCAGCAAACTCCTCCATGACACTTGTGGTCTGTACTGACATGACCAGCTTGACTAGGTTTAGATCCAGGCATGCTCTCAACCAAGGGACAATCAGCACGGAGTGCAAACATTATGAACAATGCAACAATTACGACCAGTGTTGTGGGTAAGTCTAAATAAAGTAGATAAAATGATATACTTACTGATACAGTGTCTTGGTAGTCCTACTGACACCCAAAGTATTGTCAACTACAAATTAATCATATACATACATACGCTATCCAGCTGCTAACAAAACCCTAATCATGGCAGCACAGGCACAAGCTCTGAGAACAGGGTCGATAGAGGCTGGGGTCTATCACACCAGACAAAACCCCATGTGAAGTCTGTGTAAAGATGCCCCTGAGACAATCCAGCCCATAACAGCAGGGTGCAAGATGCTAGCAAGTAGAGCATACATGGAACATCATAACCAAGTGGCTGGAATAGTACACAGGAACATCTGTGCCAATATGGCCTGGAAGTCAAAATGGGAGACGCCCACTAGGGTCGTGGAGAATGACCGAACTAAAATCTTGTGGGACTTCTAGATGCAGACAGAAAAAATGTTGATGGATAACCAACTGGACTTCTACTGTTTTCTTTCTTCTGTGGAAATCACAGAAGAAGATGGCTGTAGTGTTAGACGTAGCATTTCCGAATGACAGCAACATCAGGAAGAAGGAACACAAGAAGCTTGAGAAATACAGAGGGCACAGTCCTAGGAACAACTAAGATACTTTTGTATCTCAATCATCTTTTGTATGTATTATTGTAGGGTCTATCTTACAATATAAAGCACCTTGAGGTGACCGTTGTCGTGATTTGGCACGACATAAATAAAATTGACCTAAAATGAATTGAATACTGCACAGGGCCCTCAAGCTCCCAGGCTTCTTGTAGCAGACCTGAGCTTGATGGACAGAGCGCCCTGAGTGAGAGGGGAATTGTTGTTTTTTGGGTGTTTTTTTTTGCCAAATTACAAATGCAATATATGCTAAAAAGGAATTCTAGGTTCAAGTTTAAACCTCATTTTATAATATAATACTTATATTATAAGTAAGACCAAACGCCCTTATGGGCGAGAGGGGAATTGTGTTTTGTTTTTGTTTTTTGTTTTTTTGCCAATTTCAAATGTGATTTATGCTAAAAAGACATTCTAGGTTCAAAATGTAAACTTGTTTTATAACATAAGTAATAAATTCAAATGAGTGATACTTCGCACTAACAACATCTCCAAAGGAAGATATGCAAATTATGTTAGTTAAGTTACATTTAAAGTTCCAAACGAGTAATCCTCCATTCCAAGTTCTGATATACACTATTGGTAAGAGATCACATGATAAAAGCAGAGGGCATGATGGGTTGGAAGATCTGAATGCTAAGATCCCCGTAGGTTATATGCAGAGCTGTTAGTGTTTCAGTTGAAGATTGTGGAATTACATAGAGGTAAGTTGGGATAAAATTCACTAAATCCTTCCAACTGTAAGATCCCAATCCCTAATCTCTTTTGTAACATTTAAATAGTAAAATTCCAACTATTAAATGTAAATCACTAATGTTTAAAAGATTTTAATTTCCCTGTTTCCCATTATTCTTATTTCGTTTTTTCATTTTTCTAGGTTTCCTTTCTTAATTCCTACGTGAATGGTGACATATTGTCACAGTCAAGAAACAAGTGAGTAACAAAATGTTTTTATTTTGTTCATACTTTTATACCTTGTAGCTCCACCATTAAAATGCCACCAAAGTCCTGATTCCAATTCAAAGTGGTAGGCTTTTTATATATATATCAAGGTTTTCTTATATTTCTCTTCTTATTTTTCAAGTATTGGGACATATGCTCCTCAATTTGAAGACTTGTTGGCAAAAAATTATTCACCTGTTCTGATGTGTATTCTTCTCTACAGGAAAAATGCCACGTCAGATGACAGATTGCCCAATATGCTTGATTCCATATGTTGCAGTTGGGCAGCATTTAAAAAAATACCACCATGTTGTAAACAAAGAAGAATTACATTTACTGCTAAATTACTGCTCTACAGTGTAAGTCACTGTCATACAGTATATGAAAAAACATTGCTACAATTTAAAGTGGTAGTTGTAGTTACATTTGTCAAACTGGATGTGATATGCAGTTACAGGGGCAGGCTGGACTGTCCAGTATGTAAAGTTAAAAACCGTATAAGACTGGACAAGCACTTGGAAAATGTCCACTGTGAGATTGAGGTTAGTGTTTTGTATAGCTTACATTTTGTTTTTAAATTAGAATGCATTCTTATGTGACATGTTTCACTAACTTTCTCAAACATTGCTGTTCTATTGTTTATACCCTTTCAGAAATCAGATCAGAAGAAAGTAATGAGGACAGCGAAACGATTGGCTAATCTGAAAGCCCTCAAAGCTCTCAGACGTTCAAATCCACAGCCTCCAATGGTGACCTCACTGGACATAGAGCAGCTGACTGAAAGCAGTGATCAAGAGGAGCAAAGTGATAGCAGTGATACCAGTGAAGAATCTGCAGAGATTAGAGAAGACAGCTCAGTCCATTCCCCTGTCAATCAGTCAGATGATGCTCAAGTCCAACATCAGACTTGCAAAAATTGCAAAGAACTGCATTTGAAACTACAACAACTGAAAAGTAAACTGAAAAGACTGAAATCCTCTAAGGATAAACCTGGCCTCAAACCCCTCAACCCCCCAAAGCGCCAGAAATTTGAAAGACATAAACCTGACCCAACAGCCCGGCTTCCTAAATTTGGTATGAATTATTTAACAAAAGTGTTTTTTGTTGTGTAGTGTAATGTGAATTTGGATAACTGGTTGTTCTATTTATTATTGTAGGCTCTATCTTAAAGTATAAAGTGCCTTGAGGCAAATGTTGTTGTGACTTGAATGGAATTTAATTGAATTCTATCAAGGAAGTTAAATCCTGCTAATTAGCAATATCTTCCAAATATCATTGTCAACCAATTCAATTAGAAGAATGTTTTCTGTACTTCATCAATTTTTCATGACACTCCTAATTGCTATGTTGTTACTACACTTTATTTTAAACAGAGAAAGTCCTGAATGCTTGGTTTCAGCACATTTGTGGAACATGTAAAAAGGATGTCGACAACGCCAAACAACGGGTCCATCATGTCCGTGCCTGGGCATATTTCATGTCTCACAATCAAGTCCCTGCAATGACGTTTGCATTTATGGACAACAGAGAAAGACTGACTGAGTACATTTTTACAAATATCTGTGATATATTAGTCCAGTAATCTCAATAATACTAAAGTGATTACTGATTTGTGTTTGTTTGTGGGCCTTTTTTAGATGGACAACTTATCTGAATAAACATGCCGTGACAACCAAAAGGATTCGGATTGGAAATGTGAGGGCGTTCTTGAAATTTCTAATTGATGCACAACTGCCAGAGGTCAGAGCCTCCCGTAAGGCTTTAAAGGGGACTTTATTTGCACTTCAGTTGGAAATGAAGAAGAGCAGAAGGGAGTTACACACCCACAGGCAAGCCATCCGGATCAAAAAATCACGTAAGATCCAACTTTACTACTTATTCATCACTGTCGTTACCTAGCATGTGTAACAAATACATTATTTATAAATGTCACAATGTCATTACTGTGATGTAGTGAGGAAGGAGGACTCAAAATGTTATAATCTAAAGTATAAATTGTATACAAGTATATATTTTCTGTGCTGTATTTACACAGTGGCATGCAAAAGTTTGTGGAACCCTGATAACTTTCATGGTTTTTCTTTATTAATCATTGGTTGCTTGGATTAGCAATTTCAGTTCAACATATCATATAGCGGACAAACACAATGATATTTCAGAAGTACCACTGTATACAATGTACAAAACAGAAAGTAAACAGAAACTAGGAAATGCAGAGCTGTTAGGCTTCATTTTCTAGTTTCTGTTTACTTTCTTTTTATCTACTTTCTACATGGGAAAACAGTATGTCACCACAAGGAAACAGAGGCACACCATGGATACTAATTCGTATACAAAGTTCAGGAGGACAAAAATAAAGCAGAGAGAATCTACCACAGATCTAGAAAACAAAATTGATCAGGGGGTAAATGAATTAAACTAAACAACATAAAATTGGCACCAAAAACAGGAAACGTGACCAGTAACTAACCAGTGGCAACACATAACTAAACATACAAATGCAGAAAGAAAAAACATAAAATATCTAAACAATAAGCAAACTAGTAATCAAATTAAAGATACCTACTGATAAAATGAACTATACTGTCAAAAAACACAAAGACAAAAATGGTCAAGGAAATGAGACTATCAAAATTTAGGATATTGATATTTCCTTTTTTCAATTCAATTCAATTCAATTTTATTTATATAGCGCCAAATCACAACAAAAGTCGCCTCAAGGCGCTTCATAGATACAGAGAAAAACCCAACAATCATATGACCCCCTATGATCAAGCACTTTGGCGACAGTGGGAAGGAAAAACTCCCTTTTAACAGGAAGAAACCTCCGGCAGAACCAGGCTCATCTGCTGCGACTGGTTGGGGTGAGAGAAGGAAGACAGGATAAAGACATGCTGTGGAAGAGAGACAGAGGTTAATAACAGATATGATTCAATGCAGAGAGGTCTATTAATACATAGTGAGTGAGAAAGGTGACTGGAAAGGAAAAACTCAATGCATCATGGGAATCCCCCGGCACCCTACATCTATTGCAGCATAACTAAGGGAGGATTCAGGGTCACCTGGTCCAGCCCTAACTATATGCTTTAGCAAAAAGGAAAGTTTTAAGCCTAATCTTAAAAGTAGAGATAGTGTCTGTCTCCCGAATCCAAATTGGAAGCTGGTTCCACAGAAGAGGGGCCTGAAAACTGAAGGCTCTGCCTCCCATTCTACTTTTAAATACTCTAGGAACAACAAGTAGGCCTGCAGAGCGAGAGCGAAGCGCTCTAATAGGGTGATATGGTACTACAAGGTCATTAAGATAAGATGGGGCCTGATTATTTAAGACCTTGTATGTGAGGAGCAGGATTTTGAATTCAATTCTGGATTTAACAGGAAGCCAATGAAGGGAAGCCAAAACAGGAGAAATATGCTCTCTCTTTCTAGTCCCTGTCAGGACTCTTGCTGCAGCATTTTGGATTAGTTGAAGGCTTTTCAGCGAGTTTTTTGGACATCCTGATAATAATGAATTACAGTAGTCCAGCCTGGAAGTAATAAATGCATGAACTAGTTTTTCAGCGTCACTCTGAGACAGGATATTTCTAATTTTAGAGATGTTGCGCAAATGGAAGAAAGCAGTCTTACATATTTGTTTAATATATGCGTTGAAGGACATGTCCTGGTCAAAAATTACTCCAAGGTTCCTCACAGCGTTACTGGAGGCCAAGGTAATGCCATCCAGAGTAAGAATCTGGTTAGATACCATATTTCTAAGCTTTTCAGGGCCGAGTACAATAACCTCAGTTTGATCTGAATTAAGAAGCAGAAAGTTAGCGGCCATCCAGGTCTTTATGTCTTTAAGACATTCCGGCAGTTTAACTAATTGGTGTGTGTCATCTGGCTTCATGGACAGATATAGCTGGGTGCCATCAGCATAGCAGTGAAAATGTATGCTATGTCTTCTAATGATACTGCCCAAGGGAAGCATGTATAATGTAAACAGAATTGGTCCTAGCACTGAACCCTGTGGAACTCCATAATTAACCTCAGTGTGTGAAGAGGACTCTCCATTTACATGCCCAAATTGGAGTCTATTAGATAGATATGATACAAACCACTGCAGCGCAGTACCTGTAATACCTACAGCATGTTCTAATCGCTCTAATAGGATATTATGGTCGACAGTATCGAACGCTGCACTGAGGTCTAGCAGGACAAGCACAGAGATGAGTCCACTGTCAGAGGCCATAAGAAGATCATTTGTAACCTTCACTAAAGCTGTTTCTGTGCTGTGCTGAGCTCTGAAACCTGACTGAAACTCTTCAAATAAACCATTCCTCTGCAGATGATCTGTTAGCTGTTTGACAACTACTTTTTCAAGGATTTTTGATATGAAAGGAAGGTTGGAGATTGGCCTATAATTAGCTAAGACTGCTGGGTCTAGAGATGGCTTTTTGAGTAAAGGTTTAACTACAGCCAGCTTGAAGGCCTGTGGTACATAGCCGATTATTAGAGATAGGTTGATCATATTTAAGATCGAAGAATTAATTTTTCACATGAATGTGTTATATTCAGTACTAAGCTTGGTAAACTTGGAAAGTTTAGGAAGAAGGATAAATAAATTGAAAGGGTTAGTATTCTGGATTGGAAAGTAAGATTTAAGTTCAAAATGGCAATCCAATTCATTTTCATATACTGTGAGCTCTGGTCGCCAGTTCTTCTTCCTTACAAAATAATTTTTTGAAAAAAATTAGGTCTAAACTACAACCTGTTGTTTTTGTGCACCCCTGTTGTTTTTCAGGATGTTTCTTCATAAATCATTGGTTGCTTGAATTAGCAATTTCAATTCAATATATCATAAAAATCTGTATTAGGTCTGAAATACAACCTGTTTTATATTTACATCATTGCGTGCAGCATGAATGAGCATGACTGGAGCTGCAGGAACATAAAAACATTCTGTGTCTTTTAGAAATGCTTGTAGATCCTGTCCACATCACTGATTTTCTCAAGAAGGCCACCACACACATCCCTGAAGCACTTGGTAAGTGTGTAGTTCATTTCTCCATAAGGACAACTCTAATAACCCCAATAATATCTCTGCTAATGAGAAATTATATAATATTTACTTACCAGCTGTAATCTGTATGTATATATAGTTCAGAATCTCAGATTTACAGAAATATATGACAGAACTTTTTGCTTTCAATTATAACAGACTGCTCATTTATAATCACTTGTTGGACTTTTTGATTTTTCTTCAAATATATAATACATATACAAACAGTAGCATTTGTGATGTTTATATAGGATTATATTAGGGGGAGTATATAGCAATATAATCAGTGTTGGGAAGGTTACTTTTCAAATGTATTCCGTTACAGAATACAGAATACATGCCCCAAAATGTATTCTGTAACGTATTCCGTTACGTTACTCAATGACAGTAACGTATTCTGAATACTTTGGATTACTTAATATATTATCATGCTTTTTACAACAACGTGAATGTACTATTGCTGTGTGATTTATTACTATTACTGAAGGTCCGCGACTCCGAACTGTAGTAAAGGGACCTCTGACTAATACGGCGGGGTCCCTGTCGGCTCGTAGCCGAAAAATAGCTTTACTTTGTTGTGTGGGTCAACTTTTCTTGCGAGAGACAGAGAGAGGCGTTGAAAGGCTGCTCCAAAGGAAATTATTGTTTTCGGAGGAAAACACGAACACGGTGTACAGTCGAGTCTTATTAGCTTACTTACAACTGGGCTCGTCAGGCACTCTTCTTGGCTGAAGTGGTTATTATTATATTTACATGCTTCCAGCTCCTGTTTTTCCTCGACGACAACACGTACCTTTCCACTCCCCTTTTTCTCCCTCCTCGCGCTCACAGACCCATAACGTGTATGGCAGTCCATTCTCCCTGCAACACTGACTACACTGCCCATGATGCTACATTCTTTAGAGCTATGCTTGTAGCATTCTGCCTGTTAGCTTAGCACAACAACAACAACAAAAAGGCGCTCTCTCACCCAGGAAACACACAGTCGCAGAGAGAGAGAGAGAGCGTCGCCCTGTAACCATGGCAACCGTAACGCTGCCGCCTGGAACAACAGAACGTAGCTGTCAAACAAAACCCAAACAGTCCTGACCCGCGACAAAATGAAACAGGAAAGTACTGCAGTGTAATCCATTTATTTCAACAAAGTAACTGTATTCTGAATACCACCTTTTTAAACGGTAACTGTAACGGAATACAGTTACTCATATTTTGTATTCTAAATACGTAATGGCGGTACATGTATTCCGTTACTCCCCAACACTGAATATAATGGATATGCTTCCCTATCCCTTGTGTCTTACTGTGCAACCTCTATGTTACTCAATAGTCGAGCTTGAGAAAAATCCCACAACTGAGAACCTAGACTGGTTCTATGGTCTTCTGGCTGGATTTGTCATCTGCACAACTGGGCACAGAAGAGGCGTCATATCAAATATGACAGTTGAGGAAGTTGGCACTGCTGAAGCGGATGGTGATGGCCGGCGGATAATCAGAGTAAAATCATTAAGCAATTATTTCTCTCCCTGATTAAAGATATTTTCTTACCAGCGACATCAATGACTGTGTGCAATGTAATTTAGTTGCTGATTCTTTTACAGGTAAAAGAGCACAAGACCAAGGAAACATTTGGCCATGCACTTGTTCCCCTAACGAAAGACGAATACATATGGTTTCACCGCTTTGTGTACCACCGCCACAGATACCCTGGTGTATCATCACAATTGATTTTTGCCAACACCAATGGAGGGCCTTATGCTAAGATGCTGACATCGTTCCAAGATGCATGGAGGAAGTTTGGTATCCCAGGAAAACCAACCTTCTCTATGATTAGGAGCAGCATCAGCACTTTTGTGAGTAGTTTCCACTTTATGGTGATTCAGTGTTTTTACCTTCCTATCTTTTTAGAGTGATGATATAAAACAGTCACCCTTCCTGGTTTTACTCCCAGTGTTATAATGTTGAAAGGACATTTCTTTTTCTTTTTATTGTCTTCTGTTGTACTTCTTTTTGTGGTTCTGTCCTTAGCTCTGCAAATCTCCTTGAAAATGTCAAATGTTAGTGCAATTAATAACATTATTTAATGTTTACATTTGTAGAGTGGGAGATCCTTGGGAACCCAAAGCAAGGTACAAGTCCACCGGATGATGTGCTATTCTGACGCAACTGCAGAGAGACCTTATGAGGCAGATTTAAACTTTGACGAAGCCTTCAAGTGCCGCAACAATGCTGCAAAGGCACTTGCTGTGAACAATAGAACCAGAGACTCTGAGGAATCTACAACCTCAGAAGACAATGAAGATGTGTTGCAGAGAAGATATGCTGGACCAAAGAAAAGAAAGTCTAGTCAAAATGCCACAAGAGGAGAAATTGTGAAAAAGAAGACCAAACAGCACGCAAACACCATTGACACAGACACATCTGGAAAACACCGACATAAACAGAGTGGCAGGGGAAGAGCAAAAGTGACTACAGAGAGTAGTGAAAGTGAAGATTATGATGATAACCATGAACACATTGACCTTACAGCAGCAGGTACATTGGGATCCACCAAAGGTAAAGATAATGCTAAAGAAAAGGGAAAAGCCACAAAGGACAGAGGAGACTTGTATAGTCATACTCAGTTTCTTAAAAACAAGTTCAAATGTTGGGAATATCCTAAAATTATCTTAGAAAGAAATGCAATCCAAACACAAATACAAAAAGTTGTTAGACCAAAGGAAACAACTGAGGGTGTGAACCAAACACAAACAGAGACAATAGATGAAGACAATGAAGCCTTGAGGCCAGAAAGTTTGAGTGAAAATGAAAACAGTATGGAAACAGTGACTACAGATAACGAAGAAGACAAAGCTGAAGATGAAAATGGTCCCTTGTTGAACACAACAGACATAGACCAAGAAGTTTCCAGTGGAGTAGTGAGAAAAACTACAGAAAAAATAAAAGGAATGAGCACAGAGGACATAGGCAGAGATAAACATGGACCACAGAAAAAGACAACAACCGAGGAAAAATGCAATTTGAGATCAGAAGGAACAACAGAGGAAGGAATGAGAACACAGACAGAGACTACAGAAAAAGACAAAGCACTCAGCACAGAGGACACAGACATAAAGGAACAGAGACCACAGATGGAGACCGCGGTCAAAGAAAAAAACATTTTGAGAGCAGGAGTTACAACAGAGGAAGGAATGACAACACAGAGAGAGACTACAGAAAAAGAGAAAGGGTTGAGCACAAATGACAATGGGCAACACACAGTAACTACAGATAAAGACAAAGCACTCAGCACAGAGGACACAGACATAAAGGAACAGAGACCACAGATGGAGACCACAGCTGAAGAAAAAAATGATTTGAGATCAGAAGGAACAACAGAGGAAGGAATGAGACCACAAACAGAGACTACAGACAAAGACAAAGCACTGAGAACAGAGGACAAAGACATAAAGGAACAGGGACCACAGATGGAGACCAGGGTTAAAGAAAAAAACAATTTGAGAACAGAAGGAACAACTGAAAACAAAGACACAGTTAGAGTAAAAGAAGATGGCCCTGGGACTAGCTATGAGTCTCTGGTGGCACACCCAAAAAAGAGGAAAAGTTCTCTAATGAAGAAAAGCTCTTTGGCGAAGTGTGATGAAAGCAAAGAAACAAGGCAAAAGGGCAACAAGCGAGAAAGAAAAAGACCAAAGAGCCTGACTGCAAAACAGTTGTTAAGTCCAAAGATGCTCAGAAGTCACAAGACTAAAGAGGCACCTAAAGATACCAGCAAAAGACAAAAAGTCATACAAAGAGTCAGAGATATTACAAGAAAAAATAAGGAAAAGAACAAAGGATTGAGCACAATTGACATAGCTGAAGATAAAAATGGGCAACATACAGAGACTACAGAAAAAGACAAAGCACTCAGCACAGAGGACAAAGACATAAAGGAACAGGGACCACAGATGGAGACCACAGCTGAAGAAAAAAATTATTTGAGATCAGAAGGAACAACAGAGGAAGGAATGAGACCACAGACAGAGACTACAGACAAAGACAAAGCACTGAGCACAGAGGACACAGACATAAAGGAACAGGGACCACAGATGGAGACCACAGCTGAAGAAAAACATAATTTGAGATCAGAAGGAACAACAGAGGAAGGAATGAGAACACAGACAGAGACTACAGAAAAAGACAAAGCACTCAGCACAGAGGACACAGACATAAAGGAACAGGGACCACAGATGGAGACCAGGGTTAAAGAAAAAAACGATTTGAGAGAAGAAGGAACAACTGAAAACAAAGACACAGTTAGAGTAAAAGAAGATGGCCCTGGGACTAGCTATGAGTCTCCAGTGGCACACCCAAAAAAGATGAAAAGGTCTCTAATGAAGAAAAGCTCTTTGGCGAAGTGTGATGAAAGCAAAGAAACAAGGCAAAAGGGCAACAAGCGAGAAAGAAAAAGACCAAAGAGCCTGACTGCAAAACAGCTGTTAAGTCCAAAGATGCTCAGAAGTCACAAGACTAAAGAGGCACCTAAAGATACCAGCAAAAGACAAAAAGTCATACAAAGACTCAGAGAAATTACAAGAAAGCATAAGGAAAAGAACAAAGGATTGAGCACAATTGACATAGCTGAAGATAAAAATGGGCAACATACAGAGACTACAGATAAAGACAAAGCACTCAGCACAGAGGACACAGACATAAAGGAACAGGGACCACAGATGGAGACCACAGCTGAAGAAAAAAATTATTTGAGATCAGAAGGAACAACAGAGGAAGGAATGAGACCACAGACAGAGACTACAGACAAAGACAAAGCACTGAGCACAGAGGACACAGACATAAAGGAACAGGGACCACAGATGGAGACCACAGTTAAAGAAAAAAACGATTTGAGATCAGGAGATACAACAGAGGAAGGAATGAAAACACAATGACAACACAAGGACAAGGTCATGTCCAGAGTGAGAATGTGAATGTTAGATCCTGTTGATCTCAGAGTTCTTTGGTTGCAATTTTTAATTATACTAAATTTTCAAGACCTTTGTGATCATGTGAGTTTTTTTGTTACTGATTTTACACAGTTGCTCTGGGTTTTTTTTCTTTACATTTTACTCACTTTGATCATGCAAGTTTTTTAGTTAAGTTTAAGTATTGTTTTTTTTTTTTACTTCTAAAATAATAGTTGTTTAAAAAAAGACAAAATTTGATATGCATATGTTGTTTATAACCAATGCCAAATGGAGAAAAATAAAATCAATAAAAAAAATTCTGTTCAATTTGAAAATGACGTGTCTTTGTTCTACAATCATTAGTCATGGATTTCATTTCCAAGCTGTAATTCCAAATAACTCATATTTTATACAGGCATGCTATGCAGATGTTATTAATAACATTAGCTGAATTAACACAAATAAAAGTCCTCACAAATTATACCTGATTCCAAATAACAACATTGTGATGTGTTTAATGGTAAGCCCAATTACAATTTCTTCTATCTAAATAACTAATTATTCAGTTTTTTTCAATCCAATTTTGGCAAAGAAATGTCTAATGTTTCATTTTTTTCCCATCCCATTTCCTAATGCAAACCATAGAAAATAAATCTTAATCAATTATTCAAAGATATTAAGGGATTTTTTTTTTACTTTTCTCTGTATGCAGTGTGTCTTTGGAAATCGATTCCCCCCCCCCCCCCCAAAAAAAAAAAAAAAAAAAAAAACCAGAATAAAAACATCAATCATAGCAGGTGTGTTTTACTGTTTATTCTTTATGCGTTTGACTTCTCAGATTTATTGGTTTTAACTGATGCTGTAGATATTAAAAATTATTTGTGCTCCAATTAGTGGAAATGCAAATGTGAAGTGTTGTTCAAAATAAATCTGTGAAGGTTCTCAGTAATTCAGGTCATCCTAGTTTAGGTCATCGTAGACCCCCTGGGGGTCACTCCTTTAGGGATTAAATCTGGGATTCTCCACCATTTCAAGACTCAAGAGGTTTATTGTCATTTCGTATGGTGTTACCCAGCCTGAAACGAAATACTGTCTCTCACCAGCCTCTACAGTGCAATAAGCAATATGTTTGACCTTAGAACTGAAGAAGCTTCTTGGTAGAGAAGTGAAACATCGGCAAGCAACATAAGGAAATCCAGGCATTTTTCCTTCCAAGCTCCCTAGAAAGCTCACAATGAAGCACCCTTTGGTCAACTCCAGAGCCAACAAGCTGAACATCCTGTATAAGAACTTTGTAGGTAAGAGCAGTTTCTCTTCTTAATACACTGATATTTTATACATTATAATAAATCCAATCATGTTTACATTTTATTCGTAGAAACTGATAACTTTCAGGTGCAGACGTGGATGTTTGGACAAATTGTTCATGTAGATAATCCTCATTGCTGTTTTTTGTGATCATTGCACTCTATGTGATTATTTTGCTCCTGCTGTATTTCAACAACTTCTCACGGCTAGCGGAGTGAGCTGTGTAGAGGAATAACTGAGGACCCAAAAGGTGAAAACAGAAAGTCCACGAGAAACGCAGGAGCTCACGGAACAGTTCACTGATGGTTCAAGGGTTGACCCGTAGGCCATGAGCACAATAGTCCAAAAAGGTTCAGCTCAGGAGGCCCACTGTGTGAAAAGCTGGTCCGGAGGCCGGCTGTACAGAAGGTTCCTGGGACCTTCCAGCGGATGCAGAAGACAGCTGAGGTGATCCCTCGGACTCTCCAGTGGAGGCAGATGACTGGATGGGACCCTCCGACCCTCCAGCGGAGACAGACATGGACCCAGTAAGTACAGGGACCTCAGGCAGACAAAGAGAGGAACCAGCAGTTGCAGGGACCTCTGACAGATACAGAGCAAAACCAGCTGATGCAGGGACCTCTGGCAAGCACAAAACAGAACCGGTAGGCTCAGAGACCTCTGGTATTCCTTACACTGGCTGGAGTTGAGCAGCAAATTGGTTTGGCTCAGGTAGCAACAGCGGGATGCAGTCCTCAGGGAGCTGAAAATGTTCACCAACAAACCCAGCAGAGGACGGAGGCGGAAGGTGAAGTAGTTGTTGGCGCTGGTGTCTTAACCTCCAAGGGTCTTGAGTCGGCTGGTGGCTGGCACTCAGCCTCTGGGAGGCCCTGGAGGGAGTTACTGTCTCTAACATGGCCAGCTTTTTGAGAACCATTAAATGTTTCTATGAAGTGTGTTCCCTGCTTAAGATGAGTAGTTGAAGATGATGGCTGAACCAATGAGTGGACTGATGGCTGAGCTAAAGGCAACTGAGCACATAACTGAGCTAGGGGCGACTGAGCGATGGACTGAACAGGAAGTTGAACTAATGGCTGAGGTGCAGGCCCTGCTAATGGCTGAGCTAGCGGCAACACAGGAGACTTGGATAGTGGCAATACAGGAAATTTGGATAGGAGACTGAACTAAGGGCGACTGAGCTGAGCGTGACTGAACTGAGGGTGACTAAACAGGAGACTGAGCTAATGACTGAAGTAATTGTTGAGGTGAAAATGGAGCTGGTGGCAGAGTTGATGACCAAACTGCTGGCCAGGCAGCTAACAGAGCTTCAGGCCGGGCCGGGCTGCACATCCTCCACCAAGCAGAGCAGGTGAGCAGTGAAGGGGGTGAAGGCGAATGTTGTGGAGAATGTGCAGTACGAGGGATAGCAAACGGGAGGGAGGCATAGCTGATCCTAATAAACGGGGAAGCAAAACTTGATACATTGACATAGGACACAGACTTTCAAAGTAAAAAAGGAAACATAACAGACATGGACTTGACTAGGGGATAAAGCTGATAAGTGGGACAAAAACTAGGGCTGGGTATCATCACGGATTTCTAGAATCAATTCGATTCCGATTCACAATGTCCCAAATCGATTGATTCGATTCAGTTAAATTTTTTGCCTCAGACAGTCAGAAATATTAAAATTCTGATCACGATCATTTTCCTGGCCAGGGATTTTATAGCAGATGACCTTAAATATATTCTGCAGTAGATCAAAAACGAAAGAAAACAATTAATCAACATATAAACATGATGCTGCTGAAGTGAAATAGAGCAAAGTTACTGAGGTGTTATTAGAGACAAAACCAAGCATTATGCAATTTTGCACAATTTTTAAAAAGTTTACATTTGTTCAGTAGCTGATTGAACAGCAAAAATTAGGCTCTCTTTTCGGAAGTAAGTAAAAGCGAAAAAAAACCAGCGTCTGACAGCGTTGTAAACAATGGTAGACTTGTGCGTAATAAGCAAGTAAATAATGCAGAAAACTGAGATTTCTAGACAAGAAACTGTTTTTGAAGTACACACAGAGAGAGAGAGAGAGAGAGAGAGAGAGATAGCTCTGCATGAAGTGTGATTTTTATTGTGGTGAAAGCAAAGCACCAAAAGTAAGATGAAATTTATGATGATGTTTATGTGAAGGGAAATGTGAAGCTTATTTTGGATCTTCTTTTGCTGCTGGTTTAGTCAATATTGTTTAGAGAGATACAACCTGCAGCTTCAGAATCTATCGCAAAAAGGGCGTAAACATAAAGCGCTGACCCACTGAAACATCAGAATCAGTGAACTGTCGGCTTTCAGCCCCGAGCGCGTCCGTGTTGTCAGGTGAGAAAGGCGACATCTCACTGATTCTGATCTGTCGGGTGCATGTGTGCAGAATCCACGTACCTGCTCTAAGTCACTGTTTTAGCTGTGAATTAGATTCAAAATCGATTCAGGATTTTAATAAATCAATACAACATTATCTAAGCTAGAATCTATTTTAATCGATAAATCGATAATCAAAATCCACCCCTAACAGCAATCATGGAAGACAGAAAAAGACATCTAAGTGGTTGATGATTGAGCATGTGTCTGACAAACGAATTTTCCTTGAGATAAATTAAGTTCTTAATTAATGACTAACCTCATATTGTGGATGGATTTTCTCAGTTGTTCTCCTGACTGAAGTTTGGTCCATTTACAGCATCCTGCCATGCGATTGCATTTGTTCCTTACCACCGGGAACTGTCATGTTAACTTTTATCGAGTGGAAAAAAAGATGGATGCCTGGATGTTAAACGTAATTATTACACCTGGTAGAGCAGCAACGCTGATCATTTTATTAAAGAATTTAGACAATTTTTGTGATTCCACAGTAATCGTTTGACTTTGGGACCTGCAGCATAGTTTGGGTCCAGCCTTAAAGACTGGATTCTGTTGTTATTATTTAATTTAATAATACATTCCAAGAACTGTTACCCTAGACAATGATTGCAAACTAGATCGTCTGATTGGCTGAAAGACCTGTCTCGTCATTAACTAGGGTGGGAGGAGCAATGATGTCAGAGTGTGATGAGAGTACAGCAAACTGGCAACGATTTGTTTTAAGGTAAGTCTATACAAATCCCTATTTTTTCATTTTTTATCACCCCAATCCCTCGTCCTCCCAATTATGTAATAAAAATAGCTAAACTTCCATAATTTTCATCTTTGTCCCTAGACACTCCAGTATTATAATATAAATGACTAATGCTTTGAACATTGTGCTTATGTACCCGGTATGACTAAGAAACATGCCACTCTATGTGCACCAAACATCTGAACTTAATTTAATGTATTTGTTTATATTTTATGTATTTGATTATATTTTATGTGTTTTTAAAAATAATTTCAACACGGGGCTCAATTGGATTCATTTTTATAGGTGGTTCAGTCAGTAGTAAAATTCTCTGATCCTGATTAATATTATATTTTATTATTACTGCTAATAATAATAATAGTAATAGATAACACCTTTGTTTATGTGGACATTTGTACAGCACTTTATTTAATAGCACAGAATCAAAAGTTTATTGATTTCATTTACAAGGTATAATTTCAAATTAAAAGATTCCTAATGGTAGCTGTGCAAATCTTATTGTATTAGTTACACATAAAATTCCTAATGGCTATTCCTATTTTCCAAGATCCATCATCCTATAAAAGACAGCAGAATTCATTTGTCTAAATGCCTGAACAATCATTGAGCACAACAGCCAACTTTGGAGGAGTGGCGGTGGAAACAGGCTTGAATTAGGAGTCCTTGTTGTTACCTTTTAGCAGAAGTTGGAGAAGATGGAGAAGAGGGGTTTATTTGAATGCTGGTTCAATCAGAATTCCATCAATCCAAATGAATAACTCTTTCATTTTATTCATCATATTCCCTAAATCTTCCAGTTATACAATACAAATGATTGATGCTTTCATTTTTTCATCCCAATCCCTTGATCTTTCAATACAGACCTACATTACATGAACCACATTTAGGAGAAAGGAGAAATCAACAATATTCAACATATGGACACCACGGCGCCAGCTGCTCAGGCCCAAGGCTGGAGCCGACCAAAACAACTCCTGGATAACGACTGTGTGATGACTATTCTTCCCATCCCATGCAAGGCCACCTGGGTTGGCTGGCAGACTGTTTACTTAGCCTGATAGGGCGAAGGACACTGTCTCAGCTGGACTCTGGACATGCACACACATACACTTACACTGATGCTGTCCTCCCATAGGTGCCCAGCGTGAGAAGAGGTCTCTTTTTTTTCCTCTTGTACTTTTCCCATTGTTGTGTACTTTTTCAGTGTTTTCTCTGTAACGCTGCCGATCTCCGACTGTATTCCCATGTGATGCCTTTGTTGTGTGTGTAAGTCGGGGGGGGGGGGGGGGGGGGGGTCCTATTCCTCTGCGGGGCAACCTGCATATGGCCAATAAAGCATAAAGCATTCATTCATTCATTCATTGTATATTGTTTTCCCTTCTTTCATTTTGTACCTTGTGGTCCAGGTACCCAATTTTGCTGTGAAAGTAACGGCACAATGACCATAAACACTCTCTAAGTCTAAGAAATTAAAAATCCCATTTTAACTGTAAATTAAAATCCTTATTTAAAACAAGTTTATTAATTTCTTTGACAAGGTGTAATTCTGAATTAAAATTATACTAAACTAGTAAGATTCACAAAACAGATTAAAACAGAGGCGATCCAGTAATGCTGCACTAATGAAGTTTCTGCACTAATGCTGCACTAATGAAGCTGCACTTGAGTTTCAAGATGGCGCCGAGTATGGCAGCCTCGTCGCGAGCTCCCCCAAGCAACGGCTTTCTTCTGTGTTTAATTTTACTTTTCCTTTATTTTTTCACGAGCAGCACTTGTCTCCTTGTGTACGACCGACAAACCTTACTGGACATAAAAGACGGTCTTTCTTATAACTTTCCGGAGTTCAAGTTTTGCAACACGGACGCTCCGTTTGCAGACCCCCCATTCATCTCACCTAAGACGCCTTTGTTCTCTGGCCCTGGAGGCCGCGAACGCCGACGCAGAGGCAGAAGATATGGTGTTCTGGTTCGACTGAGACGGCGCACTTACAGACCACCGTTACCCAGTTTATTACTGGCTAATGTGCAGTCTCTGGAGAACAAGCTGTGCGAGCTTCGGGCACGGATCTCATTCCAGCAAGAGATGCGGGACTGCTGCGTGATCTGCCTCACAGAAACCTGGCTATCGGACAAAGTACCGGACTCCGCAATACAATACTGCCGGGGTTCTCTGTGCACCGCGCGGACAGGTCACAGGATCTTACTGGGAAAAGCAGAGGCGGTGGTGTGTGTTTCATGATCAACAACAGCTGGTGTGATTATGCGAACGTGCACCCGGTCAAATCCTTCTGCTCACCGGACCTGGAGTACCTGATGATTAAGTGCCGGCCATTCTGGCTACCGAGGGAATTTACAGCAGTGATTATTACGGCTGTTTACATTCCCCCACAAGCCGACACTGACCGTGCACTCAGGGAACTGTACAGCGCGATCAGCAGCGAGGAAACCGCACACCCAGAGGCAGCGTTTATCACAGCCGGAGACTTTAATAAGGGAAACCTGAAGAAAGTCTCACCAAAACTCCATCAACACATCCTTTTTAACACACGTGGAAACCGGCTACTCGACCACTGTTACACCTCTTTCCGGGATGCGTACAAAGCCCTCCCCCGCGCCCCATTCGGCCAATCAGATCACTGCTCCATCCTGCTCCTGCCCGCCTACAGGCAGAAGCTGAAACAGGAAGCTCCAACCCGGAGGGCGGTGCACTGTTGGACGGACCAATCGGAGTCTGCGCTGCGGGACTGTTTTGATCACGCGGACTGGGAAATGTTTCACGTGGCCGCCAGAGACATTGATGAATACACAGACTCAGTCTGTGGATTTATCAGGAAATGCGTGGAAGATGTCGTCCCATCCAGAACAGTTAAATCCTTCCCAAATCAAAAACCCTGGATTAACGGAGATGTTCGCGCGGAACTGGCGGCACAGAACACCGCCTTTGCCTCCGCGAACACATCGGACTACAAACACGCACATTACCAACTCCGGAAGACGATCAAAGCAGCCAAACGTGAGTACAGGGACAGGGTGGAGCAACAGTTTGACAACCCTCGGATTATGTGGCAGGGACTAAACACTAAACACGATCACAGACTTTAGAGGGAAAACCAGCACACCGCAGACCACGGCCTCTCTGTGTGAGGATCTAAACGTATTCTACGCTAGATTCGACGCAGCGAACACCATGAGACCGGACAGTGTGCGCACCGTGGTGTCTGAGGAGGATGTGCGGAAGTGCTTCAGGAAGGTGAACGCGCGCAAAGCTACTGGTCCGGACGGGATTCCCGGCCGCGTCCTCAAGTCATGCGCGGCTCAGCTGGCTGGAGTGTTCACGCACATCTTCAACCTTTCCCTCTCTCTGTCTGTAGTCCCAGCCTGCTTCAAAATGGCCACCATCATCCCTGTACCCAAATCCTCCACCATCTCCTCATTGAACGACTGGCGACCTGTAGCCCTGACCCCCATCGTAAGCAAATGCTTCGAGAAGCTGGTCAGGGACTTCATCTGCTCTGCACTACCCGACTCACTGGACCCTCTACAGTTTGCATACCGCCACAACAGGTCCACTGATGATGCCATAGCCCTGACACTACACACTGCCCTGTCACACCTGGAGAAGAGAGACACGTATGTGAGAATGCTGTTTGTAGATTACAGCTCAGCATTCAATACCATCGTTCCCTCGAAGCTGGACAGGAAACTGCAGGATCTAGGACTGAGCAGCTCCCTCTGCAGCTGGATCCTTAGCTTCCTGTCTGACAGACGCCAGGTGGTCAGACTGGGCAGCATCACCTCATCCCCCATCACACTGAACACTGGTGCTCCACAGGGGTGTGTACTGAGCCCTCTCCTGTACTCACTCTACACCTACGACTGCACAGCCACTAACAGCTCCAACATCATTGTGAAGTTTGCGGACGACACTACAGTGGTGGGTCTTATCACCAACGGTGATGAGATGGCTTACAGGGAAGAGGTCAGCGCCCTGACCCACTGGTGTCAAGACAACCATCTCACCCTCAACGTCGCAAAGACAAAGGAGTTGATAGTGGACTTCCGGAGGTGCAGAGAAGTACACACCCCCATCACCATCAACGGCGCTGCTGTGGAGAGAGTGAGCAGCTTCCGGTTCCTTGGAGTACATCTGGCTGAGGATCTTACGTGGTCAGTACACACAAACAAAACAGTGAAGAAGGCGCAGCAGCGCCTCTTCTTTCTCAGGAGACTGAAAAGATTCGGCATGAGCCCCCGCATCCTCAGGACCTTCTATCACTGTGCCATTGAGAGCATCCTCACTGGATGCATCACCACCTGGTATGGCAACAGCACCGCCTACAACTGCAAAGCTCTCCAGCGAGTAGTGCGGTGCTCTGAACGGATAATTGGAGGTGAGCTTCCCTCCCTCCAAGACATCTACAGGAAGCGCTGCCTGAGGAAAGCGGGGAGAATCATCAAGGACTCCAGTCACCCCAGCCATAAACTGTTCAGACTGCTTCCATCAGGAAGGAGGTTCTGCAGCATCCGGTCCCGTACCAGCAGACTGAGAGACAGCTTTTTCCATCAGGCCATCAGACTGCTGAACACATCATAGACACCTCAGCTTCACTACTGGAACTTCAACATTATGCACTCCACACTGTATATAAATGCCACTTGTTTTGCACATATTCAACTCTGTATATTTTATATATTTTATTATTATTATTATTATTTTATTTTTTTTTTTTTACTATTTAATTTGTAAAAATGTGTATACACACACACACACACACACACACGTAGGAAAATATTTAGTATACACATCCAGAAATGCATACACTATTATATATTGTACATATATTTATTAGTTTCAGGTTGGCCATTCTTGTATTTTGCTCGTTTGTGTTGTTGTGTTTGCACATCTCTGTTGCTTGTGGGGCTCGCACACAAGAATTTCACTCGCATGTGCTGTGCCAGTGTGCCTGCACATGTGATGTGACAATAAAAAGTGATTTGATTTGATTTGATTTGATGAATTAGACTAACTATTCACTTTAGCTAAAGTTATTACGTTATCTAAAGAGTTGGGATGCTGTGTAAGACATAAATAAAGCTAAAATACAAAGGTTTGGGCACCGTTTTGCATGTTTCCCTACTGTAGGGGTCTCTGCAAGCATACAGAGGGGGTACTCTGAGAGGGTCCAAGATGACAACTTTGGAATTCTACTAGAAACAGTCGATCATATTTGTTTGTCAAAGCTGAATTCAAGGCAAACTACGCTAAATTTGCATTTTTAGCTAACAGCTACAATAAGCATAACAGTTACCGTACGGCTATCATTTGTTAACATGACGCTTGTTCTTATACATGTAATACATTTATTACCAACCTGAGAGTTTATCCGCTGGTCATTCGACATGACGAATGACTTCTGAAGTCTTTTTTTTTTTTTTTGTGGCCTGTCCCATTTGGTTCTTTAGCCGTCAGAATTGTTGTCTGAAGACCAACAAGGATACCCAATGGATTTACTTTGCCAAATGGATCATCGTGGCATTGCCGTATTGGTCCATTTGATCAATCTTTGTTTTTATTATTTATTATATTTTATTTTCAGATGTTACAGACGGGACAGACATGAGTGAGGGATAGGAAAGGGAGAAAGAAAGAAGAAGGAAAGGAAAAACAGAAGGGGAGAGGGACAGTGAGAAAGGGGGGGAGAAAAAAAATAAAAATCTCCTGGATCACCTGCTGAGAGAAGAATAGAAAACAAGCAAAAAAACCCAAAAAAACAGAGCAACATACTAAACACAACACCATTGCATTAATCTAGCTAAGTGTAAACAGCAGTAAATACTAAATATTCAATGTTGTTGTGCAGCACGCAGGACAGACAGCGCACAATGTGCTTCGAAGTAGCAGCCAAGAAAGGTGTAATTTAAGTCTACAAGCAGTGAACACCCGTGTGCATACCTGTGTGGATCAGCGCGCTTGTATTCAAATGGTTTCCACATGTAATGGTCTGCAAGATGTAGCGAGCCATAGCCCCGTCCCCCAGGGCATGAAGCAGGCATGGAGGAGATCCAGGCCCCAGACAACCAGAGGCCCCAGAGTGCGAGAGCCCAAGGAGGACCACCGGAGGGGCATCCGTGCCACCTTCATGGGAAGGGCTGGGGATCCCCAGACGATGCGTCACCCAGTAGCCACCGAGCAGAAGCTAGAGGGGGCTGCACCGGCGTGCCCGCCGGCTCTGCCGGCAGCCAGCTGTGCCAGAGTGAACCGAGCCGCAGGCCCAGGGGCCTTCTGAAGTCTTAATTCAGCTCAAGATGCTGTAGATTCCCGTCAGTAACACTTTCGGTCCGCTAGTAAAACGTAGTTCTATTAATCTGCGCTTGAACCGGAACCGGATGTAAGTTTCAAAAAACTGAATTTTGGAACTGAAATTGAATGGTGAGAAGTGAAACTGAAATTATTCGAGAGCTGAATTTTTAAAGGATAAAATGCAGTTTCAAAGCAAATCAATTCATTTTCAAACCATAAATTCAATTTCAAATTAGACTAATTCAAATTCAGTTTTCAAAAGCATTTATTCAAGTTACAATTCAGATTCAATCTGAGCAATTCAAATTCAAATTGAACTTATTCAAATTCAGTTTCTGATGGCACAGATTTCTGCCCATACCAGTGTTTGAGTTTTATGTATCTTTTGTATTCTTTTGTGCCCTAGTTTAGCTCATCTAGTTTATTTTGAGATTGCTGTTTAGTCCTTTGTTCCTTAGTTGTTTATGTCATCTCCCCCTGTACTAAGTCTCCCTGGTTCATGCGTCATGTCTGCGTGGTTATGTTTAGTTCATGTCATGTCTCCATGTTTCCTGTTTTACTTTGAAAGTCTGTATTCAATGTCAGTGTATTCAGTTTCACTTCTCCTGTCCTGTCGTTAGGTTCATGTGTGTCAGCTGTGCTCCCATGTGTGGCCACTTCCCCTGATCATCCCTCATGTGTATTTAGTCTCTGTGTTTCATACAGTCTGTGTTGTGTCGTCTGTGTTCCCACCCTCCATGTCCTCACGGCCGGCCAGTCTGGCTCAGAAAACCATCGTCATGGTTTTCTGAGTCTCCTTAGTTTATCAGTATCTGTTTCCCAGTTTAGTTTAGGTTCAGTTTAGTCACGGTGTTTCTGCTTTGTGTTGAGACCTGTCATCAGCCACAATAAAGGCTCGCTTTCAGTTTAGGTTTACTCCGGTCTACTCTCTTGTGTTCGCACCTGGGTCCACCACACACACCACCGCACGGTCTGTCCCCTCAGATCGTGACAGTACGACGCAACCATGCCGGACCCAGCGACACAAGAGCAGGAGATCATTCGAACAGTGTAGTCGCTATGCGGCAAGTGGCTGCAGTGTTCCAGAGAGGAGGAACGGGAAGAGTTAGTCCGCCAAGTAGGGGTATGCGTGTCCGTATTCCCCTGGTTATGGGAGGAGCTGCATCCCCTCATCATTGACTTTCTCGTCTCCACTCTCCAATTCCGCCTGCAACAGCAGCTGTCCTGTGTGCGTGAGCCCTCGCCAGAGCCATGCTGTAGCTCCATTTCCCCGCTGCCTCGTGAGCCAGAAGCAGTCAGAGTCGGTACGGTGAGGCTCACCGCCGACACACCCTCGGCTCACGCTCCATTGTCTTCCGCATCCTCGCCACCGCCTGACTGCACTACGCAGCTCAAGGAGATCCCAGCTGCTATTGACTTCGGTGAGGAGGAGCGGCAGCAGGTATTACGGGCGTATTGCGAGGACGAGCTCCGTTGGAAGCCCTGGCTCATCCCCGAGGAGGAGCTCTCGCCAACCGGCCCGCCTCGCACCTGCCGCCCACCCTCGCTGCCTCAATCGGACTACTCGTCTCCTGCTGCCTTTCTAGCACGGATGTGGTTGGAGGACGAGGAGCCGGTCGCCATGGAAAGTCAAGTTTTGTCCACAGCCGCTTCAAAGAGGAAGCGGCGTTCACGCCGCCGTCGCGCACTGCTACGTCCTGTCTCGCCCTCCACGGAGCATCACGAGGATGCTGTGGGGGTCCTGGATGTCGATCTCGAGGAGCTCTCGGGGTCCCCGGAGCTGCCAGGGACTTCTACCCCTCACCCATAGCTGGAATGGCCATCGGGCATACCGAGCATATGCCCGGTGGGCCGCTGGCGATTTTTTGTTTTTATGGGCCGATGGATTTTCTTTTTTTTTTTAGGAAGGGTATATATAATGAAAGGTGTCGGATTGGCCAATTGGTCATGATCGACTCTGGGCTGGACCAATTACAGCCGAGGAGGCCGGATGCACCCTCCCCCTTGTTTATCAATCAAGTGATTTTCGCGCATTGCATGCCGGGAACTAGTGGCAAAACAATCCAAGTACCGCATCAAATGCAAGCATTTGCAGCACCGCAAAACATTCATTCTCCGGTTCCAATACCTTCTTGTTTTTTCTTTGGAATGTACAAAACAAAAGGAGAACAATGCCGGTCCGTACAGACTTGACGAAAAGACAAAGAAAAGATACGAGGAAAAAAATCAAAGGAGTGAAAGGGTTAGATCCTTACGAGCACACAGAGTGGACAAAAGACGTCAGCGTGCTGCTCACTTTCACCACGCTCAGATTTATAATTACACGGTTCTTGGAGTGAGTGCATACACTCGTGAAGTTTAGTAACTTCGGGTCACTGCAACAAGCCCAGGTACAGTTTACCGACGGATGGGTAGAGGACCTTGAAATGCACCGTGTAGAACGAAAGACCATCGTACGAACAAAGGTAAGTTTACCAGTCTCACAAATCGTCTTCATAAATACACATTCGTTAACTGTTTATTAATATAACCTTTGAGCTCAACGGCAATTAATTAGTAGTGGAAATAATTTCTGGTAGCATCACAGAAATGTAGCAGTGACAATAATATTGTATGCTGTAATCGTACTGGACAATTAGTGATACAAAACAACTGTTTTCTCCTGTGAATAAAAGTATATGTTTTTGTCAATGTACCATGGTAATAACAGAAGCGAAACGCAATATTGTGTCAGGACAATTCACTATTTATGCACAATAAACAAAGGAGCATAGCGCGACAATTTCTGTTCAGCGCCAGACTTGCTTGTAACCTATATCACCAATTATGTTATGAAAAATGACCTATTAACGACTACAAAACTCTGACCTTTGTGGGAATGCTTGGAGCAGACTAACATGTGAGCTGGAGTGTTCTGAGACGTTATATTTGGTATATCCAGACCATCCGTCGGCTCTTACTTCGGAAACATGGCTTAAAAAATTTCTCTTCAACGACGTAATCCGATAAAAAAAAAAAAGATCTCTTTACCCGTCGGCTTCCGTGGCTGTCATGCGACCGGCTATTGCAGTTAATAATACAGCAGCTTCTTGCCATTTTTTTGGGTTTCTTTTTATCGCTGTGTAACTGAGTTCAATTGAAAGCCTGCGTGCGCTAGTACCTCTTGCCACAAGTTCCCAGAATCCTTTGCGGTTTAGCCCGAATGACGTCACATTTTCAATCTTTATCCTGGTGGGCCGGTCTCTAGTCAAAATGCCCGGGCTGATTTTTTGTCCCAGTCCAGCCCTGCCCTCACCCCGCCCGCTTCCATGGATAGAAAGAAGCGGTACTCTCGCCGCCGGCACTCTGAGCCTCAGCCTAAGGAGGTCCCTCAGTTAATGCCATCTGAGGCTTTAACTTCCATCAGCCATCCAGTGGTGAGTACCACTGACTCAGTTTCTGACGTTGTATCTAGCCCCATAGCCAAAGACCTCAAGTCAAAGGAGAGTGTTTCAGGGGCTGCTGTGAATAAAAATTTCTTGTCTGACTGTGACCTGGCTGATTCGGCAGGTTACAGCATCCATGAACCGGTTAACAATCATAACAGCAATAAAGATGACTGTGTCCTCGGCGTCATGACTTCTGAACCTGAATGTAGTACTGATGCAAACAATAAGTGTCTTGTTCTAGAGTTGTTTAACCCTGGTACAGCAAGCTTTGAGCCGACAATGTCTGAATCTGGTACTACGATCAACAGTTCTAATGTTGCCGTTGATGAAAATGTGTCTGTATCCGCCGACACTAACCTAGCACCCAGCTCTTCAGGGGTTTTTAGCGCAGTACAGGACGGATTGTCTGTAAAGTGCAACACTGTGATAACTAACCCACCATTATTTGCAGCCACCAACCGTTGTACTTCTGTACTGTGTCTTCCTACCAAATCAAAGGGTTTTTCTGAGTTAACTAGTGATGAGGACGTTAAGTCTCACACAGTGAACCTGCAGTCGGTGGGTTTTTCTGAAATAATGAAAGATGCTGGGAGTAAAGGTTTAGACTCAAAGTATTCTGTATCATATGAATTTCAATTTAATGTGTTGAAATCATCAGCGAGCAGTCCTAGGTGTGTGTGTGTGTGTGTGAGATCAAGAATTAAATCCTGTTACCTCAGACAATTTAACACTTACCAAGCCACCTCATGCCAGGTTTGAAACTTTGCTTAAACCATTTTCTAAGTCTGAAGAGAGACTGTCTAGCTTTCCTCAAGGAGCAACTAAAGACTGTTTGAACTGTGCTGAAGTCTCTGAAGAGTTAAGATCTAATTTTGTTGTTGCCCCTCTGCTAGCACCCCTTGAATTGCATGTTCAGGACTCTGGGTGCACTTCCAAGGCGGCTGTGACACTGCTCGACCTTATACCCGCATCTGATTCCCAGGTGGGGGCAGCAGCTGTCTAGTCAGCACCCGTCCTAGTTTTGTCCCAGACTCCTCTTATAACGGAGGTGAGTGACTGTGCTTTTTCATCTCATGAGCCTGATATAGTGGAGTGCCCTTTTGTGGGCCCAGCTACGAAGAAACTGGTGCCAAAGACTGCTCTACCATTAATCATGATTTAATAGACATCCATGCTGTGGCCGACCTAACTCTGGTTAAGACTGAGGGCCAGTCAGAGTCGTGTTGTGATAATGAAAGGACTGTGTGTAACTGTTTTGAAGAAGCGCACAATGAAATCACAGACCATGTTCTTGGCTCTGTAGAATTCAGGACTTTTTCTAGTGTTGCTCCCATAGCCGCACCACATGAAGCCAAGGTTCAGGAGACAGTGAAAGGGGTTCACACGTCGACTGTAAAGTCTGCTTTTGAGCCTCCTGGGAATGATTGTGAAACATCAAAGATGGCCAAGGGCCGCGTGAGCTTTCTCTCCGCCTCAGACTGTTTTCTACCGCAGCCAGCTCGTACAGCCGAGACAGAGTGTTGCCCCCGTGTGCAGATTGTAGTGGAGTCTAATACTGTATTCCCTGATGTTGGAATTGCAGACAGTGATCAAGACCAAATGTACAGGAATGTGAGCTCTGATGATACTGCTTCTCAGTTGCAGACTGTTAGGCCAGCCATGAGCATGTCTGCCTCTTTATGTGACTCTGAATTCAGCTATGGACTTATGTGTAATCCTACCATGAACTATTGTGTTGACAATGCCGACAGGGAGTTGGTCCACCACACACACCACCGCACGGTCTGTCCCCTCAGATCGTGACACTCTCACATTCACACACTGGTGGAAGCAGCTACAGTTGTAGCCACAGCTGCCCTGGGGCAGACTGACAGAAGCGAGGCTGCCAATATCGCGCCATCGACCCTTCTGGCCAACACCAGTAGGCGGTAGGTGAAGTGTCTTGCCCAAGGACACAATGACCAAGACTGTATAAGCTGGGGCTCGAACCAGCAACCTTCCAATTACAAGACAAACTACCAACTCGAGCTTCGATCGCATCAAAATCCCTCGTCCTTCCAATTATAGAACACAGACAGATAATCCTTTGATCATTTTTATTCCAGTCCCTAGACATTCCAATTATACATTCTAAATCACTGATGCCTCCAATATGGATTGTCTGATTTGCTAATAGACAATGGTGTTAGAGGGTGATGTCAGCAGAGGACATAGAAGTGTGACTGGGTAACTGATTAATATAATGGCCATTCCTTCTATCCAGATGACTAATTCTCCTGGCTTTTAAAAGAAATCCTAATCCCTACAGCTTCAAATTTTAGAAACCAAATCAATAATTCTTCCATTTTTTTCACTCTAAGTCCTAGATCTTCCACTTGTAGTTTAGAAATTACTAATCCTTCAAAGAAACTAATGATAATTTCATCTGTATGCATCTTCCTTTGGAAATTGGTTTCTTTGTTCCTATTCCTACTTTGAGAATGTCAGGTATGTGCAAGTGTGTCTGATCAACATCAGTTTGATATCTCAGATTCAGTGGTCTGAACTAAGATGTCATTTGTTCTTCATGCAGTAGAAATACGGCGGCAGAGTGTTGCTCAAAATGAAGCAATCTTTGGTCAGCTTCAGAGCACACAAGATGAGTATTCTACAGGATACAGTGTTTTCTCTTCTTAATCCACCATTTTTTCCATAATATATAAAATGGACCTGGTGTATGATTCTCATCACTGCTGCTGCAATCACTTTAGTCTTTGTTGTGGTCTTGCTCCTGCTCCATTTCAAGAAATGCATATAATTACAAATAAAACACACACACACACACACACACACACACACACACACACACACACACACACACACACACACACACACACACACAACCTCTGGCACCTCTGGGCCACCAAAGGGCTGCTGTGGATCTGCCTGATTACCTGTACTCCTGGGCTGCTATTTTAGCTGAGTGCTCAGAAGACGTCTTTGCTGGATCGTTGAGTTATCCTCGTTAATACAGCTCTGATAATCTCAGTTTTTTGTGTGATTTCTTAGTTTTTTCCAACCGGAGTTCTCCTGTGCATAGACTCCTGGACCTGTCCTTATTCCTGGATCAGTTTCCCTGGCAGTGTCGTGGAGTGCAGTGGGCGAGAGTGCTGAAGACAAATGTGAAAGGAGCGAACGAGCAGAGCGTGTTTGGAGTCTTCCTCTACTATGGAACCGTGGATGCTGAGTGGTGTGTGAGTGGAGCGAGTCTTCCTGAAGACAACGATCATCTCCTGGGTTCCCTGCACCAGAACGTCAACTGCTGAACCTCATCTCTGTACACTGACTCATCACTGCTAATGAGTCCAACCACGGTTGTGTCGTCAGTGAACTTGATGATGTGGTTAGAGCTATGTAGGGCGGTGGAGTCATGTGTCAGACGGGTGAACAAAAGAGGGCTAAGAACGCAGCCCTGAGGAGCTCCTGTGCCTGATGGTGCTGGAGATGTTGTCGCTGATTCGGATGGACTGAGGGCTCTCTGGCAGGAAGTCTAATATCCAGTTCTGAAGCGAGGTTTTCAGTCCCAACTTGCTGAGTTTGTCAAACAGTTTTCAGGGGGATATTGCGTTGAATGCTGAGCTAAAGTCTACTAAAGAACATTCTGACATAAGCGTTTTTCTTGTCCAGGTGGGAAATGGACAGGTGGAAAGCAGTGGAAATAGCAACCTCGGTCGACCTGTTTGGCCAGTATGCAAACTGCAGCAGGTCAAGTGAGCAGGGGAGGTTGCTCTTCATGTGTGCCATGACAAGTCTCTGAAATTATTATATCTATATATAGAATTATATCTTGTTAGCACCACATATTAAAACCTATATAATTCTCTGTGAGCACTTATTTAACCCTTGTATGGTGTTCGGGTCTGTGAGACCCGTTTTCAGTTTTTCTCAAAAGAAAAATTAAACAATTAATTATTTTTTCAACCTGAAATTCATTGGCTTTGGCTTATTTTCTGTGAAGAACATAAATCCGAACTAATTTTCAATGACCTCATACTGTACCTCCCCCCACACATTTACATTACATACAAGGTGTTCGGGTCCACTGGACCCAGGTCTAATAAAAGTGTTGAAAGTGCAGGTCCTGTGTTCCCACACTCTGTCTTCCTCCTTTCTGGTGCTGCTGATAGTGTTTTCTTCCGTTCCCGCACAAAGTTGCAACATTGTTGAAAATTCAACTATCAACACGTCTGCTCTTACATTCCCGCACATTTTACCCTCTTTCTTGAGGGATCCAAATTTTATTTTCTCATACCCTGTCCCACCTGCAAATTAGGGGCATAATACTATAAAAAAGACTTTACCAGTGTGGTTCTTTATCACAACTGATCAAGATGGCAAAAGATTATCTGCTGCGAGGGCCATCCAATTGATTTTGGAAGAGAGAGGGGCTTCGGAGGATGATGTTGACAAAGAGGTTTCAGAATATTTCACATTTCTGAAAATTCAGAGTCTGACAGTGACTTTGAAGAAGAGGATGAGGTTGAGCACCATTTAGTAACAAAACGAAGACGAGTACCCCATCTGCTGCCAGCTCCAGGACCAGAACAAGCCCACCAGACAGCAAGTGAAGAAATATGGATGTCAATAACTGGTGAAATTGAATTTGTCTTCTTGCCCAAGAAATGAGCCACCCTGCAGAGCTGTTACTGTGATAAGCCAGGGCCAACACGGCTGACAGTTACTCATGTGCAGGACATCAAGTCTTCATTTTAGCTTTTCATCCCAGATTCCATCCAGAAAATTATTCTGGATTGCAGTAATCTAGAAGGAAGGTGTGTTTTTGGAGAGAGGTGGAAGGAGATGGACCAAATTGATCTGCAGGCCTACTTTGGGGTTCTTATCCTTGCAGGAGTTTTCAGGTCCAAAGGGGAATCCACAGAATCCTGTGGGATGCAGAAACCGGCACGAACCTTTCCGTGCATCAATGTCTCTGGAAAACTTCCACAAAATTTCCAGGATTATCCGTTTTGATAACCGAGACGACAGACCAGCTCGACGGCAGAGAGACAAGCTAGCTGCCATCAGGACAGTGTGGGATAAGTGTGTGCGCCACCTCCCCCTGTTTTACAAACCTGGGCCTAATGTCACCATTGATGAACAGCTGATCCCATTTAGTTGTGAAACATATTGCTTCACGTGTAAATGTGTTGTCTTTCCACTCACTCCACTTGATTATAACTGATTTATTTTTTTACAACGTTTTATAAAAAAAAAATAAAAAAAAATGAGACACATATTAATTCATAAATGTGATCTAACAAAGGTAAAGGGAAAAAATTAACCATGTTTACTGTTCATATGGCTTGTAATTGGGATGAAGTAAACATCTGTTGAGTAATTTAACATAAAATTGTTTGATAGTGTTAATTTGGAAAGCCAAAACTCTAGCGGGTCCACCAGACCCATGAACACTGGCTGAGTAACAAAAATATGAACACCACACAAGGGTTAATTTATTAGGGCCCAAGCACTGAGAGTGCGAAGGCCCTATTGTATCTGCTCCGTTTCTTCTTCTTCTTCTGCTTCTGATTATTATTATTATTATTATTATTATTATTCAGGCAAAACAAGGGCCTTTTTGAGGGCCTAAACATGCTCAAAAACTCATGAAATTTTGCACGCGTGCCAGGTCTGGTGAAAAATTTTGTATTTTAATGGTTTTACATATGAGCGCCACCTATGCCTTGTTAAATGCAGCCCTATGACCACATCGTTTGAGCTACATTTATGAAATCTGGCACACATGTGTATCATGCCGAGACAAACAAAAAAGTCATTGGGCCCATTGACACAAACCCAACAGGAAGTCCGCAATTTAGAAGTGAAGGTGACATTTTGGCTCTAATTTTGCCATTTCCATGCCTCGAACTTTTTCAAACTCCTCCTTGGGATTTGGTTATATAAGCTTCATCTTTGGTCAGTGTCAACTACACACCTGGGCTATGTTAAATTGCGGAGCTTTTGAGTTTTCATGATACGGTGAGCCCGTGGTGCCACGGCGAATTTCGCCATGAAATCTTATTGCCTCTCATTCTGTCATACATTGTCTGCTCTGGACGAAAGAGCACACATATGATAAGGCTCCTACCCTGAACTTATTTCACCTGCCAAATTTGAAATCAGGGACAGCGCCACCTAGTGGGAACAGGAAATGTCATGTTTTACACTTTGGGGTACAGTATTGTGATGGGTGACATCTGAAACCTCAAATTTCTCCAGGAAAGCCTTAAGGAGTTGGCCTTGGGTTACAGTGAAAACTGTGACTTTTTGCGAAAGGGTGTGACCCCAGCAGCATGGCGAATTTCTATGTCTCGCCATGAAGAAACAATATAGTATAACTCTATGAAATCCAGTCTGATCAGTACCAGACTTTACAGGCATGATGTCAGACCCGCCCTGAACAGATTGATGTGCCCATTGTCAGGAATACGCAGAGCGCCACCTAGTGGCAACAGGAAATGTCATGGGTTTAATTTTGTTGTACTGATTTTCACAGGTTCATCGTGGCCACCTCAAAAGCAGTGAATATTACCATCATGATGCTTCAGTGCGAAAATTGCGAGTTTAAACTGAACGGCGCACCCTGGTGGCAACGCGGTTCACCATGAACAATGAAGTGGCTTTTTAGGGCCTTGAAAAGTTTAAAAAGTCTTGAAATTTGGCCCACAGCTTCAATGTGATGAAGGTTTTGTTGTTATGTGGTCACTTTCCTTGAATAGCGCAAAATGGCTGTACAGCACCCCCTACAAAATTTCAAAACATCAGACCCTGCTCTGTGTTTTATGTATGAGTCTGAAACCTGGGAAGCTTATAGGAGATGAAAAAAGTCTCCTGGAGCAACATCCCAAATCCAACAGGAAGTCAGCAATTTTAAAATTAATGTGTAATTTTGGTGACATTTTCCCCTCTTTTCAGGCACCGTTCTTTGACGAACTCCTCCAAGGGATTTCATCAGATTGACGCGATTTCCTGTTTGTGGAATCTAAAGACCTTTGTGATGTCAAATTGCGAAGCTTTTTACGTTCAGGGAAACGGGGTGTTCATAGCGGCACGTGGAGTTTCAATCACTCGCCAAAAAGCAGTAATCTGCTGTCACTCCAAAACACAATGTCCAATCTCTCCCAAAGGTCGCAGGTATGATGAGACTCAAGCTCGGAAATTTTTGTTATGCCATTTGTTAGTAATGGTTAGAGCGCCACCTGGTGGGACGACTATAATCATGATTGAATGAGATGAAATGTTAGCAGGTGGTTAAATGCATGAATTCCATCAATGTGACATCAGATCGGACATGCTGTTTTTAGGTGTTGGGCGTGGCTCGACGCGATGGGGTGCGACGGCCCTCATAACGCTGCTTGCAGTTTTAATTTAATCGTACTTTCTTCAGTTCATTTTGAGTGAAAAATGTTCTTTAGGCTTTGTCAGGGTGCCAGACAGATTATTAGACCATCCATTCGCTTCCACTTATCCTTTCCAGGGTCGCGGGGGGTGCTGGAGCCTATCCCAGCTGTTATAGGGGGAGAGGCAGGGTACACTCTGGACAGGTCGCCAGTCTGTCGCAGGGCTAACACATAGAGACACAGACAACCATTCACACTCACATTCACTCACAGATTCACACCTATGGGCAATTTAGATTGACCAATTAACCTATCCCCACTAACTGCATGTTTTTGCATTGTGGGAGGAAGCCGGAGTAACCAGAGAGAGAACCCATGCAAACACGGGGAAAACATGCAAACTCTACACAGAAAGACCCCAGCCTGATGGTGGAATTGAACTCAGGACATTCTTGCTGTGCAGCAACAGTGCTAACTACCGTGCCACCGTGATTATTAGTGTCAAACTAAATAGGGACTTAGTCCTAAACGTGTATATACACATACAAATATCAACACACAGAGACATTAACCCTATAACTGCCTTAACAACCAACAGAATATTTTTCAAACAGTTGTTCTTTGCTGAAGAGCTCTGTAATCATTATACAAACTGAATCCATTACAAGGTAACCTACATTTCTTTCACAAAATTACATAAACCACTGAATAGTAGGACTACAAAGACTCTGTATATAATTTTATATAATTTATTTAGTCTTAGCCACAACACAAGCCATTATTTGCCTAAATCGGCTTGACCTAGTCGATCCACTGATGGTCCTGGATTGTTGATTACCTGACAGAGTGACCACAATGAATGCATCTTCAATACAAGGTGTCTGACAAGGTGATGGGTAACACAGGGGCATCACAAGAGACCGTCCTCTCCCCTTTCCTCTTCACTCTCTACACCTCAAACTTCAGCCACTGCACTAAGACCTGACATCTTCAGAAGATGGTTGAATGCATTATTGAGCATGACGAGATGGCGTGCCGGGCTGTGGTGCACTCTTTTGTCACACTGAACGGCAGATGATTCTGCCGTTCAGTGTGACAAAGACCAAAAAATTGACTGAAGACCAGGAAACTTGAGATCCCTGTTTCTACCCGAGGGGTGGAGCACTGTAAATATGGCAGCACAAGAACAAGATCTGAGTACAAGATCCATAGAGGCTGGGGTCTATCACAACATGCAAGACCCCAGGTGCAGGCTGTGTAAAGATGCCCCTGAGACAATCCAGCACATAACAGCAGGGTGCAAGATGCTAGCACATGGTTATGGCATTCCATGTATGCCTTGCCTGCTAGCATCTTGCACCCTGCTGTTATGTGCTGGATTGTCTCAGGGGCATCTTTACACAGCCTGCACCTGGGGTCTTGCCTGGTGTGATAGACCCCAGCCTCTATGGATCTTGTGCTCAGAGCTTGTTCTTGTGCTGCCATGATTAGTGCCTCTGTGCTGTCTTTCAGTCCAGCTTTGTCCAGCCACTGGTAGGATTTCTGGATATCAGCCACCTCCTCTATCTGCCGGTGGTACATACCGTGCAGGGGCCTGTCCTTCCATGATGGTTCCTCGTCTCCCTCCTCTTTCTTGGGTTTCTGCTGCCTGAGGTATTCACTGAGCACTCGGTCAGTTGGGGCCATCTTCCTAATGTATTCTTGGATGTTCGTTGTCTCATCCTGGACTGTGGTGCTGACACTCACCAGTCCCCGGCCCCCTTCCTTCCGCTTAGCGTACAGCCTCAGGGTGCTGGATTTGGGGTGAAACCCTCCATGCATGGTAAGGAGCTTTCTTGTCTTTATGTCAGTGGCTTCTATCTCCTCCTTTGGCCAGCCTATTACCCCAGCAGGGTACCTGATCACGGGCAGGGCGTACGTGTTGATGGCCCGGATCTTGTTCTTACCATTCAGCTGACTCCTCAGGACTTGCCTGACCCTCTGCAGGTACTTGGTGGTTGCAGCTTTTCTAGCGGCCTCTTCATGGTTCCCATTCGCCTGTGGGATCCCCAAGTACTTGTAACTGTCCTCTATGTCTGCAATGTTGCCTTCTGGTAGTTCAATCCCCTCAGTTCTGACTACCTTCCCTCTCTTTGTTACCATCCGACTACACTTCTCCAGTCCGAACGACATTCCAATGTCATTGCTGTATAGCCTGGTAGTGTGGATCAGTGAATCGATGTCTCGTTCACTCTTGGCATACAGCTTGATGTCATCCATGTACAGGAGGTGGCTGACAACTGCTCCGTTCTGTAGTCGGTATCCGTAGCCAGTCTTGTTAATGATCTCACTGAGGGGGTTCAGGCCTATGCAGAACAGCAGTGGGGACAGAGCATCTCCTTGGTAGATCCCGCACTTGATGGTGACTTGTGCTATGGGCTTGGAGTTGGCCTCTAGTGTTGTACGCCACATCCCCATTGAGTTCCTGATGAAGGCTCTTAGGGTCCCATTGATCTTGTACAATTCTAGGCATTCCAGTATCCAGCTGTGGGGCATTGAGTCATAGGCCTTCTTGTAATCAATCCAGGCAGTGCACAGGTTGGTCAGTCTGGTCTTGCAGTCTCGGCTGATTGTTCTGTCTACCAGTAGCTGGTGTTTTGCGCCTCTGGTATTCTTGCCAATTCCTTTCTGTGTCCCGCTCATGTATTGACCCATGTGCCTGTTCATCTTAGCTGATATGATGCCTGACAGGAGCTTCCATGTAGTACTGAGGCAGGTTATTGGTCGGTAGTTGGAGGGGACCGGTCCCTTCTTGGGGTCCTTGGGGATCAGGACCGTCCGGCCTTCAGTTAGCCATTCCGGGTGTCTCTCGTTAACTAGCAGCTGGTTCATTTGTGCTGCCAGACGCTCGTGGAGTGCAGTCAGCTTCTTCAGCCAGTAGGCGTGAACCATGTCGGGCCCTGGTGCTGTCCAACTCTTCATACTGGAGACCCTTTCTTGGATATCTGCCACTGTGATGGTTACTGGACCCTGTTCAGGGAGGTCGCTGTGGTCAGCCCTCAGATCCTCTAGCCACTGAGCATTGCCGTTATGGGTTGCATCCTTCTCCCATATGCTCTTCCAGTATTGCTCCGTCTCCAGCCTTGGTGGTGCTGTTCTCTTATTGTTCCCTTGCCACTGAGAGTACACCTTTGCTGGTTCTGTGGAGAACAGCTGGTTTATTCTCCTGCCTTCTATCTCTCTGGTGTACCTCCTCAAGCGGCTGGCCAAGGCTGTGAGTCTTTGCTTGGCAGTTTCCAAGGCCTCAGGTATAGACAGCTTGCTGTATTTCTTAGGCACCTTATTTGTCGCACCTTTCTGCAACTCCGTTAGTTGGCTAACCTCCCTCCGTGCTACTTTGATCTTGCCCTCTAGCCTCCTTCTCCATGGAGGGTACTGCCCTGTGATATATATATATATATATATATATATATATATATATATATATATATATATATATATATATATATATATATATGTGATTGATACGGGTGGAAGAGGAATTTTATTTATTTATTCTTTGCCAATTTACAAAAGCGATAAATGGTAAAAAGAAATTCTAGGTTTGAAGTTGAACCTTGTTTTATCATATAACTTATTAATCCAAATGTGGGATACTTCGCACTAAGAACATTCCCAAAGAAGGATATGCAAATGATGTTTGTCATGTCAATTACATTAATTACATTTAAAATTCCAAACGAATCATCCTCCATTCCAAGTTCAGATATACGCTATTGGTAAGAAATCACATGATAAAAGCAGATGGCATGATAGGTTTGACAGTCTGAAGGCTAAGCTCCCCATAGGTTATGTGCAGAGCTGTTAGTGCTGTCAGTTGAAGTCTGTGGAATTACATAGAGGTAAGGTGCGATAAAATTCACTAACTCCTTCCAACTGTAAGATCCCAATTCCTAATGTCTTTTGTAACATTTACTATACTATACTATAATTTTATACTTTATATAGTATATACTACATACTATGTTTGTTCACACTTTTATACCTTGTAGCACCACACATTAAGATCTATGTAATTGTCTGTGAGCATTTATTGAATTTATTTTAATCGTACTATCTGCATATTATTTTGATTGAAAAATGTTTTTTAGGCTTTGGCTGCCTGCCAGGCAGATTATTTTTGTCAAATTTAAAAGGAACAAACGCCCTACAGTAAATAAGTACACATACAGAAATCAGCGCATAGAGACATCAACTCTTTAAAATCTTTAACAACACTAACATCTTTTTTTCAACAGTTCGTCTTGCTGAAGGGCTCTCCAGTGATTAATCCAACTGAATCCATTTTTGGAAATTTGTTTCAAAATAAGTCAAATTTAAATCAATTATTCATCCATCCAAATCTCCAATTCTTCCAGTCCTTAAATATGATTCCCTAATTCTTCACAGTCTTGTATCCAAAGCAATAACTGTTCCAAGAATTAAATACATAACACCAAAATTTTAAACAACACATTTCCCCAGTAAAACATTTTTTTAATTATTTTGTAATTATATCATGAATTTATAAGTATACATACATACATACTAGTATACATATCATGATAAGAATACATATACTATTTCTGCTACTTCATAGTATTTCTGCAAACTCATAGTATTTGTTCCAAAGCATAGTATTTCTGCTATGTTACATTACTATGCTTTGACACAAATACTATGATTTGGCAGAAATACTATAAAATAGCAGAAAAACTAAGATTTAGCACAAATACTAGAATATAGCAGAAATACTCTGTTTGGGCAGAAACAGTATGCTTTGGCACAAATACCATAATTGCGTACAATTCCTATAATATAGCAGAAATACTAGGATTTTGCAGAAATACTGTTTTAGCGGAAATACTAACTTTAGAAACATAATACCTGATCAAAACTTTAAAAACACTTACTAAAGACTTTCAAATTATTTTAATCCCCCTATTAAAAGTGGTAGACTTTTTATTATGTCAAGGTTTTCTTTTAATTCCTTTAATATTTGGTCAAGTACTGAAAAGTGTACACCTCAATTTGAAGATTTGCAGACAAAAAATTATAAACAATTCAACAAATAATTCACCTGTTCTGATGTGTATTCTTCTCTACAGGAAAAATGCCACGTCAGATGACAGAATGCCCAATATGCTTGATTCCATATGTTGCAGTTGGGCAGCATTTAAAAAAATACCACCATGTTGTAAACAAAGAAGAATTACATTTACTGCTAAATTACTGCTCTACAATGTAAGTCACTGTCATACAGTATATGACAAAACATTGCAACAATTTAAAGTGGTAGTTGTAGTTACATTTGTCAAACTGGATGTGATATGCAGTTACAGGGGCAGGCTGGACTGTCCAGTATGTAAAGCTAAAAACCGTATAAGACTGGACAAGCACTTGGAAAATGTCCACTGTGAGATTGAGGTTAGTGTTTTGTATAGCTTACATTTTGTTGTTAAATTAGAATGCATTCTTATGTGACATGTTTCACTAACTTTCTCAAACATTGCTGTTCTATTGTTTATACCTTTTCAGAAATCAGATCACAAGAAAGTAATAAGGACAGCGAAACGATTGGCTAATCTGAAAGCCCTCAAAGCTCTCAGACGTTCAAATCCACAGCCTCCAATGGTGACCTCACTGGACATAGAGCAGCTGACTGAAAGCAGTGATCAAGAGGAGCAAAGTGATAGCAGTGATACCCGTGAAGAATCTGCAGAGATTAGAGAAGACAGCTCAGTCCATTCCCCTGTCAATCAATCAGATGATGCTCAAGTCCAACATCAGAATTGCAAAAAGTGCAAAGAACTGGATTTGTTACTTCAACTCCTGAAAAGGAATCTGAAAAGTCTGAAATCCACTAAGGATAAACTTGGCTTCAAACCTCTCAGCCCCCCAAAGCGCCAGAAATTTGAAAGAAGTAAACGTGACCCAACAGCCCGGCTTCCTAAATTTGGTATGAATTCTTTGGCAATAATATTGTTTCTTGTGTAGTGTAATGTGAATTTTTAGAACTGGTTGTTCTATTTTGGAACTCACATCCCGCTAATTAAACATTACTACTAATTAGCAATATCTTTCAAATATCATTGTCAACCACTTGAATTAGAAGAATGTTTTCTGTACTTCATCAGTTTGTCATGACACTCCTAATTGCTATGTTGTTACTACATTTTATTTTAAACAGAGAAAGTCCTGAATGCTTGGTTTCAACACATTTGTGGAACAAGTAAAAAGGACGTCGAAAATGCCAAACAACGGGTCCAATATGTCCGTGCCTGGGCATATTTCATGTCTCACAATCAACTCCCTGCAATGACGTTTGCATTTATGGACAACAGAGAAAGACTGACTGAGTACATTTTTACAAATTTCTGTGATATATTAGTCCAGTAATCTCAATAATATTAAAGTCATGACTGATTTGTGTTTGTTTGTGGGCCTTTTTTAGATGGACAACTTATCTGAATAAACATGCCGTGACAACCAAAAGGATTCGGATTGGAAATGTGAGGGCGTTCTTGAAATTTCTAATTGATGCACAACTGCCAGAAGTCAGAGCCTCCCGTAAGGCTTTAAAGGGGACTTTATTTGCACTTCAGTTGGAAATGAAGAAGAGCAGAAGGGAGTTACACACCCACAGGCAAGCCATCCGGATCAAAAAATCACGTAAGATCCAACTTTACTACTTATTCATCATTGTTGTTACCTAGAATGTGTAATAAATACATTATTTATAAATGTTATGATGTCATTACTGTGATGTAGTGAGGAAAGAGGACTCAACATGTTATAATGTAAGGTATAAATTGTATTTAAGTATATATTTTGTACACTGCAAAGGTATACATTGTACAAAATAGAAAGTAAACAGAAACTAGGAAATGCAGAGTGACACAAACAGGCAGGCAGCAAAACAGTTTGTCACCACAAGGAAACAGTGGCACACCAAAGCTACTTATTCCAAAGTAAGAGGGAAGTAAAGATAGCTGAGAGAACCTACCACAGATGTAGACAACAAAATTGTCTACATCTGTGGTAGGTTGAAAGTGAGGGGTAAAAGTTATACTAAACAAAAGAAAAATGTCACCAAAAACAGGAGACATGACCAGCAACTAACCAGTGGGGAAACAAAACTAAACATACAAATGCAGAAAGAAAAAATATAAAATATGTCTATCTAAACAATAAGCAAACTAGTAATCAAATTAAAGATACCTACTGATAAAATGAACTATACTGTCAAAAAACACAAAGACAAAAATGGTCAAGGAAATGAGCCTATCAAAATTTAGGATATTGATATTTCCTTTTTTCACAGTACTAAGCTTGGTAAACTTGGAAAGTTTAGGAAGTAGAATAAATAAATTGAAACGGTTAATATTCTGGATTGGAAAGTAAGATTTAAGTTCAAAATGGCAATCCAATTCATTTTCATATACTGTGAGCTCTGGTCGCCAGTTCTTCTTCCTTACAAAATAATTTTTTGAAAAAAATTAGGTCTAAACTACAACCTGTTTTATATTTACATCATTGCGTGCAGCATGAATGAGCATGACTGGAGCTGCAGGAACATAAAAACATTCTGTGTCTTTTAGAAATGCTTGTAGATCCTGTCCACATCACTGATTTTCTCAAGAAGGCCACCACACACATCCCTGAAGCACTTGGTAAGTGTGTAGTTCATTTCTCCATAAGGACAACTCTAATAACCCCAATAATATCTCTGTTAATGAGAAATTATATAATATTTACTTACCAGCTGTAATCTGTATGTATATATAGTTCAGAATCTCAGATTTACAGAAATATATGACAGAACTTTTTGCTTTCAATTATAACAGACTGCTCATTTATAATCACTTGTTGGACTTTTGCTTTTTCTTCAAATATATAATACATATACAAACAGTAGCATTTGTGATGTTTATATAGGATTATATTAGGGGGGGTATATAGCAATATAATGGATATGCTTCCCTATCCCTTGTGTCTTACTGTGCAACCTCTATGTTACTCAATAGTCGAGCTTGAGAAAAATCCCACACCTGAGAACCTAGACTGGTTCTATGGTCTTCTGGCTGGATTTGTCATCTGCACAACTGGGCACAGAAGAGGCGTCATATCAAATATGACAGTTGAGGAAGTTGGCACTGCTGAAGCGGATGGTGATGGCCGGCGGATAATCAGAGTAAAATCATTAAGCAATTATTTCTCTCCCTGATTAAAGATATTTTCTTACCAGCGACATCAATGACTGTGTGCAATGTAATTTAGTTGCTGATTCTTTTACAGGTAAAAGAGCACAAGACCAAGGAAACATTTGGCCATGCACTTGTTCCCCTAACGAAAGACGAATACATATGGTTTCACCGCTTTGTGTACCACCGCCACAGATACCCTGGTGTATCATCACAATTGATTTTTGCCAACACCAATGGAGGGCCTTATGCTAAGATGCTGACATCATTCCAAGATGCATGGAGGAAGTTTGGTATCCCAGGAAAACCAACCTTCTCTATGATTAGGAGCAGCATCAGCACTTTTGTGAGTAGTTTCCACTTTATGGTGATTCAGTGTTTTACCTTCCTATCCTTTTAGAGGGATGATATAAAAAAGTCACCCTTCCTGGTTCTACTCCCAGTGTTATAATGTTGAAAGGACATTTCTTTTTCTTTATATTGTCTTCTGTTGTACTTCTTTTTGTGGTTCTGTCCTTAGCTCTGCAAATCTCCTTGAAAATGTCAAATGTTAGTGCAATTAATAACATTATTTAATGTTTACATTTGTAGAGTGGGAGATCCTTGGGAACCCAAAGCAAGGTACAAGTCCACCGGATGATGTGCTATTCTGACGCAACTGCAGAGAGACCTTATGAGGCAGATTTAAACTTTGACGAAGCCTTCAAGTGCCGCAACAATGCTGCAAAGGCACTTGCTGTGAACAATAGAACCAGAGACTCTGAGGAATCTACAACCTCAGAAGACAATGAAGATGTGTTGCAGAGAAGATATGCTGGACCAAAGAAAAGAAAGTCTAGTCAAAATACCACAAGAGGAGAAATTGTGAAAAAGAAGACCAAACAGCACGCAAATACCATTGACACAGACACATCTGGAAAACACCGACATAAACAGAGTGGCAGGGGAAGAGCAAAAGTGACTACAGAGAGTAGTGAAAGTGAAGATTATGATGATAACCGTGAACACATTGACCTTACAGCAGCAGGTACATTGGGATCCACCAAAGGTAAAGATAATGCTAAAGAAAAGGGAAAAGCCACAAAGGACAGAGGAGACTTGTATAGTCATACTCAGTTTCTTAAAAACAAGTTCAAATGTTGGGAATATCCTAAAATTATCTTAGAAAGAAATGCAATCCAAACACAAATACAAAAAGTTGTTAGACCAAAGGAAACAACTGAGGGTGTGAACCAAACACAAACAGAGACAATAGATGAAGACAATGAAGCCTTGAGGCCAGAAAGTTTGAGTGAAAATGAAAACAGTATGGAAACAGTGACTACAGATAACGAAGAAGACAAAGCTGAAGATGAAAATGGTCCCTTGTTGAACACAACAGACATAGACCAAGAAGTTTCCAGTGGAGTAGTGAGAAAAACTACAGAAAAAATAAAAGGAATGAGCACAGAGGACATAGGCAGAGATAAACATGGACCACAGAAAAAGACAACAACCGAGGAAAAATGCAATTTGAGATCAGAAGGAACAACAGAGGAAGGAATGAGAACACAGACAGAGACTACAGAAAAAGACAAAGCACTCAGCACAGAGGACACAGACATAAAGGAACAGAGACCACAGATGGAGACCGCGGTCAAAGAAAAAAACATTTTGAGAGCAGGAGTTACAACAGAGGAAGGAATGAGACCACAGACAGATACTACAGAAAAAGACAAAGCACTCAGCACAGAGGACAAAGACATAAAGGAACAGAGACCACAGATGGAGACCACAGCTAAAGAAAAAAATAATTTGCGATCAGAAGGAACAACAGAGGAAGGAATGAGACCACAGACAGATACTACAGAAAAAGACAAAGCACTCAGCACAGAGGACAAAGACATAAAGGAACAGAGACCACAGATGGAGACCACAGCTGAAGAAAAAAACGATTTGAGATCAGAAGGAACAACAGAGGAAGGAATGAGAACACAGACAGAGACTACAGACAAAGACAAAGCACTGAGAACAGAGGACAAAGACATAAAGGAACAGGGACCACAGATGGAGACCAGGGTTAAAGAAAAAAACGATTTGAGAGAAGAAGGAACAACTGAAAACAAAGACACAGTTAGAGTAAAAGAAGATGGCCCTGGGACTAGCTATGAGTCTCCAGTGGCACACCCAAAAAAGAGGAAAAGGTCTCTAATGAAGAAAAGCTCTTTGCCGAAGTGTGATGAAAGCAAAGAAACAAGGCAAAAGGGCAACAAGCGAGAAAGAAAAAGACCAAAGAGCCTGACTGCAAAACAGTTGTTAAGTCCAAAGATGCTCAGAAGTCACAAGACTAAAGAGGCACCTAAAGATACCAGCAAAAGACAAAAAGCCATACAAAGAGTCAGAGGAAAAGATAAGAAAAACATTTTTGGTTGTTGTTGATTTTACTCTGATCTTCTGACAGTTTGTCTTTCTACATTTTGAAAACTTTGTTATCATGTGAGGTTTTGGTTACTGATTTTACACAGTTGCTCTGAGGGTTTTTTTTCTAGAATTTACTCACTTTTGCATGTGAGAGTCTTCTTTTTTGTTAAGGTAAGTTATTGTTTTTATTTCTTACTTTTAAAATAAAACTTGTTAAAAACGAACAATGCTGATATATATAAGTTGTTGAAAACAAATGCCAAATGCAATAATAAAAATCTTTCAGTTATATTTGAAAATCATGTGTCTTTGTTCAACAATCATTAGTCATGGATTTCATTTCTAAGCTGTAATTCCAAATAACTCATATTATTCAGGCAGGGTTGCTAAAGGATGAAGTCCTCACAAATTATATCTGATTCCAAGTAACAATACCCTATAATACATAGCAGAATCAGTCATCTGATTTGGTAAAAGTCAGTGATGTTAATGGTGATGTCAGCAGATTATGTACAAATTATGTTTTTTCTTTCACAATGTGGATTTCCAAATGAGTCACATTTCACACTAATGTGGTTCCTAAAGGATAATATGCAAATTAGTAGATTGAATTAGACAGTTACTTTAATGACACATGCAATTCCTCACAAATCATCCTCAATTAAAATTGTCTTATAACAGACAGCATAAATCGATCATCTGATTTACTGGTAGATAGTGATGTCAGAGTGATGTCAGCTGAAGTCTGGAGAAGAACAATTTGTTAAGTGGTGAGTCCAGTCAGCATTGTATTGATCCTAATTACTATTGATTCTTCTTCTTCCTTTCATCCCAATCACTAGCGCTTCCAATATTCCCATACAATCAACAATTCTTCCAATTTTTCCACCCTAATCTTTAGATCTTCCACTTATTCAAGATGCATTGTCTGAAATTCAGGAGCAGGACCATGCCTCCAAACATACCCCTTCTGGGTCTTATCTATATGACCCCCCACTTGTACAAGCTGTTCGTTCTTGTTTTCGTGCCCCACCTTCCTATTTGCTTTTTTCAATTCTTTCAATTCTTCATGTCTCATTAGTACATTTGAATCTACCATGCTGGGGAGCTGCCTCCAGTCCCCTTCGAGGTCATTCCCAAAAAGCAGCTCAATTCATGTCCAAAACATTCAGCGTAATTTACATACTGTGAAACGCTTGGCAGTTGCACTTTCTCCTTCTCCCTCTCCCTTATTGTACCTGCTTGGCTTCTCATGTCTTTTGTATGGTCTTGCTCATTCTCTAACCCTAAGAGAGTCTCCCAGACTTGTTCTCTATAAACCTAAAGAAGAATTATGGATTTGATCAACTGATCCCTTAACGAAACTGACAACTCCTGGGCTTGGGAGAGCCGATTGTTCTGCAGAGACATTTGCTGCTGGATACTCAATGGTCTATTGCATTGGGTGTCTGGTGACACTCTTGATGGAGGACATTGAACGACATCTACCAATTCAGAACCATGATAACAGAGTTCTGGCTGATTGGAGCTGGCTTGGACCTGGGCTATAGAAGAACAAGAAGCGGCTACAGCTGTTCAAAATCCCACAAGGCTGGCCATGTATCTGATTCTGATCATTAATATAAAATACTACAACAACTAATAATAGCAACTCGGATAAAAAGCCGTTGTTTATGTGAACATTCGTACAGCACTTTAATCAATACTACAGAGTCAAAGTTTATTGATTTCTTTTACAAGGTATAATTTCAAATAAAAATATTTCTAATGGTAGCTGTGCAAATCCTGTTAATTAAGTTGTATTAGTTACACATAAAATTTCTAATGGGTATTTCTACTTTCCAAGGTCCAGTACCCAATAAAACACAGCAGAATTCAGTTCTCTGATTGGCTAAAGATTGTTTTGAGTATAACAGCAAACTTTGGGGGAGAGACAGTGCTAGGCCCCTTGCTAGCCCGCTTGTGGGTCTGCAGTGCCCACTATCCTGGGTTTTGGCACCACTGTAACAAACCACTGCAGGCCCAGTGACATTTTCAAGCTTTTCATCATGGTTTATTCCACATCTCCGCAACATCCCTTGATACAGGACCCGGTACAGCTTTTAAGGTTGTGAGGCTAGATCGTAGATGCAGATCATAGAGGTGCGTCCATCTCACCTGCAGTGGTACTGCAAGCCACGACCACATCAGATTTTAATTCAATTCAATTCAATTCAGTTTTATTTATATAGCGCCAAATCACAACAAAAGTCGCCTCAAGGCGCTTCATAGATACAGAGAAAAACCCAACAATCATATGACCCCCTATGAGCAAGCACTTTGGCAACAGTGGGAAGGAAAAACTCCCTTTTAACAGGTAGAAACCTCCGGCAGAACCAGGCTCAGGGAGGGGCGGCCATCTGCTGTGATCGGTTGGGGTGAGAGAAGGAAGACAGGATAAAGACATGCTGTGGAAGAGAGACAGAGGTTAATAACAGATATGATTCAATGCAGAGAGGTCTATTAACACATAGTGAGTGAGAAAGGTGACTGGAAAGGAAAAACTCAATGCATCATGGGAATCCCCCAGCAGCCTATGTCTATTGCAGCATAACTAAGGGAGGATTCAGGGTCACCTGGTCCAGCCCTAACTATATGCTTTAGCAAAAAGGAAAGTTTTAAGCCTAATCTTAAAAGTAAAGATAGTGTCTGTCTCCTGAATCCAAACTGGAAGCTGGTTCCACAGAAGAGGGGCCTGAAAACTGAAGGCTCTGCCTCCCATTCTACTTTTAAATACTCTAGGAACAACAAGTAGGCCTGCAGTGTGAAAGCGAAGTGCTCTAATAGGGTGATATGGTACTACAAGGTCATTAAGATAAGATGGGGCCTGATTATTTAAGACCTTGTATGTGAGGAGCAGGATTTTGAATTCAATTAACCATACATTTGGACAGCATTTTATTTTTTTTTTTCATTTAAACCATTTTCTATCCATGGCTGGTTCGGAATCACCAATAAGCCTAACACGAAACTTTTCTGTACTGTTGGAGGAAACCCAAGTATCCACAGAGACAAAATTCACTCAAAAGCAAGTGAGCAAGTCAAAAAGACACTTAGATCCACTGGATAATGATAACGGAAAACGTGTGGGATCAATTTATTGATTTCACATTTCCTTTTTTTCGATCACTGTTAATGTGGTTCATTCCACATAGCTTGTCCTAATCTCCACATCACACTGATCAGATAGAGATGTCTATCCCTTTGATTTATATCTGACATCACAGCATCCATTCTTTTCCTGTCATGCTTTCCTGCATTGCAAAATAACTTTATATGTCCAAAAGTCAGATAAGAAATTAGTCAGACTATAGGTTGTAATCTACAAATTATATTAAACTGTGTTACATTCCTAAAATTCTTATTTTCTAACTTAGATGTAATTGTGTACTGCTGCCAATGAGTTCATAAACACGTCTGTTTGAAGCTATTTTATTGGAGTATCTACCAGCAAGCATTTCGAGATTCAAAGATCATTTTAACTAGGTGTGAATTCAAAAGAGTTAATTGTTGCACTAACCAAATTCCTAAAAGCTGTTAATATATTAATTTAATTTAATTTAATTTAATTTAATTTAATTTAATTTAATTTAATTTAATTTAATTTAATTATAGAAAAGATTCCAAACAAGTCGTCTTCCATTCCAAGTACTGGTACCATCAACTATGTTGGTAAATTAGATCGTGTGATTGGCTGAAGGATCTGACTCATCATGAACTTTGGGGGGAGGAGCAATAACGTCAGACTGTGATGAGAGTACAGCAGACTGGCAAAGATTTGTTTCAAGGTAAGTGCAATCCTAACCACTAATTCTTTCCTTTTGTTATGATCCTAATCCTTAGTCCTTCCAATGATACAATACAAATAGCTAAACTTCCATAATTTTCATCCCTGTCCCTGGACATTCCAGTTATGTAATATACATCACTAATGCTTCCAACATTGTGCTGATGTCCTCTGTATGCAGTGTGTCTTTGGAAACATGCCACGCTATGTGCACCAAACATCTGAACTGAATTTAATGTTTTTGTTTATATTTTATGTATTTTTAAAAAATAATTTCTCTTTCAACACAGTATTGCAAGTCCTTAGTCAAGTGGGCTCCTCACAAGAAGAGAAAAATGGATAGAAGAGGGACGACTCCTATTCCTCAGAACCCTGTGAAAAGCAATAAACCACAACTGGTGGAAAAAGATGACCTGCAGCCACAGGATGAAACTAGGAAGTTGGAGATTTCTGAAGCTGTTAAAGAGCCTCAGTCCAGCAATGATGGTGTGCCAGTGAATGTAAGTTAACAGAGTAACACAGCCAACAAGAAATGAAATATCAGATGAAATGAGTTACTGCATCAAATACTAAGAATCTCCTCTCTTCATTTGTCTTTGCAGGCAGACGGTGTTGCTGATGGGAAAGGAAAATGACTGCCAATAAAGACACACAAACATAGCTACACACACACAAGCATGCATGCACCTGCACACATATGTTCATATACAACAATGTTCAGATAAAGTTCAATAAAGTTCTTGTTGTTCAACTGCAAAATCCTGTGTTTTCTTTCTCACACTGATGGAGGATGGGAAAAGTCCACAGTCATGGTATTCAAAAAGAATATAATGCAAAGATTTGCAGCTGAATCACAACATGAGGAGCAGCATTGTAATGTAATCCTTCTTATATAATACTGTTATATACCTACTTACTACTTGAAGCACTATAGATTAAAAGTCCCATTTTAACTGTAGATTAAAACAACACTTAAAAAAACAAGTTTAATAATTTGTTTGAAAAGGTGTAATTCCAGATTAAAGTTACAGTACACTAATAAGATTCACAAAACAGATTCACTGAATGTTATTTATTATAATTACAGAAAAGACTCCAAGCGAATCATCTTCAATTCCAAGTACTAGTACCTGGTAATATAGGCAGAATTAATAATGTGATTGGCTGAAAGGTCTTTATAGTCATGAGTTTGGGTGGGAGGGGCAGTGATGTCAGAGTGTGGTAAGAATACAGCAGACTGGAAGAGATTTGCTTCAAGGTAAGTTCAATCAAAATCACTAATGCTATAATTTTTATGATATTAATCTCTAGTTCTTCAAATTGTTAGAATACAAATCAATATTTCTTCCAGATTTTCCATTCTAATATTTAGATCTTCCACTTATAGAATAAAAATCACTAATTCTTCCAAGATAGTAATGGTTATTTCCTCTGTATGTGTCTTATCTTTGGAAACTTGGCTTCATCACATGCAGAAGAAGGAAGAACAATGTCAGGTATGTACAAGTGTTAGTTCTACATATGTTTGATTCCTGAGATTCAGTGGTCCCACATGGTATTCCTAAGATTTTTATTTGTCCTTCATGCAGTGGAAATACAGCTGCAAAATGCTGACAATGAAGTGCGCATTGGTCTGAGCCTACAAGATGAGAATCTTACAGGAGAACATTACAGGCAAGAGCAGTTTGTCTTTGTTACACAGAGATACTTACCACAATAAAAGAATACATCCACTAACATTCTATCCTCATAAATGTTTTAGATGTACATGTGGGCAATTATTGGATCCATTGACCTGGTGGATACTACTTGCAGTTGCAGCTGCAACCATTTTATTCTATATGGTGGTCTTTCTCCTGCTCCATTCCAACAAATACATCTAAGTAAATAAATGCAGATTAAAAGGAAGTTCAATAAAGTTTATTTCTTTACAAATATCAAAATTGTGTGTCTTCATTCTCACACTGGGTTAATGCGGGATGTCAAAGGTTGTCTAACATCAAGATTTATGGTGGTTCAAAATGCAGACAAGAAAAGAAAACTACAGGTGAATCCAAATGTGATGCTCATTGTTGTTCCCAAGACTAAGCAAAAAATGCAATGTAATATATTTGTACTAATCTTTAGCTGTTAGACTACTAAATGCTGACAGGGGTCGTTTGGATTCATATTTATGATCATTCATTTTTATAGGTTGTGTGAATGAGCAGACAAAAATGGCCCTTTTTGGGATTAATAAAGTTATGTGAGATTAGTTAAAAAGAAAAAAATGGGCATTTGTGAAACATTTTATTTAATAGTACAGAGTCAAAGTTTATTGATTTCTTTTACAAGGTATAATTTCAAATAAAATGATTCCTAATGGTAGCTGTGCAAATCTTGTTATTAAGTTAGTTGTATTAGTTACACATAAAATTCCTAATGGGTATTCCTATTTATTTGAAGGTTCTCCAATCAGAGTTAGTGGATCAAGCTGGAACCAGGGAGGTTGTTGCAGCTCTTCAAGGGTCTCAGTTTCAGAGCAATGACGTTCCATCCACTGTAAATTCATGGAGCACAGGAATACAACAAATCATTAATAAAAAATAAAAAAAAGATTGCAAAAGACACTTAGAATCGCCACCATAAATTTGTCTTTGCAGCCAAGGAGTTCTAATTATGGGAAAGAAAAATAAATGCTAGACAAGACATACAAATATGACCACCACACATGCACACACACACACAAACAGTTAAGAGTCAAGATTAGTCAGAAATATATATCTAATTGGTTGGTGATTGATTATTTATTGTCAGATGTGAACTCAATTCAATTCAGTTTTGCTTAGTGCCATATAGTGCCAAATTCCACCAACAGTTTCTTCGAGCTGCTTGGAAAGGTAACGACCCTTACAATAATATCAAGAAAACAGAAAAAAAATGACTATGGCCCTTGTGAGCAAAAGCTATGGTGACAGTGGCAACGAAAACCTTCCTTTTAACAGGAAGAAACCTCCAGCACTACCAGGCTCACAGAGGGGCTGCCATGTGCTGTGACCGGCTGGGATTCTGTCTGCATATCAATTCAATTCAATAAAACTTTATTGATCCCAAAGGTTGACCCCGAAGGAAATTGGTTTAAGGGTGCCGACCTTTTGCCAGCGCCAGCTTACCCTTCCGACCATACATACATTACACAAACATCACATGGGAAGACAGGTCCGAGAGGTATAATAATGGAAAATCCACAACACGAGGAAAGACGAAGAGAAAAAAGAACTCCTCCAAGACTGAGCTCACACAGGGAGATCAGTTTGAGAACAGAAAGAAACACATAAGCACATAGCACATGAATCATAGATTAAAAGTCCCATTTTAACTGTAGATTCAAAAAATCCTTTATTCAAAAAATTTGTTTTATTCTTTTCTTTGTAATTCCAGATTAAAGTTATAGTACACTAACAAGATTCCTAAAGGATGGTAACCAAATGCAATTCATTAGGTTCGTTGAATTAATTACACAAAATTCCTAAGAAGTCATCCCTCATTCCAAGTTACACTGTCCTGCAATGTGTTGTAGAAATGGATTGTCTGATTTGCTAATCAAGAGTGATGTCAGAGTGATGTCACCAGAAGTCCCGAGAGGTGTGATTTGGTAAACGGTAAGTCTAATCACAATTCCTTCTATCCAAATGACTAATTCTATTTTTTTTTAAATCCTCATCCCTAAAGGTTCCAATTTTAGAATACAAATCAATAATAATTCTTTCAATTCCAGTTATCACTCTAATTCACAGATCTTCCACTTATTGAATAGAAATTACTAATACTTCCAAAATACTAATTCATATTTCCTCTGTGTGCAGCTTATCTTTTGAAATTGGATCTTTTGTTCCTTCTTATTCCTCCTGTGAGAATGTCAGGTATGTGCCAGTGTGTTAGATCTACACCTCTTTGATTTCTCAGATTGAGTGGTCTCAACTGATGCTCCTAAAATGTCATTTGTAATTCCTGCAGTGGAAATGCAGATGCAATGCGTTGCTCCCAATATAGCACCCTTTGGTCAAATCCAGAGCCACCAGGCTGAACATCCTGTAGCAGAATCTTGCAGGCAAGAGCAATTTCTCTTATACCCTTATATTTTACACATTATAATAAATCCAATGATGTTTACATTTTGTTTGTATAAACTGATAACTTTCAGGTGCAGATGTGGACGTTTGGACAAACTGTTCATGTGGATAATCCTCATTGCTGTTTTTGCGATCATTGGACTCTACGTGATCATTTTGCTACTGCTTTATTACAACAACAACTTTTCATGAGTTCATCCACAAACCACTGAGCAAAAGACAATAAAAGTGTTGTTGTTCAATGTCAAAATACGTAGTCTTCATTCTCACACTGGGTTAATGCGGGATGTACTGGTTATGGACAAATCAAGTGTGTGATCATGTATGAGTTGTATAGTTTTAATGTTTTTTTTGGGAACAGAATGGTGTGTATGTGTAAGTTTGGTGATGGAGTTTTTATTATGAATGAATGATGAATTTTTATGAATTATTATGTCTATTTTTTATGCTTAAGGACAACAGATGGAAATTAGCCCTTGGCTATAATCTGGTATGTTTACATTCATGTAATTTTTTTTTACATTTATGTTCATTAACATGCACTGTCCTAAATAAATAAATAATAAATAAATAAGTAATAAATGTCAAAGGTTGTCTAACATCAAGATTTATGGTGGTTCAAACTGCAGACAAGAAAAGAAAACTACAGGTGAATCCAAATGTGATGCTCATTGTTGTTCCCAAGACTAAGCAAAAAACGCAATGTAATATATTTGTACTAATCTTTAGCTGTTAGACTACTAAATGCTGACAGGGGTCGTTTGGATTCATATTTATGATCATTAATTTTTATAGGTTGTGTGAATGAGCAGACAAAAACGGCCCTTTTTGGGATTAATAAAGTTATGTGAGATTAGTTAAAAAGAAAAAAATGGGCATTTGTGAAACATTTTATTTAATAGTACAGAGTCAAAGTTTATTGATTTCTTTTACAAGGTATAATTTCAAATAAAATGATTCCTAATGGTAGCTGTGCAAATCTTGTTATTAAGTTAGTTGTATTAGTTACACATAAAATTCCTAATGGGTATTCCTATTTTCCAAGATCCAATATCCTATAAAAGACAGCAGAATTCAGTGTTCTTATTCGCTGAACGGTTGTTGTATAACAGCAAACTTTGGAGGAGTGGCAGTGGAAACAGGCTTGAATTAGGAGTCCATGTTGTTACCTTTTAGGAGAAGATGGAGAAGATGGATTTATTTGAAGGTTCTCCAATCAGAGGTAGTGGATCAAGCTGGAACCAGGGAGGTTGTTGCAGCTCTTCAAGGATCTCAGTTTCAGAGCAATGACGTTCCATCCACTGTAAATTCATGGAGCACAGGAACACAACAAATCATTAATAAAAAATAAAAAAAAGATTGCAAAAGACACTTAGAATCGCCACCATAAATTTGTCTTTGCAGCCAAGGAGTTCTAATTATGGGAAAGAAAAATAAATGCTAGACAAGACATACAAACATGACCACCACACACACACACACACACACACACACACACACACACACACACACACACACACACACACACACAGAGAGACACTCACACAAAAGATCAAAAGCTATGGCGACAGCGGCAAGGAAAACCTTACTTTTAACAGGAAGAAATCTCCAGCACTACCAGGAGGGGCTGCCATATGCTGTGACCGGCTGGGATTCTGTCTGCATATCACAGATACAAAGTGTTGTATTCATAATACTATTTCCTTTGTAGTATTGTCTTTTCTATTTCTATTTTACTTGTCATTGTTTTGCTGTCATACCTAGTGTGGTTAATTCCACCTACTTTCTCCTAATCACAACATCACACTGATCAGATGGCGATGCCTTTCACCCTGGTTTATCTCTGACATCAGGACCAACTATTCTGTTGTTCTTATAATTTTTTCCTACATTGCAACATAACTTTGTATGTCCAATAGCCAGATAAGAAATTAATCTAACTATAAATTGTTATCTACAAATTATATTAAGCTGTTACGTTCACGCGGTTGTTAATTTTTATTTACATGTAGTTAGTGTACTGCTGCCAATGAGTTCATAAACACGTCTGTTTGAAGTTATTTTATTGGAGTATCTACCAGCAAGAATTTGGAGAATCAAAGATCATTTTAACAAGCTGTGATTTCAAAAGAGTTAAACATTGCACTAATAAGATTCCCAAAAGCTTTTAAGATATTAATTTAATTATATTTAGTTTATTTTTAATTGCAGAAAAGATTCCAAACGAGTCGTCTTACATTCCAAGTACTGGTACCATCAACTATGTTGGTAAATTAAATCGTCTGATTGGCTGAAGGATCTGACTCATCATGAACTTTGGGGGGAGGAGCAATAACGTCAGACTGTGATGAGAGTACAGCAGACTGGCAAAGATTTGTTTCAAGGTAAGTGCAATCCTAACCACTAATTCTTTCCTTTTGTTATGATCCTAATCCTTAGTCCTTCCAATGATACAATACAAATAGCTAAACTTCCATAATTTTCATCCCTGTCCCTGGACATTCCAGTTATGTAATATACATCACTAATGCTTCCAACATTGTGCTGATGTCCTCTGTATGCAGTGTGTCTTTGGAAACATGCCATGCTATGTGCACCAAACATCTGAACTGCATTTAATGTTTTTGTTTATATTTTATGTTTTTTTTAAATAATTTCTCTTTCAACACAGTATTGCAAGTCCTTAGTCAAGTGGGCTCCTCACAAGAAGAAGAAAATGGATAGAAGAGCGAGTACTCCAATTCCTGAGGACCCTGTGAAAAGCAATAAACCACAACTGGTGGAAAAAGATGAAACTAGGAAGCTGGAGATTTCTGAAGCCATTAAAGAGCCTCAGTCCAGCAATGATGGTGTGCCAGTGAATGTAAGTTAACAGAGTAACACAGCCAACAACAAGTGAAATATTAGATGAAAATTACTGCAACAAATACTAAGAATCTCCTATCTTCATTTGTCTTTGCAGGCAGACGGTGTTGCTGATGGGAAAGGAAAAAGACTGCCAATAAATACACACAAACATAGCTACACACACACACAAGCATGCATGCACCTGCACACATATGTTCATAGACAACAATGTTCAGATAAAGTTCAATAAAGTTCTTGTTGTTCAACTGCAAAATCCTGTGTTTTCTTTCTCACACTGATGGAGGATGGGAAAAGTCCGCTGTCATGGTATTCAAAAAGAATATAATGCAAAGATTTGCAGCTGAATCACAACATGAGGAGCAGCATTGTAATGTAATCCTTCTTATATAATACTGTTATATACCTACTTACTACTTGAAGCACTATAGATTAAAAGTCCCATTTTAACTGTAGATTAAAACAACACTTAAAAAAACAAGTTTAATAATTTGTTTGAAAAAGTGTAATTCCAGATTAAAGTTACAGTACACTAATAAGATTCACAAAACAGATTCACTGAATGTTATTTATTATAATTACAGAAAAGACTCCAAGCGAATCATCTTCAATTCCAAGTACTAGTACCTGCTAATATAGGCAGAATTAATAATGTGATTGGCTGAAAGGTCTTTATAGTCATGAGTTATGGTGGGAGGGGCAGTGATGTCAGAGTGTGGTAAGAATACAGCAGACTGGAAGAGATTTACTTCAAGGTAAGTTCAATCAAATCACTAATGCTTTCATTTTTATGATATTAATCTCTTGTCCTCCCAGTTAAAGAATATAAATCACTACTGCTTCCAACATTGTTCTGATGTTCTTTTTCTACTGATAGCCCTGTGCATTACTTGAAGGATTTTTGATTAAAAATCCAATTTCTTAACTGTAGATTAAAACAACACTCTATTTAAATAGTTCATTAATTTATTTGAGAAGGTGTAATTCCAGATCAAAGTTGCAGTACACTTACAAGGATGATATGCAAATGCCATTAATTAGGTTTGTCGCATTAATTACACAAAAATCATCCTTGATTTCAAGTTAGTTTAGTAATGGATTATTTGATTTGCTAATCGACAGTGATGTGAGTAGAAGTCCTGAGAAGTGTGATTTGGTAAATGGGAAGTCTAATCACCATTCCTTAACTCTAAATTACTAATTCTTCTGGCTTTAAAAAAAAATCCTAATCCCTACATCTTACAATTTTATAATTCAAATCAATAATTCTTCCAATTTTTTACTCTGAGTGATAGATCTTCCACTTATAGAATAGAAATTACTAATCCTTCCAAGATAATAATGATAATTCCATCTGTATGCATCTTATCTTTGGAAATTGGTTTATTTTGTTCTTATTCCTACTTAAAGAATGTCAGGTATGTGCCAGTGTGTTAGGTTTACAAATGTTTGTGCTTCATGCAGTGGAAATGCCGATTCAAAATGCTGACAACGAAGCAAGCATTGGTCGGAGCCTGCAAGATGAGAATCCTACAGGACAACTTTGCAGGTAAAAAGTTTTTCTTTGTTTTATAGAGATATTTTCCACAATGATACAATAAAATCAGTAACATGTACATCTTCTTATTCCCATAAACTTTGTAGGTGGACATCTGAGCGATTAATGGATCCATTCACCTGGTGGATACTATTTGCAACAGTTGCTTTAGCCATATTATTCTATTTGTTAGTCTTGCTCCTGCTCCATTTCAACAAATACATCTAATCAAATAAATGCACATTAAAATGAAGTTTAATAAAGTTTGTTAAAGTTAAAAATGTCAAAATGGAGTGTCTTCATTCTCACACTAGGTTATTGCAGGATGGCAAAGTTCAGTTTGTGTAACATCAAGATGGTGGTTCAAACTGTACACAAGAAAAGAAAACTACAGGTGAATTCAAATGTGATTCTCATTTTTGTTCCCAAGACTAAGTAAAAAATGCAATGTAATGTATTTCTACTAATATTCAGCTGTCAGACTACAGGGAGTGCAGAATTATTAGGCAAGTTGTATTTTTGAGGAATAATTTTATTATTGAACAACAACCATGTTCTCAATGAACCCAAAAAACTCATTAATATCAAAGCTGAATGTTTTTGGAAGTAGTTTTTAGTTTGTTTTTAGTTTTAGCTATTTTAGGGGGATATCTGTGTGTGCAGGTGACTATTACTGTGCATAATTATTAGGCAACTTAACAAAAAACAAATATATACCCATTTCAATTATTTATTTTTACCAGTGAAACCGATATAACATCTCCACATTCACAAATATACATTTCTGACATTCAAAAACAAAACAAAAACAAATCAGCGACCAATATAGCCACCTTTCTTTGCAAGGACACTCAAAAGCCTGCCATCCATGGATTCTGTCAGTGTTTTGATCTGTTCACCATCAACATTGCGTGCAGCAGCAACCACAGCCTCCCAGACACTGTTCAGAGAGGTGTACTGTTTTCCCTCCTTGTAAATCTCACATTTGATGATGGACCACAGGTTCTCAATGGGGTTCAGATCAGGTGAACAAGGAGGCCATGTCATTAGTTTTTCTTCTTTTATACCCTTTCTTGCCAGCCACGCTGTGGAGTACTTGGACGCGTGTGATGGAGCATTGTCCTGCATGAAAATCATGTTTTTCTTGAAGGATGCAGACTTCTTCCTGTACCACTGCTTGAAGAAGGTGTCTTCCAGAAACTGGCAGTAGGACTGGGAGTTGAGCTTGACTCCATCCTCAACCCGAAAAGGCCCCACAAGCTCATCTTTGATGATACCAGCCCAAACCAGTACTCCACCTCCACCTTGCTGGCGTCTGAGTCGGACTGGAGCTCTCGGCCCTTTACCAATCCAGCCACGGGCCCATCCATCTGGCCCATCAAGACTCACTCCCATTTCATCAGTCCATAAAACCTTAGAAAAACCAGTCTTGAGATATTTCTTGGCCCAGTCTTGACGTTTCAGCTTGTGTGTCTTGTTCAGTGGTGGTCGTCTTTCAGCCTTTCTTACCTTGGCCATGTCTCTGAGTATTGCACACCTTGTGCTTTTGGGCACTCCAGTGATGTTGCAGCTCTGAAATATGGCCAAACTGGTGGCAAGTGGCATCTTGGCAGCTGCACGCTTGACTTTTCTCAGTTCATGGGCAGTTATTTTGCGCCTTGGTTTTTCCACACGCTTCTTGCGACCCTGTTGACTATTTTGAATGAAACGCTTGATTGTTCGATGATCACGCTTCAGAAGCTTTGCAATTTTGAGACTGCTGCATCCCTCTGCAAGATATCTCACTATTTTTGACTTTTCTGAGCCTGTCAAGTCCTTCTTTTGACCCATTTTGCCAAAGGAAAGGAAGTTGCCTAATAATTATGCACACCTGATATAGGGTGTTGATGTCATTAGACCACACCCCTTCTCATTACAGAGATGCACATCACCTAATATGCTTAATTGGTAGTAGGCTTTCGAGCCTATACAGCTTGGAGTAAGACAACATGCATGAAGAGGATGATGTGGACAAAATACTCATTTGCCTAATAATTCTGCACTCCCTGTATTCAATTATGACGTGGGTCAAATCGATTAATTGTATGATTATTACTTTTTATAGGTTTTGTGAATAATTTAAAATAAATTGCCCTTTTGGGATTAATAAAAGTATCTGATACTTATTAATAATATATATTACTACAACCACTTCTAATACTACTAATAATGATGTGACACACGCTAGGCACAGATACACCCACACACACGTCGTTAACATCAGATGCACGTTTATTGTGAGTGTCCACAGAATGACAGCTGAACACCGTTTGGCAGCGGTCGGTTTCCCCAGCTTCCTCCCTCCGCTCCTCTCCGCCTCACTATATAAAGGGAAGGAAAAACCACCATCAGTCCAAAATCGTCATCAGCTGTTCCTACCAGCACCACCCCGTTGAGCTCACTGCACCACTCCTCCCCTGCAGCCGCGCCCCGGACCACACCTCCACCACACACCTCCGCCACACACCCCCACCGCCCGACTGAGGCCGGGAAGCCCACCGGCCGAACCTACTCCCCCCCCCCGCGAGCGAGAGAGGAAATCGGCCACCGCCATCTGCGGCCCCGGCCTATGGACCACCTTGAACTTAAAAGGCTGCAAAGCCAGATACCACCGAGTGATCCGGGCGTTGGCATCCTTCATGCGGTGAAGCCACTGTAGCGGGGCGTGGTCCGAGCAGAGGGTGAATGAGCGCCCCAGGAGGTAATAGCGAAGGGAGTCGACCGCCCACCGGATAGCCAAGCACTCCTCCACGGTGCTGTACCGTCTTTCGCGCTCCGCCAGCTTCCGGCTGATGTAAAGAACGGGACGGTCGGCCCCCCTCACCTGCTGGGACAAAACGGCCCCCAACCCCTTGTTCGAGGCATCAGTCTGCAGAACAAAAGGGAGGGAAAAGTCAGGAGTGTGAAGCAGCGGCTCCCCACAGAGAGCCTTTTTCACCTGCACAAACGCCGCCTGGCACGGCCCCGTCCACTGGACCAGATCTGGAGCACCCTTCCGGGTAAGATCGGTTAAGGGGCTGGTCAGCTGCGCAAACCCCGGCACGAACCGGCGATAGTAACCCGCCAGCCCCAAAAACCGTCTCACCTCCTTTTTGGTCTTAGGGCGCGGGCAGGATGCGATAGCCGCAGTCTTCTCCACACCTGTGGACGCACCTGCCCGCCCCCCAAGTGGTACCCCAGATACTGCACCTCCCTCCGTCCAACCGCACACTTCTTCGGGTTGGCCGTGAGCCCCGCCTGCCTCAGGGACTCCAGGACCGCGGCCACCCGCTGCACGTGCTCCGCCCAGGTGTCGCTGTGGATGATCACGTCATCCAAGTAGGAAGCAGCATACGCAGCATGCGGGCGCAGCACCCGGTCCATGAGGCGCTGGAAGGTGGCAGGGGTCCCGAGCAAGCCGAACGGAAGCATAACGAATTGGTACAACCCGTACGGAGTGGAGAAGGCCGTTTTCTCCCTGGACTCGGCAGACAAGGGAATCTGACAATAGCCCTTGGTTAAATCCAGCGTCGTGAAAAAGCGGGCCGTGCCCAGCCGGTCCAGGAGCTCGTCGACCCGGGGCATGGGATAGGCATCAAAGCGTGATACTTCGTTCACCCTGCGATAGTTGACACAGAACCGGATCGACCCATCCTTCTTCACTACGAGAACGATGGGGCTACACCAGGCGCTGTGCGACTCTTCTATTACTCCCATTTTCAGCATTTCCGCCAACTCTCTCTGAACGATCTGCCGTTTATGCTCAGGGAGCCTGTAGGGCCGTGAACGCACCGTCACGCCAGGCTGCGTTACAAAATGATGCTCAATGAGAGACGTCCGGCCGGGCAGGGGGGAGAACACGTCCGCAAAACGCTGTTGTAACGCGACAACGTCCGCTCTCTGGGCCTGTGTGAGATGGTCATCACAAGGGAGGGAGGCGGGGATGATGGAATTTGGCACCTCCGGCCCCAACTCATCTCTCTCCTTAACCAGGCTTGCCAGAGAAGCGGTTTCAACCTCTCTCCACACTTTAAGGAGATTGAGGTGATAAATCTGCGTGGCCCCTCCCCTGTCCGACCGAGCGACCTCATAGTCAACGTCCCCGACTCGCCGTGTGACCACAAAGGGTCCTTGCCACTTGGCGAGCAACTTCGAGCTGGAAGAAGGGAGTAATACAAGCACTTTGTCTCCCGGTGAAAATTGCCTAAGTCTAGCCCCTCTGTCATACAGGCGTTGCTGACGCTGCTGAGCCTGGAGCAAATTCTCCCGTGACAACCTCCCCAAAGTGTGGAGTTTTGCTCTCAGGTCTAACACGTACTGAATCTCATTCTTGGCGGGGCTCGGACCGTCCTCCCAGCTTTCTTTAATCAGGTCGAGCACCCCACGTGACCTCCTGCCGCTGTCCCCGGGCTCCCCTGCTCTAGCGGCAAGGTGGTCCTCTGCCAACGTAACCGCCACCTCCAGACTCGCGGGACGGTGGCGCCTGACCCATCTCGCCGTTTCTGCAGGCAGCCCCTCCACGAACTGCTCCAGCACCACTTTGCCCACCAGCAGCGTCTCGCCCTCTGACGATCCCGGCTGCAGCCAGCGTACGGCCGCATCATGCAGCTTCCGGGCCCAAGCAAACGGCCGATCCGCCACGGCCAGCCGACAGGTTTGCCGAGTCTGCCGGTCCGTCTGCTCTTGCAGCGCAGCCAGGTGAGCCCGCTGGGCCGCCGCATGGTCGTGGTTCATTTTCGCCATCTCCGCTAGCACCTGCGCCAAAAGCTGCAAAGGCTGGGCGGGCGGCGCAGCCTGCGGGTCGGACATCCCCACACCGGCAAGGTCCTGGGTTTCGGCACCACTTGTGACACACGCTAGGCACAGATACACCCACACACACGTCGTTAACATCAGATGCACGTTTATTGTGAGTGTCCACAGAATGACAGCTGAACACCGTTTGGCAGCGGTCGGTTTCCCCAGCTTCCTCCCTCCGCTCCTCTCCGCCTCACTATATAAAGGGAAGGAAAAACCACCATCAGTCCAAAATCGCCATCAGCTGTTCTTACCAGCACCGCCCCGTTGAGCTCACTGCACCACTCCTCCCCTGCAGCCGCGCCCCGGACCACACCTCCGCCACAAATGACAATTGCAACTTAGATACAGTAACTGTGGTGGGGCGTGGTCTGCGGTGCCGTGCAGGGAGGGCGGACGCACCTGCACAGCATCCTTAATCATGCCCGCCTAGTTAAAAACACGGGGACTCAGGGGTTTGGGTGTGTTGTGGTGAGATGTAAATAAAGATGGCTCCGAATGATACTCCGTGGTCCCGCCGTGCCTTATTCTCGCCACAATAACAATCTGATATATATATATATATATATATATATATATATATATATATATATATATATTTTTTTTTTTTTTTTTTTATTTCTCTTGCTAATGATTTAGTATTATTTACACACAAAATTCCTAATGGGTATTCTTGCTTTCCAAGGTCCAGTACCCTTTAAAAATAGCAGAATTCAGTTCTCTGATTGGCTAAAAGATCATTGTGAATACAACACCAAACTTTGGGGGAGTGGCAGTGCTCCTCCCCTTGCCAGTCCAGTTGTGGGTCTGCACTGCCCACAATCCTGGCTTTTGGCACCTAAGTAACAAACCACTGAAGGCCCAGTGTCAACTTTTAAGCGTTTCAGCATGCTTTATTTCACATCTCCGCAACAACCCTCAACACAGGAACCAATACAGCTTTTAAGCTGGCGAGGCAAGATCAAAGAGGTGTGTCCATCTCACCTGCAGTGGTATTACAATCCATGCACCACCACATATTCCGATTGCCTGACTAAGCCCCATGAGCCATCCAGCCGTGGCTTACTGACAGCTGAGCAGGACTGCAAAGCACGGTGTCTTGGGTGGAAGTGAGGCCAGTCAAGCCAGCACCCCAACTTCGGGCCAGGAATTTCCCTTGTTCTTCCCAACCTTCACCACTGGCTGGTGAGGTCCCCCGCGTCCTGGTTCCTCCTCAAAGATCATTTTTACAAGATGTGATTCCAAAAGAGTTAAACATTGCACTAGCAAGATTCCCAAAAGGAATTAATATTAATTTAATTACATTTAATTCATTTTAATTATTGAAAGGATTCCAAAAGAGTCATCTCGTATTTTAAGTACTGTTACCCTCAACTATGTTGGCAAATTAGATCATTCTTTTCAGCACTACCTTACGTGTCTGAATTTACGGTTATGTTTTCATTTTGAGATACTGTATTTTTATCTTTATATATATATATATATATATATATATATATATATATATATATATATATATATATATATATATATATATATATATATATAGCAGCTGGATAGCGTAGCGATTCCTGCCTGGGGCGTCTGTATCCAGTAAGGGTCCTAAGGCTAGACCCCCTATGCTAAGCGAGCCTACCGCAGACATAGATGATGTTAATGCAGCACTACGGACAATACCTACAACCACGATTACCGACACTAACAAGCTGATCTACAATACGGCAGCAGTGATCAGTGAGATGCTTGGCTACAAGTTGAACAGCCACAAGGGGCAGTACCCTCCATGGAGAAGGAGGCTAGAGAGCAAGATCAAAGTAGCACGGAGGGAGGTTAGCCAACTAACGGAGTTGCAGAAAGGTGCGACAAAGAAGGTGCATAAGAAATACAGCAAGCTGTCCATACCTGAGGCCTTGGAAACTGCCAAGCAAAGACTCACAGCCTTGGCCAGCCGCTTGAGGAGGTACACCAGAGAGATAGAAGGCAGGAGAATAAACCAGCTGTTCTCCACAGAACCAGCAAAGGTGTACTCTCAGTGGCAAGGGAACAATAATAAGAGAACAGCTTATTACCACCAGCACCACCAAGGCTGGAGACGGAGCAATACTGGAAGAGCATATGGGAGAAGGATGCAACCCATAACAGCAATGCTCAGTGGCTAGTTGATCTGAGGGCAGACCACAGCGACCTCCCTGAACAGGGTCCAGTAACCATCACAGTGGCAGATATCCAAGAAAGGGTCTCCAGTATGAAGAGTTGGACAGCACCAGGGCCCGACATGGTTCACGCCTACTGGCTAAAGAAGCTGACTGCACTCCACGAGCGTCTGGCAGCACAAATGAACCAGCTGCTAGTTAACGAGAGACACCCGGAATGGCTAACCGAAGGTCGGACAGTCCTGATCCCCAAGGACCCCAAGAAGGGACCGGTCCCCTCCAACTACCGACCAATAACCTGCCTCAGTACTACATGGAAGCTCCTGTCAGGCATCATATCGGCTAAGATGAACAGGCACATGGGTCAATACATGAGTGGGACACAGAAAGGAATTGGCAAGAATACCAGAGGCGCAAAACACCAGCTACTGGTAGACAGAACAGTCAGCCGAGACTGCAAGACCAGACTGACCAACCTGTGCACTGCCTGGATTGATTACAAGAAGGCCTATGACTCAATGCCCCACAGCTGGATACTGGAATGCCTAGAATTGTACAAGATCAATGGGACCCTAAGAGCCTTCATCAGGAACTCAACTCAACGTACAACACTAGAGGCCAACTCCAAGCCCATAGCACAAGTCACCATCAAGTGCGGGATCTACCAAGGAGATGCTCTGTCCCCACTGCTGTTCTGCATAGGCCTGAACCCTCTCAGTGAGATCATTAACAAGACTGGCTACGGATACCGACTACGGAACGGAGCAGTTGTCAGCCACCTCCTGTACATGGATGACATCAAGCTGTATGCCAAGAGTGAACGAGACATCGATTCACTGATCCACACTACCAGGCTATACAGCAATGACATTGGAATGTCGTTCGGACTGGTATGTACCACCGGCAGATAGAGGAGGTGGCTGATATCCAGAAATCCTACCAGTGGCTGGACAAAGCTGGACTGAAAGACAGCACAGAGGCACTAATCATGGCAGCACAAGAACAAGCTCTGAGTACAAGATCCATAGAGGCTGGGGTCTATCACACCAGGCAAGACCCCAGGCTGTGTAAAGATGCCCCAGAGACAATCCAGCACATAACAGCAGGGTGCAAGATGCTAGCAGGCAAGGCATACATGGAACGCCATAACCAAGTGGCCGGCATAGTGTACAGGAACATCTGTGCCGAGTATAACCTGGAAGTCCCGAGGTCAAAATGGGAGATGCCCCCAAGGGTGGTGGAGAATGACCGAGCTAAGATCCTGTGGGACTTCCAGATACAGACGGACAAAATGGTGGTGGCTAGCCAACCGGACATAGTGGTGGTAGACAAACAGAAGAAGACGGCCGTAGTGATCGATGTAGCGGTTCCGAATGACAGCAATATCAGGAAGAAGGAACACGAGAAGCTGGAAAAATACCAAGGGCTCAGAGAAGAGCTCGAGAGGATGTGGAGGGTGAAGGTAATGGTGGTCCCCGTGGTAATCGGAGCACTAGGTGCGGTGACTCCCAAGCTAGGCGAGTGGCTCCAGCAGATCCCGGGAACAACATCGGAGATCTCTGTCCAGAAGAGCGCAGTCCTGGGAACAGCTAAGATACTGCGCAGGACCCTCAAGCTCCCAGGCCTCTGGTAGAGGACCCGGGCTTGAAGGATAAACCGCCCGCAGGGGCGTGCTGGGTGTTTTTTTTTTTTTTTATGTATTTATTTTTATCTTAAGGGATTAGGATTTTTTTTAAAGCCAGAAGAATTAGTAATTTAGAGTTAAGGAATGGTGATTAGACTTCCCATTTACCAAATCACACTTCTCAGGACTTCTACTCACATCACTGTCGATTAGCAAATCAAATAATCCATTACTAAACTAACTTGAAATCAAGGATGATTTTTGTGTAATTAATGCGACAAACCTAATTAATGGCATTTGCATATCATCCTTGTAAGTGTACTGCAACTTTGATCTGGAATTACACCTTCTCAAATAAATTAATGAACTATTTAAATAGAGTGTTGTTTTAATCTACAGTTAAGAAATTTGATTTTTAATCAAAAATCCTACAAGTAATGCACAGGGCTATCAGTAGAAAAAGAACATCAGAACAATGTTGGAAGCATTAGTGATTTATATTCTGGAAGGACAAAAGATTAATATCATAAAATATGAGAGTATTAGTGATTTTGATTGAACTTAACTTGAAGCAAATCTCTTCCAGTCTGCTGTATTCTTACCACACTCTGACATCACTGCCCCTCCCACCCCAACTCATAACTACACAGACCTTTCAGCCAATCACATTATTAATTCTGCCTATATTAGCAGGTACTAGTACTTGGAATTGAAGATGATTCGCTTGGAGTCTTTTCTGTAATTATAATAAATAACATTCAGTGAATCTGTTTTGTGAATCTTATTAGTGTACTGTAACTTTAATCTGGAATTACACCTTTTCAAACAAATTATTAAACTTGTTTTTTTAAGTGTTGTTTTAATCTACAGTTAAAATGGGACTTTTAATCTATAGTGCTTCAAGTAGTAAGTAGGTATATAACAGTATTATATAAGAAGGATTCCATTACAATGCTGCTCCTCATGTTGTGATTCAGCTGCAAATCTTTGCATTATATTCTTTTTGAATACCATGACTGTGGACTTTTCCCATCCTCCATCAGTGTGAGAAAGAAAACACAGGATTTTGCAGTTGAACAACAAGAACTTTATTGAACTTTATCTGAACATTGTTGTATATGAACATATGTGTGCAGGTGCATGCATGCTCGTGTGTGTGTAGCTATATTTGTGTGTCTTTATTGGCAGTCATTTTCCTTTCCCATCGGCAACACCGTCTGCCTGCAAAGACAAATGAAGAGAGGAGATTCTTAGTATTTGTTACAGTAACTCATTTCATCTGATATTTCATTTCTTGCTGGCTGTGTTACTCTGTTAACTTACATTCACTGGCACACCATCATTGCTGGACTGAGGCTCTTTAATGGCTTCAGAAATCTCCAACTTCCTAGTTTCATCTTTTTCCACCAGTGGTGGTTTATTGCTTTTCACAGGGTCCTCAGGAATTGGAGTACTCGCTCTTCTATCCATTTTCTTCTTCTTGTGAGGAGCCCACTTGACTAAGGACTTGCAATACTGTGTTGAAAGAGAAATTATTTTAAAAAATACATAAAATATAAACAAAAACATTAAATGCAGTTCAGATGTTTGGTGCACATAGCATGGCATGTTTCCAAAGACGCACTGCATACAGAGGACATCAGCACAATGTTGGAAGCATTAGTGATGTATATTACATAACTGGAATGTCCAGGGACAGGGATGAAAATTATGGAAGTTTAGCTATTTGTATTGTATCATTGGAAGGACTAAGGATTAGGATCATAACAAAAGGAAAGAATTAGTGGTTAGGATTGCACTTACCTTGAAACAAATCTTTGCCAGTCTGCTGTACTCTTATCACAGTCTGACGTTATTGCTCCTCCCCCCAAAGTTCATGATGAGTCAGATCCTTCAGCCAATCACACGATCTAATTTGCCAACATAGTTGATGGTACCAGTACTTGGAATGGAAGATGAGTCGTTTGGAATCTTTTCTATAATTAAAATAAACTAAATGTAATCAAATTAAATTAAAATAATATAATAACAGCTTTTGGGAATCTTGTTAGTGCAACATTTAACTCATTTGAAATCACAGTTTGTTAAAGTGATCTTTGATTCTCAAAATTCTTGCTGGTAGATACTCCAATAAAATAACTTTAAACAAAAAACGTAAAAGAATTGTTGGTGCTGATGTCAGAGATAAACCAGGGTGAAAGGCATTACCATCTGATCAGTGTGATGTGGTGGAGAAGGTAGGTGGAATGATCCACACTAACAATGACAGAAAAAAGGAATTTTTATCCAGTTTTTGGAATGTCTGTTAATGTAAGTGAATAAATTGATCTCCCCTGTTAAAAGGGAAGTTTTCCTTGCCACTGTTCCCAAAGCCTTTGCTCATGATGGCCATCATCAGTTTTTTCCTGATTTCTTTGTATTATTTTCGGGTCTTAACCTGAAATTAAGCAGCTCGAGACAACTGTTGGCATGATTTGTCACTATATAAACAAAATAGTGAAGGAGCTATGGTGGACTGCCATGTAGCAGTTTCGATGGGTAATGGCGAAGCGCGGTAGGTGGTTCGTGATTAGCAGGCCATGCTGGACGTGGAGGTCCCTCCAGTGCTCTGACCTCCAGCTCCGACTGAGCAGGTCACTGGTGTGCCGCTGACCTCCAGCTCTGACTTTGCAGGCCATTCCTGCATGCTGACCCCCTCGGGCAGAGCGAGCCCCTCCGGTAGCGCCGCAGCTGCAGACAGTTGATCCAATGGTGATGATGGTGTAGCAGCTGCAGGCGGGGGAGATGTTGGTGGAGCAGACTGGCGGTAGATTCAGCAATGATGTTTAAGCAACAGGCAGGTGAAGTGATGTTGGTGTGGTTATGGCAGGCAGTTGAGAGGGTGTGGAGGCGTTCAACTGAGGTGAAATATGACTGCTCAGTTTGGGCAATGGCAGCGATATACAATCCTCAGCAAAACTTTCTAGCTTCTCTTGTTGCTTCTCAATCTTCTTCATCCTTTTCTTCTTTTCTTTTGTGTTAATCCAGCCAATGTTATTAATGACATCTACATATCATCCTTTAGCAGCCTTGTCTGTATAAAATGTGAGTTATTTGGAATTACAATGAAAACCATGAATAATGATTGACAAGCAAACAAAGACACACAATTTTCAAATTGAACAGAAAAGTCTTTATTATTGCATTTGGCATTTGTTGTCAAGAACTTATGTATATCAGTATTTGTCCTTTTTTTTTTTGAAAAAAATTACATTTTAAAAGTAAAAAATAAAAACAATTCTCAGACATAACAAAAAGACCTCACATGACCAAAATGAGTAAAATCTAAAAAAAAAAAAAAAAAAAAAGGAAACAGTCAGAGCGTCCGTGTAAAATGAGTAAAAAACAAAAAACCTCACATGATCACAAAGTTTTCAAAAATGTAGTAAAACAAACATCAAAGTAAAATCAAAAACAACTGAAAAACCCTTTTCCTCTGAGTCTTTGTATGGCTTTTTGTCTTTTGTTGGTGTCTTTAGGTGTGTCTTTGTTCTTGTGACTTCTGAGCATCTTTGGACTTAACAGCTGTCTTTCAGTCAGGCTCTTTGGTCTTTTTCTTTCTTGCTTGTTGCCTTCTTGCTCTGTTTCTTTGCTTTCATCACACTTTGTCAAAGACCTTTTCTGCGTTAGAGATTTTTTCCTCATTTTTGGGTGTGCCACTGGAGACTCATAGCTAGTCCCAGGGCCATCTTCTTTTACTCTAACTGTGTCTTTGTTTTCAGTTGTTCCTTTTGCTCTCACGTGGCCTTTTCCCTTGGTTGTCATCTTTGTCTCTGGTTCATTTTTATTTTTGCCTATATCCTCTCTGCTCAAAGCTTGGACTTTTTCTGTAGTTTTTCTCACTACTCCACTGGAAACTTCTTGGTCTATGTCTGTTTTGTTCAACAAGGGACCATTTTCATCTTCAGCTTTGTCTTCTTCGTTATCTGTAGTCACTGTTTGCATACTGTTTCCATCTTCACTCAAGCTTTCTGGCCTCAAGGCTTCATTGTTTTCATCTCTTGTCTCTGTCTGTGTTTGGTTCACACCCTCAGTTGTTTCCTTTGGTCTAACAACATTTTGCATTTTTCTTTGGATTGCATTTCTTTCTGACATAATTTTAGGATATTCCCAACATTTGAACTTGTTTTTAAGAAATTGAGTACGACTATAGAAATGTCCTGTGTCCTTTGTGGCTTTTCCCTTTTCTTTAGCATTATCTTTACCTTTGGTGGATCCCAATGTACCTGCTGCTGTAAGGTCAATGTGTTCACAGTTATCATCATAATCTTCACTTTCACTACTCTCTGTAGTCACTTTTGCTCTTCCCCTGCCACTCTGTTTATGTCGGTGTTTTCCAGATGTGTCTGTGTCAATGGTGTTTGCGTGCTGTTTGGTCTTCTTTTTCACAATTTCTCCTCTTGTGGCATTTTGACTAGACTTTCTTTTCTTTGGTCCAGCATATCTTCTCTGCAACACATCTTCATTGTCTTCTGAGGTTGTAGATTCCTCAGAGTCTCTGGTTCTATTGTTCACAGCAAGTGCCTTTGCAGCATTGTTGCGGCACTTGAAGGCTTCGTCAAAGTTTAAATCTGCCTCATAAAACCTCGCTGCAGTTGCATCAGAATGGCACATCATCCGGTGGACTTGTACCTTGCTTTGGGTTCCCAAGGATCTCCCACTCTACAAATGTAAACATTAAATAATGTTATTAATTGCACTAACATTTGACATTTTCAAGGAGATTTACAGAGCTAAGGACAGAACCACAAAAAAAAGTACAACAGAAGACAATAAAAAGAAAAAGAAATGTCCTTTCAACATTAAAACACCGGGAGTAGAACCAGGAAGGGTGACTGTTTTATATCATCCCTCTAAAAGGATAGGAAGGTAAAAACATTGAATCACCATAAAGTGGAAACTACTCACAAAAGTGCTGATGCTGCTCCTAATCATAGAGAACGTGGGTTTTCCTGGGATACCAAACTTCCTCCATGCATCTTGGAATGAAGCCAACATCTTACAATAAGCCCTTCCATGAGTGTTGGTAAACATCAGTTGTGATGATACACCAAGGTATCTGTGGCGGTGGTACACAAAGCGGTGAAACCATATGTATTCGTCGTTCGTTAGGGGAACAAGTGCATGGCCAAATGTTTCCTTGGTCTTGTGCTCTTTTACCTGTAAAAGAATCAGCAACTAAATTACATTGCACACAGTCATTGATGTCGCTGGTAAGAAAATATCTTTAATCAGGGAGAGAAATAATTGCTTAATGATTTTACTCTGATTATCCGCCGGCCATCACCATCCGCTTCAGCAGTGCCAACTTCCTCAACTGTCATATTTGATATGACGCCTCTTCTGTGCCCAGTTGTGCAGATGACAAATCCAGCCAGAAGACCATAGAACCAGTCTAGGTTCTCAGGTGTGGGATTTTTCTCAAGCTCGACTATTGAGTAACATAGAGGTTGCACAGTAAGACACAAGGGATAGGGGAGCATATCCCTTATATTGCTATATACTCCCCCTAATATAATCCTATATAAACATCACAAATGCTACTGTTTGTATATGTATTATATATTTGAAGAAAAATCAAAAAGTCCAACAAGTGATTATAAATGAGCAGTCTGTTATAATTGAAAGCAAAAAGTTCTGTCATATATTTCTGTAAATCTGAGATTCTGAACTATATATACATACAGATTACAGCTGGTAAGTAAATATTATATAATTTCTCATTAACAGAGATATTATTGGGGTTATTAGAGTTGTCCTTATGGAGAAATGAACTACACACTTACCAAGTGCTTCAGGGATGTGGCTGGTGGCCATCTGGAGAAAATAAGTGATGTGGACAGGATCTACAAGCATTTCTAAAAGACACAGAATGTTTTTATGTTCCTGCAGCTCCAGTCATGCTCATTCATGCTGCACGCAATGATGTAAATATAAAACAGGTTGTATTTCAGACCTAATACAGATTTTTATGATATATTGAATTGAAATTGCTAATTCAAGCAACCAATGATTTATAAAGAAACATCCTGAAAAACAACAGGGGTGCACAAACTTTTGCATACCACTGTACATATACAATGCACAAAAGACCTACTTATATACAATTTATACATTACATTACAACATTTTGAGTCCTTGTTCCTCACTACATCACAGTCATGATATCATGACATCTATAAATGATTTATTTATTGCACATGCTAGGTAACAACTAAGTAGTAAAGTTGGATCTTACGTGATTTTTTGATCCGGATGGCTTGCCTGTGGGTGTGTAACTCCCTTTTGCTCTTCTTCATTTCCGACTGAAGAGCAAATAAAGTCCCCTTTAAAGCCTTACGGGAGGCTCTGACCTCTGGCAGTTGTGCATCAATCAGAAATTGCAAGAACGCCCTCACACTTCCAATCCAGATCCTTTTGGTTGTTACAGCATATTTATTCAGATAAGTTGTCCATCTAAAAAAGGCCCACAAACAAACACAAATCAGTAATCACTTTAGTATTATTGAGATTACTGGACTAATATATCACAGAAATTTGTAAAAATGTACTCAGTCAGTCTTTCTCTGTTGTCCATAAATGCAAACGTCATTGCAGGGAGTTGATTGTGAGACATGAAATATGCCCAGGTACGGACATGATAGACCCGTTGTTTGGAGTTTTCGGCGTCCCTTTTACCTGTCCCACAAATGTGCTGAAACCAAGCATTCAGGACTTTCTCTGTTTAAAAAAAAAATGTAGTAACAACATAGCAATTAGGAGTGTCATGACAAACTGATGAAGTACAGAAAACATACTTCTAATTCAAGTGGTTGACAATGATATTTGAAAGATATTGCTAATTAGTAGTAATGTTTAATTAGCGGGATGTGAGTTCCCAAATAGAACAACCAGTTCTAAAAATTCACATTACACTACACAAGAAACAATATTATTGCCAAAGAATTCATACCAAATTTAGGAAGCCGGGCTATTGGGTCATGTTTACTTCTTTCAAATTTCTGGCGCTTGGGGGGGCTGAGAGGTTTGAAGCCAAGTTTATCCTCAGTGGATTTCAGACTTTTCAGTTTCCTTTTCAGGAGTTTAAGTAACAAATCCTTTTCTTTGCACTTTTTGCAATTCTGATGTTGGACTTGAGCATCATCTGACTGATTGACAGGGGAATGGACTGAGCTGTCTTCTCTAATCTCTGCAGATTCTTCACGGGTATCACTGCTATCACTTTGCTCCTCTTGATCACTGCTTTCAGTCAGCTGCTCTATGTCCAGTGAGGTCACCATTGGAGGCTGTGGATTTGAACGTCTGAGAGCTTTGAGGGCTTTCAGATTAGCCAATCGTTTCGCTGTCGTCATTACTTTCTTCTTATCTGATTTCTGAAAGGGTATAAACAATAGAACAGCAATGTTTGAGAAAGTTAGTGAAACATGTCACATAAGAATGCATTCTAATTTAAAAACAAAATGTAAGCTATACAAAACACTAACCTCAATCTCACAGTGGACATTTTCCAAGTGCTTGTCCAGTCTTATACGGTTTTTAGCTTTACATACTGGACAGTCCAGCCTGCCCCTGTAACTGCATATCACATCCAGTTTGACAAATGTAACTACAACTACCACTTTAAATTGTTGCAATGTTTTGTCATATACTGTATGACAGTGACTTACACTGTAGAGCAGTAATTTAGCAGTAAATGTAATTCTTCTTTGTTTACAACATGGTGGTATTTTTTTAAATGCTGCCCAACTGCAACATATGGAATCAAGCATATTGGGCATTCTGTCATCTGACGTGGCATTTTTCCTGTAGAGAAGAATACACATCAGAACAGGTGAATTAATTGTTGAATTATTTATAAATTTCTGTCCGCAAATCTTCAAATTGAGGTGTACACTTTTCAGTACTTGACCAAATATTAAAGGAATTAAAAGAAAACCTTGACATAATTAAAAGTCTACCACTTTTAATAGGGGGATTAAAATAATTTGAAAGTCTTTAGTAAGTGTTTTTAAAGTTTTGATCAGGTATTATGTTTCTAAAGTTAGTATTTCTGCTAAAACAGTATTTCTGGAAAATCATAGTATTTCTGCTATGTTATAGGAATTGTACGCAATTATGGTATTTGTGCCAAAGCATACTGTTTGTGCCCAAACAGAGTATTTCTGCTATATTCTAGTATTTGTGCTAAATCTTAGTTTTTCTGCTATTTTATAGTATTTCTGCCAAATCATAGTATTTGTGTCAAAGCATAGTAATGTAACATAGCAGAAATACTATGCTTTGGAACAAATACTATGAGTTTGCAGAAATACTATGAAGTAGCAGAAATAGTATGATATGTATTCTTATCATGATATGTATAGTAGTATGTATGTATACTTATAAATTCATGATATAATTACAAAATAATAAAAAAAAATAGTTTTACTGGGGAAATGTGTTGTTTAAAATTTTAGTGTTATGTATTTAATTCTTGGAACAGTTATTGCTTTGGATACAAGACTGTGAAGAATTAGGGAATCATATTTAAGGACTGGAAGAATTGGAGATTTGGATGGATGAATAATTGATTTAAATTTGACTTATTTTGAAACAAATTTCCAAAAATGGATTCAGTTGGATTAATCACTGGAGAGCCCTTCAGCAAGACGAACTGTTGAAAAAAGATGTTAGTGTTGTTAAAGAATTTAAAGAGTTGATGTCTCTATGCGCTGATTTCTGTATGTGTACTTCTTTATTGTAGGGCGTTTGTTCCTTTTTAATTTGACAAAAATAATCTGCCTGGCAGGCAGCCAAAGCCTAAAAAACATTTTTCAATCAAAATGATATGCAGATAGTACGATTAAAATAAATTCAATAAATGCTCACAGACAATTACATAGATCTTAATGTGTGGTGCTACAAGGTATAAAAGTATGAACAAACATAAAATAAAAAAACATTTTGTTACTGACTTCTTTCTTGACTGTGACAATATTTTACTGTTCACTGAGGAATTATGAAAGGAAACCTAGAAAAACGAAAATACAAATAATGGAAAACACGGAATTGTTTTTTAAACATTAGTTATTTACATTTAATAGTTGAAATTATAGTATAGTATATACTATATAAAGTATAAAATTATAGTATAGTATAGTAAATGTTACAAAAGACATTAGGAATTGGGATCTTACAGTTGGAAGGAGTTAGTGAATTTTATCGCAACTTACCTCTATGTAATTCCACAGACTTCAACTGACAGCACTAACAGCTCTGCACATAACCTATGGGGAGCTTAGCCTTCAGATTGTCAAACCTATCATGCCATCTGCTTTTATCATGTGATTTCTTACCAATAGCGTATATCTGAACTTGGAATGGAGGATGATTCGTTTGGAATTTTAAATGTAATTAATGTAATTGACATGACAAACATCATTTGCATATCCTTCTTTGGGAATGTTCTTAGTGCGAAGTATCCCACATTTGGATTAATAAGTTATATGATAAAACAAGGTTCAACTTCAAACCTAGAATTTCTTATAACCATTTATCGCTTTTGTAAATTGGCAAAGAATAAATAAATAAAATTCGTTTTCCACCCGTAAGGGCGATCTATCCTTTGCATATAAATATATATATATATATATATATATATATATATATATATATATATATATATATATATATATATATATATATATATAAACACCCAGCACGCCCCTGCGGGCGGTTTATCCTTCAAGCTCTGGTCCTCTACCAGAGGCCTGGGAGCTTGAGGGTCTTGCGCAGTATCTTAGCTGTTCCCAGGACTGCGCTCTTCTGGACAGAGATCTCCGATGTTGTTCCCGGGATCTGCTGGAGCCACTCGCCTAGCTTGGGAGTCACCGCACCTAGTGCTCCGATTACCACGGGGACCACCGTTACCTTCACCCTCCACATCCTCTCAAGCTCTTCTCTGAGCCCTTGGTATTTCTCCAGCTTCTCGTGTTCCTTCTTCCTGATATTGCTGTCATTCGGGACCGCTACATCGATTACTACGGCCGTCTTCTTCTGTTTGTCTACCACCACTATGTCCGGTTGGTTAGCCACCACCATCTTGTCCGTCTGTATCTGGAAGTCCCACAGGATCTTAGCTCGGTCATTCTCCACCACCCTTGGGGGCATCTCCCATTTTGACCTCTGGACTTCCAGGTTATACTCGGCACAGATGTTCCTGTACACTATGCCGGCTACTTGGTTATGGCGTTCCATGTATGCCTTGCCTGCTAGCATCTTGCACCCTGCTGTTATGTGCTGGATTGTCTCTGGGGCATCTTTACACAGCCTGCACCTGGGGTCTTGCCTGGTGTGATAGACCCCAGCCTCTATGGATCTTGTACTCAGAGCTTGTTCTTGTGCTGCCATGATTAGTGCCTCTGTGCTGTCTTTCAGTCCAGCTTTGTCCAGCCACTGGTAGGATTTCTGGATATCAGCCACCTCCTCTATCTGCCGGTGGTACATACCGTGCAGGGGCCTGTCCTTCCATGATAGTTCCTCGTCTCCCTCCTCTTTCTTGGGTTTCTGCTGCCTGAGGTATTCACTGAGCACTCGGTCAGTTGGGGCCATCTTCCTAATGTATTCTTGGATGTTCGTTGTCTCATCCTGGACTGTGGTGCTGACACTCACCAGTCCCCGGCCCCCTTCCTTCCGCTTAGCGTACAGCCTCAGGGTGCTGGACTTGGGGTGAAACCCTCCATGCATGGTAAGGAGCTTTCTTGTCTTTATGTCAGTGGCTTCTATCTCCTCCTTTGGCCAGCCTATTACCCCAGCAGGGTACCTGATCACGGGCAGGGCATACGTGTTGATGGCCCGGATCTTGTTCTTACCATTCAGCTGACTCCTCAGGACTTGCCTGACCCTCTGCAGGTACTTGGTGGTTGCAGCCAGGTGTACACTTCTCAGTACTTGACCAAATATTAAAGGAATTAAAAGAATAAAAAGTCTACCACTTTTAATAGGGGATTAAAATAACTTTCAAGTCTTTAGTATTTTTTCTTAAGTTGTGGACCAGTTATTTGGAGAACCCACCTGGAATCACTAGGGACTGTGATACTAGTGAATGAATTGATATTTTGAATTGGTAAAATTAACCCAATCTTTGATCTTATTTTTGAAAATATTATAACCTGTAAATTGTCTCATTACAACTTTCTCACTCTCAAAATAAAAGAACCCTTAGATCCCTTAGACCCTTTGGCCTCAAATTGTCCCAGAAGAGCCTTTTCAGGGGTTGGTCTAATTCAGAATGGTAGGTTAATTTGCTACATTTTCTCTGAATCAATGATTGTAATTAAGATACTAAAAGAACATTCACTGATTTTTCAATTCCATTAAGGTGCTTGATATCATTATTTTAAAATACATGTACACATGAATCCTCTGCAGATGCAGGCAATGCTGAACCATTTAAAATGGATTCATTTGACTTAGAGCTTTCATAACACTTCCATGTATTTATATTGAACTTAAATAAGGTGATTCTGATTTTTTTAAAGCACTATTTTTGATGACAGTTGTCTTTTTAAAAAAAAAAAAGCTGTCTCTTTCAAAAAAGTATAAGTTTTGATAAAGAAATATATGTGTAAATATGTAATTACACCAATGTGTGTATGAATGTTTACTCACTGTTGAACTTAACTCCCCTTCACGTCCAAAGGACAATCTACAGTCTGTCTACAAAATAATGTTCGACTTGTAAAACAATTTGCAGACAGTATGATCAAAACAAATTCATTATGTGTCTAATCTTAAATTCTTAAAGGTTAAGATTTATACCTCTAAATTCATGATATAATTACAAAATAACAAAATAACTAAAATAATTACTTTGAATGGGGAATTATGTTGTTTAAAATTTTAGTGATATGTATTTATTTGTTGGAATAGTTGTTACTTTGGATACAAGACTTGGAAGAATTGGGGAATAATATTTAAGGATTGGAAGAATTAGAGATTTGAATGGATGAATAATTGATTTGAATTTCACTTATTGTGAAACAGATTTCTAAAAATGGATTCAGTTTGACTAATCATTACAGAGCCCTTCAGCAAAGAAGAGCTGGTGAAAAAAGATTTTAGTGTGGCTGAATGGCTATTAAAATAAATTCAATAAGTGCGCACAGAGAATTACATAGGTCCTAACGTGTGGTGGTACAAGGTATAAAGGTATGAACAAGTATTGCATTCTGTTACTCACTTCTTCCTTGACTGTCGCCCCCCCCCCCCCCCCCCCCCCACACACACACACACACACAAAAGAATGACCTCAAACTAAACATTAGTGATTTATATACAATGCTTGGAATTATAGCATTTAAATTCAACACAAGGGATTAGGGATCTGGATGTTCCAGTTGGAAGGAATTAGTTAATTTTATCCAGACTTACCTTTATGTAATTCCACCGTCTTCAACTTAATGAACACTAACAGCTCTGCATATAATCTATGGGGATCTTAGCATTCAGATCTTTCAACCAATCGTGCTCTCTGCTTTGGTCATGTGATTTCTTACCAATAATGTATATCTGATGAATGAACATAGTTTCCACATCTTCCTCTAGGAATTTTGATAGTGTGAAGTATCACTCATTTGGATTTATAACTTGATGAAGAATGTTTTTTCAGCATACATTAGTATTAGGGGTGCAACGATATTCGTATCGATATTGAACCGTTTGATACAGTGCTTTCGGTTCGGTATGCATATGTATCGAACAATACAAAATTTGTAATTTATTTTATCAACTTTCCTTCTGACGATGCTGTCTGTGTTGAGCGCTCAGTGAATCTGCGTTCGACTGCTCCGCCTAGGGTCGACAGTGCAGCCTAGGCGGAGTAGTCGAACGCAGATTCACTGAGCGCTCAACACAGACAGCATCGTCGGAAGGAAGAGCGCAGGGCAAGCTAGCGAGACAGAAGTTAAGCTCTCCTTACAACATGGACCTCCCCCACCCTCATTCAGATCTGGCGTTTGGAATTATTTGGTTTTCATGTGACGTATGACCCTGAAGGTAAGCGAGTCATGGACTAAAGTAAAACAGTATGTTGGATGTGCCATGCAATGCTCAATTACATGGGTGGGAACTAGTGTGTTAGCGCAGTTAGCTCGTTAACGTGTTGGCCGTGTCTAGCCCCATGCACGGGGCGATCGGCGGTAGCTCGTTAACGGAGATTTGCCGTGTTGTGGCGTTAAGGTCATTTCAACGAGATTAACCTGAAAGCACTAGTGGGAACACAACGAATATGACTGCACATTTACTCCGACATCATCCTAGTGCAAAGACATATGGAAGCAGAAAAAAAACAAGCAAGCATGCTACTAACTTTAGCCGAGTCATTTAGACAGCTGTTTAATATGCTGCTGAGAATATAGCCCAGAAGAAGCGGATAGTATAGCTTTTATTTTGGAAAGAGACATTTCTATGTAATAAACTCTCTTTTCCAAAGATGAGTGATTCCTCAATCAGATACAGGGCTCGCAATATCGCTAGCCCGACGTCCCGGGGCTAGCGATTTTTTCAGTCGGGGTACCAAAATCTATCTCTGCCCTGCCCGTCGGGCTATTGTAGGGTAATTATGTCATTGGCATCGGTGAGCCACTGTCAATATGTGACATATTGAAATCGCGTTTGAATTTGCGCTTGTTTTTTTGCTTTCACTTTGCAATCGCGCGAACTGTGTATAGAGAGCGACAGTACTGATCTGTGAGTGATGATAATTTGTGCACCAATTCCTCTGACATCGTCTTATTAATTGTTAGCTTACTATGCAAACATGACAAGTGAAATCTCCTGCAGCAAGCTTAAACATGTGAGAGGTTGATCGCGCAGAGAATCGCTGAGCTTATGTGAGTGCGTGTGTAAAAGCAACAGGATATATATTTGACTACGATGACCTGGATGACTGAGAACCTTCACAGACAGATATATATTTTAGTTCTGCTGAGCCAAATAAGACAGGTCAGGGTGAAGAAGTGACAGCCAAAGAAAAGCTTACCACAAAACGGAGAAGTTATGACAAATCAGACTATAAGGCAAAAAGAAAGTGCAGCTTTATGGTTTCATGGACAAAAGAATTTCTGTGGCTGCAATATGACGAGCTAAATAACCCGGGCTGCACATAAGTGGTCCGCAGGTGCATATTCGCAGTCAAAATAAAAAACACGCACAAGGGTTAGGTTTAAATTTAAAAACTGTACTTTTGAGTTAAAATATATATTTATAATTTTAATAAATGACAAATTAAAAAGGCATGAACATTTTTTTTGTATCGAAAAAATATCGAACCGTGACACCAAAGTATCGAACCGAACCGAACCGTGAATTTTGTGTATCGTTGCACCCCGAATTAGTATATATAAATATCCATAACATAAACATGAGAAAAATGTTCATTTGGAATTACACCCTTTAATATATCAAATAAATCAGTGAATAACTGTAATTGGTCGTTTAGTGTGGGTAAGACTACACATGCTTTATGTAAAGCATTATTTTTGCCTGCTTTATTTATTCTTAGCCACAGCACTGGCCATAATTTTCCTAAATCACTCTCGACATAGTCAGGTCACTCTTGGTCCTAGATTGTTGATTACCTGACAGGACAACCACAATAAATGCATCTTCAACACAAGGTGTCTGACAAGGTGATCAGCAAAACAGTGGCATCACAAGAGACGGTCCTCTCCCCTTTCTCTTCACCCTCTACATCACAAACTTCAGCCACTGCAAGACCTGCCATCATCATTTTCTGATGACTCTGCGGTGGTTGGATGCATCACTGAGGGTGATGAGTGCCAGGCTGTGGCAGACCCCTTTGTCATGTAGTCTGAGCAAAATCCTCTGCAGTTTAAAGTGAAAAAGACCAAATAATTGATTTTGTACTTTAGGAAGACCAGGAAACCCGTGACCCCTGTTTTAATCAAAGGGGTCAATGCAGACATAGTGGAGCACTGTAAATATAAGTACACACTGAAAATAAACTGGACTGGGTAAAAAACACTACTGCACTCGAGAGTGCCCAGGTAATTTTCTGAGGTGGTTGACGATTTTCTATGAGTTTGTTGTGGCCAGTGCCATCCTCTTTGCTGTTGCATGCTGGGGCAGCAGGTTGCAGTTTGCAGATGCCAACTGGCTCAATAAAGTGGTCCACAAAGCCGATAATGTTGTGGGACAGTCTGAAACAAGGACAATGCTCTCAGTTTTGACAGCCGTATTAAAGATTTATATCAGTCTGTACATGCTCAAGAGAGCTTTTCTTCCAATTCTTTAACTGTCACGCGCTTTTGCAACTTTGTATTTTTGTGTTACTCGCAGCAACAATGCCACCTCATTGTTAGTCCATTTAAAAAATGTGATGCTTTTCCTCAACATTTTGCCGCAACGTTTCAAAAAGCCAGAAAATAAATAAGCAGCAGACAGAAATGAGGCAGATCAAATCTTCTTTTATTTCATGCATGTGCAGTACTGGAATGTAAGCATTTTCTGCCGTTTCAATGTGGACGTGCAGCTCTGTGAAAACCACTGAATACGATAGTGTGGACGGGGAGCGTTTTCAGATGAAAATGCAGTTTTTAAATCTATCTGGGCTAATGTGGACGTAGCCTAAAGCTGGCCTCAAACTGAAGAGACAAATCTCTTCAAATCCAGAGACAAGGAGGAGCTGAGAGGACTGATAAGGAATAGGAAGGACAGCTACAGGCAGAAGATGGAGAACCAGCTTCAACAAAACAACGTTTGCGAAGTCTGGAGAGGCCTCAGAACCATCTTGGGCCACAAAGATCAGAATTCTCTGATCAGGGGGAATGTAAATGAACTGTATCATTTCTTTAACAGATTCGATTCCTCTATGAGGCAGTTTTCAACATCGGCTGCAGACTCACACATCACCACAGCTGCTGTTCCACCTCTGACACCTCAGACACTTCATACCTCCTTTACTTTATTTTCTTCTTTTTTTGGGTTGTATGGAAGCCCCAAACGCAATTTCATTGTTCTTGACAATGACAATAAATAAATACTACTACTCACCCTGCTCACTACTACCTACCCCCAACAACAGCATCCAGCACACATTAACACAAGGCTCCAGCCTGTCTCTCTCAACCACCCAGGTTAGGAGGGAAATGAGGAGGATTAAAACCAAGTTGGCATCAGGTCCTGCGCAGACCAACTGTGTTGGGTGATGTAGAATATCTCTAACCTGATCCTGAGGCTGGGGAGAGTCCCACAGTTCAGGAAAATCTTCTGTGTTGTACCAGTGCCAAAGACTTCACACCCCAAGGACCTCAACAGCTACAGGCCGGTGGCTCTGACATCCCACCTAATGAAGACCCTGGAGCCTCTGGTCCTGGCTCAGTTTCAGCACCTGGTAAGCTCATCACTGGACCCACTTCAGCGGATGATACTGTCATTCACCTCCTCACCCACCGGTTTGTATATTTGTGCATTTTATATATTTTTTTCCTGTTAATACTCTTCATATGTATATAGTGCTGCAGAACTTTCATCCCTGTTGGACAACATCTGCCACCCCATACAGGAGACGATGACAGTACTGAGCAGCTCCTTCGGTGGCTGCAACACCCACAGTGTGGGACGGAGAGATTTAACAGGTCTTTCCTCCCCACTGCTGTCAGACTCCACAACAAAGACTTCACCTGATAAAAAACACACATCCACACATGTGCAATAGCAATAACATTAAGTGCATTACTCTTTTATGGCATTGTTGTATTATACTCAGTTGTATATAACATTTGTATTCCATGTTATTCTAGTGTATATAGTATTTTATTTACCTCTATTGTGTACAGTATCTTATCCTAAACCAAGTGTAATAATGAAGACACGGGACATTAACACTGTTAAAGAAAAAAAAACTTTATTAGGCTTCATTTTAATGTGTGTGTGTGTGTGTGTGTGTGTGTGTGTGTGTGTGTGTGTGTGTGTGTGTGTGTGTGTGTGTGTGTTTGTGTGTGTAATTATATGCATTTCTTGAAATGGAGCAGGAGCAAGACCACCACAAAGAATAAAGTGATTGCAGCAGCAGTGATGAGAAGCATACAACAGGTCCACGAATCAATTAATCTCCAACATGTGCACCTAAAAGTAAGTTTATGATAAGAAAGTTCACATAGATTACTCAAATAAATTTTATATATTATGGAAAAAATTGGTGGATTAAGAAGAGACAAACTGCACGTGCCTGCAGGGTTCTCTTGTAGGATACTCATCTTGTGGGCTCTGAAGTTGACACAAGGTTGAGTGATTGTGAGCAACACTTTGCAGCCGTATTTCCACTGCATGAAGGGCACATGACATTTTAGTTCAGACCACTGAATCTGAGAAATCCAACAGGTGTAGATCTAACACACTGGGACATACCTGACATTCTCAAAGTCGGATTACGAAGGAACAAAAGACACTACGTTTCATAAGATAACCTGCATACAGAGGAAATATACATTAGTATCTTGGAAGGATTAGTAATTGTTATTCGAGATCTATGAAGTAAAGTGGAAAAATTGGAAGAATTATTGGTTTGTGTTCTAAAATTGGAAGCTTTAGGAACTTTGATTTTTTTAAAAAACAACAACAACAACAAAAAAAAAACAGAACAATTAGTCATTTGAATAGGAACAAAATCACACTTCTCAGGACTTCTGCTCACATCAATGTTCATTAGCAAATTGCAATTTTGTAAACTGTAATTTTAATCTGGAATTACACTTTGTCAAAGAAATCAATGAAATATATTTATAAAGTGTTGCTTTAATATATAGTTAGAAATTGAATTTTTAATCTAAAATCCTACAAGTAATGCACAGGGATATCAGTACAAGAAGAACATCAGCACAATGTTGGAAGCATTAGTGATTTATATTCTGGAAGGACAAAAGATTAATATCATAAAATATGAGAGTATTAGTGATTTTGATTGAACTTAACTTGAAGCAAATCTCTTCCAGTCTGCTGTATTCTTACCACACTCTGACATCACTGCCCCTCCCACCCCAACTCATGACTACACAGACCTTTCAGCCAATCACATTATTAATTCTGCCTATATTAGCAGGTACTAGTACTGGGAATTGAAGATGATTCGCTAGGAGTCTTTTCTGTAATTATAATAAATAACATTCAGTGAATCTGTTTTGTGAATCTTATTCAATGGTCTGTGTTTGTATAGCGCTTTACTTAGTCCCTGGGGTGCACTGACAGAGGTGAAGCTGCCAGACCCTGGTGCCACCAGGCCCTCTGACCACCAGTAGTCCCACCCCAGGACACAATGACTGAGACAGTCTGAGCCGGGGCTCGAACCGGCAACCTTCCGATTACAAGATGAGCTGCCAATTCTTGAGCCATGATCGCTGCACTATAACTTTAATCTGGAATTACACCGTTTCAAAGTAATGAATAAACTTGAATAAACTACCATGAGTGTGGACTTTTCCCATCCAATGCAGTTCAGATGTTTGGTGCACATAGCATGGCATGTTTCCAAAGACGCACTGCATACAGAGGACATCAGCACAATGTTGGAAGCATTAGTGATGTATATTACATAACTGGAATGTCCAGGGACAGGGATGAAAATTATGGAAGTTTAGCTATTTGTATTGTATCATTGGAAGGACTAAGGATTAGGATCATAACAAAAGGAAAGAATTAGTGGTTAGGATTGCACTTACCTTGAAACAAATCTTTGCCAGTCTGCTGTACTCTCATCACAGTCTGACGTTATTGCTCCTCCCCCCAAAGTTCATGATGAGTCAGATCCTTCAGCCAATCAGACGATTTAATTTACCAACATAGTTGATGGTACCAGTACTTGGAATGTAAGACGACTCGTTTGGAATCTTTTCTGCAATTAAAAATAAACTAAATATAATTAAATTAATATCTTAAAAGCTTTTGGGAATCTTATTAGTGCAATGTTTAACTCTTTTGAAATCACAGCTTGTTAAAATGATCTTTGATTCTCCAAATTCTTGCTGGTAGATACTCCAATAAAATAACTTCAAACAGACGGGTTTATGAACTCATTGGCAGCAGTACACTAACTACATGTAAATAAAAATTAACAACCGCGTGAACGTAACAGCTTAATATAATTTGTAGATAACAATTTGTAGTTAGATTAATTTCTTATCTGGCTATTGGACATACAAAGTTATGTTGCAATGTAGGAAAAAATTATAAGAACAACAGAATAGTTGGTCCTGATGACAGAGATAAACCAGGGTGAAAGGCATCGCCATCTGATCAGTGTGATGTGGAGATTAGGAGAAAGTAGGTCCAGATTAGGGAAAACTAGGTGGAAAGAACCACACTAAGTGTGACAGCAAAACAATGACATTTAAAATAGAAATAGAAAAGACAATACTACAAAGGAAATAGTATTATGAATACAACACTTTGTATCTGTGATATGTAGACAGAATCCCAGCCGGTCACAGCATATGGCAGCCCCTCCTGGTAGTGCTGGAGATTTCTTCCTGTCAAAAGGGAGGTTTTCCTTGCCGCTGTCGCCATAGCTTTTGATCTTTTGTGTGTGTGTGTGTGTGTGTGTGTGTGTGTGTGTGTGTGTGTGTGTGTGTGTGTGTGTGTGTGTGTGTGCGCGTGTGTGTGCGTGTGCGTGGGTGTGGTGGTCATGTTTGTATGTCTTGCCTAGCATTTATTTTTCTTTCCAATAATTAGAACTCCTCCGCTGCAAAGACAAATTTATGGTGGCGATCAGAGATGGGTAGGTTACTGTAATCTGATTACTTTTTTCAAGTAACGAGTAAAGTAAGGGATTACTATTGCAAAAATGGTAATTAGATTACCGTTACTTTCCCGTAGTAACACTGTGTTACTGCGTTACTAAAACCGTGATTTTTTGCGAGAATGTCTCACGACAGTGACGTAAGCGAGTGTGCCGTTAGTGACAACAGCTGTGTGCAGATCAACAATGGATCACATATCGATTGTGGGAGAGAGTATGAGCGTGCAGCGTTTAAAGCGTGGAAGTACTGACCTTACTTTGAGTTTGATTCCATAAAAAGTGACAAAAACATTAGTGTCCATCGTGCGTGGGAAGAAAACTTCTTTTTACAGCGAAAAAAAACCGCACACCTGCACCAGGGTAAACCTCCACCTACTGCAGTCCTGCTTTATAGGTGAAAATAGAGCAACAGGACTGCTGAGTCTTTGACTTTATTTATTTTCTGCTACTCCTCCAAAGTTTGCTGTTATACAACAACCGTTCAGCGAATAAGAACACTGAATTCTGCTGTCTTTTATAGGATACTGGACCTTGGAAAATAGGAATACCCATTAGGAATTTTATGTGTAACTAATACAACTAACTTAATAACAAGATTTGCACAGCTACCATTAGGAATCATTTTATTTGAAATTATACCTTGTAAAAGAAATCAATAAACTTTGACTCTGTAATATTAAATAAAATGTTGCACAAATGCCCATTTTTTTTCTTTTTAACTAATCTCACATAACTTTATTAATCCCAAAAAGGGCCATTTTTGTCTGCTCATTCACACAACCTATAAAAATTAATGATCATAAATATGAATCCAAACGACCCCTGTCAGCATTTAGTAGTCTAACAGCTAAAGATTAGTACAAATATATTACATTGCATTTTTTGCTTAGTCTTGGGAACAACAATAAGCATCACATTTGGAGATGCTCATTGCTCACTGTAGTTTTCTTTTCTTGTCTGCAGTTTGAACCACCATAAATCTTGATGTTAGACAACCTTTGACATTTATTACTTATTTATTTATTATTTATTTATTTAGGACAGTGCATGTTAATGAACATAAATGTAAAAAAAAATTACATGAATGTAAACATACCAGATTATAGCCAAGGGCTAATTTCCATCTGTTGTCCTTAAGCATAAAAAAAATAGACATAATAATTCATAAAAATTCATCATTCATTCATAATAAAAACTCCATCACCAAACTTACACATACACACCATTCTGTTCCCAAAAAAAAAACATTAAAACTATACAACTCATACATGATCACACACTTGATTTGTCCATAACCAGTACATCCCGCATTAACCCAGTGTGAGAATGAAGACTACGTATTTTGACATTGAACAACAACACTTTTATTGTCTTTTGCTCAGTGGTTTGTGGATGAACTCATGAAAAGTTGTTGTTGTAATAAAGCAGTAGCAAAATGATCACGTAGAGTCCAATGATCGCAAAAACAGCAATGAGGATTATCCACATGAACAGTTTGTCCAAATGTCCACATCTGCACCTGAAAGTTATCAGTTTATACAAAAAAAAATGTAAACATCATTGGATTTATTATAATGTGTAAAATATAAGGGTATAAGAGAAATTGCTCTTGCCTGCAAGATTCTGCTACAGGATGTTCAGCCTGGTGGCTCTGGATTTGACCAAAGGGTGCTATATTGGGAGCAACGCATTGCATCTGCATTTCCACTGCAGGAATTACAAATGACATTTCAGGAGCATCAGTTGAGACCACTCAATCTGAGAAATCAAAGAGATGTAGATCTAACACACTAGCACATACCTGACATTCTCACAGGAGGAATAAGAAGGAACAAAAGATCCAATTTCAAAAGATAAGCTGCACACAGAGGAAATATGAATTAGTATTTTGGAAGTATTAGTAATTTCTATTCAATAAGTGGAAGATCTGTGAATTAGAGTGATAACTGGAATTGAAAGAATTATTATTGATTTGTATTCTAAAATTGGAACCTTTAGGGATGAGGATTTAAAAAAAAATAGAATTAGTTATTTGGATAGAAGGAATTGTGATTAGACTTACCGTTTACCAAATCACACCTCTCGGGACTTCTGGTGACATCACTCTGACATCACTCTTGATTAGCAAATCAGACAATCCATTTCTACAACACATTGCAGGACAGTGTAACTTGGAATGAGGGATGACTTCTTAGGAATTTTGTGTAATTAATTCAACAAACCTAATGAATTGCATTTGGTTACCATCCTTTAGGAATCTTGTTAGTGTACTATAACTTTAATCTGGAATTACAAAGAAAAGAATAAAACAAATGTTTTGAATAAAGGATTTTTTGAATCTACAGTTAAAATGGGACTTTTTATCTATAGTGCTTCAGATAGTCAGTAGGTATACAATATTATTATATAAGTATTACATTACAATGCTGCTTCTTACATTCAGCTGCAAATCTTTGCATTATATTCTTTTTGAATACCATGACTGTGGACTTTTCCCATCCTCCATCAGTGTGAGAAAGAAAACACAGGATTTTGCAGTTGAACAACAAGAACTTTAGTGAACTTTATCTGAACATTGTTGTATATGAACATATGTGTGCAGGTGCATGCATGCTCATGTGTGTGTAGCTATGTTTGTGTGTCTTTATTGGCAGTCATTTTCCTTTCCCATCAGCTCAGAGATTCTTAGTATTTGTTGCAGTAACTCATTTCATCTGATATTTCATTTCTTGTTGGCTGTGTTACTCTGTTAACTTACATTCACTGGCACACCATCATTGCTGGACTGAGGCTCTTTAATGGCTTCAGAAATCTCCAGCGTCCTAGTTTCATCTTTTTCCACCAGTGGTGGTTTGTTGCTTTTCACAGGGTCCTCAGGAATTGGAGTACTCGCTCTTCTATCCATTTTCCTCTTCTTGTGAGGAGCCCACTTGACTAAGGACTTGCAATACTGTGTTGAAAGAGAAATTCTTTTTAAAAATACATGAAATATAAACAAAAACATTAAATGTAGTTCAGATGTTTGGTGCATGTTTACAATTAGGATCATAACAAAATGAAAGAATTAGTGGTTAGGATTGCACTTACCTTGAAAAAAAATCTGCTCTCTGCTGTACTCTCACCACACTTTGATGTTATTGCTCCTCCCCCCAAAGTTCACGACAAATCAGATTCTTCATCCAATTTACACGATCTAATTTACCAACACAGTTGATGGTACCAGTACTTGGAACGGAAGACGACTCGTTTGGAAACTTTTCTGCAATTAAAAATAAACTAAATATAATTAAATTAATATCTTAACAGCTTTTAGGAATTGTGTTATTGCAATGTTTAACTCTTTTGAAATCACAGCTTGTTAAAATGATCTTTGATTCTCTTTTTTTTTTTCTTTTTTTTTTTTTTGCCTGTCCCGTTTGGCTCTTTTGCCATCAGAATTATTGTCTAAAGGCAAAGAAAGATGTCCAACGGATTTACTTTACCAAATTGACCATCCCAGCCTTGTCATAATGGTCCATTTGATTCACCTTTTATTGTTTATTTTATTTTCATTTGCTGAATACGGGACAGACTTGACTGGGGGAAAGAAGGGAAGAAAGAAAGAGGGAAAGAGAAACAGCTGAGAAGAGGGACGGGGGAGAAGGGCAAAAAAACAAAAACCAACAGAATGGGCAGAAAAAAAAAAAGAAAATGCATCTATCGATCACCTGGATCACCTGTTGAGAAAGAAAAAGGAAAACAAGCAGAAGAGAACAAGAGTAATAGAATAAACAACATCACAATGATATATGGGAATATGACAGTAAATACTAAATATTAAACATTATTGTGCAGCACATAAGATCAACAGAACACAGTGTGCTTTGAGGTAGGAGCCAAAAAGGGTGTAGTTTGTGTGTGTGAGCACCCGTGTGTACACCTGTGAGCATGGATGCGCTTGTTTTTTTAAAAGGTTCCTTCATGTAATGATCTGCTAGAGGGTGTGGGGGGGCCACAGCCCCGTCCTTCAGGGCATGAAACAGGTATGGAGGAGATCAAAACTCCAGACATCCAGAGGCCCCCAGAACACAAGAGACCAAGGAAGACCAACAGAGGGGCAGCCGCGCCACTGTCCCAGAAAGAGCTGAGGAGAGTCCCAGATGAGGCGTCACTCAGCAGCCGCGGAGCAGAAGCCAGGGGGAGTTGCAGTGACGCGCCCGTGAGCTCCGCCGGCAGCCAGCTGCGCCTGAGTGACCGAGCCCCAGGCCGAGAGGCCGGGGGCACCCTGCCTCCGAAGTGGCCCGAGCGAGCCCCAGGCTCCAGGCCCCGATAAGCGGCCACCAAGGAGTGAGCCGGTGTGTACCTGGACGCCCATCCCCAGACACAAAGAACCACCAACGCACCGATGTCTGAGGGAGTCCGCCACTGGCAGGGGAAATGGTGGTGGGGGGAGATAGGCCTCCAAACCTTGGAGGGCCTGAGATGTCCCCAGAGAGGTGCCATCTGATACCCAACCTGACATATAGACACAGACATACAGGCACACACAGATACAAACATCCATTCCCACCCTCATGCTCTCATATGCACTTACTCCACACTCAACCAACGTGGAGACAGACATAAAGAGACGCTGTACACACAATCACACTCCCCAAGCGTACTCTACGAACCGGGTCTAGGTACCCTTGCCCCTGGAGGGGGGAACTGCACCCATGATCTTTGATTCTCAAAATTCTTGCTGGTAGATACTCCAATAAAATACCTTCAAACAGACGTGGTTATGAACTCATTGGCAGCAGTACACTAACTACATGTAAATAAAAATTAACAACCGTGTGAACGTAACAGCTTAATATAATTTGTAGATAACAATTTATAGTTAGATTAATTTCTTATCTGGCTATTGGACATACAAATTTATGTTGCAATGTAGAAAAAAATTATAAAAACAACAGAATAGTTGGTGCTGATGTCAGAGATAAACCAGGGTGAAAGGCATCGCCATCTGATCAGTGTGATGTTGTGATTAGCAGAAAGTAGGTGGAGGTTAGGGGAAACTAGGTGGAAAGAACCACACTAAGTGTGACAGGAAAACAATGACATTTAAAATAGAAATAGAAAAGAAAATACTACAAAGGAAATAGTATTATGAATACAACACTTTGAATCTCTTGGCTTTTGACGGAGGTCGTTGCAATTTCTCCTTCTCCCTTATCTTTCCTGTTTGGCTTCTCATATCTTTTGTATGGTCTGTCTTATTCTTTAATAATGAGAGAGTCTACCAGACTTGTTCTCTATAAACCTAAAGAAGAATTATGGATTTGATCAACTGCTCCCTTAACAAGACTGACAAACTCCTGGTTTGAGCTGGCTCGGACCTGGCTTAAAGAAAAACAAGAAGCGGCTACAGCTGTTCAAAATCCCACAAGGCTGGCCGACATGATAGACGATGGGCAGGGCTGTGAGTACTCAGACTGTGGTTTTTTTGACACAACATGGATAAGATGTTGGAAAAGCTCATGGCTCTGCTACATGGTTAAGATTTTGGAGAAGAACAACAGGAATTTAGAGACCTGGTCACCAGTGACGGACATTAGACCTACTGTAAATTGGAAGCAGTTTTTTCGCACTAACCAAAACAACTACCATCTTCACCTCATGCGGCCCCCTTGGCACCGACTGGATGCTTGAGGCAAAAGCTGACAGGAATAACAATTCTCCTTTGATAAAAAGACCATTTATTGTATCTCTCTCCTCATTCAAGACCACGCGCGTCGACCGAAGATTGTTGACTTTTACCTAACAAAGTGAAGGGAGACTTTCACTCGGCAGGACACAGTCACATTCACACTGACACAGATCCCCCCCCATCCCCCACCCCCGCCAAACACCTTCGAAGCTTATGTCTTCTATGTTGCAAGATGTGATGATTCATGTACTGAGGTGTTTCTATCTGTTCTCAAACTGATCTCCCTGTGTGAGCTCAGTCTTGGGGGAGTTCTTTTTTCTCCTCGTCTTTCCTCGTGTTGTGGATTTTCCATTGTTATGCCTCTCTGAACTGTCTTCCCATGTGATGTTTGTGTAATATATGTATGTTCGGAAGGGTAAGCTGGCGCTGGCAAAAGGTCGGCACCCTTAAACCAATTTCCTTCGGGGTCAACCTTTGGTATCAGTAAGGTTTTATTAAATTGAATTGATATGCAGACAGATTCCCAGCCGGTCACAGCACATGGCAGCCCCTCTGTGAGCCTGGTAGTGGTAGAGGTTTCTTCCTGTTAAAAGGAAGGTTTTCGTTGCGATTGTCACCTTAGAATTTACTCACAAGGGCCATAGTAATTTTTTTTCTGTTTTCTTGATATTATTGTAAGGGTCGTTACCTTTCCAAGCAGCTCGAAGAAACTGTTGGTGGAATTTGGCACTATATGGCACTAAGCAAAACTGAATTGAGTTCACATCTGACAATAAATAATCAATCACCAACCAATTAGATATATATTTCTGACTAATCTTGACCTCTTAACTGTTTGTGTGTGTGTGTGTGTGTGTGTGTGTGTGTGTGTGTGTGTGTGTGTGTGTGACAGACAGAGAGAGAGAGAGAGAGAGAGAGAGAGAGAGAGAGAGAGAGCCACTTGCTGTGGATTTAAGAACCAAACACTCAAACAAACCAAAGAGAATGTCAGACGCAGAAGGAGATTGTATTATTTGTGGCAACCGATGATGTCTTGGTCTCCACTTGTAGGCTGCATCTTGAAGGCATGTGTGTGGACGAGGAGATGACAGGAAACACAGAGCGTCAGCAGCAGCCATCTAAGCTTCACAGGGCACACACGGCACCACACAGACAAATCACTTTCCTGAGGCCCAGCCCAAAGCCAGCCGCCCGCTGCCTCCTCATCTCCTCCTCCTCCTGGGACCTTTAGGGAGCACTCAGCACCCGCAGGTAAACCATGCACTGTCACAAAATCTCCCGGCATCACAGGCCCTCTCCTGACACTGAAACCTCTCCTCATTTCTGTTATTTTTCCCTTATCTGTGACCCGCTCAGTGTGTGTGTGTGTATGTTTGTGTGTGTCTGTGTGTGACAGAGAAAGAGAGAGAGAGAGAGAGCCACTTGCTGTGCATTTAAAAATCAGAGACTCAAACACACCACAGAGAGTGACAGACGCACAATGCAATTCTCTTGTGGCTTTTGCCCCCATTTTATTTGTTTTTTTTTTTTATTTGAAATATATATTTTTGAAGTATTTTACACATCTCCTCCTTTCCTTATACCTTTTTATGGATTTCTCTTTTTTTGAACACTTTGGTTGGAAGGTAACTTCTTCATGGAACACACATGCTGTAGTACAGCACTTTTTTCACCTGAAATGAAATATAACTTAAATCACACTTCTGTCAAGTGGCATCGAACCTATAACATAACGTGTAGCATGATCTGGTTGGAATGTAACTTATAAGTGAAGTCACATCTGGAATCAGAACACAATGAACGTTTACTTATAAATTTCTGAACAAAATTTCCCTCCTCTTCTGGACGTATGCCTGGTATGATCGAGCAGCCATAGCAGCGGCCTTACATTGTTGGACATAACTGCGGTACCCGTCAAGAACTGGGACTGCAGAGTCCGGGTTGACAAACCCTGTCTCCTCTGGAGTCCAATCCCTCCTCACGTTGGCTGGCATGTACACAGCTCTTGTGACCACAGACTCTGGTACTTCGTCCTCTAGCAATAGAGGAGCTTTCAGTTCCTCCATATCCAGCTGGACTGTTGGACGCATTTTCTGGTCTGGAAGGAATGGACGGTGCAACATCCTGTAGGGGATGTCATAGTGGAGCTTGTAAAATGTAAATCCAGATGTTCTTTCGCATAGAGAAGTTGACAGGATCTTGTATTTCTGCAGCTCGGATTGGCTGATATTCTTCTCGATGAGCAGGTCCTTTATATTCTCAAATGACACATAATCACCATTCATCAACATTCCGATTGAACTGGCCAGAATCAAGATGTTCTTCTGGGTCTGTACAGGGACAGTTCCTGGGATCCTTTTCAAAACGTCAGCCAACCACGGCATGCCATGTTCCTGGTATCTTTCCAACTTGCGGCCATAACACATCGAACGGCGCTCCATTTCCATTGCAATGTCTCCAACCATGGCTGACGCCTGTGCTTCCATTGAAGGCTCGTGGTGATCATTGTGTACTTCAATGAAGTGCTGAAAGTTCCATGAGGCCTTGGTCGTGCCTCTGATATCACGATATTTGATTTCGGGGAACCACCTAAGCTTCAGCTGCAGGAAACCAGCCATCAGGCATTCGTACACATCTTTCCCTGCCTCTTGAATGAGGATCCTGGCCCTGGAGAATGTAAAGGGAGTTGGAAATGTGTCCTTGGTTGCAAGGTTGCCTACTAATGTTGACAGGTTAACGTGTCCCTTGAGAATGTCAGGGCACTTATCTCCCTGGAGCGCAGAGATGGGGATCTCTTCGTTTCTCCCGAAAAGATCCTGGAGGAGAAGGACTACAAGTGAAGGGCCAACTACAGAAGGCTCAGCCTCCATGTTACATGTAAGAGAGAACAGCCTGTGGATTCGATGGGTCTGGAGAGCATCCTTTGTCCAGTGTAACACAGGTGGAGGTGTGTCCTCACTTGTTGGCACTGTGGCAGAGCCAAGCGCCATGAACCCCCTGATATGAGTGGCACTGAACTCATGACGTGAACTAGTGCCCATTGCTGAGGAGTAGACATTGTCCACATTGGACAAAGGGTGGCCGTAAAAAGCTTCTTCCAGCGCGAGCTCGAGCTGAAAGGCTCTCCACGATGGGATGAACCCACCTTTTCCCGAGTGCTCGTTTCCCAGAGTCCAGAGCTCGTCGGCCATGTAGGTGAGACATGTACAGAGTATCTCCTGGATACTACAGTCTCCCTCGTCCCATTTGAAGGGTATCACCATTGGGAGTTCGTTTAAAAACCATTTCAAATGACGAAGGGAGAAGAAATGAACAGCGGGAATAGGTTCGATCAGGCATGAGAGGTCCGCGGCGTCCAGCGCTTGCACCATCTCGATGCGTAAGGGATACTTGCACATGGCCTTGTTTGCAAGGTCCCGCATGTGTAAGTAGTAGTCCTGCGCACGGGATTCGAGGGCCTTGGTATAGTTGGGGTGGCTGAGCCCACCGATGACTATCAAGCCACTTACTGGGTGACGGAACGTTGCCAGAGCGTGGGTGTGGGGACTGTCCAGGTAAAACTGCCAATGGTTCGCAAACGGCAGGTCGGCAATAGACCCCAGAACTGGACTGACGTCCACCTCATGTTCATCCAATTCAGTCTGCATGTTTGCGCACTCGTGCATTGACATGGCACTATAGACAGTTGTTCTTGGACCGACCAACTTCTCTAACCCTGCTCTGGACCAAAACAATAGGGTGTGGGGGTCCTCTGTTGACAATGTGCACGCAACATGTAAAGACAAGCGAACAATGTTGTCAAAGTCAGTGATGTTGGACAGAATCAGCGGTTCCTGGGATCTGTGGCCAAACTTGTAGACATAGAAATGTAAATCCAACGTCTCATGTTCAGGTAGCAAATCCTTGGATTGATCGAGAGTGCGCAGCAGGAATTCCTGGTCCTGTGGTAAGACTTTCATGTAACCTTTGTTTTGGAGGATAATCTTTTGGAGCGAGGGTCTACAAAGCTGTTCTGGTGGAAGCGCTCTCAGACTCTCAATGAAGTTCATCAACATCGCATTGATGAGTTCTATGGTGTTGAAGGACAGATATCCAAATGTGGAAAATACCTTTTCCATCCCATAAGGGGATTTCGGGATTGCTGTGACATGGAGTTTGAATCCGTCATTGAGCTCAGCTAGATCAATACCTTGCAGCCTGTGGAGCACTTCTAACCCTTCGCTGGAATACTTTGTACGATCAATGTGTTTTTTAATGATGTGCCAGGAATTTCGCAGCTGGGGGTTTCTGTATAGTGAAAGCCTCAACTTGGAGAATTGAATCTTCAACTTTTCCAAGAAGTTCAGTTCGATGACTATCCCGTTGATATTGAACTGAGCAGCTAGTTGTTCAACGGGACTGTCAACAGTAGTTGCTTGGAGGGGAATGAGGATGTCAGGGTCGGTGAGGAAGTTCAGCACACTTGGGGAGCACGTGAATGCTTTGGACAAAGCACGCATATTTTCCCTGCCAACATCATCCATGGCTCGTGGAATCTGGTAAGTAAAAAGAAGAAAAATGGGGTAAGTACACACAAGACCTGCTTCTGCGGTCCCAGAAGAGCCTTTTCAGGGGTTGTCTAATTCAGAATGGGAGGTCAATTTCCTACATTTTCTCTGAATTAATGATTGTAATTAAGACATTAAGGGGTGAAAAACATTTATTGATTTTTCAATTCCATCAAGGCGCTTGGCATCATTATTTTAAAATACATGTACACATGAATCCTCTGCAGATGCAGACAATGCTGAACCATTTAAAATGACTTCATTTGACTTAGGGCTTTCATAACACTTCCGTGTATTTATATTGAACTTAAATAAGGTGATTCCGATTTTTTAAATCAGTATTTTTGCTGACAGTTGTTAATTTTTTTTAAAAATTGTCTCTTTTGTAAAAAAAATAAGAATAAGTTTTCATAAAGAAATATACGTGTAAATATGTAGTTACACTAATGTGTAAATGAATGTTTACTCACTGTTGAGCGTAACTCCCTTCACTTCCAAAGGACAAATCTACCATCTGTCTGCAAAATAATCGTCTTGATGCATTCTCAATCATCCAGGAAAGTAAATTTCCAAAAGTTGATTCTGTTCATCTGGACGTAGCGTTTTGTATGAGAAACGTTTCGTCACTCATCCCAGTGACTTCTTCAGTCTCAGCTGACTGTAGGTTTCCCCAATCTTATAAACAGAACATTTGCATAATGATTGAAACCAGCCCACTGAAGGAACAATGGGCTTGGAGGTCAGTTCCCATTGTTCCTTCAGTGGGCTGGTTTCAGTCATTATGCAAATGTACTGTTTATAAGATTGGGGAAACCTGCAGTCAGCTGAGACTGAAGAAGTCACTCGGATGAGTGACGAAACGTTTCTCCCACAAAACGCTATGTCAAGATTAACAGAATCAACTTTTGGAGGTCTACAAAATAATGTTTGACTTGTAAAAAAAATTGCAGACAGTATGTTCAAAACAAATTCATTATGTGTCTAATCTTAAATTCTTAAAGGTTAAGATTTATACCTCTAAATTCATGATATAATTACGAAATAACTAAAATGATTACTTTGAATGGGGAATTATGTTGTTTAAACTTTTAATGATATGTATTTATTTGTTGGAATAGTTGTTACTTTGGATACAAGACTTGGAAGAATTGGGGAATAATATTTAAGGATTGGAAGAATTAGAGATTTGAATGGATGAATAATTGATTTAAATTTCACTTATTGTGAAACAGATTTCTAAAAATGGATTCAGTTTGACTAATCATTACAGAGCCCTTCAGCAAAGAAGAGCTGTTGAAAAAAGATGTTAGTGTGGCTGAATGGCTATTAAAATAAATTCAATAAGTGCTCACAGAGAATTACATAGGTCTTAACGTGTGGTGCTACAAGGTATAAAGGTATGAACATATGAACAAGTATTGCATTTTGTTACTCACTTCTTCCTTGACTGTAGACTTTAATTATGAAAGACCCCCCCACCACACACAAAAGAATAACCTCATGCGGGAACCTAAACATTAGTGATTTATATACAATACTTGGAATTATAGCATTTGAATTCAACACAAGGGATTAGGGATTTGGATGTTCCAGTTGGAAGGAATTAGTTAATTTTATCTAAACGTACCTTTATGTAATTCCACCGTCTTCAACTTAATGAACACTAACAGCTCTGCATATAATCTATGGGGATCTTAGCATTCAGATCTTTCAACCAATCGTGCTCTCTGCTTTGGTCATGTGATTTCTTACCAATAATGTATATCTGATGAATGAACATAGTTTCCACATCTTCCTCTAGGAATTTTGATAGTGTGAAGTATCACTCATTTGGATTTATAACTTGATGAAGAATGTTTTTTCAGCATACATTAGTATATATAAATATCCATAACATAAACATGAGAAAAATGTTCATTTGGAATTACACCCTTTAATATATCAAATAAATCAGTGAATAACTGTAATTGGTCGTTTAGTGTGGGTAAGACTACACATGCTTTATGTAAAGCATTATTTTTGCCTGCTTTATTTATTCTTAGCCACAGCACTGGCCATAATTTTCCTAAATCACTCTCGACATAGTCAGGTCACTCTTGGTCCTAGATTGTTGATTACCTGACAGGACAACCACAATAAATGCATCTTCAACACAAGGTGTCTGACAAGATGATCAGCAAAACAGTGGCATCACAAGAGACGGTCCTCTCCCCTTTCTCTTCACCCTCTACATCACAAACTTCAGCCACTGCAAGACCTGCCATCATCATTTTCTGATGACTCTGCGGTGGTTGGATGCATCACTGAGGGTGATGAGTGCCAGGCTGTGGTGGACCCCTTTGTCATGTAGTCTGAGCAAAATCTTCTGCAGTTTAAAGTGAAAAAGACCAAATAATTGATTTTGTACTTTAGGAAGACCAGGAAACCCGTGACCCCTGTTTTAATCAAAGGGGTCAATGCAGACATAGTGGAGCACTGTAAATATAAGTACACACTGAAAATAAACTGGACTGGGTAAAAAACACTACTGCACTCGAGAGTGCCCAGGTAATTTTCTGAGGTGGTTGACGATTTTCTATGAGTTTGTTGTGGCCAGTGCCATCCTCTTTGCTGTTGCATGCTGGGGCAGCAGGTTGCAGTTTGCAGATGCCAACTGGCTCAATAAAGTGGTCCACAAAGCCGATAATGTTGTGGGACAGTCTGAAACAAGGACAATGCTCTCAGTTTTGACAGCCGTATTAAAGATTTATATCAGTCTGTACTAGAGATGTCACGATACCACTTTTTTTTATGTCCGATACCGATACCGATATCATAAATTTGGATATCTGCCGATACCGATATGAATCCGATATAGGGTTTTTTAATCAACAAAACTGTTTTTTTAAATATCTTGCTGCATTTTGTATAAGTTCATACTCAAGTTTAAAACAAAAACTACACTAAAGCTATTCTGTTATACCTGTATGCAAAAAAAAAAAATTCATAGTTCAGCAACACTGATCAATCTAATAAACTTAAACCTACACCATCCTCCCTATTCTGGTATTTTAAAGAGTACTCAGCGTAAATATTAACCAACCTAACTAACAGGGTTCCAACTCCCAGCAACAACAAAAATAAATAAATAAAAAATGGGGAACCACCCCTCATGCTCCACCTCATGATGCTTAATCGACGTAATCAACCTTAATTTGATGCAGTGTGGAAAAAAAAATGCACAGAAATCAATTCTTTTTCAAGAACTATTAAATAGATTCAACATCTTTCTTCAACAAAATTGCAGACTGCACAGATGATACCTTCCCAAAGGAAAAAGTACTATAGCTTACTAGGGTATATATATTAGACTTAATAGTTACTATATACAGTAATTGACTTCTATTCATTTTACATCAAATTAAAACTTTGGGTGTCAGATAATTATTTATTAAAAGCTAGACATTTTAAATGAGAATAAGAAAGAAAAGTATGTCTTTGTGCGCCCTTTTCCCTGTTCATGCCCTATCGGCCCCCCTGGCTAAACTTTGCTAGATCCGCCCCTGCACAGTTACCAGCGTCAGCTACGTAGAAAAAGATCCTCGAGTAGAAAGTAATATTAAATAAATTCTAACAACAGCTTATCAAGCTTAAACGTGCTGCTGTTGTTTATCCGCTGGTTTCCTCTTTCTGGTGCAAAGTGGGCCAAAAACAAACAAGAGAGACAGACTCGCGACAGAAAAGCCAATCAGCTGATCACTAAGCAGTTTCATGATTGAAGTAGCAGCAAGAAGAGGCAGTCGCTTGTTAAGCTTAACCTAGGAATGCTTTACAAACATTCAGAGATGGACTTACACACTTGCTTTACTTCTCTCTGGGATAACTTTGTCGGAGATGAAATGCCAGGTTGCTAGCGAAGCTCCACATGCTATCCAGACCACCGACAGGTCCTGCATGCCACAGCCGCTCTATCACGTGATGCATATTGCTCCGACGTGCTAACGTTCTGAGGCGAGTTACGGCGTGTTGCAAGTTTTGTGAGGTGCTTTCGTGATATTTAATGGATCGGATTACATTTTTTATTTTTCTCCGATATCCGATCCAGTAATTTAGGCCAGTATCGGACCGATACCAATACGTAATATCGGATCGGTCCATCTCTAGTCTGTACATGCTCAAGAGAGCGTTTCTTCCAATTCTTTAACTGTCACTCGCTTTTGCAACTTTGTATTTTTGTGTTACTCGCAGCAACAACTCCACCTCAGTCTGTCTGTGAAGGTTCTCAGTCATCCAGGTCATCGTAGTCAAAGGAGCTTGCAAAGAAAAGTGTCTGGACTTCTTTAAGTTACTTGAAGACGTTTCACCTCTCATCCGAGAAGCTTCTTCAGTTCTTAGGTCAAATGGTGGAGAGTCCCAGATATAAACCCAGTGGGAGTAACCCCCCACAGAGGGACAAAATGACCCCCTGATGATCCTCTAATCGCCTGAGCCAAGGTGTGAAACTGGGTGTGGGTCCCAATCAGCCAGAGTTTCTTGTGAGTTCATTGTGAAACCTGGCCCCACCTTATCATGCGAATTCCTGAGATGTGGGTGGGCGTTAAGGCATCTGGGAAGGGATCTCAAAACTGGATTATAGATGGCAGAGAGTTTTTTAACACACTGGGACATACCTGACATTCTCAAAGTCGGATTACGAAGGAACAAAAGACCCTACGTTTCCAAAGATAACCTGCATACAGAGGAAATATACATTAGTATCTTGGAAGGATTAGTAATTGTTATTCAAGATCTATAAATTAAAGTGGAAATATTGGAAGAATTATTGTTTGTATTCTAAAAGTGGAAGTTTTAGAGACTTTGATTTAAAAAAAAACCAAACAAACAAAAAAAAAACCCCAGAAGAATTAGTCATTTGGATAGGACCAAAATCACACTTCTCAGGACTTCTGCTCACATCAATGTTGATTAGCAAATCAAATAATCATTTTCTAAACTGTAACTTGAAATCAAGGTTGATTTTTTTGGAAATTTATATGTAAATGATCTCATAAACCTAATTAATGGCATTTACATATCATCCTTTAGGTATGTTTTTAGTGTACTGCAATTTTTAATCTGGAATTACACTTTGTCAAAGAAATCAATGAAATATATTTATAAAGTGTTGTTTTAATACATAGTTTGAAATTGGATTTTTAATCTAAAATCCTACAAGTAATGCGCAGGGCTATCAGTACAAGAAGAACATCAGCACAATGTTGGAAGCATTAGTGATTTATATTCTTTAACTGGAAGAACTAGAGATTAAAATCATAAAATATGAGAGCATTAGTGATTTTGATTGAACTTACCTTGAAGCAACTCTTTTCCAGTCTTCTGTATTCTTACCACACTCTGACATCACTGCCCCTCCCACCCGAACTCATGACTACACAGACCTTTCAGCCAATCACATTATTAATTCTGCCTATATTAGCAGGTACTAGTACTTGGAATTGAAGATGATTTACTTGGAGTCTTTTCTGTAATTATAATAAATGACATTCAGTGAATCTGTTTTGTGAATCTTATTCAATGGTCTGTGTTTGTATAGCGCTTTACTTAGTCCCTGGGGTGCACTGACAGAGGTGAAGCTGCCAGACACTGGTGCCACCAGGCCCTCTGACCACCAGTAGTCTTGCCCCAGGACACAATGACTGAGACAGTCTGAGCCGGGGCTCGAACCGGCAACCTTCCGATTACAAGATGAGCTGCCAATTCTTGAGCCATGATCGCTCCACTATAACTTTAATCTGGAATTACACCTTTTCAAAGAAATGAATAAACTTGAATAAACTACCATGACTGTGGACTTTTCCCATCCTCCATCAGTGTGAGAAAGAAAACACAGGATTTTGCAGTTGAACAACAAGAACTTTATTGAACTTTATCTGAACATTGTTGTATATGAACATATGTGTGCAGGTGCATGTGTGGCAGGATGAATGTTATCCCTCGGTCCAACCCACTTTCAGCCTGGCCCATTAGGGGGCGCCGGTATAAATAGTGGCCATTTGAGTGTCTCTGCATCGCTTGCCTGTGATCTCCTTTTTGGTCACCTGACTTCCCCCCGGTGTGGTAGAGATCATTTGCGGGTTACTCTTCTGAAGCCTCCATCGCGGTTGGTCGTAGCTATAGAAGCCTCCTCTGAGCTATTCTGCTTACGTTCCATGACACGGCTTACTTGGTACGTAATCAACTTTTGTTACGCTCTCTGCCTTCTATTGTTCTTTTATAGTAATTATTTATTATGTTTCGCAGGAAGTGCTGCTGTTTTGCCTTGCTGTGCTTTTATCGTCTGTTCCCGTTGTGAGATTTCTTTCCCTGCTGCTGTCAGCTTTTACAGTGGACGTCGGCGTGGACAACGGCCATATGCATGCCGGTTATCGGAGTCAGCTGGCGTGCATATTGATTGACTGTTAACTTGTCGTTGTGTGACGGCAAGTTGGAGCAGTACGGCGATTCCGTTTGCTCCAGATTTTAGAGTTTTATCCAGATTGTATGTTGTTTTATTGCTTTTGATTTGTAGTTTGGATTTTTGTTGCACCACTGGTGGGAGGCCCTTTTTCTAGCTGTAGATCACCAGTGTGGTCTTGCAGTTGGGTTATCCCCCGGTGCTACACATTAGTTTGTTGTAATATATTAAAATTTTCTTTGTTTCTTTTATTCAGATGCGGAGTGCCGACGTGGAGGAGACTAGGGTGCCTTGGTGGTGGGATCCCTTGAGTGTACACACCTGCCTTGTTTAGTTTATTAGTGTGAGTGTGTGTGATAGTGTGCTGCACTTGTGTTTTGGGTGTGTTTTCTTTCTTTAGTTTGCGTGTGGCATCCCTGCCCCTCCACTGGTAAGCCTCAGCTCTGAATACCTTTTTAAAGCATATTTTCATTTTCCTTTCCCATCGGCAACACCGTCTGCCTGCAAAGACAAATGAAGAGAGGAGATTCTTAGTATTTGTTGCAGTAACTCATTTCATCTGATATTTCATTTCTTGTTGGCTGTGTTACTCTGTTAACTTACATTCACTGGCACACCATCATTGCTGGACTGAGGCTCTTTAATGGCTTCAGAAATCTCCAGCTTCCTAGTTTCATCTTTTTCCACCAGTGGTGGTTTGTTGCTTTTCACAGGATCCTCAGGAATTGGAGTACTCGCTCTTCTATCCCTTTTCCTCTTCTTGTGAGGAGCCCACTTGACTAAGGACTTGCAATACTGTGTTGAAAGAGAAATTATTCTTTAAAAATACATAAAATATAAACAAAAACATTAAATACAGTTCAGATGTTTGGTGCACATAGCATGGCATGTTTCCAAAGACACACTGCATACAGAGGACATCAGCACAATGTTGGAAGCATTAGTGATGTATATTATATAACTGGAATGTCCAGGGACAGGGATGAAAATTATGGAAGTTTAGCCATTTGTATTGTATCATTGGAAGGACTAAGGATTAGGATCATAACAAAAGGAAAGAATTAGTGGTTAGGATTGCACTTACCTTGAAAAAAAATCTTTGCCAGTCTACTGTACTCTCACCACAGTCTGACGTTATTGCTCCTCCCCCAAAAGTTCATGATGAGTCAGATCCTTCAGCCAATCACACGATCTAATTTGCCAACATAGTTGATGGTACCAGTACTTGGAATGGAAGACGACTTGTTTGGAATCTTTTCTATAATTAAATTAAATTCCATTAAATTAATATCTTAAAAGCTTTTGGGAATCTTATTAGTGCAATGTTTAACTCTTTTGAAATCACAGCTTGCTAAAATTATCTTTGATTCTCCAAATTCTTGCTGTTAGATACTCCAATAAAATAACTTCAAACAGACGTGTTTATGAACTCAATGACAGCAATAAACTAACTACATGTTATAGAAAATAAAAACCGCGTGAACTTAACAGTTTAGGGGAGATTAGGGGAAACTAGGTGGAAAGAACCACGCTAAGTGTGACAGGAAAACAATGACATTTAAAATAGAAATAGAAAAGACAATACTACAAAGGAAATAGTATTATGAATACAACACTTTGAATCTTTTGGCTTTTGATGGAGGCGGTTGCACTTTCTCCTTCTCCCTCTCTAATCTTTCCTGCTTGGCTTCTCATGTCTTTTGTATGGTCTTGCTTATTCTCTAACCTTAAAAGAGTCTACCAGACTTGTTCTCTATAAACCTAAAGAAGAATTATGGATTTGATCAACTGCTCCCTTAACAAGACTGACAAATTCCTGGTTTGAGCTGGCTCGGACCTTGTCATGGTCTGGTTGGGCACCTGCAGGTCTCAGACAGCGGCTCCTCCTCCTTTAGGCGGAGTCCGGTTGCCCCTCCCTGGCTGACCACCTGTGAGCAATCGTGCCAGCGGTATATCAGACCTGCGCTCTCAACCACTCATCGCCTGAGTATCTGCTATTCCCATGTTAGTTCAGTGGAGCATCCTAAACCTTGTCTTAACGCCGTGTGATGACTGACCTGTCTTTTCTTGTCCTCAGCGATAGCACCCGGAGTGGAGATCTTGTTCCCCCCGCTCCCGTCCTCCTGGACCTGGGCCGCCAGCTGCTCACACAACGTGGCCTGCCGGCCCACTGCTCACCTGCCTGCCTCCCCACGCCTCGACCGCTTCCGGGTTTTCCGCTCCACCTGTCCCCTCCATCTGAAACCAAGTAAGGCAATTCAATTCAACTGCGGAGGATTATTGGTTGTCTGCTGGATCCCTCTGATCGTGATCTCCTCTTGTTCCAGTGCCCCGGCCCCTACCTAGTCCTGTTTCTACCTCCCCGCTGTCCCCGCTGTTCAGCCGTCTCCTAGAGGTGTCTAGGTCGCCCTCATTATCACAGACGAATCCTACGCGCCACTAGTGTGGTGGCGTCGCTTTGTGTTTCACCTTTGTTTTCCTGTGGGCGGAAATAAATCATTTGTTTTCTGTCACCTCGCTTCCGGGTTGGTTTCTGCGCCTGTGTCCATCCCTATTCCCTCGTGCCGTTGAGCCGTGACAGACCTGGCTTATAGAAGAACAAGAAGCGGCTACAGCTGTTCAAAATCCCACAAGGCTGGCCGACATGATAGACAACGGGCATGGCTGTGAGTACTCAGACTGTGATTTGATTTGTGATTTGATTCTACAGAGAGCACAAAATCACCTTTTACGTTAAAGGATAAGACAGGTCCATTTCACCATAGATGCCCTCCAGATCAAGATCAGCCAGACCCTGCAGGAACTGGAAATCCTTCTACCCTCTCCAATCTTAGAAGAGGTTTACAAGTTTATGGACAAGGCTCAGCGGGCCCAACACTCTAAAGGAAAAGAAAGACAACACAGGAAATTTCACATCTTGTTTTCAAAAACACACACTCCTCATCCTGAACCTACACAACCCAGAGAAGAAAACACACCTGAAGTCAGTCAGGAGAAATGGGTTAAGAACTTTTCAGACAGGATTCTCACTGAACCTGAAAAGAGAGTATTAGCCAAAGGACTCAATTTTGCCATTTCTCCACAACAGTTGCCCATAGTGGACCTCATCACAGCCACAGAATCTGCCATACGGATTAATAAATTATCACAGACAGAAGCAGAGCAAATCAGGATGAAAGTCTCAGCCACGCTCTCCAGTGCCAAAGTCCCTCCATCCAACCTCACAATACTGGAAAAGAAGGCTGTCGCTTCCCTGAGCAAAGACCACAACATCACTGTTTTACCAGCTGATAAGGGAAGATGCACCGTGGTCCTAAACACTACAGATTACCATACAAAGATCACTACTCTCCTCAGTGACAACAATACCTACAAAGCCTTAAAGCGAGACCCCACAAGCAGCTACAAAAAGAAAGTTATAGCTTGCCTTCAAGACTTTTAAAAAGGACAAAATTATTGACCGCCTTACATATCACCGCCTTTACCCAGGGGATGCCATACCCTGCATCTACGGACTTCCTAAAATCCACAAGGAAGCTGTCCCACTCAGACCCATAGTCAGTAGCATAAACTCAGCCACTTATAACCAGTGTTGGGACTAACGCGTTATTAAGTAACGCGTTACAGTAACTACGTTATTATTGTGGTAACGAGCACGGTAACTAGTTATTATGCCAAAATCAGGAACGCGTTAGTCGTTACTGTGATTTAGATAGGGTAGTTACTCGTTACTTCGTGTGGTGGCTATCGCGGAGCTTCCACAGATTCAGTAACATTAGCAAGTGGTGGAAGCCAGCAGGTGGATGAAGGAAAAGGGACGCAGAAGGAAAAGAGACCCGAGGCGGCCGCCGGTCCAAGTTCAGGTAAGAAGTTATGACCTGCAGTCTCTCTGGGTCAGATATAAACCAAGTTTAGTTGGAGTTTATGTTCGTTATTCTGACTTTTTCCGTACTGCGTGCTAGCTAGCATGACGGAGTTTCTATACAGCTGGGTGGGTGCTATGAAGTTAATGATGTTGAACTTTATTTTGTTCATAAGTTATTAGAGTTGCCAACCGTCCCGTCTGGTATTCAGAGAAAATATTACGCGTTTCTTATTGAGGTGAAAAGGAACAGTTTGTCCCGTAATTCAGCTACAATGAAAAAGGCACAAAGCTGGAGTTATTCTGTGTTTACGCTGCACAGCTGCCTCTTCTTCTTTCATCCTCTCCCCTCCCTCTCCCGTTTCTACTTCAATCATGAAACTGATCAGTGATCAGCTGATCGGCTTTTCTCTCTTGTTTGTTTATCGCCCACTTTGCGCCGAAAGAGGAAACCAGCGGATGTCGCGCTAAACAACAGCAGCAGTTTAAGCTTGATCAGCTGTTGTTAGAATTTATTTAATATTAATTTCTAGTATCAGCTGATGTTTGCTGGAGCCACAGCTGCAAAAAAGCTGCTGGTCATGATATGGTTTGGTTATCTGGTGAGAGGGAAACATGAAGATGAAACCAGGAGATGTCCTTACTGAATCATCAGAGCTGTGATGGAGAAACAGGTTTACCTTTTAGGTGACATGAACGAGTTGAAGGGAAGTTATGAACTGTTTCTGACAGACAAATAACACCAGGATCCTTTTCTAAGTAGCTGACAGCTGGTAACTGTGCAGGTGCGGATCTAGCAAAGTGTTGCCAGGGGTCCATGTAGGGCATTAAAAGGGAAAGGGGGGCACAAAGAAATACTTTTAGTATTTTCAGTTTTTGTGTTGGATGTAAAAGGCGCACATGACACTGTGACGTAGGCTAGAATCATGGCAGTAGTCAATGACGGTCCAGGCGTGGGGTTTCTCTCGTGGAAATGGGCACATTATTTTTTCCTTTCTATTGGTAGGTGGCACAGTGTACTTGTGGCAAGTAAGCAAGCTAGAAGACTGGCAAAGTTATGGAAGCAACACATTAACAAGAGAATTCTGAGTAAAACCAAAGTTACTTTCCCTAGTAACTAGTTACTTTGAAAGTAACGAGTAACTTGAAGTAACTGAGTTACTTTTGAGAGAAGTAACTAGTAATGTAACTAAGTTACTATTTTAAAGTAACTTACCCAACACTGCTTATAACATTGCTAAACACCTTGCTACCATCCTTGCTCCTCTCGTGGGGAACACCCCACACCACATCAAGAACTCCACCGACTTCACTGACAAGGTCCAGAAAATTACCCTGGATCCAGATGAAACCATGGTGTCCTTTGATGTAGTCTCTCTCTTCACTTGCATACCCACCACGGAGGCCGTGGAGACTGTCAGAAAACGACAACAAGAAGACAGCTCCTTGGAGGACCAACTTCAAAACCCGATCAGATTTGCACACTGTTAGACCTCTGCCTCACCACTACATATTTCAAATACAACGAAGGCTTTTACAGACAAAAACATGACTGTGCCATGGGCTCCCCCATGTCACCTATTGTAGCCAACCTTTACATGGAGGAGGTGGAAAGGAAGGCTCTTGGCTCTTTCAAAGGAAGAGTACCCAGCCACTGGTACAGATATGTAGACGACACCTGGGTCAAAATCAAGACACAAGAAGTGGTATCCTTCACTGCGCACATTAACGCTGTGGATAAAAACATCAAGTTCACCAGGGAAGACACAAAGGACAACTGTTTGCCTTTCCTGGACTGCGCTGTGCACATTGAAGAGAACGGCAACCTCAACATCGAAGTTTACCGGAAGCCTACACACACGGACCAGTACCTCCTCTTTGACTCCCATCACCCTCTGGAACACAAACTTGGAGTAATTAGGACCCTACACCACCGGGCAGAACATGTTCCCTCTAAGCCTGAAGGAAAAAAGAAGGAACACACACATGTAAAGGAAGCACTCAAAACGTGCGGCTATCCTAAATGGGCGTTCTTAAAGTCAGCACAGAGGCACAGAAAAGAAGATCAGACACCAGCGAGGGAGGATAAGAAAGACAGACGCAACAACATTGTCATCCCCTATGTAGCCGGTGTATCAGAAAAACTCAGGAGAGTTTTCTCCAAGCATGACATCCCGGTGCATTTCAGACCCAGCAACACGCTCAGACAAAAACTGGTTCACCTGAAAGACAAAACGCCAAAACACAGACTTAACAATGTGGTGTATGCTGTACAGTGCAGCGAGGAATGCCCAGACCTCTACATTGGAGAGACCAAACAGCCACTTCACAAGCGCATGGCACAACACTGAAGAGCCACCTCCACAGGACAAGACTCAGCAGTCCATCTGCATCTTAAGGATAAAGGACTCTCTTTCAAGGATGCCAATGTTCACATTTTGGACAGAGAGGACAGATGGTTTGAAAGAGGAGTGAAAGAAGCCATCTATGTCCACTGTGAGCGACCATCTTTGAACAGAGGCGGGGGCTTACGACACCAACTCTCTGCCATCTATAATCCAGTTGTGAGACCCTTTCCCAGACGCCTTAACGCCCACTCACATCCTGGGCCATCTGATCTCAGGAATTCGCATGATAAGGTGGGGGCAGGTTTCACAATGAACTCACCCGAAACTCTGGCTGATTGGGACCCACACCCAGTTTCACACCTTGGCTCAGGCGATTAGAGGATCATCAGGGGGTCCTTTTGTCCCTCTGTGGGGGGTTACTCCCACTGGGTTTATATCTGGGACTCTCCACCATTTGACCTTAGAACGTCTTCAAGCAACTTAAAGAAGTCCAGACGCTTTTCTTTGCAAGCTCCTTTGACTACTCAGACTGTGGTTTCTTTTAACACGATATGGATAAGATCTTGGGGAAGAACAACAGGAATTTAGAGACCTGGTCACCAGTGACGGACATTAGACCTACTGTAAATTGGAAGCAGTTTTTTCGCACTAACCAAAACAACTACCATCTTCACCTCATGCGGCCCCCTTGGCACCGACTGGATGCTTGAGGCAAAAGCTGACGGGAATAACAATTCTCCTTTGATAACAAGACCATTTATTGTATCTCTCTCCTCATTCAAGACCACGCGCGTCGACCGAAGATTGTTGACTTTTACCTAATAAAGTGAAGAGACACTTTCTCTCAGCAGGACACTCACACACTCACACGCACACTGACACAGACCTACACTCACCCCCCCAGCCCCACCCCCCACACCCTCCAAACGCCTTCGAAGCTTATGTCTTCTATGTTGTGAGATGTGATGATTCATGTGCTATGTGCTTATGTGTTTCTTTCTGTTCTCAAACTGATCTCCCTGTGTGAGCTCAGTCTTGGGGGAGTTCTTTTTTCTCCTCGTCTTTCCTCGTGTTGTGGATTTTCCATTATTATACCTCTCGGACCTGTCTTACCCATGTGATGTTTGTGTAATGTACTGTATGTATGGTTGGAAGGGTAAGCTGGCGCTGGCAAAAGGTCGGCACCCTTAAACCAATTTCCTTCGGGGTCAACCTTTGGGATCAATAAAGTTTTATTGAATTGAATTGATATGCAGACAGAATCCCAGCCGGTCACAGCACATGGCAGCCCCTCTGTGAGCCTGGTAGTGCTGGAGGTTTCTTCCTGTTAAAAGGAAGGTTTTCGTTGCCACTGCCACCATAGCTTTTGCTCACAAGGGCCATAGTAATTTTTTTTCTGTTTTCTTGATATTATTGTAAGGGTCGTTACCTTTCCAAGCAGCTCGAAGAAACTGTTGGTGGAATTTGGCACTATATGGCACTAAGCAAAACTGAATTGAATTGAGTTCACATCTGACAATAAATAATCAATCACCAACCAATTAGATATATATTTCTGACTAATCTTGACCTCTTAACTGTTTGTGTGTGTGTGTGCGTGTGTGGTGGTCATATTTGTATGTCTTGTCTAGCATTTATTTTTCTTTCCCATAATTAGAACTCCTTGGCTGCAAAGACAAATTTATGGTGGCGATTCTAAGTGTCTTTTGCAATCTTTTTTTTTATTTTTTATTAATGATTTGTTGTATTCCTGTGCTCCATGAATTTACAGTGGATGGAACGTCATTGCTCTGAAACTGAGACCCTTGAAGAGCTGCAACAACCTCCCTGGTTCCAGCTTGATCCACTAACTCTGATTGGAGAACCTTCAAATAAATAGGAATACCCATTAGGAATTTTATGTGTAACTAATACAACTAACTTAATAACAAGATTTGCACAGCTACCTTTAGGAATCATTTTATTTGAAATTATACCTTGTAAAAGAAATCAATAAACTTTGACTCTGTAATATTAAATAAAATGTTGCACAAATGCCCATTTTTTTCTTTTTAACTAATCTCACATAACTTTATTAATCCCAAAAAGGGCCATTTTTGTCTGCTCATTCACACAACCTATAAAAATTAATGATCATAAATATGAATCCAAACGACCCCTGTCAGCATTTAGTAGTCTAACAGCTAAAGATTAGTACAAATATATTACATTGCATTTTTTGCTTAGTTTTGGGAACAACAATGAGCATCACATTTGGATTCACCTGTAGTTTTCTTTTCTTGTCTGCATTTTGAACCACCATAAATCTTGATGTTAGACAACCTTTGACATCCCGCATTAACCCAGTGTGAGAATGAAGACACAATTTTGATATTTGTAAAGAAATAAACTTTATTGAACTTCCTTTTAATCTGCATTTATTTACTTAGATGTATTTGTTGGAATGGAGCAGGAGAAAGACCACCATATAGAATAAAATGGTTGCAGCTGCAACTGCAAGTAGTATTCACCAGGTCAATGGATCCAATAATTGCCCACATGTACATCTAAAACATTTATGAGGATAGAATGTTAGTGGATGTATTCTTTTATTGTGGTAAGTATCTCTGTGTAACAAAGACAAACTGCTCTTGCCTGTAATGTTCTCCTGTAAGATTGTCATCTTGTAGGCTCAGACCAATGCGTGCTTCATTGTCAGCATTTTGCAGCTGTATTTCCGCTGCATGAAGGACAAATAAAAATCTTAGGAATACCATGTGGGACCACTGAATCTCAGGAATCAAACATATGTAGAACTAACACTTGTACATACCTGACATTGTTCTTCCTTCTTCTGCATGTGATGAAGCCGAGTTTCCAAAGATAAGACACATACAGAGGAAATAACCATTACTATCTTGGAAGAATTAGTGATTTTTATTCTATAAGTGGAAGATCTAAATATTAGAATGGAAAATCTGGAAGAATTTTTGATTTGTATTCTAAAAACTTGAAGAACTAGAGATTAATATCATAAAAATTAAAGCATTAGTGATTTTGATTGAACTTACCTTGAAGCAAATCTCTTCCAGTCTGCTGTATTCTTACCACACTCTGACATCACTGCCCCTCCCACCCAAACTCATGACTATAAAGACCTTTCAGCCAATCACATTATTAATTCTGCCTATATTACCAGGTACTAGTACTTGGAATTGAAGATGATTCGCTTGGAGTCTTTTCTGTAATTATAATAAATAACATTCAGTGAATCTGTTTTGTGAATCTTATTAGTGTACTGTAACTTTAATCTGGAATTACACCTTTTCAAACAAATTATTAAACTTGTTTTTTTAAGTGTTGTTTTAATCTACAGTTAAAATGGGACTTTTAATCTATAGTGCTTCAAGTAGTAAGTAGGTATATAACAGTATTATATAAGAAGGATTACATTACAATGCTGCTCCTCATGTTGTGATTCAGCTGCAAATCTTTGCATTATATTCTTTTTGAATACCATGACTGTGGACTTTTCCCATCCTCCATCAGTGTGAGAAAGAAAACACAGGATTTTGCAGTTGAACAACAAGAACTTTATTGAACTTTATCTGAACATTGTTGTATATGAACATATGTGTGCAGGTGCATGCATGCTTGTGTGTGTGTAGCTATGTTTGTGTGTCTTTATTGGCAGTCATTTTCCTTTCCCATCAGCAACACCGTCTGCCTGCAAAGACAAATGAAGAGAGGAGATTCTTAGTATTTGTTGCAGTAACTTTCATCTGATATTTCATTTCTTCATAGCCGTGTTTCTGTATAACTTACATTGGTGGGCACATCATAATTGCTGGACTGAGGCTCTTTAACAGCTGCATCAATCTTAACCTCCTAGGTCCTGGCGTCCAAATATGTGGACATCACATTTTGGGTTATTTAGACCAAAATACTCAATTTTGCTCTACAAGGGCCTGATATCCACTTACGAGGACATTATACTGCTACTGTTCTATCAAAATTTTAAATGGATATCCTCATATGTAGCTCTCATTTTTCTTAGAAACAAAAATCTGGCAAGTCTTTGTTTTTACATTCATCAGGTCCCAATCAGCCCAAATATCAAAGAGAAAATAAAAATGCATGCCATGGAAGAGTTCAGGTCATAGGAGGTTAAGAAAGAAAGTAACAATTGCAGGAACATAGCATAGTTTTTTATAATTTATAATTTATACTTATACTTAGAGTGTGGCTAATTTCCTATCTGGCTATTGAACATCTACAGGTATGTAACAATTTAATAAAAAAAATCTGATGGTACTGATGTCAGTGAAAGACCAAGGGGATAGGCATCTCCATCTGATCAATGCGATGTGGAGACAAGGTAGGTGATTAACACTAACAGTTAAAGAAAAGACTTTTCAACTGTTAATGACTTTTTGTGTTACTACAGGAACTTACAGTGGCTGGCACATCATTGCTCTGAGACTGAGACTCCTGAAGAACTGGAGTCTTACTAATTCCATCTTGCTCCAGTAACTCCAGTGCATTGTTTACTGTATCCAATATTTCAAAACGCCATCTTCCTCTCACATGCAAGACATACACTGGGACCCTGGGATCCGAAGTATTCTCCTCTTTTTTCATTGTCTTGCTCTTGTGAAGAAGCCACCTGGTTTAGGGCATGTGGTGCTCTGTTGTAAAACATTACATGCAAAAATGAACAGTCAGATTAAATGTGGTTCATGTAATGTAGTTCTGTATTGAAAGATCAAGGGATTGGGATGAAAAAATGAAAGCATCAATCATTTGTATTGTATAACTGGAAGATTTAGGGAATATGATGAATAAAATGAAAGAGTTATTCATTTGGATTGATGGAATTCTGATTGAACCAGCATTCAAATAAACCCCTCTTCTCCATCTTCTCCAACTTCTGCTAAAAGGTAACAACAAGGACTCCTAATTCAAGCCTGTTTCCACCGCCACTCCTCCAAAGTTGGCTGTTGTGCTCAATGATTGTTCAGGCATTTAGACAAATGAATTCTGCTGTCTTTTATAGGATGATGGATCTTGGAAAATAGGAATAGCCATTAGGAATTTTATGTGTAACTAATACAATAAGATTTGCACAGCTACCATTAGGAATCTTTTAATTTGAAATTATACCTTGTAAATGAAATCAATAAACTTTGATTCTGTGCTATTAAATAAAGTGCTGTACAAATGTCCACATAAACAAAGGTGTTATCTATTACTATTATTATTATTAGCAGTAATAATAAAATATAATATTAATCAGGATCAGAGAATTTTACTACTGACTGAACCACCTATAAAAATGAATCCAATTGAGCCCCGTGTTGAAATTATTTTTAAAAACACATAAAATATAATCAAATACATAAAATATAAACAAATACATTAAATTAAGTTCAGATGTTTGGTGCACATAGAGTGGCATGTTTCTTAGTCATACCGGGTACATAAGCACAATGTTCAAAGCATTAGTCATTTATATTATAATACTGGAGTGTCTAGGGACAAAGATGAAAATTATGGAAGTTTAGCTATTTTTATTACATAATTGGGAGGACGAGGGATTGGGGTGATAAAAAATGAAAAAATAGGGATTTGTATAGACTTACCTTAAAACAAATCATTGCCAGTTTGCTGTACTCTCATCACACTCTGACATCATTGCTCCTCCCACCCTAGTTAATGACGAGACAGGTCTTTCAGCCAATCAGACGATCTAGTTTGCAATCATTGTCTAGGGTAACAGTTCTTGGAATGTATTATTAAATTAAATAATAACAACAGAATCCAGTCTTTAAGGCTGGACCCAAACTATGCTGCAGGTCCCAAAGTCAAACGATTACTGTGGAATCACAAAAATTGTCTAAATTCTTTAATCTTTAATAAAATGATCAGCGTTGCTGCTCTACCAGGTGTAATAATTACGTTTAACATCCAGGCATCCATCTTTTTTTCCACTCGATAAAAGTTAACATGACAGTTCCCGGTGGTAAGGAACAAATGCAATCGCATGGCAGGATGCTGTAAATGGACCAAACTTCAGTCAGGAGAACAACTGAGAAAATCCATCCACAATATGAGGTTAGTCATTAATTAAGAACTTAATTTATCTCAAGGAAAATTCGTTTGTCAGACACATGCTCAATCATCAACCACTTAGATGTCTTTTTCTGTCTTCCATGATTGCTGTTAGGGGTGGATTTTGATTATCGATTTATCGATTAAAATAGATTCTAGCTTAGATAATGTTGTATTGATTTATTAAAATCCTGAATCGATTTTGAATCTAATTCACAGCTAAAACAGTGACTTAGAGCAGGTACGTGGATTCTGCACACATGCACCCGACAGATCAGAATCAGTGAGATGTCGCCTTTCTCACCTGACAACACAGACGCGCTCGGGGCTGAAAGCCGACAGTTCACTGATTCTGATGTTTCAGTGGGTCAGCGCTTTATGTTTACGCCCTTTTTGCGATAGATTCTGAAGCTGCAGGTTGTATCTCTCTAAACAATATTGACTGAACCAGCAGCAAAAGAAGATCCAAAATAAGCTTCACATTTCCCTTCACATAAACATCATCATAAATTTCATCTTACTTTTGGTGCTTTGCTTTCACCACAATAAAAATCACACTTCATGCAGAGCTATCTCTCTCTCTCTCTCTCTCTCTCTCTGTGTGTACTTCAAAAACAGTTTCTTGTCTAGAAATCTCAGTTTTCTGCATTATTTACTTGCTTATTACGCACAAGTCTACCATTGTTTACAACGCTGTCAGACGCTGGTTTTTTTTCGCTTTTACTTACTTCCGAAAAGAGAGCCTAATTTTTGCTGTTCAATCAGCTACTGAACAAATGTAAACTTTTTAAAAATTGTGCAAAATTGCATAATGCTTGGTTTTGTCTCTAATAACACCTCAGTAACTTTGCTCTATTTCACTTCAGCAGCATCATGTTTATATGTTGATTAATTGTTTTCTTTCGTTTTTGATCTACTGCAGAATATATTTAAGGTCATCTGCTATAAAATCCCTGGCCAGGAAAATGATCGTGATCAGAATTTTAATATTTCTGACTGTCTGAGGCAAAAAATTTAACTGAATCGAATCAATCGATTTGGGACATTGTGAATCGGAATCGAATTGATTCTAGAAATCCGTGATGATACCCAGCCCTAGTTTTTGTCCCACTTATCAGCTTTATCCCCTAGTCAAGTCCATGTCTGTTATGTTTCCTTTTTTGCTTTGAAAGTCTGTGTCCTATGTCAATGTATCAAGTTTTGCTTCCCCGTTTATTAGGATCAGCTATGCCTCCCTCCCGTTTGCCATCCCTCGGACTGCACATTCTCCACAACATTCGCCTTCACCCCCTTCACTGCTCACCTGCTCTGCTTGGTGGAGGATGTGCAGCCCGGCCCGGCCTGAAGCTCTGTTAGCTGCCTGGCCAGCAGTTTGGTCATCAACTCTGCCACCAGCTCCATTTTCACCTCAACAATTACTTCAGTCATTAGCTCAGTCTCCTGTTCAGTCACCCTCAGTTCAGTCACGCTCAGCTCAGTCACCCTTAATTCAGTCTCCTGTATTGCCGCTATCCAAATTTCCTGTATTGCCACTATCCAAGTCTCCTGTGTTGCCGCTAGCTCAGCCATTAGCAGGGCCTGCACCTCAGCCATTAGTTCAACTTCCTGTTCAGTCCATCGCTCAGTCGCCCCTAGCTCAGTTATGTGCTCAGTCGCCTTTAGCTCAGCCATCAGTCCACTCATTGGTTCAGCCATCATCTTCAACTACTCATCTTAAGCAGGGAACACACTTCATAGAAACATTTAATGGTTCTCAAAAGCTGGCCATGTGAGAGACAGTAACTCCCTCCAGGGCCTCCCAGAGGCTGAGTGCCAGCCACCAGCCGACTCAAGACCCCTGGAGGTTAAGACACCAGCGCCAACTACTTCACCTTCCGCCTCCGTCCTCTGCTGGGTTTGTTGGTGAACATTTTCAGCTTCCTGAGGACTGCATCCCGCTGTCGCTACCTGAGCCAAACCAATTTGCTGCTCAACTCCAGCCAGTGTAAGGAATACCAGAGGTCTCTGAGCCTACTGGTTCTGTTTTGTGCTTACCAGAGGTCCCTGCACCAGCTGGTTCTGCTCTGTATCTGCCAGAGGTCCCTGCATCAGCTGGTTTTGCTCTGTATCTGTCAGAGGTCCCTGCAACTGCTGGTTCCTCTCTTTGTCTGCCTGAGGTCCCTGTACTTACTGGGTCTGTGTCTGTCTCCGCTGGAGGGTCAGAGGGTCCCATCCAGTCATCTGCCTCCACTGGAGAGTCCGAGGGATCACCTCAGCTGTCTTCTGCATCCGCTGGAAGGTCCCAGGAACCTTCTGTACAGCCGGCCTCCGGACCAGCTTTTCACACAGTGGGCCTCCGGAGCTGAACCTTTTTGGACTATTGTGCTCATGGCCTACGGGTCAACCCTTGAACCATCAGTGAACTGTTCTGTGAGCTCCTGCGTTTCTCGTGGACTTTCTGTTTTCACCTTTTGGGTCCTCAGTTATTCCTCTACACAGCTCACTCCGCTAGCCATGAGAAGTTGTTGAAATACAGCAGGAGAAAAATAATCACATAGAGTGCAATGATCACAAAAAACAGCAATGAGGATTATCTACATGAACAATTTGTCCAAACATCCACGTCTGCACCTGAAAGTTATCAGTTTCTACGAATAAAATGTAAACATGATTGGATTTATTATAATGTATAAAATATCAGTGTATTATGAAGAGAAACTGCTCTTACCTACAATGTTCTTATACAGGATGTTCAGCTTGTTGGCTCTGGAGTTGACCAAAGGGTGCTTCATTGTGAGCTTTCTAGGGAGCTTGGAAGGAAAAATGCCTGGATTTCCTTATGTTGCTTGCCGATGTTTCACCTCTCTACCAAGAAGCTTCTTCAGTTCTAAGGTCAAACGTATTGCTTATTGCACTGTAGAGGCTGGTGAGAGACAGTATTTCGTTTCAGGCTGGGTAACTATGGAGTGCCAGGACTGCCATAATGAATTAATTAAATACTCCATTAAATAATTAATTAAATGTGTCAATAATTAATTAGAATTGGAATTAATTAATTAAATAAATAGTTATGACACATGTAATTAATTAATTATTGACACATTTAATTAATTCTTTATTTATTTCACATTTTAATTAATTATTGACACATTTAATTAATCGTTGACACATTTAATTAATTATTTAATGATACATTTATTTATTTCATTTTGGCAGTCCTGGCGCCTGGCTCTCATCATGAAATAATTTTATCTGTCAGCCTCACCCATCAAACTCAGGGGGCGGGGTTAACGCTGATCGAGTCAAAACCATTGCTTTGGCCTGGTGGCCATTGTTTCTAGCACACAACAACCGGCATGTGGAAGCTAACAGAACTGAACTTTGAAAAACCCTGTTCGTGTGTCACCAAATACCGTTTTAATATTTTTTTAGCCGAGAATGTAGTGGTTTAATCTTCATGTGTCTGGTCGGTTTGTCAAGATACAGCCTCTTTGCAAAAGTGCTTCGATGATTTCGGAGATGTCTGCCCAGTCTCACGGCAAAGCATGGGATAGACCCGCTCGCCTCGCAAGCAATCCCACCGACAAAGCGCAGGCCCCGGTACACAGCTGTAATAACCCCCGCTGACTTCTTTTACTGAGGTTATATTTATCGGTGTTTTATTTCCTGATGTTCTTATGTGTCCTACGTGTTTCAGTCGCCAATTCTGAATTATAACTAACATTAAAAACATGTTTAAGGAGGAGAGAGAGCAAATAAATCTGTTTAACATCTGATCTTTGGGTTTTTGTTCAGCAATCAGCGTGACCTGTGTATAAACGCATAAAAGAGATAACGTTGGTGTTTCCGTCATGTAGTAACTGCTGGCTTTAACTGTACAAAGGTTGTTCGACACTATGAAACACATACAGACTTCATGATGTTCGGCTAATATTTTTATTGTGAATATTAATCATGAGGGTAAACGGCCCTGTACACCACGGAGCGAGGTCAGCATATCCACGATATCCTCAGCTCCATGAGTTAACACAAAGTTTCTCAGCTGACTATCTAACTTCCAACTATTCCAGAGACGTGAAAATATACAACATAAAGAAAAGTGTAAGAGACTCAGCAGCAGATTAGAATAACAGTTATACATTTAATAAATCACCAAATGAATCCAAGAAACGAGCAAACCTGTTCGGACAGTTTGAGTTTGTGTTCCCTCAGCTGCAGACTCGCTGCTGTTTAAATGTTTGAAAAGGAAGATTAGATATAAAGCAAACGTCAAACATAGACTCAGTCTGCCTTCACATTTGATATGAGGCCAGCACGTATAGTGGCTGTGTCCTGTTTTAAGATCATACATGTAAAATTGTTGTCTGACCTGCGTCGATCCAGCCGCTCAGAGTCCGTGGTTACCATGGTTACTGCATAAGCAGCTATAATGTTAACAGCTGGCACTGAGGAAACCTACCGGCAGCATGGGTGTTTATGTTTTTCATTGCAAAAGAACCGTCTGAATGGTTAACTGAAGTTAACTTGGATAAATTATAGTTAAGGAGTATCACAGATAATGCCTACGTGAGCTGTGTGACTGTTCACCACTACACTGAAATCAGTAGGCTATTACTGAAATACACGTGCTATATCATAAACTATAATATAAATAGGGAGGTCCTATTAACATGTTTAGTTTTAAAGGACACCTTCCTGCCTTTAGTCTCATTCATGAGCAGTATTAGTTTTCTTCTAACATCCAGAAGTCTGCACGATGTGTTTCATAGTTTGTAATAAGCCTTTGACAGGTAAACATAACATGACCGAAAAAGCAACAAAAAAAAAAGAGAGAGAGAGAGTGTTGACATAAGAAGAGAAAATGCTCTCAATTATGGAGACAGGCAAATGGTTCATTTATGTTTGATGTGTGTTTATTCCTCCCTAAATATCGTCGGTGAAGTTTGCCATGCACGTCAGATTTTCCTGCGTGTCCTGGGTCTGCCCCGGGGCCTCCTCCCGGTGGGACATGCCTGGAACACCTCACCCAGGAGGCGCCCAGGGGGCATCCTTGTCAGATGCCCGAACCACCTCAGCTGGCTCCTTTCGATGTGGAGCAGCAGCTGCTCTACTCTGAGCCCCTCCCGGATGGCCGAACTTCTCACCCTATCTCTAAGGGAGAGGCCAGCCACCCTTCGGAGGAAGCTCATTTCTGCCGCTTGTATCCGCGATCTCGTTCTTTCGGTCACTACCCACAGCTCGTGGCCATAGGTGAGGGTAGGGACGTAGATCGACCGGTAAATTGAGAGCTTCGCTTTTACACTCAGCTCCCTCTTCACCACGACGGACCGGTGCAACGTCCGCATTACTGCAGCTGCAGCCCCAATCCGTCTGTCGATCTCCGGTTCCCTTCTCCCATCACTCGCGAACAAGACCCCGAGATACTTGAACTCCTCCACTTGGGGCAGGAACTCATCCCCGACCCGGAGTGGGCACTCCACCCTTTTCCGGCTGAGAACCATGGCCTCGGATTTGGAGGTGCTGATCCTCATTCCCGCTGCTTCACACTCGGCTGCGAACCGTTCCAGTGCGAGCTGGAGGCCTTCACCCGATGAAGCCAACAGAACCACATCATCTGCAAAAATCAGAGATGAGATTCTGAGGCCACCAAAGCGAAAGCCCTCCGCCACTTGGCTGCGCCTAGAAATCCTGTCCATAAAAATTATGAACAGAACCGGAGACAAAGGGCAGCCCTGGCGAAGCCCATCACCCACCGGGAACGAGTCCGACTTATTGCCGGCAATGCGAACCAAGCTCTTGCAACGGTTGTATAGGGATCGAATGGCCCGTAGCAATGGGCCAGACACCCCATATTCCCGCAACACCTCCCACAGGACACCCCGAGGGACACGGTCGAATGCCTTCTCCAAGTCCACAAAACACATGTAGACTGGTTGGGCAAACTCCCATGCACCCTCAAGTATCCTGGAGAGGATAAAGAGCTGGTCCAGTGTTCCGCGACCAGGACGAAAACCGCATTGTTCCTCCTGTATCCGAGGTTCGACTAACGGACGAACTCTCCTTTCCAGCACCCTGGCATAGACTTTCCCAGGGAGGCTGAGGAGTGTGATCCCCCTGTAGTTGGAACACACCCTCCGGTCCCCTTTCTTAAAGATGGGGACCACCACCCCGGTCTGCCAGTCCACAGGTACTGCCCCTGATCTCCACGCAACATTGCAGAGGCGTGTCAACCAGGACAGCCCTACAACGTCCAGAGCCTTCAGGAACTCGGGGCGGACCTCATCAACACCAGGGGCTCTGCCACCAAGGAGTTGTTTAACTGCCTCAGTGACCTCGCCCCCAGAAATTGGCGGGTCATTCCCCTCATCCCCAGACTCTGCTTCCTCCTCGGAAGACGTGTCAGTGGGATTAAGGAGGTCCTCGAAGTATTCCTTCCACCGCCTGACAATTTTCTCAGTCGACGTCAGCAGCGCTCCGCCAGCACTATACACAGTGCAGGTAGAGCACCGCTTTCCCCTCCTGAGACGTCTGACGGTTTGCCAGAATCTCTTCGAGGCAGTCCGAAAGTCTTTTTCCATGGCCTCTCCGAACTCCTCCCACACCCGAGTTTTTGCTTCAGCCACTGCCCGAGCCGCATTCCGCTTGGCCTGTCGATACCTGTCGGCTGCCTCCGGAGTCCCACAGGCTAACCAAGCCCGATAGGACTCCTTCTTCAGACTGGTGGCTCCCTTCACCTCTGGTGTCCACCATTTGGTTCGGGGATTACCACCACGGCAGGCACCCACCACCTTGCGGCCGCAGCTAAATGCAGCAGCTTCGGCAATGGAGACGCTGAACATGGTCCATTCGGACTCAATGTCCCCAGTCTCCCTCGGAATGCTGTTGAAGCTCTGCCGGAGGTGTGCGTTGAAGATCTCGCGGACTGGGGCCTCTGCTAGACGTTCCCAGCACACCCTCACTACGCGTTTAGGTGCACCAGGTCTGTCCAGCGTCCTCCCCCGCCACCTGATCCAACTCACCACTAGGTGGTGATCAGTTGACAGCTCAGCCCCTCTCTTTACCCGAGTGTCCAGAACATATGGTCGCAGGTCTGCTGATACGATTACAAAATCGATCATCGACCTACGGCCTAGAGCGTCCTGGTGCCACGTGCACTTATGGACACTCTTATGTTCGAACAGGGTGTTCGTTATGGCCAAACTGTGGTTAGCACAGAAGTCCAATAACAGAGCACCGCTCGGGTTCAGATCAGGGAGGCCGTTCCTCCCAATCACGCCCCTCCAGGTCTCGCTGTCGTTACCCACGTGAGCATTGAAGTCTCCCAGCAGGACAACAGAGTCTCCAGGTGGAGCACCCTCCAGCACCCCCCCCAGGGACTCTAAGAAGGCTGGGTACTCTGAACTGCCACTCGGCGCATAAGCGCAGATGACAGTCAGGACCCGTTCCCCGACCCTAAGGCGCAGGGAACAAACCCTCTCGTCCACTGGGAAAAACCCCAACGTACCGGCAGCAAGCCGAGGGGATATTAGGATACCCACCCCAGCCCGCCGCCTCTCACCAGGGGCAACTCCAGACTGAGACAGAGTCCAGCCCCTCTCCAGGAGACTGGTTCCAGAGCCCAAGCCATGTGTAGAGGTGAGCCCGACTATATCTAGCCGGTACCTCTCAACCTCACGCACTAACTCAGGCTCCTTTCCCACCAGAGAGGTGACATTCCATGTCCCTATTGCCAGTCTTGGCAGCCGGGGGTCAGTCCGCCAGGGCCTCCGCTCCTGGCCGCCACCCGACACACAATGCACCCGACCCCTATGGCGCCTCCTGCGGGTGGTGGGCCTGCGGGAGGATGGGCCCATGTCTCCTCTTCGGGCTGTGCCCGGCCGGGCCCCATAATAATTAATTATTGCCACATTTAATTAATTCATTATGGCAGTCCTGGCACTCCATAGGGTAACACCATACGAAATGACAATAAACTTCTTGAGTCTTGAAATGGTGGAGAATCCCAGATTTAAGCCCTAAAGGAGTGACCCCAAGGGGGTCTACGATGACCTAAACTAGGATGACCTGAATTACTGAGAACCTTCACAGATTTATTTTGAACAACACTTCACATTTGCATTTCCACTAATTGGAGCACAAATAATTTTTAATATCTACAGCATCAGTTAAAACCAATAAATCTGAGAAGTCAAACGCATAAAGAATAAACAGTAAAACACACCTGCTATGATTGATGTTCTTATTCTGTTTTTTTTTTTTTTTTCTTTTTTTTTTTTGGGGGGGGGGGGGGGGGGGGGGAGATCGATTTCCAAAGACACACTGCATACAGAGAAAAGTAAAAAAAAAAATCCCTTAATATCTTTGAATAATTGATTAAGATTTATTTTCTATGGGTTGCATTAGGAAATGGGATGGGAAAAAAAATGAAACATTAGACATTTCTTTGCCAAAATTGGATTGAAAAAAACTGAATAATTAGTTATTTAGATAGAAGAAATTGTAATTGGGCTTACCATTAAACACATCACAATGTTGTTATTTGGAATCAGGTATAATTTGTGAGGACTTTTATTTGTGTTAATTCAGCTAATGTTATTAATAACATCTGCATAGCATGCCTGTATAAAATATGAGTTATTTGGAATTACAGCTTGGAAATGAAATCCATGACTAATGATTGTAGAACAAAGACACGTCATTTTCAAATTGAACAGAAAATTTTTTATTGATTTTATTTTTCTCCATTTGGCATTTGTTATAAACAACATATGCATATCAATATTTGTCTTTTTTTAAACAACTATTATTTTAGAAGTAAAAAAATAAAAACAATACTTAAACTTAACTAAAAAACTTGCATGATCAAAGTGAGTAAAATGTAAAGAAAAAAAAACCCAGAGCAACTGTGTAAAATCAGTAACAAAAAAACTCACATGATCACAAAGGTCTTGAAAATTTAGTATAATTAAAAATTGCAACCAAAGAACTCTGAGATCAACAGGATCTAACATTCACATTCTCTCTCTGGACATGACCTTGTCCTTGTGTTGTCATTGTGTTTTCATTCCTTCCTCTGTTGTATCTCCTGATCTCAAATCGTTTTTTTCTTTAACTGTGGTCTCCATCTGTGGTCCCTGTTCCTTTATCTCTGTGTCCTCTGTGCTGAGTGCTTTGTCTTTTTCTGTAGTCTCTGTCTGTGTTCTCATTCCTTCCTCTGTTGTTCCTTCTGATCTCAAATTATGTTTTTCTTCAGCTGTGGTCTCCATCTGTGGTCTCTGTTCCTTTATGTCTGTGTCCTCTGTGCTCAGTGCTTTGTCTTTGTCTGTAGTCTCTGTCTGTGGTCTCATTCCTTCCTCTGTTGTTCCTTCTGATCTCAAATAATTTTTTTCTTCAGCTGTGGTCTCCATCTGTGGTCCCTGTTCCTTTATGTCTTTGTCCTCTGTGCTGAGTGCTATGTCTTTTTCTGTAGTCTCTGTATGTTGCCCATTTTTATCTTCAGCTATGTCAATTGTGCTCAATCCTTTGTTCTTTTCCTTATTTTTTCTTGTAATATCTCTGACTCTTTGTATGACTTTTTGTCTTTTGCTGGTATCTTTAGGTGCCTCTTTAGTCTTGTGACTTCTGAGCATCTTTGGACTTAACAGCTGTTTTGCAGTCAGGCTCTTTGGTCTTTTTCTTTCTTGCTTGTTGCCCTTTTGCCTTGTTTCTCTGCTTTCATCACACTTCGCCAAAGAGCTTTTCTTCATTAGAGACCTTTTCCTCTTTTTTGGGTGTGCCACTGGAGACTCATAGCTAGTCCCAGGGCCATCTTCTTTTACTCTAACTGTGTCTTTGTTTTCAGTTGTTCCTTCTTCCCTCAAATCGTTTTTTTCTTTAACCCTGGTCTCCATCTGTGGTCCCTGTTCCTTTATGTCTTTGTCCTCTGTGCTGAGTGCTTTGTCTTTATCTGTAGTTACTGTGTGTTGCCCATTGTCATTTGTCCTCAATCCTTTCTCTTTTTCTGTAGTCTCTCTCTGTGTTGTCATTCCTATTGAGTAACATAGAGGTTGCACAGTAAGACACAAGGGATAGGGAAGCATATCCATTATATTCAGTGTTGGGGAGTAACGGAATACATGTACCGCCGTTACGTATTTAGAATACAAAATATGAGTAACTGTATTCCGTTACAGTTACAGTTTAAAAAGGTGGTATTCAGAATACAGTTACTTTGTTGAAATAAATGGATTACACTGCGGTACTTTCCTGTTTCATTTTGTCGCGGGTCAGGACTGTTTGGGTTTTGTTTGACAGCTACGTTCTGTTGTTCCAGGCAGCAGCGTTATGGTTGCCATGGTTACAGGGCGACGCTCTCTCTCTCTCTGCGCGACTGTGTGTTTCCTGGGTGAGAGAGCGCCTTTTCGTTGTTGTTGTTGTGCTAAGCTAACAGGCAGAATGCTACAAGCATAGCTCTAAAGAATGTAGCATCATGGGCAGTGTAGTCAGTGTTGCAGGGAGAATGGACTGCCATACACGTTATGGGTCTGTGAGCGCGAGGAGGGAGAAAAAGGGGAGTGGAAAGGTACGAGTTGTCGTCGAGGAAAACGGGAGCTGGAAGCATGTAAATATAATAATAACCACTTCAGCCAAGAAGAGTGCCTGACGAGCCCAGTTGTAAGTAAGCTATTAAGACTCGACTGTACACCGTGTTTGTGTTTTCCTCCGAAAACAATAAGTTCCGTTGGAGCAGCCTTTCAACGCCTCTCTCTGTCTCTCGCAAAAAAAGTGACCCACACAACAAAGTAAAGCTATTTTTCGGCTACGAGCCGACAGGGACCCCGCCGTATTAGTCAGAGGTCCCTTTACTACGGTTCGGAGCCGCGGACCTTCAGTAATAGTAATAAATCACACAGCAATAGTACATTCACGTTGTTGTAAAAAGCATGATAATATATTAAGTAATCCAAAGTATTCAGAATACGTTACTGTCATTGAGTAACGTAACGGAATACGTTACAGAATACATTTTGGGGCATGTATTCTGTATTCTGTAACAGAATACATTTTAAAAGTAACCTTCCCAACACTGATTATATTGCTATATACTCCCCCTAATACAATCCTATATAAACATCACAAATGCTACTGTTTGTATATGTATTATATATTTGAAGAAAAATCAAAAGTCCAACAAGTGATTATAAATGAGCAGTCTGTTATAATTGAAAGCAAAAAGTTCTGTCATATATTTCTGTAAATCTGAGATTCTGAACTATATATACATACAGATTACAGCTGGTAAGTAAATATTATATAATTTCTCATTAACAGAGATATTATTGGGGTTATTAGAGTTGTCCTTATGGAGAAATGAACTACACACTTACCAAGTGCTTCAGGGATGTGTGTGGTGGCCATCTGGAGAAAATCAGTGATGTGGACAGGATCTACAAGCATTTCTAAAAGACACAGAATGTTTTTATGTTCCTGCAGCTCCAGTCATGCTCATTCATGCTGCACGCAATGATGTAAATATAAAACAGGTTGTATTTCAGACCTAATACAGATTTTTATGATATATTGAATTGAAATTGCTAATTCAAGCAACCAATGATTTATGAAGAAACATCCTGAAAAACAACAGGGGTGCACAAAAACAACAGGTTGTAGTTTAGACCTAATTTTTTTCAAAAAATTATTTTGTAAGGAAGAAGAACTGGCGACCAGAGCTCACAGTATATGAAAATGAATTGGATTGCCATTTTGAACTTAAATCTTACTTTCCAATCCAGAATACTAACCCTTTCAATTTATTTATCCTACTTCCTAAACTTTCCAAGTTTACCAAGCTTAGTACTGAATATAACACATTCATGTGAAAAATTAATTCTTCGATCTTAAATATGATCAACCTATCTCTAATAATCGGCTATGTACCACAGGCCTTCAAGCTGGCTGTAGTTAAACCTTTACTCAAAAAGCCATCTCTAGACCCAGCAGTCTTATCTAATTATAGGCCAATCTCCAACCTTCCTTTCATATCAAAAATCCTTGAAAGAGTAGTTGTCAAACAGCTAACAGATCATCTGCAGAGGAATGGTTTATTTGAAGAGTTTCAGTCAGGTTTCAGAGCTCATCACAGCACAGAAACAGCTTTAGTGAAGGTTACAAATGATCTTCTTATGGCCTCTGACAGTGGACTCATCTCTGTGCTTGTCCTGCTAGACCTTAGTGCAGCATTCGATACTGTTGACCATAATATCCTATTAGAGCAATTAGAACATGCTGTAGGTATTACAGGTACTGTGCTGCAGTGGTTTGTATCATATCTATCTAATAGACTCCAATTTGTGCATGTAAATGGAGAGTCCTCTTCACACACTGAGGTTAATTATGGAGTTCCACAGGGTTCAGTGCTAGGACCAATTCTGTTTACATTATACATGCTTCCCTTAGGCAGTATCATTAGAAGACATAGCATACATTTTCACTGCTATGCTGATGGCACCCAGCTCTATCTGTCCATGAAGCCAGATGACACACACCAATTAGTTAAACTGCAGGAATGTCTTAAAGACATAAAGACCTGGATGGCCGCTAACTTTCTGCTTCTTAATTCAGATCAAACTGAGGTTATTGTACTCGGCCCTGAAAATCTTAGAAATATGGTATCTAACCAGATTCTTACTCTGGATGGCATTACCTTGGCCTCCAGTAACGCTGTGAGGAACCTTGGAGTCATTTTTGACCAGGACATGTCCTTCAACGCACATATTAAACAAATATATAAGACTGCTTTCTTCCATTTTCGCAACATCTCTAAAATTAGAAATATCCTGTCTCAGAGTGACGCTGAAAAACTAGTTCATGCATTTATTACTTCCAGGCTGGACGACTGTAATTCATTATTATCAGGATGTCCAAAAAACTCGCTGAAAAGCCTTCAACTAATCCAAAATGCTGCAGCAAGAGTCCTGACAGGGACTAGAATGAGAGAGCATATTTCTCCTGTTTTGGCTTCCCTTCATTGGCTTCCTGTTAAATCCAGAATTGAATTCAAAATCCTGCTCCTCACATACAAGGTCTTAAATAATCAGGCCCCATCTTATCTTAATGACCTTGTAGTACCATATCACCCTATTTGAGCGCTTCGCTCTCGCTCTGCAGGCCTACTTGTTGTTCCTAGAGTATTTAAAAGTAGAATGGGAGGCAGAGCCTTCAGTTTTCAGGCCCCTCTTCTGTGGAACCAGCTTCCAGTTTGGATTCGGGAGACAGACACTATCTCTACTTTTAAGATTAGGCTTAAAACTTTCCTTTTTGCTAAAGCATATAGTTAGGGCTGGACCAGGTGACCCTGAATCCTCCCTTAGTTATGCTGCAATAGATGTAGGGTGCCGGGGGATTCCCATGATGCATTGAGTTTTTCCTTTCCAGTCACCTTTCTCACTCACTATGTGTTAACAGACCTCTCTGCATTGAATCAGATCTGTTATTAACCTCTGTCTCTCTTCCACAGCATGTCTTTATCCTGTCTTCCTTCTCTCACCCCATCCGGTCGCAGCAGATGGCCGCCCCTCCCTGAGCCTGGTTCTGCCGGAGGTTTCTTCCTGTTAAAAGGGAATTTTTCCTTCCCACTGTCGCCAAAGTGCTTGATCATAGGGGGTCATATGATTGTTGGGTTTTTCTCTGTATCTATGAAGCGCCTTAAGCGCCAACTTTTGTTGTGATTTGGCGCTATATAAATAATTGAATTGAATTGAATTGAAAAAAGGAAATATCAATATCCTAAATTTTGATAGTCTCATTTCCTTGACCATTTTTGTCTTTGTGTTTTTTGACAGTATAGTTCATTTTATCAGTAGGTATCTTTAATTTGATTACTATTTTGCTTATTGTTTAGATATTTTATGTTGTTTCTTTCTGCATTTGTATGTTTAGTTATGTGTTGCCACTGGTTAGTTACTGGTCACGTTTCCTGTTTTTGGTGCCAATTTTATGTTGTTTAGTTTAACATTTACCCCCTGATTAATTTTGTTTTCTACATCTGTGGTAGATTCTCTCTGCTTTATTTTTGTCCTCCTGAACTTTGTATACGAATTAGTATCCATGGTGTGCCTCTGTTTCCTTGTGGTGACATACTGTTTTCCCATGTAGAAAGTAGATAAAAAGAAAGTAAACAGAAACTAGAAAATGAAGCCTAACAGCTCTGCATTTCCTAGTTTCTGTTTACTTTCTGTTTTGTACATTGTATACAGTGGTACTTCTGAAATATCATTGTGTTTGTCCGCTATATGATATGTTGAACTGAAATTGCTAATCCAAGCAACCAATGATTAATAAAGAAAAACCATGAAAGTTATCAGGGTTCCACAAACTTTTGCATGCCACTGTGTAAATACAGCACAGAAAATATATACTTGTATACAATTTATACTTTAGATTATAACATTTTGAGTCCTCCTTCCTCACTACATCACAGTAATGACATTGTGACATTTATAAATAATGTATTTGTTACACATGCTAGGTAACGACAGTGATGAATAAGTAGTAAAGTTGGATCTTACGTGATTTTTTGATCCGGATGGCTTGCCTGTGGGTGTGCAACTCCCTTCTGCTCTTCTTCATTTCCAACTGAAGTGCAAATAAAGTCCCCTTTAAAGCCTTACGGGAGGCTCTGACCTCTGGCAGTTGTGCATCAATTAGAAATTTCAAGAACGCCCTCACATTTCCAATCCGAATCCTTTTGGTTGTCACGGCATGTTTATTCAGATAAGTTGTCCATCTAAAAAAGGCCCACAAACAAACACAAATCAGTAATCACTTTAGTATTATTGAGATTACTGGACTAATATATCACAGATATTTGTAAAAATGTACTCAGTCAGTCTTTCTCTGTTGTCCATAAATGCAAACGTCATTGCAGGGACTTGATTGTGAGACATGAAATATGCCCAGGCACGGACATATTGGACCCGTTGTTTGGCGTTGTCGACATCCTTTTTACTTGTTCCACAAATGTGCTGAAACCAAGCATTCAGGACTTTCTCTGTTTAAAATAAAGTGTAGTAACAACATAGCAATTAGGAGTGTCATGACAAATTGATGAAGTACAGAAAAGATTCTTCTAATTGAATTGGTTGACAATGATATTTGGAAGATATTGCTAATTAGCAGGATTTAACTTCCTTGATAGAATTCAATTAAATTCCATTCAAGTCACAACAACATTTGCCTCAAGGCACTTTATACTTTAAGATAGAGCCTACAATAATAAATAGAACAACCAGTTATCCAAATTCACATTACACTACACAACAAAAAACACTTTTGTTAAATAATTCATACCAAATTTAGGAAGCCGGGCTGTTGGGTCAGGTTTATGTCTTTCAAATTTCTGGCGCTTTGGGGGGTTGAGGGGTTTGAGGCCAGGTTTATCCTTAGAGGATTTCAGTCTTTTCAGTTTACTTTTCAGTTGTTGTAGTTTCAAATGCAGTTCTTTGCAATTTTTGCAAGTCTGATGTTGGACTTGAGCATCATCTGACTGATTGACAGGGGAATGGACTGAGCTGTCTTCTCTAATCTCTGCAGATTCTTCACTGGTGTCACTGCTATCACTTTGCTCCTCTTGATCACTGCTTTCAGTCAGCTGCTCTATGTCCAGTGAGGTCACCATTGGAGGCTGTGGATTTGAACGTCTGAGAGCTTTGAGGGCTTTCAGATTAGCCAATCGTTTCGCTGTCCTCATTACTTTCTTCTGATCTGATTTCTGAAAGGGTATAAACAATAGAACAGCAATGTTTGAGAAAGTTAGTGAAACATGTCACATAAGAATGCATTCTAATTTAACAACAAAATGTAAGCTATACAAAACACTAACCTCAATCTCACAGTGGACATTTTCCAAGTGCTTGTCCAGTCTTATACGGTTTTTAACTTTACATACTGGACAGTCCAGCCTGCCCCTGTAACTGCATATCACATCCAGTTTGACAAATGTAACTACAACTACCACTTTAAATTGTTGCAATGTTTTTTCATATACTGTATGACAGTGACTTACACTGTAGAGCAGTAATTTAGCAGTAAATGTAATTCTTCTTTGTTTACAACATGGTGGTATTTTTTTAAATGCTGCCCAACTGCAACATATGGAATCAAGCATATTGGGCATTCTGTCATCTGACGTGGCATTTTTCCTGTAGAGAAGAATACACATCAGAACAGGTGAATAATTTTTTGCCAACAAGTCTTCAAATTGAGGAGCACATGTCCCAATACTTGAAAAATAAGAAGAGAAATATAAGAAAACCTTGATATATATATAAAAAGCCTACCACTTTGAATTGGAATCAGGACTTTGGTGGCATTTTAATGGCAGTTTGAAGGAAGAATTCCTTTTTAACATGGACGGTTATTTAAGATTTGGAAGCATCGCAAATTTGTGTTGTTAAAGAATTTCAAGGGTCAATGTCTCTATGCGCTGATTTCTGTATGTGTACTTATTTACTGTAGGGCTATGTTCCTTTTTGATTTGACACATAATCTGTCTAGCAGGCAGATGAAGCCTAAAAACATTTTTCACTCGAAATGATACGCAGATAGTACGATTAAAATAAATTCAATGGGCGCTCACAGACAATTACATAGGTCTTAATGTGTGGTGCTACAAGGTATAAAAGTATGAACAAAATAAAAACATTTTGTTACTCACTTGTTTCTTGACTGTGACAATATGTCACCATTCACGTAGGAATTAAGAAAGGAAACCTAAAAAAATGAAAAAACGAAATAAGAATAATGGGAAACAGGGAAATTAAAATCTTTTAAACATTAGTGATTTATATTTAATAGTTGGAATTTTACTATTTAAATGTTACAAAAGAGATTAGGGATTGGGATCTTACAGTTGGAAGGATTTAGTGAATTTTATCCCAACTTACCTCTATGTAATTCCACAATCTTCAACTGAAACACTAACAGCTCTGCATATAACCTACGGGGATCTTAGCATTCAGATCTTCCAACCCATCATGCCCTCTGCTTTTATCATGTGATCTCTTACCAATAGTGTATATCTGAACTTGGAATGGAGGATTACTCGTTTGGAACTTTAAATGTAACTTAACTAACATAATTTGCATATCTTCCTTTGGAGATGTTGTTAGTGCGAAGTATCACTCATTTGAATTTATTACTTATGTTATAAAACAAGTTTAAATTTTGAACCTAGAATGTCTTTTTAGCATAAATCACATTTGAAATTGGCAAAAAAACAAAAAACAAAAACAAAACACAATTCCCCTCTCGCCCATAAGGGCGTTTGGTCTTACTTATAATATAAGTATTATATTATAAAATGAGGTTTAAACTTGAACCTAGAATTCCTTTTTAGCATATATTGCATTTGTAATTTGGCAAAAAAAACCACCCAAAAAACAACAATTCCCCTCTCACTCAGGGCGCTCTGTCCATCAAGCTCAGGTCTGCTACAAGAAGCCTGGGAGCTTGAGGGCCCTGTGCAGTATTCAATTCATTTTAGGTCAATTTTATTTATGTCGTGCCAAATCACGACAACGGTCACCTCAAGGTGCTTTATATTGTAAGATAGACCCTACAATAATACATACAAAAGATGATTGCGATACAAAAGTATCTTAGTGTCACAGGCTGGGTCTCTGACCCAGCGCTCTGAGTTCATGTTTGTATTTGTCTCATTTTGTTATGTGATTAGTTTTGTGTCATTTCGTCTCTGTCTTTAGTTTGGGCAGCTTTTGTTTATTGTTCCTCTGGTTTTCTATGTTTTGGGTTCTTGTATTTATTCATTATGTATTAGGTCTGTTAGTTTGTGCTGTCATGTCTAGTTTTAGTGTTTCCTGTTTTATTCTGACAGTGTCATGTGTTCTTTGTTTATTGTATTTAGCTTTCCTCTCCTGGTCCTGTCATTAGGTTTATGTTAGTCAGCTGTTCCCCTCATGTGTCTCTACTTCCCCTGATCACCTCTTGTATGTATTTAAGCCCTTTGTTTTCTTCATGCCATTGTCGGTTCGTCTGTTTACCTCAGCCATAGTTCTAGTTTTCGTCTGTTAATTCCACGTTAGTCTTAGTCTGTTTATCTCACCAGAGTTACAGTTATAGTCTTAGTCTTTGCCTGTTATTTTCCACCTCAGTTATAGTTATAGTTTTTGGTCTTAGTACCTTTAGTGTTTTGTTTCTTAGTGTTTTGCCAGTTTGTTTTGGTTTCCTGGTTTAACCCTGCCGTCATTTAAATAAAGCCTCACCTTTCTGTTAAACCTTACTACTCCTCATCGTCATCTGCTTTTGGGTCCTGTTTCCACACACACCGGCGCACCCCGCCGTGACACTTAGTTCTTCCTAGGACTGTGCCCTCTGTATTTCTCAAGCTTCTTGTGTTCCTTCTTCCTGATGTTGCTGTCATTCGGAAATGCTACGTCTAACACTACAGCCATCTTCTTCTGTGATTTCCACAGAAGAAAGAAAACAGTAGAAGTCCAGTTGGTTATCCATCAACATTTTTTCTGTCTGCATCTAGAAGTCCCACAAGATTTTAGTTCGGTCATTCTCGATGACCCTAGTGGGCGTCTCCCATTTTGACTTCCAGGCCATATTGGCACAGATGTTCCTGTGTACTATTCCAGCCACTTGGTTATGATGTTTCATGTATGCTCTACTTGCTAGCATCTTGCACCCTGCTGTTATGTGCTGGATTGTCTCAGGGGCATCTTTACACACACTTCACATGGGGTTTTGCCTGGTGTGATAGACACCCAGCCTCTATGGACCCTGTTCTCAGAGCTTGTGCCTGTGCTGCCATGATTAGGGTTTTGTTAGCAGCTGGATAGCGTATGTATGTATATGATTAATTTGTAGTTGACAATACTTTGGGTGTCAGTAGGACTACCAAGACTCTGTATAAGTAAGCATATCATTTTATCTACTTTATTTAGACTTACCCACAACACTGGTCGTAATTGTTGTATTGTTCATAATGTTTGCACTCCGTGCTGATTGTCCCTTGGTTGAGAGCATGCCTGGATCTAAACCTAGTCAAGCTGGTCATGTCAGTACAGACCACAAGTGTCATGGAGGAGTTTGCTGATATGTTCAAGGGCATATTCCCAGGAGAATGCGACTTACACATTGACCCAGACGCCATGCCCGTCGTGTGTCTCAATCCAGAGAAATGTGTCATAGGTGCCACAGAAGTGAGTTACTTTGGACACAAACTCACCCAGGAGGGCATCCAGCCAGACCCAAAGAAACTACAGGCCATCAAAGACATGCCGCCTCCTGAGAATAAGAATGAGCTAGAGACAATGCTTGGAATACTCTCTTTGCAAGCTCCTTTGACTTGGAATGGTGAACTACCTGTCCAGATTCGCACTGCGACTATCAGAAGTGAACGCACCGCTGCGTCAGCTGCTCAAGCAAGACTTGGAGTTTGTCTGGGATCAGAATCACGACAGAGTCTTCCAGCAAATGAAGCATCTCATAACCAGAGAACCAGGCCCCATACTGGCATACTACGACACGACCAAGGAGCTACACCTACAGGTAGATGCATCCAAGTATGGTTTGGGAGCTGTGTTGATGCAGGACGGACACCCAACCGCATATGCTTCAAAGACACTGACCCCAACAGTGGTTAACTATGCACAGATCGAAAAAGAAGCGTTTTCACACCTACATATATGGCAGAAGAGTCATCGTCGAGTCGGACCACAAGCCGTTGGAGCACATACTGAAGAAGCCAATCTCTGTAGCCCCTGCTCGTCTGCAGCGCATGCTATTACAGCTGCAGAGATATGACATATAGATTGTGCACCGGCCCGGAAAAGACATACCCGTGGCCGACACACTATCCAGGAAACCATTGCTCGACCAAGACAGCACGCTAAGCGAAGGCATGGAGGACCAGGTCCACTCAGTGATAAACAGCCTCCCAGTAAGTGACAAAAAGCTTTCAGAACTACAGGCTGCAACAGGACGCGACCCGCAGCTCACCCTGCTGAAGCAAACCGTGCATGATGACTGGCCTGAGGACAGGAAAAAATGCCCTAAAACCCTTTTGGACTTCTGGAATTTCAGAGATTAAATCTCGCACTTCCATGGCATCATCTTCAAAGGTGACAAAATCATAATGCTAACAGCCCTAAGAAACAATATGCTGGAGAGAATCCACACTGGGCACATGGGGATTGAGAGGAGTAAGCAGAGAGCAAGGGATGCCCTCTTCTGGCCAGGCATGGGCAAGGACATCTTTGCCACGGTGGAAAACTGTTTCATATGTCAGGAGAGGTGCGCAGCGAACCCCAAAGAACCCCTCATTCCACACCAGATTCCTGAGAGACGATGGCAGGCCGTGGCCTCGGATCTCTTCACATGGCGTGGACTACTTAGTAGTTGTGGACTATTACAGCCACTACTTTGAGGTTGAAAGGCTATTCTCTACCACTGCAGGGTCCGTCATCAAAAAACTCAAGGCCATATTCGCCAGACACGGTATACCAGAGAAGCTTATCTCAGATAACGGCCCACAGTACAGTTCTCGAGAGTTCAAGGATTTTGCAGTTACATGGGACTTTGTCCACACGACCTCAAGCCCCTTGTACCCACAAAGCAACGGCCTTGCCGAAAGAACAGTCAAGTCGGCCAAATCAGTTCGGGATAAAGCTCATACTCAGGGAGTAGATCCCTACTTGACTCTATTGGAGCAAAGGAACACGCCAGTTGACAGCTTCAGATCACCTGCGCAGCTCCTCACGAGTCGACGTCTACGCTCAGTGCTTCCCATCACCGGATACCAGCTGGTACCTCGCATCATAAGCCAGACGGTTGTGCAAAAAACACAGATGGAAAGACAAGAGCATCAGAGGCATTACTACAATCGCTGCGCCACACCACTACTGCAGCAGGGGGACCACATCCGCTTTCAGCTTGAGTCCGGACGCTAGAAACCGGCTGTCATCATCCGACCTGCAGAAACTGCCCGCTCTTTTGTGATCCACACTGGCGACAGACTATACAGCATAACCAACGGCACCTGAGAGGTGCTAAGGTGTCACCGGCACCTTCAGCACCAGGACCCGATCTGGTAACCCAGCCTGATAGTGCAGCTCAACAACAAGCAGAGCCCCTGTCACCATCTAGAGACACTGAAACACCAACCATGGACACTAGCTCTGTACTGACCACCAGATCAGGACGAGTGGTCAAACCAAGGGTCATCTTTGACTTGTGATTGTAAAGGGTGTAGGCGGATCGCTGTCCTAAGAAAAACAAAAGGGATAAACATGTCGAATGTCGATGTACTAATGAGTGCATATCCTGTGTTGCATTGTTGTTGTTGTTCTCATGACGCAGTAATTTTACACATGACAGTGTTGAAAAACTGTTGCTTATCGTCATGTTCAGGATGCTCTATTTTGAAATGCACACCAGCTGCATAACTGGCAGACATTTAAAAAAAAGGGAGATGTTGTATTGTTCATAATGTTTGCACTCTGTGCTGATTGCCCCTTGTGGTTCGCCGTAGTGGCAGCGGGGCGCGTCGGATTATGTAAGTGGGGGTGTGTTATGTTGGACTGAACGAGCGGCAATAAAGAAAATGGTGGCTCACGAAGCAGATTAAGAATGCGTTATTCGTAAGTTTGAGAACGGAATATTACAATAATCTTCATAAATCGGCTACGGCCTTGTAAGGCCACCCTTGGTCCTGGATAATTGATTACCTGATAGGACGACCACAACAAAGCCATCTTCCACACAAGGTGTCTGACAAAATGATGGGCAACACAGGGGCATCACAAGGGACCATCTGCTCCCCTTTCCTCTTCACTCTCTACACCTCAAACTTCAGCCACTGCACAGAGACCTGCCATCTTCAGAAGTTTTCTCATGATTCTGCAGTTTTTGAATGCAACATTGAGGGTGATGAGATGGAGTGCTGGGTGCCGGTGCACTCTTTTGTCACATTGAACTGCAGATGATTCTGCTGTTCAGTGTAAGAAAGACCAAATAATTGACTGAAGACCAGGAAACTTGTGATTCCTGTTTCTATCCAAGGGGTTGAGCACTGTAAATATAAATACACATTGAAAAAAAATGGATTGGGTAGAAAACACTACTGCACTCTAGAGGGCCCAAGTAACTTTTTTGAGGTGGCTGAGGATTTTCTATGAGTTTGTTGTGGCCAGTGCCATCCTCTTTGCTGTTGCATGCTGGGGCAACAGGTTGAGGGTTGCAAATGTCAACTGGCTCAATAAACTGGTCCACAAGGCCAGTAATGTTGTGAGGATGGAGTCGGAGTCCCTCAGGCTGGTCTGGGTGAGGCACATGGTGTCCGAAACAAGGACAATGCTGGACAATGCCAGCCACTCCATGACGTGCTGGTCACAGGAGTACGCTCAGTGAAAGGCTGACAAATGCACCACTGAACAACACAAGAAATAATTCCTGCCTTTCGATATCTCTGTGCAACTTCCCCAACTAAAGCACAGTACACACTGCCATAGTTATACAGCCTTATTATCTGCACATGCTCTACACAGAAAGGGAAATTTTACACCTTTACATTACCTCAATGTCAACTATATATATTTAATTTGTGCAGTGTATTGAGGTTTTTATTATTAGAACTATTTGTACCTATTAGAGCTATTCTGTTATATTTAGTAACCATATAGTATATTGTATTTATTTAATTTAGTTTGGTCAGTAACTGTTCCTACTGTCTTGGAGCAATTGTGAAAAGTGAGAAAGGAAAATCTTCTTTTAAAAGGACAAAACATCTGGCAGGACGGGGGAGAGACGGCCATTTGCCACGAATGGTTGGGGTGAGATTCATTTATTTATTTAGGTGTGTTTCTGTCAGGAATGCGTATTCTAAAGAAAATTCCCTTGCTGGTAGTGTAGCAAATTTTGATGGTCTGTGGTGGGTGGCTGGAATTTTCATAAGGCTCCTGAACCTACATGGGATCCGCCCCTGGACAGGGCCACCTCCTCCAGTTCCCACACACCTGGAGCCAATTGCAGGCAATCAAGCCAGAGGGATTTAAGCCGCACATTGATGTTCATTCACTGCCAGTTCGTCATCAACCCATGTTGGTAACAGGCCCTTATGCTTCAAGTTCTCGCTGTGATTATCTTGTTAACAAGACTTTCTTGTGCTGCAGTTGCTGGATTCACCTTGGCTCACGCTCTACCTCCGGACTCATGATACCAAGCAATCACTTGGAAAATCACTCTGTGCCTCACCTGCCTGCCATCACACTCCATCTGAAGACCCCAGATCTCAGGTCAGCCTTGCCACTAGTGATGGGCAGATGAAGCCCCATGAAGCACTGAAGCTTTTCATCCAATTGGTTCACCCCAACGCGAAGCTTCATGAAGCTTCATTTGCTCTAGCAGGACACCTACTGGACGTAAAAATAATAGCTGGCATGAATTTGAAGAGTGTGGCATTTTGCACACAGCCTGTAAATGTCAACAACAAAAGGAGTGTGTAAAACATGTATATTGTAGTGATGGCAGTATACTGTGTATATTTATAGTGGCAGTATGGGAAATGATTATTTGGAAATGCTTGAAATGGAAATGATCATTTACTGTGAGGTGAGGTGTGGTTGGGGTGTGGACAGTGGTTGTGCTTTTGTAACGTTGAGGTATGGACAGCTACACACTGAGCCTCAGTCCTGCCTGTTCACATTTTATTCTGTAAAAACTAAATTTTCACTGCTTTTATGACCTTTTTAGTGGGGAGAACATAGCTAGGATTTAATGATTTAACAAATCTTTTGAATCCTTTGTCCTCCACAATGCTAAATGGCTGGGAGTCCTCAATCACCATGCTGACCAGGTCTTCATCTATTTGAGATTGTTCTCCTGAGGAAAGACAATAAAGATAAAGCACATATATAAATATCACATACGTAACTTATAACAGTTGTATAATATTGTTATATCATTTAGTAACATTACTGCATGCTATATTATCATTGCATTTGATGGCTCACCTGGTCTTGCTCCACAATCGGTGTCCCCCTTATTCTCATGCAAAGCTCTGTAGTGCCTAAGCATGGATGAGGTGTTGCTGTTATATCCCAGCTCCCTGGCACACAGCAAACACTTCACCTTGTACAAAAGTCAAGACAGCTCAACATAAATTGTATTGCACCATCAGTATCATGAAAATACATCTTCTGTAGAAATTTACATACCTTGTTGGGAGGAATAAGATCAAAATGTTCCCACACAGGGGAGGACATCCTCCTCTTCTTAGCTGGCTCTATTCTCTCCTGACTTTCTCTCCTCACTCTCATAAACCTCCAAACGGTCTCCAAACTCTCACTAACCGCAACTCTCCATCAAACACCCACATTGTGAATGAAGTCTGAGGGGTTTATATCGCTGTCATATGTCGCGGCAAAGTTCGAACCACTTCATGAACCAGTCACGTGGTACAGCCGGGCAGCGAGGCTTCGGACGTCATCATTTTCAGCTCCTCCCATAAATGAAGCAAGCCTCGATACGCGCTTCGCGGAAACGCCCCCTCCATTACTCGACACACGCTCCGAAGCCTCGATACAGAACGTCCCATCACTACTTGCCACGCCATTCAGCTCCCCTGGATTCTCGTCACTCCCCTCTCAACACTCTGTGTCCCCTACTGCAAGTAAGAATTGCTATACTTACAACTTACCACTTCAGAGCTACCTCCACTACCTCCCTAACTCCACTGTCTTCTCTCTTCAGTGTGACTGTTCCCTGCTCAGCTCCACTCTGCATCTCAGGCCCCATTCCCTCACCCTAGCCACGTTTCCCAGGCCACGCCACATCAAACTCCACATCTTATTGTTTTTGTCCTTTCTACGTTTCTAGCACTTAAGCCTAATAAAATATTGTTACACCATCTGCTGTCTCTGCTCTGGGTTTCTGCGCCTGAGTCCAGTTCAGTACAGACCACTCGGTCCCGTGACACAAATACTGGTAGCTCCTCATACATAGTTTTAGTTTTAATTCAGTATCCTCTCTTTTATGAAATAGATTTTTAAAACGTTTTTTAAATGTTATAAACAATTATTTTAAAATCCATGTAAACATAAATCCTCTGAAGGTGCAGGCAATGCTGAACGATTTAAAACTTCAGTGTATTTATATTAAACGTAAATAAGGTGATTAAAATTTTTAAGGCAGTATATTTGCTGACAGTTAACTATTTGAAAAAAGCTCAGCAGGGCTCTAGACTAACTTTTTGACATGGGCGCCCAACTTTAAAAATTTAGGCGTACCGGCACAAAAGTTAGGCGCACTCAAATTTTTCAACCGCATCGCTTAACACCGCAGTTTTACATGTGCACTTTCTTTGGGGGGTGGAAGTCCATACAGACAATATTAATTTCTAAATTATTAACTAACAAACTTGTGCTTAAAGTGCTTTGTCAATATTGTAGAAAATGTTAAACTTAATCATCATCTTGGCCTCCTCTGACGACCTGTTTGCTGCTGTCTGCTGCTGAAAGGCCGTGGGGAGAGGGGACACTTGGGCAGTGCATTTATTGCAGCATATAATGTGTTTTCTGGATACACTGTGCTTTTTCAGCATTCAAATATTGATGGCACCGTGTCAGAGCACTGGCTATGAATTTCAGACAGATCAGGCCTTAACTTAACAAAAAAGTTATCAATAGTTCTTTTCATCTTTTCTTATTACCCACAGCTACATCCACTTCTCTCAGGCCTAGGCTGCTCACTAGGGCTGAGTATCATCACTGATTTCTATAATCCATTCAATTCCGGTTCTCAAAGTCCTGATTTGATTCAATTTAGCCTCAGACAGTCAGAAATATTATAATTCTGATCATTTATCAGTACTGACTTCATCATAATTGTGAACATCACAGCAGAGGCCTTTGTGTGAAAGTAACTGAGAATAAAACACAGGAAAACATGAAGGAGATTTTCCTGGTCTGGCTTTTTATAGCAGATAACCTTAAAAATATTCTGCAATATTCTGCAATTTTGCATAATTTTAAGAAATTAAAATTTCTTCAGTATTGAACAGCAGAAATTAGGCTTTCTTGTCCAAGGTCATTTAAGTGAAAAAAGAAAAAGCACTGTAAACAACGCTAGACTGGTGGGTAATAAGCGAATGAATAATGCAGAAAACAGATTTGAGACGGGAAACTGTTCCTGAAGTACAGAGAGAGAGAGAGAGCTGTGCAGGTGTTCCAGATCTACTGGCGTTTAGATCAACTGGCGTTGGTCGAACAGATGTGTGGCAGTCTTGCGTTTCAGTAGCTCCTACCGACAAACCAGCAAAAAAAAGCCAAATGTGTCATCTGTGACACTTGTGAGGTTGTCTCAAACACACTCCGTCAGTCTTGATGCTGTTGAACAACAAAATGTTTAAAAATGTGGCGAGTTTACCTGGTGATATCCTCATGCGCGACGCGATCGCGAAAACAGCAAACAAGTAACACCACGCCGATGTTGTTCACAGGACAGCAAGAGTAAACGATCGGGAGACTCTTGTCGTCGTTATCGTTCCCCTCGCACGGTTTATTTCTCCGAATTCAGCGTTTTTGCTTCACAACTACAGCGTGCTGTTTACTTTGTGCACTAACATGGAGTCGAGTCAACCAGCGCCACCTCTGGCCAAGTGCCACAGCCTACAGCCAGATCAACCTGTGACACATCTGCACCACGTTTGAATTCGTGTCATGCACATTTGTACCTTTCAATTGTGTCTGTTTGTGCGTCATGCAAATAAACCTTTGGAAAGAATGAAATGATATCATGTATTTATTATCAGCCTACATTTGTACAAAATTCCAAATTATATACACAAAGTCATAGAAATCACCACTCCAATTGGTCATCATGATTTTAATATTCTCTTTTTCCATAACAATGAAATACGCCTTGGACAAATATGACACATCAATATTTCATTAGTGTTGTCACATCACATCCTGTAAGCATCGTCTGTCTGTGTCTTTTCCCTGAAAATGAATATTTCCAGCCAATATAGGCAATCCATCAACATGGCTGGAGTTATATACAGTCTGTATAAGTGTGGTTAATCCAATGAAGATTTGTAAGGAGACGGCAGTTACTGTGAATTCACAGCAGTTACACAGTGATTAGTAATAAACAGCCAGTGAGAGTGAGTGGATATGACTGTTCCCACCACTAACACATGACCATAGCCCACTACTAGATTAACTTGTGACACATCTGCACCTGCTGCTATGATCACATTGAGTAGAGGCTGAGTGGCTGCACTTACCCCTGGTACATCCAAATCTACCCACAAACATGTTGAAAGATGCAATGCCAGCAATGTGGATTGTCAACACTAAAAACAATCGGTAAGCAAAGACAACAGGGATCAATTTTTTCTGTTTATTTAGCACCCACAACATTTGTAGTCGCCTTCTGCACAGGGGAAGTCCACACACACCGTGTGGTACCACTTTCCACAGAAGGTGCAATCTGCAAGATTGAATGAGATTGTCAGGGTCATTGTCTGACTGTTTATTACTAATCACTGTGTAACTGCTGTACATTCACAGTAACTGCCATCTCCTTATAAATGTTTATTAGATTGACCACACTTATGCAGACTGTATATCACAACCAACTCTAACATGTTTGTTTGCAGAGGGAAGACACAGGCAGACTATGCTAACGACATGTGATGTTACAACACTGGTGAAATATTAGTGTGTTCACGACATTTTTCGTATGGGCAAAAGTATTGATATCAGGATGGTGATTCTTATGTGTATGTCATTTGGCATTTTGTACAAATGTAGGCTGATAATAAATACATGATATCATTTCATTCATTTCAAAGGTTTATTTGCATGACGCACAAACAGACACAATTGAAAGGTACAAATGTGCATGACACGAATTCAAACGTGGTGCAGATGTGTGTCACAGGTTGATCTGGCTGTAGGCTGTGGCACTTGGCCAGAGGTGGCGCTGGTTGACTCGACTCCATGTTAGTGCACAAAGTAAACAGCACGCTGTAGTTGTGAAGCAAAAACGCTGAATTCGGAGAAATAAACCGTGCGAGGGGAACGATAACGACGACAAGAGTCTCCCGATCGTTTACTCTTGCTGTCCTGTGAACAACATCGGCGTGGTGTTACTTGTTTGCTGTTTTCGCGATCGCGTCGCGCATGAGGATATCACCAGGTAAACTCGCCACATTTTTAAACATTTTGTTGTTCAACAGCATCAAGACTGACGGAGTGTGTTTGAGACAACCTCACAAGTGTCACAGATGACACATTTGGCGTTTTTTTGCTGGTTTGTCGGTAGGAGCTACTGAAACGCAAGACTGCCACACATCTGTTCGACCAACGCCAGTTGATCTAAACGCCAGTAGATCTGGAACACCGGAAGTGTGATTTTTATCGTGGTGGAAGCAAAACAGCAAAAGTCAGAGGGAATTCATGACGACATTGATCAAATGTGAAGCGCAGTTTGCTGCTTCTTTTGCTGCTTCTTTTGCTGCTGGCTCGGTGAATTTTGGTTGGAGAGAGGCAAAACCTGCAGCTCAGAATCAGCGCAAAAAGACGTAAACACAGCGCGGACCCGAAGAATCGCTAATCTCCGACAGCGTGTCCGTGTTCAGGCCGTCGGGTGAGAAAGCCGAGAAAGACGAAGCTGATTCTGATGTGTTGGGTCCGCTCCGTGTTTAGGTCTTTGTGTGGAATCCGTTAATGAATTGATATCGCTTTATTCAAGCTACTCACCTCTCTCTTCCACCTGCACTTTCAACTGGACCACGGCCAATCAGAGAGGTCACGCCCCTGACTATCTCTGATTGGTTTAGTCCACGATAGGGGCATAATGTGTGTCTGTTGTTGACCACACAGAGAGTTACAGAGATTTTTTTTTTGTTACCGGAACAAAATATTTATTTTTAGTCGCACCACTGAAAAATTTGGTCGCATTTGCGACCAAATTGGTCGCACTCTAGAGCCCTGAGCTGTCTCTTTAAAAAAAATAAGTATACGTTTTGATAAAGAAATATATGCGTAAATAAGTAGTCACACTAATGTGTTCATGAATGTACTCACTGTTGAGCTTAACTCCCCTTCATGTCCAAAAGACAAATCTATCTGTCTACAAAATAATGTTTGACTTGTAAAACAATTTGCATACAGTATGTTCAAAACACATTCATGGTCTAATCTTAAATTCTTAAAGGTTAAGATGTATACTTCTAAATTTATGATATAATTACAAAATAATTAAAGAATTACTTTGAATGGGGAAATGTGGTGTTTAAACTTTTAGTGATATGTTTTTAATTCTTAGAATAGTTATTACTTGGGATACAAGATTTAGAAGAATTAGGGAATGATATTTAAAAAAACTTTCCTTTTTGCTAAAGCATATAGTTAGGGCTGGACCCGGTGACCCTGAATCCTCCCTTAGTTATGCTGCAATAGACGTAGGCTGCCGGGGGATTCCCATGATGCATTGAGTTTTTCCTTTCCAGTCACCTTTCTCACTCACTATGTGTTAACAGACCTCTCTGCATTGAATCATATCTGTTATTAACCTCTGTCTCTCTTCCACAGCATGTCTTTTATCCTGTCTTCCTTCTCTCACCCCAACCAATCACAGCAGATGGCCCCGCCCCTCCCTGAGCCTGGTTCTGCCGGAGGTTTCTTCCTGTTAAAAGGGAGTTTTTCCTTCCCACTGTCGCCAAAGTGCTTGATCATAGGGGGTCATATGATTGTTGGGTTTTTCTCTGTATCTATGAAGCGCCTTGAGGTGACTTTTGTTGTGATTTGGCGCTATATAAATAAAATTGAATTGAATTGAAGTGAATTGGAAGAATTAGAGATCTGGATGGATGAATAATTGATTTATATTTCACTTATTTTTAAACAAATTTCTAAAAATGGATTGAGCCCTTCGGCAAAGAAGAACTGTTGAAAAAGATGTTAGTGTTAAAGAATTTCAAGGGTCAATGTCTCTATGTGCTGATTTCTGTATGTGTACTTATTTACTGTAGGGCTATGTTCCTTTTTGATTTGACACATAATCTGTCTAGCAGGCAGATGAAGCCTAAAAACATTTTTCACTCAAAATGATACGCAGATAGTACGATTAAAATAAATTCAATGGGCGCTCACAGACAATTACATAGGTCTTAATGTGTGGTGCTACAAGGTATAAAAGTATGAACAAAATAAAAACATTTTGTTACTCACTTGTTTCTTGACTGTGACAATATGTCACCATTCACGTAGGAATTAAGAAAGGAAACCTAAAAAAATGAAAAAACGAAATAAGAATAATGGGAAACAGGGAAATTAAAATCTTTTAAACATTAGTGATTTATATTTAATAGTTGGAATTTTACTATTTAAATGTTACAAAAGAGGGCGTTACAAAATGTTACAAAAGAAGGCGTCTAGTCTGGATAGCAGCTGTGAGATGAGCTGATATCCAGTTCTCTTCCATCTCCAAATATCTGTTGGTGTGTTCCAGACATTTTCATTCCCCTAAGTTATAGATATGTTCATATCACTCTTTATCCGGTCTTTAAGTCTGACGTCACTAGCCGTGTCTGGGCTCAAACTCCGCTGCACGTCCATAAATCACAGGATCACTGTGGCATCACTGAGAGTTGAAAAACTATCTAAAGTCTTTCATCTGTAATAAAATGATCAGCGTTCTGCTCTACCATGTGTAACAATTGAGTTTATCATCCAGGCATCCATGAGAACGAAATATAATATATATATACATATATATATATATATATATATATATATATATATATACATATATATAATTCACACTGCACGCGAAAGCGCATCAAATCCGACTTTTTTGACGGTATGCGACCCATATCCAATCATGGTATGACGGTGTAAAAACAGCACAAATCCGATATTTTCAAATCCGATCTGGGTCACTTTCGTATGTGGTACTTAATCCGATACATATCTGATGTTTTAGAAAGCAACTGCTGTTTGAATGGTCATGTCGCCTTAAATCTGTCTTTTATTTCACTGACACAAAACATATGTCAATTATCAGCGCTGGAGAAGACAGAACACATTAGCGCTTCATGTGCATCCCGTGCAGATGTTAGTGAAACTGTTGGGAAGACAACGTGAACATTTTATTTATACTGTATAATCTGCAGATTCTGACAGAAATCTGCAACTATCCTTTGAAGCACCGCTCCTCTCTAAAACAACAATAAGGATCATTATTAGGCCATATATAAATAACAAAATAACTTAAAGCAAACTTGGACAACGTAAAGTGTCATGATCCTGGGTCCTTTTGAACTAGCATTTTGTGTTTTCTCTTCGCGATTTTGGTTCTGTTCTTCCTCTGGTTAGTGTTTACTCTGTTCTGCCCGTGTGTTCTGCCCGTCTAGTCCGCGTTTCTTAGTTTGTGTCCTTTCATGTGTAAGTTCCTGTTTTATTGTGAAGGTCTGCGTCTTATGTGAGTGTTTTCAGTTGCCTTCCTAGTCTCGTCATGTTAATCACTCCCAGCTGTGTTTCCCACCTGTGTGTAATCTCCCTGTGTTCTCTGAGTGTATTTAAGTTGTGTTTCCTGTCTTAGTTGCTGGTTCGTCTGCATTATTTCCCCGCCGCCATTCTGTGTTTATTCCGCCGGCTTCCTGGTCATTCTCCCTGCAAGGTACCCTCGTTCGTGTTCTGGTTTTGTGTTTAGTTTAGTTTTCCCAGTTTATAGTTTTTACCGTTCTGTTTCTCGCCATCCCTTTTTGTTGTACTTCTCCGGTTGTAAATAAAGCTCACCCTCCACTTCAGCAGTCTGCATCTTGGGTCCGTTATTAATCCACACGGCCTGCCTCGGCAAACCGTGACATAAAGTCTGAAACAAGTCTTTATATTAAGGGCCATCAGTCAAACAATACTGTTTGGTCTGGGTCTGAACAGAGCGTGTTGTGTGTGACGTCTGCTTTTGCGTATGTGGGCCACTTTGGTGGTTCACAAAGGAGCGCGTTTGCTGTCACATTTTATTTGTAGTGTGAACAAGCAGACACGAAATCAGATTTAAATTAAAAAAAAATCGGAATTGAGCATTAAGACCTGCAGTGTGAACGTAGCCATAGTGAGTTCAGTGCACTGATGTGACATTGTCCTGAAGGATTTAGTTATTCTCAAGTGGTTAAAGAAATTGCAATTATTTATTCATATTTATTATAAATAATCCTAATTATATATCTTGCTTCCATGTTTGTGTCCTGTGTCACAAAAAATAAATTTTTTACTATAATACATTGATTAATGACCTGCAAAATCTCCTTATCATATTACGTGTCCATAATTGTCACCTAAAGTCAAACTTTATGCTTTCTCCATCTTGAAAGTGATCACATCCTTGCATTACATACTTTAGTTTCATTTTCTGAAGGCAGGTTTCTGAAAGAGAACAGGCAGATTTGGAATATAACATGCAGCGTTCTATAGATGGATACATAAAAAAATGAAAAATTACATGTATGTGCTAACTTTCTAAATACTTTGTTACATTTATGATAAAATGGATTTGAAAGTAGATAAAACACATTTATGTCGGTCTTGGCTCATTAGAGTCCTTGTCTTTAAATTAACTTTGTATGTTTCAGGTACTGCACTCTCAAAGACTGAATGAACCAGCATTGGGTCATTGTGAGCATCACAGGGAGGTTGAAGCCGCCCACTGCACCTGTATGGCCGGAGTCGTGGAGACCTGCATCCATGGCGCTGCTCTTCTGTTTAATGTAGAAGCAACAGTGCAGATCTGTGGCACAAGGACTGTTACAGATGAACCTGCATACTGGGTTTTGCTGGGTAATATGACCAATATACAGCCAGAGGTTGGCCATAAGATAGACTTCTCCTCTTCAGCTGCCCAAAAACTGCTCTGGATCAAAACATAAACAGACCATCCGTATTGAAAGGTAAAAGGAGCTGTCCCCAAAAACGAAAAATCCCACCTGCTACTGTGGAGGAGTTGTCACTGCTATTGGAATCTTTGCTGGAGCACAGTAAAGCTGTGGGTCGTGGGAATGACCCATCATGTTTTATATAGGGATCTAGATTTATGCCTGAAGTGCACTGTCATGTAAATAATTTGCATTTACTGAATATGTACTGACTGAGTACCACTGTTCAAAAGTGAATAGAGAAACAAACTAATTTTTGCTCTTTTTTTATTTTTTTATTAAAACCACTTTATAGAACATCACATCAGTTACAATGTAGAATCCATGTCATTTATAGTTTATAAAGGACAAAATGTTTACACAAAATCATGACAGAATTTACACGATATCACCCACTATTAACGTTACTGTATTTACTATCAATTACTTCAATTTATTGTTTGAAAAATTACCGCTATTTATACAGCACAAGACTTAAGAATATTTAACAGGAGCAGGTTTCATTTTTCCCTGGTTTTATTACCACACTGTTCACAAAAACGGCAGCAAACCTTCACCATCTTATCCAGAAGGGTCACCTCTTCACCCTTACATGGAAGAAGTAATCTGATTGGCATGGTGGTATGTTTGAAGCAGGTCCATTGTGTAGCGCTGGAACCCAGTCACGATGTCATCCATTTCATAGGCTGGTTCGCGGCAATAATGCCAAATAATTAGGAAGTCTATAAATAGACGGTAGTTCTGCAAAATCAGTCAGTAGGATGTTTTTTTTTCTAATTTGCTATGAGCTCAGAGTGCATCGAAAATAAAACTAATAGGCTATAAAGAGTGATATGAACATATTTAAAACTTACCAGAATGAAAATGTCTGGAGCACCAACAAATATTTGGAGATGGAAGAGAACTGGATATCAGCTCGTCTCACAGCTGCTATCCAGGCTAGACGCCTTCGTTTGGTAACATCGATACACGAGCTGCCTCGTGTTGCTTCCAGGTTGGGAAAGAATGAAAAGACAAACCCTTTTCAAGCTTATTCTCTTGCCGGTCGAGTGATCGAACATTGCAGCCGACCACACAGCAAGAACCATGGCTATGCTTTCGCTCCTTTTTCACTTAGACCCCCAAAATGGCGGATCAGGCCAAAATCCTTTCCACGCCCACCCCCGTGACATCACGCTCCAAAGCCCTATTAGGCTAATCGTTGTGTCACCTCCGGTATTTCAGACAATCCCTTTCCGTCAAGGATTTTTAATTTGTTGTGGGGTTTTTGTAATTTGTTGTGGGGTTTTTGTAATTTGTTGTGGGGTTTTTGTATTTTGTTGTGGGGTTTTTGTAATTTGTTGTGGGCTTTTTGTGTTTTGTTGTGGGCTTTTTGTGTTTTGTTGTCGGGTTTTTGTATTTTGTTGAGGAGTTTTTGTAATTTGTTGCGGTTTTTTAATTTGTTGCTATTTGCACTTCCCAGCCACCGTAGAATTGAGATGAAGCTCTTGAAACCTGGGATTGCGTTCTTGGAATTGAGATAACATTTATGGTATTAGAGATTGACTTCTTGGAATTGAGATGAAGCTCTTGAAGCCTGGGATTGTGTTCTTGGAATTGAGATAACCTTCATGGTATTAGAGATTGACTTCTTGGAATTGAGATGAAGCTCTTGAAACCTGGGATTGCGTTCTTGGAATTGAGATAACCTTCATGGTATTAGAGATTGACTTCTTGGAATTGAGATGAAGCTCTTGAAACTTGGGATTGCGTTCTTGGAATTGAGATAACCTTTATGGTATTAGAGATCGACTTCTTGGAATTGAGATGAAGCTCTTGAAACCTGGGATTGTGTTCTTGGAATTGAGATAACCTTCATGGTATTAGAGATTGACTTCTTGGAATTGAGATGAAGCTCTTGAAACCTGGGATTGCGTTCTTGGAATTGAGATAACCTTCATGGTATTAGAGATTGACTTCTTGGAATTGAGATGAAGCTCTTGAAACTTGGGATTGCGTTCTTGGAATTGAGATAACCTTTATGGTATTAGAGATCGACTTCTTGGAATTGAGATGAAGCTCTTGAAACCTGGGATTGTGTTCTTGGAATTGAGATAACCTTCATGGTATTAGAGATTGACTTCTTGGAATTGAGATGAAGCTCTTGAAACCTGGGATTGTGTTCTTGGAATTAAGATAACCTTCATGGTATTAGAGATTGACTTCTTGGAATTGAGATGAAGCTCTTGAAACCTGGGATTGCGTTCTTGGAATTGAGATAACATTCATGGTATTAGAGATTGACTTCTTGGAATTGAGATGAACCTCTTGAAACCTGGGATTGTGTTCTTGGAATTAAGATAACCTTCATGGTATTAGAGATTGACTTCTTGGAATTGAGATGAAGCTCTTGAAACCTGGGATTGCGTTCTTGGAATTGAGATAACATTTATGGTATTAGAGATTGACTTCTTGGAATTGAGATGAACCTCTTGAAACCTGGGATTGTGTTCTTGGAATTTAGATAACCTTCATGGTGTTAGAGATTGACTTCTTGGAATTGAGATGAAGCTCTTGAAACCTGGGATTGCGGTCTTGGAATTGAGATAACATTTATGGTATTAGAGATTGACTTCTTAGAACTCAGATACAGCTTTTGGTATCTGGGATTGTATTCCTGGAACTGAGAATGATTTTGGAATTAGAGATTGCTTTCTTGGAATTGAGATTAATGTCTTTGTCAAGGGTCGGCAACCTTTCTGATGATGAGTGACGTCTAAAATTTCCTTGGAAGTCAATGTGCCATATGACTGTATTAGCACTAAATTTAATAACGCTCCATATGGAGAGTTACACACTATGTAGAACAACTTTATAGAATTATATTTGTTTGCAGATGTTGGCAGCTATCAGCGAATCATTATCCACTATTTTGAAACAAAAAAAAGACACTTTATCCATAACAAGAACCAGTTGAGCTCTCAAGATGGCTGCTAGGGTGCAGACACACAGCTTGGCAGGTCCTGTGCGTTTGCCAAAAAACCCACCTAAAAAAAACCATCTAAAAACCCCTGGATCTTGACATCAACTTGTCTTTTTGTTTTTATACATTTTTATCTGCTGTGGAGTTTGACATGTCCAAGAAAGCTGGATAATTATACCACTTTCCCATCCAAATGGAGTCTACATCTTTTGTTCACAAGATTCTTGGATTTTGGTCATGCTAGACCACCCCCAGGTAAACATGAACAATGAAATATACAACAACCTGGACCTAATTCAAACATCAGTGATTTGGACTGGCTACAACTAATTAGCCTAGTTAGCCTAGGCCTTCCTGGGCCTCCATCTCAGCTGCCTGGGCCTCCATTTCAGCTGCCTGGGTTTCCACCTCGGCTGCTTAGACATACACCTCAGCTGCCTGGGCCTCCACCTCAGCTGCCTGGGCCTCCATTTCAGCTGCCTGGGCCTACATTTCAGCTTCCTGGGCCTCCACTTCAGCTGCCTGGGCCTCCACTTCAGCTGCCTGGGCCTCCACCTCGGCTGCCTAGACATACACCTCAGCTGCATGGGCCTCCACCTCAGCTGCCTGGGCCTCCACCTCAGCTGCCTGGGCCTCCACCTCAGCTGCCTGGGCCTACATTTCAGCTTCCTGGGCCTACATTTCAGCTTCCTGGGCCTACATTTCAGCTGCCAGGGATTTCACCTCAGCTGCTCGGGCCTCCACCTCGGCTGCCTGGGTTTCCACCTCAGCTGCCTGGGCCTCCACCTCAGCTGCCTGGGCCTCCACCTCAGCTGCCTGGGCCTCCATTTCAGCTTCCTGGGCCTACATTTCAGCTGCCTGGGCCTCCACTTCAGCTGCCTGGGCCTCCACCTCGGCTGCGTAGACATACACCTCAGCTGCATGGGCCTCCACCTCAGCTGCCTGGGCCTCCACCTCAGCTGCCTGGGCCTCCACCTCAGCTGCCTGGGCCTACATTTCAGCTTCCTGGGCCTCCATTTCAGCTGCCTGGGCCTACATTTCAGCTGCCTGGGCCTCCATTTCAGCTGCCTGGGCCTACATTTCAGCTTCCTGGGCCTACATTTCAGCTGCCTGGGCCTCCACTTCAGCTGCCTGGGCCTCCACCTCGGCTGCCTAGACATACACCTCAGCTGCATGGGCCTCCACCTCAGCTGCCTGGGCCTCCACCTCAGCTGCCTGGGCCTACATTTCAGCTGCCTGGGCCTACATTTCAGCTGCTCGGGCCTCCACCTCAGCTGCCTGGGCCTCCATTTCATCTGCCTGGGCCTACATTTCAGCTTCCTGGGCCTACATTTCAGCTGCCTGGGCCTCCACTTCAGCTGCCTGGGCTTCCACCTCGGCTGCCTAGACATACACCTCAGCTGCATGGGCCTCCACCTCAGCTGCATGGGCCTCCACCTCAGCTGCCTGGGCCTACATTTCAGCTGCCTGGGCCTCCACCTCAGCTGCCTGGGCCTACATTTCAGCTGCCTGGGCCTCCACCTCAGCTGCCTGGGCCTACATTTCAGCTTCCTGGGCCTACATTTCAGCTACCTGGGCCTACATTTCAGCTGCCAGGGATTTCACCTCAGCTGCTCGGGCCTCCACCTCGGCTGCCTGGGTTTCCACCTCGGCTGCCTGGGTTTCCACCTCGGCTGCCTGGGTTTCAATCTCAGCTGCCTGGGCTTACACCTCAGCTGCCTGGGTTTCAATCTTGGCTGCCTGGGCCTCCACCTCAGCTGCCTGGGCCTATATTTCAGCTAGCTGGGCCTCCACCTCAGCTGCCTGGGCCTCCACCTCAGCTGCCTGGGTCTCCACCTCAGCTGCCTGGGCCTCCACCTCAGCTGCCTGGGCTTACACCTCGGCTGCCTGGGTTTCAATCTTGGCTGCCTGGGCCTCCACCTCAGCTGCCTGGGCCTCCACCTCAGCTGCCTGGGCCTACACCTCAGCTGTCTGGGCCTCCACCTCGGCTTGGAATTGAGATGAAGCTCTTGAAACCTTGGATTGTGTTCTTGGAATTGAGATAAAATATATGGTATTAGAGATTGACTTCTTGGAATTGAGATGAAGCTCTTGAAACCTGGGATTGCGTTCTTGGAATTGAGATAACCTTCATGGTATTAGAGATTGACTTCTTGGAATTGAGATGAAGCTCTTGAAACCTGGGATTGTGTTCTTGGAATTAAGATAACCTTCATGGTATTAGAGATTGACTTCTTGGAATTGAGATGAAGCTCTTGAAACCTGGGATTGCGTTCTTGGAATTGAGATAACATTTATGGTATTAGAGATTGACTTCTTGGAATTGAGATGAAGCTCTTGAAACCTGGGATTGTGTTCTTGGAATTGAGATAACCTTCATGGTGTTAGAGATTGACTTCTTGGAATTGAGATGAAGCTCTTGAAACCTGGGATTGCGGTCTTGGAATTGAGATAACATTTATGGTATTAGAGATTGACTTCTTGGAATTGAGATGAAGCTCTTGAAACTTGGGATTGCGTTCTTGGAATTGAGATAACCTTTATGGTATTAGAGATCAACTTCTTGGAATTGAGATGAAGCTCTTGAAACCTGGGATTGTGTTCTTGGAATTGAGATAACCTTCATGGTATTAGAGATTGACTTCTTGGAATTGAGATGAACCTCTTGAAACCTGGGATTGTGTTCTTGGAATTAAGATAACCTTCATGGTATTAGAGATTGACTTCTTGGAATTGAGATGAAGCTCTTGAAACCTGGGATTGCGTTCTTGGAATTGAGATAACATTTATGGTATTAGAGATTGACTTCTTGGAATTGAGATGAACCTCTTGAAACCTGGGATTGTGTTCTTGGAATTTAGATAACCTTCATGGTGTTAGAGATTGACTTCTTAGAACTCAGATACAGCTTTTGGTATCTGGGATTGTATTCCTGGAACTGAGAATGATTTTGGAATTAGAGATTGCTTTCTTGGAATTGAGATTAATGTCTTTGTCAAGGGTCGGCAACCTTTCTGATGATGAGTGACGTCTAAAATTTCCTTGGAAGTCAATGTGCCATATGACTGTATTAGCACTAAATTTAATAACGCTCCATATGGAGAGTTACACACTATGTAGAACAACTTTATAGAATTATATTTGTTTGCAGATGTTGGCAGCTATCAGCGAATCATTATCCACTATTTTGAAACAAAAAAAAGACACTTTATCCATAACAAGAACCAGTTGAGCTCTCAAGATGGCTGCTAGGGTGCAGACACACAGCTTGGCAGGTCCTGTGCGTTTGCCAAAAAACCCACCTAAAAAAAACCATCTAAAAACCCCTGGATCTTGACATCAACTTGTCTTTTTGTTTTTATACATTTTTATCTGCTGTGGAGTTTGACATGTCCAAGAAAGCTGGATAATTATACCACTTTCCCATCCAAATGGAGTCTACATCTTTTGTTCACAAGATTCTTGGATTTTGGTCATGCTAGACCACCCCCAGGTAAACATGAACAATGAAATATACAACAACCTGGACCTAATTCAAACATCAGTGATTTGGACTGGCTACAACTAATTAGCCTAGTTAGCCTAGGCCTTCCTGGGCCTCAATCTCAGCTGCCTGGGCCTCCATTTCAGCTGCCTGGGTTTCCACCTCGGCTGCTTAGACATACACCTCAGCTGCCTGGGCCTCCACCTCAGCTGCCTGGGCCTCCATTTCAGCTTCCTGGGCCTACATTTCAGCTGCCTGGGCCTCCACTTCAGCTGCCTGGGTTTCCACCTCGGCTGCTTAGACATACACCTCAGCTGCCTGGGCCTCCACCTCAGCTGCCTGGGCCTCCATTTCAGCTGCCTGGGCCTCCACTTCAGCTGCCTGGGCCTCCACCTCGGCTGCCTAGACATACACCTCAGCTGCATGGGCCTTCACCTCAGCTGCCTGGGCCTCCACCTCAGCTGCCTGGGCCTACATTTCAGCTTCCTGGGCCTACATTTCAGCTACCTGGGCCTACATTTCAGCTTCCTGGGCCTACATTTCAGCTACCTGGGCCTACATTTCAGCTGCCAGGGATTTCACCTCAGCTGCTCGGGCCTCCACCTCGGCTGCATGGGTTTCCACCTCAGCTGCCTGGGCCTCCACCTCAGCTGCCTGGGCCTCCACCTCAGCTGCCTGGGCCTCCATTTCAGCTTCCTGGGCCTACATTTCAGCTGCCTGGGCCTCCACTTCAGCTGCCTGGGCCTCCACCTCGGCTGCCTAGACATACACCTCAGCTGCATGGGCCTCCACCTCAGCTGCCTGGGCCTCCACCTCAGCTGCCTGGGCCTCCACCTCAGCTGCCTGGGCCTACATTTCAGCTTCCTGGGCCTCCATTTCAGCTGCCTGGGCCTACATTTCAGCTGCCTGGGCCTCCATTTCAGCTGCCTGGGCCTACATTTCAGCTTCCTGGGCCTACATTTCAGCTGCCTGGGCCTCCACTTCAGCTGCCTGGGCCTCCACCTCGGCTGCCTAGACATACACCTCAGCTGCATGGGCCTCCACCTCAGCTGCCTGGGCCTCCACCTCAGCTGCCTGGGCCTACATTTCAGCTGCCTGGGTCTACATTTCAGCTGCTCGGGCCTCCACCTCAGCTGCCTGGGCCTCCATTTCAGCTGCCTGGGCCTACATTTCAGCTTCCTGGGCCTACATTTCAGCTGCCTGGGCCTCCACTTCAGCTGCCTGGGCTTCCACCTCGGCTGCCTAGACATACACCTCAGCTGCATGGGCCTCCACCTCAGCTGCATGGGCCTCCACCTCAGCTGCCTGGGCCTCCACCTCAGCTGCCTGGGCCTACATTTCAGCTGCCTGGGCCTCCACCTCAGCTGCCTGGGCCTACATTTCAGCTTCCTGGGCCTACATTTCAGCTACCTGGGCCTACATTTCAGCTGCCAGGGATTTCACCTCAGCTGCTCGGGCCTCCACCTCGGCTGCCTGGGTTTCCACCTCGGCTGCCTGGGTTTCAATCTCAGCTGCCTGGGCTTACACCTCAGCTGCCTGGGTTTCAATCTTGGCTGCCTGGGCCTCCACCTCAGCTGCCTGGGCCTATATTTCAGCTGCCTGGGCCTCCACCTCAGCTGCCTGGGTCTCCACCTCAGCTGCCTGGGCCTCCACCTCAGCTGCCTGGGCTTACACCTCGGCTGCCTGGGTTTCAATCTTGGCTGCCTGGGCCTCCACCTCAGCTGCCTGGGCCTCCACCTCAGCTTCCTGGGCCTACACCTCAGCTGTCTGGGCCTCCACCTCGGCTTGGAATTGAGATGAAGCTCTTGAAACGTTGGATTGTGTTCTTGGAATTGAGATAAAATATATGGTATTAGAGATTGACTTCTTGGAATTGAGATGAAGCTCTTGAAACTTGGGATTGCGTTCTTGGAATTGAGATAACCTTTATGGTATTAGAGATCAACTTCTTGGAATTGAGATGAAGCTCTTGAAACCTGGGATTGTGTTCTTGGAATTGAGATAACCTTCATGGTATTAGAGATTGACTTCTTGGAATTGAGATGAACCTCTTGAAACCTGGGATTGTGTTCTTGGAATTAAGATAACCTTCATGGTATTAGAGATTGACTTCTTGGAATTGAGATGAAGCTCTTGAAACCTGGGATTGCGTTCTTGGAATTGAGATAACATTTATGGTATTAGAGATTGACTTCTTGGAATTGAGATGAACCTCTTGAAACCTGGGATTGTGTTCTTGGAATTTAGATAACCTTCATGGTGTTAGAGATTGACTTCTTAGAACTCAGATACAGCTTTTGGTATCTGGGATTGTATTCCTGGAACTGAGAATGATTTTGGAATTAGAGATTGCTTTCTTGGAATTGAGATTAATGTCTTTGTCAAGGGTCGGCAACCTTTCTGATGATGAGTGACGTCTAAAATTTCCTTGGAAGTCAATGTGCCATATGACTGTATTAGCACTAAATTTAATAACGCTCCATATGGAGAGTTACACACTATGTAGAACAACTTTATAGAATTATATTTGTTTGCAGATGTTGGCAGCTATCAGCGAATCATTATCCACTATTTTGAAACAAAAAAAAGACACTTTATCCATAACAAGAACCAGTTGAGCTCTCAAGATGGCTGCTAGGGTGCAGACACACAGCTTGGCAGGTCCTGTGCGTTTGCCAAAAAACCCACCTAAAAAAACCCATCTAAAAACCCCTGGATCTTGACATCAACTTGTCTTTTTGTTTTTATACATTTTTATCTGCTGTGGAGTTTGACATGTCCAAGAAAGCTGGATAATTATACCACTTTCCCATCCAAATGGAGTCTACATCTTTTGTTCACAAGATTCTTGGATTTTGGTCATGCTAGACCACCCCCAGGTAAACATGAACAATGAAATATACAACAACCTGGACCTAATTCAAACATCAGTGATTTGGACTGGCTACAACTAATTAGCCTAGTTAGCCTAGGCCTTCCTGGGCCTCCATCTCAGCTGCCTGGGCCTCCATTTCAGCTGCCTGGGCCTACATTTCAGCTTCCTGGGCCTACATTTCAGCTGCCTGGGCCTCCACTTCAGCTGCATGGGCCTCCACCTCGGCTGCCTAGACATACACCTCAGCTGCATGGGCCTCCACCTCAGCTGCCTGGGCCTCCACCTCAGCTGCCTGGGCCTACATTTCAGCTGCCTGGGCCTACATTTCAGCTGCTAGGGCCTCCACCTCAGCTGCCTGGGCCTCCATTTCAGCTGCCTGGGCCTACATTTCAGCTTCCTGGGCCTACATTTCAGCTACCTGGGCCTACATTTCAGCTGCCAGGGATTTCACCTCAGCTACTCGGGCCTCCACCTCGGCTGCCTGGGTTTCCACCTCAGCTGCCTGGGCCTCCACCTCAGCTGCCTGGGCCTCCACCTCGGCTGCCTAGACATACACCTCAGCTGCATGGGCCTCCACCTCAGCTGCCTGGGCCTACATTTCAGCTGCCTGGGCCTCCACCTCAGCTGCCTGGGCTTACATTTCAGCTGCCTGGGCCTCCACCTCAGCTGCCTGGGCCTACATTTCAGCTTCCTGGGCCTACATTTCACCTACCTGGGCCTACATTTCAGCTGCCAGGGATTTCACCTCAGCTGCTCGGGCCTCCACCTCGGCTGCCTGGGTTTCCACCTCAGCTGCCTGGGTTTCAATCTTGGCTGCCTGGGCCTCCACCTCAGCTGCCTGGGCCTATATTTCAGCTAGCTGGGCCTCCACCTCAGCTGCCTGGGCCTCCACCTCAGCTGTCTGGGCCTCCACCTCGGCTTGGAATTGAGATAAAATATATGGTATTAGAGATTGACTTCTTGGAATTGAGATGAAGCTCTTGAAACTTGGGATTGCGTTCTTGGAATTGAGATAACCTTCATGATATTAGAGATCAACTTCTTGGAATTGAGATGAAGCTCTTGAAACCTGGGATTGTGTTCTTGGAATTGAGATAACCTTCATGGTATTAGAGATTGACTTCTTGGAATTGAGATGAAGCTCTTGAAACCTGGGATTGCGTTCTTGGAATTGAGATAACATTTATGGTATTAGAGATTGACTTCTTGGAATTGAGATGAACCTCTTGAAACCTGGGATTGTGTTCTTGGAATTGAGATAACCTTCATGGTGTTAGAGGTTGACTTCTTGGAATTGAGATGAAGCTCTTGAAACCTGGGATTGCGTTCTTGGAATTGAGATAACATTTATGGTATTAGAGATTGACTTCTTGGAATTGAGATGAAGCTCTTGAAACCTGGGATTGTGTTCTTGGAATTGAGATAACCTTCATGGTGTTAGAGGTTGACTTCTTGGAATTGAGATGAAGCTCTTGAAACCTGGGATTGCGTTCTTGGAATTGAGATAACATTTATGGTATTAGAGATTGACTTCTTAGAACTCAGATACAGCTTTTGGTATCTGGGATTGTATTCCTGGAACTGAGAATGATTTTGGAATTAGAGATTGCTTTCTTGGAATTGAGATTAATGTCTTTGTCAAGGGTCGGCAACCTTTCTGATGATGAGTGACGTCTAAAATTTCCTTGGAAGTCAATGTGCCATATGACTGTATTAGCACTAAATTTAATAACGCTCCATATGGAGAGTTACACACTATGTAGAACAACTTTATAGAATTATATTTGTTTGCAGATGTTGGCAGCTATCAGCGAATCATTATCCACTATTTTGAAACAAAAAAAAGACACTTTATCCATAACAAGAACCAGTTGAGCTCTCAAGATGGCTGCTAGGGTGCAGACACACAGCTTGGCAGGTCCTGTGCGTTTGCCAAAAAACCCACCTAAAAAAAACCATCTAAAAACCCCTGGATCTTGACATCAACTTGTCTTTTTGTTTTTATACATTTTTATCTGCTGTGGAGTTTGACATGTCCAAGAAAGCTGGATAATTATACCACTTTCCCATCCAAATGGAGTCTACATCTTTTGTTCACAAGATTCTTGGATTTTGGTCATGCTAGACCACCCCCAGGTAAACATGAACAATGAAATATACAACAACCTGGACCTAATTCAAACATCAGTGATTTGGACTGGCTACAACTAATTAGCCTAGTTAGCCTAGGCCTTCCTGGGCCTCAATCTCAGCTGCCTGGGCCTCCATTTCAGCTGCCTGGGTTTCCACCTCGGCTGCTTAGACATACACCTCAGCTGCCTGGGCCTCCACCTCAGCTGCCTGGGCCTCCATTTCAGCTTCCTGGGCCTACATTTCAGCTGCCTGGGCCTCCACTTCAGCTGCCTGGGCCTCCACCTCGGCTGCCTAGACATACACCTCAGCTGCCTGGGCCTCCACCTCAGCTGCCTGGGCCTCCACCTCAGCTGCCTGGGCCTCCACCTCAGCTGCCTGGGCCTACATTTCAGCTGCCTGGGCCTACATTTCAGCTGCTCGGGCCTCCACGTCAGCTGCCTGGGCCTCCATTTCAGCTGCCTGGGCCTACATTTCAGCTTCCTGGGCCTACATTTCAGCTGCCTGGGCCTCCATTTCAGCTTCCTGGGCCTCCATTTCAGCTTCCTGGGCCTACATTTCAGCTACCTGGGCCTACATTTCAGCTGCCAGGGATTTCACCTCAGCTGCTCGCGCCTCCACCTCGGCTGCCTGGGTTTCCACCTCAGCTGCCTGGGCCTCCACCTCAGCTGCCTGGGCCTCCATTTCAGCTGCCTGGGTTTCCACCTCGGCTGCTTAGACATACACCTCAGCTGCCTGGGCCTCCACCTCAGCTGCCTGGGCCTCCATTTCAGCTGCCTGGGCCTACATTTCAGCTTCCTGGGCCTACATTTCAGCTGCCTGGGCCTCCACTTCAGCTGCCTGGGCCTACATTTCAGCTGCCTAGACATACACCTCAGCTGCATGGGCCTCCACCTCAGCTGCCTGGGCCTCCACCTCAGCTGCCTGGGCCTCCACCTCAGCTGCCTGGGCCTACATTTCAGCTGCCTGGGCCTACATTTCAGCTGCTCGGGCCTCCACCTCAGCTGCCTGGGCCTCCATTTCAGCTGCCTGGGCCTACATTTCAGCTTCCTGGGCCTACATTTCAGCTGCCTGGGCCTACATTTCAGCTTCCTGGGCCTACATTTCAGCTACCTGGGCCTACATTTCAGCTGCCAGTGATTTCACCTCAGCTGCTCGGGCCTCCACCTCGGCTGCCTGGGTTTCCACCTCAGCTGCCTGGGCCTCCACCTCAGCTGCCTGGGCCTCCATTTCAGCTGCCTGGGCCTCCACCTCAGCTGCCTGGGCCTCCATTTCAGCTGCCTGGGCCTACATTTCAGCTGCTCGGGCCTCCACCTCAGCTGCCTGGGCCTCCATTTCAGCTTCCTGGGCCTACATTTCAGCTGCCTGGGCCTACATTTCAGCTGCCTGGGCCTCCACTTCAGCTGCCTGGGCCTCCACCTCGGCTGCCTAGACATACACCTCAGCTGCATGGGCCTCCACCTCAGCTGCCTGGGCCTACATTTCAGCTGCCTGGGCCTACATTTCAGCTGCCTGGGCCTCCACCTCAGCTGCCTGGGCCTACATTTCAGCTTCCTGGGCCTACATTTCAGCTACCTGGGCCTACATTTCAGCTGCCAGGGATTTCACCTCAGCTGCTCGGGCCTCCACCTCGGCTGCCTGGGTTTCCACCTCGGCTGCCTGGGTTTCCACCTCAGCTGCCTGGGTTTCAATCTTGGCTGCCTGGGCCTCCACCTCAGCTGCCTGGGCCTATATTTCAGCTAGCTGGGCCTCCACCTCAGCTGCCTGGGCCGCCACCTCAGCTGCCTGGGCTTACACCTCGGCTGCCTGGGTTTCAATCTTGGCTGCCTGGGCCTCCACCTCAGCTGCCTGGGCCTCCACCTCAGCTGCCTGGGCCTACACCTCAGCTGTCTGGGCCTCCACCTCGGCTTGGAATTGAGATGAAGCTCTTGAAACCTTGGATTGTGTTCTTGGAATTGAGATAAAATATATGGTATTAGAGATTGACTTCTTGGAATTGAGATGAACCTCTTGAAACCTGGGATTGCGGTCTTGGAATTGAGATAACCTTTATGGTATTAGAGATTGACTTCTTAGAACTCAGATACAGTTTTTGGTATCTGGGATTGTATTCCTGGAACTGAGAATGATTTTGGAATTAGAGATTGCTTTCTTGGAATTGAGATTAATGTCTTTGTCAAGGGTCGGCAACCTTTCTGATGATGAGTGACGTCTAAAATTTCCTTGGACGTCAATGTGCCATATGACTGCATTAGCACTAAATTTAATAACGCTCTATATGGAGAGTTACACACTATGTAGAACAACTTTATAGAATTATATTTGTTTGCAGATGTTGGCAGCTATCAGCGAATCATTATCCACTATTTTGAAACAAAAAAAAGACACTTGATCCATAACAAGAACCAGTTGAACTCTCAAGATGGCTGCTAGGGTGCAGACACACAGCTAGGCTGCCTGGGTCTCCACCTCGGCTGCCTGGGCCTCCACCTTGGCTGTCTGGGCCTCCACCTCGGCTGCCTTGGCCCCCAACGCGGCTGCCTGGGCCTCCATCTTGGCTGCCTGGGCCCCCACCTGCTGTACCCAAACTAGAGTCTTCTCATCATTAAATGCTCATAGCATTGTCAACAAAAGGACAATAAATCCTGCTATTAAAATTTACAGAGGAACAAAGATCTGCAAGACATTTAATCAGGCTAAAGTAATCTGGGACACTAAAAATAAACCAAAGGGGCTTCTATGTGGACACATTAACATTTGCAGTATGTTACCAAAGCATGAGCAACTGGAACATATTCTAAGCAATTCCAATATTTCTATTTTGGGTATCTCTGAATCTTGGCTCACAAGTTCTTCTCCTGAGTCTGCGGTTGTCTTTCCAGAGTACACAGTATTCAGAAGGGATAGAATTGGAACAAGAGGAGGAGGAATACTTCTGTATGTAAAAAAAACACCTGGATTGCTCTTTACTTAGTTCACCAATAGATTTCGAAATAGAACATATTTCTGTTAAAATCATTCTTTCCCCTGAAATGTCATTTACCTTGATCTGTTTATATCGCCCTCCTTCCGCAAAGAATATTTTTTATGAACAACTACAGATATTACTTAAATATCATGCTATAAATAATAAGTCTAATGAAATAATTGTAATGGGAGATTTTAATGTCAACTGGGACTGTGAAAAGGATAGAAAAACACTCAAAGACTTAATGGAGACTTTGAACTTTACTCAACACATTGAACAACCCACAAGAATAACAAGACACTCTAAAACTAAAATAGATCTGGTTTTCAGTAATAAGCCCGAGCGAATTATTAAATCTTATAATTTTATCACTGGTATTTCAGACCACAATTTTATATTATTTTCTAGAAAACGTATAAAATCACAGGTTAAGAATGACTTTCAAAGTTCATCTAATAGGAGATCCTTTTATGAATTCATACCAAGAAGTCAGCGACAAAATGTAGCAGAAGAATTAGCATCAGTTAACTGGGAGCCTTTATTGTGTAGTGATGATCCACAATTCTGCAGCAGTCACTTCACTGACATTGTTAAGGATGTTATATCAACATACTCCATTAGAGATCGACAAAAAATAAAGACAACATCTAATTTGCCCTGGTTAAACAAAGAGTGCAAGAATTTAATGAAAACAAGAGATCAATTACTAAAGCAGTTCCTGAAAACAGGTCTAACTCTGGATAGACAGAGATTTACTTAAATGCGGAACAAAGTAACAAGAAGTTTGAGACAGGCCAAAGAAAATTTTTTTATAAATATAATTGAAAGAGCCAAAGGTAATGGTAAAATTATCTGGCAACACCTAAATAAATTACTAGGCCGTCATTCAAACAAAAGTAAAAATACAATTGAACTTTATGTAAAAAAGCTCTATTGTTAGAGAGCCTCTATCTATAGAGATTGACAGACCACGTGACTTTCGCGCATTGCATGCCGGGAACTCGTGGAAAAACAATCCAAGTACCGCATCAAATGCAAGCATTTGCAGCACCGCAAAACATTCATTCTCCGGTTCCAATACCTTCTTGCTTTTTCTTTGTCCCCCAAAAAAGTTATGTACAAAACGAAGGAGAACAATGCCGGTCCGTACAAAGACAGACTTGATGAAAAGTCAAAGAAAAGATACGAGGAAAAAATCAAAGGAGTGAAAGGGTTAGACCCTTACGAGCACACAGAGTGGACAAAATACGTTAGCGTGCTGCCCAACTTTCACCACGCTCATATTTATAATTATGCGGTTCTTGGAGTGAGTGCATACACTCATGAAGTTTAGTAACTTCAGGTCACTGCAACAAGCCCAGGTACAGTTTACCGACGGATGGGTGCAGGACCATGAAATGCACCGTGTAGATCGAAAGACCATCGTACATATCATAAGTTTACCAGTCTCACAAATCGTATTCATAAATACACATTTGTTAACCATTTATTAATAGGACCTTTGAGCTCAACGGTAATTAATTAGTAGTGGAAATAATTTCTGGTTCGCGTTACAGAAATGTAGCAGTGACAATGATATTGTATGCTGTAATCGTACTGGGCAAATAGTGATACAAAGCAACTGTTTTATCCTGTGAATAAAAGTATATGTTTTTGTCAATGTACCATGGTAATAACAGAAGCGAAACGCAATATCGTGTCAGGACAATTCACTATTTATGCACAATAAACAAAGGAGCATAGCGCGACAATTTCTGTTCAGCGCCAGACTTGCTTGTAACCCATATCACCAGTTATGTTAAGAAAAATGACGCATTAACTACAACAGCAGACTGACCTTTGTGGAAATGTTTGGAGCAGACTAACCTGTGAGCTGGAGTGTTCTGGGACGTTATATTTGGTCTTTGAATGGCTGCAATCCAGGCCATCCGTCGGCTTTTTGTTACTTCGGAAACATGGCTTGAACAATTTCTCTTCAACAACGTAATCCGATAACAACTGATCTCTTTACCCGTCGGCTTCCCGTGGCTGTCATGCGACTGGCTATCGCAGTTAATAATACAACAGCTTCTTGCCATTTTTTGTGTTTCTTTTTATCGCTGTGTAACTGATTTCAATTGAAAGCCTGTGTGCGCTAGTACCTCTTGCCACGAGTTCCCAGAATCCTTTGTGGTTTTACCCCTGAATGACGTCACATTTTCAAATTCTATTGCCAGTAACTTAAACACTTTCTTTATTTCATCTGTTAAGGAGATCAGTCAGAGCTTTGACTCAGTCGTATGCTCTGATAATGTGAATGATGCTGGTCAAAATTTGTTCACCATCACTCATATTTCAGACACTGAAGTTGCTAAACTAATTACAGGTTTAAAACAATCAAAAGCACTTGATGTATATGGTATTAACACAAATTTCTTAAAGGAACATATGGATTTGCTTGTACGTCCAACAACTCATGTTTTGAATATGTCATTCGAACATTCCATTGTTCCAACAGATTGGAAAATTGCTGCAGTTACACCAATTTTCAAAGCAGGTGTGAAGACTGACATGGCTAATTATTGCCCCATAAGCATACTCCCGGTCGTATCTAAAATAGCTGAGAAGTGGGTGGTTAAACTCCTCACTGCTCACCTAGAAAACACCCAACCATCCATTACATCCATTGCAGTTTGGCTTTCGGGCACATCACTCCACAGATACTGCCCTGTGTATGTTAGTGGAGAACTTGAAGAACTTGCTGGACAAGAGTCCCTGTGTTGGAGCTGTATTTTTAGATCTGAAGGCTTTCGACTCTGTAAACCATCAGATATTGTTGTCCAGATTGACTCAGTTTAATATCTCCAGTCAGGCTCTTCAGTGGTTTGCCTCATATCTCTCACACAGGAAACAGTGTGTGGTGTTGGATGGGGTTAAATCTCCATATTTAGACTGTGATACAGGGGTTCCTCAAGGATCTGTTCTTGGGCCCTTATTGTTCTCTCTTTTTATCAATAACTTACCTGAAGTCTGTACAAATATATTTGCTCAAATGTATGCAGCTGATGCAGTTATATATATGCAAGCAAATAGTGTCCAGCAGGTGGCAAAAGATCTTACAGCTGCTTTAGCATTAATGCATAGCTGGCTGGAGGACTCATGCCTAATGTTGAACGCCTCAAAAACTGTCTGTATGTATTTTTCAAAACGCCCCTTAAACTTGAAGCAGTCAAACATATTCCTGGATTGAGTAGAGCTTGAATTAGCTCCAGAATTTAAATGTCTTGGGGTCATTCTAGACCCAACATTATCCTTCAAGAGTCACATAAAGAAAGTGTCCCAGGTACTTAAATTTAATAATCGAAATTTTAATCATATACGTAATAATTTAAATATGAAATTTGCAAAAACTTATTTTTACTCAATGATCATCTCTCATATGGACTATTGTTTGACGTCCTGTTCACTTGCTTGTCCAACAACACTTAAAACTATTGAAAACATTTATAAAAGAAGTAACTACTTGACAAAAAACCGACTTCCAACCACCACTGTCATGTGTTAAAAAAACATAAATTACTGAACTTCAATAACTTAGTGAAACAGTTCATTGGGCATAAAGAAAGCTCAGACAGGACCACTCGAGCTACAATCCGAGGAGACTTGTTTATACCCCACAGACGGACAGCATTGGGCAGAACGTCCTCTCTGTCCAGGGAGGCCATCTGTGGAACAGTCTTCCTCAACCCATTAGAGAATGCTCTACACTCAATTTGTTTAAGGGAAAGGTTAAAAACTGGTTATGGACAAATCAAGTGTGTGATCATGTACGAGTTGTATAGTTTTAATGTTTTAGTTTTTATTATGAATGAATGATGAATTTTTATGAATTATTATGTCTATTTTTTATGTTTAAGGACAACAGATGGAAATTAGCCTTTGGCTATAATCTGGCATGTAATTCATGTATTTTTTTTTTTTTTACATTTATGTTCATTAACATGCACTGTCCTAAATAAATAAATAAAAATAACAGCAAATGAACTGTACAACCGAAAATGTAAACGCTATTTATGGTCTCCTCAGAACAATGATAAGAAAAATAAGCTGGGCCAATATGGCATGTTTGTTAAATGGTAAAAATGATAAATGGCCTGTATTTGTATAGCGCTTTACTAGTCCCTCGGCAACCTTCTGATTACAAGGCAAACTCCCAACTCTTGAGCCACGATCACCCAACAATACAGAGATACACATGTCAATGTGATCTCTGGTCTCCCACTCAGAGACACAGGTCTCCGATTGTCCAGCATTCAGATGGCTGCCTGAGGACACTATTTGTGTGAGAGAAAATCTGCTCACACAGATATGTAGAGCCAAATACTGTCAATAAGGCCTTGGATTAACTGGCTGGACACAGAGGACATCGAAATGCAGCTGATTGAACTGAAAAGCTTGACTATGTGGGGTCAAAGGTTGCAGATCTCCGAATGCAGTCTCTGCAATGTTCTGAAGACAATTAAACTTGTCAGGTAGTGATGTCCAGCAGGTGAAAATGCAAGCACAGCTATGGATTCCAGCTGCGTTCGGAAATCTGCAACCTTTGACCCCACATAGTCAAGCTTTTCAGTTCAATCAGCTGAATTTCGATGTCCTCTGTGTCCAGCCAGTTAATCCAAGACAAATCCAGCAGCTCATTAAAGTTTTCTAGTTTGATCAGAAAAGATAACATTGGTCTATACATGCTGGACTGGGACAAATAATCAGTCCGGGCATTTTGACTAGAGACCGGCCCACCAGGTATTAGGAAGAGGAAAAGCCATAAAGTCTTTGAATGAAAACAAACGCTTTTGTGACAGTGATGTACACTGTCTTGTTGGTATATGTATGATTTGTATACATTTTACGTCAGATAAAAACTTTGGTTGTAAGATTCAGATAATCATTTATTAAAAGCTAGCTGACAGCTGGTAACTGTGCAGGGGCGGGTCTAGCAAAGCTTTGCCAGGGGGTCAGGTAGGGCATTAACAGGGAAAGGAGGGCACAAAGAAATTCAGATTCAGATTCAGAAGACTCTTTATCCCCAAGGGGCAATTTAGAGACTGACTTTGCCAACCGTACATACAATACACAAACATCACATTGGGGAGACAGGTCAGGCTAGGTAGTTGGCCGGTCAGCCGCATGAGCAGCGACCTGGAACTGAACAATGGAAAATACACAACATCAGGAAAAACAAGGAGAAAAACAAACTCCCCCAAGACTGAGCTCCAACAGGGAGATCAGTTTGACAACAGAAAAAAACAACTCTGCGTATAGCACATGAAAAAACTCTTAATACACCACAGAAACACATGACAATCGGCACGGATGGGTAAAAGGTGAGAGACAGCCAGTTTAGACAGCGCATCTAGGCCTGCAGCATATGCGCTGGTCCCCTTTGATCTACCATTTGCATCGGGAGGGAATAAGCGTCGAAGGCATTTGGAAGGAGAGGGGGGATGAGTGTATATCTGCATGTGTATATGTGTGTTATCATGGTTCCGAAAAGGTGTCTTCAATGTCTTACAGTCAGACTCACCCAAGCCCAGGCTTCTCGTTGAGAAGAGGGTGTCAATTACATTCAGGGGCCAGTTAATCAAATCCATAATTCGTCTTTTATGTTTTAGAGAACAGATTGTGAGAGAGTGTTTCAGGGAAAAAGTAATAGACAAGACTAGAAAAGGACACAAGACGCTAAGCAGGAAAGATAAGGGAAGGGAGAGGTGAAAAGTGTGACTGCCTTCACCAAGAGCCATTCTTGTCCTCATAGAAAAGGATCCTGGTGTTATTTGTCTCAGAACCAGTTCATAACTTCCCTTCAACTCATTCATGTCACCTAAAAGGTAAACCTGTTTCTCCATCACCTGTTCAGCTCTGTTGATTCAGTAAGGACATCTCCTGGTTTCATGTTTCCCTCAACACCAGATAACCACACGATATCATGACCAGCAGCTTTTACAGCTGGGGCTCCAGCAACAACAACAGCTGATCAAGCTTAAATGTGCTGCTCTTGTTTAGCGTGAAATCCGCTGGTTTCCTCTTTCTGGCGCATAGTGAGCGATAAACAAGCAAGAGAGAAAAGCCGATCAGCTGATCAGTTTCATGATTGAAGTGGCAACAGGAGAGGGAGGAGAAGAGAATGAGAGAAGAAGATGCAGCTGACAGTGTAAAGATGCAGAATAACTCCAGCTTTGTGTCTTTTTTTCATTCTAGCTGAAGTACGGGAAAAACGGTGTTCTTTTTCAGCTCAATACGAAACAAGTAATATTTTCTCTGAATACGAGACGATTCACCGAAACTCCGTCATGCTAGCTAGTACGCAGTACAAGTTATTGTAACTGACTGTAAAAAGTCAGTACAACGAAAATAAACTCCACCTAAACTTGATTTATATCTGACCCAGATGGACTGCAGGTCATAACTTCTTACCTGAAGTTCAGTTCACCTGACACTGTGGTGTTTACACGGTGGCCGCCTCGGGTCTCTCTGGAAGCTCTGCCATAGACATGACCAAACAACTGAGTTATTTTTACACATCAGCCAGCATCTGGCCAATCCACCACCTTTCATTGTTTATACGGTTACAAAAAACAAACAAACAAAGCCTCCACATCGGCCCATAAAAATGAAAAATCACCACCGGCCCATCGGGCAAGTGCCCGGTATGCCCGGTGGCCAGTCCAGCTATGGTCGTGCCATCAGTAAACCCTTCACGTGCCAGCGGTGACACGTGTGCCCAGGGATGCCCTGATCTATGTTATTACAGATTGCTTTCTTGGAACTCACATACAGTTCTTGGTATTTGGGATTGTGTGCTTGGAATTAAGATAATGTTTGTAATATTAGAAATTGCTTTCTTGGAACTGAGATACAGTTATAATAATACTACTACTACCCCATGTTACTAAGATACTAACTCTACAATTCATCCATCGGGGTCTGAATGTGTATGAATGATAGACAGAGCACTTAACAGCTTAGAAGAACTGCCTGTGTGAATTTTGTTTTCAATATTTACATGATGACAGCAACTTTTAAGGGAGCAGGAACAGTTCCCAGTGGTAAGCGAAGAGTAGACGATAGCAGATATGAGAGGAAGCAAAGAGGGTAGACAGGCCTTGACCAAAACTCTAGGGATGGGATCTAGCTGACAAGTAAAAGTTTTTAACTTACAGATGAGATTTGAAATATCAGCAACAAAGGGAAGTTGGAAAGCAGAAGAACAGTGTGATGGGAGTGGAATTGCAAAGGAAGAGCTACATGGAACATCAGAAACCAGGTCTTGGTGTATTTTGTGAAATTTCTCAATGAAATATAACATTGGAGAAAAACAGAAGGAAGATGAGTAAAGGTGAGCAGGTAAAAAATCTGGTAACGTGAAAGACTAGTTGAACAGGGAAAATAGTATCTTGGTTGAATCTTCATTTCAACAGATAATGGTGGAGTAATAAGCAGATTTTGTTTGATTAATACACTCCTTATAATACAAAACAGAATTATTACACATTTCCTTATGAATAGTAAGTTTTCTTATAGAGACATTCAAGCCTTTGACTTTTTGCTTTCAGAAGCCTTAGTTCAGCTATAAACCCGGGTGCTGACTGAGAGAATGATACAGATTCAGTTTTGAGTGGGGCAACAGAGTTTAGAATACTGTTGAGACTAGAGTTATAATAGGAATCCAAGTGCTCTTGGCTGAGCAGGTTATGAAAATGCAAATGACTAGAGAAAGCAAAAGAAACGTTCTCAGGATTGATTTTCTTAATATTCCGAAAAATAATTGTACGAGGGCTCTTGGTTATAGAAAAGGTAATTTTGCAATTGAAAGAAAGAAGCAAGTCATCAGAAATTAGCAGTTTATTAGCTTTGCAGTTGGAAGGAGTAAGTCCAGAGCAACAAACAAGGTCCAAGGTAGGTCAAACAGCATCCCACATTCTTGATTTTTAGTTCACACACACTTGTTGTAATGACTAACTACTCCTGACATGTTGGAGATGTTAGCTCTTTATACAGTAAAGTTAGAGTGGGATAAAAATAATATCAGGCTGATCCTGCCGCAATTTGTTCCCCCGGTTCAAATCACAAACAGCATCCCACAGTTGTTTATGTTTTTGAACCCATTTTGCACAGAGAGGCATTTTTTGAAAAATGTATTGATAGCAATGTTGAATATTATTACACAGGAAAAAAAAACAAAGACATGTAAAATAATTACACCTTGACGCCCCTGCCTTTCTAAATGGAGGGACAGTAACTGCGTGTGTATATGTAAGCATGTAAAACCTGAAGATAGTCAGATTAACAGTAACAGTATTTTGTCTCTATCTGCCATTCTGCAAATATACTAAATATTCAGGTTAAGAAACAGTCTGGATAATTCTTAGTATTGTTCATGGTTAAATGTACAGTACTCAATACAACTTACATCCTTTGAAAGAAATAATTGAAGCATTCATTTTTGTTGTCTGCAAAACTGTAGAACCGAAAAAATGTAACAATAGAACTTCAGATCCCCAGTGTGTGAGGACAGAGAAGGATTGCTTTTATTTCAATTTCGAGAAATAAACTTTATATTTCAGTTTGTGATGATTCTGTTCTCATTATGATTACAGGAGCTGTCATCAGATTCAGACCTCAGCACCAACCAGTGACAGCAGACAGATCATCCAACATGTTCACAAGTTAACTGCAAAATTAATTAATGAAAACAGTACAAAGGTTCAAGGACCACTTGTGCTGTCAGTGAAAGCTGCAACTGTTGTGTTGTGTTGTGATAAAACACTGCAACTGACTGGCAATACACAACACAACACAAAAGCCAAGCCATCATGAGTAGTTTTTAAGTGTTTAGTTATCCATCAGTAAAACATGAAAAAAAAGGCACTGAACTGAACTGCAAGTGTGGATGTCCAGGTCGGTCAAAAAGGATATAGGGTACATCAGTGAAGTAACAGTTTTTTGTTGATCTTAAGGAAAACTCGCTACTCCAGAGAAGTGGTTGTTCTGTTTCTCAGCCAAGATGACAGCAGTTCACACACAGAAAATATATTAATATATTATCATGCTGTTTACAACTACATGAATGTGATTTATTACTATTACTGAAGATCTGCGGCTCCGAACCGTAGTAAAGGGACCTCTGGCTAATACGTCGTAGCCAAAAACTAGCTTCCCAGATAGCAAGGAGACATTGAACAGATGTTGATTTTCCATCTGAACCATCAGAATCGTCAGGATTGAAATGTCAACACAAAACCAATGTTGAAACAACATTGAAATACTGATGAAACCTGACACTGACATTGAAATAACATTGATTCACTGTTGTTCTGTCATCGTTGATTGTTGATCTATTTATAGTTGACAAGGTGACAACAATCACGTTGAAAAACCATCGATTTATGGTTGAGCGGGAAATTAAAGCTGCTACCACTTGGACTATTCCGCAGCACCCCTATCACATTGGTACATCCCTCCAGGTAACCATTGTCTTGTACAGTAGAGCGGGACATTAGATTTACTCTCAGCGGAATTGACCGGAGAAGGCATCAGTTCATGCACTGCACTGGCCTGCACCACGATTAGTATAAGGTAAGAATGAATGACTTTTGTTCTATTCGTTATTTCCACGGTTGCATTTGAATAACAGTAAAAAAAAAAAAAAAAACTTGTTAATGTAAAGTTTCGGATAAAATGTGGGAGCCCGAAATTGTGTCTACTTTCATCTTACAATCCGGCAACTAATAAATTCCACTGCAAACAAAGTCTATCAACAAAGAAAACATTTTCGTTTCATACTTTTCCGTTATATACCCTTACAAAGCTAGCTTTAACGCTTCGAGGGTTCCTTTGTTCTTGCCGTCGCCTCGGCGCTTGACCCAGACTTTCGCTCTGTAGTTGCTTTTTAGCATAGTACTACAAAAAATTGTAAATCTGTGATATATGATTGATAAACGTAAAGGTAACTGTATAAATGTGTTCAATGACTTTGTTACTTTTAATGATTGGAGAGCACCCGCTTCGATTCGCACTCAATTCAAACTTTACGCTGCACGCTCACCTAACTTTACGCTGCACGCTCACCTAACTTGCGTTTGCACCTTTTGTCCACACGTAAACTGCGTTTAGCATTTACGTGTGGACGAGGAAGACGGAGAAAATGCAGCGTCAAAGGTGTGCGCCTATTTTTACGCCACACTGTGCGCCAAGTTTTTGTCTCGGTGCCATGAATTCCTTTTTTTTTTTTTTTTTTTTTTTTTTTTGTGTCCCGTTTGGATCTTTAGCCATCAGAATTGTTGTCTTAAGGCCAAGAAAGATGCCAAGCGGATTTATTTTACCAAGTGGATCATCATGGCCTTGCCATATTGGTCCATTTGATTGACCTTTATTATAATTATGAATTTATTTTATTTTCAGTTGCTACAAACGGGACAGACATGACTGGGGGATAGGACAGGGAGAGAGAATGAAAGAAAGAGAGGGAGAGAAAGAAAACCAAAGGGGAGAAGAGACAGTGAAAAGGGGGAGAAGAAAGAAAGAAAAACAAACAAAAAAAACAAGACACCTGGGTCACCTGTATGGAGAAAAAAAACAGAAGAGAAAGCAAACAACAAAGAGCAACATAATAAAAAAAACGGCACCATCACAATAAACTAGCTAGCAGTAGATATCAGTAGATACTAAATAATAAACGATATTGTGCAGCACGCAAGATAGACAGCGTACAATGTGCTTTGAGGCAGCAGCCAAGAAAGCTGTAGTCCGCGTCTGTGAATACCCGTGTGTACACCTGTGTGCATACCTGTGTGGATCAGCATGCTTGCATTCCAAAGGTTTCTCCATGTAACGATCTGCTAGGGAGTGTGGGGAGCCACAGCCCCGTCCTCCAGGGTATGAAGCAGGTATGGAGGAGATCAAAACTCCAGACATCCAGAGGTCCCCAGAACACAAGAGACCAAGGAAGACCAACAGAGGGGCAGCCGCGCCACTGTCCCAGTAAGAGCTGAGGAGAGTCCCAGATGAGGGCTCACTCAGCAGCCGCGGAGCAGAAGCCAGGGGGAGTTGCAGTGACGCGCCCGTGAGCTCCGCCGGCAGCCAGCTGTGCCTGAGTGACCGAGCCCAAGTCCGAGAGGCCGGGGGCACCCCACCTCCGAAGTGGCCCGAGCGAGCCCCAGGCTCCAGGCCCCGATAAGCGGCCGTCAAGGAGTGAGCCGGTGTGTACCCGGACGCCCACCCCCAGACACAAAGAACCACCAACGCACCGACACCTGAGGGAGTCCGCCACTGGCAGGGGAAGTGGTGGGTGGAGATAGGCCTCCAAACCTTGGAGGGCCTGAGATGTCCCCAGAAAGGTGGCGTCTGATACCCAACCTGACATATAGACACAGACATACAGGCACACACAGACACAAACATCCATCCCCACCCTCATGCTCTCATATGCACTTACTCCACACTCAACCAACGTGGAGACAGACATAAAGAGACGCTGTACACACGATCACACTCCCCAAGCATACTCTACGAACCGGGTCTAGGTACCCTTGCCCCTGGAGGGGGGAACTGCACCCAGACCCAGGTGGTGTTACCCTTTTCCCTGCGGTGGGGAGAGGCAGACCGCCCCAACTCCACAGCAGCAGGGAGGCCCCACACTCCAGACCGCAGTTGGACGGCCAACTCCTCCTAGCCCCCCCGCTCCAGCAGGCCGCAGAGAACGAGGGTGAGAGAAGACTCCAAACCATGGTGCCATGAATTCCTACAATGGCAGACTTAGACAAAATACTGTTAATTTTATTATCTTCAGTGTTTAAATGCTTACATATACGGGTTTGCTTGTAATTGTTGCCTATATACATTTTAAGCTATTATTTATTATTTAGTTCAATCAATAGATCAAGTTTTGTAGTGACTATGAAATATATTGTAATTATCTGTTTCCTGTTTATCCTAGACAGGGCAAAAAAGGACTCCAAATTTTAAAAAAAAGATAAAAATGAAAGACTGGTGCATTGTGCAGTTCAGCACTGGTGGTACAGAAATAGTCCCTAGATCATGGATAAATGGGGAGAAATTGTCATGGCCTCCATATCCTCCGTGAGACACATTCAGGATCCACGACGCAGTAAAGAGGAGAGTTCATCCTGGTGCAACATGGCTCACCTATGCACCAGTCTGACTTCTAATAGGCCATGGTGGGTATCATCTGGATTGGTATTGTATAAATGTAACAATAACAAGTTTTTCGTGTCCTAATTTATGTCTGGCCATACATTGTGTTTGTACTTCCAGACACATTTCACGAAGCAGAACGCAGTCTTCAGAAATATCTAAGTGAACACTGTGATATGTCTGACCTTCAGTCCGAAGCTGAAACTCAGACCAGTCATGAAAGAAAGCACAAGTAAAACTTTTTTTATTTCACAAACATATCTTTGATTGCTAAGAATTTATGATCTTGTCTTTTATACATATCTGTGGTGCTTGCATACTGCAATATCACCACATAATATAGTCCAAAAAGTGGAAGCTTGTAAACTTTTTATAAATGCAAAGCCGTATACACTTGTGCACTTCAAAAATTCCTTGTATACTGTACCTTCTTGCACATCTCCGTTTCCTGTGTGTGTTGTTATAAATCAAACTGTAACTTTAGGAAAAAATATTCCAAAAGCACATTTGTAATTACTTATGACCCTTTTCAACTTTTTTTCTTTAGACCAAATCCCCTGTACACATATAGTGACTCAGAGGATGAGCAGCCCACAAAAAAATGGTTTCCCCAGGCCCCTCGAGTGAAAATACCAGGTAATAAAATACTGTCTAGTGTCTTTGTACATATCTGTGTGTGAGACACAAGGAAACTTTTGACAAGTTGTCTGTATTCTTAAATACTTTAAAAAAAATTATCTTTTTCTGTCAGACCTGACGAGAGCTGTTAACGAACTCTGTGAGGAGGTCAGAGCCATCCGCAATACCGGCTGCAATGAATCGGTAGATGCTGGGGTACTGCCTCTGGATTTGCCCTTGCACAACATTGAGGAGCTAAACAATGCAGAGCCAGCTCTTCAATCACAAGAGGCAAATAAGGCAATGGTAAGTATATAAAGGTTATGTACACTTTGTAACTATAAAGTGTAATAGCTGTCAGATGTGATTTAAATACATAACAACGGCCTGTTGATTAAACACACAAGCACTTGCATACACATTTAAGACATGAGACACGCTAATTCCATCTCTTAAAATGTGTCTATAGGTGAGACGCTTTGCCTTGATTGGAGCCTGACGCAGCAGTTAGGGGCAAACTCTATGTCCGAGTTTGTCTTTGCACAAGCAGTGCAGAAATGGCTCCGATACGCCCCAGATCGTTTGGCTGGTGCAGGACGCACATCATGCAAAAAATTACAAACTTCTGTGAATCATATAAACGTAAATAGGAAACTGTCTTTTAATAAAGTATTTAGCAAACGAAACATGCCTATTGACCTTTTTTTGTTTATTTTTTTTCTCTGTTACATCACATGCAATGCTTTCTTATTTTAGGATATTAATATTGACATGATACATTGTGAGACATTTGGGTTTTTTTTATAAAGGGTGTCCAATTTAAGGAATAAGTACAATTATGTGTTTAGGTGGTTGAAGTATTGATGGAAACATGCAGTAGTTTAGTATTGGTTAAAATACCTATAAAGAAAGGTAGATTTCCAGTCATGATTTAACTGTTGTTTTAATAAAAAGCAACTGTGCGAAAGAGGTGGAAAATCAACACCATAGCTTTACTTTGTTGTCTGGGTCAACTTTGCTAGCAAGAGACAGAGAGAGGCATTGAAAGGCTGCTCCAACAGAACTTATTGTTTCGGAGGAAAATACAAACACGGTGTACAGTCGAGTCTTAATGGCTTACTTACAACTGGGCTCGTCAGGCTCTCTTCTTGGCTGCAGTGGTTATTATTATATTTACATGCTTCCAGCTCCCGTTTCTGCTCAATGACAGCTTGTACTTTTCCACTCTCCTTTTTCTCCCTCCTCGCACTCACAGACACATAACGGGTATGGCAGTCCATTCTCCCTGCAGCAAGGACTACACTGCCCATGAGGCTACATTCTTTAGAGCTAAGTCTGTAACACTCTCCCTTTTAGCTTAGCACAACAACAACAAAAAGGCGCTCTCTCACCCTGGAAACACACAGTCGCAAAGAGAGAGTGCGTCACCATGTAACCATGGCAACCGTAACGCTGCCGCCTGGAACAACAGAGCATAGCTGTCAAACAAAACCCAAACAATACTGACCCGCAACAATACAGTTACTCATATTTTGTATTTTAAATATGTAACGGCGGTACATGTACTCTGTTACTCCCCAACACTGTCTGTATGAATGACAAAGGGTTCAAACAACTTGACAAGGTTCTCCATCTTGGTCCAATCACTTGTGAGAAGTGTATCCATCCCCAGCTTCTCAAGTAGTTGGTTTAGTTCAGCTCTGGTTTGGTACTGTTCCAACAAGTGGTACAATCCCAGATCAGACTTTTGTCACACCTTTTAAACACTTCTTCATTTGTCACTGATGATTTTCTAACAACATGTACCAGATTTCTTGCTTTCGTTATGACTGAATCAGCAGTTGGGTGTTTCATGGCATCTTTCATTGTGAGATGGAGAGTGTGTGCTAGGCGCGGCATTCTGTGGAACTTGCTGCTTTCCCCATATTCTTGCAGCTCAATGTCTAAAAAACCCCCAAAAAACAGACAATTATAAAACGTGTAAACATTATAGACATAGAAGCAATAATCTAAAAATCTTGTTATATTTCCACTTGAGGTATGTATTTGATTTGATAAAAACAATTTCTCAATCTACGGACATTAGCTCTGTGCTGCAGGTCTCTTCTGCAAGCAGACCTGTTTTAATTAATTTTATTTCTTAATAGTGTGAGTCACATAGCTATGAGTGAAACGTAATCAATATTTAATACTGGACAAAAGATTAGTCAAGATTAGTCGGTTACGTTGAAACCAAGCACACCATTGTTTTTCTTGTGACCAAATTGTGCTCTGCCTAGATTGATTACAAGAAGGCCTATGACTCAATCAACAGCTGGATACTGGAATGCCTAGAATTGTACAAGATCAACAGGACCCTAAGAGCCTTCATCAGGAACTCAATGGGGATGTGGCGTACAACACTAGAGGCCAACTTCAAGCTCACAGCACAAGTCACCATTAAGTGCGGGATCTACCAATGAGATCCTCTATCCCCTCTGCTGTTCTGCATAGGCCTGAACCCCCTCAGTGAGATCATTAACAAGACTGGCTACGGATGCTGACTACGGAACAGAACAGTTGTCAGCCACCTCCTGTACATGGATGACATCAAGCTGTATGCCAAGAGTGGTGGAGGTCAGACAAAAACTGGTTCACCCGAAAGACAAAACGCCAAAACACAGACTTAACAATGTGGTGTATGCTGTACAGTGCAGCGAGGAATGCCCAGACCTCTACATCGGAGAGACCAAACAGCCACTTCACAAGTGCATGGCACAACACAGAAGAGCCACCTCCACAGGACAAGACTCAGCAGTCCATCTGCATCTTAAGGATAAAGGACACTCTTTCGAGGATGCCAATGTTCACATTTTGGACAGAGAGGACAGATGGTTTGAAAGAGGAGTGAAAGAAGCCATCTATGTCCACTGTGAGCGACCATCTTTGAACAGAGGCGGGGGTTTACGACACCAACTCTCTGCCATCTATAATCCAGTTTTGAGATCCCTTCCCAGACGCCTTAACGCCCACTCACATCCTGGGTCATCTGATCTCAGGAATTCGCATGATAAGGTGGGGCCAGGTTTCACTATGAACTCACCCGAAACTCTGGCTGATTGGGACCCACACCCAGTTTCACACCTTGGCTCAGGCGATTAGAGGATCATCAGGGGGTCCTTTTGTCCCTCTGTGGGGGGTCACTCCCACTGGGTTTATATCTGGGACTCTCCACCATTTGACCTTAGAACTGAAGAAGCTTCTCGGATGAGAGGTGAAACGTCTTCAAGCAACTTAAAGAAGTCCAGACGCTTTTCTTTGCAAGCTCCTTTGTCAAAATGGGAGATATCCTCAAGGGTGGTGGAGAATGACCAAGCTAAGATCCTTTGGGACTTCCAGATACAGACGGACAAAATGGTGGTGGCTAACCAACCAGACATAGTGGTGGTAGACAAACGAAGCAGATGGCCGTAGTGATACACGTAGCAGTTCCAAATGACAGCAACATCAGGAAGAAGGAACATGAGAAGCTGGAGAAATACCAAGGGCTCAGAGAAGAGCTCGAGAAGATGTGGAGGGTGAAGGTGACAGTGGTCCCAGTGGTAATCGGAACACTAGGTGCGGTGACTCCCAAGCTAGGCGAGTGGCTCCAGCAGATCCCAGGAACAACAGCGGACATCTCTGTCCAGAAGAGCGCAGTCCTGGGAACAGCTAAGATACTGTGCATGACCCTCAAGCTCCCAGGTCTGTGGAACACTCACCAAGTGTTCCACATTCCTCACACTCAATGTCTGACTCCTCCGACTCAGACTATATCCACAGTTTTGTCTTGGCCCTTTCCAGCAGCTCTTTGCTCATCCTGAGAACCGTTGGTATCAATCAGTTTACATGCGATTCTGAAGAAGCCGTACAGCCTTGACGATGTTGGCCCCATTATTGATTACAACGAGCAGCACCTTCTCTTTCCCTACAGCCCACTCTTCTAATGTCTGATCAGTGCAGCGGGCGATGGCTTCCCTGGTATGTGGGTGCTCCATTCGTTGCACGTTAAGCAAAGCATCATGGACCTGGCCCAGGTGGGTGGTAAAAACAAGTGGAAACACCCATGAAAGATCCTGTTAATCCCCTTTTGCTCCAGCCATCTACACACAGAGTTAGCTTCCTCGCTTCTTTTATTAGTTCTTTCAGTTTCTGCTTTGCTATATCCATCTCGGCCCCAATCAGACTATTAGCTCACACAGTTGTGTAGATATCCCAATCTCAATAAACATATTCACCAACGCTTCCTCTCGCTTGTGATGTTGCTGCGAATAGAATAGAATAGAATAGAATAGAATAGAATAGAATAGAATTCAACTTTATTGTCATTGCACATGCACAGGTACAGGGCAACGAAATGCAGTTTGCATCCATCCAGAAGTGCTTTAGTGATATAGATATATTACAATATATATTAGCAATAATATAGATATGTGAGTATATTACAGAAATGGGTCTATTATGGTATGTTATAATGTACACGGTATGAAGTATGTTGTGAATATTCTATAACTATAAGTATGTACAGGCTGAATGGACCAACCTTGGGCTTGGGCGTGCACACTTACCTTCTCAAGATAAGCTAGTTTAGCCTTCTTTTGTGAACTTTTCAAGTGCACTTTAAGGTTTGTGGGATTTTTTGCCCTTTAGAAATGTCCCACAAATTTTTATCTCTTTCCACTAAAAGACACTTGCTTTTATCCAAAACACAGTCATATTCAGAGAAATCCCAAATTCGACTCTAGCGCTTTCTCTTGACTTTTGCTGACAAGATGCTACGCGTGGACGGAGCGGCAACACAGACGACTCGACCGAGGTACTTGCCACCTGCTGGCATAATGAGACAAAGCAAGAAAAAAAATGGAAACTACAGTTCATTTTCCCCCTAGACCAGGCGTAGGAAACGTTAGTCCTCGAGAGCCGGTGTTCTGCAGGTTTTAGATCTCACCCTGGGTTGCCACACCTGAATCAAATGATTAGTTCATTACCAGGCCTCTGGAGAACTTCAAAACATATTGAGGAGCTAATTTAGCCATTTAAATCAGCTGTGTTAGGTCAAGGACACATCTAAAACCTGTAGGACACTGGCTCTCGAGGCCTGGAGTTCCCTACCCCTGCCCTAGACTAATGTATGACACACACACACGTGAACAAAAACTGAACACATTTTCTCTATAAATTCAGTTAATTTTAGTTAGTTTTGTGAACGGTCATTTCAGTTTTAGTTAGTTGTCCAGTCTTGTTTTTATTTCTATTTCTGTTAACATTTTTTTATTTTATTTCTAGTTTTCATTATTTCGTTAGTTTTCATTAAGGATAATAACCTTGCTTCTTGTTGACATTATGCTAAACGCTAGAGATGTTCTTGGAACCTTGATAATGTAATTGAACATTTATTTTGTTATGTATTGATCACTTTAGTATTAGTAAACTTCAGTTAGTCACTTAGTCTTACTCATTTATATGTCTGTAGAATAAATGTGTCTTTATGCTCTATCACACACAGATACACAACACAGTTGAGGCATTGTAAGTTCATGTGAGATGTAAAACAGATATCGGGGCTCCTCCTTATCAGGGAGCAAGTAGGTAGTAAGTATGTTGCTGAATACTTTTGTCTGTGTGTTTGTATAAAAGACATCAAGGCCGTGTTTCTCTGGTTTCTCCTTATTGCAATATGTTATTAAATGTACATCAAAAGATGCTCATCAGGTGTTTGCAATTAATTTTAAAATTTTTCACAATGACACAGCTATTGGTATTTGAGATTTAGATCTTGGAACTGAGATATAACTCTTGGTATTAAAGAGTTTATTAGTGGATTTTAGATGCAAATGTTGGATTTTGGGATTGTGTACTTGAAAAAAAGAAAAAAGTTTTGTTATGATCGAGTGTGTTATTGGAATTTGGGTTTAGATTTTGGCTTCGTTAAAGCATTTTCATTGCTCCACTCAAAACCAGTTGTCTAAAATCTAAAACCCAGCTTTGGTATAATAATGCTACCAGAGAACTCAGATGTGTAGAAAAGCTGAGCGAAAATGGAAAAAAAGACAGACTTCAGGTATGGTTTGATGTACTTAGAGAATCTTTGATAAATTATCAGAAAGCTTTAAGAGCAGCAAAAAGTATTTCTATAAGATTGTGTCTAATAACTGTCACAAACCTCATATCAGCATGATTAAGTCTGTTATTAATCCACCTACTGCAGCTCCCCATGCAGCATCGAAAGCAACGTGAAAACTTACTGAAATTCTTCATTAATAGGATTGCGGATATCAGGTCATCTGTTCATACGGCAGCTTCAATTGCATTTGATCATTTTAAGCCCTTTTCCTTTTCATTACTGAGTGAAGTCAGCAATTTGAAACCCACAAGATGTACGCTGGATATTGTTCCATCCTGTTTAAAGAAAGTCGTTGGATGATGTTTTTGACACTGTGGGTATGTGTTTGCTTTGTATTGTCAATAGCAGTATTCAGTCTGTGTGTGTCCCTGCTGACTTCAAACATTCTGTGGTGGAACCTATTCTTAAAAAAACATAACCTGGATCCAGCAGTTTTATCCAACTACAGACCAATTTCTAAACTGCCTTTTCTTTCTAAAGTCCTGGAGAAAGTTGTCCCCCGTCAGCTCCAGACCTTTGTATGGCATTGGTGAAGTATTTCAGTCTAGTTTTAAAATGCACCAGAGCACTGAAACTGCTATTTTAAAAGTTTCTAATGACCTTTTAACTTTTACTGACTTGAGAGATTTTGCGATTTTAATATTATTAGACCTCAGTGCTGCCTTTGATGATCGTAGATCAGGGGTGTCAAACTCAATTTCACAGCGTGCAAAAACTCAAGGCACACTTAAGGTCGCAGGCCAAACAAGATAAAAATTTACTGACACACTAAAACACACACTAAGACCCACTGTTTTTTAAACATAAAAATTAATAATTTAGTGAACTCAGTGCGCAGTTCGCTCAGTTTATCAGCAAAGTGTGCCGACTTGGTTCAAAAAGTAAGGCACTGGTGCATTTGTGACAGCTTCACTTGAAATGCCTTCATCGCGTCATACATGCCATGTCCATGAACTGACAGGTTTCCTTGCTGAGCTCAAAAACTGTTGAGAACTTTTCCCCAACTCAGCCAATGAACCTCTATATGATAAGGCAAACTGCAAACTGAATCTATTTTCCACATAAAAGACTGAAATTGACAGTGATTTAAACTTTTAGCTCAGATAAAATTTATGGTTTGCGTCACGGTGATGATTACATTCTCCATTTTCAAGACTTTACCACACAGCGTTTCCTGGTTCATGATGCAGTATTCTGTTAAGCAGTACAGTTTTCCTCCTGCATCTTTACTCACATCCTGCTGACTACTCCACTTTTTTCACCTCATAACACCGGCACTCCATCTATTAGAAGTCCAAAACGTTTGTCCCAGGGCATGTCGATTACACTTTGACAGACATTTTTAAAACTTTTCCTGTTGTTGTCCAGTGCATCGATTTAATGTCCTTGTCCTGCAAATTGTAGTCCACTCCACAGATGATGGCCAGCTGTGCAATGTCCATCATGTCTGTACATTCATCCACAGCAAGAGAGTGTGCAATAATGTCTTTGCTTCTTTGACACAACTGTGTTCTTAAATCAGTGACCTTCTCACAAACCCGATCAGCAATCGTATTTCTGCTCAGGCTCACATTTGCCAAATTTGCCATTTGCCAAAATCTGCATTTTGTCTGGACACAAGACATCGCACACCTTCATCATTCAGCTCCTCAGAGTGAAAAATGGGCTGATTTGGCTTTCTCCTCTGCCAAAATAAAATTTGCTTTCACAACAGCTTCCCTTTGTGATTTTGCTGTGATGAAAAACATCTTCTGAAATGTAGCCTAGCCGGCAAGGAGGCTGCAGCACTACATTATGGGATCTGTAGTTAGTTTGTTATTAGCGCCTCATATCGCCGGGCCATGTGAAAGAATAATAATAAATCTATATAAAATGATTTCGTGGGCCAGATTTAAAAGTACTTTGGAGCGCCGGAAGCAGTGGAAGAGAAGGAAATATATGAAATTGTCAGTGGACATAAAAACAAAACGAGAATGAGTTGGGCAGAATGAGTTTGTACTACTTTTATTTCTCTTATTTCTTACTCAAACCTTCTAATTTTATAATTCTTTTTCTTAACTGTTATCATGTCTTCTTATGTTTTTATTCATTTTGATTATCTTAATTGTACAGCACCTTGGTCAATTGTTTTTGTTTTAAGATAAGATAACTGAACTCTTTATGCCTACCAAGCCTTAACGAGGAACAAAATAAAATGATGATAGCGGAGGTGATGGAAGCTGAACTTATGAATGCCATCAATAGGTTGAAATCAAATAAGTCACCAGGCTCCGATGGTTACACCGGAGTGGTATCGGGAATTCAAACAGGACTTGATCCCTACACTACTCACTACTTTTAACTGGGTGTTAAAAACAGCGCAAATTCCACCGAGTTGGAAGGAGGCTATTATCTCGGCTATTCCGAAAGAAGGGAAAGACAAAATGGAGTGTGGCTCATATAGACCTATTTCTGTCCTTAACATAGATTATAGACTGTTTACTTCGCTAATGGCCAGGAGAATGGAAGAATTTTTACCTGACTTGATTAGCAATGATCAAACGGGGTTTATAAGACGACGACAGACCCAGGATAATATACGTAGAACTCTTCATGTAATACATCAGATACAGACATCTAAGAGTACAGCCATGCTTATGAGTATTGATGCAGAAAAAGCCTTCGACTCTGTAAATTGGGACTTTCTATACAAAGTCTTGGATAAATTCGGTTTACATAAGGGAATTGTTGATACGGTGAGGGCATTATATACTAACCCCACCGCAAGAATTAAAGTTAATGGTTCTCTCTCAAATAGCTTTGAAACCACCAACGTAGCTAATTGCTCACTCCCGACTGGGCTTTTTTTTTTTTTCTTTCTTTGGGCTTTTTTGTGTTTTTTTTTTTCTTTTTCGTTTTGTTTTGTTTTTCCCTTGTAAATTGTGTCGATTAATGCCTGTAATCACCTTCGTGAAGTAATATTGTAGAAATAAAGAATATAAAATTTTTTTAAAAAGATAAGATAAGATAAGACTTTATTGATCCCACAACGGGGAAAGTTTTGCGTCACCTCAGCTCAGGTACAGCTATATGAAGGAAATACAAAAATACAAATAAGTACAATCAATGAAAAAATTAAGATAATACACTATATACAATGGTAGCATACACAGTATGTGATTATGGATATAGTTGGAAATATGGAAGACATAAACTATATAGCTTGGAAGGTCATGGAAGATCCATTATGCATGAAGTGGTGACCGTGGATGTTCACAGTGTCCAGTGACTTATGACATCGTGAATGAGGAGTTATAGAGTCTAACTGCTGTTGGGATGAATGATCTGCGAAAGCGCTCCTTCCTGCAGCGAGGGTGTTTCAGTATCTGACTAAAGGAGCTGCTCAGCCCACTCACATATTCATGCAGTAGGTGATGTGGGTTGTTCATGATGGATGTCGGCTTTACTAACATCCTCCCCTCACCAACCACCTCCACAGACTCCAGGGGACATCCCAGCACGGAGCTAGACCTCCGCACCAGTTTGTCAATCCTGCTCCTGTCCCTGTCCGTGCTTCCACTCCCCCCAGCAGGCCACTGCATAGAAAAGGGCAGATGCTACCACAGTGTCATAGAATGTCCTTAACAGAGTCCTGCAGACTCCGAAGGAACTCAGTCTCCTCAGTAGGTGGAGTCTACTCTGGCCCTTCTTATACAGGACGTCTGTATAAGAAGGGCCAGAGTCGTCCAGTCCAGTTTATTGTTGAGGTGAACACCCAGGTACTTATAAGAGTCCACTATAAATGTGCTATATGAATAAACTTTGACTTTGTGGACTTTTGGAATTATAGTTATACTTCACTAATTAGCTGGGGATTCTGAGCCCCTCCCAGAGAAAGAATTTGGAAGGATTCCAAATTTCCCAACCTTTCCCTAATCGTGCTGGTGGTCATTTTTTGCAATGATTTTAGGTTGGAATTCAGATTCCAACCTAAACTTCCATATTCCCACCAATGAACAAAATTGGAAGGGAACACTTTCTGTGGAATTCTTCCAAATTCAATGATAAAGTCAATGGTAGATATTCCAAAAACACAATATAATCCCTGTCCAACCTAAACTTCCATATTCCCACCAATGAACTAAATTGGAAGGGAACACTTTCTGTGGAATTCTTCCAAATTCAATGATAAAGTCAATGGTAGATATTCCAAAAACACGATATAATCCCTTACCTTAACCAGGACTTTAATGATGTTAAATAGCGTGTTTCTAAGCGATTTGAAGAAAAAGAGCGAACATGTGTAGGTTCAGTCCAGACGGTTCTCATATTTCCTCTTTTTCCGAGGTCGTCATTTAGGAACGTGGTGGGTAGCCGAAAACGTAATATGGTGACGATTTGTCACCTAGCGTAAAATGTTACGCTTTGGGAGTGAGAACGGGTTGTAATAAACATGTATCTACAGTTTATGTAAGTCATGCAATTAACTCTTCAATAGTGAGGGTTGATTTTCAGCTGAGCAGGGAGTCTCTGCTGCTGAATCTGCTTAAGCAGATATGGACAGGGTGTAACAACCGAGGTCCTGGTTTTTCTTTACTGGCTGGCAAGTGGAGCGTCCAACAGAGTTGTGTCGGGGATGCATCATTACTCTACAGAGTCACAGAGGATGTGGTAGCCTTTCACCATCGGGTCAGCCACCTACCTCAGACCCCTGAGGACCGAGATGTCATGGCTCATGGGTTTACAGGGCTGGTCCAATCATCCCCATCCCTATCAAGCCTCTTAGCGGCCCTGATATTCTATGCTACAGGAACAGCAAACTGTTCCCCTCTATTACATTGCAAGTGGTTTGTGACCATCAGGGCTGCTTCATCAGCACGTATGTGGGGCTAGCCTGGGTCTATTCATAACCCCAGGGTGCTCCACCACAGCCCACTGTACAGACAGTCCTGTTACCTTCATCTTGGCCATTTTATCCTCACAGATGGAAGGTGCCCATGCCTCCAACATCCATTCCCCCTCATCACTCCTGTCAAGAGACCAGATTAAGGTGGGAGCCCAACGTTTTAACAGCCATCATTCCAGGGCACGCTCCATTATTGAGCAGGCGTTTGGAATAATGATGACCAGGGTCCAGGCCATATTCCTACAAGGTGCTGGAGGCGCACCATGCCTTTTTCCTTTATGTAAACCATTATATAGTGGCGTTGTTTTTAAACAAAAAAAAATGAAGGCAACTTTAATATATCTGCATAGTGTTATCATTCAAGCATGGTTACATATTATGTTAACATCATTCTGTATGCAGCACTTTCTGTTAGGCCTGGTTAAAACAGTCTGTTCCTACTGGGACACTCAGGTTGGAGTTTTTAATACACTCTAAAAAATATTCGCTGTGTTTGTCGGTAGAACTTACCAAAAAAGCATTTTTCTGCTAAAAAAAAAGTAAGTTGTCTACATGTACACGTTTCAGTGAATTGAATAATCAATGTTAGAAGTCAGTGCAACACAAAAATTAAAAAACAGCTCCTTAACTTAAATGTTTGGGTATATTGAATAAAATACTTTTGTCATCAATCAACAACAGAAAATATTAAGTTTGTGTAACATGTAAAAATGAGTTTCAACATCCTTCCTGTTTGAATTGAGACCATTCAGACAGACGAGGGCAACCCCGTAGCATATGTTCGTATCGTGCGCAACAGTTTCTGGATTCTTGTGGCTTCGTGGGAGAAGAGGTGTGTTTGCCCTCGACTGTGTTCGGTGAGTTAAGTAAGTACTGAATTCTAAATAGATGAATTACAAGTTATATTTGTACCGGTACACTTTAAAATGTCATATTTAATAAAAACTGAAATTTGATGGTTTTAATCGTAATTTAGCAGAGTAGAGTTGTTGTTGTTTTTTTAAGTTTAGCTAGCCGTTTCTTTTAGCTAGCAAACGTTCCTCACAAATAAAAGAGTACAGATACAATTAAAACATGTCACTTGTCAGGGTACATTTGGTTAGCTGATAGACTATGCCGACAGCAGAGCATGTTCAATTTGAACCCGTATATGTTCAAATTAACCGGTCAGTAGCTGCCTGCATTTTTATCATGGTGTCAGAGTAAATTCGTGTTTCCACATGATGGTCTCGGGTGAGGTAACTAATTACTGACAGAGTAAAATGTGGTGAATTTATCCCTGACTAAAAGTATTTCTATCAATTATGTTGATGTTCTAAGCTCGACTGGGAATTCTGCCTGAGGTTAAAGTTGGTTGACCTAGCAAAAAAAAACCCAAAAATCAATATAGGGCTTTGGAGCGTGATGTCACGGGGGGGGTGGGCGTGGAAAGGATTTTGGCCCGATCCGCCATTTTGGGGGTCTAGCGCAAGTGAAAAGGGAGCGAAGTCACACACACCAGCCATGGTTCGTATTTGCTGTGTGGTCGGCTGCAATGTTCGATCACACGACCGGCAAGAGAATAAGGTTGAAAATGGTTTATCTTTTCATTCTTTCCCAACCTGGAAGCAACATGAGCAGCTCGTGTATTGATGTTACCAAACGAAGGCGTCTAGCCTGGATAGCAGCTGTGAGACGAGCTGACGTGCAGTTCTCTTCCATCTCCAAATATCTGTTGGTGCTCCAGACATTTTCATTCCGGTAAGTTCTAAATATGTTCATATCACTCTTTATAGCCTATTAGTTTTATTTTCTATGCGCTCTGAGGTCATAGCAAATTAGAACAAACATCCTACTGAGTGATTTTGCAGAACTACCTTCTATCTATAGAGATGCTAATTATTTGGCATTATTGCAGCAAACCAGCCTATGAAATGGATGAAACATCGTGACTGGGTTCCAGCGCTACACAGGGGACCTGCTGCAAACATACCACCATGCCAATCAGATTACTTCTTCCATGTGAGGGTGAAGAGGGGACCCTTCTGGATAAGATGGTGAAGGTTTGCTGCGTTTTGGTGAACAGTGTGATAATAAAACCAGGGAAGAATGAAACCTGCTCCTGTTAAATATTCTTAAGTCTTGTGCTGTTAAAATTGCTGTATTTTTTCAAAAGATACAGTAAATAATGTTAGTAGTGGGTGATGTCATGTAAACACTCATGATTTTGTGTAAACATTTTGTCATTTGTAAACTATAAATGACATGGATTCTACATTGTAACTGATGTGATGTTCTATAAGGTGGTTTCAATAAAAAAAAAAAGAGGCAAAAATTAGTTTGTTTCTTTATTCAACTTTTGAACAGTGGGACTCAGTCAGTACATATCCAGTAAATGCAAATTATTTACACGGCAGTGCACTACAGGCATAAATCTAGACCCCTAGATAAAACATTATGGGTCATTCCCACAACCCACAGCTTTACTGTGTTCCAGCAAAGTATCCAATAGCAGTGACAACTCCTCCAAAGTAGCAGGTGGGATTTTTCTGTTTTGAGGACAGCTCCTTTTACCTGTCACTACAGATGGTCTGTTTAGGTTTTGATCAAGAGCCTTTTTTTGGGCAGCTGAAGAGGAGAAGTCTATCTTATGGCCAACCTCTGGCTGTATCTTGGTCATATTACCCAGCAAAACCCAGTATGCAGGTTCATCTGTAACAGTCCTTGTGCCACGGATCAACACTGTTGCTTCTACATTAAACAGAAGAGCAGCGACATGGCTGCAGGTCTCTGCGACTCCGGCCATACAGGTGCAGTGGGCGGCTTCAACCTTCCCTGTGATGCTCACAGTGACCCATGGCTGCAATGCTGGTTCATTCAGTCTTTGAGAGTGCAGGACCTGAAACACACACAGACAAAGTTCATTTAAAGACAAGAACTATGAGCCAAGGCCGACGTAAATGTTCAAATTCAAATTTTATTTGTCACGTACACAGTCATACACAGTACGATATGTAGTGAAATGCTTGGTGAAATGTGTTTTATCTACTTTATCATAAATGTAACAAAGTGTTTAGAAAGTTAGCACATACATGTAATTTTTCATTTCTTTATGTGTCCATCTATAGAACGCTGCATGTTATAGTGTAAATCTGCCTGCAGAAAATGAACCTAAAGTATGTACCGGTAATGCAAGGATGTCATCACTTTAGAGATGGAGAAAGCATAAAGTGACAATTATGAATCCCTTAATATGATAAGGAGATTCTGCAGGTCATTGATCAATATATAAAATTAAAATAAATTGTATTTTTAGTGACACAAGATACAAACATGGAAGCAAGATGTTTAATTAGGATTATTTATAATAAATATGAATAAATTAGTGCAATTTCTTTAACCATAAAGAATAACAATCCTTCAGGAGAATGTCACATCAATGCACTGAACTCGCTATGTTATCCACCTAACAGCCTCCACATGTTCTCACTGTAATTTCCCCTCATGAATGAATTTATGCTGCACTAATCTGAATGTTTGCAAGGAAATCAAACGCATTTCACTCGCAGTACTCGAGCTGACTTACCTTTGCTTGAATGACGACTTGTACGCGCTGATTCCACAGATAAGGTACGAAAATATGTCAGGCTACGTCAGTAGCGGTTGGTCTTCAGGGTTTCTACTCCACGGCCGTATTTCATACGGGTCCACATTTCCAATGCACGCTATTTTCTGCAAGTACCGCTGCTTCGCCTCTGAATGAAATCGGTCTCTATACAGTTCATTCTCTTTTGAGCTGCTTTTAAGCATCTTTCTTGTAGTCGTCGTTCCAACACAGTGTGTTTGGTTTGATTCGTAGACCCCGAAAATGGCGCTGCGCTCCCATAATGCATTGCGGCGTGACGTCAACTCCAAAGCCCTATTGTGTGTGTGTGTGTGTGTGTGTGTGTGCGCGCGCGTGCATACGACTTGCATTTGCTTTCTGTAATTGTAAGCATAATGTAAAGTGTGGGATTGTGGCATGTCCACAGTGGTATTTAACTAGTTTAAAAGAATATAGCCATGGTGGACTGTTTATGCCTTGCCTGTACTGGGATTGTAACTGCTCATTTGAACATATGCTTCTCATAGGAACCGAAAACACACTCCTCACTCATTGGATGACTTCAAGCCTGAGCTGATACAGAGGTGTGTCAGTCGTTTGAATGCAGGAGATGATCCTCTCGAGGAACATAATGAAAATCCATTGTGTGAAGATGCAGCAAATGAAGAGGATGAAGAAATTGGTGAATTGCCTAATTTAATTGAGAAACATTTAGCCCACCTACTACTAAAACTGGAAAGTATATGTAATGTACCTCGCAGGTGTATTGATGAATTAGTTGTTACAGTTACAGTTATAGTTCATGTCATCCTCTGATTCAGGTCCTATTCATCAAAAGCGCAATTGTGCTGTTGATGAAATTTAGGTTACATTTACTTTTACTCACTTTATCCTATTGCTAGCAAAGTGGGCATTTAAAGCAGGCCAGTGTGTAACAGTTTAAATTGGAGTTACAAAGATTAAAACTTTATTTCTTTTAAAAACATATTTAAAATCAATATTTGGCACAATGCAAGTCACATAAATGTAATAGTTTTGACTTTTCACCTAATAAACTGTAAGTTTAAGTTTTGTTTTGCTTTTTTTTATTCTCCAGAGTTCGGTGGAAATGAAGAGAGAGGTCGCAATCCGTTGCCTGAAGGTGTATCTGAAAGAGAAGGAAGAGGATCTCTTCAGAGAACAGCTGGTAGGTGAATCTCGCATTCTTTTGTGTTTTATTTTTAAATGGCACATAAAAAGCTGACATGTTTCCATTTAAACTACCTACTTGCCAGGATGGTGAACAACAGTTCCCAGAAGAAGTGGTAAAGATTGTAGTCACCAGATGTGCAGCAGTGTCTCTCAAAGCTGTCGCTAAAATTGTGATTGAAGGAACAGCAGTCCTGGAAGACCTTGATGTGCCCAGCGCGTGTGCCTTAATGATGGGGCTTATATACACTCTCAATCTGAGCTACCAAAACAAGTAAAGAACACTCTAGAGGTATTTCTGGAACTTGATGGGCTTAAACCAGTCCACGGGTAATGTCTGTTAAGTGCAAACTTCTGTCATGAAACGAATGTGAATTGGACTGTAGTATTCCGATGTGCCTCTTACGTTTTTGTATGCAGTCCTAGATGAGTGTAGTTTTGAGAAAAGTTTGTAATACATATAATGTTAGCTTTGGATTGTTCCGTTGTTGAACATTAAAATCTTTTGTCATTTCCTTGATTCTGCGACAAGTTGAACAAGTTGATACCAATTTAAGTTAATGTACATGAAGTACTTTTTTTTTTTCATAGTCATTTATAATTAAAGGGCTGCTGTAATGTTTCATTTATGTTGTATTGACACAGAAGTGTATTACTTTGAAAATGTTTTGTAATAAAATAATCAATTGGAATAAGTGAAATGGCTTTGTATGATTTTAGAAAAGCTATAGAAACCTAAACTAATTGGCATGGATAATTGTGAGTAGGATATATGTAAAAAAAAGTTCGTTGGTGTAACTCAACTAATGTAATTTCTCAACTTAATTTTACCAGAAATTTTAAATTAATATTAGGTTGAATAAACTTAATTATGCTTGTGGAGGTCAAGGTAAATCATGTTGGTTTGTTAAACAAGTTGAGTTAGCCAAACCTAAAAATTACTTGCTGAATTTACTTAATAATATGCAAAATTTGTAACTTAAAAAGCTGAGTGGAAATTGTTACCTTACTTTTTTAAGTTGAGGCAACAAAATATTTTTTAGAGTGTAGTTATAGTTTAAATATTCATGTTTTTCCTGCTGTGTTGTTCTTTGTTAAATTTACACATTTTCATAATTCATGTGTTCAACAGATTCTTTATGTTGTACGTGGTTAAAATAGGTTATGTAAATAAAATAGATTTACGTTACAATTTAGTTTATTTTATGTTTTTTAAATTTATGTACATTTCAGTTTCCACAACAGTCTGTCCATTCTCTCCTCTCCTCCATTTGTCTCTGTGCCCTTATGTCCTCGCTGAGTCCGGTAGTTCATCCTCTCTGTTCCTCTTTTTTTCCTGGTCTGTTGCTCTGGCTGGCCCTCATCCTCCTCCTCTTCCTCATGCTCCTCTGAGTTACCCACTGCTGAACTTGGCCCGCAGTGTCTTCACGGATGGAGCTCTGCTGTTTCTGCCACTGCCACCATTGTAGGAAAAAAAATTAAATGAATAACACATAAAATTGAACAGATTTGACCTGAACAAGTTGCCAGTCTGTTGATGGGCTTTTGCTGTATTTTTAAGCCGTTACATTTGTAGTTTGTAACAGTGCATTCCTCCAGTCTGTCATCCTTAAGTTGTACTTTACTATACGTAACTTTTTACGTATCGTTTTTGTTTTATTCCAGTTAGTTTTGAAATCATTATTAGTTGTTTTTGAGGAGTCAGAAATCAAAAGATCCAAGAGATGCTTGAAAGAAGCAAAGGTTTCATCGGTGATGTGAGAAAGAAGAAGATGCCAGGTAATGTGCTTTTAACTGAACTTTGCTATTTTATTTTGCCTCCATGGAGTTTGCAGGTGACGGTCATTAGGACAGAAATCTCCCCAGACCTGCTGCTGTTTTACCTGGGGGGTACTTATGTTGCTTTGTAAAGGCTGAAGTCAGGGAACACAAGCCTCCTGGGTAAACAACACCCAGTGGAAATCTGTGACATGATTGGGTGCAATTTTGTATCTGTGGCTGTTTTTAGGCATCCTTGGCTGTATAGCTGCAGAGTTACACACCAATATACTTCCTTTTGATATATTTGTACAGCAGCGATGCAGGCACTTATATTTATTTTCAAAATGTGTTACTTTAAACATGCTAGCTTATGTCTCAATCGCAGCAGTGTTTAATGAGGGGGAAAAGAAGGAAGAGTTGTATACTAATGCTCTGTGACTCTAACACATTCATCATATCTGTTTTGTAATATCTCCAGTTTGGCGCATGTATCCCCATCTCCTACTCGCATCATTTCCTGTCATTTCTCTGCAGACTACAAACTCATAAAGACACAGATTCCTTCAGAGATCATTTTATCTGAAGCTCTTATTTAGTTGAGAACCATGCGAACAATTAACCTGGAACACTGATTCATTTCCTCTGGAAGCTTTTTTTTTTTAATTGACATTGGCTACAAACTGCACATCTGAATGTCGTGTTGCCATTCATTTCATCTCCACCACATCTTATTAGAAGGGCTTGGCACCTTTGTCAAAACACGGTCTGCACGAATGACACCCCTTTCTCTCTGCGGAGATTGAAAACTCTCCATAAAAGAATTTAATCACACTATCACTTCCTGCCTGGATCTCATGAAAATAAAAAGAGACACTCCTCTGTCCTCTAGGCCTGCTTCTCCCTCAGGGTGTCACGAGTGTTAAGAGGCCTCAGTGTTGGGGATGAAAACATAAAATTAGGTTTTAAATGGCTTAAAATTAGACTTATTTTATTTTTTTTTACTCCCTGTCATTTTCATCAGTCTGAAAAGAAAATCACTGCTCATTGAAGGGACAGTTTTACTAGAGTAAACTGATTTAACCATTTTAAAGGAGAGGTACATGCAGATGTTGTCACAGTCGCAGAAGCAGACTGCGTGTAGTGAGGAGGAGGAGCCAAGTGCAGACACGCAAAATCAAAACTTGATTCGAACAGAAAACGAGCCGTTTATTAAGGCTGAACATGACAAAAACAAAAGCGTGAAATCAATTCAAAGATAAACAATAAGCTAAACAGGAGAGAACTAGAAAGAAAACATTAAATATCCTAAATATCAAAAACCCGGCGAGGAGAAAATCGACATGAAAAACCTTAAAAATGACTACTAGGCATGGATACATATAGACCTGGAAACATGGCATGACATAGTAGACCACAGACAAAAAATGAACCTGACGCCACAAGGGGAGCAAAACTAAACACACTGAACATGGAACAGGAGACTTTCAAAATATAACAGGAAACATGGAGAGCTTCAAAGAGGAGTGGAGTAAAGGGAGCAAGGGAACATGAGGGAGAGAGAGACGTGACGGTCTGGGGAAATGTAGCAAAACATAATAGACGGAGAAACATGGAACGACACATGAGGAGGGGAACACAGGCAAAGAAAAGGGAAACTGTCAGGCTCCTGGGTCGGTGACCCAGTGTTTCGATTTTTGTCTTATTATTATTTATCTTGTTTCCCGGTCGGTTGTGTCACTCCTCTCTCTCTCTGCTCCATGTTCCCTTTGTTCAGTGTCAAGTCGGCGTCTCTGTGTTATTCTTCCTGTTTTACGTTGACGGTCCCTTGTCTTATGTCAGTGTGTCTAGTTTTTGCTTCACCCTGGTCTCGTCATGTTGATTGCTCACAGCTGCGCTCACCTCATGTGTCTCATTCCCTCGTTTCCCTCAGTGTATTTTAGCCATGTGTTTCTCTCAGTCAGTGTCGTGTCGTACCCTCTTCATTCTTCTTTCTCTCCGTGCTCCCTGTGATCCTTTTCTTTAGTCTCTCGTTTCCATGTTTCCTCGTGTCTAGCTTTACTTTCCAGTTTCTAGTTTAGGTTTATTTGTGTTTTGCACTGCAACAGAGCAGCCTTTTTAAGTTTATTCCTCTATCTGAGTGTCTGGCGTTTGGTTCCTACATCCTGCCTGCCACACAGCTGTATCATGACAGAAACGAGACACAAGGACTCACACACATAAACACTGACACACAGAGGGTGGCACAGAGGGCAAAGACACAAGGGGAGCCTAAATGTAGAAAAGCTAACATAGAATACACTCAGGATTACCAAATGAATCTTAAATAATAAACCATAATACAAAATTACATCAAGAAGAAACTCAAAATGCTGGGTCAAACCACCCAGCACCGTGACAGATGTAAGAACAACGGGCCATTTCACATTTTCCTGTGTCGTCCTGCATAGACTGGGAAAACAATCAGCAGCCAAACAGTGAGCAGATCTTTTATCAATAAGAATAGATATAGCATTAAGCTAGTAATAAAGCCTTAGTACTTTTCATATTTGTTGTAGCACACTGTATAAAATGGGGATGACAGGGGACTTATTACACTTTTAGAATGGTTAAAATGGTGAGTCATTATAGCAAAGTCAAATAATAATAATGAAGTCAGCATATGCATGAAATCCATCCATCAGACTGCTCTAAATGGGCTGCTTCAGACAATTTCTTGTAACTCCTGGGTTTGTGATGTCAGTGAAAAAGGACCTTCTGTCATTTGGAGCACACAGGTCTGTGTAACAGAGACACCCACCAGCAGGTGGATGTGGTCTTGTTTGTGAGGGGCAGCCAATCATTGGGGACCGCTGGTATAGGGGATACTGACTACAGAGATCAGCTGAACAAAGCACGCTGCATGTCTGAAGAATATAGAGAGCAAAATGAGACATGTTACAATCAGCAAGACTTGACACCAGCATTTCAGATAAACTCACCTACCTATAATGGGAGCCAAAGGGGCGTCTGACTCGTGTTTGTAACCAGAAAAGTTGCCCCTCTGCTGGCCATTTGAAAGAATGCAAGTTTAAGGCACTTGGGCCTCGGATTACGCAGAACACCCGATACCATCATGGTGTATTTCAACGACAGCTGTGACATTATTCTACCATTAAAACGCACCATTTGACTGATACACTAGTAATGTGTAATTTAGTTATTTCCAAATAGAGCAATAAAACAACGTGGACCTTGAGGGTTGTGCCAGTTATTTGAGAAAAAATGTTAGGAGCTTAGAAAGAAATGAGTGCAAGATAAAGGGGGATAAAAGCCAGAGAGGAAAGGGACATTTTTTGCCATCAGCCCAAGACTAAAGTGTCTTATCCGTCTCTTCATGTGGGCTATTTTTACTTTCCCCCTTAATCCCTTACTCTTTAATGAGGAGGATTGGATTCAAGGTTTTTTTTTTACCTTTTTTGGAGGTGACAGACGAAGGAAAACCACTTGTTCAGAAAGTCCAACCATATTACCACACTTGTTAGTCATACGCAGACACACGCACGTAAGGCCGTGCAGTCATGCACATACACACACAAGGATATAGCATTGATATAAATGCACACTACTGCTGCTGAAATGTATTCTGTGTCCAGCAATGTGAATACATGCATAAGTAATATATCTCCGGCTGTGGATATATGTCAGTCGTCTCTATTAGTATTCAAATGTCCTGGCTTTATTTTTATGTATGCACATCTGTGTGTGTGTGTGTGTGTGTGTGTGTGTGTGTGTGTGTGTGTGTGTGTGTGTGTGTGTGTGTGTGTGTGTGTGTGTGTGTGTCTTTGATCAAGGCAAGCAGAGTTAGTCCTAAGCTTACTCCTGTCTGTCATTGAGGCTAATCACAGGCTTAATGGAGCAAGAGGGGATATGTTTGATTTTATATATAGAACGAGACACGCACACATTTACCACTCTCTCTCTCTCACACACACGCGCGCGCACGCGCACGCACACACACACACAGCCATTTATTACATTATGGATTACAAGTTCTCTTGTTTTAGATAGAGCGGGGCTCAAAGAAAACAACAGGACTCTCTTTAATCTGTACAGTGCAAATCAGTAATCTGCAGCATGAGATTAAAATGTAATCAGCCAACAGCACCAGTGGAGTGTACGCTTATATATTTCATGTGAAACGATGAAAAAAAGAATTCACGTCCGCAGAGTCTGTTGTAATAAGTCAGAGTGAAAGGGGAGAAAATAAATGTGAGAGAGCACTGGTGGGTAGGTACACATGTAACAGAGTTAAAGCAGTAACACAAAAGTGTTTTTCTGCAAGCGTAGCTTTATGACAGTGAACCTATGACGCGTACTCTGATTAAAGCTTTCTGAGCTGAGGAAACACTCATGAATATTTCCCTGCATGTTAGCTAAACTTTCTGTGGAGTATTTGATTTGATTCCTAAAATGAAGAACAATGTGAAGTGGCGTTCTATGAAGCCATTTCTAATATAAACTCTGGACAGTTTAGGTAGGCTCAGGGATTATTTACACAGTTGTCCTTTCTTCACATGTACAGCTCAGGAAATAGTCTGCTTCAAATGAATTCACACTGTGGGTAATACTTCATGTGGTTTAGCTGATGGACCAGCTTGGATAGGTCATGCAGGATGCTAGCAGTGAATGCACAAGAATATGAGCACACTCCAATATCACACTAGTATTTTTAGTCAGTGTTACTGGCAGCAGTCTAGTGCAAAGTCTAGTGTCCAGTCTAACTGCACTGGACATTCAAACATGCAGCCCTGAGGCCTAAAGGTCTGAAGTTGCAGTGCATGAGGTCCATGGAAGTTGACATTAAGGGAATAAACACTTAGGACCTGCTGTAGTGCCTTGTCTTTATTTCCTATCATTCACACAAAGTTTGTTCACATTCTAGAACATTCTACACAACATCGTTCTCACTTTTTGTCAGACTTCTGGAAAATTTCTTTGCATGTTCACCAAATGAGTCATTGCCACCTCCACGTGAATCTGGGTCCTAATGTGCAGTACGCCTGACCGGTGTCGCATGGCACCAATATGCATGAGCCTTTGGACTCGAATAAGCCCCCTGTGGGCCTATTCAAGTTGTTTGGAAGTTGTAAAACTTACAAAGATTGAAAAGAAGAAGAAGAAAATTTGTCAGAATAATGTGTGCAGGACTGAGACACTGTGTAAAGCACAGTGCAGTAGAAAGATAAAAGAAGTGGTGCAGATGATTTTCAGGTACTGAACAAAACAGAGAGTGTGGGCTGAGGATTAGAGTATAATTTCAGGGACACTGTGTTCTCATAGTAGTAAGTTAGACTGTCTGTGGGTGGTGATAGATTTTATTAGAATTCACAGGGAAAACAGTAATATATGATCATATAAGATGAGATAAGTATTTATTACTACCAGTTGGGGAAATTCACAAGCATAAACATAAGCCTTGATTCTTCCGTGGGTGTGCACAGATTGGCTGCCCCTCGTTTCACAGAAAGATTTTAGATGATACCATGATACTATGACCAATGTGGAATCACACTATTAAAGAGTTTAAAAAATAAATCTACCTGTCTGCCAGAGTGGTCTCAAATTGACCTTGTCACTACATTAACCGTATAGAAGAAAGACTTCTCTCTCATTATTACACAATTGGAATTACAGCAGAATTAGGAGGACTGTGCAGGACGGCTGTTTGTCCAACCTTTGTCCGTTACAAGACCTAAAAAAAGAGTTAAGAAAACTTGCATTCATACTCTTGATGTCTCCAAACACAGTAATCCAATCATCCATCTCTATCACCATTGCACACGCACAAATGTAAACTAGTAAAACTAACCTAAAAGTAGCTAACCCCGTATCAGGTTTCCTCTGAGACCTTCTGGGTGACAGGAGGCTTGTTGGAAGTGGAAACTCAAGTCTTGGATCAAAAATCACTGTTGCCATGCGTCGCCTGGAACATAGGTCACCTTTGCAGTAGTTGCAGATGGTCAGAAGGACAATTAGGTGATATATTGATGGCACGTGTGTCTCTTCATCTTTTCTGCTAGAATCCAACTCCAGGAAAGACCCTTCGCAGGCCTGGTCGCCATTGGTTAGTGCAACACCACAGGAAGCCTTTCTTCTGGCTTTTCTCTCGCATATCACAAATCCAATGATTTCACCAACATGGAAGTTTCTCTTATTCTTGTTTTGTGTTTGGAACACCAGACATGAAATGCTTAAATGTTTGTCTTTCTTCCTCTGTCAGCCCATCCTGACTGTTATTATTATTATTATTATTATTATTATTATTATTATTATTATTATTATTATTATTATTATTATTATTATTATTATTCTCTGTTAATCCACATCTGACAGATTTGTCAGAATAAAGAATCAAGTCTGAGCCTCAATAGCACAATGAACAAATGACACAAGCTTTTATTTGACTCTCCCGAGGCATCCCAAGACTTGGATATTTTACAGCATTCCAGATAATATCAGTCTACTTCTGCCCAAAGCTTCTGGGAACTTGACACAGCTGTCATTTGGCATTTCTGTAAACCAATATAAAACATCCCACGTCTTGTGTACAAATCATCTCAATCATCTCTCCATTCAGAAAAGCATCATTTGTGATAAAACAGCAAATGTAAAACTCACAAAGATTAAAAAGAAGAAGAAGGAACTTGGCCATAATAATGTGTACAGGACTGAGACACTGTGTAAAGCACATTGCAGTAGGAAGATTAAACAGAAGTACAGATGATTTTCAGGTACTGAAAGAAAAAAAGTGTGGGTTGAGGATTAGAGTATAATTTCAGGCACACAGTCTTCACATAGTAGTAAGTTTGACTGTCTGTGGGTGGTGGAGTTTATTAGAATTCACAGGGGAAACAAAATAACTGTCGACTACTTCCTCATCTGTTCTATCATCATCATTTTTATTGTTCTTCCTTCAATTCTCTTATTTCTTCTCTCCACACCTTACACTTAATGCTAATGTTTTAACAAGAACACTCAGTATCTTTGGTAAAGACACTGAAAATGTTTGATTTCCACTTGTAGAAACATAATATCAAAAATGTGCCTCTGTGGAGCTATTGCGTGCATGTTAGGTTAAATATTCCTGTCTAAGTGAATGTAATTTATTAGCTCACAGACATATCTGAGAGCTAATAAACATGGCTATTAGCTCTCAGATATGTCTGTGTGTAGGTGTTTGCATTAACACCCTTCTCTCTAAAATTCTGATTTACAAGAACTTTCAGGAGAAAGAAATTCTGATGGTTAATGTTTTTTCTCTGCTGGCTAAAGATGATCATATATCATATATTTTGTACATCTCAGCAAACATACCCAGTTGAGCATGGGGTACGTTTCCTCTATATACAGGCATACTGTGTGCACACTCTACTCATATTCTGTGTGTAGTGTGTTTGCAGTTTATAGGTCAGTTTCCCTATTTTGACCTCAGTGCTTGTTTGGAAAACCTCTCAGCTATGAGGGAGAACCCCTGCTCAGTGTAGCAACACATGACTGGGGTACAACTTTGCCAGTCAGCCAGTCATGGTAGCTACTTTTTTTTTCATTTTTAGAGTGGGGTGGTGAGGCTGTCTGTGGAGTGTAACTGATCAACATTTTCTTTGTGGAGTCTTAAACAGGAGTTTAACCCTCATCCAAATGAAAAGACTGATTAAAAATGATCTATAAGCAAGACGCAGGCTCACCAAGTCTGTTTCGACTTGTGTTTAAAGTGCGGAGTTCAAACTATATACCAGTTTTTAATCCTAACAGTGCATTTATATGAATCAAACTGTCAAAAAAATCCACATAAGTCCTAAACCATAAAAAATATGCTGAAGTCTAAAAAGTAACCATTCTTATGTTGTCTATGTTGTGGATAGATCTTACTGTAAATAACACAGAAGCTTTTTAGATATTTTATGATGCGATAATGATACTGTTAACGTATGTAAGATAGTTGTAACCCACATTAAATTAGGGTACCACTTTAAGGAGTGATAAATGTGCTCTTCTGACCCTGTCTGTTGACAGGTCAGGTTTTTTTGTATGCTGAATTGTTCCTGAGGTGGATTCCTCCGGTGAAAAAGATGGCGAGCCTTCCCACCTGGACTTAGAAAAACTGAGATTTGCTTCTTTTCCACTTGATGATCTCCTACACCTTGCGGTGTGGTATGACCACTGGTGGTGGTCAGAGGGCCCGGTGGCGCCAGTGTTCGGCAGCCTCGCCTCTGTCAGTGCGCCCCAGGGTGGCTGTGGCTACAATGTAGCTTGCCATCACCAGTGTGTGAATGTGTGTGTGAATGTGTGTGTGTGAATGTGTGGATGACTGGATATGTAAAGCGCTTTGGGGTCCTTAGGGACTAGTAAAGCGCTATATAAATACAGGCCATTTACCATGACTGTATCACTCACACTTTCACACACAGCTGGTTATACATAAGACCACTGACTGACATTCTCTCACCCCTATTTTCTTTCCCACCCTGGGAAGTTTTTGGACTTTACCCCTTGGACATTTTTTACTTGGGACTTTGAATAATAAGCTGTTGAGTAGAACATTCTCCACATGTGAAAGGAGTTGGATTTGTGTAATCTATTTCTATAAAAGTTAAGGAGTCAGGTTAGTAGGGTGCACCCGAGCATTGAAAACCAACATTGAAAACCAAAAGTAACACTTGGCCAAGTCATTATCTTAGTAGTTTATAATTGTAGAAAGGAAACTTACAAAAAATGAAAGAAAAGTGAAACACATAAAGTGCCTTTAACCTGTGCTTGTCAACCTTATGGTTTATTTCACTAAAGTCGGCTGGTTCTTTTTAGATACATTCTTGTCTCTGTGTCTCATTTAAACACACCCCTGTGCTCCTATAGTCGAACCTATTGGCCCATTGATATATTCTTTTCAACAATTCCCCTTACTGTGTTACATAATACATATAAAAGCAAGACTGTTCTGTATCATATTTAGTGTTACACATATTTTAGGTCATCTAAAAAGCAGCAGTAGGTCAACAGAAGACCCACGCCTTTCTCCCTGGCTACAATCTTCTGCTCCGGTTAGCCGTTCTGCAAAGAGCCTTGGTCAGATTCTAGATTTAGTGGAACAGGAGACATTGAACAGAGAATATCGCTACCTTCCTTTCCTGGCTGGGAAACCGTGCGGGTAAGAAACCTACATAGAGGCTTAAAATAGGATGAGCCCTATTGGCTCATCCTATTGAGCCAATAGGGTGGAGATCAACCCAGAAAGGTGTGCACATACCTAACCCATGGGTCATGAGAGCTCCATGTAGACTGATTTGCTGAGGTTAAGGAGTATGAGATTTCTTCGGACTCCTGATTTGTCTGCTCAGTTTCTCTTGCTTTGGAGATGGAGATCCCTAAAGCCTTTCAAAACACCTCAAACCTGTTATGTAAACCAGCGGCCCCCAACCTTTCTTGCGCCATGGACCAGTTTATGTCCGGCAATATTTTCAAGGACTGTCCTTTAAGGTGTCGTGGATAAATAAAACTAAATAAAACCAGTACCGGTACCAAAAAAGAAGAAGATTTATGCATAACACACGGGAAAAGACCCAGGGAAACCAAGTTAATGATAAAAACGGTTTTAAAAAATAACGCTAAAAGTCGATTAAAAACCCTGAAAACCATACATTTCACACCTGAGTCTCAACTCTCGCGGCCCAGTACCAAACGTCTCACGGACTGGTACCGGTCTGTGGCCTGGGGGTTGGGGACCGCTGATGTAAACTATGCACTCAATCAGAAACTATGTCAACAGGAATGTCATGACAACAAATAGCACGACGTTTAGGAAGGGGAATAAAATTAGTTGCCTCAGACAATAAGTCTATAAGAGTGAGTATTACCATGTTATTACCTGACATGGGTACACTGTGAGTCTAGGACAGTCTAGGACTATGTGAAACCAGGGTCTGCTGGTGATAGAGACGCTGAAAACTCGTAAACCAGATGCTCTTTTTCAATAGTTTTTTGTCACAAGGCCCAAAGTCCACCAATCTTGGCAAGAATCAAATCTGGTAGCTGTCTGGATTTAGGTTCTGTCCACACAGTAAATAACTTTAATGAAGTGAAGGCAGAAATTGGAGGAATCTGTATAGCTAACTAAATGGCTAGCAAGTTGCTGTCTGCCACATCTTAGTTTTGGTCAGAGTCAGGCCACATAAGATAAATGTGCACCAGAGCAGCTTGCTTAGAGCACTGCTATAAAACCCCAACATCTGAGGCATCCACTTCCACAGTGAATTGAAGGCAGGTGAACAGGTGCAGATGTATATTCCTCCAATGAACACTGAAACATACCTGCAGCTTCTGAAGACCAAACAAAGGGAACAGAGATTGAAGTGACTTTTGTTAAAATGTCTAAAACCTTTCTGTAGTCTGTGATAACCCTAATATAAAAACTGACAAATCAAGCACTAAAACTCTTTGCTGTGGACTGAGCGGGCCAGTTTATTACTTCTTTGACTTTTCCAGTGTTGATCTCACCTCCTCTCCAATACGTAGCCAAAGAATGAAACAGATGAAGCATGAAATTCCCATTTCTCTGCCTTTACATGGAGCTTGTTTTCCAGGAGTCTCTGTAACACCTTTCTTACATGCTGCTTGTGCTTGTCAAGGTCCTTGGAAAAGATAGGCATATCATCTAAATACACACAAACAAACAGATTCAAATAGTCTCTCAAAACATCATTTATCATGGGTTGTGTTAATGGTCGTCTCCCACTCATCGCCCTCCTTAATTTAAAGTGGATAATAAAAGCATTTTTACCGATTTTTACACTGATGCCGTCGGGGATAGCTGGAGTAAAAGGTGGGGTCATATTGACCAAGCATGGCACCTTGATTAGCTAGAGCATTCTGGACTTCCACTCAAAGTCCACTCAAAACTATCATCCTGGATAGCATTAAAGGGCTGTGCAATATGTAATGTATTGGATGACAAAATTAAACCATTAATTGTTTCTTATTATACCCTATCGTTTGTTTTCTGTTGTCACAAAATACACTTTTTACAGCTATAGATTTTCATCGTTGGGATGGTCACCACGAGGATGCAGGCACAGAGAATCCCAGCATGGCCAGTGAAGATGAGGCAGAACCAGGTAGCTCCAAACAGAAGGACCAGTCCAAACAAATCGAGGACCAGAATGGGCATGGTTTAGTTATGAAAAGTCTGACACAGACCAGAAAACTGTTCTTTGCAAATGATGCTGCAAACCGGTCCCCACCTCAGACTCAAACGTGACAAACCTCTACCACCGACACAAGAATCACATGAAATAGTGTGGAAAGAATTTATGGATGAAGCAAAAACAGCCGTCAAGTGCTCAAAATAAACCTCAAACATTAGAACAGGCTTTTCCCCGCAGCACGCTGTGTAAAAATACTCACAAAGAAAATGGTTTCATGCATTGGTCAAAACACTCGACTCCAGGTACACGATGCCCAGCTGGAAACATTTCACACAAGTCGAGTTGCAGAGATTCACAGAGTTTACAGAAAAAGCACTATTTTGTGATATATGTCGTTATGGGGATGAGAAATGTCATATCAGGATATGAGAGTCTGGTCATATTGCACAGCCCTATTAAAAACACATTTTTATAAAAAGTAGACTCGGCTTAATTAACATGGGGTGTGCCATTCATCATATAGCTCTTAATGGTAAAATAGAAATAAAACAGATGAACAGTCTACTAATAATGTCAAGGATACGCCCAGTTTGCCTTATTTGGTCCATCCGCTGTGGTCACACTGCCCAGGGGGTGATAAATCAAACCTTAATGGTAGAAGGGGGGTACTGCCATTGTTTTGTAATAGTTTGTGAATAGCTAGGAAATGTAAAAATATCTCCTGCTGATATGTTTGCTGGGGTCGGTGTTGCTCTGCTATTAACACATTGCTCTCTTCTAAACTGAATCTTAAGAGCAGGAAAGGCTGTAAGTAATACTCATTATTTCTTTGAGTCCACTGACCGTATATCCATGCACATACTGTTGACGTTTCAAAGATTCAGTAGAATAATGGGGTGTTTACGTCCGTTCCGACTATTAGAGTTCCAAACTTTGAAAACCATTTGTGTGGCAAGTGTCTGCTCTGATGCATGAATCACCTCCCATAATGCTGACATGCTGTGTACTATGCAGAGAAACATATCAGACAAAGCGTTTTACACAACAGCCCACGTGCTGGCCGCGGTGGGTGCAGATACATTAGAACATTTGGTTGTATGTCACAGTATTGTCCCTAATCTCCAGAGGCTAATTACACACTATTAGCATCCAATTAGCAAGTCACAGAAGTGACTGGTGCTTAACAAGGGAAAATCAGATTGGCAACTGTTCTTCCTATTGAAGGCTTTTGGGAATCAGTGTGCTAAAGAAGGCTGTTATGTGCTTAAAGCTTCACCAAAAGGAACTGCCTTAGTTTAAAATGGCTTGACAAAGGAAAAGTCTATAGATCAAAATTTTAGCCTTAATTACGAAGACAGCGTGTGTTGAGAATATAATGAGTTGATCACTTACTGAAAGGTCGGCGCCTTGATTCAGCATCAAAATATGACCTATGTTGACTATCATAGGTAGACCAAAAGAGCAAAGAATGAAGACATCTCACTCAATAGACTTGGTTAAAAGGCTTGTCTGTTTGAAACAAAGTCAATTTGACTTGACTTTGAAAATTAGGTCCAACATATTTGGAAAATGCCACAATGTTTGAATCTGTACACCACCAAAGAGGAATTTAAATCTAACAATCAAGATTTGACTGATTGAAGTTGTCAGCTTTAATTCAATAACAGACATTTTTATACATAAAACCCAATTTTCAGTCTCAGGAGTAACTGGGACATCATTTTAATTTTCAGTCCAGTTCTATGTAATTTGGCATAATTCAGCCTTTTCTCCATGATCCCCATTCTTAAAAATGGTCACTCCACCACTCAGGCCATTTCTGGTGAGGCTTCAGCAAACAGTAGACAAATTAGCTGAAGGTACAGTTCCTATAAGGTCTTTGCTGTTTTTTTGCCTGTTTCCTAAGCACATAACTTTGGAAACAGGAATTACTTTCAGTATTGTTCGTCTGCTGTCGACAGTGTTTTCAGTTGGGTGCCTTTTCATGTTTGAATGGTTCACAGGTCAATGTTAGGTAGCTTAGCACTTTTAATTCTTATTTATATTTTTATGTCTATTTGAGCGTTATATGACATTGTGTTTGCACTAAGTACCGCAGCAATTTCCTAATGTTGTAAACCTGCTCAACATTTGGCAATAAAAGCCTTTCTGATTCTGATTCTGATTAACAACCAAAAATCAGACGATTCTCCTCTGAAAATGGTCATGTAGAACAACTGCACTGAAAATGAGTGAAAAAGCAGCCAATGTCCAAAGAAAAACTTTGAACGATCTTCAGCGAGCTCAGGTGCATTTTAAAAATGAAAAGGAAGTCTGGCTTCTTGGAAGACACATAAAGAAATGGCTCAAGACTTTTGGATGGCACTGTGTGATGCCAAGGCTCATTTTTATTTTAGCAAATAGATTTCTTATCTGCCAGCACAATTTCTTTATGGGAATACACCAAAGCATAAATGTATCTGAAGCCTGACTTTCTCATAAAAAAAACTGATTTTCTACTCGAAGAAAGATGGACGCTCATTGAACACACAGGAAAGACATTTTTTAGTTTCTGAATTGCTTTTTGTTCAGATGAGTTTTCCCAGTTTCTTGTCATTATCACAACTTTGTGACTTCATGCCCCAAAAGCTTGGCGAGAAATACTAGAACTTGTGCCTCCATAGCCGCTGCTGCCTAAATCCACAGCCTTAGGCTGCTTAGCCACATCACCTCTGCTTCCAAGGCATCATTTGCTTTGATCACCGCAACAGGTGAAGCCAGCTCAGCCAGGACAATTTTGGAAGTGGGTGCTTATTTTTCTTAAAAAGGAAAAGCCCTGACGGCTGACAGTTTTCGCCATTAGCAACGGATGGTTGTGATTGATCCACCCATGAGTTAGGGGCCCTGCACGCTTCCACAGCACCACTCTGAACTTGGGTTTAACAAGGAAAGATTATCACATGATCATATCATGATAGTGTTAAATGTGTTTGAATGACTGCCTTTGAAGTGAGCCAAGACTTGGCAAACATCTTTGTGCATTGACATGTAGCCTGAGGCATTTTTACTGGCATATTAAAAAGTTTGCAAACTCTTTTCTACTTTCTAGCCAATTTTGCGATAAACTGCCATTTTCTTACTGGCCTCTCTTAAATCCCACATTCTTTTCACCACATAATTAGGGGAGCTGGCCTGCTAATATCGTCTAACAGCACTTCTAATCAGCATTAAAAAGTTGCCAGACTTGGTCGTTGAATGTGCCACGAGGCTCACAAGGAGTGTACACATACACACCTTGAAGTCTGCAGGGTCAGCAACATAATCCTTCTTGTCACAATGCAACATATATTTTGCTCTCAAGTGGAAAGAGGATGAGTTTACAGTATGTATGATTTTGGACTGAATAAGAGCCGTCACTCCTCCAGGAAATTCAAAAGTAAATTACAGCCAAATGCATGCTCTCCGAAATCTATCTCCCTCGGTTGAGACAGCCAATCTTTGAGGATTTACTATGCTCCTGGAAGATAGAGTTGTTAAGCTTTGCTGTCAGCCATCCAACAAACATGTACTAGCATGACACGGTGGCTACAAAAACAGCAATCTGCTCTCATCTGTCTCTCTGTGTTTTGGAGCAAAAGTGATTTTTCTGCCTCCGCAGGTTCATGCTTGTGCCTCCAAACCCAAGTGTACTGCCCCAAATCGATTGATATGAAATTTCCTTTGATTCCTTTTGGCCCAAGAGTGTCTTAATAAAAGAAATGAACAGACTGCACTTCCAAGTACACATTTTTCTGTCTGCTAGACTCCCTTTTTATCCACCACGTTAAGGGTTTGAAGTAGTGCTTTTTGTATATTCGCTAATTTTAATTTAAAAATGAATGTCTGACATAGCTTCCTCATCTACAGCTGGGTTTATGTAAAGCCACACCCACCAAACAATAAGTCAGCAATAATGTTGCTGAGCCAATCCATTTACCTCTCCTTAGCTAACACAGGGGTGTAGGTGGGCTGGAGCCTATCCCAGTTGCATCCTGGACAGGTCACCAGTCTGTTGGATGGCCAACACAGAAGGACAGACAACCATTCACACCTATGGACAACTTAGAACCACTAATTAACCTAACCACACTGACTGCATGTTTTTAGACAGTGGGAGGAAACCAGAGTACCTGCAGAGAACCCACACAGAGGAAAACAAGCGGACTGCACAGAGATGGTGGATTCAAACCTTGGACCTTCTCACTGTGAGGCAAAAGTACAAAAGCTGCACCACCACGCTGCCAGAGTTACAGCTGACTATCACTTAATCAAGCAAATGGATACATTGCATTTCTGTGCTGGTAGTTGACAAAGTGCTTTTAAGATTGTACTGGTGAATGAGACGTGTAGTATAAAGTGCGGCTTGATTAGAAAAGCACTACACAAGAACAGCCTCTGCTCCGTAGGTCTGTGTTATGAGCTTTAATAAGTTCTCTGTCTTCCTCCTGTGTTGATATTATCTACCTTCAAACCCAGCTTTGCTTTTTATGCTAATCTGTGCGGGTTAGCTTCTTAGCTTCTAGAACATACATACAGCAAAGTGGACCTAAATGTATTTAGAGCCTAAATTGGTTTTTTGGATGAATTTAAAAAAGGCCAGATTTGGTCCACATGCAAATCAGTGTTTTGTTTAAATGAAAATAGTTTTTCATATAGTGTCATTTATATTTTTACAAAAGGGTAGTTTAGAAAATATAATTAGTGATAGCATATTTGTGGGTATTAGAGTTTGAGACAGAGATGGACTAGTTGCATAATTATGTGCAGAAAGTCACAAAAGTTGCATAAAAGAGCAAAATAAAAATAAAAAACTAGAAAGCTTATCGTCCTGGCTTTTATTTTCTCTCTGCGAACCTCTGCCACAAACATTTTAAAAAATGCACCAAATCCAGCTGCAAAGAGCAAATGTTTTGCTTCATTTCACTATGCTGACATCACTGTCACATCACCCAAGTCTAAAAAAGGAGGTCAATCGCTTTCTTTCACCCCCTTTCCTCCACCCTTTGCCTCAATCCCTAAATACACAAGTTATTAATTTTCTGTCTCCGTTCCTCTCTCCCTGTCTCCCTCTGTTCATTCCCAGAATACACACACTATTAATTAGACAGAGACCCAGGTGGTGACAGAGGAGACAGCACAGGGCCCCAGCATGCCCCTCGCTCCCCGAGCTCAATCCTCACCATGCAGCTCTCTTTGTGGCCCACAGCAAAGATCACGTGTGAAATCTCATCTTCTTGGATTGTTTTATTTTAATTTGCTCTTAATTGAATTGAAGTTCATGTCTCTTGGAGCTCCTCTGTGTCACCGTGGCAGCGGGTGGATGCATGAGCGGGTGTCTACACCAGGGACTTTAACAGAGAGATTGAAAGCTTCAATCGGAATCTAACCTTTTCTGCGTCATCTCTTTTTGTGTTTGATTTTGACAGAAACTTATTTCTCCTCCCTGCAACAGAAAAAGAAATGAGATTTAGGCACGCACTGTGCATCAGAAACTGTCATTTGTTTCCTGAATCTGAGACTCTAAACATTTCACCACCTACATCTTAGGTGGGGATGGAAGCTAAGCTTCCTAGCAGCTCATAAAACTATCAAAATACAGACTCAGGTGCACTGTTTACAGCAGTAAACAGACTTTGCACTCCTTAAAAACACATGTAAAATTCATATTCAAGTGTCACTGACAGCCCCTAAATCCAAAACCCGCGTGTGTGTGTGTTTCAGTGTAGTTGGGATGAGTAAGTCTCCACACAAAGTCTCATCGAATGCATGTGAAGCTTTAAAAATCAAAGGCATGCTTGTCAAATCACTTTATGCCTCATCAATATCTCTTTTTTTTTTTGGCAATTCCCCTCAATTTCATTAGGGGCCACACACCCCTATGACTCCGTTCCTCCTGAATCTGAAGTTTAACTAATGGGCAGAGTCTTTCTGCAGCATCCACACAGTGTTTTTTTTATCCTGGTCATGGAACATTGGACTTCTTCTTCCTCCTATTTTGGATAATCAAGGGTCTATGAGCCTCTGAGGCTACATTTAATTTGCTGAAGACATCTGTACAGTGTCCTGTGGGGTGTGCTCGTGAAGTTTGGGTTGTCTGGCCTGTAATTATGGGCAGTTCTAGCCCTCTACAGCTGTACTGAAAACTTGTTTTGTATTGTCAGAAAGAAGTTAAGGGAGTGGGTGTTTAACTCCAGCAGGGCTGCCCCTGTATGAGATTAAGATTCTGTTCCTAATTTTGATTCACAGTATTTCCAGGCAAAGCAAAAACGTTGAGGGTCTTATGGTCTCTGGATTTCACCTCCAGATATGGCACAAGAAATTGGCACGTCTAGCTCTAAGACTACAGGTCTCAGCAGGAAAGAGGTGGAATTCCCTCTTTGGGGTGGGAATGAGTCATGTACACCATCATTTGGATGCTGTACCATTCACAGAAGCTGGAGAAATAAGACTCTCGTGAAGAGTGTCTGGGCTCTCTCTTAGAGGCACGATGAAGAGCTTTTTGTGGCTCAGAGTACAGCTTCTCTGATTAGGATGTCTGCTGGGTGAAGTGATTTGGGCATGGCCAACCAGAAGGAGATCCATACTCAGGACACACTTTTAAGATTATGCTTAATGGATGGATGGACAGATAATGTGACTTAGAGTCAATAACAGTGATAATTTTGACAGCAAATTTATTTACATTTAGTCACCGGGGCAGACGTGCACCATGGGCTGGACTCAAACCCAGGTCGCTGCTCTCCGGTAGCGTAACACCCGGTTACCTGTTCACCCACTGAACTAAACTGAAAACTTAAAGTTTAAAAGTTTGTGTTTTTACTAGTGAGAGTTGCTCCGCACATCAAGGCAGCTTGTTTTCCTTGACATGAGATGAGAATCATGTTCATATGTCTGATCTTGTCTTGGACCATTTCCTGGGTGAGGATCAAATATTACTGCACAGCCTGGAAGCGATCCAGTCAGAAACAATCTTGTCTTGTCTTACTAGACAACTTGATTAGTTCTGATTTGTGCATTCGGTCTTATTTAGCTTTATCATCTTGTTTCTATCAGAAAACAAAAAGACGTTGATGGAAATTATAATCAAAATCACTGGTCAATGAAAATAAATAAAGTCGTCTTACATGAGACTGTGGCAAACTGTCTACACTTGTTTTGTGGCAAAACATTATTTTCCTCACACTTCTGAGAGTCGTCCTAAAAGACTGTGACATTGAATAAGGGGATTCTGGGGTCTGTCATTCTCACCAGTGTGAGAATGACCAGTGTGTCAAGTTGTAATGTAATCGAATACAAAAAGGAAAAAAAAAAAAAACAATATTAATGTCTTGTTTTCTTCTTCAGCTATGTCACATCTTCTGCTCACTGAACCAAATGCTTTAAAAAGAATGATTTAAAAGTTTAAAAAATATTTCTGCTGCTGGAACTTTGTGCTTGAAATGTTTGCTTCATTAGTAGAAGAGAAACCTCAGGGATGCACATTTCAGAGAGACAGATGAAGGCTCTTTCTTCTACTGTTTCATGTCGATTTTGATGAGTAAACTATAAAAGCAGAAACGCCCCTACTGAAAACAGCCACCAACAAATAATATGAGTGGAATTTCTCTATAAGAAAGTCTTTCATTTCCTCCGTCATGGTGTCACTTTAAATGGGTCATTGAGTGGAAAATATACCAAAGGGGAGTGTAAAGAAGATTCATAAAAGTGCATCAAATTGTTCCCCAACAGCTGCAGTAAAAAGCCCATTTTGTGCTTTTACCTCCTTCCTTTGTGTTTACTACCACTTTGTGCATGATGTGTACGAGTGAGTGAAGAGACCTTTTGTTGTTTTTCAGTCATGCAACATTGTGCAAACCTCTTATAAATCTTTAAGTCGGGTTCCAGCTGAAGGAAAAGATTAAAGTTACATTAAGTTATTCTGTTAGCCAATGCACTGTAAATACACAGATAACATATCATTTTACAAAGATATCAGTCAAGTTATTTTGGGGGCCTGTCTTGACTATCTCTGTTTTGTTTACCACCCATTAATCCATTTATTTTCTGGAATGGTGGTTCATGGTGGCGGAGGGGCTCCCTATCACCAACACAGAGGAGCACTTAATCATTCATGCTCACATTCACACTTACAGCCAGTATAGAATCCCCAGTTAACCTAACTGGCTGCACAGAGGACACAAAGTGCAGGACTGAGGACACGAGAAGTAAAACTCAAAAACAGCTTTATTTCTTCTTTTAACTACCTACAACAAACAGCAGGTCAGCTGCATATAAGACAAAACGACACCATGTCTGAGGAAAATCACAAAAGGACACAACCATGAGGAATAACACAACAAAGGACAAAAAGAGACGGGATAATATTTACACACCATCAGGAAGAAGGGAAACACCCGGGAGCACAGCTGAACAGAATCTGACTAAAAAGACAACAGGAAACTGAACACACATGGGAAATGAGACTGTCAAAATAAAACAGGAAGTGACTGACACTGAGCTCAAGAATAATATAATAAGACACAAGATAACAAACACAGAGACAAGACTGGAGGGACAGAATGGGTATCCAACTAAAGCAATCAGGGAGCCCAGAAAATACAACCATCATAAGCCCCAGGTGTGTAAACATAACATCATAACCAGAAGACTAAAGAATACAGAATATAGAACCAAATTATAAGATTATCAAAAAAATACAAAACAAGAAAACCCCTAAGCATCCCCAAAAACCTGACAGCATGACCCTAACAGTCATGATGACTGTGGTAGGAAACCGGAGAAACCCCCATACACACACATGCACAGCGAAATCTGCACACAGAAGTAACCGGAGGGTTTGAATCCAGGACTTGCTGTCGACAGTGACAGTGCACCACTGTGCCACGAATCCACCACATGCTAAATTTATATAGTGGCTGCTAAAGGCGCTGCTGATTTAGTGACCTTGTTTAGAAGTTTGTTGAAAAGAGCCGCATGCTTTAGCTGGAACTGAGGTTGATGAGAGCCATAACAGGAAGCCTAAACGGTAAAGCTGTTAGCCATAAAACCAAAGCAAATGAGCTAAAGAAGCTCGGATGTTCAGAGTCAGCCACCTTTCACACAAAAGAAAGCAAATGTGCAGTACACCTGTGCTTTTCTATTACGTCCTATCCCTATTATTTTAAGGAAAAGCCTGAACTAACAGATATTTGCCAACAGCCTGAGCTTCAATTTGTCGAGACGTGACTCATTGTCCGCTAGAAGCTTTGGACTTCCATTGTTCTCAAAACCAATTAAAAAGCAGCTTGCAGACACAAGGCTGCCTTGACTGATATAATCCATCATGGTATACAACTCCTATAATGTACTTTCTACTAACACCACTTTATAACACCACAGTGAAACAAGGTGGATCCATTGTACCAGCGCCGGGAAGAAATTATTATGTCTCCAGCAGACATCACCGGCACCGCACACCGGCCCTCTGCCCCCAGTCCTTATTTCACTTCCCTGCTGCTACCACTGTGGGAAAATGCATAGAATGATCCCAGTATACACAATGATTAGCTCCAATTGATTTCTGTGCTGATGCGCTGATATTGAAAGTGATGGATTGCATTAATTAGTGTCTCTGTGAGATTTAATGGATTTTAAAAACAGCTGTTACTTCAAACCTGCAGCAGAACAGCCAGTTAAAGTAGAATTTCTGAGAGAGTCTGCAAGCCCCCAGACAAATTCACACTGCCTCCATATGGATGAGGGATTCACAGGAAAACAATGCATGCGTGTAATCCTGTGTAGTTTATCTCATGCACCTCACTGTTCGCTCACTTTACACTGTCTGAGAGCTGGATTAAGGTGCTGCAAATAGAAAGAAGACCAGTCAGCACCTCGTGTTACAAAATTGTACAATTCCTGAAATCCTGATTGGTATATTTAGTTTTCTAAAAATTACGCACTAGTTGCTTTACTGTTCTATTTGTATGCATTTGTAATTCCAAAGATCACAAAATCACACCAATCTGTGCAAAATGATCCTCTGATTGTGCTCTATCATCATGTTATCATCGTCATCATTTTGGATTGCAGCTGACACATTCTGGCAGGACCCATATGGAAAAGAAAAAAATTATAAAAGACTTGTATCAGATGTGGCCTACTTCATATAGTGAATCATATAAGGCTCATAGGATTCACTCATGAAAGTGGCCACTTTCATATATTGTTTTAGTATCCAAAACAAACAAGTTTCATTTATATATTTTTCTAGGGATCTTATATCTGTTTTCACTCTTGTATGCTTTTCATACAAGTTTCACACAAGACAGATACAAACTTTATAAGATTTATATATATATCTTTTCCATATGGGAAGATTCTCGTCAGGGTCTGAGTATTTGTCCTTAAAAACCCCAGAAGTGGCAAAAATGCTCCTGCTTATCCCCAAATTGCAGCCTAGCAAAGCAACGACATTCAGGAATCTCTTTATACACAATCAGGATGAATGAAGCCCAAGACCCAATGAGCTGTGACAATATTTCTGTTGCATTGTGCTTTGTTGATGAAAGCTCGATCATAAAAGAGAGATTTTTGACGATAACCACAGCCGCCGTGGGAGATGCAAACTTTCATATAGACACTTTTTCAGAACTGGCTGGCCTGAACAGAGACAAAGCACTCTGCCACGTTTATGACAAGGCCTTCTCTCATGTAGGGAAACTTGGTGGTTCAAAGACTCCTTCAGGACGAGCTGACAAAAACCTTTTTTTTTCACTGCTCTAAGAACCAACCACACGATATCCTGTGAGAGGGTTTTTAAGGATTTATTCAGTATATGTAGTTCCCTCTCTAGTTTACATGAATATTGTGGAAGTTCACTGAATGGTTTGCTTGAACAGCACTAGACAGTGGACCCTGCCACAATACTGATTATTCTGAATTCCTTTTAAGCTTCTGTGTAATATCAGAAACTTCATTATTTCCAGGAGACAAAGGGGGTGGCTGCCAGGGTGCTGCAATATCCAAGCTCAGCTTTAAATTCTGTGCCTTATGATGACTAAGATATTGTCCACTTTTAGCAGGAACTTTTTATAGCAGCACTGATGCAGTTACTTTGCAAAATCATGCACTGCTAAAAAAATAAATAAATAAAATAAAATAAAAAATCAGTAATAGAATCCACTGCCACACTTGACCCGATGAGCCTTTCTGGACCCAGAAAAACTGGAACCCTGCTTCAGCTAATTGTCAAACAGTTCCACACCTCCAGACGACAGGAGCCGGACACTGAAAGTACTGCTGGGTAATTTCCACAGGGCCCTTGAGGGGCTGTGGAGTGGCCTCAATGCATTTAAGGTTGCCCTAACCTTCTGAGCTTCCACAACTTTATATGAGAAGTCTTTTCTTACTTTGAAAATGTGCTCACTGAGCACAGAAGCAGTATGTCACACCTACGAAGATTCAGCTAATTCATCTTGCTCTTGAGAAGGACTTAGCTTAGAAGTGCAAGACACCGTGGAAAGGAAAACTTCATTATTCTTGTCTCAGAGACATTTGAGAGCGACATTTCACTCAAAGATTCCCAAAAGGAAATCTGTGAGACAATTCTGCAGAGAGAGAGTGCTACAAGAATAACTTGCATCGGGAAAAAAACTTTTTATTTTGGGGGCAAAGGCACTAAACTTGTATAGGTTTGTGTTTGTTAGTCTATTCATAATTCTGTTCATTATTTTTTTATGTCGCAATCACATGAAATTAAACTTAACATAGATGATGCTTCAAAATAACTGCATACATCAATGTGCAGAGGTGTTTCAACGTGACTGGCAATTAGAAAGACTTTAGTTTTTCGGCCATCTGTATACTTTTAGTTTTTGCACAAACTAGAAGTATGTCAAACTTGTCGGTAGCACCTTCTGTCATTGCTCTAATTCTGAGCACCTCAGCTGCTATGAAGCTTCTCAATGCACAGTAGTAATCATATTTGAACCACATTTGCAAATTTACTCATTAGTTTTTTGCTGTTTCATTAGTTTATATATTATTAACTTTATTAGGAATTAACATTGTTTAATACTAATAATGTCACGTCCGGTGTGGCAGACGTGTGGAGTTGTGGAAAGGACCCAAAAGGCGGCAGCTCTGGTACAGGTGAGTATTTATTTACAGGAGTGGGTACAAACAGCAATGGTGGGTGAACATGAAACCAGAAACCTAAATTGGGTAAAACTAACAAAACAAACCAGAAACAAAGATGCAGGGAGGTCCGGGGAAATACATAAAGAGAGACGCAGGGAGACCGAGGGGAAACAACACAGACGAACCAGCAACGACTGGTCACAGCTGGGAGTGATTAACGTGACGAGACTAGGGAGGCAAACTGAAAACACTCACATAAGACGTAGACCTTCAAAATAAAACAGGAAACACATACACGCAATGACACAACACAAAAACTTCACACAGACTGGGGAACACATAGGAACATGAAAACAAAACCCAGAATAATAATAACTACTAAAACATAAACACGGAGTCACAAACTCCGGATCATGACAAATAATGGTATTAATATCGTTTTGCTACTGTCTGGGATCTATGCTGAAGCTGCCATGGCAATGCAAAGCATTAATAAAGCCTCAGTCTCAGGTACAGTTCTTGAACATTCCTCCTTTGTTCTGTTTTCAGTGTACCTGCGGACACTTAGAGCAAAATAGCTAGCACTCTGAGCCTGTTTGTCGTTATTGTTTGATTCAGTCATGGCCAAAATGCTGTCATGATCATCATAAACATCTTTTCATTGACTTTGGATTTGAATTAAACTGATTGTCATGATTTAAAATTACACAAAAAAATGATTGTGATAACAAACGAGATATAGCAGAGAAGTGAAAGCCTCATTTCCAAGGCTGATTGCAGGTCTTGCTGCCAAACATGCGCAACCAGTTATTAGGTTTAGGAGACGATTTCTTTTTAACAAACAACATCTTTTTTTCCCCCCTCAGTAAATAAAAATCATCGTTTTAAAAACTGCATTTTGTATTTACACTGATTTATTGTCGTCTAATATTAAAATTTGTTTGAAAAACAGGAAAAGTACTTGCCGAAAACATATTACAATACAACTTTATTTGCTGTGAGCCATTTATGTATGAATTTCAGTGTTTAATTTTAGGGTAATATATCTTACAAAATTACTTTGTCATTATTGGCTCACAACTTGATGAACAGATTTTTGGTTTCATAATTAAAAAATGCCGAAAAATCCATGGAAGTCTTTCAGCATGTACTGTAAATCTTTTGTTGCATTAAAAAATGACTCGTATGCAGTCATTTAACTTGTTCTGGTCTGACGACTGAAACTAGTTAATTATTGGGATTTTTAAAGGATCAAGTTTTTATGCTCTCTTCTGATTGTTTTACTGCAGTCCCTCTCTTCTGCTCCCCTGCAGTGCTACTAGCACATGCTACTTTAGCAAATGTTAGCTTTGAGAGTTTTGGAGTCTAATAACTACTTGCAGTCAATAAATGATGCTACCACAAACAGCACATAAGGAAAAAAACATTGCTACTGTAGCAGCAGGTCTAGCAAGGAAGAAAGCCAAAGTTAGCTAACTAGCTGCTACATGGTATCAACAGTGCTGGAGTACTCAAAAAAGTAATCTATTACACAATACTCATTACTTTTACTGCTGTGCGTTATTTATTTACTCCCTGTAAGTAATTGTAAGCAAATGCTAATCATGATGTCATTTTTGTAGCACATAATGTTGTCACATAATAACCAGCTAACAATGTAATGGTCAGGCTACATGCTAGCACACTGAGGCAAATTCCTATTCTAATGAGGACACACACGACTGACAATTTCACAGTAAAATGTTGTAGTCACAGCGATTCTACTTCAAGTTATTCAGGTACAGGTCAAAGTAGAGGCTACTATGTTACCAGCCCAAATGTTCATCACTGGTTGTTTCGCATGTGGTGGCACGGACTAAACATCACTCTAGGTCTGGGGTTCTTTGGCATTTGCTTTGTGTTAGCAGCAGTGTGTGTTGTTTCTATGTGCACTTTCATCATCTCATCATTTGGTGATTTTCTTTTCTGTATGAATATTGAAAGAATGTATATAACACAGGGACATATCATTAGCATGTGTCAACACTACAAAAGCTCTTTTCACAAAAGCAAAAAATGTTGCTTCCAGTTGTACTAGCTGAGAAAGATAAACTTACTGGAGAAATAAGTGCTAGCAGACAATTTGCCAGGCCACCAACTAAACAGCTGCTGCGTGTTTTCAAAGTGGTGTGTCCTCATGGTAATAACCACATGACGGTTAGTGTTCCACCTGAATATGCTGAAGCCCACCATCTGGTGTGTGTTTGTGTTTAAGGTGTAAAACGAAAAGTGCCAACATATCCAGATTATATAGAAAAATGACACGTGAAGTGTAATGTGTCGCACCTGTATATAGTCGTATACAGTGAGGCTGTTAACACCAGTGTGTCTTCGGTGAAATACACAGATATGGTGTTATCCACTGACCTTGCAGAGTGGCACCAGGAGGCGATGCAACATTGGTATTTAGGCATTCAACAATGCCACAGGGGCACTCATTTAGTGTGGTGTGTATCTGTGTGTGTTCGCACATCTGTTGGGTCCACCCCAGGGACAACTACAGCAGACAGTTCTGATTCTCACATATATACAAACGCGCACACACGTAGAGATTGAGAAGGAGGGAGATGGTGGGTATACGGAAACAAATTGACAGATTGTGTTTATGAAGAAACTGTCTTAATTAAACATCATTAAAGGAACTCGATGATGAATACAGCAGAAGCACCCCTCAAGCTACTACAGAGTGCTTTGCCCCAGAGTGTTTCTGCAGGGCAGGAGTAATTATGTTTAATCTTTACTAGAATTATTCATCCATCAGTTCATCATAAACAGGGTCTGAGAACACATACAGTATTCAAGCCTTGTTCTACTAAAGCATGGTATCTGCAAACAGTAGACTGCACAGATGTAGTGTCCATGGTTGCAATGTATATGTTACGCAATACTGTTGCTTATGTCCCTTGAGGTGCAGCAGCTGTGTGTGTGTATTTTCTTAAAAATCAATTTCCCAAAACTTACTTTCATGACCCAAAACATGTCCAGTTTTATTCATAGTGTGTGTTTTTAACATTAATAACTGCGCAGCTGCTGGCTAGCCGGGAACCGAAGCAGCTGCAAGAGGTTCAATCGAAACACTCGAGAGCAGCGAAAAGAGCAGAGTTGCACCAAAATGACCAAGAGAGGAGCTGTGTCTGCTATGATTTGCAGTTTTGCTTCATTTCTGATTGCACTGCTTCTGAGCAACAAGGAACCATGTGAAGCAAAGACAAAGTGTTACCTAAGGCTAAAGAATAAGTCCAAGTGAAGTTTGTTGTGAATCTGCAAGTCACAGCTCTGCAGCAGAAATGTTAACAAGCCCCGTATTGACTTTGGCAGCAAAAACATAAGTCAACTGCAAATAATTCATCCTCAAAAAACGTGTTCATCCAAATCTCACGAGAACGCAGCAGCAGGGAGAATTTCACGGTTTGATCCGGGAGTCTTCGTACACATTTCAGGATGTCAGTGGGGCGGTTTGAGCTCTTGTTGGCAGAGTTGGGACCACATATGAGGAGGCTAAGAAACCATTTCAGAGACCCATTTGACCTGGAGCATCATCTAGCTGTGTGTCTGAGGTAAAAAACGATTATTTCACAATTGCCATGTCATTGTTTATTCAGCACAGCTGCGCGCTTTGAGATATGAGCACACTTGTTGCCACGTTCATTGGTCTGATAGGTGAAATATGTTTAACGCGCAAAACATTCACACAAATTAAGGTCTTAAGTGTAGGTGATTCCTTGTTTTGGTTATATGGATATACCATGAAGTGCCAGAGTCTTATATGAAATATTATAATACAAATTTTCAGTCATACCGTTCGGTGCTAGCAGGAAAGTGCAGAATTTATCAAAAATGTTGTCAGAGCAGAAGATCAGATCTATGAAGTGTTTCTGATCAAATTTAAAACACTTAATTTGTATGTAGAAATATTTTTTATGTCACTGTTGTGAACTCATGGTATTCCGGAATTCTTAGGATCCCCAGTATTACAAATCCTGACCACAGCCTGGAAAGGTACAGGTGCAGCTAAAGCACATTAAAAAGGTCTCTTTAAAGGAGGGTATTAAATGGTCCTGGAACAGAACTCCCTTAAGTGAAACACAGCTGTTGTGCAATGACACGTGGAAATGTCTGTCAAATGGTGTCCTATGATGTCAGTAGCGAAACACACTTGAAAGAACAGAGAACCTCTGTGAGCACTGAGTCATCCCTGGGATATTATAATATTCCACTGGATTTTTCATCATAAAGACCCGATGACTTTACTGTATTAGAAGAACACAAAGGATAGGGATAAGGGATAAGGTATTCATATTCACTGAGCGCTTCACAGCAGAAGGACTCTTTAGGCTTTGTTATGCTATTCCTTGGCTTTACATGTTGAATGGATTTAGTGAAGAAAACTAAAGCTGGGGCCTTTTCTTGCTTGTAGTCGTTGACAGCATTTCAGGTTTTGCAATTAACTCAAGCTACATTCAGAAATGTGTATTTCCTTCAGAAAAAAGTTGAAGAGAAATTTAAAAGAAGATAAATTCTTTGCTATAACTTGATTTCTTTTGAAAACTGAACAAGTTATTTTTACTGTGTGACAAATCACAGGTGGCCACAAACACAATAAAATGAAGACTTTGGTTTCTGGATCAATGTAAGAATAAACTACAGTCCGGACTCACGTTAAACTACATAGTAACATGGGCTGTCAAGTCTTTAAGGACTAAGGAACTATCAATTCAATTCAGTTTTATTTATACAGCACCAAATCACAACAACAGTCGCCTCAAGGCGCTTTATATTGTACAGTAGATCGTACAATAATACATACAGAGAAAAACCTAACAATCATATGACCCCCTATGAGCAAGCACTTTGGCAACAGTGGGAAGGAAAAACTCCCTTTTAACAGGAAGAAACCTCCAACAGAACCAGGCTCAGGGAGGGGCGGGGTCATCTGCTGTGATTGGTTGGGGTGAGAGAAGGAAGACAGGATAAAGACATGCTGTGGAAGAGAGACAGAGATTAATAAAAGTATGATTCAATGCAGAGAGGTCTATTAACACATAGTGAGTGAAGAAGAAACACCCAATGCATCATGGGAATCCCCCGGCAGCCTAAGTTTATTGCAGCATAACTAAGGGAGGACCTGATCCAGCCCTAACTATATGCTTTAACAAAAACGAAAGTTTGAATCTTAAAAGTAGAGATAGTGTCTGTCTCCTGAATCCAAACTGGAAGCTGGTTCCACAGAAGAGGGGCCTGAAAACTGAAGGCTCTGCCTCCCATTCTGCTGTTAAATCCACTCCTGCTACACTACACTTCACACGCTCATGAACTTGATTAACATCCTGTCCTTAATCCAAAGGGTTTACATTTATGACGTCGGGCAGCGTGTCACTGCAAAAAAGGTTTTCATCTCTGTGATGTTGTTTTAACTTAGTTCCTCCCATGATTCTCATAAGGATTAACATTTTGACTTCTTTGTAAAAACCTTAATGATTTACAAGTCACTCATAAAGTGGTTGTTTCTTCACATTCTCTTGATAGCTTTAGTTATTTTGGAAGGTTTTAAACACTCTTTATAAACATAAGAATATACATTTAAAACTAACACTGGTTTGCAATGACAGCGTGAAAATGACTAATAGTGATTTTTAGAGGAACAGTTTAGCGACAGGGCTGAGCATGTCCTGGTTTGAAACTTGACCAAGCTTTAAGACTCAAACAGAGTGCATTGCATAAAATGTATTCACATAAGCTACAGCTGATTTGCCCTACAAATGTTTTTTGCTATTCTGAGGCTTGACAATCAGAAAAGAGAGGCTGAATAAATACAGAGGACCACATGCTGATCAAAGAATACAAGTACACTGTAGAAAAACAGAAGACTGTATGGATTCTTCTTTAAGCTGCAGACTGTGAAAAGGCTGACAAAACTAAGGAAAAGTAAGGAGACAAGGACAACGGAGCTTTTAGTGCAAAGTTCAGACTTGAAAGGAAATACTCCTAAAGCCTCTAAATACCGAATACTGTCTGCTGGCAGCAGATGTACAGAAACTAAGTGACTGACTGGCTCTGAGCATTGTATACAAACATATACACCAAACAGTACAAAGGAGTACACGCAGCAACACATAGCAGACGTTTGAAAGCCACACAATGCAGAAGTCCAGTGTGAAAAACATTCAGTGAGTGAAGCGCTCCAGGTTTAGGAGATGCATAAAAACAAGTGTAGCGATAAATAAGCAAGCACGTGTTCATACTTTTCACTGAGGTGGACTTTTTGGGAGGGTGATGATTCGAGGTGGGCAGTTTGAACCAAACAATGGTATTGGTGTCCAATCGATAGTAGCACCACAGGATCAATGCTTTGTTTCTTTGCACAAAGATCAGTAGGTAGCCCACTGATTATATTAAATATATATAATTTGGGGAAATGCACTATGTGAAACTTTTTGCACTGACTGTCATGATTATTTTATTTATAGCACATTTAAACAGCAGAAGCTGCTTCAGAGATAGACTCATGTCAAATGAAAGTTGCGTTTTTTGTGTTAACTCATTATTATGAAAAGTAAAACTCACAGCACTTTAGTGCTCATTAACATTTGTTCAGAATTCTCAAACTGAATCCTCATCTTATGACACTCCTACATAAGCTGCCTTTATAGGTTAAAAGTATTGGTACTGGTATCGGCAGTACTGGCCCTGTATTAACTTGGTATCAGATAGATCGATAGCAGTTGCACAGCATTGCTGACAGTTAGACACAAACACAAACGCTTTGTCTTAAAGACACGTGTAAACACAAACAAAGCCAAAAAGAGATCATCAAATACTGCGGTTCTGTCACTGCTGGTAAATCGGTGAGATACTCGTAAAGAGTTAACTGCTGTTCGTGTTTATAATAGACATAAAACACACATGTATTAAATCTTCAATGAACTCACCATTGACGAGGAAGTCTGATTTTCTTACCAGCTTGGTGTTTTTAAACCAGATGTGATTAAGACGTCAGTGGACATTTATGATTGCTATGTCATTAACCAATGAGCACAACCTGGTTCATCCTCTATTCTGGCCCTGATGGGCCCACCATTTAGAAGATGAGCTTGAGGTCACAGAACAAATTCTTTCCCAAACCCCAGAATATTTGCTCCCTGGTGGCCATTGCAAACAATGCAGGTTTAAGGCGCTTCTACTGTGTATTGACTTTCCATTTCAGACCAGAAGCTGCATCCATTATTTATGTCTGTGAAAGTTCTCAGTCATCCAGGTCATCGTAGTCTAAGGAGCTTGGAAAGCATCTGGACTTCTTTAACATTTATGGACATTTTCACTGTATTTATAAACAATATTTATTATTTTCCCACCAACATTTCTTTCTCTAGTCCTACCTCTTACTTAATGTGCACTACCACCAATTACATTGCTCCTTATATTGCACCTGCTCCTTTATATGGCATATATAACTTGTACATATCTGTATAGATACTTATGTTATTACATACAGTCCCTGTGTAGGTACTGCTTTAACTTTAAGTCTATTTTTTGGTTTCCCTTTTTCCTTCTCTCATTCGTACTTATGTTATTACATACAGTCCCTGTGTAGGTACTGCTTTAACTTTAAGTCTATTTTTTGGTTTCCCTTTTTCCTTCTCTCATTCGAAAGGAATTTTAATGTAAAAATCTACAAGCTGCTAAGGGAGAGATGCCAAACTGTCTTTCATTGTTCTTGTAACAGTGACAATATAGATCTATTCAATTCTATTTAAGCTTCCTTGAAGACGTTTCACCTCTCATCCAAGAAGCTTCTTCAGTTCTAAGAGCAATTGGGGTCCTGACCCTGGGGACCCCTATTAGGGGTTCATGACCCTCTTACGGACACTCCCATGGGGCTTAAAACCTGGGACTCTCCCCCAGTTGCTCTTAAAACTGAAGAAGCTTCTCAGATGAAGCGGCTTCAAGGAAACTTAAAGAAGTAGGTTGCGCACAATTTGTTTGTGATTTGGTGGAATAAGGGAGAAATGCTGATCATGTCAACACTCTGTATGAAACTGTAAATCAAGCTGTAGTGTCATATGTAACTATGCAGGAGAAATATAACTTCATAAAACAGCTTTTTAAACCGTACTATGGGGCAAAGTTACCAGTGTTTTTACATCAGGATTGATTTGTGACTCGATACCTGCAGTTTAATTAAAATTAAAGTTATAGTTCCTTACGCGTTAATAAAGATAAGGACTTTAAAATTACATCCTAAATCACTGACCAGACAGTTTCTTCTAAATGGACTTTGTTTAAGTGCTGATTTAACTTGCTGTTTGGTTCATTTTAGACAACAAAACTATTTGATAAGCTTGAAAAACATGGTTATGGTTAAACATGGTCTTTCACAGCAGTAGTCCTGGACTTGGAAAATCTAACTAATTCATTAGAGACAAAGCGAAATGTGAGATAATGATTTAAATGGATTTCACACGAGGCGTGGTGGAAGGAGCAGATTTGATTCACAGCCACAAAGCCACAGTTTCCAAAATGATATAGATAAAGAGACAAGGCCCAGACAGAGAATCAGCTAACTGTGCATGTACACGTGAAGAATCGCCAAAATCTTCTTTGGCTGAAGTGTCTCTGAACTGCATGAACTATTGTTGCTGCTGCTGTTGTTAAAATTCTGATGATGCCAAGCTCAGTTTCACACATATTTTCTAAATTCTTTTTTTTTTATTAGTTTTTGTTAGAAACTGAGCTTATGATGAACTCACCACCTCTTCTCTCTTTGTGTGTGTGACTGAACAAAATGGACCTGTTTTATTGTTTGCTGAGGAATGAAGGTTAATATGATCATTTTGTTTTTAATTGCTTCTCACAAATAAGTGCACTGCACAGTCTTGAGTCAGGATCTATTGTCAGCGTGCTGACACTGTTGGCCTGAACCATGTACACTCTTTCCTTTTCATTGCTTTATCATCTGCTCTTTTTTCTTGCCTGTGTGAAGCACTTCAGGGCTTAAGTTTAGAAAGGTTTAACATAAACAAACATAATTAAAAATATTATTGTTCAGAGGTGTCAGAGATTGTAATGCTTTGCTAATGTGAATGCTATAGAAACTATTTAAATCTGACTTCAGTGAGTATTTAGCTTGCTGGAGTTAGCAAATGCTAGCCCAGCCCTTTACAGTTTACTAGATAAACACATGAAGGGTAGAATCGTGACGGTAAAAAGGTTCATATATATCTGACGTTGCCCCTGTTAGCTTAATTTACATGTATATTTATTGTTCTCAGAGATCACAGACACATGCTATGTTGGCTGTGTCGTCAGTCTGAATTAAAGAGCTGTAAATTGAATGATGAGGGCAATGTGATGAACCACATCACTGACACGTAATTGCAAATTTTGACATTTCTGCCAATTTCATGTAAACAGATGTAAAAACAGATGAAGATTTGCAAAGTCAGTCTAATCTGAAACGACACACCTCCTCAAGCTTCTGCCAGCCAGTGAAAATCTGTGAAACCACAAGTATTATTTTAAATATATCTTAATTTAGACTGATCATTTACAGAGGAGCTACTTTGCCAGCTCTCTGCGTAGTGTTTTTGATTATGGTGCAGTGTTTCATTGCTTTCCACAGAAGCAGAGATAACACTCTACTACTACACACCCACATATGCCTCAGCACTGTTGCAGATGGCCATACGGCCCATCAATACTGAGAGAGGGGAGAGCGAGGCTTTGGGCATTGCCAGGGTTGGAGCCATCAACTCAAATTGATAGGTCTCGCTATCGCCATGAGTTTCTGGCCACAGCATCAGGAGATTCTGGAGGAAAAACCTCCTACAACTCAGAGCAGACTCTCACTAAGCAACTCCAAGTCACAAATTCTCATCCTGCCCTCTCACCCCTCTTAGATAGTTTTCCTGTCTAAACTGTTGTATTATGGGCTGGTTTTAACCTAAGTGTTGCAAGGTTTAGCCTCAGTCGCACACAGTATTGGGGAGTAATGGAATACATGTGCCGCCATTACGTATGTAAAATACAAAATATGAGTAATCGGGTTACAGTAACGCGTTACTGCCCATCTCTGGTCATGAAGCTCCAGTTCCCAACCAGATGGCTCGTGGCTGATGGCTATCACCGGGGGAAATCAGTAACTAACAGGGTACATTACCAAAAACCTCCTTTTGAATGTAGTTGGCAAGTGTTTGCAGACAAGTCAGCGTCTTCCATGCAAACTGCTGGTAATCACAATAACCTAGCGAGCAACTAAAGCAATCATAAGGAGATTTGATACAGCACCATATACCTCTATGCAACTACCACAACAACTTTCCAACTGGTCACAGAATATTTTCCCTGCCAAAACAATGTATTCCTTTTAAGCAGGGCGCTGACTGGTCTCTATAATTAATTTGTCGGCAACTTTCAGTTTTTTCACTGCAGTAAGCAAATCTAAGTAATTACTGCAGAGAATGGAAAAATAAAAAATAAAAATACTAAGAGCAGTAATACGAGTGTGACCAGATATTTTATCCCCAGTGGAGCTCTGAGAAGAAAAACAACCCAAACTCCAGTTCCAGTCTACTGTCAAGCAAACTATTGTAACTCCCACTGTCTCAGTGGAGCTATCAGGTGTGGATGTGAGTAGAAAGCATGTCAAGGCTTCAAAAAAAGTATTTTTATAGCTAATTTCCTGGAGGAGTTGTACAATAGTCAGAGTCTTCAAGGTGTGCATCAGAACTCTCCTGATGTGTCCTCGAGCAAAACAATGAGCCTCTTAGAACAAGAGAAAACAGTGCTGCTGTCCAAAATATTCCACCAAATAACTTCATTAATCTCAAACTTTCCTTAAGCTCATTCCAGAAAATTGTTGCTTTAATAGGCAAAAGTCCCAGATCATACCATGCAGTCCCCCACGTGACTGCTATTGGAATGATTCCCAGTGGAGATGGTCGTAAATCCTGGTTTTCACACATGGACTAATGGAGTGCTGCATGATTTCACTTGGTCATTACGATTACAGGAGATCTAAAAGAAATTGTTGCATGGCCTGTAACTGCTTCTGATCAGTGCTCAGGTTATAGCTGATTTCTCACAGAGTTCATGTGTTCTGATAAAAATGTGTGAGTCTGTGTTCAGCACCACTGTCTCTTCATGCTCGCATCGCCACCAGTATCCCCTCACCTCCATCACCTCACACAGCAGTGGAAATGAAACCTGCCGCCCGGGCTTCCTCATCGATTTACAGTCTGGACAAAGCGCCAAAGATTCAGACTGTATGGCAGGTCGGGAAGAAATACACCCATCAGCAATTCCACTGCCAGGAGAATGAATTAGAAATGAGCCACTGCCCTGTGCTGGCACAACCTGAAGATTGTCAGACATTCATGCAATGCACTTTCATTTCACATAATTAGAAAATAAGAGGTCTATCAGGGCAAGACGATAAAATAATAATAATATTTAATGACAAATTAAATTGCCCAACATTAAAGAAATTTGCAAAGTTGCTATTAAGCTGACTAAAGGTTTGACAGATTTCTTTGAAAGTAGTATATTGACTGAGCTTTGCATAATGAAGTTTGCTAATTAACACGTTGAAGCGCCCATACACAAAGAGAAATGTAAGAACTTACTGTATTTGTTGGAAGCTTCGTGGACTGTGTGCACGTTTTTGTTGATAACAGCTCCGTCTGTCTCGCACCTCTGTGACACAAAGGATCCCAGCAACAGTTGGTGAGCACAGATTTCAGTATCTGCAGTTACAAACCTGAAGAACCAAGACTGTGATTCTGCATCAGGAATAGTTACACAGTGTACTTTACCCTCAAACCGTACACTGTGATTAATGGCAATGAAACATGTGTTTATACTCCACTTTGCATTTAATCATTAGTTATTATTAATCTGGCCGCCCCCTTTGAGCTTGTTTGTGTTTAAGGTGTCTTCCTGTTAAAAGGGAGTTTTTCCTTCCCAGTGTTGCCAAGTGCTTGAATTGAACAACATGCACATCTTATTGAATTTCTAATCAGGCAGACTCCCCAGTAACCTGCCCTAACTTTTTAACATATGCACATGCACAGGTTTATGGGTAAGATTAAGGTAAGCTTGGTGTACTCAAATAGACATTTTTATAACAGGAGAACTGTGCTGCTTAATTTGAAGAGTAACATCTTATAGGGCTTGATTAGCATGTTGCTGAAATGCAGACCTAAATGGTTCTGCAGAGACTGGGTAGGAGTTCAGTGGATTTTCATTCTTAAGAATTAATTCAATCTTTAAGCCAGAAATCAGAAAAATTGAACCATAAGTTTGTTTGTTTTTAAGTATGCAACTTTACTTTCAGCCTTTCTGTACTTGTCATCAAAATAACTGATACCATCTTAACCCACCACTCCAAAAGGACACATTACAAGCACTTGGTGGCCTGTAGTCATAAGCTGGTTCTCTGAACCCTCTCAGGTTAACTTGAGCCCCAAACCCTAAAACCCATGTTTAAGGAGAAAAAGCAAATTGCATGTGTGTGTTCTTCTTTGTCCTTTGATTTCTAAGACTTAAAAACAATTTTTAAAAAGAACAAAACTGAGACAGCACAGGGTTAGTGTCACCATCAGGGATGGTTTAGACCTTAGATGGTCAGTTTGCACTCAGCTTTTAAAGTTGGATCCAAGAGAATTAACATTTGACTTTTTGTTTGATATGAGACTTTTTATTTGCACTAATTAGTGAGCTTTCACAGCCCTGGCTGATGTCTTTTTTAACTGCAGCTGAACAGTTTCCCCAAATTATAATCTTATGCTAGCACATCTGGACTTAAAGGTAACTCGTGCCTTGTGAGCTCATCTAGGCCTAGGACCCGTTACTCCTTACTTATTATAGCTCCACATGGAGTTTTCGTGGTCTTATGTAAGCGTGGGTGAGCAGAGTGATGCAGATTTGTTGTAGCGACTGTCACACTATTTGGATGAGCAAGCTCCGGGGTTCTTGTATCACTGCCATCAGTTAGTGGGACATCTTTCTGGAACAGAGCCAGCGTTAATCCAACTACTTGCACCGACGCCTTCTGTTGTGACAAGTCAACATGTCTGCTGCGGGGAAAGGGCCTGAGTGAAATATGACTCAACTCAATCAATACTGTTTAAAAAAAAAATAACAGTAACAAAGTAGTTATGGTACACATTTACAAAATGAGCTATTCCAGAAAAATTTGCTTCAGGGTGCTTGGGCAGTAGGTGAAGGATCAGGGAGCATGTACTCATTTTTTGTCTGGCATTTGAGCCTAATTACTTTTCAAAAAACTAATTAGTAGCCATTTACTGAGTGAGCGTACATGCTCTATATTTAGACCAAGTTTGTGTCTCATTTATTGTTGTGGACATTGTGCTCGTAGCGCCTCGTGCTCATGGATTTGGCACCATTGCTCTCCTGTGGCGGCTGTGTGCAACTGCATCGTAAGGCATCAGGGCGTGCATCTCTGCAAGCTTGTGCACAGCTGCACAGAACAAAGCCTATGGATAATTCTTCTTTCAACAGCTTGGATGAGTGAGCTGAAGCAGCTGAATGGCTCAGTCAATCCTATAAAGCTTTCTCTCTTGAAACACATGGAAGACTTGACACTTTCTCTTTTCTCTCTTCTTTCTTGCAGTCTCTCTCGTATCCCTTCAACACCAGTTTCTTACTTCCACACAGAGCAATGAAGATCCTGGAAATGCCAGTACTGCTCAGCCGAACGCCGGCTGTATACACCTACACACACCACAGACTCAGGGTACCATCTCATTGGACTGGACCGGCGTTGTTTAATCAACTACCCACTGGGAAAGGGTGGGAGAATATTGGAGCAAAGGAGTTTTAGAAGCATCTGTATGATTTTAAAATCTTTTTAAAGATTAAAAATCCCTTTTTTAACAAATGCAACATAATAGATGGAGAGAAGGAGCGGTGTACAGGAATAGAGAAAAAAGACATCATGCAAGAGAGAAGGGAAAGGAGATGGAAGAGAGCAGACATGGGTGACTGAAGGGAGCGAAAGGAAGGTTTTTCTTTGCAAGACAACGAGGTGAAAAGGGAAAGATTTAATATAGAGTAGATGCTAAAGGCATTGAAGCACTCCATATGGTTTAAAATGGCCTCTATTACCTCGTTCCTACTGATGTGGCACATTTTCCACTAAAAGAAAGAACAAAATAAATGACTGGCACCACACAGCACCACAAAACTATAAAGCCAAAGTTGGAGTCACTGAATATGAATATAGTAGGCTGCAATAAATTTACCTATGACTGGTGGCAGCCCACAGCCTCTGTCCATAATAAATTATAAGATTTTCTGTTTTGCTCGCAGAAACCAAGGCAGGACTATTCAGATTTGAAGTTTTTGGAAAATTTTGGGTTGGTCCTCAAAAGGCACCAAAGCTCAGAATTAGTGGGAAAAGGTTATTTGTTCTTGGTACAAAGTAGGTTGAACCTTACTTTCTTCAAAGGGAAAGGCTTTTATCGGGGCTGTATACTTTAGGGTACATGGACCTTGACACCAACAGTTCAAAACCTTACCTGACATGCTGAGCTCCTTGACACTTGTCATTACATCACACAGACTGATCTTGAGCTGAATATGCTGGAGCTGCACAAATTTCAGAGGCTTAGGCTGCATTTCAGCCAGTGGTATTGGAGATCTTTTCTAAATTGAAGGAATTATGAACACAGAAGAGTTCCAAAGTGTACAGACGTGTCTGATTGGGTTGCAGGAAAAGCATTACTTGATAGAAAATGCAAAACTGTCAGTTATGGATTGGCCTCCCCAGAGCCCAGACCTCATCAAAAGCCAGCAAACACCAATAACAAAGAGCTTTTGGAATGTCCTTAAGAAGCCTGGGCAGCTATTCCTGACACTACTTAAAGAAATGACAAGAAAGCAGCCAGAGTTCAGACTGTGCTGAACAATAAAGGTATTAAACTCAAATATTGACTTTGAAGCTTGCTAGAATTGTACAGACTCTATTTTTGCCTTATATACTGTAGTTCTAGTTATATTTGCACATGCTTCAGTATATTCTTGCACCTATTCCTAATTTTCCAGTGCACAGGCACAGGATTTTTTCATAGCACTGTAAAATAAAATACTACTGTTCTCCATTCTCCATGTTGTTTGTTTTGCTGTTTCCCTGCCCAAGTCACATACTGAATTACTAAATGTAATGATTTTCTTAGTACCTATGCTTTATTTTTTAATTAAAATAAGCTTCAGCTTTAATAGTGTAAGTGGTCTGTTAGCGCTGTCTGTGAGGCAGCCAGATTCTGTTCAGTCGAACTAAACAGCTCTGCAGACATCAAAAATAAACTATCCTTCTTTCTGTCAAATGCTGAACCCAGGGGTTACTTCAGCTGACATGCTGATGTTTCCCTATAAATAGCTCCTCATTAAGCTCTCCTAAAAACAGCAGCTGGGCCTGTCTCACATGCATGTGCTGTCTGTGCAGCAATTAGTTGGAGAAAGAAATATCCCGAAGCCAGTAAACACAGGTGTTTAACACATATGCCGCCACTGAACTTTAAAGCTGCAGTAACGCATATTTTTTTATTCAAAATGGATTAAATGACTGCTGTAAGTGTTGTGAAAAATACGACACCTGTTGAGTCATCCCCATTAGCATGCGACTCCTGCTGTTCTCCCTTGGAGCATTTAAACTTCTTTTAGATGATTGCCTCTCTGACCCTCGCCAGACACAACATGCCAATTTATCTTGTTCCACCCTGAATCAAGCAAAAAAAAAGAAAAAAAAAAGGACAAGGTGTAGGCTAACTTGTCTGAAAGCTAGTTGCTAGTTAGCACAACTGCTAACTAGCAACTTGCACACAGGCACAAAATCTGCCTTGTGTGTGTGTGGGGGGGGAATCTACACTAGTAGGGCTTACTGTATGTCAGTGAAGTTGGCTGTAATTAGGCCTATTAACTTTCACACAGTGTTGGGGAGTAACGGAATACAGGTACCGGTGTTACGAATTTAAAATACAAAATGTGAGTAACTGTATTCCGTTACAGTTACCGTTTAAAATGTGGTATTCAGAATACAGTTACTTTGTTGAAATAAATGGATTACACGGCGGCCTTTTCCTGTTTCATATGTTCGGCTATGATCTCTCTATTTCTGGTAATTCCACGCTGGTGGAAACCCAAACAAAACACGCATTAAGAGGCTCTAATGCCTGTGTCACAATCTCACGGCCCATGTTACCTCTGCTGCGGCCTGCAGAAAGATGTGAAGAAATGTTTTTTCAAAGTATTATTCAACAAATTATGAAGGCAATAGGCAGAGAGTTACAGGCATCGCCCTAAAGAATGTAGCCTGATGGGCAGTGTAGCACAGCTGCAAGTAAGCTATTAAGACTCAACTGTACACAGTGTTCGTGTTTTGCTCTGAAACAATAAGTTCAGTTGGAGCAGCCTTTCAACGCCTCTCTCTGTCTCTCGCTAGCAAAGTTGACCGAGACAACAAAGTAAAGCTAGTTTTCAGCTACGAGCCCGACACGAACCCGACGTATTAGCCAGAGGTCCCTTTACTACGGTTCAGAGCCGCTGACCTGTTTTATATACGCGCCGAATAGTTTTCTATACAAGATCGCTGCAAAAAGTGCAGCCTTACCTAATGTCCACCTACTGTTACTCATTTTATATTAAGATTTAAACATCTAGTTGGTGTTGGTATGGAGAGTAACCTTCAGTAATAATAATAAATCACACAGCAATAAGACATTCATGTAGTTGTAAAAAGCTTGATAATACATTAAGTAATCCAAAGTATTCAGAATACGTTACAAAATACATTTTGGTGCATGTAATCTGTAATCTGTAGTGGAATACATTTTAAAAGTAACCTTCCCAACACTGACTTTAACAACACAGCAGCAAGTATAGCTAGCATCCCTGGCTAAATGGGAGGCTAGCTATACGTCCTAGCATGTTTAACAATCTTCTCTGTATAGCTAGCACTATATTAATTAAACAAAAAACATAAGGAACTGTGGAACAATATTTTATAAAGTATATTTTTAAATTTAAATTTTTTTTAATAAGTTACTACAATTTTATTTGTCCAAAAAGTCTTCAGTGGATTTAGGAGTAATGGTGAAGCAACAAATTTTCAAAGTGAGTTCATATTCCATAATATTTCTAAACATAAACAAGTCGGTAGAGGGTAGAATTCAGCAGATTTTATTGTCCAATTAACTGCATGAACTTTTCCCAGAAACACAAACCACATGTGCCTGCACATGTGTCCGGTTGCACCTGCAGTGCTGACAGCTCTTTGTCATGACTGGGCAGTCTAAAACCAGCTTTATAGCTATGTCAGTTGCACTACCTAGTCTTACGCCTTCTACCTGCTAAGACTGGGCATAAATCTAAGTTTAGTTAGGAACAGTCATGAAGTCAAAGTCCAGGCAGTTTCTATAGAAACGATTTTAACTTCACAGCATAATAGTAAGAGACAAAGGCATGGCTCATATATTGACTTTACAACAACCATGCTTTTAGAGAGGAGAGAGTTATAAGAAACAGTTATATGCACTGTTGAAGAGCTGATTGAGAGGTTTTGATTCAGTCACAGAGATCTATCTGAACTCACACTATCTGAACTCACACTATCATCACGTTTTCATCTTCTATCAGACCTCAGTGCAGCATTGTCACCTATGTTGCAACTGCTAATGGCAGGTTTTATGGTTGTTTGTTTGTTTGCGTGTTTATTTGTTTGTTTTTTACACTGATCAATGTCTCTACTATCTGATGGGCAATCTATGCATGCATTTCACAACTAAAATTGTCTGCGAAGAATATAGGATCACGCCAAATAAAACTCAAAAAGATCATCACCCCATCAAGAGAAAAATAAGGTTAACAAACATGGTGAAAGAATTCCTCATTTTGTCACATTATCTAGAAAAGCTCTGCTGAGTGCGGTGATCTCTTTCAGCACCATGGATAGTGTCTCTGTGACGCTATCCATGGTGCTGAAACTGACAGCGCACTGCTTAAAGCAGTGCTGAAAAAGACATTTACATCTTTTTTCTATTATTTCTGTTTGGCATTATAATGATAAGAAAGAGATAAAGAACATTTGCCTTCTTCAAAAGAATAAACAGCTTAATTAAGTAAACCAGCAAACTAAATAACAAACTCATAGTGAGAAATTTAAATCCTATCCCAAAGTCCTATCCCTATTTTATAAATGTAGGTAGTTTACCGTTTCAAATCATCTTTATTGATCTCTTCTTGTCTAATTATTGTGCAATTTTTCTGTTTGATCAAGAACAAAAACTATTTTTTTAATATCAAAATTGAAGGACTATAGTATACCATAAGTAAACTATAATAACTATATTTTTATAATCATTAAAGTTTTCATATTTTGCAGGTATAAATGTACAGGTACTTATCCTGCTTTTCTACTTTTGCAAGAAGCCTCATTCATACAGCACTTGTATTATAAGCACCTTGTCTAATATTCATACAGACAATCACAGAGTATGAACACATTGCAGGTGACATTGAGTTCACGCTTTTCCAAGGATACTTTGACAAGATTCTGACATTCTCTCAGCACAAAACCTTTGTAAGGAAATGCAGTTTAAAATGAAAAAACGATTTAAAACATACTGTGTATTATATTCTCCTTTAACATTTGACATCATATTCATTCTTACATGTATGTGTTTAATTGAAAATCCATGGTTTGCTATTCTAAATCATATTTAATCTTTTTTCCCCATTTTTACAGGTTTTGAGTTTATGAGTGCATGATAAAAGTCATACTTTTTATTTTAAAAATTCCTATCTTGATACTATGCATCAAGGACAAAAGCTAAATATTTCATTTGACATATTTACATTGTGTTTGAATCAAGAGTTGTGTTACATGCTTACAACAATTTTACCAACTTTTTATTTCCATTAAATGTAGCCTGTTGCTCACTTGGCGTTGGCTCTAACGGCACTATTGTATCACTTCCTGTTCCTATTACAATGCACAGTAGCGTTGTGTGCAGCTCATACATAACTGATTTACTTCTAAACTTTCAGATAAAAAAATATTTTAAAGGACAATCTTCATATCCAAACCACCTTCTGTTGAGTCACCACAATCACCATGAGTATAATAGTCATCATATTCATTCATTGTGTCTTCACTAGCTTAGCATAGCTGTTAGCTCTTAGCCGAGTCACTAGCACCGTGGCTTCTTCACCGGTTCCTTCTGTGCTTTCCTGCTCAGTGTGTCAGATGTTTAGCTACTCCTCAGCCCCTTTTAGTAATAACAATACTTGTAAGAATTGTAGCTTGGTTGTAGCTTTGGAGACCCAGCTCCACACCTGTGAAAATGCCATAGCTAGCCATGCCCCTGTGGTTGGCGTGGGTAAAAGTAGCTTAGCCACCATTAGCTCTCCCCCAGCAGTTTGTGTCAAGCACAATCTGCCACAGGCTGGCTGGGTGATGGTGTATAGGAGGCAGAGCTCTAAAGAGAAGCACCGGTACACCACCAGCCTGTTCATATTTGAATCATTTATCATACTACCTTATAATGATTTATCATTTGTCATCATTTATCACTCTACCTTATAATATAAAGTGCTTTGAGGCAACTGTTGTTGTGATTTGGCACAATAAAAAAAAAATCAATTAAATTGAATCATCAAATATCTTCATAGACATTCTTTATTAAAACAGTATATAAAAAATGGATCATCAGAAAATGTAATTTTTAATAAATGGCCTGTATTTGTATAGTGCTTTACTTAGTCCCTAAGGACCCCAAAGCGCTTTACACATTCAGTAATTCACACACTGGTGATGGCAGCTACATTGTAGCCACAGCCGCCCTGGGGCGCACTGACAGAGGCGGGGCTGCTGGACACTGGCGCTACCGGGCCCTCTGATCACCACCAGTAGGCAACGGGTGAAGTGTCTTGCCCAAGAACACAACGACCGAGACTATCAGAGCCGGGACTCGAACCAGCAACCTTCCGATTACAAGATGAACTGCCAACTCTTCAGCCACGATCGCCCCGTAAATGGAAAAACATCACGTTATTTAATGGAAAGAAATCCAAGAATCTGCCATAAAGTCTTTCAGGATCTTTCTGTGAGCTTTGTCATTCACAGCCTTATTAGCACGAGTTCCCTCTGATATTTAACACGATGAAGGTAAGGACAAGAAGAAGGCTTTTTCATATTGATCATCAACAAGCTTTGTGTTAGATAAAAAGACTTCACACAACTGAACTTCAACTGAGAAACTACGCTAGCACTTCTTTATACATAGTGTTTCCCTGCTTGTAAATCTAGTCATCTAGAAATCTAGAAAAGTTTTATCTATCATTCCAGTGTATGCTTTGTTTTATGACCATCATTCATATGTATGTGTATTTCCCTCTTTTTACTTGCTCTCTCAATGCTGCCAAATAGGCTGTAATACCACAGCAGGATCTGCTCCTCATGGATCTATCTGTCTGGCCAGTAAACTGTGTGTGTGTGTGTGTGTGTGTGTGTGTGTGTGTGTGTGTGTGTGTGTGTGTGTGTGTGTGTGTGTGTGTGTGTGTGTGCGTGTGCGTGTGTCTTTTAAAAAGCTCATCCCCTACACTTCAAAGTCTCTATGCCTTCATCTTCCTTTCTTCCTCGCTGTTGTCACTTTCATTCTGCCATCTATCTGTCTCTACAATGAGACAGGTATAAAATGTATAAAATGGCACTGAAGCAAGTATTAACTAGTTCCCAGTAGAAGGGCTCGACTCTAATCCACAGGCTGTTATGATGGAGATGGGCTGTGTTAGAGTTTTTAGCAGAGGTACGATCTCTGCTGGAGGCAACAAACAGAAACACACTTGCCAAGAAACTCATCCTGTTTGTTGTCGCCTTCAGCATTTCATATCACAGCGCTGAGGTTTTGCTTTGTTCTGTTGTTTTATATAAGCCGGCTCATTGCTGTAGCTTCATTCAGGTGACAGTGTATTAATTAATGCATCGCACAAGTTATTTAGCACTAACACATGCTTCTTAAATGAACTCTGCTCTGTTTTGTATCACTCAGAGTTGAACTGAGTTGAATTTGGTTGGCTGGGTTTTGTTGCAGTTTCTCTGAGCACTGGAGAGTCTGACCTTGTGATGGATTTGCTGGGACATCCAGTCCTGAGAAGACTGTGGCGTTAATCACCAGCAAGTTACCAAAACCTTTACTTTTATGTGGTGCTCCAACTTTCTGATGATCAGTTAATCAAGTGCATTTAATGAGCAGCTGCTGTTATGTTCTTAATTCCTATGGAAGCCGTCAGAGGCTATTTGTTAAATTTTTCACAGGACTCTATGCAGTCCTGTGAAATGACTGCACATACATTCAAATAATAGTGCATAAAACTATATGCAAAATCTGATCTTAATGGGACCATGAAAAATGTATTACAGATTTGGCCATTTAAGAAACACATCCTGACATTTAAAGGGCACCGAGTAAGGGTGTATGAAGGGTTATGAAAGCATCATAGAAGCATTGTTTAAAAACTAAGTCATATTACAGGCTTTGCATTTGTGGTTACAGCAGAAAAAAATAATTGTACCAAACCATTTTCTTTCGGTTGGAACTCATTTAAGATGAACTGAAACAAAGAAGGAAATCAACATTTACCCTTTTCTTTGGGAATCATGAATGCCTCATGAGGACCAGTGGCCAAAATGAGTCTCAGTTCCAGCAGATTGCCTCAAACTGATCGTTAGTGGCAGATAGTTGATAAGACAATGGGAAAATATTTCATTTTCGAAGGATTCGGAGCCTTCACTTCCTAAATGCTTACAGAGAGCTTTAAAAAGAAGAGATGATATATCACGGTGGAAAACAAGCCTCTGTCCCAGCTTTTTCAAATGGGTTTTGATGTCTCTGCAATCAAATTCAAAATAAGTGCTTAAAACATAAACACACTAAGTTTCTCAGTATCAAGCTTTGATGCTTCGTCTTTGTTATAATTCCAATAAAATATAACTTTTAAAACATTTGCTACACAGCAAAATCTCCAGTGTTAAATTAACACTAGAGAGTGTCTATATGGGTCCACTCCTCTGAGTGTTAAATACAACACTGTTGAGTGTTAAATTAACACTTTTGACAGTGTTATATGTTTAAAAGTTTGAAGATTAACAATGGCTAACACTGGAAAATAACTCAAAATGTTAGAAATATTCCAGTGTTAGAAAATCAGCACTGCTCAGTGTTAGCCATTGTTAATCTTCAAACTTTTAAACATATAACACTGTCAAAAGTGTTAATTTAACACTCAACAGTGTTGTATTTAACACTCAGAGGAGTGGACCCATAGAGACACTCTCTAGTGTTAATTTAACACTGGAGATTTTGCTGTGATACTTTTTAAACTTCAGCTCAGTGTAAAAATATAACAAATCCAGTACTCCAGCCCTATTTTCAGAGAGAATCATTTCCTGATTCAGACTGAATGAATCAGCTCTCTATGTGAAAACGATTACATCGTCCCCTGCCCTGTGTTCTCAGACCACGACTGGGGAGTCAGCACTAGCTTACGTACATGCAAAAGATTAGTACACTGACCTATAATTTGCTCTGAGACAAGAAAAGCAGGATTTACGGAGAAGCCTCAGCCTCAGTTTTCAAGCTTGGTGCTTTGCATGTATCGCTGTTTTTGACTACAGAACTCTTCAATTAAGTCATCATCACCTGTGGGAAACAGAGAGTTTGCCAGATAGCTGGTTATCAGATACTTATTAGCTTATTAGCTGTCTGGGTGTCTTGGACTCCAGTCAAAACATTAGAAGTCTGTTTAGTGCTGATTAGCAACAACTGTGTTAATTCTTTATAGCTGTACAGCTAATAGTTTGTCCTAATAAGACAAAAAGGATAGGAAAACATTAAATGTCACCTAATGTTCTGGGGAGCTTGCAGGAGTGCTCACAGACATATTCAATCTGTCCTTGGCCCACGCTGTGGTACCGGCCTGCTTCAAATCCACCTCCATCGTCCCGATACCCAAAAACTCCAACCCATCTTGCCTCAATGATTACCGCCCAGTAGCACTCACCCCCATCATCACTAAGTGCTTAGAGCGACTGGTCCTAGCACACTTCAAATCCTGTCTCCCCCCCACCCTGGACCCCCACCAATTCGCATACCGCCGGAACAGGAGCACAGAGGATGCAGTCTCCATCGCAATGCACTCTGTCCTCTCACACCTGGACAACAACAACACCTACGCCAGAATGCTGTTTATAGACTTCAGTTCAGCATTCAATACAATCCACCCCTCACAACTCATCAGGAAACTGACAGACCTGGGTATCAGTTCCCTCATCTGCAAATGGTTACTGGACTTCCTGACCAACATGTCCGGCTGGATAACCGCTGCTCATCTACCATCACAATGAACACCGGTGTACCACAAGGCTGTGTGATGAGCCCTTTCCTCTACTCCCTCTTCACCCACGACTGCAGACCTGCTGATGGTTCCAACACCATCATTAAGTTTGCAGATGACACCACGGTGATTGGCCTCATCAGTGACAACGATGAGGCCGCCTACAGGGAGGAGGTGGATCGTCTGGCTGAGTGGTGCGACAGAAACAACCTGCTGCTTAACACCGAGAAGACCAAGGAGCTCATCGTGGACTACAGGAGGAATGCTGACCCACATCCACCCATCCACATTAAGGGGACGGCTGTGGAGCGTGTGAGCAGCTTCAAGTTCCTGGGAGTCCACATCTCCGAGGATCTCACCTGGACGACCAACTGCTCCAAGCTGGTCAAGAAGGCTCACCAGCGCCTCTTCTTCTTGAGGACTCTGAGGAAGAACCACCTGTCCTCAGACATCCTGGTGAACTTCTATCGCTGCACCATCGAGAGCATCCTGACCAACTGTATAACAGTCTGGTACGGGAACTGCTCTGCCTCGGACCGGAAGGCGTTGCAGAGGGTCGTGAAAACTGCCCAGCGCATCGCCGGAGCACCACTTCCTGCCATAAAAGACATCTACAGGAAGCGGTGTCTGAAAAGGGCTGGGAAAATCATCAAAGACCCCAGTCACCCATCACATGGACTCTTCACCCTCCTGCCCTCTGGGAGGCGCCACAGGAGCCTCCGGACTAAGACCACCAGGTACCGGAACAGCTTCTTCCCCACAGCTGTCAGACTCCTGAACTCTGCCTCCTGACATCTGACCCACGTTAAACTCATGGACTGAACATACACACACCCACAATGGACAACTGTACCCTCAAACACAATAATAACATGGACTGAACCACCACTCACAACCACTAGCACTTTATATAGCCTCTGTAGGAATTATATCTCACTTATCTTAACTGCACTACTGTATAGCTCTGTGTAAATAACCATTCTGTACATTCGATAATCTTTAATCCTACAACTGTTTACAACTTGCATAGTTCCCATTTCTGTATAGCTGTATATCCCAGATTCTGTAAAGTTATTTATTTCATATTCTGTATAGTTTTTCATATTTATATCCTGTTCATATCCTGTACATAGCTTGTACTCACTACAGCCTGTACATACTTATAGTTATAGAATATTCACAACATACTTCATACCTTGTACATTATAACATACCATAATAGACCCATTTCTGTAATATACTCACATATCTATATTATTGCTAATATATATTGTAATATATCTATATCACTAAAGCACTTCTGGATGGATGCAAACTGCATTTCGTTGCCCTGTACCTGTGCATGTGCAATGACAATAAAGTTGAATTCTATTCTATTCTATTCTATTCTATGTTTATGTCATGGCAGAGAAGGAAAAAATGTCTCAGCATTTTTGTTCAGCTAACAGAGTGAATAGGAAAGAGGTACACACTGATAGCGTTGCCTTTTGTGATCCGATTAAACTGCAATGATATTCACCACAAATGCAATAGAAGCACATAAAGGAAAATGAAAAATAATGAAACATAAGGCATGTGACTATTTTGGCACTGCAGTGTATTATGCAAATCCAAGGTAAAGGAAAAGGTGTGAAAGCACTGCATTTACAGAGGGTGTAAAGTACTGGATAAGAGAACTTTAGCCTTTTTTATGCAAATATGTATCTTTTTTTTTCCAAAATATGTGTTTTTCGCTCTGTAGGAAACAGCAATGAAAGCGTACTTGTATATTCTCATACGTGTGGGGTCTATGTGTTTTATCCATTTTCAAAGGTTACCAAAAATGGCATATTCACTCTAGAGGCTGACGAGGACTACTGACTGAAACAGAAGTAGCACTGCTGTATATTTCTGTGCACTGGGCAGAAGTAAAACTTTGCTGGAGTTTTTAAAATCCACATCTTGTTAATAGAGCTAGGCAGAGCTCTGCTGTGTATCTCTTATGCACGAAGCCTATTTTGGTTTTTATATTAGAAAGCAAAGGGTGCATATGATTAATAGTACAAACTGGAACATACTGGGGGGAAATACATAAAATGAACACAATGTTGGATATAAAGCTTTAGATCAATTCATGTTTCTCCAACTTAAAATAATATTTTTAAATAAAATATCTCGTTAGCCACAGAAAGTAAAAAATGTGATTTAACAAAGTCACAATAACCAGAATTACACATCAAGGTGTGTTTACAATTTTATTTTATTTTATTTCTACAGCACCAAATCGCAACAACTGTTGGTTCAAAGAACTTTATATTGCAGGGCAAAGATAACATTGTAAATTCCATACTAGGATATTTTTCTCTCACTCTCTTTTTATGAAGTTCAGTATGCAGTATGGTTCACGTTGATGCTGACAAAGGCAACAGGCTGAAACATGTTGGTTGAGTAAGAAAGCTATTCTTTATAGTACAAGTGTTTCATCAGGGCAAGCAAGGCAAAACAGTGCTGAAATACAGCAATACTGAATGATAGCAATTTCTGTCCTTAGTGTAGCCTATAAAGTTTATCATATTGCCTCATTCCGTCTATCTTGTAAATTAGTGCCGTCTTGTAGCCCCTCTGGACTCTAGCTTGGGTATAAGCCCCTTGACTCTATAGTTTCCAGCATGTACATGTCCCATCATCAGATGCTGAACATTTGCACATTGTAATGCAAGGCAAGTTTATTGATATAGCACAATTCAACAGCAAGGTGATTCAAAGTGCTTTACAAATAAAAAGCATAATTTGTAGATAAATCTGTACTTTTTTGTAAAAAGACAAATGTCAAAGGTCAGACATGATCTGCATGTATTATACACATGCTACACATACACATGGTTGTTAGCAAGTAAATGAGCAATTTTACTTATTTTATGTTAACATGTAAGTTTTCTGTCAATAATCAACTTGGCCAACATGTAAGTTTAGGAGTTTAGTGTGAAAAAAGTTTAACTTAATTAATATAACTTGAATGTTTTACTTTCTGTAAAAGTCACTGCACTGATTTACAGCATACTTCTAATGCGGTGAGACTTTTTTAAAAGACTGTGAAAAATAATTATATGTACATGTGTTGTTTCATTGAGATCTTAGCATTGAAGGTGGAAAATTTATATCAAAGTGACATTGATGTATGAAATTAGCCAGCAAATGTCCTCAACCTAACACCACCTTTACCTTCAGTGTTTCAGTTTTACAAAAGCCACCTTTTATTTGGATTTATTGTCACTAATTTTGTCAATTTTGTGCCCCAAAGTGTGTTGCATTGTATTATAATGTGTCGCACCAACCTAGAACTAAGAAAAGAGAATTAATTAGTACAAACAAATATACATGCTCTGGAACACTTAGTTCAAATCCAACACACATAATTACTTTAAGCCTTCAACAAGTAAAAGCGGAAATAGTATAAGCACAAAAAACTGACATGTTCACATATAATAGCAGTAATGTCGATGCTGTATTATCTTGTGTGAAAAACAGTCTGCTCATAGTGACGATCTGTTGGCAAATGTGAAGGATGAACATGCGCTGGTGGATGAGAAAACCCACAGTGTTTGGAAGTTCTATTCAAAGGAGAAAATGCAGCTTGTATGAAGGTCTTTCAGGCCAGACTGAAGTTGTGAAATATTGAGCTTTCATGGTTCGATATCTCTGCGGGTGAAACAAGCATAAACAATCGAAGATCATGAATATTTAGGAATTGTATGCTGTGGCTGACATGTAATCTCAAGAAAGTGCAGTACACAAACGATGCAGTAATGATTGCTCAGCACCAGGGATGGACACGAGCCAGAAAGCCTCCCTGTATCAGTTTGTATGTGTTGTTTCTGAACTGAGGGACACATGACTGCACTTTCAAGGAACCTGAACAATCTGGATGATGTCTCTCCTCTCTGTATTGACAATTACTGTCAAATAAGGAAGGTGTTGTTTTCCACACACTCAGGTTTCAGCGCTTTCATTCCCGTGTACTTTCTGTTTCAAATTGCTACAATTACAGTGCTGGAAGTGTCCTTTGATTTCACTATATCACCATCATTATGTCCTGGTGTTCACTTGAGTTGTTTATATATATTGAACTCAGAGCACCTCAAACATTTGAACATCAACACCTCATAAAGTATACCTGAAGTTTGTTTTATGTTTGCTTTGCTTTTGGTTTTAATTTAACATTTTACATTTTAGCCAAAACATGAAAATAACGCACTCGTTTTCTTCATAAAGCTAAAACCTAGCTATGTAACGTAGCTTTCTGTTTCAAGCTGAACATCCATTTCTTCAAATATCCAGTCATGTATTTAGTTGTACGTTACCACATCAAAAAGGAATACTCAATGAGACATGACTATTGCAAGCTTGGAGTTCATTAATGGGCTTTAGCAAAGTTGCCGTGTATATTCTTCTGGATTATGTATGAGTTGTGAAACATCAACACTGGTGGTGGTTAGAAAATCTTTTACTGACTATGGTTTAAAATCACATGGCTGTACTGTGGGGTCGCTAAAGAAACGTTTAACGTCGATAAACACCTCCGTGATGATTTTACAGAGTGTCTCATTTCAAATCATAATGATTGCAACATAAAATCCATTTTGTAAATTATTTTCTCCATTATAGTCAAAAAGGAGGATTAAGAACAGTATGCTCACTTGTTAATGACTTGTGCTTGGTAAGCTGTTATCCAATGAGCAGTGGTCCTTGTCAGATCCAACACGATGTTTAGTTTTAACACAGAAAGCAACAGAAATGCACAACTTGAAGCTTCAAAACAGGACTTATCCAACAAGACATCATTTTTTGGTTAATTATGTCCATCATTTATATACAGTTTATGGACAATTACTGTAATGCTAAAGGGAAAAAGCATACTGGAGCTACAGGTTTTGTGTATATGACTGTTTCTTTATAACCAAAAAAGGGACTTTAGAAATAAAAAAGAAGTCTTTTCTCTAATAAAAAATAATTAAAGTGGATGAAATGCAACAGTGACATTTAGCTTTTCAGCTTTAAACTGACTCAGACTGCCATCTTGTTCTTGTTCCACAAGTAAACAGTCTATTATTTACCGATGCTTTCTATTTTCTAATTCATTTCCGCTTCAAAGTGCCAATGTTGCATGATCCATTCAAAGAAAACGAAGAAGCAAAATTATAGGCGGGAGGATTCTGTCTGTAGCCTCTCCTTTTTTTCTTTTGTTTTTAGCCTCCATGTCTCCACTTTCTCTATTCTCGGAGGACAAACTGCGGGGGAGACGAGCTAAGGTTGAGAAAATTCTGGTTAAGGGTTTCTGCCAGCAGTGCTTCCCATCCCTTCGTCTCTGCCATCGCTTTCTTCTCCTGCAGAGTAAGGAGTCAGCCCCGACTAATTGGATTTTCGTGAGAAAGCAGAGAGAGGCTCGGGGAGGGGTGAAGAAAAGGGAGATGGATGGAGTGACAAGCAGGCAAAGTAGAGGACAGAGGTGGAAGGAAGGGGTGCATTCATGGATGGATGGATGGGTACTAGAAACAGAACAAAAGAGAAATGTGTCAATGTGAAATCAACTGTAGCCAGAACAGTAGTTTTTGGTCATGTGACCTGATCTTAATCTAATCACCATTAAAAAGAACTCATTTTCATGTAATCCATGAATCCCAGTGTTCTCCCTAAGATTAGTGTAAGCAGTTTTAATATGTCTATGCATACTGTCGAGCTTTACCATAAGGGATAGAAAAGAAAACTAATTAATTGTGTTTTTCTTTTTTGATATAAGCCTGTCTTTTCATTGTTTGCCCTCCTAAGCTAACATTCATGATCGTTCTACTGTAAACTGAATGCTTGAGCATTTTTGCTGTTGAATGCTTCACAGTGAAAGCATTCAACAGTCACATGAAATACATGCCGCCATAGTTAGCCACAATAAATAACCTTGAAGTACTCAAGAACTGCCACTCTCCAGGCTTCAGGTTTTACAGGATGTGCTCATGAAATAATTCATAATGAGTGGGGCTCTTTGCAGCTACACTTCAAATTTAGCTACACTTCAAAAACATTGCAAGTAAATGAATGTGTCCTATCGTGAGACCTGGACCAAATCAACATGTGTTAATCAAAATCTTTTATTGTCATTATGCCAGAAGCACAACAGTACAAAGAAAGCAATCGATCTGTTCACAAAAACACAAGAGATATAACAAAAAAGTTTCTCATAAATAAATACAGTATAAACAGTATAAAAATATAAACAAATAGATGTGTATTTGTTGCTTGAGTCATTATTGATTGCACAGGTTGGATTTCAATAAGCGCTCTGCAAAATAAATACTACATATTATGCTCATCTTTTTTTTCCCCTGCATATACTTTCACAGTGATGCATGTCCATATTTAACATGTCCATGTCCATGTTAACATGTTTGGCTCTTTATGATAACAATGAGAGGGGTCATCATCACCTACACAAAGTTTGAGGCCCCTGTTAACAGAATTTAACAGAGACCATGAATCAGAAGAGAGTTAACTTAAAAAACTTGTTTTAGACAGATGTGGCGAGCCAAACGCCTCGAAGAAAAATAAGGATTGTTTGAATCTATACATCATGCAAAGCTACTTCAGCAGGGTCAAGGAACAAAAACTTGGGGTTATTAAATTCAGTTTTATTTTATTTATATACCACCTAATGTACAGTCACCTCAAGCTGCTTTTTATTGTAAGGTAAAGACCCTACAATAACACAGAGAAATCCCAACAATCAGACAACTTCCTATGAGCAAGCACTGTGGGAAGGAAAAACTCTCTTTAAACTGGAAGAACAAGGCTCAGGGAGGGGCAGCCATGGGTTGGGGGTGAAGGAAAATAAATAATTGGCCCCCTTTAATCCTCTTTTTTCCAACACTGTTTCATTTGGGCCTTGTGAACCTCACTACAGCATTGTCAAAGTGCATTCTGTGTGTCCCATTAAAGGGCTTTTAAATCCTCACAGCGACTACCACAGATGTATTTAGATGCTGATTTGTTGGAGGAGAAATGAACTGGAAGTGCCACATTAAGAAGTTCCTCCATAGCCGTCGTCTCTCACTAACTGTAATTAGAGCCACAACAAATGTGCATTCTGTTATATGAGAGTGTGTATGTGCACTCCTCTGCATGTGACTACACTGGTTATTATAATTGGACATTACTTTTTTTAAATAAAAGCACAGCAACGGAGATGTTTTCCACAATATAATGACCCCGCTGCTACCCACTTACAACAATCACAGAAGAACTCACTCACACGCACACACGCACTCACACACACACACACACACGCACACACATGCTCGCACTCATAGTCATGTAACTTTGTAAATGAAATGCCCCATTATCTGTCTCCTTGTGTTTCATTTTGTCTGATTACAGCACGTCAGATAAGTAAACACATGCCTGCAGAAATTAATGCCTGCAGACTCCCAGACATTATATTCGCTCACGAGTGTGCACACACAACTTTACACCATTTACACAACTTAGACAGCCTCTGCTTTGGTGCTGTGAGTAATGAAGTCACTGCGTAAAGTGCTCGATGATGTTAAGGAAATCAGCTGAGACTATCCCTGCGAGGTGACCAAAATAGAATCGCTCACACGCAGCTGTAAATCAGGTATTTTGTCTGTGCACTCTCTGTTAAAAACCGAAATTGTACAAGTTGGGGTTTTTGTTGAATTTATTTATATTTTTGTGTCAAAAGAGGCAAACTGGACTGTTAGCCAAGCTGAAAAGTCCCAACCACATGCGGTTTCCTATATGGCCGTGCAGCTGCAGACAAAGAGCTTTCTTTGATTCATAAAGTCGTGTTTTCAGCTGTTAATGCTGCTATCTTGTAGACACAAATTAGCAGGCATAAACAGAAAGCTCCCCACTGATTCCAAACCTGAACTCTAATCATATTTTCCCCCGTGTTCATTGCTTTGTGTAGCACAACAGATGAAGAAGAAAATAATATAATTAAACAAGAAATCTCTGGAATCTATGAGCTTGTTGACTTCCCAACAGATTTGATAGTTTTATCATGGTTATGCCGTCTGTATCGGCTAAGATTCACCAGATCCGAGTCCAGATTAATGGAGCGATAGCAGGTTTCCCTCGTCTGCCTGCCAGCATTTCACTCGCTGCATCCTTTTTTTTACACCTTGCACTTTGAAGAAATCCGTAAATGATTTACAGCTCTACTTGCCCCAGTGATTACAAGGTAACTCTTGCAGAAAGGTGAGGAAACGTTTTTCTTTTTTTTTACTTGTGCCATTTGCACAGCGCATTCATTCAGGCTGAATAAATTTGGTTCTGCTCGGGCTGTTTTGCCTTGTGGAGACCCGGGCTCAGAGCTTAGCCCTCCTTTAAGACCGACAAATGATATTCAGGTTTGGCTTTGTGGAGCTGTGTAGAGACAGCTCACTCTCCCACCTCTGCAAGGAGTTGAAAGGACATGTTGCTTGCAGTGTGAATGCATTTTTATGGGCCCTTCAGAAGATTTTGTGTTGTATTTCTTCAAGAACAAAATAAAATACTAACTCATTTATGAAAAATAGCTGCATTCTACAGAGAGAAATGTGCATCCTGTATCTGTCTCGTACAGAATCCCCATGAATAAAGGGGACCTATTATGCTTTTCCTCTTTATCTCCCCAGGCAGGTCGTTCCAAAACCCATGCTGGCAACATGAAATTCACCTTTACATTTAAGTCTCAGCTTTGGAACAACCAGTGGAGCTAGCTCACATGGGTCAGCCTTTCTGCTATGCAGTTTGGAGCCCTCAAATCTGAAGTCAACCAGCCATCAGTAAGGAGCCGAGACTGAGGCGACGTGATGCAGTCTCCTAACACAACTAAGAAGCTCATCTACTGAATTCTGAACCAGCTGCAGGTGCAAGACTGGCTTTTTATTCATGACAGACTGGGGGGAGTTGCAACAATCATGGTGTGAATAATATATTTTATTGTTTGTGACTACAGGGCCAATTATGAAGATAATGCAGGGGAAATAAAAAATTTTAGTAACACATTTTACACAATCTGATTACAGTTAGTAAAACTGAAAATCAGTTTAAGGGGATCATTGTTGTGATGCCCCTGGCAGCAACGATGAGTTTGATATCAAGAAATCAAGGATATGCTGTCAGTTTTCACTGTAACTGGCTCTTTGTTGTTGGGCTCACTGAAACGGGAAAATCCACCTGTTAGCTATAATGTTCAGGTTTGTAAAGCACTTTATGAATGAGGAATATATGAATAATATGATGGCTACTTATGAATGACAGTATCTTGCTAATCTTGCTCTTGACGAAGGCGGTCGCACTTTTCTCCTCTCCTCCTCCTCCTCTCCCTTAGCTTCCCTGCTTAGCCTCTTGTGTCCTTGTCTAGTCTTGTGTTTTTTGTATTACTTTTCCCTGGAACACTCTCTCACAGTCTGTTCTCTAAAACCTAAAAGAGAATTATGGATTTGATCAACTGGTCTCTGAATGCAATTGACACCCCTTCTCAACGAGAAGTCTGGGCTCGGGTGAGCCTGACTGCTGAAGATATCTACCTATTCGGAACCATGAGAACAGGGTTCTTGCTGATCAGAGCTGGCTTGGCCCTGGCTTATTGAAGAATTAAGGAAGCGGAACCGGCTGTTCAAAACCCCACAAGGCTGCCCGCTGGGATTGAAATGATGGGATGAGGCGTGAGTTTCTCAAAATGGGCTCATTGAGTGCAGCACGGAGAAGATCTTGGAGAACGCACGGCTGCTGTGAATACTCAGAACAAGACCTCTGAGTGAAAAACTGGATTACATCTGGAGGGGCTAGCTCGAATAACACCTTTGAGAGCAAATTCGATCACATCTTGGGGAAGTGCACTGCGGTCGTGAGTTCTCAGAACCTGCTCTTTGAGCAAAAAGAATGACAACATCGCGGAACGTAAGTTTGGATAACATCATAGAAAGCTCGCGGCTCTCCAACGGGAGATTGAGAGACCAGTGTTGGACTGTTAGAACAGCTTTGAAATTCATATGAGTTGTTCACACTAAAGTAAAAAGCACCATCACTTCATGCGGATACGCTCTCGGCGCCAGCTGCGGTCTCAAGGCTGGAGCTGAACAACAACACTCTGATAACGACTGTGTTTAGACTGTTCTTCCCATTCCATGCAAGGCCACCTGGGTTGGCTGGAAGACTGTTTACTTAGCCTGGCAGGGCGAAGGACACTGTCTCAGCTGAACTCTGGACACACACACACACACACATACATATATACACTGATATGCACACACTCATCCCCCCTCTCTTTCCAAACACCTTCGATGCTTATTCCCTTCCGATGTTGACGGTGGATCATGGAGACCAGTTTACGCAGGCCCGGATGTACTGTCTAATTCGGCTGTCTCTCACCCTTTACCCACCCCTGTTGCTTGTCATGTGTTTCTTTGGTGTATTAAGAGGTGTTTTTTCTGTTCTCAAACTGATCTCCCTGTTGGAGCTCAGTCTGGGGGGAGTTATTTTTTTCTCCTTATCTTTCCTCATGTGGTGCATTTTCCATTGTTATACCTCTCTGACATGTCTTCCCCATGTGATGTTTTGTGTAATGTATGTATGGTTGGAGGGTAAGATGGTGCCGCCATTGCGTGCAATAGGTCGGCAGCCTTATGAAATTTCCCCTTGTGGGACTAATAAAGGTATATCAAATCAAATCAAATCAAATTTCTTAACATAAAACTCAACATTGCAGCACAAACGGGACCTCCTTAAATGATTTTTAGTTTTAGTGCTATTTAAAAGTCATTGTTTCTGTTACAAGTTAGCTAATATAAAATAATGTAAGTCTATTGGCTGCAACCAACTAACCATCCCAGTGAAGTTTGTGTACTGACAGAAGATTGAGCTAAACATGTTATATAAAGTTTAGCTTTAAGCATTTATTTCTTAAATCCAACTTCACAGACAGATCTATGTCAGTTTGTGGGAGCAGGGCTCCGTGATGTAAATGAGCTTTTATACATCTACTGTTTCATGTCAACAATGTGCCGCAGAGGGGTTTTTAGTGCAAACAGCAAGTATTATGCTATTTTTAGTGATACCTGAATAGCTCCACCTGGTAAGAACCAAAACAAATCTTGTTTTTCCTCAACTTTTTCTGGGACGCACTGGTTCCAGGAACTCTAGGGTGATGTCACTGTCTAGTTCTGAACTTGGAATTCCTAGATGTCTGGAACACAGCATGTGTCTTTATTGAGGCCCAACCGACAGTTTGAAACAACTGTCTCCCCTATCTCCTACCTTATATGTCACTCGATCCCTCATGGTGCTTAATAATCACACATCAATAGTTAAATGTAGTGACGTGTGTCTGAATAACAAAATGTTGTCACTTTGACAGATGGATGGATATGCTGTATCCAGCTGCTCTACTCTCAGACACTGTGTTGCCTCAAAGTGAGCTGCGTTTCCTTTGTGTTTTGTTTAGAAAAAGTCTGCAAACGAGATGATTCAGGAAGTGTTTGAGGATTTCCGTTCACTTATTTCTAAACATTTGGAAAATGACGATGAATAAATGTTCAAATACTTTGTCTACACAGGATGCATTCAGGCGGATTATTGGGTGTAGCCTTTTTAGCTCAGTACACAACCGCTGTTACTGAGGCAGATATTTCATGGCAGCCATAAATAGTAGACGTTAAATAGCCAAACTTGGAAAGCAGTCACTTTTTAACCAACAGAACTCAAGAAGCTGAAGTCAATAACACTGTCCCAGCTGAAAGCGAGAAGTGCCGGTGCTCATCAAGACTGTGTCAGTTCACTACCCCGTTTCACACTTTGTAAAAAATCAATTCTCAGCAGAATTATATTTTTAAATACTCGGATGATACTGCCATTTTAAGTTTGCTTCACAAGAAAGAGAATATAACTGTTTACTGTTCTGAAATACAGGAGTTTGTGGCATGGTGTGAGCCCAACCTCTTCCTTTTAAATGTAAAGGGAATAAGAGCGCAGTATGGAAATCTCTCAGTCACAGTGAAATTAAAGTGCAGACAGCCATGAAAATCACAGGCCAGGAAGCACATCATAGTCCTCAATCCCTTTATGGATAGATATAGCAGTGTGTGTTATTCTGTGCAATCCCATTTATATCCTCCACTTGCAATATGATGAGTTACCCTACCTTCTGGCAGATGATATAGAGGTCTGTACTTAGGAACTCATTTAAGTGTTTGGCTCAATCAAAGCTCTAAATAGCAGTCAGTGTAACAGCTGCAGTTACAGTTAATGCTGATTTTTAGGTGTGCTAATTTACTCGTGAATTGCGATTTATCATGCAAAATATACATAGTGTAAGAAATAATAATTTGATCATCTGCATTAATTTGTATAGGCACGTGTACAGGCCCGTCTTTCGTTTGCCCGTGAACATCTAAATGATTGCTGTGGTCAGATGAAACCAAAATCAAGTTCTTTGGCATCAACTTGGCCTGCTGTGTTTGCAGGAAGAGAAATACGAACACCATTTCCACAGTCAAGCACGGAGGTGGAAACATTATGCTTTGTGTCTGCTCAGCAAGAACACTAAAGAAGGGTTGAAGATGAGGCAACAAAGGAGTGGCTAAGGTCATGGATTGGCCAAGCTAGTCTCCATCCATCCATCTTCTTCCACTTATCCGGGGCCGGGTCGCGGGGGCAGCAGCCCAAGCAGAGAGGCCCAGACCTCCCTCTCCCCAGCCACCTCCTCCAGCTTGACCAGTGGAACACCAAGGCGTTCCCAGGCCAGCCGAGAGATATAATCTCTCCAGCATGTCCTGGGTCTGCCCCGGGGCCTCCTCCCACTGGGACATGCCTGGAACACCTCACCCGGGAGGAGCCCAGGAGGCATCCTTGTCAGATGCCCGAACCACCTCAACTGGCTCCTTTCAATGTGGAGGAGCAGCGGCTCTACTCTGAGCCCCTCCTGGAGGGCCGAACCTCTCTCTAAGGGAGAGGCCAGCCACCCTCCAGACATCAGTGCTGTGGAAAATCTGTGGAAGGAGCTGAAGCTCTAAGTTCAACCTAGAAACTGAAGGATTTCGTTTTTCTGCAAGTGGCCAAAATCTCTCCTGAGATGTGTGCAAACCTGGTGACAAACTACGAGGCATGTCTTACCAATGTGATGGCCAACAAGCGTTTCTCCACCACATACTAAGTCATGTTTTAATTGGGGATTGAGTCAATGACATGCAAAACTACTTAGGATTTTATTGTAATGTGTTTTTCCTGGATTTTTGATTAATATTCTGTCTCTCGCCATTAACAATCTAAGAAATTCAGCAGGGGATCCAATACATTTTCCCCACATTGCAGTGCAGTGATGGCTGTAATGTGGTTGTGCTGTTAGCAACCTGGACCTAGAGGTCCAGAAAAACATCCTCTGTTTGGCATTTGATGTAGAAACACATCATCTTCATGCAACAGTTAATTTATCTCATAGCAGTGACCTCCTTAGTCGGTTTATTGAGCTCAGACCTAGAATCTGTTTTGTGTCGAAGGGTTTTTTGTAATTTTTTCTGGAAGACTTAGAAGATCAGCTTTCATCACCATCATCATCAAAAAATATTGTGAGAGTCGTATATATGTACAGTTAAAAGTGTGTAAAACCTGTTTCGGTTCTGTTTTAGACCAGCTGTCTTACTTCTCTCTCACACTCCTTTTTCTGGTCGCATTCTCTCGTACTCTCCACTTTCCTCTAAGATTGCTGTAACCTTTGCTGGTCCTTTATAATGAGGAAAGAGTTTCCATGGCAACAAGTTGCCCCAAGGTACAATTGATCCTCAAGGGTCTGCAGACATCAGCGTCACTCTGTTTATTTGCAAAGTCCATCTTTCAAGGCAAGTCCAGGCAAGAGTATTTACAGAGTGCCTTTAACAAACAGGTGTGCCACCAATCTGCTCACAAAGGAACAAAAGAGGCAGCAAGTGTGATTAATAAAAGATATAAAATAAATCCAAGTTCAGCACACTTGTCAGCAGACATCCACTTTGTTTTGGTGTCCTTCAGCAAAACACTGAATCCCTGAATACCAGCGCACACTCCCGACCTCCCTGACAGGAAGTCACACTCTTTAAAGCCAGAGGCAGTAAAGACTGTGACTGGAGAATATAGTCCTGGTTGGCCTTAGAACAAAATAGTAAAATAAACAAAATGCTTACTGCATGATGATCCTCTACTGCTTTTAATGCCACCTCCCTATCCGCAGCCGGTACTACTATTACAGTTACAGTTTATTCTCATTTGTGACTTTTAAAGATCTACACGTATGTTTCATTCAGCAAATTCAAAGCACAAGAAATCCACAATCATCCAGTGAATGCATTTGAGTTATATGACGATAAGGCTGCACCCCAACCAATGTGACAGATTCAAAGTTAGTGTTAACCCAATGACTCTCAAAGGGATTAGATCTGATTGGTGGGGAACAAGTTACCTGGCAGAAAAGTCACGTGGAACTAATGTTTAACATCGGGATCACTTTTACGGTGGTACAAAAAGAAATTCACAATAGTCAGGTTAATAATATGCACATCCGCTACAGCCTGCACACATCAACAACAACAGGACCTACTTCATTCTGTTTTAAGTCGGCGAGGCATGATTGCGGATGTCGCTTACGCACCTCCGCCTCCCCCGCAGCCAGGCCATAGACCACACCCCATCACAGTTCTGCAGTCAAAAACAGGTTCACTGCAGCCACTAAGAGTGAATAATATTAAACTCTCACTAAATTATATATTTTTCATCTCTGTTCACAAGTTTCTGGATTTCTTTTGTTTTTATAAGACTAAGAATGAATTTTATTTTTCCACGTTTGGCAAAGTTCACATTCTGTTTAACTTGTTGCTTTTTTGAAGAAGTGCTGCAGACTGATGACGCAGTCTAGTGACAAAAGTTACAAATAGTTGTTTGGGATGAAATTTGTTTGTTTAAAACAAAAATTACTGAAGGATTCATTGTGAATGAGTTTATTATTTAAATAAAGTTGCAGCTCAGCTTTTCTGTCATTGTTTGGGGAATGATGCAAACAGTTTGAGAACCACTGGTTAACCCTGTGTATGAAAGACAGATAAAAGGAAGGTGTGGGAGGACCATTTACAAAGCAAAAACAACATTACATTCCTATTATAATTAATGTAAGTAGGTATGGCAGCAGTGAGCAAGGTGTGCATTTATACTGAAAACATTTGTGTTGTAAATATAGAAAAGCTCATTGTTTTTTAAGAAATGCTTCAGAAACTGTTCATATGTTACTTCATTTCATTGAACTTCCTATGTAGGAATGATTCAAGTATCAAAACTGAATGCAGCACACCACCATTAGGAGCTCAAGAAACACAGCCAAGTAATGCAAACTTCTTTACCCATGTTGTGAAGGAAAAAAACAGCCCAAACTTCACACATCAGGCATTCAGCTGAATTATTTTTCCAGAGAGAGAGAAGACTCAGGAACACAGGACACCAGGAGGAGGAATAAACACGTTTAATCCAAGAAACATGATGTTCATACATAGCAGATCAGTCACTATGTTAAACTACCCAAATGAGGAGCAGGAGGTCATTAAAGGTCATGTATGATATCAAAATGCTGGTAAAGAGAGTAAAAGATGATATGGCAGGTGAGGATATATATATGTATAAAGCGCCTTGAGGCAACTGTTGTTGTGATTTGGCGCTATATGAATAAAATTGAATTGAATTGAGGAATGTAAAGTAGGAGGTATACAGTATGCAGTAAGAAGACTAATTATTAATAAGAAGCAGACATGGCTCAAAACAGCCAGGAAATAGTATATGCATGTTTTCAACTGAAGAAGAGGCTCGAGGTGAGGAAGAAGATGACATTTTATTACGATGCTGGTGGCGTCGACTCTTTTCTATGCATTTGTGCTTCTTTGGTGAAAGTGACCCCTCCTCCCTTGATAAAACAAAGGACCTACTTCATGCTGCTTTATATCTTTAGCCTGAAGCCACAGACACAAATTGAAAAGGAAGGCAAACGTGACTTCACTGCTCCTTCACCTTTGGTGCAGCACAGATGTGCCTGGTCTTTTGCCACGTACGGCCATAAGCAGTTACTTTGAAGGGAGCTGTCCTTCCTGGCTTCTGTATTCAGATTTTTCTATTAAATTTTCTAACTATAGATAAATATAGACAATACAACAACATGAAGTGTTTGACAGCAGACATTTGGACTCATCATAACATTAAAACCATGAGTGAAACAAATCTTTTAATTTATTTCCACTGTAGGGAAGCAAGTAGGCAGACTGCAGGACTAAGGAATGAGTTTGTATAAATGGAATGTGGCCATCTTAATACAACCAGCTGCTCTTCTTGTCAGCTGTGAAAAAATATTAATTAAGAAGGGGTCAGTTTGTACCCACCCACGCACCCTAAGAAGACCTCTAATTAGACGGTATGAATGAAAACACCAGTGTTGTTTGCATGTGGGGGTTAAAATGAGACAATCTGCAAATATAGAAAACTAGCAAGAATTCAAGTTGCTTCAGATTCACTTCCTCGGTTTCTCCAGCGATATGCCTCACCAGAAAAAAGTCTGCTTTTATGTAATTGCCATACAGCTTCTAGATGTTGGGATGTTTTCTACCTCCACAATAAGTTTCTCCTAGTTATACTGTGGCAGCTACAAGCCAATAGAAAAAGACAAGCTAACACCTGACAAGAGCAGAAGCATGGTACAGTAGCTGGAAGGTGCCAATCCTGGGAGCAAGCCTGAAATAAAATGCTGGCTCCCCGGAGTGTGGACCACCGTCAGAGCTGGAAAATAGGACAGGATCAGCGTGTGGATGTGGGTACCCTGAAAAGAACAGAGAAGGTTGTTTTGACGTGTAGAAAAAAATGACACACTCTATGTGAGGAAAAGTGTGTCTTGGAACAGAGTGTGATTTGTTGAGCTTTACCGGTGATGAGTCTTAGGTTTGCTTGTTGGAAACAAGTTAGAGAGCTGGATTCTCTCTGTGAGGTGCCAAATTAAACTCCAGTCAACCTGGCTGCAGACTGAATTTGTTTAAGGCACGTGTCCTCCCAGGCTGGTTGATGGACTAGTGCCTCAGTTACACACCATCTGTGCTCCAATTACCAAATGGCTTGCTTAAGCATCCATGTGGAGTCTGTAACAGACAGGCAATGTTTATTTTTATTTTATTTTTTTTGCCTTTTGTTCTGCTGACTGATATGTCATTTGGTTTTAGTTTGACATACTAATTGATTTTGGGGGGATCTTCCTGTTTTCTAATCTCATACCAAGCCTCATACTCTGTGAAAGGGACTGTTTGAAAAGAATGATGGTAAAGGTTATGCTAGTGTAGGTTTTCATACTGTGAGGCGTGCATAAAGTGAAAACGTTTAAAACAGATTCATGCTGGTGTTCTCAAAGCAACAGGGTGGTTTGTTGGCGTTGCTCATTTGGCCCATTGCAGCAGCAGCACGAACTCAGAGGGGCAAAATGGCACATAAACCCCCCCTCAGCACTCAGCTGTGCCAGTCAGTCCTAAAAGTCCTTCCAGGAGTCACAACTCCAAACCTGAGCATACACATTTTAAAGAGTTTAACAGTTCTAACTAACAGATGTTAGAATTAATGATAATTCCTCTATAATTGTATTTTATTTTAACTAGTTTTTGACAGAATTGGTTCAGGTAGTGTTCTTTTTTTATTTTAAATAATTTTCATATCTAGTTTTTATTTTAGTTTTACCACTAAAATGACTGGATATGAGACCACCCGTAAAAAGATTCGGTTTTTCTGAATCAAAGATCATTTTTCTGCTTGTTGCCAAAGATTTTAGAGATTTTATCATCTACTGTACATGATATTAATATATGTGGAGAATCCAGAGAAATCTGTGCACTATGATCTTCAGGCTTTCAGGCGTCACCGTTTTTAAGCAAACACGACTGTGCGTGGGCTCAGGAAGACTTCTGCACAGCATTGTCAGTAAACACAGTTCATCGTTTAATCCACAAGAGCAATTTTAAACTCTTCGATTTAAATAAAAATAAAAAAACAAAAAGATTTCTGTGCCCAGGCTTTTTGAATCTGTCCTGTTACCTGTCTGCTATCTTCAGTAATCACAGACGTAGGTTCCTCCAGGCTGAACAGGAGTGGGGCCAAACAGCATGTTATCAACACTGTGTTCAAAACCCAGCATCTGTGATGGTATGAGGAGAATTAGTGTACATAGCACTGGTAGGGTATACACTGGAACCACTAATGCTGAATTATACTGAAGCCTATATTCAAGGGAACATTTAAGCATTTTACAAGTCAGCTTGAGCATTGTCTCAGCATCTTAGTGATTTATTTATTTATTTATTTGGATGTTTATCCAGTAACTTCTGTCCCCTCCGTGCCTTCATCCCGCTCACTCGCTCCGTCTTCTTTTACCCTGCTAATCTGTTTTTGTGTCTCTTTGTGTTGTTCTTGCTCTCCGGTGTTGAAAATGTTTTTTCTTTCCCGTGCTGAGGAGAAAGAAAACGAGTGTGATGACGGATTTTCTGTTTGGTGGCATCTTATTGGAAACCAAGCATCTATAATTAAAATGCTGACAATGCCTTCAAATGCTAAACTATCTCAAACATCTGTTTTTCCCTCTCTCTTACACACACACACAGAGAGAGAGAGGGGGGGGGGGGGGGGGGGGGACTGGCTATGCTTCCAGTTAAAGAGTGAAGACAGAATGCACACAGCACACAGTTCTTTACTGTCCATTGGAGCATTAAATATAATTAACTACTGAAAGTTTCCACATACTTATGTATAGCATACATGTATGCTATACATAAGTATGTGGAAACTTTTATTGTATTGTCCCATATCAAAGATATGGAGGCATATCTGTGCATGGAGCAATAAGGAACCCTTTATTTTATCAGGCTTCTGAATTTTGTTCGCGGATTTGGATACAGTTACAAGTTACAGTTACTGTTCCTGCAGTCAGGCAATAATACATTTTCTCACCTAACTTGAGGATTAATATTTATTTAATTTGGAGAGTTGGGCTGTTACCATTGCAATTCTTGCTTTATTTGTATTAGTTTATACGTCATTGTCCAATCTTTGTCATGTATTATTTACTGTCTAGAATTTAAGTCAAATTGACACATTGTGAAACAACTTAACTTGTGTTGTTGTTGTTTTTAATTGTGAACAAAGCAGGACAGCACGACACATATCAAGGACAAGGATATAGAAGACTTACAAGAATAACACAAACAGGAGAACACTCGTATGAATATGGGGATGTTAGTGATAGAAGAATGAGTGCATATGTGCACAGCACTGCTATGTGAGTAAGTTTAACCAAAACCAGTCAGTAATCAAATAAATGCTAATAGTAACACAAAAGTCAGCAATAACAACAGTCCCCATCCTGCTGTTTGTGGAGCAGCTTTGCTAGGCTGACCAACATGCTGTACCCGTCTGCTGTCACCAAAAATTTGTACGGTAATGACTTGATACTGTTTGTATCCATTCCTTTAGCTTAGCTGCAAAGAAGCCAGAAGTCATAACTACATACTTAAGCATACAGTCGTCTGCTGTGGCTAAATTAACACATAAATTAGTATTTTTTAACTCTTTGCCTCATAAATACAACATCTGACCTTTTCTTAACGTCGCAGTGCTTCGTGTGTGTAGGACTAAAGAATGTCCTGACCAATCGGGTGTCTGGTTGTATAAATGTGTTGGATTAATTAGAGAATTCTGTTAAAGAAGATTGTTGATTTTTTCTATTGCAAATTGATCTTTTCTCCAGCAGCTCCTGAGAGACAAAAAACATTTTCCATGGAATGTGAGTGCAAAAGAAATCTCTTCTCCCCATTTTTACCCACACTTTCCTGACACTGTTTTTTTGGAGAAAGAAGGGCTGAAATTGACCTGTAATACACCTCAGTGAGAATTGCCTCTGGTTCTTCTCCAAAGATCTGTGGAGAGTCTATTACAAAGATTTCACTTGCTCTCAGTCGAGATAAAGCTGCTGCTGGCAATGACGTCAGAGAACAGAATGAGGAAGCAGTGCGCCCGTTCAATCCAGCTGGTTCGGGTAAAATGGGATTTGAGTGCCACTACACTCAGACAATCCAATCATTTACTACTGTGAACAACAAAGCTAAGTTCGGGATGACTCAGCTGGATGCATCTAAAAGCTCCAGGCACTGAGGAGACACTGCACGGTCAGTGCCCATTGTGTATGTTTTGGCATGCTATTACAGGCAAACAGTGTCCGTGTGCCATAGGGACGTGAACCCGACAAACCCAATCAGACACCTGATGAGATTTCACTCAGAGAGGCCTCTTCTGGTCACACAGGCTTAGTGCATTAGCCACATTCACCTGTATGACGAATGGATTCCCTATTATCATTGCACTGTCTGCATGTAGGTGATGTTACAAAGGTGATATCAGGCCTTGGTTAGTCACGCTCTCCATGTCATGTTAGGCCTTCTACACTTTCAGCAACAACCCATACTGATATACTATGTAACCTTTAGAATATCTCACATGTTGCACAATTAAGACTTTATTATGTATGACTTGAAGAGGCACTGTTAAAAAATGTGTTTTCTTCAGGATTATCCATGTGGCAAATTGTACAGTAGGAGGCACCTTAAACATTACATCAGTGGGGAAAGTTTCCCACAGTGAAGGAACGCCAACAAACATGCAGCTGTGAAACCCATGAACTCGCCTTCAGCCTGCCGTGAGCAGCACCAACACCAACAGACGGTGTGAGTTACAGAGACTTTGAGTTTAAAATTTTAAAATGCTGCCTTTGAATATTTTTATCATTAATAAATATTACAACTACAACAACAATCACTTTAACTTGGAATCCAAGACCTTCTGAAATGAACTATACACTGAACCTTTTACCTTTCCTCTGCCACCTTAGCTTTTTCAGAGCTGTTATTGTGCTGCAACCTGTCTCTTCTGCTGAAACACCATTAAAGTCCCAGCTGGCAGATATTCATATAACAGTGTACACCTCTCTCTGGCTTGGTTCAACCCTCTAAAGCCACAAAAGCAAGGGTGATTATAGTTCTTTATTGAAGTGGAACTTTTCTATTGCTACTGACTGCCTGTGAAAGCCAACTCCTCAATAGAACACTGAGAAGTATGGGCACTTCATCCACACACTCAGAAGCAATGCACCTACAGACTGGTTGTGAGTACTCTGTGGTATTTGGGATAGCTCTACCATTACTTAACTACAAGGGGAAAAATCTCTGGTCTGCGTCACCATAGTATAAAACAGGAAGCTTGCTTGTTTTGAGGCCCTTAAGATTGCTGTCAATGAAATAGCTCTTATCCAGGAAAAGAACAACAGAAGAAGAAGGGTGACTAGGATGAGCAACAGCAGAAGGCTGTGCTAGCAGTAAGCCACCAGGCTGAAGTGAACACATTAGAAAGATCCAAATAAAATAATACCTACACGTACCAACTTTTCTTAGCCAGCACGGAGTAGCGTTGCTTTCATTTGGGTTTTTTCTACCTGTCAGCTATAAAAATGAGCTCTCTCCTCTCAGTGCTTTTCACCGCCTGCTGAGAGGCAACCTCTGCTATACAATATTACATTAATAAGAGAGAGCTTATTGCTCCCACAGGATTTAGCATTTACCTTAATGAAAAATGTGTTATGCTAACTGGATTATTATACACACACACTAGCATTAGCAGCTGTGCCAACTCTTTCTCCTCTCCACAAGCTAAAAATATGGAACACACAAACGTGCACAGGCTCCTACACACACAAACACATGTAGGAGATGCTAAATAAAGATGAATGAGGTTTGATATTGTCGCACCGGTACAAAGGACATTTCCTCTGACCTGCATCTCTGCTGTGTCAGCACTGTTCTTATGACTGTGTGTATGCTAACTGACTTTAAAATAAGGCCTCAGCAGAGAGGTGTATTACTGCATATTGGTGAGGAGAAACACTATACTTCGCTAATGACAACAACTGGGACCATAATGGAGGGTCAGTGAAAAAGTGCCTACGCAAAGAAAGTTTTTTAATCGACCAGAAAACTATTTACAACTTCAGGTTATTGTTTACTGAACAATGGTCTTGGATGTATCTCCGTGATCCATTTTGAAAAGTTTTCCCTTATGGATGTAGCTCAGTGTAAGAAACGTTAGTTTATTTAACATCTAAAAATTGTTAGCTAACTCAAATTTAGCATTTAGCACCAAAGGAGAGTGCATGGGATGTAGACCCGTGGATTTAGTATTTAGGCAATGAAGGGGGAAGACAACTGGCAGCTGTTTTTTTAGGTTCATTAAAATGTTTCAACTCTCATTTGAGAGGCTTCTTTTCTTCTAAAAACTGGGTACCAGGTATTTAACCCCAGTGGGTTTTGTCACAATGGGGCTGCCGACCCAACCTAACCATAGACGTTTGATAGTAATTTGTCCAAGTGTGTGCCAACTAATTTTAGCCTTTTTTGTTTCAATATCTGCGCAACAATTATATTGATTTGTAAGTGGAAAGTTCCCGGTTAGGCCCTACCCTTCCCATCCCTGTTTACCATCCTTTTGCTCGTTAGTCAAGTTGCTGTTATAGTGGACGGTACTGCAAGCTGGAACATCACTCTTACCAGAACAGACAGTAAGTGAAGAACTGGTTCATTTATCACAATGCCAAATTCACTAAGGCTGTAGATCAGACCAAGGAGCACAATTAGTAGCTGCAGCCCAAAACATTGGAACACAAAAGACTCACTGGAGAAGGAGCTGCTTGTACAAGAGGTGATGAAAAAGCTATGAGAGCAGAACCATAAAAAAGGCCTTATCTGATTTAAATCAATCTATTGTCACATTTGGTGTCACCTTGTGCATATCTGTGTTGTCTGTTATTTTTAGATCACTTTGTATGAATTTTCCATTGTCCCATTCTACCTGTGCCTCTACGATGGGTGCTGGATCTCGTAACTAAATCTTTACAAAGATTTTATAAAAACAGTGATCCTGCAACTTGATTTTTCATTTTTGCAAAAAGGAAATAGAATATAGTTAAATCTTACAAATGATATTCATTGTTTATGTTTTGGTTCATTTAATCTTCTTTAGCTCTTGGGTTTCCTAGTTCTTTGTTCATGTAGACTCTTTGTGCCAGCTCCCCCTGTGGTAAGTCTCCCTTGTTGGTTAGCGTGTCTAATTTGTCATGTCTCATGTCTGCGTGATTTATGTTGTCAAGCCTGTGTTGTCATGTCTGCCGTATCGTGTTTCCTGTTATATTTTGAAAGAGGTTGGTGTTCTTTGTTCATTGTATTTAGTTCCCCCCGTCCCGTCATTAGGTTCATGTGTGTCAGCTGTGTCGTCATGTGTCTCCACTTCCCCTGATCACCTCGTGTGTATTTAAGCCCTCTGTCTCCCCTGTTCATTGTTGCGTCATCTGTGCTACTTACCTCACGTCATGTCACAGTTATCTTAGTTATTTCCTTAGTGAAGTCACAGTTAAAGTCATAGCTCCAAGTTATTGTCAGAGTCAATGTTGTCATTTTTCAGTGTCCCATAGTCACCTTAGTTTAGTCTTCACTGTATATGTTTGGTTTTTTCCCTCTTTCTGCCTAGTCTCATGTTTTGTGAGTATCAGCCCCGAAGTACAGGCTCGCCTTGCGTTCAAGTTAAGTTTTGTCTCTTGGCCTGTGTCCACTCCTGGGTCCTCCACGCACACTCCAAAAAGCAGACACTAGATGACACTAGCGCTGACTCAGTTTCCGAAAGTGTCCTCTGAAACCTCAGACCAGCTACACATAGCTACATACAGGGTTTGATTGTCAATCAGAGTTCTATATCCTAAAGTGTCTAACTCCTCACCGGACACGCTGCCAAATGAAAACTGCCAGAGATGGAACTATTTGATCTCACCTTTTCATGCTATGGTTACGAGATTGATGCTATCACAACAAATAGAATCCAAATTGTGGGAAACATCGTAAACTTACAGGGAAAATATCTGTGGCTTTTTTTTTCTACCAACATGATGAAAATATTGCAATGTTTGAAGAAAAAGTACAACATACCAATCACGCTTTTAAGCCAGATAAGCAAACTCCTGATTGCAGAGTCTCCTGGCTGTAAAGCACTACAGGTAATCTTGCTTTGATAGTTGTACCAGCAAAAAGAAAACGTGTATAGAGAATGGAAACATTCAAAGTGGGAAGCTGCTTCATGGTGTGATAAATTGGATGTTGCTGTGTCCTCTGTTTTGTTTTGCTTCATACATATTGTTATTGTTTCACCCTGTCCTGTCTCGTAGTAGCGAGGCGCAGCAGAAATCTCTGATTGTTCTGTGGTTTTAATCCCCCAGACTTATGTAGCCTACCACAGTTCTGTGCCGTGCTTCAGTGCTTCCTCTTTCTGCCTAGTCTCATGTTTTGTGAGTATCACCCCCGAAGTACAGGCTCGCCTTGCGTTCAAGTTAAGTTTTGGATGAACTGCTGATTATACTTCAACTTCAACTTTCAAATGAATCAAACCAGATCAAAGCACAGACCAAGAAGGGCAAGTTTTTTCCTCTAAGAAGTTAAGACGCTACCAACAACTCGTACTGTTTTCCTTGCAGAAACTCTGCTACCGTGAGTTTCTGTTACTTCCTTAACATTTGGTTTATTTTACTTGAGTTTGCATCGATGCATTTCCAGTCCTTTATTTCCCAGATTAATTTCATCAGTCTTGTTTCCAAATTAGCTCTCTGCATTTAAACCAGTAACTCTTTTTATTAACTGTCAGCTTGTATTCTTACTTTCTGTAGTCTGCACTTTCTCTGCAAACCTTTGGTTCCTGTGTGTTCTAGTGGATTTATTTTGCCATCAGTCTGCCTGGACGATGGTTAGATTATCATATGTATCAACAATGGTCTCAGTGGAAGGGAAGCTGTCAAGAAGCTATTCCTAAGAAAGGCTGAAGTAAACAAAATTACACAAGGCCTGGACTGAAAATCAGAGACAACAGGTCTTATGGATTGCTGAGTCTGGACCTCAATGTTATTGAAGAGGTGTGGCATCATCTTGACAGAGAAAAGAACAAAAGGTAAGCCACATTCAAAGAAGAGCTTTGGACGTCCTTCAAGAAGCCTGGAGAACTATTCTTGAGGACTACCTAAAGACATTAAAAGAAAGCTGTAGTTTAAAGAATAAAAGTGGCCGTACCAAATATTGACTTTCAAGCTGTTAGAATAGTAAAAACTCAGTTTTTGCCTCTGTTTCAATAAATCACTTGTTTTCAGTCTTAGATCATTTGGCCCTGGGGTTTACTTCAGATGTGCGATTATCTTAATACACATTTATGATTCTAGTTTGCAAGGTATTACTGACAGGCACCTGACACATGAGGAAAAGGAGAAACTCTCCACATTATCTTTTTTTCAGGATTAGTTTACAGTACCTCCTTCTGTAACAGCAAACATATAAATGGCACTTGTGCACACAGCGATCCACAAAGTTAAGAAAAGGATTTGCCAGTGGAAGGAAAAACTAAAAAAAAAAGCAAAACATCATAATCTTTCATATATGCAGGTAAAACAGATGGATTACAAAAGGGTGGAAATGGAGGGTTTGTTATGCTGCTAGTCCACTGAACAGCTGACACCGGTGGTTTCAGATGGATCCCAGGGATAATTTATCAGCCATATGTTTGGATTTCCTTCTGTCTTTGGCATTTGACGCAGTCAAGATTAACCGTGGACGTGGCTACATGATGGGATGGAGTTCAGTCTGCTCTGCTGTCTGGTGGGGATCAAAATCTATTCTAACAGCTGTGATGAAACAAGATACAAACTTTTCAGAGTCACAGTTGTCGGCAGATTATTCCTTCATGTTTTTAGTTTTCTGTCAGCCACAGCCTGGGTATAGAAACTATGAGCAGAACCTTATCTTGTATGCAAGTTCTGTGGCAAAGGCATTAGGGATTGTACATTATTAAAGAGAGCATCAACCACTACTGACTTTCAATTGTGTTTTAAAAACTTCACACAATGCACAAAAACTACTCCATGTTTTGGTGATTCACAATCACAATAAGGACAGCATCACAAAACGGGGTTTCAGTTCAAAATCAAGAGCTATTAGCACAACGTTTCTGATAATCGGTCTGACATGTGAAACCTAAAACACAAACCTTTAGGTTTCACAGTGCATTTAGTGGTACGTGACTCTATGTACAATTGTGACAGGTACAAAGTCAGTGAGAGGGAACACTTTGGCTCACAGCATCTCTGGCTGGAAATTTCAAGAGCAAAGCTTTAGCTCAATCTAATCAGTGCTATTAAGTCCTGTATCACACACCAGCGGGTCCTTACACAACCAGCTTCCTCTTCTAAGTGCTCGACACATGCTAAATTCAACCTTGGCTAGTTCGTAGAACTACTGTGTTTTTCCCCAGACAGCATTGTTCACACAGCAGTCTCAGTGGACTTCAAATGAGTGTTTCCTGTGGGGAGAGCACAGGGAAGCAATAATTACCTGAAGCTCTTCAAATGCTGCTGCTGTGAACACACAAACACACACACACCAGTGCACATGAGTTACAGATACAAGAATGGGCAACCGGACACCTCACTCTTTTCCTCTCAACTGACGAGAAAAAACACAGAGGATGACATTACCTTTCCTGTACTCTGTTCATTTAAACTAGAAAAAGCAAGTTCCTTCCTTATTATTCAGCTTTCAGATATGACAGTATATTAGATTTACATGTTTCACATAAAAAAAGGAAACATTTTTGGTTCAACTTCAATGTGTGTCCACTGTGAGTTGGACAGTGTAAGAGGTATAGTGGCACCCTCACCACCCTCGTCCAGCATCCTTTTAAAGACCCTTTATTCATATTTTGTCCGTTTTTTGTCTTTCCTCACTTGCTGCTAAACTGAGCTTGTCCTTTCTTGTTGAACCCAACAGGGTTAAAGATTATGTGCTCAAATAGCTGTGGGAATTAACTGACTGTACTATTGCACTATCACCTGGCAGCGTGGCACTTCAAATTTAAAAGATCCATTAGTGCCAGATCACATCACTCCCTTTTTTATGAAACCTCAAATGAAATCGCACTCAGAGAATATTCACAGGCTTACTTCTCAATATCCTAAAAAACCTCCGCATGTATGTATGGATCTTCTTGATGGAGTGTCGGTAACCTTCATTTTACTTCTTTTTAAAGGATTCAAACTAATCACAAATGGACTTGAAGTGTCCACACAAACTTGAAATATAGAAATTAGCTTTATGGCGTCATTATTAGTATTAACATTTGGTGGTTCGTACTAACAGACTCTTAACCTATTGGAATCATTTATATGAAAATTTAAACTGTATATATAAATTGTAGAGATTTGAAAGGTGCCTGTTTAGCATGTGGCTGAAAACCTCTACCCAAACTGGTTGAGGTAGACGGCCACCTCTCCCTGAGTCTGGTTCTGCCAGAAGTTTCTCCCTGTTAAACTGGAGTTTTTCCTTCCCACTATAGCCAACTGCTTGCTCATATTGGGTAACCAGATTATTGGGGATTTCTCTGTATTATTGTAAGGTCTTTACCTTACAACATAAAGTGCCTTGAGGCCACTGAGACCACTAAAAAGTGGCATCCATGCAGGGCAAAGCTAGCAGCAATATAGCAATGGAAGGATGAAACGGCAACAAAAATCAATGACTTGTATTGACAACAGGTTAAAGAACTTAAACTGGTTAATAACGTAAAGTGGTTTACTCAACTTTTAGGCAAATGACTGAAGTCATTCCTAATGGGAGTGAAGGATACTGCTGACTGGGATGTATGGGGGTAGTAAATACATTAGAGGGTGACCTGTACAACCAGAGCCTGGAAATGTCCTCTAGGGACCCATACAGGAACACTCGATGATTGAACTACTTATACGCACAGGGCTGCATGGTTCACTGAGGCCTTATATACAAATGTTTTTCATATTGATCTTTTGGGTTTCTGGGCTTCACCAATGTCTTTATATTTCACAACTGGATCAAACTTTGTGCAGATCACACTTAATCTTTTTGACTTGCCAACCAATACAGGACGTTTCTTTAAACTTCAGCCCTGTTTACTATCCCAAGCTCTGCAAGCAGCTCTGTGCTTGGAGAGTTTTTTTACTTTTTAGACATGAGATACAAGGGCGGCACCAGCTCTGCCAGTAACACGTAAGGGTTTCATCCTCAGCCCATGACTTTGATGAGTCAAATTAGAAGTTAATGCACACTTATTTATTCACTTTTGTACATGAGTTTCTGTTTCATTAACCAAATTCTCACAACAGATGTCAACCATCAAAGCAGTGAAGCCACTGGATGACAAATCAGCTTGTGTGTCTGCAGTATGTGTGAGAGCAGCTTTTTCATCCTAAATCTACAACCCCCACTTGGTCTACTGGGACAATACTTTGGGAGGTTTACATTCTCCTCTACACGCACATGGACACACACATACACACAAGTGTGTGCACAAACCAGCTGGGGTTTCAGGACAAAAGACTAAGAATTCATGATGCTCCTCTGAGGTGATTTGCAATAGAAGCAGTGTTCCACCGATGATAAATCAGCCCTTTAAATGTAATGGAGAAATTATTGCTCACAGCACAAACTGTACTTCCAGTTTCACCTTGTTTGGCACTCAGCAAAACAGAACTTTGGTTTATGACGATGCTGAATAGTGCCATTAATTTCTCTGTAATGGAGTGCTTTGTTAATAACTCCACTTAAATTATGCACTCTCTTGTATTATACTGTAAACTAGATCCTAAAATGGAACACTGTAAATCTCACCACAGTCATCTTGGAAAATAACCTAGAATAGAGATTGTTTAACAAGCTGTCATCTGGACTTAAATCAAGTCAATCTAGATTCAGTTCAGTTTATGTAGCACCAAATCACAACAACACTTGCCTCAGGGTGCTTTATATTATAAAGCAAAGATCCTACAGGAATTCAATTCAATTTTATTTATACAGCGCCAAATCACAACAGCAGTCGCCTTAATACTGTACAGTAGATCGTACAATAATAGATACAGAGAAAAACCCAACAATCATATGACCCCCAATGAGCAAGCACTTTGGCGACAGTGGGAAGGAAAAACTCCCTTTAACAGGAAGAAACCTCCAGCAGAACCAGGCTCAGGGAGGGGCGGGGCCATCTGCTGCGACCGGTTGGGGTGAGAGAAGGAAGACAGGATAAAGACATGCTGTGGAAGAGAGACAGAGGTTAATAACAGATATGATTCAATGCAGAGAGGTCTATTAACACATAGTGAGTGAGAAAGGTGACTGGAAAGGAAAAACTCAATGCATCATGGGAATCCCCGGCAGCCTACGACTATTGCAGCATAACTAAGGGAGGATTCAGGGTCACCTGGTCCAGCCCTAACTACAGTGGGGCAAAAAAGTATTTAGTCAGCCACCGATTGTGCAAGTTCCCCCACCTAAAATGATGACAGAGGTCAGTAATTTGCACCAGAGGTACACTTCAACTGTGAGAGAAGAATGTGAAAAAAAATCCATGAATCCACATGGTAGGATTTGTAAAGAATTTATTCGTAAATCAGGGTGGAAAATAAGTATTTGGTCAATAACAAAAATACAACTCAATACTTTGTAACATAACCTTTGTTGGCAATAACAGAGGTCAAACGTTTACTATAGGTCTTTACCAGGTTTGCACACACAGTAGCTGGTATTTTGGCCCATTCCTCCATGCAGATCTTCTCGAGAGCAGTGATGTTTTGGGGCTGTCACCGAGCAACACGGACTTTCAACTCCCGCCACAGATTTTCTATGGGGTTGAGGTCTGGAGACTGGCTAGGCCACTCCAGGACTTTCAAATGCTTCTTACGGAGCCACTCCTTTGTTGCCCGGGCATTGTCATGTTGGAAGACCCAGCCTCGTTTCATCTTCAAAGTTCTCACTGATGGAAGGAGGTTTTGGCTCAAAATCTCACGATACATGGCCCCATTCATTCTGTCCTTAACACGGATCAGTCGTCCTGTCCCCTTGGCAGAAAAACAGCCCCATAGCATGATGTTTCCACCCTCATGCTTCACAGTAGGTATGGTGTTCTTGGGATGCAACTCAGTATTCTTCTTCCTCCAAACACGACGAGTTGAGTTTATACCAAAAAGTTCTACTTTGGTTTCATCTGACCACATGACATTCTCCCAATCCTCTGCTGTATCATCCATGTGCTCTCTGGCAAACTTCAGACGGGCCTGGACATGCACTGGCTTCAGCAGCGGAACACGTCTGGCACTGCGGGATTCGATTCTCTGCCGTTGTTGTCATGGCCTGGGTCTAGGGACCCAGGGCTCATGTATTTTCAGTATATGTTTATGTTTATGTTTTCCGTGTGTTGTTTTGGTTTGCTCTCCGTTTCTCCATGTGTCTCCGTGTGAGCTTCCGGAGGTGTGGGTTCGCTGAGGAGACTGCGAACCCAGAAGTGTTTCTGCTCCAGAGACAGCCACACCTGCCGCTCGTCGTCCTCTGCCAGCTGCAGCAGATTACGCTTGTCAAGGGAACGGCATTTAAGACTGCAGCTGAGCTGAGGCCGACGCTGGATCCTTGAGTCAGAACTTGTCAGTACTGCCGTGAGCTTTTGCGTAACCTCCGAGGAAATAGATCCCCTGCTAACCTTCTGTGTTTTGTGTTACCAGGAATCTGGAGCAGAGTGTGCCCGAGCAGGAGCTCAGCGAGCGGGAGCCCGGCGTGCGGGAGGAGCGCCCCGCTCAACCACAGCCGGAGGTCGGCGTGCCGGAGGGACCCGCTCAGCCTGAGCAGGGGGTCAGTGTGCAGGATCCGCGCCCTCCATGCCGTCCACGTGCAGCACGTCGGGGATTATGGGCCGTTCTACTCCACCACCCGCCGGAGCTGTTGCAACGCCGCCGCCACCGGACCCGTGGCCGGCCGCCGGAGCTGTCACACTGCCGTCACCGGACCCGTGGCCGCCCGCCGGAGCTGCAACGCCGTCGCCACCGGGCCCGCGGTCGGCCGCCGGAGCTGTCACATTGCTGCCACCGGACCCGTGGCCGCCCGCCGGAGCTGTTGCGACGCTGCCGCCACCGGACCCGTGGCAGGGCGCCTGAAGTATTCAGTTACTATCACGGGACCCGAGGTAGGCCACCTGAACTCTTGTGTTATGGTTACTGGCCGCCTGAACTGGTTTTCTCACGCCACGGTTTTGGGGGGTTATTGAACTGTTTTGTGCCTCCGCTGGAGTCGCGGTTGAGCCTCTGGGACTTTTGAGATGAACTATTTGGTCATTTGGGGGTTGGTTCCGGCCCTCCGTCCTGTTATCCCCCCCGCCGCCCGCCCTGGGGTGGTTGGGTTGTGGTTTTTGTTTTGTTTTGGGTCGTCGGGAGCCGACCCTTAGAGGGGGGGTACTGTCATGGCCTGGGTCTAGGGACCCAGGGCTCATGTATTTTCAGTATATGTTTATGTTTATGTTTTCCGTGTGTTTTGGTTTGCTCTCCGTTTCTCCATGTGTCTCCGTGTGAGCTTCCGGAGGTGTGGGTTCGCTGAGGAGACTGCGAACCCAGAAGTGTTTCTGCTCCAGAGACAGCCACACCTGCCGCTCGTCGTCCTCTGCCAGCTGCAGCAGATTACGCTTGTCAAGGGAATGGCATTTAAGACTGCAGCTGAGCTGAGGCCGACGCTGGATCCTTGAGTCAGAACTCGTCAGTACTGCCGTGAGCTTTTGCGTAACCTCCGAGGAAATAGATCCCCTGCTAACCTTCTGTGTTTTGTGTTACCAGGAATCTGGAGCGGAGTGTGCTTCTAAGTCACGGTGTGGGAATTGGAGTTTTTGGAGTCGCCACCTTTCTCTTTTACGGACATCTGCACTGTGTGGGATTCAGGGAGAATCACCACGGGACCACAGTGCTGGGATTTTGTATATAGTTGTGTGTTGTTCACCTCCTGTAAATAAATCCACTGTCCTTCGCTAAGAGTCTCGCGTTTTGGGCCCTACTTTCACTGCCACTCCTCGGTCTGCCATCGCAGCCCGTGACAGTTGTAGTGTGTTACTGATGGTGACCTTTGTTACTTTGGTCCCAGCTCTCTGCAGGTCATTCACCAGGTCCCCCCGTGTGGTTCTGGGATCTTTGCTCACCGTTCTCATGATCATTTTGACCCCACGGGATGAGATCTTGCGTGGAGCCCCAGATCGAGGGAGATTATCAGTGGTCTTGTATGTCTTCCATTTTCTGATGATTGCTCCCACAGTTGATTTTTTCACACCAAGCTGCTTGCCTATTGTAGATTCACTCTTCCCAGTCTGGTGCAGGTCTACAATACTTTTCCTGGTGTCCTTCGAAAGCTCTTTGGTCTTGGCCATGGCGGAGTCTGACTGTTTGAGGCTGTGGACAGGTGTCTTTTATACAGATGATGAGTTCAAACAGGTGCCATTCATACAGGTAACGAGTGGGGGACAGAAAAGCTTCTTACAGAAGACGTTACAGGTCTGTGAGAGCCAGAGATTTTCCTTGTTTGAGGTGACCAAATACTTATTTTCCACCCTAATTTACGAATAAATTCTTTACAAATCCTACCATGTGAATTCATGGATTTTTTTTTTCACATTCTGTCTCTCACAGTTGAAGTGTACCTCTGGTGCAAATTACTGACCTCTGTCATCATTTTAAGTGGGGGAACTTGCACAATCGGTGGCTGACTAAATACTTTTTTGCCCCACTGTATATGCTTTAGCAAAAAGGAAAGTTTGAAGCCTAATCTTGAAAGAAGAGATAGTGTCTGTCTCCCGAATCCAAACTGGGAGCTGGTTCCACAGAAGAGGGGCCTGAAAACTGAAGGCTCTGCCTCCCATTCTACTGTTAAATACTCTAGGAACAACAAGTAGGCCTGCAGTGTAAGAGCGAAGTGCTCTAATAGGGTGATATGGTACTACAAGGTCATTAAGATAAGATGGGGCCTGATTATTTAAGACCTTGTATGTGAGGAGCAGGATTTTGAATTCAATTCTGGATTTAACAGGAAGCCAATGAAGGGAGGCCAAAACAGGAGAAATATGCTCTCCTTCTAGTCCCTGTCAGTACTCTTGCTGCAGCATTTTGGATTAACTGAAGGCTTTTCAGCGAGTTTTTGGACATCCTGATAATAATGAATTACAGTAGTCCAGCCTGGAAGTAATAAATACATGAACTAGTTTTTCAGCGTCACTAAGAGACAGGATATTTCTAACTTTAGAAATGTTGCACAAATGGAAGAACGCAGTCTTACATATTTGTTTAATATGTGCGTTGAAGGACATATCCTGGTCAAAAATGACTCCAAGGTTCCTCACAGCATTACTGGAGGCCAAGGTAATGCCATCCAGAGTAAAAATCTGGTTAGATACCATATTTCTAAGATTTTCAGGGCCGAGTACAATAACCTCAGTTTGATCTGAAATAAGCAGCAGAAAGTTAGCGGCCATCCAGGTCTTTATGTCTTTAAGACATTCCTGCAGTTTAACTAATTGGAGATTATGTATCGGAATTTCAGGAGCAGGACCACGCCTCCAAACACACTCCTTCCGGCTGTCATCTATAGTTCTGCAGTAGTTCAGTTCAGTTCTGCAAGCTGATCATTCTCGTTTATGTGCCCCTCCCTCCTTCTTCTCCATTCTTAAACTTCTTCTCTTCTATTTAGAACAGTCCCCTTCGAGGCCTTCCCCAAATCGCAGCTCAATTCATGTCAAAGCATTCACTTTTTCTTACTAAAATGCTGTCAAACATAAATGAGGACGTGGGCCCAGCTAGTGAATTTGTGTGTGTTATCTGGTTTCAAGGACAGATAGAGCTGGGTGTCATCAGCATAGCAGTGTAAATCTATGCTATGTCTTCTAATGATAAGGCTTAAGGGAAGCATGTATAATGTAAACAGAATTGGTCCTAGCACTGAACCCTGTGGAACTCCATAACTGACCTTAGTGTGTGAAGGGGACTCTCCATTTGCATGCACAAATTGGAGTCTATTAGATAGATATGATGGAATACAGAGACCTTGGACCTTTTGTCCAAGCACTACAGCTGTGTGAAAAAGTGTTTGCCTCCTTCCTGATTTCCTATTTTTTTCTGTTTTTCACACTTAAATGTTTCGGATCAAACAAATTAACCATACAAACAAATTTTATTAACATAAATTAATATCACATCTTTGTAAAGCTGAGTAATTTCTCTAACTATACCCAGTCCTGATTACTCTGTCACCTGTTCTTAACCAAGAGATTCCTTGACTAAGTAGACCAAAAGATCCTCAAAACCCAGACATCATGCTGCAATCCAAGGACATTCAGGAAGAAATGAGAAACAAAGTAACTGAGCTCTCAGTCTGGAAAAGGTTATAAAGTCATTTCTAAAGCTGTGGGACTCCAGCAAATTTTTAAACTACATGTCCCATGTATTTAAAAAAATTCCCCTGAAGTTTCAAAACTCATACATTTCACTCTTCACTCACTGATGGCCCACTCAGGTCTGTGTACCTCATGCCTTTGCAACTGCACAACTTTCCACAGTCTCCCTGCTGCTGAATCTCCTTTGCCAAATTACTAAACAACTCTGTGGCAGACTTGTCAAATAATACTGTGTGTCAGGGATCCTTTTGTGAGTTAAACTGTCTTTCAAGAGACATATCACCATCTCGATAAGGAGACAAACACACACACAGAAACACACAGGTGGCCTTCTTCTCTGTGCTTTGTGTCAGACAAATGATTTCCTCCTTCTCTGCTTTTCTCTGTCAATATTTGACACACTTGAAATCCTTGTTTGTTGTTTCAACAAAAGATTTTTCTTCTGTCAACAATGAGAAAAAGAATTAGTTGACTTACAAATGTGGAGCCAAAATGCTTTTTGGAGCTGCAGTTACTTGTGCCACTGAGGGAGCAGCTGGTGGTACATGAGTGTGCCAAGTGTGTGTGTGTCTGCCTTACCTTGTAGTCTGGACGGAGGATATCACATACACATGCACAATGCAGTCTTTGTATTGCAATCATTTGGAAGATGCATAGTTCTGATGCAGCAAACTCTTATTATGTTTAACTTCTGTGTGAACAAAGTTTCAGGTTTTGTCAGCAACAATAGGAGGAGTGTTCAGTGTTACTCTGAAATCAGGGAAAACGGAGTGTGGTGAGGCCTGAAAAGGTGTGTTTTTCTTAATGGAATGGAGGAAGGCCAGTACATACGACGAGCCTTGACCAAGTTGAGTGATGGTGGGTTTCGCTACGGAATGAGGCAGCCAATCATTCAGAGAGAGGACCACAAGGTTTGCCCAGCAAGACAGAGTGCGGAGTGTGGCACAATCATCACTTTTTGGCAAAATCTGCCCTTTTTTTTAAAAGAATAACATAGCAGCCGCATGATTCATGGACCTGAGCCCCTGATTAGAGACAAACTCACACACCCTGGCACCGTCACGTTAACGGGAGCCAGGCGAGGTGGTTTGATGTGATCAGGATCCAAGGCACCTTGGAGTGGAGGTTTTCTGGGCAGGTTCAAGTGGTAGAAGATCCCAGGGAACATGAACATGATGGAAAGATTATCGAGCTCATTTGGCCTTGGAATATTATTTCCCAGATGGAGCTGAAAAAAATTGCTTGGGAATGATATTTATGGAGTGCCTTACTTAGCCTTCTGCCACTGGAAACTTCCTCTGGATCGTCACCAGAAAACAGACTGATGGATAAGCTGTTGAGTCATGGAGCTCATTTGAAAAGAGGTTCATTTTAGCTTTATTTTTGCCCGGCAACACTGGCGATGTTTTGAAGTCTGCCCTTTTTTCATGTTCTATGGGATCTGTATTCCATTTTTTTCTGATGAAAGAGCAGTGCGTTCCCTCTCGTTAACGCTTCATCAATTATGACTCCCGCATCAATCACTCAGCAGTGCTTCCGTCTCTGTGGCATGTTTGAACAGGACAGCGAGTGTCTTCAGAATGATGTGAATGAAACTTTGTAAGAAAAGAGCGTGTGGCTATGAACAACAACGTGTACTGAGAGGCAATTCATTAACGCTGTGAACTGTGGGGGGGGGGGGTTTCTTACTTCATATCACTGTTCATTAATCTTCCACTGACAGTTTTCAGTTTAATGAACTTGTAGGAGGACTGCAAAATGCTCTACAGCGTGCTTACATTTTGTGTTGCTCCATGGTTTGTGATGAGTTTTGGGTTTCTTTTAATTTGCTCGCATGTTACTGAGTGTTTTTTCTATCTAACATATGGAATTCTGAGTTTTCCGGATATCTTGCCAACGGATACTTTGACATATAGACTGGATCGAATCACGAACCCTGAATTGTAGCCAACCCGCTCTACCTCCTGAGTCACAGCCACCCAGTCAATCCACAGGAAATTGACTCCACCTTTCTGCCATTTTATCACCATCTTTGAGGCATCAAACGAATAAATGATTGCAAGCAGTCGCAGACCTGGTCACTGCAAACCAACCGTTTCAAAGGCAACAGCATCACAAGTTCTTTGCACTCAGCTGTAGTATTTATGGTCAATACCGTGTTCTCCAGCAGATGTTCTTCCTAGTGTTACTGCAACTGTGGCCCAAGCATCAGATAAGAAATAACTTTAATTAAGTAAGGATATTTAATTTATGAAGCCGGGATTTTTTTTTTAAAGTCTGACATTTACATTTGTTGTTACAGAAAAAACTGATCATCAAAGTTGCTGGTGACTGATTTTATGTAGATTGAGAAATCATGCCAGTAAATTTGAGGTCACCTTTTTTTCTTTCTTTTTTTTAAACCTAACTTTAAAAAACTTTTTCTTTCAACCATTCAGTCACACATCTCTGCTCTCACTAGTATGTCAGAGACTCACAAATCTACAAAAACACATTTAGTTGTTGGACTTCCTGAGTTTGTGTGGGGTGGCTGTGGTACAGCTGGTTTAAGCCATTTGGCGGTTCAGTTCTACATGCTGATTTGTACTTAGCCAAGACACTGAACCTCAGCTGCCTCTTATGGCAGGCCTGTTGTGTGTTTATGGATGAATAGGTGAATGAGGACCGTTGTAAAGCAGAGCTGATATAGTTAAAAGGTCCTAAATAAGTGCAGACGCCTTACCATTCTGTCGCCTCTTGCTGCAGCCAAGCTTCATGGATCATGTTAGATTGAGTGAGATAAAAAATTAATTAAATGAAAATCAAAGCTATTTAAATTTGTGGTGCAATCTTGGCTGAGGTTGAAAGAGCAGGGGATTTTTTTCTTTTTTAATTTCATCCTTGTTGTGCTAATCACCTGAATGAGTTCTTTCAAGCAAATCTGCCAGGTACCTTGGCTAAGCAGCTCACAGTGGGATATAGTGTTATCCATAATAGTGATAAGAGCTTATTAATGTAAGGGCGTGCAGGGTGATGCATGCAGAATGAGGGAGATGAACGAGAAAGAAGAAGGGAGAGAGGAACAAACATCACCCGCCTCCTTAAATCAGTGCTTCTCACTGCCTGTGTATTTTGTGGCTGACACCGCCGAATCATTAGGCTGTTTACCCACCATCCCAGCCGGGCAGATGATTCATAATTGGCGGGCTTTAAGAACAGTTTTTGGGGACTTCCTCTTTGAAAGTCTACTTTTGAGAAAAAGCCTTTGAGAGCAGGGCTGTTAATGAGCTCATGAGTGGACGGCTCTCCGCTGAGGTGCTGTGACTCACCACTTCTTGTCGTGTTTCTCTGCGAGCTCCTCTGAAAATCAGTGTGAAGATTTCAGATTCGCAAAGCTTTTTTGGATTCTTTCATTATTTCTTTCATTTCCCACAACAGCTGGTCCTATCTTGGCACAAAGTATTGTGATAAACAGAGAGTCATAATGCCACAGAAACATGTGGACAGTGAAAACACACACACACAAAGGACTGCAGGATAATGTTGAGAACTTTTCAAGGTTTTTTTTTTTTAATAAAAATAAGTGATAATCTCTGCCTGGTTTGACAAAAGCACATCCGGTGGCAGATGACTGAGCTCCGGACACATGAAAATGCCCTCCTGGTGTTTCGGTGCTGGTTTATGGTGCAGGACAGGACAATGAAATAAAATTCATTTGTGTGTAAAAGTCATAACAAACATTTTATGACACCCCACAAACCAGCCGTGATCTGTATTCACACCCACACGTACACACCTTGGTCATTACGTCCTGTGCCAGTAAGATGCTATGGGAGTTAATGAGGCCACTAGGTTTACTGCCTAAACATACAGCCGTCTGAGCACACACACAGCTGGGTGTGTAATGTGCCAGATGCCACTGGCTAAACACACAGTGGGCTGAACAGGAAAGGAACCAACTTTAGCTCAGCAGCATTAGTGTAATTGATGGCACCCATCCTGTCCAAAACTATATTTGAACACAGGGCTTTCTCCTGGCCCAGCAGGCGTGGGTACACCGCGGCCCCTGGAATTCACTCTGCACAGAATGTGACAAATCAATACAAAAGATCACACAGGAAAGAAAAGACAGGCAGGTTGTTAAAGATGGATGCTGCGAACAGGCTGAAATCTTGCTGCAGGATATCTGGATATGAAAGATATTTCAGCTCTTTTTACCTTTTGCTGTGAATTAGTGGAATTAAAATCTGTCATCGCTTTCACTTCATCACATCAATCGCTTTTTTAGTGTTAAAGCCTGTCGGTAACCCAAGTTCAGTCAGAGCCGCTTCAGTCAGAGTCAGATTGAATTCTTCTATTTGCAATAATTTATGACTATAAAGTCGTTTTGTTCCTTATTTTATATGGAAAACTAGAAGCAGCGAGGATGGGAGCAGGCATAAGTGATAACACACTGAAGCCTGATAAAGCATGAATGGAAGACCATGGGTGATGGTGGGTTGCAAAGGGGCTTGCAGAGGTGTACACAACTTTATGCAGGCTAAAGTAGCTTAACCCTTTAAAACTGGTCGGAGCGGGCAAGCTCCGTTTTGTGTAACTACTTTAAATCTTTGTAGAACTGCAACAATGTAAGCTAGCACAATATTTTTTTTTTTGCATATGAAACCGGAGGAGTTGTACTTACATCTTATGCCATTAGCTTGTCCTAGGTCACTGTTTCCTTCCACATATAGCTTTGCAAAAACTTTTGCAAAAACGTCACTTTCGCAGAAAATGTCCTTTTTTACCTTCAGGGCCTTATAAGCCCATGCAGGTGTTTTCAAAAGTCATATTTGACTTTATGCTTTTCTGTATAGTTTCTGGGATGCTTAGAACTCAAGTTGCACTGCTGGAAATAGTTTATTTTGATGCTCTTTTTTTTTTTGCAAATTTGCATTACAATATTTATTTTTTTGTTTTTCCTGCAGTATATGAAAATTGGTGTATTTCAAAAATAAAACTATGAAGACACTTAAAATAAATTTCCTGTGGTTGGAAACTATTTTGTGCAACTTTTTTGTATTTACAGTTTTGAGGAATAAACCTCTTAAATTTCTCTAACTAGAAATATATGTTAAAAAAACAAAAACTATTTTCACTTTTTTGTAGTTTATTGCACTTTTTTGCAATTTATGTAGTTTCTACTTAATGTATACATATTATTAAGATTTGGGCTATAACGGTTATATTGATGTATAGCAACTTGAAATGCTCCCATAAATGGCACTACAGCATGCAAAAATATAAAGATAAGCTCTGGCGGACTTGGTTCTATGGTAGGTCTTAAAGGGTTAAATAGCACATCGTATGGATTTATATGAGACACCAGCTGGATTTGAAGGGCTTCGGTGGTGGTATCAGTATACAACAGAACACAAGTGGATGAATTACAGCTTAAAAAGAAAATCAGAGCTTTGATTTAAGACTCCACAGAAATATCTTCCTCATTTTAAAAGTTTTTTTTGAGCCAAGAATTTATCCACCACAGTGCAGTATACTTAAATGAGCTTTGTGGGCAATGCCATCTCATCTTTCGTTCACAACTGGAACTTACATTAGCTAATTATTGTCTTCTGATGCAGGAATCTGTTTTATTGGCATTACAAGACGTTGGTTTGGTGTCTGGCTGATTAGCCAAGCCACTGCTGCTCACTTTGTTGAGTACACATTGCTGGTACCAGGTTGGGCAGGCTGGATAGTTTCCTCTGATCTCTGACACCAGCAAACCGATTTCACCCAGATACCTGTCCCTCACTGGATATTTTCTCCTTAAAGGACCATTGTCCGTAAACCCCAGATAGAGTTGTGTGGGAAAATCCCAGTTTCCGAAATACTCAGACCAGCGTGTCTAGCACCAGTAACCATTCTTCCCCATTCAAATGCTTAGTTTTTAAAAGCAGTGTTGGGGAGTAACGGAATACATGTACCGCTGTTACGTATTTAAAATACAAAATATGAGTAACTGTATTCCATTACAGTTACCGTTTAAAAAAGTGGTATTCAGAATACAGTTACTTTGTTGAAATAAACGGATTACACTGCGGTACTTTCCTGTTTCATATTGTGGCGGGTCAGGACTGTTTGGATACTGTTGTTCCAGGCGGCAGCGTTACGGTTGCCATGGTTACAGGGCGACGCTCTCTCTCTCTCTCTCTCTCTCTCTTTCTGCTACTGTGTGTTTCCTGGGTGAGAGAGCGCCTTTTTGTTGTTGTTGTTTTTGTGCTAAGCTAACAGGCAGAATGCTACAAGCATAGCTCTAAACAATGTAGCCTCATGGGCAGTGAGGTCCGTGTTGCAGGGAGAAGGGACTGCCATACACGTTATGTGTCTGTGAGCAAGAGGAGGGAGAAAAAGGAGAGTCGAAAAGTACAAGTTGTCATCGAGCAAAAACAGGAGCTGGAAGCATGTAAATATACAGGGAGTGCAGAATTATTAGGCAAGTTGTATTTTTGAGGAATAATTTTATTATTGAACAACAACCATATTCTCAATGAACCCAAAAAACTCATTAATATCAAAGCTAAATGTTTTTGGAAGTAGTTTTAAGTTTGTTTTTAGTTTTAGCTATTTTAGGGGGATATCTGTGTGTGCAGGTGACTATTACTGTGCATAATTATTAGGCAACTTAACAAAAACCAATATATACCCATTTCAATTATTTATTTTTACCAGTGAAACCAATATAACATCTCCACATTCACCAATATACATTTCTGACATTCAAAAACAAAACAAAAACAAATCAGCGACCAATATAGCCACCTTTCTTTGCAAGGACACTCAAAAGCCTGCCATCCATGGATTCTGTCAGTGTTTTGATCTGTTCACCATCAACATTGCGTGCAGCAGCAACCACAGCCTCCCAGACACTGTTCAGAGAGGTGTACTGTTTTCCCTCCTTGTAAATCTCACATTTGATGATGGACCACAGGTTCTCAATGGGGTTCAGATCAGGTGAACAAGGTGGCCATGTCATTAGTTTTTCTTCTTTTATACCCTTTCTTGCCAGCCACGCTGTGGAGTACTTGGACGCGTGTGATGGAGCATTGTCCTGCATGAAAATCATGTTTTTCTTGAAGGATGCAGACTTCTTCCTGTACCACTGCTTGAAGAAGGTGTCTTCCAGAAACTGGCAGTAGGACTGGGAGTTGAGCTTGACTCCATCCTCAACCCGAAAAGGCCCCACAAGCTCATCTTTGATGATACCAGCCCAAACCAGTACTCCACCTCCACCTCGCTGGCATCTGAGTCGGACTGGAGCTCTCTGCCCTATACCAATCCAGCCACGGGCCCATCCATCTGGCCCATCAAGACTCACTCTCATTTCATCAGTCCATAAAACCTTAGAAAAATCAGTCTTGAGATCTTTCTTGGCCCAGTCTTACACACAACAAAGTAAAGCTATTTTTCGGCTACGAGCCCGACACGAGCCCGACGTATTAGTCAGAGGTCCCTTTACTAAGGTTCGGAGCCGTGGACCTTCAGTAATAGTAATAAATCTCACATTCACGTAGTTGTAAAAAGCATGATAATATATTAAGTAATCCAAAGTATTCCGAATACGTTACTGTCATTGAGTAACGTAACGGAATATGTTACAGAATACATTTTGGGGCATGTATTCTGTAATCTGTAATGGAATACATTTTAAGAGTAACCTTCCCAACACTGTTTAAAAGTCATCTTGACCATGCCTGCATTCCTAAACAAAGCTTATATGTAGGGATGGGTACCGGTATCTGGTGCCATGATGGCACCGGTTCTGACATAAACGGTAGTAACCAGACCGAAAAGCAGCGCACATTTCGGTGCTTTATTTCGGTGCTTCTTTTTTCCTGAGCTGTGATACACTTTGAATTCTAGCCAATCATTTTACATTTCCGAGGATAGTTGGCGGGTATAGGTACGTACGTTCTTTTAGAGCAGAGCTACAGATTAAAAATGCCCAAGGCGAAGCGGTCAAAAGTCTGGCTGTACTTCACAGCAAAATATGCAAACTCAGCAGCCTGCAACAAGTGCTTTAAGGTGATACTGTGATACTGTCAAAGGAGGTAACATCTCAAATCCGATGAAACACCTGGCGACACATAGCATTTTTTTTAAAAGCCGAAAAATGCGTCGTATTTGATAGCTTGCTGTGAGACCTCACACCGAGCGCATCTACTGCGGGTGTGGTGCCTGTTATCGGACCCGGAGTTAGCAACATCCCTAAAAACCCGAAGACGAAAGTCCTGGCCCCTAGCCCTGCCAGTGTAGCAGAAATGATGACGGATGATGATGGCAGCAGCAGCCGTTCTTCTCTGCGTGAGTAGCTTAATGTTGTTCGTGTGTAATTTACGTTGAGTAGGCTAACCACGTTATTAAATTAATGCATGTAAGGTGAACTAGCAAACATCATCATAGCTACATACGGCTGTCTTCTTGTTTGATTGCAGATACTCCCTTCACCCTGGCCAAAAAGGCTAAAATGACCAAAGAAAAAGTGGGAAACAGTTAAACATGAGAGGTTTTTGGTATCGGATAAAACCTAAACGATACCCATCCCTACTTATATGTAAGTTCAGTACAGAAAATCTGTAATCCTTCATCTGCCTGCTTTGCTTATTGGCTGCTTGCTTCTTCTTTACATGACTACCATCCTTTCCGTTCATCTCCACACTGACATCGTTACTATAATCCAACCATTTTCTTTCCTGCCTTTTTTGAGCCAATCAGCCTCCACGCTGTGTGGTTTATATCTGTACTCTCCATCATTTTCCCTTTCAGACTCTCATCGTGCAACCTACCTCCTCCCCATCTCCCCATTTGACTCACAGTCACTCAGAGCTCCATCCATCCTGTAGTCTTCATCTTCACCACCAGCCACTAGACTAGCTTTCTTAAAACCTGTCACCACTGGGATTCTGTTCTGCCATGATAGGTCATCGGAGTCTGATCATCAAATATATTAATATGGCTATCCCGATAAATCATGTTCAATTCTTTCAAGTGCTCTCTGCTATCAGGCAATCGTCTGATTAGATATTTGCATTAACAAACAGTTGAACAGGTTTACCTTCTACACTTGGTGGCCACTTTGTATGTGTATATTTCATTCTTGAAAAAGCAGCTGGGGACAGATGAGCAGTGCCCGTCTATGAGCAGAATAATATACAGGGGACAGGTTGGGCTATGGGTGGAAATGGTGGCAGAGGTCACAGTGCAGAGCTCAGAACTGTGGAGAAGAAGAGAACAGCACAGAGGTCTAGAATTAACATGTTTCATTTTTATTTACACCACTGTAGTTCTCATAACAAAAACTTTGCACCAAAGGTTCCCACAGTGGAACTCCTACTGTAGGTAACAGTGGACTTCTGATAAGTCAGGAGAGCATCAGCTATTAAGACAGATCATCTGAATCCCTCAAATACTTGGACCAAATTGCATCCCGTATTTCTCACATCTAAAAAAAAAAAGATTAGCAGCCTTCTAAAGGGCCACAAAGTTCAGGAGTTATACTGAGGTGATGGCTGACATGGAGTATCGCCTTTACACTGACTACTGAGACATGCAAACAAGGCCAGTGAAAGCTTTCGGAAAGGTTTAGTTACTTGTACTGTAAGCATGCACTCGATGCCATTCAAACTATGTGAATATGACATGCTGTTAAAAGTGTTTCAGCACTTTCAGTTGCTGTTGAATTACCTTTCCACGGGCTTGAAAAGTGAGAGGAGCTTAAAAGCAGATCACAATCAGAGGGGGTGGAAGCCTCTTTTTTTGTAAGCTGTTGGATAAAAACCAAGAGCATCTAAAACGTCAGTGCAAAGCAGTAACAAAAAAAGAGATGAGAGGAAAAAAGAAGGAAAAGAATACAGGAATTGGGAAAAGACAAGAATGTTTCGAGAAAGCAGATATTCTGTAAGGAAGGAGATAGAGTGATTGGAGGAGATGTTTAATGGGAAAAGTGAGAGGGTGGTTTAGTGAATAGACAGATGGATGGCTGTAAACAACACTCTGAGGTCATAATGACATGATACAGCTGTAGGACCTGTCCTCCTGACCTGCCATTACCACACACGAACACACACCTCTCCATCGTTAAGGATGGAAGTCACAGTGTTTTCCATCCCAGCAGCAAATCTCAAATCCTCCTGTTCATTTTCACACCAGTAGAAAAATGCATTATCTTCCATTTATTTTATCTTTCCGTCCTAGTAGAGCTGGGCGAATTGATCCAAATATCAACATTATCCATACCAATGCTGGTATTGATATCGGATTGATCTGGTTATAAGCTAACATGTTAGGCTAATGTGAGGTGTCCTAACAATTATAGTTTCCCTCAGATAAACAGTTTGATTACATTCTCGCACCATAACAGAATTTATTCGCTAACTGTCCAAGTCCAACAATGTTAGACCCGCTCCAAAGAAAGTTTTAGTCAACACAAGCTAAAAGCAGCGTTACTTGCCAAAATAGCAGTACTCACTGATGGAAAAGTTCTGGAAGTCCTCAACAGCTCACGTCTGTATGTTGTCATCAGTCAGAAGTTCACTGACTCATCGACCCATATAAGACTCTGTGACAGCCTCCTCTAGAGTAAATAGTTGTGGACGCAGGTAGACAGTGGACAGGAGACATAATGGTCAAATGAGCTGACATGGCTGAATCTCTTTCACTTTCAAAGAGAGGCAGCGAGAATGCCCAACAGCAGAACCTAGACTGAGGTTGGGTTATTTTAACACTAGCTGGGAAGCTTTTGTTGATTTTATGGTAACAAAGTATTGTTGTCAACTCACTTTGATATTATTTCACTTCAGCTGTCTTCAGTCAAATGACGCATGCGTGTGAAGAGGAAAAAGCAGTGCAACAGTAAATAACAGTAAATAACTCTCATACTGAGCTGACATGAGACAAGTGCAAAGAAATTAGATGAATAATTCCTGTGTGCGTCTGATGTCATTTATTATTTCACTAATAAAAACAATTCAGTACATTTATGTTCTTGGATTTATTTATGTGTCCCTTTTTATTTTACAAATGTAGTAATGCCGTATTTAAGGACAGTGTTGACTTCAACACTGAGGAATGTTTCCCAGTCTCTTCTTCACAGGGAGAAATACATCTTATTCATTTAACTCTGGTACTGGATTGGTACTCGGTATAAGCAGATACTCAGAGCCAAGATATGTGTAAGAATTAAATCAGTGAATCAACTACAATACTCAGGCATCAGTGAAAAAAGTGAAAAGAGTATTAGCAGGATTAGAAGCTAGCAAGCGAGGTATGCTAGCTAGCAAGTTAGCACATAAAGATACTGATATACACTCAGATAATCCTTAAAAATTCTAAAGTACAGCATCGCTGAAAACTAAAGAACACAAAAAACTAAATATCAGCAAGTTTCTGGTTCCTTGGTCACCAATATTCAGATTGCATTTCAGATCCTGAACCTAGACACCGTTCTTTACGGATTCAGACCTATTACACGATTCTGACAGACTATTTCTATTTCACTCTTCTCACCCTTTCTTGTGCATATGGTAGTTATTTTAATCGGCACAATCTATTGCACAAACAATTTAAGTCATTATGTTAGCAGGTATCGTGTACACATCGAAAGGAGCCAGCTGAGGTGGTTCGGGCATCTGACAAGGATGCCTCCTGGGCGCCTCCTGGGTGAGGTGTTCCGGGCATGTCCCACCGGGAGGAGGCCCCGGGGCAGACCCAGGACACGCTGGAGTGATTATATCTCTCGGCTGGCCTGGGAACGCCTTGGTGTTCCCCCAGATAAGCTGGAGGAGGTGGCTGGGGAGAGGGAGGTCTGGGCCTCTCTGCTTAGGCTGCTGCCCCCGCGACCCAGCCTCGGATAAAGCGGATGAAGATGGATGGATGGATGGTATCGTGTACACCATGAGATTTTAAAAGGTTAGCTTTAATCTGTGCACGCAAATACGTAAACAGCGCTAAGGAAAAAATTGTAGACGAGAAAATAGTAACAGATTTTTAGGAAACATTTCTAAGCAAGAAAACAACAACTGCACAGCACTGCAACATACTGCAAAGAACAACAAATGAGCTTCAGCCAGTGCAGAGAATAATGCAAAAGTGACAAGCTAACAATAAACGGCTAATGGACAACATGTATCTACAGTATTTTATGAACTATGCCATTAAAACAGTAATTACTTCCATCTTTTTCTCCCTCATAACTCAAATGAATCGACTGAGTTCACTGCAGTCCTTCAGATGTTCACTTCTGCAGCTGTTCCTTCAAGTTGTCTCCCGAAAAACACTTCAGTTGTGTTTTGTGTGATTTTGTTTTTTCTTCTTGCGTTGTCCTTTATCCAACTTCTGTTGTCTTTTGTGTGCTTTTGCAGCATTTTTCTGTTTGCTGGTGCTTTTTTAAGTTGCAGTGCTTTTGAGCTCTCAGGGCCACCAATTCTTTGTCCCCTAATACATGTTTCTACGTCAGCTAGAAGCAGTCAGTTGGTGTTTAGTACAAAGAGGGAGTCCAGCGGCTCTGTTATACTGTGAGGGAGACTTTGATGGAACGGTTTGACTCCATTTGTCCCCTGAGAGGTACGGCTTACTGCAATTCAATACAAAGTTATTAGTTCTCAGTTATCACCTATATTCTCTGATAGAACATTTTTATCCTAAGAGCGGTGGTCTCTTCCAGCTTTACACCCCCCATCCATGGGGAATGAGGGTCATTAAATTATTTGATGACTATGGAAACTAGATCTCAACGTCAGTATGGGAGATTTTTGAGGAATTGTTGCATACCACTCCAAATCACTACCATCAGTCAGGGATACCTCATGGAAAAGTTCCACAAACAGCCTACTCCAAGGCTTTTTTGTGGCAGGACATGGGAACCACACTTTACCAAGACACTGTATGTTGGGTTTTCCTTGAGTTTTTCTCCAGCAGCCTGTTGGCTACATTAGCAGCACTGCACTAAAAACTGTCTGGGTTACAAATATGTCCAGGCATGCAAACACAGTTGAGTTGAGCAAATGTAAAACATAAAAGCTGGCCACCATGATGTCACCCGCTGGTTTGTGCAGTTCAGTGGTGACTTTTTAGCGGTTGTCATGCTGATCTTGTTGTTCTTTTCCATTCTTCTTTTAACCAGACGTGACAAGGAAGAGGTCAGAACAAGAGAGAAGTAGGGTCATTTTCTTATTGATTTCTATAAAATCTGACCTCTTTTTGCATACATGAGTCACCTTCTGCTGGCTATTAAAAGAACACTGGCTTGAAAGCCCCTTGCACTTCGACTACTGTGCCCATTTTTACATTCAGAGTATGCAGTCTGTGAGTTTATCCCACAGAGATGTATATGCTCCAGGAAACAGACTCAGCCCTGAGTAATCAGAGTTTACTGTCACCACAAGGAGGGAGAGCCAGGTCCACCACACTTTGTTTAATGGTGATAAAATTTAAGGTTTTAAGGCTTCTTTCACTGCCTTTGTAAGACGCCCTCCTCTGACTGCACTTGAGCAGGTTGATATTTTCCAACTCATCCACTCTGAGAAATCTGATTTTACTGGGTGTCTTGTGCAGGGAAGGAAGGAAAAAGCATGCGGTTTGTTTTTTGGGTTTTTTTCTTTACAGCTCATCTCAGAGAATACAAAGATAAGCCAGAGCAGCACCTGCAGAAGGAGGGGAAGGCACTGTTGGACACGCTGTTGCCGAAAGCACAGAAACAAAAACTGTTTTAGACCAAAGATGGTGGTTTGATGAGGCAGCCAGCGCAAGAGAGAAAACAGATTATTTTACCTTTTCAAAAAAAATCTTGTGCTCATTATATCTGTCATTCCTTCTCTTTCTCTTTTCTCTCATCCCTTGCTTTGTTTGTGTCCCATTTCACAAGCTCCGGTTGCCAAGGTAACTGACATTAATTCATACGACCATCGATTCAGCGCTCCACTTATTACTATTTACCTCTGCAAGCCTCTTTGTGCTTGCGTGTCTAAAGCTGGGAGAGACTGCAGTGTCTGTGTGCGATTTTAACTTTTGTCAACTTTTATTAGTGTCCAACTTCATATTCATGACTGCCTTTATTTCAATTTTTCCACAGCTAACTTACAGATATAGCTTGCACACTGCTGCACACTGCTCCATTTGGAGGCTACAGTTTCATTGTTTGTACAGGAAAAATGAAGAAACTGGAGGGGAAAGGTAAAGAAGAATAGAGCAAGACAAAACGCACACACCTCGTGCCCTTAACGGGTCACTTCACAGCACGATATACATGTGAGGTGTTGTGTCACAACACACACACACTTGAACACTTCTGTGCGCATCTCTCCTCGCACACACACAGAAACACACACACACAGAAACCACCTGACTTCATTATCTGCGCTCTGCTATCAGGATGTCAGCAGCAGCAGCAGCAACCATGGTAACAAGTAGAGGGAGAGGGAGACTGTTGAGATTCACAGCCACTTCACACCAACGCATCATTAATGTCATTTAACTCGCCCCTCGGTGACACGCGCTCCTCTCCCCGTCTGTTTCCTTCTTTCGCTCCTCTCCTGCTTTCTTTCCCTTTCCTCCCTGTTTCTTCCCCCAAACCTCCTCCTCCTCCCCAGCTTCACTTGTCCCTCAGCCCTCTCTGTCTCTCTCTCTGAGTCAGGTTTTTATGTGGGGCTTTGCTGATGACTCACAATACCTGGTTACTTCCCAAATGGAATGTGTGTGTGCCTCATTACAGCCCAGCTGCAGTGCACAGCTGCACTGGAGTCACTGTGAGGGTTAACCTGACCGTTATTCATTTCCTTTGACTCCTTGCACCAATAACAAAGATTATATCCGGTGCTACACCTTCCTTGCATCACATTAGTGCTGGAAATATGCGGGCGTGCCGGCGGAGGATCCCCGCATTAGAAATGAATGAGGTTCCAGCCAGCGAGGTGCGCCCAAACTGTGCATTCTAATATTTGACGCAGCCGATAGCATCTGCTCTGCACAACTATCTTAACCTCTCTGTTGTCATATTTCAATCATGGGTGAGGAGGGACAGTGGCCCGAAGACGCGCTCGGTTGTACACGCTGTGATGGTCTTCCTGTGAACTGGGGCAGTGAGTTCTGATCCATTTGAGGGACAAACCACGAGCCCGAGCACCATATTGTTAAATACAAGGTGCATGGTTTTAATATAAATAAAATGTATCAGTTTAAATCAGGGGCGGAATATCTTTCTAAAGAATACCAGAAAAGTTTCTCTGCTGGGAAAGAAATCAAAGACAGAGCCACGGGAACACAGGGGTGGAGTTAATAGATGGAGTAACACTGCCATCTTGTGGCCACAATGACAGCAAGGCTTTCCAAGTAATAATTCTCTGTCACAGCTTTGAGGAGACTGGGTTCAAATCATTTGTACCAGACGCCATACAGAAGCTCCGAGGCTCTGTAACGGTGGGGTTTGGAGGCTTTTATTTTGAAATAGCCCCAAACTATACATGCATAAGCCAAAAAAATATATATTATCTACTTACTTGTAAAATCTACTGTCTACTGTCTCTACTTCCTTTTTACGCACTATTCATCTTTGTGAGGTTATCCTCTCTATAATATGCACTCATCAGACACATTATTAGGTACCACTTGTTAGTATAAGGTTGGACAACTTTTGCCTTCAGAACTGCTGTAACTCTTCATGGCACAAGATTCACCAAGCTGCAAAACTTTGGTCCATATTGATATGATAGCGTCACACAGTTGCACATCCATGATGCCAATCTGTTGTTCCCCCATAGCCCAACAGAGCTCTCGGAGATTGAGATCAGGTGACTGTGGAGGCCTTCTGAGTTCAGTAAACTGTCATGTTCAAGAAAACGGTTTGAGATCTTATCAGAGGTTCTTATTAATATTCTTTTTTATTAATAAGATTGTTGTTATCACTATCCTAAACATTATTATTACTATTGCTATCACTACTATTATCAGAAACAATATTTGTATTAGTACCTGTATCTAAATTTACACCTTAGCATATAATTGCATAATCTCTCTCTATATGGAATACTATATATAATATATAAATATACAATTATTATATATAGAACGCCATAACCAAGTGGCCGACATTGTACACAAAAACATCTGTATGGTCTGGAAGTCCTGAGGTCAAAATGGGAGACGCCACCAACAACAATGACTGAGCTTCGATCCTGTGGGACTTCCAGATACAGACGGACAAATTGGTGATCGCTAACCAACCGGACATAGTGGTGGACAAGCAGAGGAAGACAGCTACAGTGACAGATGTGGCAATACCGAATGACAGCAACATCAGGAAGTAGGAACATGAGAAGCTGGAGAAGTACCAAGGGATCAGAGAAGAGCTCAAGAAGATGTGGAGGGTTATTGCTGATTGTTGTGTAGCTGGGTGGGTTAGACCTAGACCGTTGTGGCAACATCCAGGAGCAGGTGTTGTAGGAAGGTAGGCCAGCTCACCAATATAGATTCAACAATTGACTAGCTCAGTAATAAACAGTCTCCCTGTTTAGGGTCTGGGAGCTTATTTCTCTTAGAGCTGACCCTTTTTCCTTGGGATCTGGGGGCAATCCAAAGCGATCTAAGTGATCTAGATCAGCATAGTTGTGCACTATATGCACACTACAACATGATAAAAATCAAAGAATGATTTCAAAGAATGAACAAGAACAGAGTCACTACTGGCCTGGCCATCAATTACCACTCCCTTACTGATGCAACATGGTACTCCTAATAACGATCATGCTGAGCCATCCTCATGGTCCAGTCTTACCTTTCTAGGTCTCACCCTCCCACCCCTTTTGTTTGTTTCTGTCACGGTCCTGGGTCAGTTTGGCCCAGCATTTTGAGTTTCTTATGTTTTGGTTTATTTTTGCATTATGGATTATTTCTTATTTTCTGCTGCTTTGATTATGATTATAAATATGTCTTATTCTTGGTGAGGGATTAGTTCTTATGTTCATGGTATTTCTCGGGATTATGAGTTATATGCTGTTTACTTTGTGATCCTGGGTTTATTATTGTATTAGTAGGTTTTGTTCAGTGTCAAGTCCGCCTCTCTGTCTAGCCCATGTCTTGGTAAAGTGTGGTTTCCTGTTTTATTGTGAAGGTCTGTGTCTTATGTTAGTGTGTCCAGCTTCGCTCTCCCTGTCTCGTTAGCCCTGATCTCTCCCAGCTGTGTCTCCCTCCTGTCTTCCATTCCCTGATTACCTCCCTGTGTATATTAGCCCTGTGTTTTCCTGTGCTCAGTGCTGTGTCGTACCCTCAGATCCTGCCTGTATGGTCCAGTTTGTGTTTTCATGTTTGGTGCCAGCAATAAAGAGGTTTTCAGTTACATTTCCATCTCTGAGTCCTGCACTTGGATCCACATCTCCACCTGCATCCACACAGACCCCTGACAGTTTCCCTCCTCATCATTATTATCATCAGTGCTATTATTATTATCAGTAAATGGTAGTAGTAGTGATGTAAGCATCGATCAGAAGATGTGGACACCTAGTACCTTGTCTGGGATGCTTGGATCAGCCTGGAAAGAGAAACACTTTCCATTAAGGCTGAAATGCTTTTGACCTTAAGCAGCAAGTACACTGAAAGTTTCTATGAAACCAGAACTGTTTTCTGAACATAAAACTAAAGAATTTTGCACTGTTTAGTTCTCAAACTCACATAAAACCATTTTTTCTAACACTCTAAATGATTAGTGTCTCAGTCACAGAGCTTCATATTTGAGCAGAACTGAACACAACACACGTTATTCCACAAGGTGTTATTTAGTACCTGAAAGGTGAATCATATCGCCCTGTGGATGAAATCAGCCTTAAGGAAACAGCACTAAAAAAAAGCCTATGTGACACCTGAATGCATAATACAATCCCTTCTTGCACCTGTGTATAACATCCAACACCCTCCGGGCAAATTACATATTTTGTTGATCATTGAAGTGAAAAGAGGTAAACCCCTGCAGCTCATCTTAAAATGTTAATGCACCCGTGTTTGGGATTTTTTTTAGTGAACTTAAAACAACTTTGGCAGATGTTGCCAAGGGACTTTTATTCTGGATTTAGGAATCTAAAGAAATCTACCATGCTGACATACAGAACGCAGTGACCGACAATTTAATTAAAAAATAATACAAAGACATTAAGAGAAATACCCTTTTAAATTTTCATTTCTGAGAACAAAAAGACTGGAAAATCTGCATTCAGAAATGCATCAGTATATTTATTACATGTCTCATCGCTGTTTCACAAACTGTCATGAGACTGTGTTGAATGCTGAACACTGTCAGAGCTGCAAATGACCTCCAGCAGGACACTGGTGTGAATGACTGTCATCCAACAATCCCCATAGGATAGCAGAATTGGAGCTTTTTACAGATAAGAGCAGGTTCACCCTGAATACATGTTACAGACGTTAAAGGGTCTGCAGAAGCAGTGAAGAACATTATGCTGCCTGTAACTTTGACCTGACCGGTTTGGTGACGAGTTAGTCAGGGCTCCTGTGTCCTGCATGAAAACAATCTTATTCTTTAGAACATCAACATCTTTGCTTTCCTAAACATTTTTTTCTAAATTTGCTATAAAATATATCTCAAATTAGACAATCTGTCTGCATTATTACACTATTACCAGAAACTACTAAATTTGATATAAACTTATCCACAGAGAATCCCAGACCTCCCTCTGCCCGGCCACCTCCTCCAGTTTAAACAGGGGAATTCCATCATGTCCCAGTCCTGGGGCATGCCCAGAACACCTCACCATGGAGGCATCCTTCTCAGATGCCCAAACCACCTCAACTGGCTCCTTTCGATGTGGACGAGTAGCAGCTCTACTCTGAGCCCCTCTTGAATGACTCTTCATCACGAAGGACTGATATCTTCACTGCAGCTGCCTCCTTGTGGGGCAGCAACTTATCCCTGATGCAGAGTGGGCACTCCACCCTTTTCCAGCTGAGGACCGTGGCCACAGATTTGGTAAATCTCATTCTTGCCACTCCACACTCAGCTATGAAACGCTGTGAGTGCTGGAGGCCACCACCTCATGGCTAATCAAGTCCAACAGGACCGCTCTTCAGCTTGATGGTGATTACCACCAACACAGCCACCAACCATCTTGCTGTAGCCTCAACATTGTCTTTTCCGACTAATGTCTCCAGCCTCCCTTAGAATGCTGTCGGGTTCTAGGTCTGTCCATCATGCTCCCCTGCCACCTGGTCTAACTTACCCCCAGCTGGAGATTAGTAGAAAACTCAGCTAACAACTGAGTATCTCTCAACCACACACACTAGTTCAGGCTCCCTACCCACCGGAGAGGTGACATTCAATGTCCCACTTGTCAGTCTAGACAGCCCTGAGCACCACCTGAAACACAATAATGTCATGAAAGCATATTTTTAAAAACTTTTCATTCTGATGATCTGCAGGACTCTCTAAACTAAGTTTGGTCTGCATTTCTTGAAAGATGATATCCCACAAACTGTTGTTTGTATTTACTCCAGTAAATTCTACAAGACATGCTGTGTAAATAAACAGCAACAGCATAGAGCGGTCATATCTCTAAGAAGAAGACAGGAAAAGATCAGTAAAGAAACAATTTCCTCAAACCAAAGCGCAGATGAAACTGGTTGATCTAAAGTATGATTAGTTCAGCATGATTAATATAAATGACACTGATTATTACTAATAAACTGGAAAACCAAAATACTTACCACTCAGTTGAAGTCTTTCTGTCCAACAGCTCCTTTTCTAGACTTGTAAGAGTTCGATTATATGTGGGGAGTGCTGTTCTCAAAGACAGTAAGAAGCAAGTAGGGGGAGAAAAAACAGGAAATTATTTAGAAGCTGATTTGGTCCTTAATGGCTGTGCAAGCATTATAAAAACACAGAAAGTCAATATAGACCTCATACAACCAAATTAGACTAGCACATATAGTAACAGGGACAGCCAGTATGAATGGGCTGGTATCCTTTTTAATAGCAATAATAATAACTGTATATAAATATAAAATCATCTTAGAACAGATTGCTTAAATGCTGGTGTGACGAAGTGCAGCAACAACACCAAATAGTAAAAACAAAAAAAGAAAAACACAGGATTTAGCTACATGGGCTTATTTTTCACAGCCCGTGCTCCGCAGCATCATCTGCCATTCATCTTCATAGAGCAGTGAGTGACAGGCGTCAGGCCACGCCCCTTGATTTGCTGAGGAAGGCACAAAAAAAAGTTTGAATAAAAGAAAACATTTACTCACCAAAATCAGTGTATATTACATCTAAGAATCACAGCAATGGCAACAATAATCTGTTAAACTGAAGCTTCTGCAGCTGCACCCAGGCTTGCTCAAAATATTCCAGAAAAACGATGTGCTCCACGCCCAAGCATGTTGATCTGTGCGAAGGGAGGAGGAAAGCAGTGACAAGGTATTTTCAAACCATATCATTTTATCCTTCTGCTACAGGGAGACTGCCTTTTGTCTGTTTTGCTGCAACATCTTTTAATAATGAAATAAAACAAATAAAAATGACCATTTCGTATGCTTTTATTTTAAATTTTGAGGGCATTTGTATGACTCTGTCTAGTTCTTTATTTTGTCTAAAAACAAAAAACAAAAATTGATGAACCTCTAATAATTTCAGTTGTACTGTACGCACAGCTGGGTGACTTGTTTGTAAGTTTTACATACAAAAGTCCAAAAATAATTTAAAAAAAAACCGTCAGATAATGAAGTAAATTATAAAATGTAGTAAAGCAACAATAGAAAGAGGCATGAAGGGGAGGCCAAAGGTTCAAGTAAAACAGGCTACCTGTGAGTTACTCTTTATCAGTACAGTATAGAGTAAATGTACTTAGTTAAGTACTTAATATTCCACCACTGAAAAACAAAATTTCATTTAATATTGTTGATGTGATTTGGAGCTATGTAAAAAACTGAATTGAATTATGTTTTATAACTGCCTACTGACAGATCTATTTTTTCTTTCTGCTTTGCTGCACAACATCCTCTTTTATTCTCTACAAATCTCAGGACAGGCAAGACTGCATCCTGTTGCATTTACTGAAATCAAAAGCAGACTTTTGGGTTTGAGAGTCAATAAATCCATGAAAATGGCTCGGCCTGTAATGGGTTTCACAGCATCATGGACTGCAGTTTCTCAGATGACAACAGTGTACAGCTTAAAATCTATGATTTACATCAGCCAGTACAAAATACTTCAGCCCCGATTTTGTTGGTTTATCTCTCATTTACTGTTTGATTCCCAGCCTGGCCTTTGTAGCAACCATCCTCTCATATACATAAATATTCTGCTTTGGATGATACAGGGATGTGCTTCTGGTCCTCATCATTTCCAGCAGAGGCCTGACCCGATGGAGACATTCATAAGACTCGCTGCCTTTTTTCTTTTCATTTTTGACATCTTCAGCCAAATTGCTCATGTCAATAATAAAACAAAACCACAGAAGGCGGAAACTCAGGTTTAGCAAAATTGTCATTTTCTGTTGTTTGCAAAATTCGTGACTTATTCCTGTTTAGATGGATCTGCTCCAGGTGAAGTTGGTTCCTCATCCAGGTTGTTCTGCCTTTTATAACTTAAATCGGATATTATAGTTGTAAGCTGCCCTAGAGCTCCCTCTAGTGGCTGCTTTGGGTTCGGTTACTTTGGGAAAGGAAAAAAATGAGAACGTGAAGAAGAAATAAAAGATGGCGGAAAGTGATACCGTAATGTTATCGTTCTAAGCTGATACGGACCTTAAAATGTTGTTGCCTTGGACAAGATATGTCTGTAAGTATGAGTGTCGATAAAATAATTATTCTTTTGTTTTGTGTAAAAATGGTACGATAATTTGTACATTTGAAAGTTTTATCTTGTTAGCTTGCAGTAAGAGGGTAACAAGCTAGTTTACAATGTTAGTTAGCTAATACAGTATTTTGTACTTTCAGTTTTACGATGGTCAAAGAGAAGGCAATGGTCAGAGGCCATTCTTCAATAAATCAGCGCAAAAAGGAAAATAAGTCTGGTTATTGGAGCATCGTTATCTCGCTGTCTAGCTGGTGAAACTAAGAGACTCAGGGCGAGGACAGCATAGTAAAAAGACATTAGCGCAGCGGGCACAACCACGAGGAGCTATTTTCAGCACATCAGTTATGAGTCTACGGTCAGGAAAGCAATATCAACTGGATCTTCCAGAAGAGGAAGAAACACCAGACCAAAGAGAAACAAAACAAGTGCACGACGCAGAGGATATGGAGAACAAGGATAATGCTAGCAACGCAGACACACAGGCGGAGTCTAGACGCTCGCGTACGTCCAAGCGTTCATCCACAAGTTCTGCAGCACTTAAAGCACGAGCAAAAGCAGAGGCTGCACGTGCACAGCTGGCGTATTCAGAAAGAGAAGCAGCTATAATGAAACAAAAAACTGAACTTGAGGCAAATTTACATGTTTTGAGCTGTCAAAAGGCTGTTGCAGTTGCAGAAGCAGAGGTTGCAGTTTATGAAGAAGAGGAGGAGGGACTCTCAAAGAGTGAACTGCGCTATCCATTGGTGGGACCACCCGCCAGTCCAAAACAACGCACAGCAGAGTATGTACAAAAACACTCAGATATTTGCCTTGAAGGATTCAAATTAAAAGTAGATCCACTTGCCTGTCACAAAGCTGCGCGTGAACAATGCGAAATGGCTATGAATGCAGATATAGACAATGACTGCTCACACAGTGCTCAAAAGGCTAATGTTAAAGTGGAACTCCAAACACAACAGAGAGAGAGACTGGATTCCCCCAAACCTTATCCGTACAACACTCTTCAAACATCAACAGAGACACAGGGTGTCCAGGATATTACAAGGTACCTGACACGGAGGGAAATGTTAAGTACTGGACTTTTGCAGTTTGATGACCACCCAGAAAACTACTGGGCGTGGAAGGCATCATTTCAAAGTGCTATTAAAGACTTGCACGTTACAGCTCAAGAGGAGCTAGATTTAATGGTCAAATGGCTTGGAGTGGAGTCTGGTCACCAGGCCAAAAGAATCCGATCAGTCCATGTCTTTAATCCAGCTGCAGCTCTCAACCTTGTGTGGCAAAGACTCGAGGAATGTTATGGATCTCCAGAAGTGGTAGAAAATGCACTGTTAAAAAAGATTGAACAGTTTCCCAAACTAAACAACAGAGACAACACAAAGTTAAGAGAGCTGGGTGACGTTCTGCAGGAAATAGAATGTGCAAAAGATGGAGGATATCTACCAGGCCTCTCATATTTGGACACAGCTCGCGGAGTCAACCCCATTGTGGAAAAGTTACCATATGGACTGCAGGAAAAATGGATTGCAACAGGAGCAAAGTACAAAGAAGAACATAAAGTTGTTTTCCCCCCTTTCAGTGTCTTTTCAAAGTTTGTAAGACAACAAGCCAAAATAAGAAACGACCCAAGCTTTGTCATCACACCTCCTGCCGACACAAGCTTCAAGAAGGAGAAAAGCTTCAGAGGCAGTAACAGGCAAGTGATTAGTGTACACAAAACGGACATTCCTACAGACACTAGTTCACCTCAAAATAGTTACAGCAAGCCTATAGAAAGCCCTGACAAGGTATGCCCAATACATAAGAAGCCTCACCCTCTTAAAAGGTGCAAGAGTTTTAGAGCAAAGCCCATAGATGAGCGCAAGTCATTTTTAAAAGAGAACAGAATCTGTTTTAAATGCTGTGGCTCTACTCAACATTTAGCAAGGGACTGCAGGGCTCAAATAAAATGCATGGACTGTGGTAGCGACAGGCATTTAGCAGTGCTACATCCAGGTCCACCCCCTGCTCCAGCTGAGAGCTCTGGAGCTGATAAAGATGATGGCGGGGAGACACAGGATAGTGCAAATGCCTCAGTTGTTTCCAAATGCACAGAAGTCTGTGGTGATGAAGATAGCCCACATTCATGCTCAAAAATAAGTCCTGTGTTAGTCTATCCAGAAGGCGAAAAAGAACAGGCTAGAAAGATGTATGCAGTGCTTGATGAACAAAGTAACAAGTCACTAGCTAAGTCGCAGTTTTTTGAGCTCTTTAATATTAAGACACGCTCAGAGACTTACAAGCTCAGAACATGCTCAGGACTGTCAGATAATGTCGGCAGAACAGCAGTAAACTTCATGATTGAGTCAATGGATGGTAAAGTAAAGCTCCCACTCCCAAACCTGATTGAATGTGACATGATTCCAGACGACAGGAGAGAGATTCCCTCTCCACAAGTGGCCATGAAGTTCTCACACTTACAGAAGATAGCTGAAAAAGTACCTCCTGTAGAAGAACAAGTACCTATTCTGTTGCTTTTGGGAAGAGACATTATACAGGTACACAAAGTCAGAGAGAGAATCAATGGGCCACACAATACACCTTATGCACAGCGTTTGGATTTAGGCTGGGTTATAGTTGGAGAAGCCTGCATGGGGAAGACGCATAAGCCCCCTAGTGTGAGTGTTCTCAAAACACATATTCTCCAGAATGGCCGTGCTTCTTACCTCTGCCCATGTCCTAACACGTTTCAAATCAAAGACCAGTTAAACACCACACCTAACCCCAAAAAGGACAGGGGAAACACAAACACCAATCAACTGGGAGAAACTGTTTTTGACAGGACAAAAGATGATGACAAACCAGCACTGTCAGTAGAGGACAAAGACTTCATTGACATCATGGAGAAGGAGGTGTATCAAAATGAATGTAACAGCTGGGTGGCGCCTTTGCCATTCCGCTCTCCAAGACCAGAGCTTCCGAGTAACAGAGAGCAAGCATTCAAGCGCCTCCAATCTCTCAGAAAGACATTAGACCGGAACCCTGAAATGAAAAGACAATATATCGAATTCATTCAAAACATGCTGGACAATGACCATGCAGAAGTCGCTCCACCTTTGGACTCAAACAAAGAACACTGGTACTTGCCATCCTTCGGTGTGTACCACCCACAAAAACCTAATCAGCTGAGAGTAGTCTTTGACTCAAGTGCAGAATTTGAAGGACAGTCCCTTAACAAAGTCTTATTAAGTGGACCCGACCTAAATAACACACTGCTGGGTGTCCTTATGCGTTTTAGGAAAGAGCCTGTAGCATTTTCAGCTGATGTGCAACAAATGTTTTATTGTTTTGAAGTGAGAGAGGATCATAGGGATTATCTGAGATTCCTTTGGTATAAAGATAATGATCCCGACCAAGGTATTTGTGACTATAGAATGAGGGTTCATGTTTTTGGGAATAGCCCTTCCCCAGCTGTGGCTATTTATTGTATGAGGCGTGCTGCAGTCGAGGGAGAAGAAAAGCACAGACATGATGCAAAGCAGTTTGTAATGAGACATTTTTACGTTGATGATGGTCTCGCATCCACAGCAACAGTGGAAGAAGCTGTTGAGACACTCACAAGCGCTCAAAAGATGCTGGCACAGTCAAACTTAAGGCTACATAAAATAGCCTCTAATGACCACAAAGTAGTGGAAGCGTTTCCTGCTGCCGAGAGAGCCAAGGATCTAAAAGACTTGGATTTAGAGTTGGACGACATACCCCTGCAAAGGAGCTTGGGGGTACTGTGGAATCTTAAAAAGGACTGTTTTACCTTTCACGTCACCACTGAACAAAAGCCGTTCACCAGGAGAGGTGTCTTGGCCACTGTTAACAGTCTGTATGACCCGCTGGGTTTCGTGTCACCCATCACAATGCAGGGAAAAGCTCTTCTCCGTGAATTGACCTCAGAGCAAAAGGACTGGGATGAATCACTTCCTGCAGAAAAAGAAGATGAATGGAGCAGATGGAGAAGCTCATTGAAGGATCTTGAGCGGCTTCAGATACCGAGGTGCTACCTCTCGTTCTCCCAGGCCATTGCTGTGAAAAAAGAACTGTGCATATTTTCAGATGCCTCCACCATGGCCATAGGAGCAGTGGCATATCTGAGAGCTATTGATGGTGAAGGTCAGTGGCACACAGGTTTCATCATGGGCAAGTCCAAAGTAGCCCCAAGACCCGCCCACACTGTTCCTAGATTGGAGTTATGTGCAGCAGTGTTAGCTGTAGAGATGTACGAACTCATTAGAGATGAGATTGACATTGAAGCAGACACTGTCAGATTTTTCACAGACAGTAAAATTGTTCTTGGTTACATACACAACAACACAAAGAGGTTCTACACTTACGTGGCTAACCGAGTGATTAGAATCAGAAAGACTACACATCCAGCACAGTGGTTTTACATAGCCACTAGTGACAATCCAGCAGACACAGCCACTAGACCAATTGCAGCTTCTGCATTGGCTTCTACAAACTGGTTTAGTGGTCCTTCCTTTTTGACACAACACGACATAGAGAAGTCTCACTGTGATAGTTTCACACTGATCGATCCTGACACAGATGCAGAGATCAGACCTGATATAACAAGTTTTGTTACCAAAGCCTCAGTAACACAGCTAGAGCCATGCCGTTTTGAAAGATTCTCTCATTGGATGAGATTGTGTCACACTATTGCATCACTAAAGCGTGTGGCAGTATCATTCAAGAAAACAAACACAGAAGGTAAAGGCTGGAAGTGTTTCAGTGAAACTAACACCACAGATGAAGTGTCTAAAGCAGCAAAGTTCATCATTCACACAGTACAAAGTGAAACGTTCAAAGAAGAGTACAGATGCATAAAAGAAAATCTGCCACTTCCAAAACAAAGCTGTCTTCAAAGGTTAAATCCAGTTATTGATGAAGATGGGCTCCTCAGACTAGGAGGTCGATTGGCACCTGCTAACCTAACAAAAGATGAGAAACACCCACTCATTATCCCAAATGCTCATCATATAGCCATCCTTCTTATTAGATACTATCATGAGAAGGTAGCGCATCAGGGGCGTCACCTAACAGAAGGAACGCTCAGAGGTGCTGGATTTTGGATTATTGGCAGTAAACGGCTCGTCTCTTCTGTTATTTACAAGTGTGTTCTCTGTCGAAAGCTTCGAGGACAACTTCAGACCCAAAAGATGGCAGATTTACCTGTGGACAGGCTGACACCAACGCCACCGTTCACTAGTGTAGGACTGGATGTCTTTGGACCCTGGACGGTCACCACACGTCGCACCAGAGGAGGGAGTGCAGACAGTAAACGCTGGGCTGTGCTTTTCACCTGCATGTCCACGAGAGCTGTGCACATTGAGCTCATTGAAACAATGTCAACATCCAGCTTCATCAATGCGCTGAGGAGATTTTTCTGCATCCGTGGACCTGCTCAAATACTCAGATCTGATAGAGGTACAAATTTTGTTGGAGCATGCAATGAGTTGCAAATTGATCACAAGGACACAGAACTAAACTCATACCTGCAAGAGAAAGGATGCACATGGCTGTTTAATCCCCCACACTCGTCACACATGGGTGGCTCGTGGGAGAGACTTATTGGAGTAGCAAGGCGCATCCTAGATGGTATTCTGTTGAAAGCCGTACATGTCCAACTAACGCATGAAGTGTTAAGTACATTCATGGCAGAAGTAATGGCAATAATGAATGCAAGACCACTTGTACCAGTCTCAACAGATCCAGACAAACCAAACCTTCTCACTCCAGCAATGCTCCTTACACAAAAGGTCAATGCATTATCTGCACCAACAGGAAGCTTTGGACCGCCAGACCTCTACTCAAAGCAATGGAAGCAAGTACAGTGTTTGGCAGACTCTTTTTGGAAACAGTGGAAAAGTGAATATCTTTCAACACTACAGCAAAGGAGAAAATGGACTGATGATAAAACAAACATAAAAGTTGGTGATGTTGTGTTATTGAAAGATGCTCTCGCACACAGAAATGACTGGTCCATGGGAAAAGTTTTAAGAACATTTGAGAGCAAGGACAATAAGGTTCGAAAAGCAGAAGTAAAGACTGTGAAAGATGGAAATGAAAAAGTGTTTTTGAGACCCATCGCTGATATGGTTTTGCTTTTATCAAGTGATAAATAAGTGTTTGAAATAGCCCTAAACTGTTCAAAATGTTTATTAGAAAAGTTTGTTCTAGTGGCACAATTATATTGTACCAGGCGGGGAGTGTTCTGCCTTTTATAACTTAAATCGGATATTATAGTTGTAAGCTGCCCTAGAGCTCCCTCTAGTGGCTGCTTTGGGTTCGGTTACTTTGGGAAAGGAAAAAAATGAGAACGTGAAGAAGAAATAAAAGATGGCGGAAAGTGATACCGTAATGTTATCGTTCTAAGCTGATACGGACCTTAAAATGTTGTTGCCTTGGACAAGATATGTCTGTAAGTATGAGTGTCGATAAAATAATTATTCTTTTGTTTTGTGTAAAAATGGTACGATAATTTGTACATTTGAAAGTTTTATCTTGTTAGCTTGCAGTAAGAGGGTAACAAGCTAGTTTACAATGTTAGTTAGCTAATACAGTATTTTGTACTTTCAGTTTTACGATGGTCAAAGAGAAGGCAATGGTCAGAGGCCATTCTTCAATAAATCAGCGCAAAAAGGAAAATAAGTCTGGTTATTGGAGCATCGTTATCTCGCTGTCTAGCTGGTGAAACTAAGAGACTCAGGGCGAGGACAGCATACAGGTCATTTTTCTCCTATGTGAACCTTCTGGAAGTTTTTCTCTGCCTTTCACTTTTTCTTGACATATTCTCTCAATAGTTCACTAAAAAATATTTCAAAATTCTGATGCTGCCACTTCTCCACTCCCGTCTCTCTCTCTCTGCTTCGTGTGTCATCAATACCTACCTGTGATTAGACCGTCGTTGCTTGTGCATTCCAGTGCTGCACCATAAAGGTAAAGGCTTGTCTTCTCAGCTTTCTGTAGAAATTTCTTCCTAGCCCAAATGTTTGATGAGTTATGGTAGGCAGAGTTTTCCCTTCTGTGTTCAGAAAAGAGTAACTTATGAATGATTTGTGCTATCATAAAGCACCACACATCCCCGTACAGCTCTGCTTCTCTTCTTTTCAAAACCGTTAACATTTTCTCCCTAGCATAAACGATGACGAAGTATTGGTCATTTAAAGAGTGCTTGTAAAATGGGCTCGCCAGCAGGCCCATGGTAAATAAAGGGTTAAGAAACCAAGTATGCTGGAAAATGCACCTGTTAGACATACTGTTTGTCTTTTTGTTTGTTTGTAAAGCACTTTCTGAATGAAGACAGTGTGGAAGAGACAAGATTTTACTTCTTTAAAAGTATGATCTTCAGACGCATTTAAAAAACAAGAAAGAGACAAAAAAAAATGTAATTTAAAGTTTTATTGAATAAATTTTAAAATATTTTGATCCAATGCAAAGCAAAGTTGTAACACAGAATGTCTCAGTGCAAAACAATCTACATTTAACCCCAAAAGGTTGATTCTGTTCATCTGGACGTAGCGTTTTCAGTGGGAGAAATGTTTTGTCACTCCCACTGAAAACGCTACGTCCAGATGAATAGTATCAACCTTTTTGGGATTTACCTACCTGGATAGCTGAGCATGCATCAACACAATCTATATTTAACGTATGCTAATTAATGCTAAGAGCGTGTTTTTGATGTTGCAGATGGTAAACTGGTTCACTTTAAGTGTAAAAGAAGGACAAAAAGGTCCAAACAGCTGTTGTGGCCTTCTTTAAGCCAGAGCCTGTTCAAATGGACTGAGACAAAGTCTATAAAATTGTATAAACAGCACAACAACCCCAACCAGTCGCAGCAGATGGCCCCGCCCCTCCCTGTGCCTGGTTCTGCCGGAGGTTTCTTCCTGTTAAAAGGGAGTTTTTCCTTCCCACTGTCGCCAAAGTGCTTTCTCATAGGGGGTCATATGATTGTTGGAGTTTTTCTTTATTATTGGAGTGTCTTTGCCTTCCAATAATAAAGCATCTTCCAATAATAAAGCGTCTTGAGGCGACTGTTGTTGTGATTTGGTGCTATATACATGAAACATAAATCAAACATAATTCAGTTCAGTTTTATTGATATGGCGCCAAATCACATCAACACTATGGGTGGTTCACATCAAGTATCATTAGGATACACAGTTATGTGCATTATGAAGCCGTGCTAACCACTACAAAACTGCAGTATGCACATGTGTATCTGCAGCTTTTCCATCCTTTAGTCTGCTTCTATAGATTCTGTCTTAGCTAATTATAGGCCAATCTCCAACCTTCCTTTCATATCAAAAATCCTTGAAAGAGCAGTTGTCAAACAGCTAACAGATCATCTGCAGAGGAATGGCTTATTTGAAGAGTTTCAGTCAGGTTTCAGAGCTCATCACAGCACAGAAACAGCTTTAGTGAAGGTTACAAATGATCTTCTTATGGCCTCTGACAGTGGACTCATCTCTGTGCTTGTCCTGCTAGACCTTAGTGCAGCATTCAATACTGTTGACCATAATATCCTATTAGAGCGATTACAGCACGCTGTAGGTATTACAGGTACTGTGCTGCAGTGGTTTGTATCATATCTATCCAATAGACTCCAATTTGTGCATGTAAATGGAGAGTCCTCTTCACACACTGAGGTTAATTATGGAATTTCACAGGGTTTAGTGCTAGGACCAATTCTGTTTACATTATACATACTTCCCTTGGGCGACCGTGGCTCAGGGGGTTGGGAAGCGCATCTGTAACCGGAAGGTCGCCGGTTCGATCCCCGTACTCTCTGTCCTGGTCATTGTGTCCTTGGGCAAGACACTTCACCTACTGCCTACCATTTGCGCAACTTCTCTAAAATTAGAAATATCCTGTCTCAGATGGCCAGAGGGGCCGATGGCGCAATATGGCAGCCTCGCTTCTGTCAGTCTGCCCCAGGGCAGCTGTGGCTACAACTGTAGCTTGCCTCCACCAGTGTGTGAATGCGAGAGTGAATGAATAGTGGTATTGTAAAGCGCTTTGGGTGCCTTGAAAAGCGCTATATAAATCCAATCTATTATTATCATTAGAAGACATAGCATAAATTGTCACTGCTATGCTGATGACACCCAGCTTTATCTATCTATGAAGCCAGGTAACACACATCAATTAGTTAAACTGCAGGAATGTCTTAAAGACGTAAAGACCTGGATGGCCACTAACTTTCTGCAAATTAATTCAGATCAAACTGAGGTTATTGTACTCGGCCCTGAAAATCTTAGAAATATGGTATCTAACCAGATTCTTACTCTGGATGGCGTTACCTTGGCCTCCAGTAACGCTGTGAGGAACCTTGGAGTAATTTTTGACCAGGACATGTCCTTCAACGCACATATTAAACAAATATGTAAGACTGCTTTCCTCCATTTGCGCAACATCTCTAAAATTAGAAATATCCTGTCTCAGAGTGACGCTGAAAAACTAGTTCATGCATTTATTACTTCCAGGCTGGACTACTGTAATTCATTATTATCAGGATGTCCAAAAAACTCACTGAAAAGCCTTCAGCTAATCCAAAATGCTGCAGCAAGAGTACTGACAGGGACTAGAAAGAGAGAGCATATTTCTCCTGTTTTGGCTTCCCTTCATTGGCTTCCTGTTAAATCCAGAATTGAATTCAAAATCCTGCTCCTCACATACAAGGTCTTAAATAATCAGGTCCCATTTTTGTTAATGACCTTGTAGTGCCATATCACCTTATTAGAGCACTTCGCTCTCGCACTGCAGGCTTACTTGTTGCTCCTAGAGTATTTAAAAGTAGAATGGGAGGGAGAGCCTTCAGTTTTCAGGCCCCTCTTCTGTGGAACCAGCTTCCAGTTTGGATTCGGGAGACAGACACTATCTCTACTTTCAAGATTAGGCTTCAAACTTTCCTTTTTGCTAAAGCATATAGTTAGGGCTGGACCAGGTGACCCTGAATCCTCCCTTAGTTATGCTGCAATAGACATAGGCTGCCGGGGGATTCACATGATGCATTGAGTTTTTCCTTTCCAGTCACCTTTCTCACTCACTATGTGTTAACAGACCTCTCTGCATTGAATCATATCTGTTATTAATCTCTGTCTCTCTTCCACAGCATGTCTTTATCCTGTCTTCCTTCTCTCACCCCAACCAATCACAGCAGATGGCCGCCCCTCCCTGAGCCTGGTTCTGCTGGAGGTTTCTTCCTGTTAAAAGGGAGTTTTTCCTTCCCGCTGTCGCCAAAGTGCTTGCTCATAGGGGGTCATATGATTGTTGGGTTTTTCTCTGTATCTATAAAGCGCCTTGAGGCGACTTTTCTTGTAATTTGACGCTATATAAATAAAATTGAATTGAACTTGAACACCAACCACTCACATTTTTAAAGACTGTGTCAAATAATAATAATAATGGATTGCATTTATATAGCGCTTTTCGGGGCCCTCAAAGCGCTTTACAATTCCACTATTCATTCACTCTCACACACTGGTGGAGGCAGCTACAGTTGTAGCCACTGCTGCCTGGGGCAGACTGACAGAAGCGAGGCTGCCATATTGCGCCATCGGCGCCCTCTGGCCATTACCAGTAGGCGGTAGGTTAAGTGTCTTGCCCAAGGACACAACGACCAAGACTGTCCGAGCCGGGGCTTGAACCGGCAACCTTCCGATTACAAGATGAACACCCAACTCTTGAGCCACGATCGCCCTAACAGCAGAGTCCACTACACCTCTGCACTGAGTTAACAATTATAGTTTTTCTTGCTTTGAGCTGCTGGGAGAGTTTTCCTAAAACTTCATGCTAATATTTCTAGGCTGTTCCATGAGCTCTCTGAGAGACCTGTGTGAATAAAGGCCCCAGTTTGTTTGCTGTCTATATTGTGGAGGGTTTTGCTGAGGGGTGTGTTTATGTTATCTACAGGATGGCAGAAAACTGACTTTTCAGACTGTTCACAATATTTATGTAAATCTGTGGCTGATTTAAAAAAAAAAAAAAGCCCATCATTAGAACCTTTGATCTAATGTCCCAATAAAGAAACTAAAGGAAATAAAGGAGAGAATTTTGAGCCTGGTTTTATCCAGTTCACGTGAAAATATTTCAGCAGATAAAGGAGCCTGTTTAAATGTCACTTTTCAGAAAAACTTTACAAATGTTGAGGTAGGCTCAAGATTTTTGCACAGTACTGTGGAGGTTTTTACTGAAAGCCTTTGTGTAAGAGAAATACAGCTGCTGTTCTGCCTTTGAACAGCAGGTGGCATCCGTGCGTAATCATAGTGGTGTGTTTTCCTTCCTATGATGACGCAGCACAAACATTTACATGTTATGTGAACACATACACAGTTTTTATGACTTTTGATTTTAGTTATTTGCTTTTGGTTAATATTTTGCTTCTCTTCATTACGGGGAATCTAATCTGGTTTTGCTGAGAGCAAAGAATGAGCTACTGCACAGCTGAAGTGAATTCCTTCTGTTGCCTCTTCTGAAGAAAAGCAAGAGCAGCAGAGCTGTGCAGACACAGAGCAGCTGGTGAAATAAGGCCTGTGGATACACAACACTAAAGGCCTGTTTACTATAAAGGAATGCGGTTAGCAGTTGTCAGGGTGACTGGCCGGCCATGAAGCGAGGTCTCGGAAACAAACAGGAAGTAAAATGAGAACTGAGAACTGCAACTGAAACTGAAAGGGCAGTTAGTGCTCTGGCTCAACTGAATGAGCTGTGTGTGTAAAACAAAGCAAACATCTGCTGCTCTGACAAAAAAGCCTAAACCGCAACACACAGAGTATTTTCCACTCAGAACACACTCTGCCTGTTACTCGGATGCAGTCATTGCATGTCCCTACTTGCACAAGTCAGCAGCAAAGCTTTAATTCTTATCTCAGAAGCTGAGCTCGGAGCCAACTTTGGCTCTGCCTTTTTTTGGTTACTGAGGAAAGTCCTCACTTTCAGAGAACTTTGTTTTTACTGGACGCTCTTATCTTAACAGCAATACATATTTACAGGGCCTGTGTCTGGGAAGCTGTAAAAACTGGACTCTGAGCTCTGTGATAAACTTTCAGCAGTTTAAATTTCTTTTACAGGTCGTGAATGAGGCCAAACAGCCTATATAAATACAAAAAAAGTTTTTATTCAGATTTACGTGGTGATTCACATGAAGTCATAATGTACAGACAAGAAACAGTGGTGACAGGTTGTGGTGAAAGCCTCTTTGCTGCATTGCAAGAAGCAGAACAATGATCTGGGTTTTTTTCCTTTCTTTCTCTCGTTTGAACTCACGGTTGCCCTTTATGGTAATAAGCTAAGTGCAAAAGAATAAGACACACCCCTGCTTTGAGTTATCAGTGGCTCTGAATCACATGAAAGCATAAAAATAAACAAACGAAAAGATTAGCAAAACGCACGATACCATGCCATCAACACTCATTGCTGACTTTTTGGTTGTAACGACATTGCGAGAGCAGAAATAAACACGACAGAAAAGTGCACTTTGGGTACTTAAACCTGGTCAGGTTGTTGTTTTGTTTTTGTTAAGGCAATACAAAAAAGGGAAGTGATGTCAGACCAGAAGACAAACTGGAGCTAGAGAATGGAAAGATCACTATAAAAACAGCAGTCCAGTTAATATGGCACATTCACATGTCTCAAACAATTCATCGCGACTGCTATGCATCTTTATTCTGCCTTTGAAGGTTGCGACCAAATGGCTGAAAATTACAATTTTAAAAACCCACAAGGTTCAAAATAAAAAAACATGTTTGTTATGGCTGTAGGAAAAAAAGAGAGTGATAAGTAGTAATAAAAGGCTTTAAATGTCACCCTTGAACTGAAGACTGTCACTGTGAGTTTGTGGCGCTCTGGCAATAAAGGCACATCAAAGATTTGCTATCGAGGAAGCCCAGAGCTCTGTGATTCAGCGAGAACCATAAATAAATTCACCACGATCGTTAATGTGCGTCCAGTGTTAAAATTCTCCAGGAGTTTGGTTTAGAAAATAAAAAGCATAACAAGTCACCTACTTTCCCTACTGTTTTCCTACTTGAGCTCTGCTGAGCTGTGCTTTAGCCTGCTAGCTGCCAACACATCTTGCACACTGAAAACATACTCCCCGCAGCCTGCGAGTCAGGGGCTGGTGATTCTCCACGGGACTTGATATAAACAGCTGGGATTGCAGTTCATCCTTCTGTCGACTTTTTGCATTCCAGCAGCTCGGAGTCATTGTGTTACAGGTTGTGGGGAGTACGATGTGCAGACTACTGTTAACACAGTCAGGCTAGTGTTGGGCATCACAGGAAAACAGGACGGAGCTGAGCACTGGAATGCTGAGGAGGTCATTCACTCAGCTTAATAGGCTCGTGTTCAGCTCCATCTTTTTATCCTTGTACTCTATGAGTAACTTGGCATGATTCATAGTTTAATTCATAGATTAAAATAATCTTTTCTCTTGGTGCAGCCCCTCAGTTTATGCTCTTTCTTCTGATCGGCTGCATAAAAACAAAAGCTGGGATCGATGGGTGGTTGGTCGCTCTAAGATGACCACGTCAGGGCAATCTTCCTATGATTTGTACTTAACAGGTCTGCTTTAAGAAACTCCTCCAACACAAGGAATTTAAACCTTTGCAGTGCCGACCACTTCCTCATCCCTCCATGCTTCCTGTGGCAGTGCTACCTGCCTCCCTGCATGTGTCAGCAGCAGGCTAAAGCACACATAGTTTGAATCCAGCTACGCTATCAAAAGGCACACGCAATCAATAACAGCTATCCCACCCCTACACCCCACTCTCTCTCACACAGTCACACACCCCAACACACATGTACACAACAGTGCTGTCTGTAAGGTGCTGAAGCAGCGTGCAGGCATACACAAGAATCAGCTATTTACATTATTAATACCAGTAGGGAGAGGTGTGTGTGTGTGTGTGTGTGTGTGTGTGTGTGTGTGTGTGTGTGTGTGTGTGTGTGTGTGTGTGTGTGTGTGTGTGTGTGTGTGGGTGAGTACTTTGTCCTGAGGTCGACAGACAGACAGACAGACAGACACACGCCTGCAGGGCCTCACGATGATTGTCGTCCTCTACACAGATAAAAACAGGCCTGTGATTGACGCCTGCTTCGCCAAAACAGAAGAATTTTTGAGTCACTGCTTATGAACACAAGTGGTCTAACCATGTGTCCCCAGCAGAGCCTTTCACGGCAACACTTGAGCTCACACTGTGTAAGATAAGGACATGATAATGACTGTTGACTGGAAACTGTGCACATCTTAAAATCACAACACAGCGGATGAATAAGATGATGCAAACATAAAGACTTTACTTGGGCATGGCGCCCATTTGGCTACATATTTTAGCTTTTTAAATTTTTATTTATTTATTTACCATTTTTGCTTTTTGCTTCGTGCTTGGCAGGCATCCTGCCCTCAAACACCAGCTCCACTCTCTTGGAGTTAACGGACTTTAAACAAAGAACAAACCTATTCATATACACAATAAAATCTTGAAGAACTTCTGAGAAGTAAAAGCTAATTTTGCTTTCAAAGGTAAAAGTAGTGAAATTCCTTCACTGGCGTTTACTCAAGTGTTACCACGAAGCAGCGGGGAAAACCATCAACCAGCGACACACAGTGTCCATGGCTGAGCACATGGTGTTTTGCAGTGGTATGCTACGGTGCACTTGCTCCTAAATTTGATACTGCACATAGGTCTGCAAGTCCTCCACACATTGAAGTTAATTTTTACATCAGGAAGACGTGCAGGAAGTAGAAAGTGACCTTAAGTGCTCATCACTTTGTGCACAAGTCAATGATTTCCTCAAATGAAAGGAAAGAAAACAGAGAAAATGTTGGCCCAGACAGATATTAGGAAAAATCTAATTTTTGGAGGTTTGTCCCTTTTTAGGCCCCACATGGCTCTGACGGAGAAAACAAACATTTTCTGTCTTTCATATGGACTGGATGCAGTGATGCTACTCCCACGTGTTAGGTCAAGAGGAAGTGATGTCAGAGGTTTTCATAATGACACTCGCGCGCACTTCATGTGTGTGAGTGCCTGGCGTGGACACGAGAGAGTTCTGGTTGTAGGTCGGCGTCCAGCCATCGGTGTGGTAGCTGATGAGCGGGGAAGGGTCTCGTGTGCTCGTCACCTTGAAGTTGGGCTTGGTTGTACTGACAAACGTCGCCATGCCAGGAAGAGAACACGGGGGAATCCTGAGAACTGATGTGCTGTAGTCCCGCCTCCAGGCAGCACCGATACCCTGGAAGACAAAAGAAGAAGGTGATGTAGAAATATGATGATAATTTTTTGGAGATTTAAGAAATAATGTAAAAGGCAAACACCTACAACGCTCTATATTACAAGTTTGTCTGTGAAGGTTCTCAGTCACCCAGGTCATCGTAGTCTAAGGAGCTTGCAAAGAAAAGCATCTGGACTTCTGTAAGTTGCTTGAACACGTTTCACCTCTAATCCCAGAAGCTTCTTCAGTTGGAACGTCAAATTGTGGAGAGTCCCAGATTTAAGCCCTGTGGGAGTGGCCTCCCTAGAGGGACATGGGCCCCCTAATGATCTTCTACCTAATCACACAAGCCAAAAAGGAAATCACATGACAGGGTGGAGCTAGGTTTCACAGCAGGTTCACCTGAAACCATGGCCCATTGTGACCTCCACCCGTTTTCACACCTTGGTTCGTGTGATTAGGTGGAGGATCAATAGGGGGTCCATGTTCCTCTTGGTGGGACACTCCCACAGGCCTTAAATCTGGGACTCTTCCACCATTTGACCAATTTAAAGAAGTCCAGAGGCTTTTCTTTCCAAGCTCCTTAGCCTGCTTTACATGTCACACATTCATATAATATCGGGGCTGCTGTAGCTGAGGAGACAGAGCAGGTCATCTAACAGCTGGAAGGTTGGTGGTTTGATCCCTGGCTCCTCCAGCTTGCATGTCAGAGTATTCTTGGGCAAGATACTGAACCCCAAGTTGCTATTTGATGCGAGTGTGAATGTTTGATAGAAAGCACTTAGACCTAGTAAGAAGGGCTGAAGTAGAGTACCATTTATCAAACAGCACTCTATTGTATGCACTTGCTGTGCCTCACATAAATTACAATTAGCACTTAACCTGACATGCATGTTTTTGGGCTGTGGGAACAAGCCGGAATACCTGCTGCAAACCCACAGAAAGGCTCGAGTTGGGATTTGAACCACGAGCCTCATTGTTGTGAGGTGACATTGCTAATACCAACGCTTCCTGCTGTATTTATTGCTACAAAGGTTAAACATGAAACCATTGAAAATGTGACCTGTCTGGGAGTGTGTGCGTATGATTACGCATGCACATGACAAGTAAGACATATGGACTGTGTGGCTGTCACGTACAGGCCTGCAAACAGGTGATTTTACGAAGCCTGTTATAAATAATGTGTTTGGTTCTCAAAGGAGCATAAATTTGTTTCGTGTGATTAGAAAATAAACCTTAAGCCTTGTGACAGAAATCTGCTGGTTTGGTTTAGTTATTAATCTTTTACTGTTATTTTTTCTTTATTTGTTTTTGTTCTGTTTTATTCTTTAACTGTCTGACTTTATATAAAAAGGTTCCATATTATTGTGAGCCAAAACACATGTGTAGGTATTTGTGTGTGTGTGTGTGTGTGTGTGTGTGTGTGTGTGTGTGTGTGTGTGTAGATTAGACTACAAAAGACAGCTTCATATCAAACTGTTAATATTTGAAAGCAGTAGTTCCTGACAAGACCCTCCCTTTTCTCACTCTCACTTAACATTACAGGAACATTACGCGCACACACACACACACACACACACACACACACACACACACACACACACACACACATAACAGGACTCTTGTGGTCTGGTAGGCAAACTTCACCTGGAGCTTTAAACTCAAAGCGGTGCTCAGAGAAGTAGCCACACGTGCACACACACAATCACACGCCTTGTTCAAGCCGTACGGTTGAAACAGGTAAAAACCTGTTTATCTGAAAATCAGACCGGTTAATGATTCAGTTATTACTCTCTCCCCTGTACGTATAATCAGATACTAACCTCTTTGATGTTTTCTGTATCACTTTCTGTGTCGCTGCCTGTTCAAAAAGAGACATGCACACAACTATTACTCCCTCTTACGTCACACACATCAAAGGGAAAAACATGCAGAAAAATTACGTTCAGTTAAAACCATGATTTACAGCAGAAAACCAAACTGACTACGCCAGCATCCGCCAGTACTGTTCTCAAGAAAACAAGGGATACATGAATGACGTCCATTTGCACCCTGACTCATAAAGTAATGGTGCAATTTAAGAAACACGAGAAAGAAATAAGAAGCAGAAAAAGGAAGATGAAGACTCTGATAGTCCACTACAAACTGAAAGAGGCAGCTCTGCCTGAACGACTGACTGGGGGAAGAAAAAACGATAGCTACACATACACAGAAAAGAGGGTGCTGATGAAATGAGTAATGGCAAATCAGTGAGGCTCAAGTACAATAACCTCACAGCCCCACACATAATAATCACAGTTAGAGATCTGTTTAACAGGAGCAGGTTTTCCTCCTCTCTACAGCTGGATGAGCAGCTTTGCCTTGTTAGTTCTCTACAGGTAGGGCGTAGGAAAGATGCTGGTGGATGTTGAAACCTAAGACAGTGCTCTGACTGGTATCAGCAGGTCATCAGGTCACCAGGTCACAGTTTCGATATTTCACAAGTTGATGGAGGCACAGAGCAAGTGTCATTTAAAGAGAGAGAAAAAACAACTGATCTGATCTTGACACCAAGATAATGCCACCGCTCTTCACTCTACAGAGCGTGCTCTGTGTCTGCATTCGTAGCGCTGCTCTAAAAAAGGTTACTATGTGGTCAAAGCTCCTTTGAATAACTACACAGCGGACACTCCTACGAGCCTGCTCCACCCTAACTAACGTATTTATGTTTCTCCTTGTAACAAAATGTGGCGAGGTGCAGTTGTGTTGTCTTACCGCCGCACATAGACACAGGAGAGATCTGCAGCGGGTACGGGTGGGAGGAGCTAACAGTCTGCTCCTCATTCTCAGTGGTCACCTCGATTGTTTGACAGACAAACGGCAGCTGCTCACTGGTGATCACATGGTCTTCAGCTTGACTGTGGATCACTGAGGATGGACAGAGAAGAGTCAGGATGAGTGGGTTCATAATCCTTTGTATCTGTAACGACCTTATATGTGAGTAAAGTACACCAATGTCTCCTCTCCAAGCACTTGTCTTAGTGAAAAGTTGTAGTTGGTGTGACGACAATCAAACTTTAAAAAGTTAAATGATACTGAGTGGAGAAAGGGAGGGTTTCGTCATTGCATAATGTGCGTGTTCACGCTTCTTGTATTTCTCCTTCTGATGCAACACCCTCAGGCCTGCCACTGTGTTACAAACCTGACTCATCTGCTTAGTCATTGTAAGCACAGGTCAAAAGCAAACAGGTAGCACATACACACAAATGGGATAAAGGTAATGGAAAAAAAGAGAGACGGTGGTGTGATACCTGACACACTGTCTGTCACTGTCAGCTCCACTGACTCCATCTTGATTGTTTCATGTTTGGTGTAGTCAACAGGTCCAGCATCAGCTTCAAGAAGACTGTTGTCTGGAGATGGAGAGCTGACCTTCTGGTTTCAAGAAGGAAAAACGATTTTTAAATGATGAACGATCAAAGTCTAAAGACACTTTATTTCCATAACAAAGAGCTGACGTCAGTAATCAAAATAAGCGGTAAGACAACACGCCAAACACCTGACCATACAGCAGAGAAAGAAGAAAAAACAATAAGCAAAGACATACAACTGATTAAAAAAAACTATATATAAAGTTAATGCTACAGTGGGCACATTTTTAAGCATTAAATGGTTTTTTGCTCGTGTCTAAACAGAAAATAAGCCTTTCCCTGACTTTCAGCTATCTCACACTGACTGCTGTTTGAAAGATGCTGGATGGGTTTTCCGCTACAGTCCCAGAGTGCCTTGCCTCTGCTCCCAGCATTAACAGTGAGATTAGAAATGGAGTCACAGTTAAACAGACAAGCTCCACACAACAGTTAGTAAACAATTTGTCCACATCAGTGGTTATACTAATGTTAGCCAGAAGAAAGCCAGTTGTATCTACTGAAACTAGTCAAGAAAATCATATCATGTCATCATGTTGCAGGTTTCCCAGCACTGCCATTGGCAAAAATACATTGAATGGAAAAGCTTATCTGATCAGCTAACTTGATCCAAAATACAAACTTGCATCACACTGAGTATGTGGTACTGGCTGCTCTGTCATGCATATGTTGGCTTCATTGTCATTTGTGGTGGGAAAAAGGACCATCAACACAATGCTGAGTACAGTTGAGTGTTTTAAACACTGTCTGCAGAGTTTGAGTCTATAAAGGAGATATCTACATCACATCTATTCATACACATCAGAAATCCCAAAGGTTGTACCAGGAATATAATAACTTTAATAAACTCTAACTGCCTTGAGCCAGCAAAGAGATGATATGTGTACTTTAAAAAATGAAGGGATTTATAAACAGCTTTGTTAGAAACGAGCTGCCCTGACAGAGAGCATACTCAGACACAGCCTGATATCTGCATCAATTCTGCTATAAAAACACATTTTGCCAAAATATACTGAGCTAACCAACCCCACCACATTAAACAAGTGCACGGCTTCCTTTTTTTTCTTATTCAAATTTCCTGTTCCAAAGCAAACAGCTTGACCCTGTGATGTCCTGCTATATCTGATTTTTTTTACTCCTATTTCTAAGCTCGTTCTTTCAGAAAGTGAGAATAAAAATGCCTGAACAGATTTTCTTAAAAATGTTTTTCTCCAAGTAAAGCTTCAAGATCCACCTATTCATCAGTGCGATACAAGCAGCAGTTACCGGTCGGACTTCTGACAGGCAGAACAGAATTCCGGTGAGTGTGTGGTACCCCACCTTTTTTTCCTGGTAAATTTCTCTGTCATGTGTGGAACTGAGCAACAGTTGATTGTTCAAAGTAAGATAAAATGGCAGGTCGCCAGCTCAAAGGCTGCGTGTCATTTCCAGAAGTGTTTTCTTTGCCTTGGCAGGAAAAAGCGCTCACAACACTTCTTAGTAAACCATTTCTGTCATACCAAACGTGTTACCAAACCAGCCAGGAGGAAAAGCTGCTTATCAGCTGCAGGTTAAAGTTTGAAATAACTAAGTGAATCCTGAAGAAACATGATTGTTCTAACATGCTGCTGGTCGCCAGCACTGCTCCAGGATCTCTATCTTTGCTGTTTCATTCCTCTACATCCTACTGTAGCATTGATGTGATCTCCATCCCGTACGTTTATCTACCTCTTTATTTCCTTTGGACTTTCTCTCCTTGTCTGCCTTCTTCTTTCCTAGAAAAAAAAAGAAAAAAAAACATTCAACTGAGTTTCCAGTAACCTCAAACAACAAAAATGAGGAAACAATTGAGTTTCGAGGCAGAATGATAAAACTGAAAGAATTTATGACGACAGCAGCAGCACTCACCTTTCTTGGCATTTCTCTCTGAGGAGGAGAGCATCTTATAAACTCTGAAGGCATTGGTTCCCTTTTTGATGCTTTTGTCCTTTACCTCCTCGATGTCTGGCAGGCTGTTCATGGCACAGCGAAAATTAGCCTTCCATGTCTTTGGATCAGGACGGTCTACACCTGGCTGGTATTTACCTGATTCAGACACAAGAAGGAAAAAAATCACTAATTTGTCTTTTTGTGGTGGATTTCAGAGAACAGCTTCATCACTATGGAGGCGATCATTTCTCAGCTAACCAGTGTTACCAGTATGCATACTGACTCTTGTTGACTCTATAATATTAGCTACAAAGACTCTACTTGGTTAGTTTTTGCTGTTTAATTTTACAGCAGCTGGTATTATGTGACATGTTCACTTCAAGTCAGATCATAGTGAAAAAACAAGGAAAATATATTTCTTTGTCTTATTACATAAACTCATTTAATATGATACAATTAGACCATTTATTGGTCAAACTAACTATTGCAATCAAGTACAGGCACCACCAACAAGACTGCAGCTGCTTTTAGCTCGATCTGTAATAAAGTAGCATTTCTCTCAGTGGAAAAATTAACCTGAAATATTTAAACAATGTAACAATTTCCCTAATATTATCCACCAATGAGGTCATGTGACTGGTTTGCTTTGTTTGTTAGCAGGATTACTCCGAGGTGAGGGTTTACGCAGCTTAGCAGTGATTAACGTTTGATCTGGATCTGGGAATTTTTAGAGGGGTTCTTTACCACCAAGGAGCAAAAGTTGGACATTTTACATCATATGTTCTCACATACCAACCAAACTGAAATGTAAAAAGCGATTGGGAGACATCATCTGACAGTCTTCAAACGTCCTTCTAGCAAAGATTACACAGATTATGTTTTCTCATTTACTGCTGTAGCAAAGCAGTGGGGATTACCCTTACACAGACATTGTGTGCTTCCTAACAAAGTTACCTGAGAGCAGGTACTCAAGCTGTTCAGCACAGAGCCAGCACACGTGGTGTTTACATCAGGTGAAAAATATGGAGTCAAACAAATGCAAAAGGATCTCATTATTTTAGGGACGGTAAACAAACAAGAATTTCCTGATGTTACTGTTCTCCGTTTAAGTGAAGCTCAACTTGGATCCTTTTTGAATGTTACTGACTGGGGTTAGCAACGAAGAGGAACACTACTCCCAGTGATATCGAAATGAGGCATTTTATAAATCAAAACTCTCTGAACTTAGTCACAGAAGTGTTTCAGTGTGTAGCAGGCATGAAAATCAGAACCGCTAAAAAGGAGAAGCAGCAGCAGAGGCTGCAGTTAAATCTGTGCAATACCCGTGTGTATGGCCCATCTCATGAAGAGCGGAGCATCTTTCTCCAGGTCCCAGCCATGACGGGCAGCGTGCATCCAAGGAATCTGGAAGATCCTCTTCTCCTACAAACAATTTACATTGTTTACATCATCTTGAATTTCAGAGTGTGTGTGTGTGTGTGTGTGTGTGTGTGTGTGTGTGTGTGTGTGTGTGAGACAACACTCACTTTGTTAAGCCATTTCAGCCCTGGAATCTGACAGGATTCGATTTGTTCCTGTAGCCAGGGTCTCATCCTCATTCGTTCTACTGGCATTGCGGTCTGTGAAGTCACACACACAGAAACGTTATTATGAATGTGTGAGCACTGGTATTGATACTGGGATTCAAAGATGTTTTTTTACACATAGCATAGTGTAGCAACTTTAAAAAAAATAACAGAAATGCTGTAATACGTGATCTGCCGTGATGCTCACTGTGCAAGAACACTTAAAAAAATCTTGTTTCACACAGGATGAACGGAGCGGCTGCACCGAGCCAACGACAAACAAGAACGATTCTGAACCATGAATCACCCAGAGCTACTCAAGTAGAGCTGGAAATTAGCATAGCAGCCCCCCACTGATGTTTTTTCCCCATTCATAGTCATCATTTCAGAGTGAGGTGTGGAACACAGTTGAATCAGATCTGTGTGTGCTTGTAAAGATAAAACTCTTGGCCAGGCTCTTTAATGTGTTCGCAAAGAACAGCAGCCATAAAACACGATTCATAAATAAAAATGTCAGCTCATGTTTGTAGCTCTACACTCAGCCTCACACTGTTCCAGAGAACGACACCTGAAATGAAACAACAATGGACCAAGAGGAAAAAATGAACACAGAGCTCATAACCGTCCCAGAAAACTTTAGCCCACCCATGTCGCTACATTTGATTTAAGGGCAGAGTGATGATCTCTGCACACAAACCTGATCAAAGTCCAGTCAGGCAGACACTCCCTGCCAGCGCAGTGCTTCCCCAACAGGTTAAACAAGGTGAAACAGCACAGCATCAAATCCAAAATATCCCACTAGGCTGAGCCTTTCAGCTGTCTCTGTCTTTCAGAGTCTGCTCAGTGAAAGCTCACAATATCACTACAGAAAACACAAGCTGAAAAAGATACAAGGAGTGCAGCACAAATGGCACACATGGGCAAAACACAGGGCCCACGTCCCAATTCAACACAGCCCCTGGTGCCCAAAAATGAAAACTAAACAACCCACGCAAATATCAATAAGAGACAGCTTTGTGTCACCAAATCTCAACGCAAATGACTTCAGCAAACACAAACTGATATTTCACCTTTAAAGTCCTATCAGCGCACTAAGCTCTCAGTGGTTTGCACACCTGAAGCATCTTTGACTTGCTCACTGTTAACAACCCAGTCAAGCTGCCATCAGGTGCAGGGCAAACGCTCCTACAAGCAGATCCAAGTATGCTGCGGGTGCTTCAGTTACTGCTGACCTGAGATCAGTTACACCTGTGCATGCAGCATTCAAAAACAGACTCAAAACCTTTTTTGTTTGCACAGGCTTACACTTGTTTACTTTAAAGCACTGTAATCCTACATGTTTTTATCTTATACATGAAGCACATTAAGTTTACATATGATAAAATGTGCCATTGCTGTTTAACTCAGATGCAACAGGGGGCGCTGCACCGATCACTGTGCAAACAAACTGTGCTGTGCGCTTCAAAAGCAGACTTTGCTGGTCTTGGAAAGACAGACAACCGTCTCAGGTGTTCCCAGCAGACTACATGACACACAGCATCAGTTAGAAATCATTCACACAGGTTACTTACAGTCACACTAGCGACTCAGGACAAGAAATTTATTTATTTATTCACAGATAAGACAGCTCATTAGTTCATATATAGTAAAAACGACCCAGGTATCTCTTCATCCTGATTTATCACCCAAGTTCTGACCGCAGCTTACTTCACACGTTAAAAGCAGCACGCTCACATTCACAAATACGAGCATTTGTTTGTTCTTAAATTACGTCTGTGGATATTAATATTTTATTAATATTTTCATCATTCACAGACATGCAGTTTAACTACAGATATACTTGTAAAAACTTACAGTTTTATTTCAGAGTATGTGACGCTGACAGAAGACATTTTCTAACAGAAAGACAATTGAAGGGAAAAAAAGACCCAGATCTATTTTAACGCATTCGCCAAATTCACTTAACTCAGCACTATGTCATGTTTCCGCTCCGTTTTTCAGAGAGACAGACTGCATCTAAGTCCTCTGAGAGAACAGCACATGTGTGAATACATTTCAATAAGCAGATGTTTAATAGGTGGAAGGGGGAATCATCACAGCGGGACTTTAGGGTTAAATGAATGCGGTTAAACCGTTGACGCAAACTATACTGATTTCTGACCAACATGTCATCACAGTGCGTGGCACTATGTGTGCTTTCTTCTGTTTTTTACTAATTGCACAATGAGGAACATTTGCTGCTGATAATGCGGAAAAATTGGATCAAGAAGAGTTGAAATATGTATTTACACTGTGTACATAACGGTGTCTACACAAATATAGTCCAACTGTACATTTAAAAATATAACATTCAATATTATAACATCAATACTACTTTTTAAATTATTAATAGTATTACTATTATTATTTCTTCAGTGTATAGCACATTTATTTTTATACTGCTAAACATGGTAAGTTACCTGTCACGGAGTGCAGACAATATAACACTTGTAGTGTTTTCAGTGTAAATAACACGCACTAAGACCTGAATACTGTTCACGGCTCAGTCCCGCTGCTACTCACATTATAACACGGTAAATACACACAGTTACAAACAGATAAACACTGTACACTTCAAAGAGCGGGAGGATGCTAGCAAATATTAACAATTCCAGGTAAACAGCCACATCAGCGCTGACTTTCCAACGTTAGTAACGTGTTTGTTCTGGAGTCGAGTCTGCTTTAGCAGCAGGGGTCAAGTCAGAAGTTTATCGCGCCCTGTGTGTCTACCGCCTGCCACCGAGCTGACCCAAAACAACGAAGTCAAAAGTGAAAATAAATCCCATACCGAGTCATGAAACGCGGAGACAAACTGCAGAACTACTTTCACTTGAGCTAGGGATCCGTCATGTCGCCCTGTAGGAAGTCAGTGTGGCCAGGGGAGCGCAAGGCAGCGACGTTAATATGCGGAAATAAGATGTTACCTGTTAGATTTGGACGGCCTCGGGCTCCACAGTCCCGCTGTCGGAATAAGAAGAGCAGCCAAAGCCGGACAGATTAACGTGTTCGAGGTTTTAAGTGGAAAAGGGAAAGTGTGGTCGTCGTTTATTTCTGTTTCTGCATTCAGACCGAAAGCAAAACAACGGCCGCTTCGGGAAGTGGGGGCCAGAGCTGGAAATCCCCCTCCTGCTCTCGTGCTCTCGCTTTGGGTCGGTCTCGAGCGTCGTGAAGTCTCGCGTGCGCTCGCACACGCCAAAGCGAAGATGGCTCACTCCGTTGTGTTTTGGGGTTTTTAATTATCTTTTTTTACCATTCACCTTGCCACGCCACTGCAAAACACCAACATTAAATCACTGCACGACTAGGCTACATATACATAGCTCAGTGACTAGTACCTGAATACATGTCCTGGCTAACTGTAGCAAATACGTGTTTAAATGTGCAAGCAGGTGAAACACGACGGAAATGACTCCCCCTCCCCCCAAATCGTTTATTCTTAGGACATAGACGATCTTTGAGCTGAATTTCATTTTCACTTCCTCTGTGTCTCTCTCCCTTCGTCGCCCCCACAGCTCCTCTTCTTTCTCCGCCACTGCAACTGGAAACGAAACTAGAAACTTCTCACAATTGTGTGTGTGTTTAAGGGGTTGGCAGCAGCACACCTGCCGTTGTGTGGAAAGGACACGTTTGTAATGTTTCTCCTCTAAGTGTGTAGCTGTGGCCCAGAGTCAAGCTGCAGTTTAGAGTAGTGCACGCAGTGATTCCGTTCATTCTTTCAAAAGAAGAATCGAAACTGAGCTGTGCAGTTTCACATGAAAATGTCTGCAAGCTAGCAGCAGATCGACAGATTCCCAACACAGCAGCATGTATGCATGACATGTGTCTGTTTTTAATGGAAACTCTGAAGATAAGGCTTCCACTGGCACACTCACACGTACTGAATTTCCCCATTCGTTTATGATTGTTACATTTGGTGTTATTTGTTCTGCCGGTGAGTCACTCCGCACACTGTTTCTGTTTACAGCAAAGAGAAAACAGCTTTGTCAAAATCTGGGAATGGAAAACGTGATGTCTGCGAAGCTCCAACCTCCACACTCGATCCTCAACAAATGGAAAGTGTGTGCCAGCTCTCCACGGGGTCAGGGTTATCTCTGTGACACACACAGCTGAGCCCGGGGAGGGGTCTGACAAACCTATCCAAGGAGTTTGTATTTCACAGCAGTGGGCCCCGGACAGAAGCTGCCTTCTACGCAGAATACAGACGGTTAAAAAGAAAAACGGAAGAATTAGAAAAAGAAGAAGAAGAAGCTGACAACTGTCTAAACAGAAAGTCTTATTTCTTTTCTCGTTTTCAAATTAGCACTTCCACATGGTCGGTGCATCAAGGGTTAAACTGGGCCACAGTTTCAGTTCCTGAAACCTGCTGAGTCATTAAAGGCCTCTGAGAACCACGTTAGTTGTTCCTCTGGCCTCCTCTAGTGGCTGCATGTTCACACCGTTGGTTCAAAATACAAAACATCTGGCCTGCCATATGGTCAGCTCTATGAGTGTGTGGACTGCTGCTTCTGCACGCCACCAGAGTGGACTTTAAGTCAAACAAAGAAGATGTGACTGAAGTGCGGACCTTCAGCTTCAATTCAAGGATTTTAACACATGTATTGAATTAAATGTTTTACACATAACCTCCCATTTTCAAAGGCTCAGAAAGAACTGATGATTCAAAGTGTTGAACCTGAGTTTGGTAGATGTTCACTGGAACTCTCAATATGAGGTCCAAAAACATGCCATTGTTAGGCCGACAAAACATAAACCTACGACAGACAGCGAAAACGTGCGGAGCGCGCAGAAAATACAGATGGAAACTGTCGCAACACTGTTAAGGGGTTTTTTTTTCACTTTAATACAAACATACATCCAACACTAAAACACTAAAATCAATGAAAGTATCACTAATCTAAGTGCCAATTGTGCAAATGGGTTTAGTCACATTTAAATCACTATCATCCTGCTTTGCATCAGCTGCAGCACAGCACCAGACTTTGCATTTGGTCAAGGAGAACAAAGATGATTGAGGTTCAACCATGTAAATCTAGACGGGGAAGTAAAAGTCTTTGGTCAACATAGAGACGATACAGGGGATCTGCTTATTGCAACCAAAGCCAGGCAGGTTGCTGGAGGACTCGAAGTAGCGTGAAACACCGTAGTTGACTCGCGTCATGATCTGCATCAGATCCAGCTTCCCACTGTAGCGCTCCAACATCTCACACAACATCAGTATGAACCAGGAGCCGTAGGTTGTGTTTCTCCATGAGTAGTATCCTGCAGGACGACTGACAGTGTTAGCGCTCTTAGAAAACACAACGAGGAGGCGATCGTTCACTATAATACACAATCCTGACACTAATAGTAGCTGGACTGGTGACTGATACAAAACACTGATCTATGGGAGGGCATCTGTTTAGTTCAGCTGTGTGTTTATTATTACTACCATGGTACTCAATTTAATTTAATATCATTTTATGCAGTAAGATATCGATAGAACTGATACCGGGGCTGGTATTGGATCAATACTAGCCCAATACGCTCAATGCTTTAGTTTGTCTGTCCCCTGTAAGTTGCTCCCATTCATCAGAAAGGAGACATGTGGAAGCAATGCTCCTCTCATGCAGGCACACTTTGCTCCGCCCCTCCTCCCTGCTCTACTGCATTCCGATCTCCTGCGGTCATGTGACTCAGCAGCATCAAGCAGAGCCATGTAGGTTGCAGTGAGTGAGAAAGCAACACATTGTTTAGAGGTAAGTTACGGTTGTTAGTCATTGTGGCAGAGGTGTGGCCTCTGGCCTGCTGCAGGGGAGGGACAACACAGTGAGCTCACAGGAAGGCGTGGTTGAAACACAGGTGTGCTGGCTCAGTTCTTTTTCAGTGACAGCAGAGCAGAAAAACGTGTGTGTGGCAGCAGCCTTGGAGTGACCGTTTCCAGCATGCAGAGCACCAAAGCAACAGAATCTACTGCCATAGACAATAAACAGAATAAACTGACAACGCTGTGTGTGTGTGTGGTCCTTGCCACAGTCATCTTAGCTGTTACTTTAGCCGACTGATCACCTAAAGGCTGTATTAAGACATTTAATTATATATCCAGCCCAGTCAAATCAGTTAGCTAAATGATGGTACTGGAGCAGAAAAAAATATACCTCAAAAATGAACCATGAAAGATGTCTGAGTATAATGAAGAGTTGTATTTTATTCATACAACAAATTAAAAACAGATATTCCAGAGTCAAAATCCACGAAAAGCTAAACTAGTTATTGTAAAAAAAAAAATCACAGAGGTTTAGTGGTCACTAAAGTGTGTCCAGAAATGTTAAATTGATGATGATTTATGTCATAGATCACGACACTCTGCTGTCCTGCATCAGTTGCCTTTTCAAGTTAAAAGTGTCTATATTTGGCACGTCTGTCTGTTTCTGAACTCAGAGTTTTCAGAGTTGTGTTTAATTTTTGGGTTTTTATTTCCATTCTTTCTTCAGGTCGTCTGGTTCTTGATATTGTTTCTGTCTGTTTTCATTGGGTTTTTTCATTAGTATCCTGTTCCTCTTTTCTTCTTAGTTAGAGTTTGTTCTTTTATTGTTATTCATCCCATAACGTTCTTGTATCCACATCTCCCTGTTTCAGTGGCTTGTTTTCATTTCCTCTCTTATTTTGGTAGTCATTGTCTCCTGTGTTTTGCATTTAGTTTGACATCTCTTGTGTCATTATCCTAATAGTTTCCCCCTTTTTTTCTCCCACATGTTTGAGGCATATATTTTAATGTCCCATTTCTGTATGTGGGCTACATCCTGAGCTTAAAGCATTGATCTTATCGCAGTAAGCGTGTAAATCCCTGTCTCTCCTGTGTTCTTTAGCAAAGTGTCTATGTTTTACCTGCCATTTCTTATCTTTTAATTTTTTGGAGATCAAGTATTATTTGCACTTTTTTTGGTCTTTTTCATGGACTTTGCCATCAGTTCAAATAAAGCTCACCTTTTCCCACTGCCTTCCATGTGAGTCCACCCTTTAGCCAAAATGTGATGTAGCCTATTAAGATAACAGAAAACACTGTTTGTACCTGGAGCGGTGGAATAGGCGTATAAGAAGTCGGCCTCCACAGGAATCTTCTCAGACGTCTGCTCGTCTCCTACACTGTCGGTCTCAATGACTCCCTCATCCAGGTTTGTACCACGGCATGCCTGAAAAGGAAGGAGAAGCAGATATTATCAAAGCCCTTCTTGAAGCTCCACTTGGCAAACATCTTGAAACATCTGTATAAACATCTGTATAAAGTCACCAGTCAAATTTGATAAAAGCAGCTTGTATGTACTTTTTCAAAAGCTCCATACATCCATTCATTTTCTGTCACTTATCCATCTCTGTGTCGCAGGTACACTAATCCAAGCAGAGATGGCCAGACCTCCCCTACCCAGCTGACTGCTCCAGGTGAGGTGGCTGGGAATAAGCTAGGCGTAACTACCTGAATGTTTCTGGTGGATGGAGGATGTAATGTACAGCTAGACATCCAGTTTTTTGCAAGTATTTTAAATCTTAGCACCAAAAGCATTCAGGTTGTCACAGTCAAGCAGGCGTGTACATCCGTGTGTTTAAAAGTTGTTATAACTTTCCAGAATGGACTAAACCAAAAACAGAATTTCAGGAAAAAACTGTGTCTGTCATCCTCCTGAATACTGAGGAAAACAAGCATCTTTCAGTTGAACTCATTTTGACCAATACAGAAAACAAAATGAGTCGGCTGGGTCTCAGGACTCATGTTGAAGTAGAGCTGGGTGTAATACCAATGCGTACCACAAGATGGTGCAGTGACACAGTGTAACATTATTAAGAGGAACTTGTCATTTAGAAGGAAGACTGGCAAAAGGCTACGCCTCCTGAGGAAATGGGGATAACTGCTCTCTAGTATTTGGTATTAGCTGCACCTGTTTTACGGTGGCATCAACTGTAGAAAGGGAACATAGTCTAAATGTTGTAACATGTAGTAATTAGCTTTTTCTCATTGAAAGTGAGTTTAGACTCCTTATCAAAGTTCCAAAGCAAATTACGATCAATGGAAATATTTTACAACTTGATCAAATACAAATGAAAACATGACTGTATTCACAGAAGTGTAGCACACTGGCATAATTAACTAACCTGAATGAAGAAGAGCTTTGGCTTCCCCACCAGACCCGCACAGTAGTCTCCTCTGAAGCACTTTGCCAGGGTATCGAACCTTTCGGGGCCATCGGTGCCGTAAATCACACCCTCATCTCCATGACTAAGCAGCACACACACGAATGATGCATTGTTCTTGTGGTCCTCTTTGGATGCTGGAAACACAGCAGAGTAGATGGGAAACAATATGAGTTATTAGTCCAGTTGTTTTAAAGAGTGCTACTAAAATAGGTTTAGGTTTTTAGGGACTTCATATTTCTGCAGTACATGTACGCTGTTGGAGCTCCTGCCTATTAAAGCTCACACTCCCAAACAGTCCAGTCTGCTTTTATTTGTTAGTTAGCATGGCCCTCTAACAACTGCTAGCAGAAACACAAAGCTTTGGTCAATTAGGAGGGCGCAGGTGGCTTGTTAACTCACTTTGTTAACTCACTTTTACAGCCACGTGAAAAAGAATGAACACCATTCTCAGTTCTAACATTTTGCATATCAAGTTAAAAATGATTTAAGATAAGGTAAGAAACTTGGACAGGGTGATAAGATCCAGGCTGGAAATCTGAAGACAGCAGGTTAAAGTCAGTTATGGCGTTTAACAGGAAGCTGGTTGAGCAGCACAGACGTGGGATTGATTTATTCCTGAGTACGGGCCACATGTCTCTGGAGCAGGGTGGGGAGGGTGTAGCTGACTGAGCCGAGGGGCAGCTGAGTGTAATGAACTCAGGTGCTTGGGCAGTGGCAACACACAAACAGCCTCTGATTAACTCATAATTGGTTGTGAGATCTTGCGTCATGGTGTTGGGGTTAACACTTTGTAACCTTGTACATACAAAACATCCCTGATTCAAGAGGAGACACACACACAGGTTTGTGTACTCACTGTCCTGCTCCCAGTATATGTGAGGGTCGTGTCAGGAAGGCCATCCAGCATAAAGCTGTGCTCAGCCATCATGTGGATCCATCCTCTGGACTGATCCACTTAGAAATAAAGAGCAGCTCAAAGTACCCCTCTCTGTTCCTGAGGATTTACTTCAGTTTGTGTTCTTGCACAAATTTTCACTTACAGCCAGGGGTCAGCCAGGGGTCAGCCTTGGAGTGGATCTATTTTTACCCTGTAACACGCCCATTTCACTAAATTCCAGGGTTCCACCAGGAGATGGCGCTCTCTTCCAAAAAACTTGGACTTGGACAGTTAGCTATAGATGACCTTCTCAGCATTATTATAGGGTCTTTACCTTATAATATAAAGCACGTTGAGGCCACAGTTTAGATTCAATACTGAATAAATAAAACTGAAATTCACATTCTTTTGAAAGCTTTCATTGTAAATGTATAGTTTGACCACTCAGACTTTTTGAGGCAGGACTGAGCAAACAGAAGCAACCTCATGGTGTCTTCCCAAAAACGGGACATTAGAGGACTACAAAAAAGAAGCAGTCTATCCTGACATGTGAATTCCATACGTTTAAGATTTTCCTGCTTGATATTCAGTTTTCGTTGTTTCTGTTAACACCGACAATTTGAAATAAAATAAACAGGCGTGTTGTCAGATCGTTGCACCAACTTCTTCTTTTTAAAGGAATTACTGTTAAGTTACTCTGTAAGTTACACTCTGTGATAAATTCAACATGATGTCACAAAATTTGCAGATGTATTAACAACAGTTTTCGTAACATACTCTGGACCGCATACTTTTAAAAACGGATTTTAACAGTAAAATAAAAATCGAAAACTCTTTTGTGATTCATTTTATTAAAGGTCAAAACACACCGATGGCACTAAGAAGGCTTCACAGACAGGCAGAGACGGGCTTTGCTGCTTATCTCTTCGATCATTAAGAGGCGATGATATTCAAACGAAGCGCGGCCGCTGAATTATGAGCGCTAAAATGAGAAAAGCAAAAGTCCCTCATTTGAACTTTGTCATAAAGTTTGAAGGGGAAAAAAGAAAATGATTGTTTTTGTAACAGAGTTCTGTAAATACTTTCTGTCTCTGAATCCTGGAATAGCGTTTACATGTGTTCGAATCACAGCCGGCATCGAGCGGATATTTGTGTTTGGCCTTCTGTTTGAACGATCAGCTATGTGTGATTGATTTGATGCTCTGCCTCTCTGACCTGTCTGTAAATGCTGGCCTTAAAGTTACTGCAGCGATTTATCAGAGATGTGCAGAGCGCTGGCGGTTAACGCAGCAATTTACTGCATTTTAAAATGATGCAATTCTCAAATTATTATTAAAACTACAGTTAAGTCATCTATGTAATATATTTAAAGTGTTTATTTATTCATTCATCGTCAGACGGTTCCTGCAGTTTCGCATAAATTCTGCATGGTTTATTCCCTACAGTCAGGTTTAGGGTCACATGATGATGATGAAGCTTTGACTGAACAATCACAAGAAACCATTTAGGAAAGAAATTAAACAGATATAAATCCTGAATAATTTAAACTGCATAGTTTAAAAAAATCGTAATCTTCAGGTGTTGAGAGTGCTGTTTCTATAGTTGCTCATTAACATCAGGTCTTTTTAAAACCTGGTCAAAATTAAGTTTTTCCACATCTATCTATCTAAATTTATATGACTGCACATACACCTGCTGTTGCATTTGGAGTGTCTCTTTCACAGTGCAAAAAGAGTAAACGAGCATTAAACTGAATCACAAACATGATCCAGCTGCAGACAGTATCAGCTGACAAACTGACTTCAGCATAACGGCACGGGGAGGATCGTTCTCCACACACACACGTAAACATGAATGAGCCAAAACTCTTCTTACCATCTAGCATTAGTTTCTTCATCTGCGCCGCAGTCTGGTTATGGTGCACTTTGACCTTGTAGCCCAGCTTACTGAAGGTGTTCTCAACATTGGCAGCATCAACATCTGTGCCATCACGAGTGCTCATCCCTGCAGAGACACACCAGCGAAAAGGCAGCGCGCTGTAAACATCAGCGTCTTCAGTGTATTTTCAAAGAGGACGTGTATCCTGACTTCACCCTGACTGTGACACTTTGGACTGATAACACTGAGCCTGATCTTTGTAGCAATGACACAAACTCCAGTTTCTTTTTGTCTTTTTAATCAAGTGTTTCTTTAAACTGTCACAGCACGATTCCTCTCCGCTGTAACTCCATGAAAGACAGCAGTAGTCAATCACAGTGGTGACTATGGCAACAGGAAGGCCCAGGCAGAGGCCAAATCTATTAGTGTGTGAGTCAGTGTGGCCCGAGCGGCAGGATGGACCCACTGTTACCTATTGTTGGGTGGAAGTTCTTGTTGTTGATAACCAAACAGGTGCCGATGCATGGGTAGTCCATCTTGTAGCGGTAAGAGTCAGAGGCTTCTGGTCTGCTGCTGTTCGTTTCCTTGGTCTTACCCTTTCCTGCATTTGCTTGTTTCCTGAAAGTGTACACACAAACAATGTGATTACCCTTCACTGAAGAACTTAAGAACTTGTTTAGCGGGCATCATACTTAGAAGAACATTTTAACAACTGTGCAGATACATATTGTAGATAAATATCTTTGTTTAGGTCAGGTGTTACTACAATGCCAAAATTGTTTCCAGGAGTCAGGCAATGCTCAGAAAAATTAGAAAAACAACACTTAGTAAGTTAAATGATGAAATGAAAGGTTAATGACAGGAAAATTAGAAAAAGTGCAGCTTGTTTGGAAGAAGAAAGCCTCTTCTCTCTAAAAAGAACACGGTAGCAGGGTTTCACATATCTGGAGAAAACCAAAAAGAGCACCTCATGCTGACTGAGGGGGATGATTTGGGCTTGGTTTGCAGATACAGGACCTGTGCACCAAGCAGACAGGCGTTGAGTCAATCATCAACTCCTCTGCATAGCAAATTATTCTAAAATGAACTGTGAGGCCATCTGCCTAATAGCTAAAGCTAAGGCTCATATGATCCTGATGGCACCGGCAAATCTAGAACAGAAAGGCTGAAAAAGCAAAGAATCAACGTGCTGCAATCACCCGAAGTCCTGTAACGAGACCCGAAGAGAGCTGTGCATAAATAAATGCCTGCAAAGTCTCAATGAACTGAGGCAATGTAGCAAAGAAGAGCGAGCCAAAATTGTGATGAACTGATAAGGACATCACTGTAGAGGAATATTTGCTTATACAGAAAACAATTACTTCAAGCTTGTGTGGCTAAACGTGGTTCTGCAAGCTGCTGAATCATTGGGTGTGCATGTTTTTCACAGACTGTACAGCATCCTGCAGAAACTTTATGTTTCATATGACTGTACGCGGAGTCAGACAGTGAGCAGTAATGCACAATAGTTACCACAATTTGAAGAGGCTGGCATCCACCATGTCCCCCTCCCTCTGCGTGTCACCATCAGCCATGTTCCTGTGCACAGAACAGAGAAAGAAGTCACCACAGAAAGAGGACAAAACACCCTGTGACTCCTAACAGTCTAACAGAGCACGCCAAACTGTGCAAGGTCAAACTAGGAAGTTGCTCACATGAATATTAATTGTTTGGTTCAATGCAGTTTATATTGTTGGGTGCATGGAGGCACAGCCTGACATGAAGCAGATTCTGATGTATCCACACAAAAAAGCGGAAGCTAAACCAAACTTAAGATGTAGCTCATAGCGAAACAAAAACCATATACACCCATTTTATAGTACAAAGGACAAAATGAATCTCTCTATTTCATTACAAACAAAATCTAAAGTTCAATGTTAAACTCTCATTTTGTTCCCGGACAATATCAGGATATGAGTTTGATAAATTACCCCAACACTGGGATGAGGTGCGTAAAATGTAACTGCAGACAAAAACTACAAACCTAACATACGACAACTGTGCATTAAATTGTTACTACAGCTAATGTTACACAGTAATAAAGACGAGTGAACAAAGTCCTAAAATTGATATCCCCACGCTGCTTTTTTAAACAGTTTCATTTTAGTTACAGCTCCGTCAGAAAAACATATAAGTGAAACAAAACGGCTCACAGGAGTAAAAACCAATAAAGTGGAACATACCTAAATAAACGTACCCTGTAACGAGACAGTAGAAAACAGTAGAATGCGCTTTTATGACATCTGTGACATAAATAACGTCAAACAGGAAATCTCTCACTTAAGACCTGAGACGGTCCGGACGCCGTCCCAGTGTGGGCGGGAGAAGACAACGTCACTTTTTAAAAATCCAACTTTATTAAGAACAACAAGACATCGTCAATCTTTATATCGGGAAATTTCATTTACATAAATGTAAATTTCAAAACTCAACCCCATCATTTAATTTGTTTTGATTGAAATTGAATATTACTTAAACTCTCTTAAATTAATAAAAAAAAAAAAAAAAAGGTTTATCATTGATTGAAATTCATTCAGAAGCTTTTAACAAACGAGCTGTCATAATTACAACTTTCAAGTACAAAGTTGTTATGAAGTCTGTCACATCCCTCTTTTTTCCTTTCCTTTATTTATTTACCCTTCTTATTTCATTGTACTGTTTATTGTTACTCTTATTTGCCCTGGATATCTACTGTACAAACTGAACTGGAATGACTGACTGTTCAGTTTATAATTTCAGTTCGAAAAAAAAAAACGAGAACAACAAGACGAAACATCAGGCTGGCAAGAACACAGAAGGAGTAGAGAAGATGCAAGTTAGTATACCATAGAGACAAAGCGCCCGGGGTCTCTACTCGTTCAGACACATTATAGGAGTATATTCAAATGTTTAAAAAGGCGACACGTTGTTATTCTTGTTGCCCATTACTGAGAAAATATATATACAAAAGTAATTGAATGAAATTTTGCTTACTACAGGAGAACTTGGATTTATGAATATAGAATTTGGACAGTATAAGAAGCAGGTTCGTAACATAAACGTGACAACTGAGTTTAGTGTCAATATCCGTGTAACCAAACTATTCCAACATAAGGAGAAACGAGGCTAAAATAACTTCCTTTACTTTGTTGGTCAAAAAGAATTCTTGTGGTCAAAACTATATTTGTGCCAGCAGATATTTTCCACAGAGCCGGACCAGTTTGGTCGAAAAGAGGGTAGAAATGTGCAATCTCGAAGATACAGGTTCCTTTGTCCCGTTCTGCTTTTTAGAGGTTGGAAGAAAACAAGACTTGCAAATTTCAGCTCCAGAGACCCGAGGACGCAGAATGGGTTCTGTTTCCTGTTCAGAGGCGCGAAGTAACAACGTTACTAAAGTTCTGTGCTTAAAGGACCGCGCCATCAGTTTTTGAAAATATGATCAGTTTAGGGGAATTTTCTTAATTTTTTAAATTGCAGAGCAAAAGAAAATCAAAGCCAGTGAAAAAATAAAGATTCCATAAGGAGGTTGAAATTCTACATCCAATCAAATGTGAAAGTGTCTTTTATTGTGGCAAATTCAAAATTCAGTAATCATTTATCAAGACTGCTTTTTTTCATAAAATGACTTCAGTTATTTGTGAGGCTTGAACTTCTTTACTTGTCCCTTAAACATATTGATAATTTATCCCATGTAATTTTCCATAATGCTTTAGTTTAGACATTGCTGGTGCAACTTTGCTCTACATACGATCTCGGGTGTGTTTGTGGTAGCATTATGTTACAGGTTATATCCACACATATGCTTTTAAAGCAAATACTACTGAACCATCAGCTGACCTGAATTTTCTTCAAACGTTTCAAACCAGCTGTGTGAATGATTTGGTCAGTTGGATCAATGATCTTATTCCTGTGTGTAAAATTCAGAATAAAACAAGTGCAATTTTGACAGGTGATATTAAAGTTTCCTCTGTGAGAGATACGGCATGTAAACAGTTGAGTCAGGTTGAGGTCTGGACTTTGGGCCATTGCAACACAATGAAGTGTCAAACCTACAGCATTGTGTACACCTCCAGGACATTGCGGCGTGCAGCTCGGATCTCAGCTGACCCTTCTCACCCTGGACACAGTCTGTTTGACCTGCTCCCCTCAGGCAGGAGGCTCCGGTCCATCCGCACCAGAACCTCTCGCCATAAGAACAGTTTCTTCCCCTCTGCTGTTGGACACATGAACAATAACCATATGACTGTCCCCGCCACTAACACATGACCCTACGCTGTGTTCACTGTATCATTCCATGTTTGGCACTGATCACCACCTGCACTCATGTATATATCTTTCAACGTAGCACTCTTAATTCTTACTCTCATGTATATATCTCATGTATATCTCATGCACATATCTTTCCACGTAGCACTTTTAATTCTTATCCCTACTTTTATTTTTTCCATGTCTATTTAAGTGTTATTTATGACACCATGTTTGCACTGAAGCACCGCAGCAATTTCCTAATGTTGTAAACCTGCTCAACATTTGGCAATAAACCCCATTCTGATTCTGATTCTGATCACATGACAAAAGATGGAAGCTGTCGCATCAGTATAAGTTTTTTTATTGTAATATATTTTTAACTATGGAACTAATAGTGTTTTGTGTTTCCCAAACAAGACCAAACACTAAAATCATCCAACACTGATGTGTTTTTACCTCAGTGCAAAGTGCATTTGGGTATAGTGACAATTAAATCATTGTTATCCTGCTCAGAACACCACAACAGACTGTATACATTCAAGGTGGCCAGAGGGTAGATATTAGGTTCAACCATGTAAATCTAGACGGGGAAGTAAAAGTCTTTGGTCAACATAGAGACGATACAGGGGATCTGCTTCTTGTTGCTAAATCCAGGCAGGTTGCAGGACGACTCAAACTGGCGTGAAACACCGTGGCTGACTCGCGTCATGATCTGCATCAGATCCAGCTTCCCACTGTAGCGCTCCAACATCTCACACAACTTCTGTATGAACCAGGAGCCGTTGCTTGTGTTTCTCCATGAGTAGTATCCTGCAGGACGAGTGACAGCGTTAGCGCTCTTAGAAAACAAGTTTGGACACCACATGTGACACATCAGCTGTGTTGTAGACCAAAAAAAAAAAGGAAACAGAAAAAGGGAAGCATAGACAGAAAATGAACAGGACAATGTGTCGATGCTTGTTCTTCACACCCCAACCCATCGGTTTATGAGAATGACCCAGAAGGTGGGTCCTGAGGTCGGGACATCACTCTAAAATGTCCCGTCTGAGAAACTGTTTGTACCTGGAGCGGTGGAATAGGCGTATAAGAAGTCGGCCTCCACAGGAATCTTCTCAGACGTCTGCTCGTCTCCTACACTGTCGGTCTCAATGACTCCCTCATCCAGGGCTGAACCACGGCATGCCTGAAAAGGAAGGAGAAACTCAAAATCGATCTCATATTTGGCACACATCTTGAAACACCTTAGGGAAACTTGGGCGGGCAGTTATTCGAAGCATTATCTAAATGAACTTGAATTTCAGCAGCACCAGGACATATAAACAAAAGTTATCAGTCATACTGGATATTAAGAAAAAGGGTTAAAGGTATATTTTGTAAATTCCAATCTTTAAAAGTAGTTTAAAACCTCCCCACATTAACTAAAGCTCTCGAACAATGTGAAGAAACATCTGGACTTTATATCCAAAACATCTGTGTTGGGCAAGTTGTCCTCAAAGCTCCTGGAGGAAATCAAAGTGGCTAAAAAGTGGGTGTGTTAGCTCTGACTCATCAGTTAAATATAAAGAAATTCAATGGTTACATTTTTTTCATGTACATTTAAAGTGAAAGCACTGTTTTGTTTTTAAAAGTTATAAAACAGATGACAATTAAAGCAACACTTTGAACTTAATAAACTACTAATGAAGACGTTACTATATAAAGACTGAAACACAGGAATCAACATCGCAGAAGTGTACCACACTGCCATAATGAACTCACCTGTATGAAGAAGAGCTTTGGTTTCCCCACCAGACCCTTGCACTGCTTTCCTTTGAAGCACTGTACCAGCGTATCAAACTTTTCACAGCCGTCAGTGCCGTATATGACACCCTCATCCCCATGACTAAGCATCACACACACAAATGATGCATTGTTCTTGTGGTCCTCTTTGGATGCTGGAAACACAGCAGAACAGAGGGGAAACACCAAGGAATCATTAGTCCAGCTGTTTTTAAACAACCCCCTGATGCCAACTCACAAGCCAGTGCTTTTATTTTGGCGGAGCTACTCTAATAGAATGAACAAAAATAAAATTTTCTGGATATTTTATGTTCCTTCACATCCTTTTTCACTCTTCTTTCTCAATGGGCTAAGGCTACTCTCCTAAAACGACTGGGATGATTGGTTAAAACCAAACCAGACAGTACCTGTTATGTAAGTGTAACTGGTGTAGCTCTATAACATCCGCCAACTGCTAACAAAAAGCTATAGCAACATTAGAACAACTGCCGTCTGGTGGTTACCACAACCACAGCATTTCACTACAATCAGCTCACAGGTTGACTGTAACAGGATGGAGAGGTTTTTGTGAATACAGAGGTAAAGCTTTAACGTCTTCTTACCGTCTAACAACAGCCTTTTCATCTCAGCCACAGTCTGGTCATTTAATATTTGGACCTTGTAACCCAGGTTTTTGAAGGTCTTTGCAACACTGGCAGCATCAGCATCTGTCCCATTACGAGTGCCCATCCCTACAGAGATACACAAGCAGAAAGGTAGCACACTATAAAGTCAGCACCGTCTGGGAATCCTGGAAATAAAATCCAAACAGAATGCAATGATTTAAAATCTCATAAGCTGATATTTTATTCACAACAAAACTTAAAAAAACATCAAATCAAGCTAATACATTTAACTATTTCATGATAAATATACAGCTCATTCTAACCCAGATTATCTGTGTTTAATATTAAAGTTTGTTAAATTTAAAACATGTAAATGTGACAACTATTAAAAAAAAAAAAAAAAGAACTGGAGAAAGAGGCAAATACTTTTTCACAGCTCTGTAGGGTTACCTCAGGTTAACTGGCCACATGTCAGTAACATGGTTGGGTATCATATCATGATTGGACGCCCAGAATCTGGCATTAGTGCCTATGGAACTAACAGCCTTCACATCTGGGAGGGGACCATCACCATCGTCTTTTAAACTGCATTCTTTATGTGGCTTCGTACTAGAAGAGTACGGGTGCTGAACTGGCCTACCTGCCTCCAGATATTTCACCACCTGCAAACAGCTGGAGCATCACGAAACAGGAACATGACAAATAAGAGCCAGGAGTGCGGTACAGGTAGAGTCCTGATATTAAACAAGAACGGGAGAACGGGACAGCGCTCGTTTCCTCTGCTCTGTGGTCAATGAAGTGTTGGTTCAAGAGTTAGGAGTTTGCCTTGTAATCGGAAGGTTGGCGGTTCGAACCCGGGTTTGGACAGTCTCGTTTGTTGTGTCCTTGGGCAAGACACTTCACCCGTTGCCTACTGGTGGTGGTCAGAGGGCCTGGTGGCGCCAGTGTCCGGCAGCCTCGCCTCTGTCAGTGCGCCCCAGGGTGGCTGTGGCTACAATGTAGCTGCCATCACCAGTGTGTGAATGACTGGATGTGTAAAGCGCTTTGGGGTCCTTAGGGACTAGTAAAGCACTATACAAATACAGGCCATTTACCATTTGGTCTGTGAGATCTGTCGCTGCATTCTGTTTTACATTTTAGTTCCAAGTTTGTTTTGGAACTGGGATTGTAACTGTCACAGCAGGATTCCTTTGTACTGCAACTGCACAAAAAGCAAAGCAGTGCAAAGTACTTCATTTGACTTTTTGTACATTTGGAAAAATGTGGGAAAATCCCATCTCCCTTTTCACTGCAGACACTGGGATTTGTCACAGCAGCAGCTGTAAAATGATCCTACAGATGCTACTACTGTTACACCACAACATGTGCACATTTACAACTGGGTGAAGTGAGAGGGAAACATCTGCACCATAGAGGTGTCATGTCTTACAAATACAACACTATTATTGAGCATAGTGTAAAAAGAAAACAAGCACTCCCCGACATTCTATAAATCTGGATAAGGTTATAACATACAAACACTCCTGTGACAGGAAGTCCAAGAAGGAAGAGTTCGGGTCTTAGGAGGTCAATCAACCACCATTCAATCTCCAAACACGTGCTGGGTAATAACATTTAAAGGATCTTGTGTTGGTCTTCACTGTATTTACATTTTATTCAAGGTCATATCCATGTGAGGTACATGTTTTCTTTTCCTATTGTGATAAGTTAAAAACTAAAAAGACTGTATCAGGTTGTTTTTATGCCACAGTGTGAAGTGTGAGGCACAATGTAGCGCAGCTGATGACATTTGGAAAATTAGTGAAGTTTGGAACGAGCACTGTGACGAGGCAGTTTTAGACGAAGACAATGATCATGAAATGCAAAGTGTCTCAGTCCATCTCAATGACTGTCTAGACCAGGGGTGGGCAATTCCAGGCCTCGAGGGCCGGTGTCCTGCAGGTTTTAGATCTCACCTTGGGTCGACACACCTGAATCACATGATTAGTTCGTTACCAGGCCTCTGGAGAACTTCAGGACACGTTGAGGAGCTAATTTAGCCATTTAAATCAGCTGTGTTGGTTCAAGGACACATCTAAAACCTGCAGGGACACCGGCCCTCGAGGCCTGGAGTTGCCCACCCCTGGTCTAGACCCACTGTTACCACTGTTGTATCTAGCATTTTATTTTATTCTATTCTATTGTGTACAGTATCTCATAGATATATCAATCCACTGTTTTTTTCTCTAATTTTCTATGCAACTTTGCACTGTCCACTGCTGTAACAAAACAAATGTCCCACACGTGGAACTAATAAAGGTTATCTCATCTTACCTGTTTTTGAGTGGAAGTTCTTGTTGTTGATAATCACACAGGTGCCAATGCAGGGGTAGTCCATCTTGTAGCGGTAAACATCAGAGGCTTCTGGTTTACTGCTGTTCCAGTCCTTTTCCTCAGTAGTCTTGCAACTTCCTGCAGCCTCTGCATTTCCCCTGATGGAGCACACACACACACACACACACACTCTGACTCATGACTGCCCTGTACTTAAAACATGAAGAACTTGTTTAACACCGTCACACATAAAAGAAGTTGTTAACAAGACTGTAGCTACTGTAGCTAAACTTGTTTGTTTACCCACGACTTCAATGAAAACGTACAAGAATATCACACAGATTGGTTTTGAAATGTCATTGTACCAGATAGAACTTCAGAGCATTGGTGCAACTAAGCATTTTCACATGTACCATTTTCTTTTGAGCAGCTCTTGTACGCTCAGCTTCTTTACTAATTAATCCTGCTGGTTTAAAACCACACTGTGGCAAACTGAAGAATAAACTGCTGGCTGTCAAAGTGAAGATGACGGTAACATAAGCCACTTGTGTTAAAATATGAAGGAAAACAACCTGAGCCAAGGTCAAATCAGCCAGGAGGTGCACAAGTCTCCACATTTCAGCAAACAGAGCTGCTACAGTAGTTAAGCTTTCTCAACACGTGGGCACTCAGACAGTGAGCAACAACGCACAATAGTTACCCATTTCCACAAACTGCAGCATCTACAGTGTCCCCACCTCTCTGCATGTCACCATCAGCCATGTTCCTGCACACAAAAGGTGGCATAGAAATCACCACAGGAAGATAAAGAAACCAAACACCCCGTGGATCCTCTCCAAAGGTGGACCACACCCCTACTAACGCTTGCAGTTGGTTTAAAAACACATGCATTTTCGTTTAGGCTGATTAGCTTCCTCATTTTCAAGATTTAAGATCAGTGATGTAGATCATGCTATAGCATTTCTTCATTAGAAAAAGGAGAACAATTACTTTACAAGGAAATACATGCCATTCTCAGTGTTTTCAAGAAAGAGCTACACTTTCTGGAGAAGTGTATTTTTGGAGTCTGGTTGGGTTGTGCAAGTTGCAAAACTGTGAAAAGCATGACTAAAACGTTTGGAGTTGATTGATGTGCAATTCTTGAATAATAATAATGTATACTTTACTGATCCCCGTGGGGAAATTCCTCTCTGCATTTAACACATTTACTCAGGGAAGCACACACCAACAAACTGGAATGGGATTCTTCTTTTTTTGCAGTCCCAACCTGTAAGGTCATGTAGCTTGATAGAGTATGCCAGATTATACAATCTCAAAGTGGAAAGAAAAACCCCACAACAAGCACAATAGTTACCCTGGAAGCTGTTTGGTAACAGGGATAAGATAAACCTTTATTAGTCCCAAACGTGGGAAATTTTGGGGTCATGGCAGAAGGCACAAGAGCAGTAAAAATAAGAAAAACATTAGACCAGTGGTTTGGTGGTTTGTGGGTTTGGTGCATACACTCAACCTTGTGTTTACCAACATAGAATCTACTTTATGGATTAACTAATATGTCAATATATAAGTTAAAGCAGTTTAAAAGCATACTCAGGAAGAGCCACTCCTGTTAAACCACACCAAACTGTAGCTCATAGTGAAACCACTGACACAACAGGAAGTGTTTTATAAGGATCATGAGAAAAGTTACCTCAGTGTGAAAGAGAAAATAACTGTCAACATGAAAACAGTGAGTCAGTATCTTTCTGTTTGATTTTTTTAAATTAAATTCTGAAACATCCAGATGTTAGTTTGATAAATATAGGTGTATGAGAACACTGCAGTACATAATGTACACGTTGTAAAATATAAAGGTCTGTCAAAATGAAGACTACTAACATAAGCCAGCTGTATATTACGATGCTTATTTTTCCTACATTGTGTGTACTAGTACATGGCACTGGTACATATGCCACCAAGCAACTGGTCACTTAAGCCTGTCGCTTGGTGTCAGCAAGGCTACGTGATGAGGTCATATTTTCCGATGCAGATAAAAGCCTTTGGGTGAACTAAGACAGTTTTCCTCTTTTAAATGGATATTACACTTGTACGGAATGGTGTGAAGGCACAGCAGTTAGTTTCAAAAACAGCAATAGTATTTTATGTCTTTTGTTCATCTCTAAAAATATATTTCATTTTCCTGTAACTGCGGGTGCTGTGCTGAACAGTAGACCGTCGTAAATGACTCATGGCCGATAATCTGTCAAAAACACATCTCTCATGAAAGCCATTTCTGTCACCAAGTAGATGTTGAGATGAAGTTTTGGCAAAATCACTTGTACAGACATTTACCCAGGTAAAAACTGATTGCCACCAAAAAATGTCTTTTTTTCAACAGAGATTTGTCCCAGAGAGCTGCAAACAAACATAACATCACAGTTTTATTAAGATATTTAAAATGGCCAAAAAGGGCTGATAATGTAGGTGCAGTAAGGCTGTATAGACATAGGAAATACAGACAAACAGGTCCTGTCTTTATTTTAAATATATAACCCCTCCATAAATGTATGGTCAGTCTATTTACCAATATAAGCACACTGAAACATCAAAAATCAGTTTCTAGCACAACACTGGCATCAGGAGGAATACCAATAATTAATAAATGCCCTCAATGAAATTCTTTTATATTTTAAGTCGCCCATTTAGTGAGCTGGGCTACCTCTGGACCCTAGACCCATGTTCAACAACTCAGGTTTAGAGGATCTCAGCCTGTCATAAATACTGGTCACGTGATCTAGCCAAAGTGAAAAAAACCACAAAACCCATGATGCTTCCTGTAAGTTGTTCATTTGACTATTATTAGTTAGGTTTACTTTTGGGGTTAGGACCACAGACTGCGGTTTCCACACACCCATGTGTTTGAATGTTAACATATTCAAAGCAGACTAATACTAAGGAACAACCATTACTGTTTAACTACACCAAGTTAGAGCTAATAACGAAACTGCAATGATAACAAAAAATTATTTACAACCCTCCTATCAGCACGTTCTTGTTTTTACGTTAAGCCAATTGAAATACTTCCACGCACCATACCTGGATGTTAGCTTAATAATTACCCCGTACATGAGTGACAGATCTGTGGGAATATTCCATATGAATTATATAAATGCCGTAAAAGTGGGTCCCACTGCAGACTAGTAGCACAAACTACAAAAACCTAACATACGACAACTGTCCATTAAAGTGCTACTACAGCTAATGTTACACAGTAATAAAGGCGAGTGAACGATGACCTAAAAATAATACTCCCGAGCTGGTTTGTTAAACAATTTCAGTTTAGTTTACAGCTACGTCAGAAAACGCGTTAGTGAAGCAAATAGTTGATAAAACACGTAAATATCAGCGGGAACACGGTAAACCCACGCAGCGAGTAACTCATAAGGGTAAATACGAACGGAGTAGAAAACACCAAAATAAACGTACCTCTTAATGAGACAGTAGAAAGTGCTTTTATGAAGTATGTTACATAAATAAAGCCAACCAGGAAATCTCTGTTAAAAGTTTATACCTGAAACTTTGAGCCAATGGGAACGCCGATTCTGTGTGGGCGGGATGACGCTACTAAAAGACAAACGCTGATTGGTTTAGACAACTATTGTTTAGTTACCAACAATCCCTTCTCTTTTCTGCACAGGCAGGTGAAATGCTGTGACAAATAATTATCAGAAGCTCCGCGGAAATCCCAGTAGCAGTTCAGACTGCTTCCGGAATTTCTTTCCTTTTGTTAAATAAAGAAAGTAACTGAACTACACACGCACACAAACTCTGGTTCCGTTATTTGAATTTATTAAATACAATATGAATGTATTCATATTATTAATCTATAAAACATGTCACATTCTTCTAGTAATCATCCAGTTTACATTTATGATCTAAATGAACAGGACAGTGTTATATACAAAGCCTTATCTACACCATACATTACAATCCAAACCGTCAAGCTGCTTCCAGCCTCTCATCTCATATTGTGCAGTCTCTGGGAGCTTTAAACGTTCTGCATTTGTGTCATTTCCCAGACTCATTTTAAGTCTCTTTTCTCTCTGCTGTTTTAATGTGCTTCGTCTCCAAGAGCAGAGCTGGTAAGCTGGAGGCCCCGTACTGGAAAAAGGAACCAGAATTCAGCTCATCATTGAAATACACAATACAGTATTTGGGTATTTAATGTTGTTGTGCATCTCTACCGTCTCTTTCTCATTGGGGTGTTTTTGTCTGTAGTCCAGGTACTGTCGGTTGAGCTCTCTGATGTCATGGAGGAAGGCCTGGCTTCGTCTCAGGTCAGCTAACCGCTGCTGAAGTTCAGCTTTCTCCTTCTCCAGCAACCATGCCTGCCTCTCTGCTCTGTTAGAACAATCACACGAGGTCAGCAGTCAGTGAAAGGAAAAGAATGTAAACTTTTACATTCTCCAAGACCTAGTTCTTTCACATAAATGACTCTATAAAGACATAAAAGTTATAACAGGCTGTTTGTAAACCATGTGTGTGAGCTGCTGCTCACCTCATCATCTCATGCTTGGTATCAAACAGTCTCTGCGTGTTTTTACGGATCAAAGAGCCCACCTAACACAGAACAATGGAAACAAGCACTTTACCCAACCTACAGAAATACAAGCTGCTCTGTTATCCTTCAGTGCAAAGTATGGACGCTGACTTTGAGCTAAACATAGGCATCAGTACTCTGACATAAAATCACAGTAACAGTATGTTCATGTCTAACACATTCTGCCAGCTCATACGGAAGGTAAGGAGGCGATATGGAACGATTAAATGACTAAAGTTCTCGTCTTATCTTCCAAGAGTATAAAGTGGATTATTGTCGTGCAGACTAGAAGTTCAAGGACACACAGAAACGTCAAAATGAGCCTATTGATCTGATTTTGACCGTTTTGAATGAGTCACAGTTGAGAATCATTAACTAGCAGGGAGGTGGTGTGGTTAGATGCTTATGTAAATTCATCGTGATGGGAAGTTTAGGACTTTAATGAGTTCTTTGAACTTTTTCCAGTGCAATGATTGTGCAGCACAAATCTTTAATGACTTAAAAACCAAACAAATCAAAAAACAAGACTTTGTTTGAATCCATTTAGGATTTCCTCCAATCCACACAGGGTCAAAAGAACACAAATATACACACACAATAATATTTAATTCAATGTCCATTAACAAACTGCAGCTTGACTGAGTGCGTTTGGTAGCCTGATCGATCCATTCCAACCAGTCCCGATGTGTGTTTGGGATCCTTGATCAGAGGTGGCGTACTAACATGCTACTAGGGTCACAATTTAGTATTTTACCATGCTTACATTAGTAATGCTGACCAGACGTCATAATTACCTTGTTGTTTTCTCTTTTTAAAACCTTGAGCTCTTTAAGTGAAGTGATCTGAAAGAGACAAATACAGTGTTTGATTTAATGATGGCTGATCAACAAAATGCTGCTGTCTATTAGACTCAATTCATGGAGAAAACAAATCCAAGTTATATCATAAGTCCATTCGTGACATCTAGAGTTTGAAGTAGGATCGACTACTTATTATGTCGTTAGATGAAAAAGGCCTTGTAGGGACCTCCCTGCATTTCATGATGTTTAATGTCAGTAACCAACAAAATACTTAGCATTACAATTGTCACTGTAATCCTGTCCTTCTATAGTGCTTTACACTCTAATATGGCTACACAATGTATGAGTTACTGGTATTACACTGTTGGTTTAATCCAGCTTGTAGCATCCTTCAAAACAACACAGAGTAAAGCTGTGTTGTCCTTGACAACCTCTGTTTGACATCATGACCAGAATCAGGAAAGTCTGACCTTTTCTGTGAGCTGGTCTTTGACATTGCTGGAGAAACAATCAATGGTGTGTCTGACAGCTTTAGACCCCACAGACTCCCTGAAAGCAAGCAGAACAAAGTAATGCTACTGGCAACCTGAATGATTACCTCTACCAGCATGCTTGCAGTTTTCTTGCATCCTGACTCAGCCTTTGAGCTTTTCTAAAGTAAACATCATTGCTTCAATATTTATCTGTGATAGATATCTGTGTGAAACACAGCTGCTGTCAATGCAAAGGCGTTAATAAAAATGACTGTAATGTGTACTTTAATGTGTACTTAAAGCCTAGATTACAGGCTACAGAGACGGTCACGGTGAATGAGCGTTGAATTTTGGAAATTTACCTGTACTGCTCACAGAAGTCAAGGAAGGAATCCAGCAGCACCTCCAACTCTGTCCCTCTGTGTTGGCCTCGTTTCTTCCTCCTCTGCTCGCCTGTGCTGGCCTGTTCTGGTTCTCCGGATCCACTGCCTTCGAGGGGAATCATCTCCATTATTTAATCACTCTGAGCAATAATTTTTTAAGGAAAAATGTCAATTACAATTAAATTACAGTAATATTAAATAAAGCACAGGGCCAGGCTCACTGAGATACTTTTCCCAGTGATGTGGTTAGAGTCTGTTTCGGTTCTTTCTGATGAAGGCCAACTGTGACTGCATCAGCCACACATGGGCAAAATCAATCCATACATTCACCTCCTTAGTTTGGATTCCAGTTATTTTAGCAATATAATTCATTAATGTCTCTACTTTATCCTAACAATGATATTATGAGCACATAGTAGCATTGTGTGGTTATACTGGCTGCTTCCTGTCTGGGCAAAAGGTGTGGCCAGGTGCAGTTATGTTATTTTGTGTTTGTTTCCCTCTGTGAGTAAATGGTTTGGCCAAACCACTGTTACCCTCCTTTGTCTTTGTGCTCAGTTTACTCATTTAAGTTTCTGGAAGTCACTTTTTGAGTAGTTATGCTTAGTTGAGCTTCTTTATGAATCCACTAATTTTATTTTTAAATTTGTCTTTTTGGGGGGTAAAATGGTGTAATTGGCTGCTTGGTCCATCACACCAACAGTTGATACAGTTCAGAAACAAATGTTTGTTGTGTTAGTTACAAAAAAACAACAACAACAAAAAACCCCACAACAACATGTGATCAGAACCTTTGCAGTAAGGCGACAGTGTTGACTACAACAGCCTCCCACCTTCATGCCAACTGCATGTTTTGTGAAACACTGCCACAGATACTGATTACAAATACACTCATTGGACATTTCATTAGGTACACCTGCATAGTGTTGGGTTGGACCCTCTGTTGTTTTCTAAAATGTTGCAATTTCTACAATCAGGAATGTGATGGAAACATTCCACAGAGATTTGCTCCACAGTGATATGACAACATGTTCAAGAAACCAGTTTGTCGCGATTTGAGCTTTATGACATGACGTGTTATCGTGCTGGAGGCAGCTATCAGAAATGGGTACACTGTGGTCATAAATGGATTCACATAGTCAGCACCAATACTCAGGTATGTATTTGCTTTTAAATAAAGTTGATAATACTGAAACCCAAGGTGAGCCAAGAAAATATCCACACTATTACACCGGCACCAGCAGCCTGAACCATCAATACCAGGCAGGTCATGCTTTCATGCTGTGTGTACCAAATTCTGACCCTTACATCCAAACGCAGCAGCAGAAATGAAGTCTAATCAGACGTTATGCATTGTAAAAGTGATAACAGACAGTAACTAGTTCTCTTTGCTCTTACCTGATGAAGACTTCCTAGCTTTGGATTTCTCGTACAAAGACTTTTTCATTCTTCCCAAGCTTCCCCTCACGGCCTTCTTTGGACTTGGATTCTGAGGAAATGACATGAAGAAAAAGATGCAAAGTTAGAATATAGCCCATATTTGCCACTGTTGCTCAAAGCTCTGTGCTAATGCTAGTCCATACCCAGCTGGAGTCTACATCTACATCCTCCTCATCAGATGAAAGCACTCGCCTGCTCTTCTGTGGGGCGGGGCCAGAGCTCTGGAACAAATCATTATTTTCAGCACATCTGACATCTCAACTCTATTTTTATTTGAAAGGCTTTATGACCACACAAGAGCTCCTCACCTGTGACTGACTGTCACTTGATCTTCCACTAGCAGACTCACTTTTTCTCTTCTTGTCCTCCTTCCTTTGCTGATTATTCACAGGCCTAGTGGGACACGGACAGACACACACACAGATAAATAAACCAGTAGGGATATAACATAAAAGTCAGTCACTTCAGCATCATTACTCAGACAGTCAAGTTCAAGTTGTTTGTTTAAGTTCTTCCAGAGTGGGGGGGCAGCTTCTGTACTCACAGTCATAAATATTTGGGTAAGTAGAAAGGAGCTTCTAGAGCTTTGAGGGGTTTTTATGTCATCACACTCTTTGTACAGGGCCTCACCTTGCACTTCTCCTCTTGGCAGGCTTCTTCCCAATTAAACGCTTCTGTATGGCTTTAGGAGCAGGCTGACTGTCCTTCTCTGGGACAGATTTATGTACCTCCACATGTGGCTCTGCTTGTTCATCTGCAGTGGCTTCCTTCTCAGGGCTAACCGGTGCATACAGGAGGTTTAAAAAAAAAAAGAAGAAGTCAGCACTCACGTCACAATAAACTAGTAAGTGCACATTAACTATACCTTACCTGGTTTGGCCCTTCTCACCAGCACTTCTCCTGCCCCTCTCTACCTTCTTTTCTTCCTTCCTATTCTCTCGACCTTCCTCTGCCACATTCCTCTTTACAGCAGATCCACGCTGTCCGCCGGTGGCCTTTCCTGGGTTTTCTGGTCTGTTCTGTTCTTCTTCAGGCACATTTAAATCTTCTTCCATGGCGGTACTGTGCAGAGGGTTGCCTGGGCAACACAAGCATCATGTGGTCAGCCAAAGTTCATTAGGAGCAGAAAATGTATAACAACACATGACAAAGGTACTCAGATTCAATAGTCTTACCATAATTTATCTGTAACCCTGCCAGGAAGCTAGCTTTGTCTATAGAGGACAGGTTGGTGGAATCCATTTGATCAAAAGCTGACGCTTTCTAAATTTGAGCAAAACAAAGTGGAATAAAAGTATAATTAGGTGCTTTAAAAAGTTGCCCCACAACAACTATTTTTACGTGTTTTTCCTCAACGATGCAGCAAACAAAAGAAGGACCAATCGATCTGATCACACTGAACCAGTCATGGATGAACTTACTTCGCTCTCCACTGGAGGCGCTGCCGACACTCTGGTTCCCCGTCGCTTTTTGGCACTACATAAACAAAAGGCCATATGTTATTACAGTTTTTTCTGAATGCTTAAACCCTAACTGTGATTCCTGTAGCACAATCTCTAAAACTATTCAGACTTATAGCAAAACCACTCACTGAGTTTGCAAAACTAAAAGCACAAAAACTGCTTTGCACTCAGTTTGCAATTTTGTAACACACACTTTGCAAAACTGTAGGCACAATTCACTGCACAACACTCAATTACCAAATTTCCAACACAGTCCTAGCAAAAGTATACACATGTATGGCTATCATTAACACTAACTTGCCAACTGTCTGGCACACTTTCACATGTGAAAACTTTTTTAGATAATTAGTTCACTTTGCAATCAGCCTAAGCACTACAATACAGGTAAGCTGTGTGTGCGGAGTACAATGGAGGGAGCAGAAAGAGTGAGAAGTAGAGGAGGCCGAGGAAGAGGACGTGGAGGTGAAGAAGTAGGATGAAGAGGACGACAAGGACAAGGAGGAGCAAGAGGAAGACGAGGAGGGGGGAGAGGAAGGGTAGGAAGAGTAAGAAATAGAATTGCTGATGACATCAGAGCTACAATAGTGGACCATGTAATCAACTATGGAATGACCCTGAGGGTAGCTGGCCAACGGGTCCAGCCTAACTCGAGCTGCTACACTGTAGCAAGTACCATAGGGACATCTTGAAATGAGAATCGGTTAGTACAGTCACTTCGCACAAAGATTTGTAGCACTGCCATATGCCAATGAGAAACACACCAATACCATTGATGTAAAAATACTGAAATTGTTACTTTACAGAATTGCTAGATGACCAGATGCTGGGGGCAGAGGAAGCATGTTCACTGCAGACCAAGTAACCCATATAGTCATTATGGCGATTGCAAATAATCCTATACTTGGAAATAAACACTTGTGTTTGTTTTGATGTGTTTGAATAAACACCAGTACTTGAAGTTTGGATCCCTCTATGCTTATGGATCTATGACAGAAGTATGAGCTCAAACTGACATAGCCTACCTTGTGCACAGAGAAAGCAAAAGCCAGATGTGTTTTGTATTCATACCATCAGTGTGCAGTTGGTGCATTGTGTGCTTAGTAGATGATGGCTTGTGTGTACTGTTTGATACGGAAACACCATTTTTACGAAGGTGTGAAGAGTTAATCTAGCTGTGTTTGCTTTTGCAAGAGAACTACAATGTTTTGATTATTGGGTGACAGGTTTTCTTATTTGTGTGAAGAGTTTTGCAAAATTAGCCAATAGTTACAAAAAATGTGCTTAAGCAATCAGAAAAAACTGTAACTGGCTCTGGATGCTGGGTTTGTTCACCTACCAGCCTGGTTAAAGAACGCAAGGCTGTGGTGGAATTCTTACCTGGATAGACCCAGGTGAGGCTATATCGATAACGAGAGCCGGTTATATTCTTAAAATACTAAAAGGAAAGTGCTTCATGATTACCTCCTTTAGCAGAGGACTGTCACTTATGTTAATAGAGTAGATAGGCTGTCCCACACTTTACAGTGACACACCACCCAACCATTCAAGACAAACCATCACTCGATAAGTGGCTCACATCGTGTAAATACTCATCTGGGTTTCCTATTTCATGCCACATGTAGCTGATATATTTTAAACCTTCCACGTTCTACGTTACACCCACATGTGAAATAAAAACATTGAGCCAGTGGCAAAATGTGCTTCTTATTAAGAGGCCGGCTCTTGTGCCGAATGTAGATTAAAAGAAATAAGAGCTTATCTGCTACATCGTTGTTGTTGTTTTTTTTTTATTGAATGTGAGCAAGCTCAGAGAGATGGTGATCAACATCAGAAAGAAGAGGGCGGCCATACAAATACTGAGAACTGGCTGTACATATAAAGCAGGCTCTGGCTCTGTGAATGGCTCCAAACGAAGCACTTTTGAAGCTGTGACCGCCATCACGGAACAGATACATACCACTAGTTGTCACACTCTATAACACAAGTGTGTTTCTCTTTTCGTTATTCGACAGTATAACTTCCCTCACTGACATCATGCTAACAGCAGCAGGTCAACGAAAAGTTTCTTTTAGCAAACAAGGTGTTCCGGTATGTATAAAGAAATATTTCTTGTAGTGTTGAAATGTTAGAAATCAAAACGGAAAGTTCTCACCTCATTGCGAACAACTGTAGGTTTAGTACGTTATATAAGCTGTTCGTCGGTCGGAGGAGCTCAAACAGCTTCCCGCTGCTCCCGCAAAATAGTTCAAGTTCCGGACTGTACCATTCCAGTCACACAGGGGTGTAAAATAATACAATAAAAATGTGCAAGTGGGGGTTATAGAGATAAATTAACTGCATTCGAGACTCAACTTTAACTTTGCCTTAAGTTGCTTTGAATTCAATATATTCGAAAGAATGTTTACAGTGAGAATAAAAAATAAAAAAAAGCCAACCCCACAGCGGATTTGAACAGTCCTTATTTCTACGGAATGCGAAAAAGACCATAAAGAACTTTTTTCGAACCTTCGAAAGCAACGAAATCTGGGACACAAATCAGTGACTGATGTCAATACAAAAACAAATGCGACTGATTAAATATAACAAGAAGAAATGAGAATCTTTAAATTTTGTGCATTAGTGAAGCAATGTACAAACATTACACCGATTTTTTAAATCAAATATTTTACAAAATGTGACATTAAAAACAATTATAATACAAATCAATGTTATTTTTCCTTGTTATCTAAATAATGCATTATTTAAAAAACCGATTCATTCACCAAATCTCTTCCCTTCCTGAACCCACTATAAAGTAATTAAACATTAACAAGGCTTTCCCTCTGTGTCTGCTCCATATGTTCCTGAGTGACTTCCCTGTGTACAGTAAGCTAACATTGAATTGTTTCATCTGCTGATCCCCCTAGACAAGCCCTGACTGCAACTAAATTACTTCATGCAGACAATGAAGGAACCAAGTGAAACAATCTTGCTGTTAAAAATTTCAACACTAAAACAAAATCATGACATCAAACTTTCTCATCAATGCCAGTGAACCATTCTGTGTGAGAATGATGCAAAACAAAAGTGCACAATGTGTGTTTGCTTTTTGCTGGCCTGAGATTTGTGATGTGACAAAGTTGAAGTACAAACAAAAAACAGCTTCTTCAGACTCAGCACCTTATCAGCATCATCATCATTAATATTTAAATATCAAGGACTAATCAATTCCATCAACAGTTAAAATTGACTTCCTGTCTTGCGTACCACAGATCCTGTAGTCAAATTATTTTTGTGTTCTGTTGAGCATGACAATCGTGTTGTTTGGCCGTGAGAACTAAAGCGAGTCCTCAGGGTTTGTACTGTAGTGTCCTTGTCTTCGTCTATGTCCATAAAATCACATTACTGATTTGATAAGCACCATTGTGTGTGTGGAAGTAGTTGTTACTTTTAATTAAGCCAGGTAATAAAAAGATAACCTGCTTTGTAGTACAGGCCTGTGATGATGGCCTCAGAGGGTCTCATTCATTTGCTTTCTGTTGTGTGCTTCAGCTTGTACCTCAGTTATTCTTTCCCCTTTTAATTGAATCTAAAGCACCATTAGAAGAGCTGCCGCCTATTCTTCCCTCCCGCTCTCCACTTGTCCTTCTACATTTTGATCCCAGCGTATAACTCGTCGATCTGGGATCTGAAGTACTGGCGCAGTTCGTTCCTCTTGGCCTTCATTGTTGGAGTGAGCAGGTCGTTTTCGATGGAGAACAGCTCGGTGTGAATGCAGATGGCTTTTACCTAAAGAACAGACATGTGGCCAGGTGGTGTTAGTGACAATAATAATATTACTTCTAATATTTGATGGAAAAACAATTCAAAGTATACAGAAATACTTCAACTATGACTGAGTGCTGTACCTGCTCAAAGGACTTGAGGCCTCCTGCCTTGCCCAGCCTCAGCATGTCTTCCAAGATGGCTGCTTTAACTTCCTAAATACAGAAGAATGAAAAAATTCTCAATATATTACTCAATATTAACATTGTTAAGCTGCTGAACACTGGCCTATGAGTCATTCAACCATAAAGAGAAACCTAAACAACAGACGAACCAGTGTTGTGTGTACACATAATAATTAGCCATCAGATTTTGCCTTATAAACCGTTTATATTTGCACATATTTCTATAAATCGCTCCACCTATTTCACCTGCAGCAAAAATATAAAGAAATAAGGGATGGCTCAAGACTTTTGTGCAAGCTTTCTGAATCCATTACCGCTCTGCCACATAGTTCCAGGTAGCTGCCCTGCAATCCCAGCGTCCTCCTGGTCCAGTCAGACAGGAAGTCGGGGTCAGGAACCACCACTGCTACCAGACACGCCTGGAGGCAAACAACGTGTAAATGTATCTCATTCAAAGTGGACTTTGTTCTAGAGAAACTTGCAGTTTTAAAGAGAGGACCTACCTGCAGACTGTCTCCATGCACAAATACCTGCGCCACCGCATCACTCCTCATGTAGATGTTCTCTATCTTCTCAGGAGCAATGTACTCGCCCTGTGCCAGCTTAAAGATGTGCTTCTTTCTGTCCACGATCTTCAGGGTGCCATTCTGTAAACAAACACGCGCACGCACTGAATCCTGGTGTGGCCACAGACCACATATGTATTGAGCTTAATGTAATGAACAGATGAAGAACCCACCGGAAGCCATTTCCCAATGTCTCCCGTGTGGACCCACCCATCTGCATCGATGGTCTCTGCTGTTCTCTCTGGGTCATTTAGATAGCCTTGGAATACGTTGGCGCCCTTCACGCACACCTGGAACACATACGCACACGTGACTAGTGTGAATGACTGAAACAACTATGGACATTAAGTAAGCTATATGTGCTGATGTCAGCTTTTTAGTTTTACCTCTCCCTCTCCATTTTCAGCCAGGTAGTTCATCTCGGGTACATCCACCAGTTTAACTATGTTACAGGGCAGAGGCGCTCCAACATGACCTGTTGAGATGAAGTCAGTTTGAGGTCATCTTCAGATCAGTAATCATTTCATACTTTTACATAGTTGGTTAAAGTAGGTTAAGTAAGGTTGGTTAAGTTCTGCAGCTTTGTTATGTGCTACCTGCAGTGCAGTCTCCAGGCATGGTCACTGTGCAACCTGCAGTGCACTCGGTTTGTCCATAGCCTTCATAGAACTGAGACAGAGCACAAACCACAATTATTATTATAATCGTTAGTGATGCTGCTGCTACAGACAGAATTATGCAACATGGAAAATGACATGGATCATCCCAGAGGACATTACTGTGATGTCACATACTACGGAAGTAAAACACCACAGGATAACAGTAGATTACATTCAGCAATTGTGTGTGTGTGTGTGTGTGTGTGTTACCTGACAGCCTAGTGCAGCTCTGAGGAAGGTGAGAACAACTGGAGATATGGGAGCTGCTCCTGTTATCATGAGACGCACACAGCCACCAAGACTGGCCTGCAGAGGGCAGCACATCACATTATTTACTTCACAGCTGCTCAAATGCATCCCAAACAAACTCACTCAGACATTGTTAATGCTCTGATACTACAGTGTTTTTGTATCGTCATTGTTTGCTCTGTTTTCCATTTTCCTAGAATGGAAAATTTCCTTTTAATAATGTGGATCCCCAGGTAACGAGTAGGTTGGTATTTATGTTTTTTTTTTTAAATTTTTTCACTGTTGTTTAAAATAATAAACTGTATATATTCATGGACAATTAGTCATTTTGTCATAACAGCAGCTGACAAAATAGTATTAAAATAAAAGCGGTGCTGGCTCTGAATACCTGGACCTTGTTGAAGATGAGCTTATCCCATATACTGTCTTTCCTGATGATGCCTTTCATGATCTCAGAATGCTTCCTCTTGAAGGCAAATTCCAGCAGCCAGCGCTTCCAGGGTGAGTTGGCCAGACCGAAGATCTACACCAGAAGAATTACCAGGATTAAACAGAACAACATCAGTAAAGCTTACGATCAGCACTGCATTTATGCAAAATCGTATCTTTATAAGATATCATAGCACACAAATGAGCAGAGTGCTTACACTTCTTCATACCTTATCATACATTCTGTTTAAGAGTCGTGGAACCACGGGGAACACCGTAGGCTTCAGCACCTTCATGTCATCTGACAGTCGACGAATATCTCCCTGGAAATAACCAATCCTGGCTCCATGTATCAACATGACTCCCTACCAGACAGGGAGAGGAAATTTGGGACAATGTTATTAAAAGGAGCCTGACACAGCAGGCCGGAAGGAATCCTCCTTGATTTTTAACGACAGGTGGAACAAACCTGCACGACCCTCTCAAACATGTGAGCCAGGGGCAGATAGGACAAATGGATATCATTGGGAAGCACTGGACAGGTGGTCTAAAACAAACACACACAGCAAGCAATCAACACAAAGACAAACACACATGCACAAAGACAGAGATGGAAAGCATTAACCTTCGTAATCCCCCCGCCCTCCCCAGCATGTAGGACAGATGCAGAAAAGACAGCAAGCTTCTTCTGAAGCGGTCTGAACGTACGACTGGAGAGAAGAGGGACGAGACCATTAAAGGTCTTAGTGAGCTGTGTTTTCTCTATCTTCCCTTCAGCATTTTTCCTTTCCTTCTCCTTCCTGAAGCTGCATAGACACTAGAAGCGATGTGCAGTGATGTGGTGACAGGGCAGAATAAAAATTAAGGCTATTTGGTGACTTTGAGTGTCTACTGGTGAACAAACTCCTGGTGATGAAAAGTGGGCAGTACCCACAATCAATAAAGTCTCAACTTCCAGGCAAGCACCTGAGGAAACTACTAGACTGACATACGATACGTTAGAGCTGGGGAGTCAAACATAAGGCCCAGGGGCCAAATTGGTCCAACAAAGACTGCAATCTTTGGACATACATTTTACACTTTTTGTTATATTTTCATAAGTTTTACAGTTTTTCCTACTGATAAAGAGACAATTCATATAACATCAAAGTAACAGACAAACAAATGTTTTCTTTAACTACTATAGAAACTTTAGTTTTCTACATTGAGTCCGTAGTAATTCTGAAATGTTTTCTGTAATTTTGCACATTTATTTATTTACAATTTAAGCCTTAAGAGTCACGGCAACAGATTACTTTCATTTACTAGAAAAACATTTTCATGTTATGTAGAAAAACTCAGAAGGGTCACCACAAGGTCTCAAACGACCAGCTTCAAAGAGATGTGCGATGAGCAAACAGAGAGATGGTCTATGATTACATCAGCACCTCACCCCTGTAATCTTGATGACAGCTGAGCAGTTGGAGACAATATTCCCATGTGTCAACATAGCTCCCTTTGGTTTTCCTGAAAGTGCGTACAGGAGACATGGCAAATATTTTAGTTAACTCAAATCAGAGTGGCTGCATGTCACTGTGAGTCTGTGGATGTGTCACCTGTTGTTCCACTGGTAAAGCAGATGACTGCCATGTCCTTGGGCTGAGGGGGCTGAAGAGATGGAGGTAAAAATGGATCAGACAGCATAACAGACAGCATCCTCAATATTTAGAGACAGTCTAACAGGCCTGTGTTTACATACCAGTGGTTCCTGGTGGTTGGCCTTCCCTATGGCCTGTGCAACAAGAAAAGCAGGTTAACTAACAGATCTGAGAATACAGAGATAAAAGGAAATGATGACAACTGAGACAAAACAACAGGAAACGTAGGCCGAAGAAGTAACCATCTAAGAAACAAATGAAAGTGAAAACAGGCCAAATAAACACAAAGCAGCAAGGACAGCAAAACTAAACTATTTGCCTACTTCCTGGATTATTAGCTTTTTGCACATCTGTCACACTGAAATGTTTCAGGTTACTAGAAAAATTTGAATTTTACACAAAGTTAATCAAAGTAAACTTTTCATTAAGTAAAGATGAAAAGCTATCAAAGCCAGTCTGGCTCTGTGTAAAAGCTGTTAACTGGTTGTGCCACCCTCGTATTTGTGATAACCGATAAATCTGAGACGAGCCTGTTCTTTTTGGTCAGCAGTGATTTTCTCCTTGTAACTCTCCCATGATATCATCTCTTTTCTTATTGTTGAATCATGAACTTTGACCTTACTGAGATAAGTGAGGCTTGCAGTTCTTTAGATGTAGTTTTATTTTTGCGCTACCTCCTCGATGTGTCATTGATGCACTCTAGGAGTAAATCTGATTATGTGCCCAATCCAGGGATGGTTCACTCGAACGTTTCTAGATTGATCCATTTGGGCTCGCCCTTAGAACTGCATTTGTAACAACTTTGTAACTGATAGATGTCAAGGACTTTGTTTCCTTTTGGTCTTTTAAACTTTATTTCTTTTAACCTACTTCACTTTGTTAGACAGGTTTAGCATTTCAGTGATTTCATGAGTCAGAAGGTTTGACAGTAATCAAATAAAATTAAACTCAACTTTCTGAGAATGTGGTTAATGGCATTTAAATCATGGTTTAAAAAGGGGGGGGATCAATAACTTCACACATAGAAGGTCTGGGAAGCTTTTTTTCTTTGAATAAATGAAGTTATAATTTTAAAAGACTGCATTGTGTATTTACACCTCCCACTGTCACAGCTGGACACAGGGAGGTGTTTAGCTCAGTATACACATTTTGGGTATTTGGGTCAGATCACATTTAAGTGAATCGCTCTGGAGTTCATTTGGACTCGCACAGAGACCACCTCCTCCAAAGCGTCTCATTGTGGTGGTTCTGGTCTGCACCAGAGTGTGATTACTGTGCTCACATCTGTCCAAGTGAACCACACCATTCCATTAACACGGATTGAAAGGTGGGGAGCGTCCCTTTTAATTGACAGCAGTTCTCTGCTAGGTTGGATAGGTTTTCTTTCCCCCTTAATAAATGAAGTCATCGTTTAAAACTGCATTTTGTATTTACTCTAGCCTTTGTCTAATATTCCAATTTGTTTAATGATCCGAAAGATTTGAAAGTGTGAGAAATATACAAAAAATAGAAAATCAGGAAGGAATTGAGTACTTTTACAGCACTGCACAAAAACAGAAAACAAAGGAGAAGCTGTTGAAGGAAAAGAATAAAGTTTATTAAAGGTAAAAGCAGAAGAATGAAATAATTACACACAAAAGACAAAGAAATTACGATAAATAATAATAATAATAATAATTAATTTAAAAAAAGAAAAAGCCTTCTGACCATCATCTCCTGCAGGCTGAGGATGTGGATTCCAGCCTGCTGTCCCCGTTCGATCAGGCTGGTGTTCGGGCTCTCCATTAGAACAATTGTTCTCACACTGTGTTTCGTGTTGTTAATGCAGTCCAGCACTAGATTGACTTTATCCATCACATCGCACACTATAGTTGAGATAGAAGCTGCAAAAACAAATAGCAGATAATCAGCTGAACGTCTTCAGAAAAACCTCTGCCATGTATCCAAATCTTCAACATTATGCACTCCACACTGTATATAAATGCCACTTGTTTTGCATATATTCAACTCTGTATATTTTATATATTTTATTATTATTATTTTTTTTTTTTTTTTTTTTTTTACTATTTAATTTGTAAAAATGTGTATACACACACACACACACACACACACACACACACACACACACACACACACACACACACACACACACACACACACACACACACACACGTAGGAAAATATTTAGTATACACATCCAGAAATGCATACACTATTATATATTGTACATATATTTATTAGTTTCAGGTTGGCCATTCTTGTATTTTGCTCGTTTGTGTTGTTGTGTTTGCACATCTCTGTTGCTTGTGGGGCTCGCACACAAGAATTTCACTCGCATGTGCTGTGCCAGTGTGCCTGCACATGTGCTGTGACAATAAAAGTGATTTGATTTGATTTGATTTGAAATCACCATTGTTTACCTTTGTCTATAATATAGCTGATAGCCTCTGTTCCCAGCGTGTCATACAGAGGGACTGACACCAGAGAATAGGTGTAACACGCCAGCTCACTGATGGTCCACTACACACACAAATCAGAATCATCAGAATCAGAATACTTTATTGATCCCTGGGGGAAATTATTTAAACAAACATTACAAGATTAAGTTTGATAATGACTCCGTCGTCAAAAAGCAGCACATTCAGGTTCATCTTAGCACTGAAGTAATGAGGCTGTGAGATCATAGAGCAGCTGCTTGTTAAAGTAAAGACTAAAACCTTGAAAGTGTGCGATTATGTACCTCTGGTCTGTTCTGAGAGAATATGCCGATGTGAGAGTCGGCAGTCTTGCTGTTTCCTTTGTGAAGAAATGCAGAACCCAGATTCTCTGCTTGCTCAATTACCTAACACATAAACACACAGACACACACACCAGCTGTTAATGCTGACAAACTCAACCTTGTTCAGCCTCAGAAATCAAAGTTTGATTTATGCTCATTTTGCCTTTTCACCTTCTCATTTACATGTGATCACATTTAGCACAAAGTTACAAAGTGACGATTTCAGATTTGCATACAGAATAAAATGACGCACTTGCAGAGTGAATGTCACCGGCAAACAACGTGACCAAAAAGACGAGGTCACCTTTTTGACCACCACTTTGTAAACAACTGTTTATACTGACTGCAAACTGTAGCTTTCACCCTGGAGGCCATAGTGTTTATACAAGGTGAGCTAATCTTGGTATCTCTTACCTCTCTGTAGGAAATCCATTCATAAGGCTGTTTTGGCTTCCTGGAGCCGACACAGGGACCGTTACCTGGACGATGAAAGAGAAGAGTTACTACAGTGGAAAGTTAGAGCAACCTAATGTCACAAATTCAAAAGTGTTCCCAGGATGTCTTCATACACATATCCCTATTACACATATAGATGATTACACTTCCTACCCTGCATGCTTGGCTGCTGGCACAGCAGTAAACTGAAGTGTTGACTATTTTGTCAGGCTTCTGGCATTAAGAAAGAGTACACAGGTCCCAAAGTCAAACAAACACTGCGGCATCACTGAGAGTTAAAAACTGTCTAAAGTCTTTCATCTTTAATAAAATGATCAGCGTTGCTGCTTTACCAGGTGTAACAATTAAGTTTAACATCCAGGCATCCATGAAAACAGGATTTAATAAATTTAACGGAGTTAGAAGTTAGCTCGCTAGTTTCTACCTAAACATGATATAGCATGTTCTGACTGAGAGATTTCTGAAATAATTTAACTGTGCCTTTCATCTTCTTATCTAAATATGGACTTCTGGTTCCAAAACAACTGACACAATGGCTCTTATGGTTGGCACATACATGTGACAAAGCTGTTCCTCTAATGTGGAAAAACCACATGAGTGGTAATCCATGTCATTCACTTTCTTTTTCAGACCGTTCCTCTGCAAAAATGGAAAAAGGGTCCCATTTTTAAATGCTCATCTTTAAAGCAGCAGCATACATGTTTAATATGAAAACTGTAAAAACAACAGTTGCGGTCTCTACAGCTAAGTTTGCCTTAATGATCGCGTAGGAGGTTAATTTTTACATAACGTGTGTCATAAAATTGTATTAAAATATCTAAATATTCAAATAAAATATCCATCTTTTATATACAGTTTTTGTATTCAACAAAGTCAAAGTTACTATGAGATGTTAAACACATCATCACTACTGCACCAGTGCAGTTAAGGATGAATCTGAATGCGAGCTTGATTTATACAGTAAAAGTACCACATTGGGATTAAATTGTATTACTGGTGACTTACTGGACACTCTGGCGCCTCTGAGAAAGAATTCATACAACGTAGTGGCATCATCATAGATATGTGTCAAGGGACTGTCAGTGGTCAGTAGAACTGATCGGCGTGCCAAATCTCCACCCTCACAATGACAATGAAACAGATTGTGAATGCAACAATAACGACAGCAGCTGGAACGTTTCTGTATGAAAAATCTTGTTAGAGAATTAATGACAGCAAGTAATTTGTGGGTCACATCATCGATCAGCATAACTATCCTGTGACTCTGACAGGGACCAAACTTACCTGAACCTCAACTGACTGCATCTGCAGGTCACAGACCTGTGGGAGGGGCCTGGATCGTGTTGCCAGGTAATAGGTTGTTGCAGCAACCACAGCCCCAATGCTGACTAACACAGGGGTGGACATGTTTCTGACGTAGCAGCTGACATCTAGATCTGGCAGGTTCTGAATAAACTCCTCCATGTTATTTGCGATGAGGTGCCTTCAACAACACTGACTGCTCTGCTCTGTTCGTCCAGGTGCAGTTAGACTGAATGCCCTGAGGTGTGGTTGCAAGCAATATGAAGACGTTTTTGGCCAGGAGTTCACCTAGAAAGAGCAAGAGAAGACACATCGTTATTGTACTTTGAATCTTTTTTTATCCATAGTTTAGTAAAGTAAGTAAGTAAATTTTATTTATATAGCACCTTTCTAGATAAAAGATCACAAAGTGCTTCACACAGGGAAGACAAAGTATAAAACAAAAGCAGACAAAAGTTAACAAAATGAGTACTTCAATGTTTTGGTCAGAAGCCTTGCTGCAGCGTTTTGGACAATCTGCAGACGCTCCAGGGAGTTTTTTCTTAGAGATGTAAACAGTGAATTACAGCAATCCAATTATGATAAAATGACTGCATGAATAATAATCTCCAGTTCAGTACGAGACTTAATTTAGAAATGTTTTGTTAAGTGATAAAAGCAGGCTCACCAAAGTGAGCCGGGTCAAAGATTACCCCGAGGTTCCTGATGGACGATTTCACAAATGTTGAAAGAGGACCAGGAGCATTCATTATCTTAGGTACATGTCTGTCAGGAGCACATACAAGGACTTTGGTCTGTCCTTCATTAAGTTGGAGAAAGTTGTCGACCATCCAACCTTTAATGGATTCTAAGCACTCATTCAGAATCTGCAGCTTAGAAACATCTTGGGACTGGATATCATCTGGGTAGCAAATGCCCTCAAAGGGGCTTAAAATATGCTGGAGAGGAAGTAGATACATTAGAAACAATAAAGGCCCCAGCACAGAACCATGTGGCGCACCATAGGTTATGTTACGACCTGGCTCAAAAGCCGCAACATAAAAAAGGAGACGAATACCAGAGTATAGGTGAGAAGAGGTATTATCTTAGAATGGAATACCAGGTCGGCTAAAATGGCTGATGCCATCAAGGCAAAGACAAGCGAGCTCCCTGGGAAGCTTGCCTCAGGTATGCTTTTATCCACACCTGACTAGGTGTGGCCAATTAGCACCAGCTGAACACATTGAGATGATTAGGGGCTACAGAGGGACGTAGCACCTCCTCCCTCAAAAGGGTTCCTCTAGGACCCCTAAATTCATTAAAAACCCCTCTGAAGCCTCTAGGTCCTTGACCCACAAACCTGAAATAAAAGTAAAAGCTTAGAAGTGGAAGATGACCGGTATTTAGAAACTGTCACAGAAAAGTATCGTTCATATAGATATGAGGAGAACCACTCCAAGGCAGATCCAGATACACCGACCCAATGTTTCAGCCTTTCAAGCAGAATTCGATGGTCAACTCTACCAACATCAGGAGAACAGAACATTTTCCTGCATCATTTTGCATCAAAATGTCACTGGAGACTCTGAGAAGGGCTGTATGTCTGTGAAGGTTCTCAGTCATCCAGGTCATCGTAGTCTAAGGAGCTTGGAAAGAAAAGCATCAGGACTTCTTTAAGTTTCTTGAAGACGTTTCACCTTCATCCGAGAAGCTTCTTCAGTTCTAGGGTCAAATGGTGGAGAGTCGCAGATTTAGACAGAAGTCAGATATCGGCTGCTGATTATAACCAAATCTTCAAGCCGACACACACAGACAGCAGTGGCTGATGTTTATCCGGACCTGAAAGACTTTGGTCTAATGTAAGGGCTGTTTGTTTGTTAATAATAATCCTGTGCACTGAAGCGTGCAACATCTCTTTACTGTTAAGTACAGAAACCAAATGAAAGACTGCTGCTTTTCCCGTACAGTAATAGCAGGCGATCTCGTTCAGCTGTGACTCACGTTACAGTGCAATTGGATCGTATATCATATATTTAACAGATTCTCCCAGGCATCAGATGTATTCGTCCCATTCTGTGCCAGTGTTGTTGTTTAATAGTTGGAGGAGTTCTCAGCATTACAACAAAAACACAGTTAAGCCTCCCTCATCCCAGTTATTGCCCTCGCTCCCACCCTCTCCCTCTCTCGACCCTCATGTCAGGCTCGTGTGTCCCAGCCTACATCTCTCTATGTTTCCTGTTTTATTATTGTGCGTTCCCTGTTCAGTGTGTTTAGTTTTGCTCCCATGTTCATTCATGTGTTTCCACACTAAATACACCTCTCTGTGTATTTAGTGTGTTAGTTTTCTGTCAGTCGGGGTCAGGTCGTCTGCGTTCCATGTTTCAGGTATTCGTGTTAAGCATGTCCAGGGTTTTCATGTTCAATTCTAGTTTAGCCAATTTAGGTTATTCTTTATTTTTGTATTGTTTGCTTTGCCCTTTATTTTTGTAATTTTTCCATCAGCTATAACAAAAGCGCTTCATTTTGTCTGCGTTTGGGTCCACATTTCTTAGTCCACACAGTCTCCCAGCACAGACTGTGACTGCAAAGCTGTTGAAGAATAAACAGACTGGAAAGTGTGACATCTTCATGTGAGAACAGATGAAGACGATGACCTTATGGTCCAGACCAGCGGTGGGCAACTCCAGGCCTCGAGGGCCAGTGTCCTTGGTCAAATACAGCTGATTCAAATGGCTAAATGGCCTCCTCAACATGTGTTGAAGTCCTCCAGAGGCCTAGTAATGAACTAATCAATTAATTCAGGTGTGTTGACCCAGGGTGAGATCTAAAACCTGCAGGACACTGTTGCTTGAGGCCTGAAGTTGCCCACCCCTAGTCTAGACTCTAGAAAACACAGACAGCACTTCTCACAGCAACACTAAGGCAGACCCACGATTTGGACTTCTCCTCTCTCAGCTCTTAAAATGAAAGTTGCTGCATTCTCATTAGCAGGATAAAAGAAAAACTGTCTGTAAGACTGAACTGAAGTGTGAGAAAACAATCCTACTTAAAGCACAGCTTGAGTTGAAATGTACCTCAAGAGTTCAGGTTCCTGTATCAGCTGTGCCCTCTCTCACAGTCACATTCTGTTACTCTACATAAACTGCATAACAAAATACATCACTGTTAAATGTTAATGCTATTGTTTCTCTTTTAAGACCAAGAAAAAAAACATTGAAATTATAGAGTGCTCAATTCTTTGCATGTGGTCAAAATTATGAATTCAACAAGGGGTCGGATACTTCTTTCCCCGACTGCACATATGCAGAAAGAGTTCAATCAATTTCAGAAACTTAAATTACAAGTAATATTATTACAGAAAAGGATTTAGCATTTTTAAATAATCTTTTTTATTATTTTGGCAGACCTCCCACCAATTCAGTTCAATTCAATTTATGTAGCATCAAATCACAACAGCAGTCACTCTAGCGTGCTTTATATTATAAGGTGAAGACGCTTCCACATTACAAGGAAACCTTCAGTCTAGTTTCTCATCCTTTGATTGCAGAGCGCTTGTTTCACCTACACTAATACTACTCAGTGTTTCATTTCCCAGCACATGCATGACAATAACATGAGCCAGTCTCTTAAACTGGAATAACCTGTAAAAGAAGAGGCTTAGCTGTGAATGCTAACTGTACAACAGTTAATAATAACAGGATAATGCAAGAACAACACACGACACACACTATTTCCGTATCCCCGTGTGTGTTTCTCCATGTTTTAACGTGTTTCTCACCCACTAACCTGTAACAGAGAGCAGCCAGGTGAGACACTGAGCATCCAGTGGCAGGGATCCTGCAGTTTTTACTGCCGCTCTGCCTTCACAATGCACTAATGCACCGTTGACACGCAACAGCAACAAACATTCTTTTAAGAGGTCAGGCGGGGCCACGGGAGCCCTCTAATTGGCTGGCTCCTGGAAAACGATCAGTCTAACTCAAAGTCAAACAATCAATGCATGTTTCTGTAATTTAATCTGATAGTGAAGACTGGGAGACCAAACCAAGCAAAGTTAAACTTGTTCTAATAGCAGTTAAATGCAGAGTATCTTCAAAATTAATAAACAACATCAATACGGACTCTTTGTCTGGTGACGCGTCTCTTTCATTTGTCTCATTCTCACACAGTTACAGCCTTCTTGCAAAGGACAGCAGGTTTCAGCAACGCCTGAGTGCCTTCACCTTTGCCACAGTGACCTATGACCCACATGTGGTCAGGTGAGCAAAGGAAAAACTATCTGACACAATGTTCTGGGGCAAAAGTGTGTGTGACCATACATGAAGTTATTTTCTGTCTTGTGATTGTTAAATATTGACTCATCTGTGTTTATCATGTGAACATGGTTCTCAACAGCCTTTAAGCTTAGGACAATATTCCCTCTGTCCTCGGTGCTTTCTATGTCAGCATGACCAGACCAACTTCCTTCTTTAAATCCTGTCAACTACACAACAGTGGACGATCACCAATTACACACACATCACTACAGTGGGCACATACTTCCTCCATGTCTTAAAAAAATAAAAATAAATATTTTTTAATATTGATGGTTAAAGAGCTGGTACTCATACAGCACTTTTCTCCTGAATTTGAGCACTCGGGCGCTTTCATGCTCACAATCATCCTTTTATCTGTATCCAAGCATGAGCTGCTCCTCACAAACACACTCACACTCCGATGGATGCATCACGGCCAACTCAGGGTTTAGCATGTTTTTTGGGTTTTTTTTTCTCTTTTTGCCTGTCCTCTTTGGCTCTTTTGCCATCAGAATTATTGTCTAAAGGCGAAGAAAAGATGCCCAACGGACTTACTTTACCAAATTGACTATCCCAGCCTTGCCGTAATGGTCTATTTGATTCACCTTTTATTGTTTATTTTATTTTTTATTTTCACTTGCTAGATACGGGACAGACTGAATGAGGAAAAGAGAAGGGAGAAAGAAAGAGGGAAAGAAAAACAGCGGAGAAGAGGGACGGGGATAAAAAACAAAAACCAACTAAATAAGCAGACAAAAAAAACAAACACATCAATCACCTGGATCACCTGTTGAGAATGAAAAAAGAAAACAAGCAGAAGAAAACGAGAGCAATAGAATAAACAACATCACAATGATCTATGGGAATATGACAGTAAATACTAAATATTGAACATTATTGTGCAGCACCTAAGATCGACAGCGCACAGTGTGCTTTGAGGTAGGAGCCAAAAAGGGTGTAGTTTGTGTGTGTGAGCAGCCGTGTGTACACCTGTGAGCATGGACGCGTTTGTTTTTAAAAGGTTCCTTCATGTAATGATCTGCTAGAGGGTGTGGGGGGGCCACTGCCCCGTCCACCAGGGCATGAAGCAGGTATGGAGGAGATCAAGACTCCAGACATCCAGAGGCCCCCAGAACACAAGAGACCAAGGAAGACCAACAGAGGGGCAGCCGCGCCACTGTCCCAGTAAGAGCTGAGGAGAGTCCCAGATGAGGGGTCACTCAGCAGCCGCGGAGCAGAAGCCAGGGGGGGGTTGCAGTGACGTGCCCGTGAGCTCCGCCGGCAGCCAGCTGTGCCAGAGTGGCCTCAGGCCGAGAGGCCGAGGCCACCCCACCCCTGAAGTGGCCCGAGCGAGCCCCAGGCTCCAGGCCCCGATAAGGAGCCACCAAGGAGTGAGCCGGTGTGTACCTGGGCGCCCATCCCCGGACACAAAGAACCACCAACGCACCGATGTCTGAGGGAGTCCGCCACTGGCAGGGGAAGTGGTGGGGGGAGATAGGCCTCCATACCTTAGAGGGCCTGAGATGTCTCCAGAGAGGTGGCGCCTGACACCCAACCTGACATATAGACACAGACATACAGGCACACACAGATACAAACATCCATTCCCACCCTCATGCTCTCATATGCACTTACTCCACACTCAACCAACGTGGAGACAGACATAAAGAGACGCTGTACACACGATCACACTCCCCAAGCGTACTCTAAGAACCGGGTCTAGGTACCCTTGCCCCTGGAGGGGGAAACTGCACCCAGACCCAGGTGGTGTTACCCTTTTCCCTGCGGTGGGGAGAAGCAGACCGCCCCGACTCCGCAGCAGCAGGGAGGCCCCACACTCCAGACCCCAGTCGGACGGCCAACTCCTCCTCCTGGCCCCCCCGCTCCAGCAGGCCGCAGAGAACGGGGATGTGAGAAGACTCCAAACCTCCCTCCGCCAGGCTCATATGTAGTATAGATGCATGTGTGTTCTAAGGTGCATTTAAAACCCAGGAGGGCATGGAGCTACCTGCCAGAGAGCAGCAGGTAAGCGCACAGCCCCTCCTGATAGCCCTCAGTGTCTACGTGTATTTAAAATTGAGAGGTGGGCAACGACGCCAGGGGTGAGGTGTACACCCTGATGGTCTTTTGGATTCCGTGTAGCGTGCCCACCCCCAAGATCCTATATGTATGTGTTATGAGAGTGTGAGTAATGTGAATGTCTAAGATTTTGAAATAAAATTGAGGCACAGGCAGCCAGAAGGGGACAGAGGGGGGGATGCCTCCCCTGCACCCTGGTGCACCCATTCTCATGTGATACTCATGGCCATTGATCAATGGTCATGAGAATTTGCATAATTACGATTAAGGAACTGACCTCCCAGCCCATTGGTTTCAGTCATTATGCAAATGTACTGTTTATAAGATTTGGGGAAACCTGCAGTCAGCTGAGACTGAAGAAGTCACTTGGATGAGTGACGAAACGTTTCTCCCACAAACGCTACGTCCACATGAACAGAATCAACTTTTGGAGATATAAAGGAGAACATCACAGGATGATACCTGCAGGTCTGACAGCAGCAGGTGTATCACTCCTGTTTCTACCTGGAGACAGCAGTCGCCTCATTGTTCTGACACACAACACAAAACTATCCACAACACTACACACTAACTACACAAGACAACACATTAACTACACACTACAAACACGCTAAACGTCACAAATCTCTCTTCCTAAACAACCAAATGTCGTATTGCCATATCATTTTTGATTGGTCGACATGGTGCATTTTTCCACCAACACGAAAGGGCTGTTTTTTGATTTGGTTTGGGGTTTTCTTTATTTTTTGCTCATAAGCAGAGAGTGCTCGCTGCGCTATCCTTAGACATTAAACGTGACGAAACTATTGAGGAAAAAACGCTGCATATATATTGTTTATCACGACTCTGGTTTTACGTGGCCTATCAACACAATTTATAAACTGGTATATATCACTTTGTTGCTTTGTCTTTAAGTGGTCATGTGATTGGCTTACCACGACTACTTTATTCTTCCTCAGTCAAACAGCAGCACTCATGCGATTGTTTTGCCCCCTTAGCTCCAGGTGTTGTGCCAAAAAGTTATCGTCGGGCAGAAAGTGATTGCCGTCTGCAGGAGCGCGCAGCTGCTTAAAGGTGTAGCGCCCAGATTACTTACAGCTACTTCCGTACAACTGATGCAGTAAGCTGAGCACAGCTTCAACCGTCTGTTGAAAAATAGTAACGCGACCGCAATTTTCTTGTTAGTAACAGTAACGGCGTTGTAACGATATTCCATCCATTTTTTCCATCCATTTTCATCCGCTTTGTCCGGGGCCGGGTCGCGGGGGCAGCAGCCTAAGCAAAGAGGCCCAGACCTCCCTCTCCCCAGCCACCTCCTCCAGGGGGCATCCTTGTCAGATGCCCGAACCACCTCAGCTGGCTCCTTTCGATGTGGAGCAGCAGCTGCTCTACTCTGAGCCCCTCCCGGATGGCCGAACTTCTCACCCTATCTCTAAGGGAGAGGCCAGCCACCCTTCGGAGGAAGCTCATTTCTGCCGCTTGTATCCGCGATCTCGTTCTTTCGGTCACTACCCACAGCTCGTGGCCATAGGTGAGGGTAGGGACGTAGATCGACCGGTAAATTGAGAGCTTCGCTTTTACACTCAGCTCCCTCTTCACCACGACGGACCGGTGCAGCGTCCGCATTACTGCAGCTGCAGCCCCAATCCGTCTGTCGATCTCCGGCTCCCTTCTCCCATCACTCGCGAACAAGACCCCGAGATACTTGAACTCCTCCACTTGGGGCAGGAACTCATCCCCGACCCGGAGTGGGCACTCCACCCTTTTCCGGCTGAGAACCATGGCCTCAGATTTGGAGGTGCTGATCCTCATTCCCGCTGCTTCACACTCGGCTGCGAACCGCTCCAGTGCGAGCTGGAGGCCATCACCCGATGAAGCCAACAGAACCACATCATCTGCAAAAATCAGAGATGAGATTCTGAGGCCACCAAAGCGAAAGCCCTCCGCCACTTGGCTGCGCCTAGAAATCCTGTCCATAAAAATTATGAACAGAACCGGAGACAAAGGGCAGCCCTGACGAAGCCCATCACCCACCGGGAACGAGTCCGACTTATTGCCGGCAATGCGAACCAAGCTCTTGCAACGGTTGTATAGGGATCGAATGGCCCGTAGCAATGGGCCAGACACCCCATATTGTAACGTTGTAACGATAGAAATAGTAATTAGTTAGATTACTCGTTACTGGAAAAAAGTAACGCCGTTATTCCCATCACTGCAAAACACACACACAAATACACCAACACAGTAACGACTAAAGTGTTGTGTTGTTGCACTTTGCCAGCTTTTAAAACACAACCTCCAGCAGCTTGTTCATGCCCCGCCTCCCTTTAGCAGCGGTGCCCGGAGACACATCTGTCTGACAGCGCTGACTGGACTTAAGGTCGGAATGGAAACTCCCCCCCACACACACACCGCACTAGCACTATTAAAAGCGTGCACAGCATTTGTCATATCATAATAATTTATCATATTAATAAGTGCGCGTGCAAACACAGGTTAGTGTTGTTTTCTGTCACGCGCCACCTTTATGGTTTCGCTTGAATATAATTAACTTACCTGATTTCTAAACGGAGCTCGCTTTGATATTCTTCTTAATGCCAGCTGGGATGTGCTGTTCTCCTATTAGCACACTTTCTTTAGCATACTGTATCAAAGCCAGCAAACGCACTATTATTTCTTTCAGTCGTGATTAACTGACTACGGTGAGCTGCTGTCGCTTACTTCGCACCTGTTCCCACGACTTCTTCCCGGTTTCTCGCTCCTCACCTCGCGCACACCTGACCAGCCAATCATGGCATTACATAAGTTTCAAACTTCCGGACAAGTGTTTCTCAATAAGTTAGCAGTAAAAGGTTCAATGCGTAAAATACTAGATCCATGATTCAGCTTTGCGTTCACCAGTCAGTCTTTAAAAGGCGTGTTTTTCTCACGGGTCACTTTATGACAAGATGCAGCGTGGAAGGTAATTTCACTATCAGGGTCTCACATGGCTTGTCAGACCAATGGGGCTAATCACTGGCTCAAAGCAGACTGTAAACTGCTCTCCTTTTAGTGTCACTCAGAGTTAATGAGAAGCAAGTAACTGTCAATATTTAGCCTGCAGCGTCCATCGACCTCCACACTTTGACTTTGTGTGCACCGCTGCAGGCAAATAACTGAACAACATAAGCATAAAAAAACAAAACCAGGCATCAACATACTACATCAAAAATAATGAAAAACTAAAAACAGAAGACTTTCTTCTTTTTTGGACTTTATTAATGAAGACCGACACAGGATGCTCACATGGCTGCGACATATTAAAATTCAGATCAGGAAATTGGATGTTAACATGAAAAAGTGCAAGTCAAATAAAACTACAACGATGTAGAAATAATAAAAATAAAATTATAAACCACATTTTATTTTCACCACAGATATCAAAGATCAGCCACTCGGGAAGAGCAGCAAAGCAGACTTTTTCAATATCACAACGAAGTGAATCTGCTAAAAACAGCTGAAGACACTTTGGTCCAATCTGTGCAACTGAATACAGATTCATTTTGTTCCACTGATAATTTACTGCTGTACAAACATAATTTTAACTTGCATCAGAACAATCACAACAACCATGATACCGAATAACACTGTTTACAAGTTACTGGTCGTGTTCCACAACTAAAAGTAACTCAAATACTGAGAAGCTCCTGATGCATTGCTGATGAGAATCAGTTATTACAAACTGGAAGCTTTGCAACACGTGTGTGTGAGCAAAGACAAGACTGTGGTCCAAGGCCCTTTCTCATTATAAACAAAGCAGTTCTTCATAAAGTGTTTTGTTAAAAATATCCTGTGACTCTTGCTTGACTTCTGTTCAGTGCCTCAGAGAGGATATGAAAATGTTCACACCACAAAAAGGAAGCGCTCTGCACTAGAAGGCTGTGGTGGGTCAGCTGTGGCAGTAGGAGCAGTGGATCCCCCCTGTCAGGTCAGTGATGGTTCCCTCTCTAACCAGTCTTTGCAAGAGCTCAGTCTCTCTGTTCACGTTGTGCATGCTCTGCTCCAGCATGGCACTCATAGGCAGCTGGTCATAGTAGTGCAGTGGCGCCCCGTGCTGGGAGAGGTTGTAGCCAAAGCCTGCCAGGCTGACCTCGTCACACAGCAGGCTAGCTAGAGTCAGCGCAGACACACCTAGAGTGGGAATGTTCTGCAAATATATGTAAAAAAAGGGTTAAACTTTCTTAAAGAGTAAAGACGTTTGTTTCTGTCTTCCTGTTGCAGATTTTTCACATCATTTTATTTTCTAAGCAAACTGACTATGGTTGAAGTAAAGAAGGAAAATGGACAAGAGTGAGACACCGGCAAAGTCAAAGTAATATAGGCCATAATAAATAAACTATGACTTAGCTTACTGTAATATGCACAGACAGGTAAACCGATAGTATCACGATATTAGCCTTTTGTTAACACCTTTCCCATGTCTGCCTGTAGCTCATGAGAACAGCAGCTCAGTGAGCTCCATTAGAAACCTCAGCGCTGAGTAACAACTTTATTCTTGTTCAGAATGACTTTATTACTCCAACAGAGTCGAAGACAGAGGTTAACATAACTTGACACACAGAACCACTTCTAAGCTTTTATTTTCTAATTTCACTAATCTGATCATTACAACTTAAATGAGCTCAAATCAGAAATGGTCACATCTGCTGCTGTTAGATAGTACTGCAATAGTCAAAAGTGACCACAAGGGGGAGTTGCTCCAACACAACAGACTGCAGGCTGGCTACAGCAGGCATGACGATTAAACCTGACACTTGGCACAGTGGCAGATGGACAAAGGGATGTTTTACTGTGCAAACAGATATAACTTGTTCTTTATTAGAAGGTTTAATTCCTAAGCTGGGCTAGCCCGTCTTTCTACGTGAAAAATAATAAAAAAAAAAAATACACAATACAAAGGCATTTCAAAAACGACTTCAATGAATCAGTAGTTTAAAAAGTATTTTTAAAACTGACTTCAGTTTTCACTTTAACCAGGGGTGGGGGAACTCCAGGCCTGAGTGCAGGTGTCCTGAATTGCATGGCTAAATTACTCAGCATGTCTTGTTCCCCAGAGGCCTGGTAATGAACTAAGATCTAAAGATCTAAAACCAGAAGGACACCAGCCCTCGAGGCCTGGAGTTCCCCGCTTTATACCAGATTTACGAACAGACACACTTTCACTTAATGTGTGGTATGTGAATCATCAATTACCTGGTCCCAGCCCCACAGGCGTGGCCTGGGAAGAGGATATTTCAGGAGGTCCAGTGCAGTCTCTCTGATCACATGTGGGTTTAGAAGTCTGAACTTACTGGCTTTAAGAGGGATTCTATCTGGAACCTTCTGCCAGAAAAAGAACCAATCCCACAGAGGCTGCAACACAAAGCACAAACTGTTGGTTTCTCAACAGCTCAGAACACTGACTCACAAGAAAACAGCAGTGAGATCTGAGACTGTGTCACACTTTCACGTAGAAGATGATACTGAGGAATTCACAAGTTGACAATGACTTATGGAGCTAGCAACGGAGACGTTACATAATCCAAGAGATCCATGTGATTAAACCACAGGTAGGGGAGGAATTCCTGGAAGCACACTTCAGCCAGACGTCTCACATATAATGTCTGATAAGAGCTTTTCTGATCTTTAAAAATGTCTCTCGTGCTTAGAGGCTATTTGTACTGCACATGATTTTTATTTTTATCTAATACTTTTTCTAATTTATTTTCTTCAAAGCTTGCTTTTATATTAAAATATGAGAATTGATTTCTAATCTTCACCTTACAGACAATCCCAAACTGTGCTATTACAGTGCTGCTACTATTTCCATTCAGTTTAACAGGATCATTCTAACATCTAACTGCATTTAAACATCTCAGTGTTTTTGACTCAGTGCAGCCATCATTATATTTATAAGTAGTCAGATTTTCCATATTTATCTGTTTCTCCAGGGTGTATTCTCCAAGATGGCATATTCTTAAATAATATAGCTTTAATCCAAGAACACGAGCTGATTTATTCGTGTGAAGGTGGGTTGCTGGTTAGTTTGATCAGATGAATTCAGCAGTGCTACTCACCACAGAGAGCTTGTTGATCATAGCAGAGCTCCAGCTGATGTCTCCGCTTTTATACACCACCGTCACAAACAGAGTGTCTGGGTCTGTGTCAGCCCAGCTAAGAGGCGTGCCCTCCGGGTAACTCATCCTGATGGTGGTTCGATTCCCAACGTCAATGCTGAACTTTCCCAGTGGACCTCTGTTTAACCTGAGGGACAAAGAGCCAAAAGCCGAATGACTTTCTATAGTAATATTAGTATGAAATCAAGAAACACCCCACGATATGATCCATCCATTCGCTTCCGCTTATCCTTTTCAGGGTCGCGGGGGTGCTGGAGCCTATCCCAGCTGTCATAGGGCGAGAGGTGGGGTACACCCTGGACTGGTCACCAGTCTGTCCAAGGGCCAACACACAGAGACAGACAACCACTGGCGCTCACATTCACACCTATGGGCAATTTGGATTAATCAATTAACCTATCCCCACCAACTGCATGTCTTTGGACTGTGGGAGGAAGCCAGAGTACCCGGAGGGAACCCACGCAAACACGGGGAGAACATGCACGCTCCACACAGAAAGCCCCCGGCCTGATGGTGGAACTGAACTCAGGACCTTCTTGCTGTGCGGCAACAGTGCTAACCACCGTGCTGCCCCCCACGATATGATATTAATCCAATATTTCACTCACGTTGCGATATTATTGCATTTTTTAACAATTTACAATCCACTGCTATCAGCCTGTGAATCTGTTGGTAATTACATGCAATACGTCTCTGCAGCCACTAACTGATAAACTGTCAAAGATCACATATCTGCTGCTGTCTTCATGGAAAGAAAGTCACATCTAACTATTACATTTGCACTCAGTAACCGTCCTGTTCTATAGGAATATTACCCGAATACAACAATAATTTGTTTAGTTAAATATCGATATTTGGTGTTACTGCCACCTCAAACATTGCAATACTATGCTGTATCGATTTTTTTTTACCTGGTCAAACATGCATTCAATATGGTCAGGTAGGCTGTTTATTTTGTTCAGGTTTACTCATCAAGCAACAATTCTGACCTGATAATGGTGTCAAAGCGGTCAATCACCGGGCCAAGCTCCAAGCCTTTGAGAATGCCTCCGTTTCCCATGACCAAACAGCGCTGACATTTCCCTGCAGCCTTCTCAGGCTGTGGTGAGTCTGAGGCTGGTAGCTGCAGAGAGAAATTCACACTATTACATCTGTGCTCTGAAAAAGACTGATGCACAGGCGCACAAGTCCGTGGCTTACCACTGACTTGTGGTATATACGTGCATTCAGCTGCAGTGGTATATGTTCTGCATAGTGTAAACCAGGGGTGTCGAACTCCAGGCCTCGAGGGCCGGTGTCCTGCAGGTTTTAGATCTCACCCTGGGTCAACACACCTGAGTCACCTGATTAGTTCATTACCAGGCTTCTGGAGAACTTCAACACATGTTGAGGAAGTAATTTAGCCATTTAAATCAGCTGTGTTGGATCAAGGACACATCTAAAACCTGCAGGACACCGGCCCTCGAGGCCTGGAGTTCGACACCTGTGGTGTAAATGGAACACAAAAAAATAAGAGGAACACTTTCTAGCAAGAGTACGTCAAGTCAAGTGACGTCATTTAAACTTTTGGGGATACTGATGTGATCAGTGAAGCAGCAGAGGGGGTTGTTAATTACTTTCAGCTGCTCTTAATGAAATTAACAACAGGTGCTCCAGGGGAACAAAAAGACAACCGCAGGAGCAAGAGTGGTTCCACAGGTGGAGGCGCTCACATGTTTTCCCTCCTTATCTCTTCTCACTAGTTAGCTAGTTTTGCATTTGGATAAGATCAGTTTCAGGACACCAGCCATTGTCTCACTGCATGCAAGCACGTTGGGGCCATGCAAACTACTGAGGATCATTTTGAGTTGCTTAGCTGCTGCATCTTTTTTTTCACTTTCATTTTTGGGTGTGTCTTTGAATTCAGCCCTCTGTAGGTTGATCATTTTCATCCCCCACCCTACTGAGAAGTGTTTATTATTTTTTGAGCAGTGGAAATCACTCAGATACTGAAGGATCTTAACCCCCCCGCCCAAAAAACAAAAAAAACAAAAAAACCTGCATTCACCAGTTTTTGCAGTTCTGCTACTTTGCTCTGAAGACCTCTGAACCCAAACGGCGGGGGATACAAGAAAAGGTCATCGTTCAGCGGTTCATCTTTCCACAGGAAGGGCTGGACATTGTGACTGGAAGCAGGGAGATGAGTTAACAAGCTCTGTCTGGTGTTGCCAGGGCGACACTGACTCTCTAAGACTCTCTGCACATATTCATGCACCAGCTGCAGGAAGAAGAAAGGAAAGCCAGTGTTGGGAAGGTTACTTTTAAAATGTATTCCACTACAGATTACAGATTACATGCCCCAAAATGTATTTTGTAACGCATTCAGTTACGTTACTCAATGAGAGTAACGTATTCTGAATACTTTGGATTACTTAATATATTATCATGCTTTTTTACAACTACATGAATGTACTATTGCTGTGTGATTTATTACTATTACTGAAGGTTACTCTCCATACCAACACCAACTAGATGTTTAAATCTTAATATAAATGAATAACAGTAGGTGGACATTAGGTAAGGCTGCACTTTTTGCAGCGATCTCGTATAGAAAACTATTCGGCGCGTATATAAAACAGGTCCGCGGCTCTGAACTGTAGTAAAGGGACCTCTGGCTAATACGTCGGGTTCGTGTCGGGCTCATAGCTGAAAACTAGCTTTACTTTGTTGTCTGGGTCAAATTTGCTAGCGAGAGACAGAGAGAGGCGTTGAAAGGCTGCTCCAACGTAACTTATTGTTTCAGAGGAAAACAGGAACACTGTGTACAGTTGAGTCTTAACAGCTTACTTACAACTGGGCTACACTGGGCTGCATTCTTTAGGGCGATGCCTGTAACTCTCTGCCTTCATAATTTTGAATAACAATTAAAAAAAATATTTCTTCACATCTTTCTGTGGGCCGCAGTAGACGTGACATGGGCCGTGAGATTGTGACACAGGCATTAGAGCCTCTTAATGCGTGTTTTGTTTGGATTTCCACCGGCGTGGAATTACCAAAAATAAGAGAGATCATAGCCGAACATATGAAACAGGAAAAGACCGCTGTGTAATCCATTTATTTCAACAAAGTAACTGTATTCTGAATACCACATTTTTAAACGGTAACTGTAACAGAATACAGTTAGTCATATTTCGTATTTTAAATACGTAACGGCAGACCGTTTTCATCTTAGAAAATAAAATAATGTCAAAAAGGGAATGAAAGTTTAACTGATTGAAAGACATATGGATCTGATAGATGGGATTATGTAAAAAGCTGAATACAACACAACAAGCTGTCTGCACACCAAGTAAAAAGTGTAATGCAGCACTTCACATCCGGGGCGCTTATCTAATTTCATGACCTGGCTCAGGTTTATAAAAAAAACAAAGCGGCTTCAAACGCCACGTCTTCTGTTACAGAGGCTCGTTCTCTTGTGGTTTTTGCATCTATATCAGAACAACAGCGCAGACACACAGGACAGTGTCAGCTCAGTTTCAGGGCCAGTTAATGAAACGATGAACAACTAGATCAGGTTTAATGTGTAAAAAAAACTGGCACCATTAGCTCACGTTACGGCTGCAGTTATCGATTATTTTCAAAATTGAGTAATCAATTAATTATTCCATTGATTAATCGAGCAATAGGTTAAGAAATACTTGTGTTATTATTGAGAAAATGCAAAATATGTAAAAAAAACCCTCAAACAAAGTCAAAGGTCAAATAAGATCTATCCAAATCTAAACTATATTAGTGTTTTTGCACTGCTGCTTTACAGGATACAGACAATGCTGGACAACACCTCCCACCCACTCCATGACGTGCTGGCCAGTCACAGGAGCGCGCACTGAGACTATTCATATTACCACTGAATAACACAGAAATCATCTTTCTGTACAACTTCTCCATTTAATGTACAGTTGCACCCTTTCCATGCTCTATAGTGAAAATAACATAAGTTTTACCAGTTAGAGTAAAGAAAAGAAAAAAGAAAAAAAAGAAAAAAAAAAAGAAAAATAATTTTATATATATATATATATATATATATATATATATATATATATATATATATATATATATATATAATTATTTTAGGGGTGCAACGATACTCTATCGATATTGAACCGTTCGATACAGTGCTTTCGGTTCGGTACGCATATGTATCGAACAATACAACATTTATTTTATCAACTTTCCTTCTTACGATGTTGTCTGTGTTGAGCGCTCAGTGGATCTGCGCTCGACAGTGCAGCCTAGGCGGAGTAGTCGAACACAGATTCACTGAGCGCAGGGCAAGCTAGCGAGACAGAAGTTAAGCTCTCCTTGCAACATGGCAAATTGAACCTCCCCCACCCTCATTCAGATCTGGCGTTTGGAACTATTTTGGTTTTCACGTGACGTATGACCCTGAAGGTAAGCGCGTCATGGACTAAAGTAAAACAGTATGTTGGATGTGCCAAGCAATGCTCAATTACATGGGTGGGAACTAGTGTGTTAGCGCAGTTAGCGTGTTAACGTGTTGGCCGTCCAGCCCCAGGCACGGGGCAATCCGCGGTATCTCGTTAACTGAGATTTGTTGTGGCGTTAACGTCATTTCAGCGAGATTAACGCTGACAGCACTAGTGGGAACACAACGAATATGACTGCACATTTACTCCGACATCATCCTAGTGCAAAGACAAGTGGAAGCAGACAAAAACAACAAGCATGCATGCTACAAACTTTACCCAGGTCATTTAGACAGCTGTTAGCACATGATTCTCCTTATGGGGACCTGATATGTTTAATATGCTGCTGAGAATATAGCGGTTCGAAAAAATATCGAACCGCGACGCCAAAGTATCGAACCGAACCGTGAATTTTGTGTATCGTTGCACCCCTAATAAATATATAGATACACAAAATTCACGGTTCGGTTCGATACTTTGGCGTCACGGTTCGATATTTTTTCGATACAAAAAAAATGTTCATGCCTTTTTAATTTGTCATTTATTAAAATTATAAATATATATTTTAACTCAAAAGTACAGTTTTTAAATTTAATGTTGCTGAAACAAAAAAGTAATAAAAAATAAATAAATATATCTCAGGGCTCGCAAAATTTCAAAATCCCTGGTAGCCCTTCGGGCAGGGACTCTTCAGTTTTTGGTAGCCCAAAATAAATTTAAGTAGCCCGAATAAAAAAGAGAGCAATTTTTTGATTAATGTTTTGTTTCCTTTACAATATTATACTTTAATGTATAATATTGTAAAGGAAACAAAACATTAATCAAAAAATTGTTGAAAAACAAATTACAACATTGTATAAAAATTACAATCATCAACTCAAATACTTGGTTGTAATTGAACAGAAATTTCTATGAACTTGTAAGAACTGTGTAGGACATGAATCAGTCTGTGTCAGATCCTGAATTTGAAATTTCCACTGAAGTCACGGGTAAGAGGCAAGTGGAACCAAGATCTAGGACATTTGCTTTTTGAAGTTTGCAAAGACTGCTAAATTGTGCCAGTGGTAGTTCACTCTTTGCAACATAGTACGCTGTTTTAAGCTGATTTTCAGGTTTATTTTTAGGATGTTATTTGCAATTGGTGTTTGTTCTGGGAAAGATATTGCAGACTGAGCAATAATGCATTTCTTGCATTTCTCATGGGTTCTAATGGGGGCCTTTCTTAAAATGACTGGTCCCAGTAACAAAAGCGCTTGTCGACTCAGAAATCGATGGAAAACCAACAACACACCCGGCAGAACATTATGTTATTTACACGGGTGCACATAAGTGGTCCGCATGTGCGCATTCGCTGTCAAAATAAAAGACGCGCACCAGATAAGAAGTTGCAACGCACGTTTGCGTCCATATAAAAAGCACTGTTTTTGTCCGTTAGAGTGGGATTTTCACGGCACATTCCGCACCACATCTCTGTGCGTTCATCATTTGTTTGAAGCCAGCTCACCTCCTGCAACCACTTTTCCGAGAATATGTGCTTCTTTTGTGGTTCTGACTCCTGCTGACATTTCTTTGGAGGTGGAGGAACAAGTAATTGCTTAAAGGAGCTTCTTCAACATCTTTAAGAGTTCTAAACAAATGTCTGTCCTCCTCCAGAAAATCTTATGTACGCAAACACGCGTTGCAACTTCTTATCTTGTGCGCGTTTTTTATTTTGACAGCGAATGCGCACCTGCGGACCACTTATGTGCAGCCCTGGTTATTTAGCTCGTCATATTGCAGCCACAGAAATTATTTTGTCCATGAAACCATAAAGCTGCACTTTCTTTTTGCCTTATAGTCTGATTTGTCATAACTTCTCCGTTTTGTGGTAAGCTTTTCTTTGGCTGTCACTTCTTCACCCTGACCTGTCTTATTTGGCTCAGCAGAACTAAAATATATATCCTGCTGCTTTTACACACGCACTCACATAACGCTCAGCGATTCTCTGCGCGATCAACCTCTCACATGTTTAAGCTTGCTGTGGGAGATTTCACTTGTCATGTTTGCATAGTAAGCTAACGATTGAAAAGACGATGTCAGAGGAATTGATGCGCAAATTATCATCACTCACCAATCAGTGCTGTCGCTCTCTATACACAGTTCGTGCGATTGCAAAGTGAAAGCAAAAAACAAGCGCAAATTCAAACGCGATTTCAATATGTCACATATTGACAGTGGCTCGCCGATGCCAATGACATAATTACCCAGCTACATTTCTGAAAGAATGCAAAAGCATATTTTTCCTTCCTACGATAGCCGACGGGCAGGGCAGAGATAGATTTTGGTAGCCCGACTGGAAAAATCGCTAGCCCCAGGACGTCGGGCTAGCGATATTGCGAGCCCTGTATCTGATTGAGGAATCACTCATCTTTGGAAAAGAGAGTTTATTACAGAGAAATGGCTCTTTCCAAAATAAAAGCTATACTATCCGCTTCTTCTGGGCTATATTCTCAGCAGCATATTAAACATATCAGGTCCCCATAAGGAGATTCATGTGCTAACGGCTGTCTAAATGACTCGGGTAAAGTTTGTAGCATGCTTGTTGTTTTTGTCTGCTTCCACTTGTCTTTGCACTAGGATGATGTTGGAGTAAATGTGCAGTCATATTTGTTGTGTTCCCACTAGTGCTGTCAGCGTTAATCTCGTTGAAATGACGTTAACGCCACAACACGGCAAATCTCCGTTAACGAGATACCGCGGATTGCCCCGTGCGTGGGGCTGGACGGCCAACACGTTAACGAGCTAACTGCGCTAACACACTAGCTCCCACCCATGTAATTGAGCATTGCGTGGCACATCCAACATACTGTTTTACTTTAGTCCATGACGCGCTTACCTTCAGGGTCATACGTCACATGAAAACCAAAACAGTTCCAAACGCCAGATCTGAAAGAGGGTGGGGGATGTCCATGTTGTAAGGAGAGCTTAACTTCTGTCTCGCTAGCTTGCGCTGTGCTCAGTGAATCTGTGTTTGACTACTCCACCTAGGCTGCACTGTCGAGCGCAGATCCACTGAGTACTCAACACAGACAGCATCGTCAGAAGGAAGAGTGCAGGGCAAGCTAGCGAGACAGAAGTTAAGCTCTCCTTGCAACATGGCAAATTGGACCTCCCCCACCCTCATTCAGATCTGGCGTTTGGAATTATTTTGGTTTTCATGTGACGTATGACCCTGAAGGTAAGCACGTCATGGACTAAAGTAAAACAGTATGTTGGATGTGCCAAGCAATGCTCAATTACATGGGTGGGAACTAGTGTGTTAGCGCAGTTAGCTCGTTAACGTGTTGGCCGTCTAGCCCCATGCACGGGGCGATCGGCGGTAGCTCGTTAACGGAGATTTGCCGTGTTGTGGCGTTAAGGTCATTTCAACGAGATTAACGCTGACAGCACTAGTGGGAACACAACGAATATGACTGCACATTTACACCGACATCATCCTAGTGCAAAGACAAGTGGAAGCAGACAAAAACAACAAGCATGCATGCTACAAACTTTACCCGAGTCATTTAGACAGCTGTTAGCACATGATTCTCCTTATGGGGACCTGATATGTTTAATATGCTGCTGAGAATATAGCCCAGAAGAAGCGGATAGTATAGCTTTTATTTTGGAAAGAGCCATTTCTCTGTAATAAACTCTCTTTTCCAAAAATGAGTGATTCCTCAATCAGATACAGGGCTCGCAATATCGCTAGCCCGACGCTAGCAATTTTTCCAGTCGGGCTACCAAAATCTATCTCTGCCCTGCCCGTCGGGCTATCGTAGGAAGGAAAAATATATGTCAATGCTTTTGCATTCTTTCAGAAATGTAGCTGGGTAATTATGTCATTGGCATCGGTGAGCCACTGTCAATATGTGACATATTGAAATCGCGTTTGAATTTGTGCTTGCTTTTTGCTTTCACTTTGCAATCGCACGAACTGTGTATAGAGAGCGACAGCACTGATTGGTGAGTGATGATAATTTGCGCACCAATTCCTCTGACATCGTCTTTTCAATCGTTAGCTTACTATGCAAACATGACAAGTGAAATCTCCCGCAGCAAGCTTAAACATGTGAGAGGTTGATCGCGCAGAGAATCGCTGAGCTTATGTGAGTGCGTGTGTAAAAGCAGCAGGATATATATTTTAGTTCTGCTGAGCCAAATAAGACAGGTCAGGGTGAAGAAGTGACAGCCAAAGAAAAGCTTACCACAAAACGGAGAAGTTATGACAAATCAGACTATGAGGCAAAAAGAAAGTGCAGCTTTATGGTTTCATGGACAAAAGAATTTCTGTGGCTGCAATATGACGAGCTAAATAACCAGGGCTGCACATAAGTGGTCCGCAGGTGCACATTCGCTGTCAAAATAAAAAACACGCACAAGGGTTAGGGTTAAATTTAAAAACTGTACTTTTGAGTTAAAATATATATTTATAATTTTAACAAATGACAAATTAAAAAGGCATGAACATTTTTTTGTATCGGAAAAATATCGAACCGTGACACCAAAGTATCGAACCGAACCGTGAATTTTGTGTATCGTTGCACCCCTAATATATATACACACACACACACACACACTATATCAGTTATGCTACCAATCTCAGATTTGTACTCCACTGTAGACACTATTGGTTTGAGACAGGATGTATGTAAACGTCTGACTTAAGAAGGAAGGAAGGGCAGAGTGCTGCACATGTTGAACTCTTGCAGACCTTTACCCCATCACGATTCTTCACTTCTGAATACAGATAAGTCACTAAACCCACACCATGGACACTCTGCTCTACTGTGCTCTCACCTTTCTATGTGCAGGGTTGATGACCCACTCTGCAGGTTTGATTGGTCCTGTGCTCAGCAGTTGCATAGAGACCAACACCAGGCCGAGGAAAACCACGACAGCTGCTGCCAACACACGTCTGAACACACACACACAGAAAGCACACAGGGCAAACATGACCAGAAATTTAGTTCATTTTATTATAACCCCTTTCATTGAGCTGGCCGCAATTCAATGAGTGCTTTGCAGAAAACAGACAATGTAACAACAAACTCGAGATTAAAAACAAAAAAGCAAAATAAAAGAGGTGAATACGACAGGGCTTGTAAAATGAATACATACATAATTTATTTATAATTTATGAACAAATTTTAAATATTTATTATTTATAATTTGTTCGTGCTAAAAATAGACTTGAAGAAATAAAAAATGGTATTGTGCAAAAAAAAGAAAGCTACATGAGGAAGTAAGTAATTTTCATGGACTTAAACTGTTGGAAATAAATGTGTAAAATTACAGGAAGTATTGTGGATTTTGTTTTTTGTTTAAACTGTAGTCAAAACAGAAATTCTTCTGTCATTTAATTGTTTATTTCTTGATTACTTTGTGTAATATGAACGTCCATAAAGGATCAGTGGGATCAGTTTTTATCAGTAGGAAAAGCTGTAAAACTTGACAATACATAGTCCAAAATGTCTGCTTGTGCCCGTTTCTGCTGAGCAGCAGATCAAACAAGTTAATAATAATAAATGTCTTCAAGCCTGTGAGACTCGACACTGAGCCACAGCTCTGTGGTACATGCACACACTTCTGCACCTCTGCTGTTCAAAGACACTTTGTAACTAGAAAAATGTGCATTTCCTGCGAAAATGCAGTGTGGATGCTTTAAAATAAACGACTACAGTCTGATTCAGTTTTTTTCTGAATCGAAACTGTTCACTTGTCTGACTGTTTCATTTCCCCATCCTACATCAGCTATTCTGGTTAAACTGTGTGGTTTAAGAGTCACAGCACACTATCTGAGAACAGTAAGGCAAATATTGCAAACATTTGGCAGACTAGCAGCCACTGCGAGAGGACAGATCTGAGCAGATAACTCCAAGCCACAAACTGTTGTTCAGTATTCAACAGGCTGAAGAAGCAGGTTAAGCTAATAGTCTGAGTTTGTTACATCAAATGATAGTCAGTTTATTCATTTCCTGATTGATAAAGTTGAGCACAGGGCTCATACGACTTTTCAGGGTCAAAGTCAAGCACTTTTAAGCACTTACAAGGTCTATTTTCAAGCTTTTCCGGCACATTATCAAAAAAAGAATGCATGATTGCATCACCTCAGTAAGACTAAAACAAATCATCTTAGGTTGACTTAAATGTCCTTTGTTCCCTTTTTGTTAAAACAGAGAAAAACACACCACACAAAAATACTGCAAAAGCAAAGGGCTGCCTTATATGCATATAGTGTATAAACTGAAAACACACATTTCACTTAAAAATTAAGATGTGAAAATGTGAACAAATCAACCTGTAAGAGATATTCATCTCCCCTTGAAAATAAACAAGCCCACAAAACAAGAAAACTGCACCAAACACCACAAAATAACCCACAGGAAGTCTTCTCATCAGATATTGATGCTTCTTTCCTATATGACACACAAAATAGGAGACAGATGTTTGTTAGTGGGTTTTTTTAAAGTTTATTCCCAATAAAACTAACAGTGTTTGACTACACTGCTGTCTGTATTATTAAATTATCACCTTTAAAGTGTTTGTGCTGAAAACATCATGTACAGTGAGACAGGCATGGACTACAGCACTGACTGGGAGAGGCTGTGAACAGATGACAGACTCAGTTCAATTCAACATATAAGACTTTAAGAATGCACAAGCATCTATCTAAAATCTGTTTATTTAGTCTATCATCTGTGATATCATTATGTACAGTTATAATGTATTGTATCATCTCCCTTAAATAAACAGGCAGCCTTAAAGTATGAAACATTCATGAACGAAACACAAACATGTGTCTACTGTCTCAGTGGCTGACAGTGTCCACAGGCCTCAGTGTGAGCTTGAAGCCGTTATATTGTTTAAGTTGTTTCATGTGTCGGTGCTCACGATAAACCGATTTTGAAAGTCGGGGAACATCGTTAGAACAAAAAAGTGTCTATTATTTGTGCCCATATGGATCAGTCATATTACCATTATTACCAAAGCCACCAAGTTAATACTTGAAAAAGCTGCATATTCCATAAATATTCCATTAATAATAATAATAACTTTATGTATAAAGCACTTTCAAACAAAGTGCTGTACAGCTATTTGAAAATAAAGAGATAAATGAATAAAAGCAATACAAGTTAAAAAACACAATAACAGTTAAAAACGATAAAAATGTCAAAGACTAAATGGCAGAGAATGGAGACATGTAGGATAGGGTGAACAAGTGGGTCTTCTCCCAATAGTCTTTTTTCTGGCTCTAGGAACTTTTAACAGGCCAGAGTCCTGAGATCGGAGAGCACGGGATGGAACATAAAGGTGTAAAAGGTCGGAGAGGTATGAAGGTGCCAAACCATTTAAAGCATGGGTCGCCAATCCCAGTCCATGAGGGCCGGTGTCCCTGCAGGTTTAAGATCTCACCCTGGGTCAACACACCTGAATCACATGATTAGTTCATTACCAGGCCTCTGGAGAACTTCAAGACATGCTGAGAAGGTAATTTATCCATTTAAATCAGGTGTGATGGATCAAGGACACATATAAAACCTGCAGGGACACCGGCCCTCGTGGACTGGGATTGGGGACCCCTGATTTAAAGCCTTGTAGGTGAGCAGCAGGACCTTAAAATCTGCTCGAACCTGACAAGCTAGCCAATGAAGGGATTTCAGTACAGGACTAATGTGCTCACATTTTCCAGTTTTAGTTAAAATGCAAGCAGCTGCATTGTGCACCATCTGTAAACCTCTAAAACTTTTCTTTGGCAGCCCACAAAGGAGAGCGTTACAATAATCGATATGTGAAAACACGAATGCATGAAGAAGAACCTCTGCAGTGTTTCAAGTTATTGTCAGGATATTATTGACGAGACATGACAAAGACGTGCAAAATGCAAAATGTGCCAATATAGTATAATTTAGGTGTTCAGAGCTATGTGACTGAGTGCGCAAATAAGCATGTTGTTCCCAGGTCCAGTTTGTAGTGCATTTGTGGGGTTTTTTTTGTTGTTTTTGAGTCCTTTGATGAGTATTGTAGGTGTCTGTAGAGGTGTATGTGTATATCAGTCCTTCTGTGGTAGTGAGTTAAGGGCCCTGCCTGCTTGGGGGAAGAAGCTCTTGCTCTGGTCGTCACGGTTTTAATGCTGCAAAATCCTCTGCCAGATGGAAGGAGGGAGAACAGTGCATGTGAGGGGTGGAGAGTGTCCTTCACTATGTATCAGGAGAGGTCAGCTGATATGTGCACACCAGGAACTTCACACTAATGACCATCTCAGCAGCAGATCCATTGATGTGCAGTGGGGTGTGGGCCATTGAGCTCTTCCTGAAGTTAACAACCATCTCTTTAGTCTTCTGAACATTTAGAGACAGGCTGTTATTCTGACACCAGTCCACCAGGTGTTGTACCTCCTCTCTGTATTCAGACTCATCGTTGTTGGTGATGAGACCCACCACTGTTGTGTCATCTGCAAACTTGATGATGTGATTTGAGCTGTACTGTGCAGTACAGTCATGTGTTAGCAGGGTGAACAGCAGTGGGCTAAAGCTGCAGGTCATCAGCATAACAATGAAAGGTTACATTAAAAGAATGCAAAAGAAGACCAAGAGGCAGCAAATACAGCGAGAACAGCAGTGGGCCAAGTACAGAGCCCTGAGGGACCCCGTGCCCCACCGCACAGAAAATCCCTGATAACGACTGTGTTTAGACTGTTCCTTCCCATTCTATGCAAGGCCACCTGGGTTGGCTGGAAGACTGTTTACTTAGCCTAGCAGGGCGAAGGACACTGTCTCAGCTGAACTCTGGAAACACACACACATACATATACACTGATATGCACACACTCACCCCCCCTCCCTTTCCAAACGCCTTCGACGCTTATTCCCTTCCGATGCAGACGGTGGATCAAGGAGACCAGCGCACAGGCTGCAGGCCCGGATGTACTGTCTAAATCGGCTGTCTCTCACCCTTTACTGCCATTACCCTGCCATTTACCCTGTTGCTTGTCATGTGTTTCTTTGGTGTATTAAGAGTTTTTTTTCATGTGCTATGTGCAGAGGTGTTTTTTCTGTTCTCAAACTGATCTCCCTGTTGGAGCTCAGTCTGGGGGGAGTTATTTTTTTTTTCTCTTTATCTTTCCTCATGTGGTGCATTTTCCACTGTTATACCTCTCTGACCTGTCTTCCCCATGTGATGTTTGTGTAATGTATGTATGGTCAGAAGGGTAGGTCGGCGCTGGCAAAGGTCGGCAGCCTTAACCCAATTTCCTTCGAGGTCAACCTTCAGGATCAATAAAGTTTTATTGAATTGAATTGGTCTAAAACCAGACTGAAATGCTTCAAACAGATTGTTAATTGACAGATGCTCAGTGAGCTGCTTGAAAACCACTTTTTCAAAGATCTTGGACAAAAAAAGACAGATGTGAGATGGGTCCATAGTTTACAACCATGTCAACATCCAGAACAAGCTTTTTCAAGATTGGCACTACCACAGCTGTTGCAACATGGCATTTGGGTCTTCAAACTAAAACAGGAAAACAGGAACATAAATAGTGCATCATTGCCAGACCTGGCCCACATCTGGTTGACATACACCCTGCCATGACACCAGTCAGTCACAAGTGCCAGCTTAATACCATAATCGGGCCAGATATGGCATACCACCGCATAGACCAGACCTTCCCAAAGTGTGGGGGGCGCAGAGCCATTGCAGGGGGGGCGCGGTATGAAAAGGGGGGGAAAAAACAAAACGCTTGGACACTGCTAGCACGGGGTGCCCACACAAACGCAAAGCAGGAGATGAAGCATCGCTGAATAAGTTTCCAAACCAACTTCATTCTAAGCCAAAGACTAGAAAATATGGTGAAGCAAATCTTCCCTTTGGTTTCACCTGCACAAGTGCCGAGGTACGTCTCCCTGCAGAATTGCTTTTCCCTGCGTCGGGAGCAGCGTTGGGCTGTTTAAATCACGGACAAACAGGATCCCACAGTTGTTTATGTTTTTAAACCCATTTTGCACAGAGAGCATTTTTTGAAAAATGTATTTATAGCAATGTTGAACATTATTACACAGGAAAAAAACAACTACATGTAAAATAATCACACCGTAACGCCTCGTCCACGCGTAAACGCAAAAAAGGTGTCATGGTCTCCGTGCCTGCCCGGCCAGCCCCACAAGGCTACATGTGTTGTTTGGTTTTCTCTCTCTCTCTCTGCCTGGTTGGACTCACTGCAGGCTCCCGCCCTTGGCCCACACACCTGACAACCATCAGCTGTCATCACCTGGAGCACTATTTGAGGCTGGAACACAGCTCCTCTCGTCGCTGGATGATTGTACTACAGACGTTAGTGATCCTCCCAGCTCCTGTGAACCTGTGCTTTAGTATTCTTGTGATTTGTGATTCTGCTACAGACTTTTCTTCCTGGACCTATGACCTCCCTGCTGTGTGAGCGTGTGTGAGTTTGGGCAAGAAGACGTGAGCGAGTGTAAGAGAGCTTCCCCGTGATTCCCTGGAGTTTGGATTTTCCCTTCACTGTATATATTGTGCACTGGTGCTGTAAATAAACTGTTTTTGGAGATGTCAAACAGCTCTGCTCTTGAGTTTCTACTACCAGTTTGTGACAAAAGGAGTTTTAAAAAAGCTCCGTTTTCGGTGATTCGAAACGCTGTTTACGTGTGGACGAAAGGCCCAAACGCATAGAAACAGCTGCGTTTTCAAAAAAATACCCATATAGGTGTGGATGCAGCGTAAAAGAGTTAGTTTATTTCCTTACTAGCTGTAATTTATTGCAGATTACTTGTTTAGTTGTTCACTAAATGCTTGAGGTGTGAAATAAACAGCAATGGAGCAAAATATGGGTGTGTGTGGTTGGAGGATGTGTTTGTGCGTACGCGCGTGCGCACGGGCGCGAACATTTTTCTTGTAAAACAAAGGCGGGCCCGGCAAAAAAAGTTTGGGAACCACTGGCATAGACCGTGCCATCTATGCCAAGCCTGGCCCATATGTGGCTGACGTACCACTTACCATGCCAGAAGTCAACCAGCAGTGCCGGCTTGACACCAGATGTAGCGACAGACCTGCTTGCTATGTGGGTCAGTGGTTCGACCTAGAACTGGATCCACCTGAAGGTTCAAAAGGCTTGGCACACCACCCCCAGGTCAGAGTACACTTGCAAGTCAGGATGGATATGAAATTTAAAAGGTTCATAAACTGGATCAGACCCGGTTCAAGTTCAACTCCAGCTCATTTCTCGCCGTATACTAACTGGATATGTTTTCCATTCACGGTGGCTTATTTTATCGCAACACGATCTGTAACCATTACTGATGACAAGTCATCATCCCAAAGCTACACTGAAATATTTAAAATCCAGCTTATCCATCTTACAATATGTTTGCCTTTACATTCAATACAGACTCAGAAATATGTCAGTAACAGTAACTGTTCAGTAACATTTACTGACACTGAATTCTGACTCTAGGTTAGGTTAACATCTCTGCCACAGCTGTAACAGAGCCAGCATCTATCAGTGAAGGCTGATGTTAAAATAAAATATTAAGGAACAGTTATTCTGTAAATCACATTCATCATTTTCTATCCAGTAATGGCAGAAATAGTGAGTTTCTCTATAAAGGAGCAGGACTGTTAAAGTCCATTGGTATTTAAATGTTGAGGGCAGATCCGCCTGGTGTCTGTTTAATAGGGATGAGTACCGGTATCCGGTGCCATTATGGCAGACCGAAACCAGACTGAAAAGCAGCGCACATTTCGGTGCTTTATTTCTGTGCTTTTTTTCCTGAGATGTCACACACTTTGGATTCTAGCCAATCATTTTACCTTTGCGAGCATAGTAGGCGGGCCCAGGTACGTACGTTCTTTTAGAGCAGAGCTACAGATTAAAAATGCCCAAGGCAAAGTGGTCAAAGTTTGGCTGTACTTCACAGCAAAAGATGCAAACTCAGCAGCCTGCAACAAGTGCTGTAAGCTGATACTGTACAAAGGAGGTAACACCTCGAATCTGATGAAACACCAGGTGGCTTATAGCATTTTGTTAAAAGCCGAGAAATGCGCCGTATTTGATAGCTTGCTCCGAGCCCTCACACGGAGTACATCTACTGCGGGTGGGTTGCCTGTTATCGGACCCGGAGCAACATCCCCAAAGACCCCGAAGAGGAGAGTCCTGGCCCCTAGCCCTGCCAGTGTAGCAGAAATGATGACGGATGATGATGGCAGCAGCAGCCGTTCTTCTCTGCATGAGTAGCTTAATGTTGTTCGTGTGTAGTTTACATTGAGTAGGCTAACCACGTTATTAAATTAATGCACGTAAGGTGAACTAGCAAACACCGTCTTCTTGTTTGATGGCAGATACTCCCTTCACCCTGGCCAAAAAGGCTAAAATGACCAAAGAAAAAGTGGAAAACAGCTAAACATGAGAGGTTTTTGGACAAAGTTTGTGTTTTTTCCCCATTGATCAAGCACTGCTTCCAGCCAAGAGTGATACCATAAATCCCCTATAGCTGCAGAAAAGGCTAATATTGTTGTCTTTTTACAAAAAAAACCCAGCTGAACATGAGAGGTTTTTGGACCAATTTTGTGTTCTCCATTCTTTAAGCACCGGTTCGAGCACCGGTTCAAGCACCGTTTAAGCACCGGCACCATTTCAAAAGTACCGGTTTGGTACTGGTATCGGATAAAACCTAAATGATACCCATCCCTACCGTTGATGCCTGGTGAACTAGAATAACAGGTCCATCAGTCAGTTAGCTCAGTTTCACTTTTGATGGCAGAAACTTCAGGACATGAGCACACAAGTATAAGAAATATGCAGCAGGGCTATAAATCGAGCTTCACAAGACGGCTGTGGAAAGGAAGAACTGGCAAACACGAGAGGACCTGACTACCACTGCTCACCCACCAGGTGCTGTGCATGTCACAACTATCACAACCATGGGTCATTTAAATAATTACCTTTTTTTTATTTATTTATTTATTAACCTTTATTTAACCAGGAAGATCCCATTGAGATTAAAAACCTCTTTTTCAAGGGAGACCTGGCCAAGATAGGCAGCAGCAGATGTCTCACAGTTACAGAAATTACTCAAACACAGGCAGCAACAACACACATGCAACAATAAGTGAAAGAATACAAATAAAATAAAATTCAATAAAATTCAAATAAAATAAAAAGTCAGTTAAAATGACAATCAATCTAATTGAAACAGTTGCATGTTATGGACTTGGCCTCAAGGATTTGTAGTTTAGATTTAAAATCACTTAATGAAATGAATTCAGTCATTTTCCATTCCTTCTGCAGTTTGTTCCAGGCCGAGGGTGCTAAATGGACAAAAGCTCTTTTACCAAGTTCAGTTCGGGCAAATGGAACAGAAAGCAACAAGTAACCATGCGGACGAAGAGAATACCGACCAGCATGTTTCATTACAAGCAGGGAACATATATAAGAAGGCAGCAACCCAAGTATCGCCTTATATATAAAACTGTATAAATGAGAGTTCCTCCGACTTACCAAAGCAGGCCATCCTACCTGAGAGTATAACTCACAGTGGTGAGTCTGAAATTTACAGTTAGTGATGAACCTCAGACAAGCATGATACACAGAATCAACCATTCGAAGACATTGAGCAGAAGCATTCATATATAGAATATCACCATAATCCAGCACAGGCAAGAATGTTGCAGCAACAAGCCGCTTCTTTGTATTAAAAGAGAAACACAACTTATTTTGAAAATAAAATCTCAGTTTTAACTTCAGGTTTTTCACAAGATTCTCTACATGTGGTTTGAAGGTAAGCGAGTCATCAATTAAGATTCCCAGATATTTATAGGTGTGAACCAACTCTATTTTATTACCTTCAAGAGTGGTTACTGATGGGATTGTTTGGGCTCGTCTCCTTGATTTAGAAAACAACATGAGCTTTGTTTTGTCTGCGTTGAGAACAAGTTTAAGCTGATGTAATGAGTGCTGGACAGCAGAAAAGGCTTTCTGCAAGGAGTCGATGGCTTGGACAAGAGTTGAACCACAGCTGTAAATAACTGTATCATCAGCATAGAAGTGCAAGTTTGCATCTGGCACATGTAGACTAAGATTGTTTACGTAAATGATAAATAGAAGGGGACCTAATACAGAACCCTGTGGCACTCCGCTGTGCACTGTAACAAAGTCAGAACATAGACCGTCAGATTTAATGCACTGAGTCCTGTTACTGAGGTAGTTTGAGAACCATGCCACTGCTCTCTCAGAGAGTCCTGACTGGAAGAGTCTAAGTTTTAAAATACAATGATCAACAGTGTCAAATGCTTTTGACAAATCAATAAAAAGGGATGCACAGTGTTGTTTTTTATCAAGTGCAATAGTAATATCATTTACCACTCTAATTTCAGCTGTGATAGTACTGTGATTCTTCCTAAAGCCTGATTGATATTCAGATAAAATGGCATTGATGTGCAAAAACTCCTTTAACTGCTCACACACAAGAGCTTCAAGAACTTTGGCCAGCACAGATAGATTAGATATTGGTCTGTAATTAGTTAACACTGCTGGGTCGCCCCCTTTTATACTAGAAGTGGCACTGAAGTGGAATAGTATGTGCCACCATCAGCTAATTGTTGAAGAAAATGCAAGACTTCCACAACCTGCCTCCACTTACAAAAACCAAGGTGTTCTCCTTCCATCCTGTGAAGGATTCTCTTTTACTAGAAAGCACTGTGTCCTTTCAAACAGCAGAGGTAAACCAGGAACCACTTGAGGCGATCAGGCTTCTGACTACACTCTTCATGTGATTTACATGCAAAGATGGCAAAGTAATGAAGAAAGAATAGTAATGAATGAAGTAATGTAGTAATAATGTGTCTAGTAATAAAGAACTTACAGCTTCAGATAGGTTAGAACGTTGCATGCAGACTGAGAAAAAATTAGAACAAGCTGTGCCTGTTTTCTGCAAGTTTCAACTGGGACTCTGCCTACATACGTGTAAGCAGTTTGGAATGACATGTGATTAATATCAGAATGAGTGGGAGCTTCTTCTTAAGTATGACACAGACATAGTTCGTCTCCATGGCGTCAAATGATCTGTTTGAACTTTCATTTTATTGCTTTCTTTTGTTAATGTCCACAAAAGCCACAGCCACTGAAAACCAAATCATTTAACATGAATGAGGAAAGTGCTGCTATTCTGTCAGATTCATGTCTAACTATGGGCAAAGCATGTCGGGATGTTGAATAGTTGAATAGTTAATTGCGTATTAAAATTGACATTTTTTAACTTAAATTTGTCATTTCTTAAAATGTAAAGGGATTTACAAAAAACAAAACTGAATTAAAAACATATTTTTGAATTCTGCATTAAAAAACTGATTTTTAAAAATACAATTTAAAAAGTCAAATAAATAAACAATACCTTCTTTTTTTTCTTTTCCACCAATCCTTTTCAATTTCATTTCGATGTCTTTTTGCATATTTTATTTCACAACTCATTATTAAATTACAAAATATTGTATTTATTAGGGGTGCAACGGTACACAAAATTCACGGTTCGGTTCGGTTCGATACTTTGGTGTCACGGTTCGATATTTTTTCGATACAAAAAAAATGTTCATGCCTTTTTAATTTGTCATTTATTAAAATTATAAATATATATTTTAACTCAAAAGTACAGTTTTTAAATTTAACCCTAACCCTTGTGCGCATTTTTTATTTTGACAGCGAAAGCGCACCTGCGGACCACTTATGTGCAGCCCTGGTTATTTAGCTCATCATATTGCAGCCACAGAAATTATTTTGTCCATGAAACCATAAAGCTGCACTTTCTTTTTGCCTTATAGTCTGATTTGTCATAACTTTTCCGTTTTGTGGTAAGCTTTTCTTTGGCTGTCACTTCTTCACCCTGACCTGTCTTATTTGGCTCAGCAGAACTAAAATATATATCCTGCTGCTTTTACACAGGCACTCACATAAGCTCAGCGATTCTCTGCGCGATCAACCTCTCACATGTTTAAGCTTGCTGTGGGAGATTTCACTTGTCATGTTTGCATAGTAAGCTAACGATTGAAAAGACGATGTCAGAGGAATTGATGCGCAAATTATCATCACTCACCAATCAGTGCTGTCGCTCTCTATACACAGTTCGTGCGATTGCAAAGTGAAAGCAAAAAACAAGCGCAAATTCAAACGCGATTTCAATATGTCACATATTGACAGTGGCTCGCCGATGCCAATGACATAATTACCCAGCTACATTTCCGAAAGAATGCAAAAGCATTGACATATATTTTTCCTTCCTACGATAGCCCGACGGGCAGGGCAGAGATAGATTTTGGTAGCCCAACTGGAAAAATCGCTAGCCCCAGGACGTCGGGCTAGCGATATTGCGAGCCCTGTATCTGATTGAGGAATCACTCATCTTTGGAAAAGAGAGTTTATTACAGAGAAATGGCTCTTTCCAAAATAAAAGCTATACTATCCGCTTCTTCTGGGCTATATTCTCAGCAGCATAAGGAGAATCATGTGCTAACAGCTGTCTAAATGACTCGGCTAAAGTTAGTAGCATGCTTGTTGTTTTTGTCTTTGCACTAGGATGATGTCGGCGTAAATGTGCAGTCATATTCGTTGTGTTCCCACTAGTGCTTTCAGGTTAATCTCGTTGAAATGACCTTAACGCCACAACACGGCAAATCTCCGTTAACGAGCTACCGCCGATCGCTCCGTGCATGGGGCTGGACGGCCAACACGTTAACGAGCTAACTGCGCTAACACACTAGTTCCCACCCATGTAATTGAGCATTGCATGGCACATCCAACATACTGTTTTACTTTAGTCCATGACTCGCTTACCTTCAGGGTCATACGTCACATGAAAACCAAAATAATTCCAAACGCCAGATCTGAATGAGGGTGGGGGAGGTCCATGTTGCAAGGAGAGCTTAACTTCTGTCTCGCTAGCTTGCCCTGCGCTCTTCCTTCTGACGATGCTGTCTGTGTTGAGTACTCAGTGGATCTGCGCTCGACAGTGCAGCCTAGGCGGAGTAGTCGAACGCAGATTCACTGAGCGCTCAACACAGACAGCATCGTCAGAAGGAAAGTTGATAAAATAAATTACAAATGTTGTATTGTTCGATACATATGCGTACCAAACCGAAAGCACTGTATCGAACGGTTCAATATCGATACGAATATCGTTGCACCCCTAGTATTTATATATGGAGGACTTTCCTGGTCCTCCATATATAACCACCAAAATCATTGCAAGTCTTCTGTGTTCTGAATATCACCTGTGTGCTGCCCAGCGTATCTGAAGCCTCATGCTGGTCTCTCTGTTCTGGGACGTCTTCTGGTCTCTGCTGTAGACTGAAGCCCTCTGACTGTCAGGAGTCCTGACCTGCACACACAGGCATGGCCATTACCAAACATTGAAAACAGTGGATGTTCTATGCATGACTCGAGGTTTTGGTCACTTAAAAATACTCAGGTTTCCTGCACACAGACTTTACTGAGCATCTTCCTCAGCTCATTCCAGTATGAAGGTCACCATATGAGATGAATTAATTAGTGGACAAACACAGCTTTTATTTTGAAAGTTTAGTCACTAGAGCCCAGTATTGGCTATTTGCAGATATTTTGGTGTCTGCATTTATTGGGGGTCATATAATTAAAATTTAAGAAAGGAAAGAGGAGAAACACACTTCAACTATGAGTGCTAATGTTGCTGAATGCCCTCTGACTAGGGCTGCTCAATTAATCGAATTTTAATCACGATTACGATCTGGGCTTTCAACGATCATTAAAAATGACTGAGCCGATTATTAGCCCCTCCCTCATTTATCCGCGACACCTTAAAGGCCGGTCCGTAAAAATATTGTCGGGCATAAACCGGTCCGTGGCGCAAAAAAGGTTGGAGACCGCTGATTAAGAGGACCCGAGGGAAGCTCGGAAAGCTAAGCAGAAGTTATTTGGAGAGGAGAGTGACTGCTGTTGGTTGAAAAGAGAGGTTAAAAAAAACTTCAGTGGTGTTGCACACTATTTTATATTATTTTTTAAAGTCATTGTTAACCCTTTAAATCCGATCAGAGCAGCACGCTCCGTTTTGTGTAACGATTTTTAAATCCCTGTAGAACCTGAACCGTGTAAGCTAGCGCAATAATTTGTTTTGTATATGAAACCGGAGGAGTTGTACTTACATCTTATGCCATCAGCTTGTCCTCGGTCACGGTTTTCTTCCACATATAGCTTTGCAAAAATTGCATAAAAAGTGCTTGCAGGAACAAAAACATAATATTCCAGAAACACACTTTGCCGATCCGATCAGCTGTTCATAACACTTCCCACAGTGAAACAGACATCAGCGCGAACTATCGCATGTCCGCCATTTCCTGGCCGAAACCGGAAGTGACGTCATTTTTGCGGAAATGTAGTTTTTTACTTGTAGGCCTTAAAAACCTATACTGGTCATGTTTGACTTTTCTGAATAGTTTCTGTGATGCTTAGAACTCAAATTGCACAGCTGGAAATAGTTTATTTTGATGCACATGCTGTTTTCTTTGCAAATTTGCATCATAGGATTGTTTTTTCGTTTTTTCTGCAGTGTATATAAAAATTGGTGTATCTCCAAAATAAAACTATGAAGACACTCAAAATAAATTTCCTGTTGTTGTAAACTATTTTTTGCAACTTTTTTGTATTTAAAGTTTTGAGGGATAAACCTCTTAAATTTCTCCAAGTAGAAATATATGTAAAAAACAAAACAAAAACTATTTTCAATTTTTTTGTAGTTTATTGCACTTTTTTGCAATTAATGTAGTTACTATGGACTTAATGCATACATATTATTAAAATATGGGCCATAACAGTTGTATAGCAACTTGAAATGCTCCCACAAATGGCACTACTACTACAACATGTAAAAAAATAATATAAGCTCTGGCGGACTTGGTTCTATGGTAGGTCTTAAAGGGTTAAATAAATATCGTCAAATAATCGAGATCTCAATTTCAGTGAAAATAATCGTGATTATCATTTTTGCCATAATCGAGCAGCCCTACCTCTGACAGTCACACTCTGTGTCAGCAGCACGTATTTGGACCAAAAAATAAATCTACAAGAACACACGCACACACACACACTCAACCATGAAATTTTATGTAACATCTTATCAGCAAAGACTCATAAAGATCACATCATTTTTATGGAGACTAGCTGACAGTGTAATTACTGTAAGATAATTTGTTCCTTAAAAGCAAGCAAAAACAAAAGCAGTTAAAAACACTATATTAGTGTAACCTGTCACATTGTGCTCTAACTCCAACTCTTTAGTGCACTGTGCTCCACAGAACGTAGGCTTACCACACAGCTGTAACGTATTAACAGTTATTAACTTAAACTGTCACTTAAACTTAAACTGTCCTTTCTGTGCACTTTGTTTTTTAAACATGCATTAAATTAAAGTCGATTAGGTCAATTAAGCATTATAAGGCGGAAGGTGGGGGGTGGTTCCCTTTCTTTTTTGCTGGGAGTTGGCAACCCTATAAGTTAGGTTATTTAATATTTCTGCTAAGTTCTCTTTAAAATACCAGAATAGGAAGGATGGTGCAGCTTTAAGTTTATTAGACTGATCACTTTTGCTGAACTATTAAATATTTTGGGTGCAGTGTATTTTTTGCATGCAGGTGTAACAGAGTAGCTTTAGTTTAGTTTAGTTTTTTTAAACTTGAGTATGAACTTATACAAAATGCAGAAAGATATAAAAAAAAAAAACATTTTATTGATTATAAAATATGCTATATCGGTATCAGCAGATATTGAAATTTATGATATCGGTATCAGACATAAAAAGTGGTATAGTGCCATCTCTACCATAGAGTGAGATCAACCAGACTGCATTAACTCAAAACACTCCTAGCCTTCCCTATTTAAGAAGAAGTTTCTAACACATTATGCTTTTAGCATGTACAGCACTTTGTGAACTCTGGTTTTATGTTAAAGTGCTTTATAAATAAAGGTGGTATGGTATGGTGGTACATTAAATGAAAAGAAAGGCAACTTTGGAGATTCCACTCATTGTAAAACAAAACCTTATAATTCTGAGTCAATGCCGAGACCATACACATAAGAACAAGAAGACACCACAACCGAAGACTGCCGGGAAAAGTGGGTGAAGAACTTATTAAATAGGAACCTCCCTGAAACTGAAAAGAAGAAGCTAACCAAAGGACTCAATTTTGCCATTTCTCCACCACAGCTGCCCATAGTGGACCTCATCACAGGCACAGAAACAGCGATACGTATTAATAAATGAATACTTCCTATGAACAACACCTATGAGCCCTTAAGACAAGACCTCAGAAGCAACTATAAAAATAAAGTCATCAGTTTGAGCGGTTTCACTGCATCCTCGGTATCTACAAGTAGGCATCACGGGGCTGTGTGGATTCAATAATACAGGGAGTGCAGAATTATTAGGCAAATGAGTATTTTGTCCACATCATCCTCTTCATGCATGTTGTCTTACTCCAAGCTGTATACCGATATCATAAATTTCAATATCTGCTGATACCGATATAAATCCGATATAGCGTATTTTATAATCAATAAAACGTTTTTTTTTTAAAATATCTTTCTGCATTTTGTATAAGTTCATACTCAAGTTTAAAAAAACTAAACTAAACTAAAGCTACTCTGTTACAGTTTCATTCAAAATAGTCAACAGGGTCGCAAGAAGCGTGCGGAAAAACCAAGGCGCAAAATAACTGCCCATGAACTGAGAAAAGTCAAGCGTGCAGCTGCCAAGATGCCACTTGCCACCAGTTTGGCCATATTTCAGAGCTGCAACATCACTGGAGTGCCCAAAAGCACAAGGTGTGCAATACTCATGACATGGCCAAGGTAAGAAAGGCTGAAAGACGACCACCACTGAACAAGACACACAAGCTGAAACGTCAAGACTGGGCCAAGAAATATCTCAAGACAGATTTTTCTAAGGTTTTATGGACTGATGAAATGAGAGTGAGTCTTGATGGGCCAGATGGATGGGCCCGTGGCTGGATTGGTAAAGGGCAGAGAGCTCCAGTCCGACTCAGACGCCAGCGAGGTGGAGGTGGAGTACTGGTTTGGGCTGGTATCATCAAAGATGAGCTTGTGGGGCCTTTTCGGGTTGAGGATGGAGTCAAGCTCAACTCCCAGTCCTACTGCCAGTTTCTGGAAGACACCTTCTTCAAGCAGTGGTACAGGAAGAAGTCTGCATCCTTCAAGAAAAACATGATTTTCATGCAGGACAATGCTCCATCACACGCGTCCAAGTACTCCACAGCGTGGCTGGCAAGAAAGGGTATAAAAGAAGAAAAACTAATGACATGGCCTCCTTGTTCACCTGATCTGAACCCCATTGAGAACCTGTGGTCCATCATCAAATGTGAGATTTACAAGGAGGGAAAACAGTACACCTCTCTGAACAGTGTCTGGGAGGCTGTGGTTGCTGCTGCACGCAATGTTGATGGTGAACAGATCAAAACACTGACAGAATCCATGGATGGCAGGCTTTTGAGTGTCCTTGCAAAGAAAGGTGGCTATATTGGTCACTGATTTGTTTTTGTTTTGTTTTTGAATGTCAGAAATGTATATTTGTGAATGTGGAGATGTTATATTGGTGTCACTGGTAAAAATAAATAATTGAAATGGGTATATATTTGTTTTTTGTTAAGTTGCCTAATAATTATGCACAGTAATAGTCACCTGCACACACAGATATCCCCTTAAAATAGCTAAAACTAAAAACAAACTAAAAACTACTTCCAAAAACATTCAGCTTTGATATTAATGAGTTTTTTGGGTTCATTGAGAACATGGTTGTTGTTCAATAATAAAATTATTCCTCAAAAATACAACTTGCCTAATAATTCTGCACTCCCTGTATAGTCTAATACAACACATCACACAGACCCATCGCTGTCCCTGAATTATTATTCAACAACTTCCTGAATGAAAATGTATTCCACCCAAACCTCAGCCTACTTTTTTCTTTTGTGCATCTATCTCTGACTGCACGAAATGTCCAGAAAAGTGGACATCAAACTCGGAATACTATGCTGAGAAACAAAAATACAAATGTGCAGATCACAGTTGTCTTTTCCTGCCAAACATCTACAAAACGCTTTGTGTAACTGAGTGGCACATGATCAACTCTCTTACCAAGTCTTGTGATACAAGATACATCCTCTTCATTTACAAAAGGGTGTAACCTGCGGTTGTCTTCTGATAGGCGCAGCTCTCTTAAACTTATCACTTCGTGCTTATGTGCCAGAAGCTAACTTTCCCCCCCCTCAAAATACTATTTAGACTCTAACATCGAGATTTCGACTTTATTCTCAAAATTATTCGTAATATTTTTTTCTTAATGCGGTCCCATTGCTCCCTCGTATTAAATCAGTATGAGTGTTTACTGCATCCCTGCTGCCGTTAAGTGGTAAGAACTCCAGGGACAGATTAAGAAGCCTTTTATAAATGCTCGGAGAAAAGGCCGGGGCGGCGGGTGTCTGACACAGTAAATGTGGCCTGTGAAGGTAAATGATTTTATTGCTCCGAGTCTCTTAACAACCGGCCTACCAGCCCTTGAAAAAGTAAAAATAAAACAAAGCTAAACATTTTTGCTTTTCGTAGCTTCGGCTTTCTCCTTCTTTGCTAACGTCCTGCGCAGAGCCGAGGATTGTGGATAAATGCGCCATAACGTTTTTACAAACGCTGTATAATTAAATTCCGCTAAACTGCGTGAAAATATCACATGGATAATCAACTGCTTATTTACAAGTAACGCAAATATTTTTAATACAGCGAAGCTTTTGTAATAGGACAAAAAAAAAGAAAGATACAGCATCAGCGGCCGACTGTTAATATCGGCAGCTTCAAAATGTAGCAAAACACTGACCAGCAACGAAGGCTCAAGTCAGCTTACAGGCTGACCATTGTGTCCATATCGAACCAAACTGTATTTTACCCCCAACTGCTGACGCCTTTCAAACCAGCTTCTACTGTTTCGCCTCATTTCGTTATGACTCACCCTTCCATAGATATCCACGAGCGGTCACGGCGCATCCTTCGCACGAGGGTACATTATCACATCTCGAGATTCTGCAGCTTTATCACACCACCTTCACTGGTCGGTCCTACCGCAGGAGACCAACCAACCAATCAAATTGCGTAAAAGTTCCCATCATTTCCGTTCTTTCGTAATAAAAGCCTCCCAACATTTCAGTGTCCCGTTAGCGCTACAAGCAACGGTAGCTGTTTGCAAAATTTGTCCACAAAACATGTTGTAAACTGAAATGCACAGTAAAATCCGTTAGATTTACTCTTAGAACAGTAGTAATGCAGATTTATAAATCGAGATAAATACACAGAACCAACTTTACAGGTTACACAATAAGGTTTAGGATAAATAAGCCAGAGATGTAAAAGTGTAAATAAATCAGGAGAGAAACAGTAGATACATTTTGTCTGGGTGCAGGACTGGATCAATGCACCCAAGTCACACTGGACTGGTGGACTGTGACCTCGGAATATTTTCAACACACTAACTATAGTTTTTCTGGGTGAGCTTATGCTTTAAAGTACACACTAATTACTCAGCCACCTACACATTACACATGCAGGAGCTGCTTACTCATGGACACCCATATCATGACGCTCTAGAAAGTTTGGAGTCAGCAGTGACGGCGGTTTTTGCTCACTGTGTGCCTCAGCACTTGGTGATTATGGCAACTTTAGTCATCTTGGATGACCTGTTGCACTTCTTAATCATTATCTCTGCAGTAACAGATATTTTACAGACTGACAGTAGCATCCTGATAGAGTACGGCCCTTGAACACAGTGAGAGCTTTAGAATGACACACATATGTTTGTAAATCTAGACCTCATGACCTCAATTCACTGAAAAGACTGACCTCTGTTCAGAGGCTTGAGCTTGAGCTAGAGTAAGTAATCAGATTCATCTTTTTTTCCTTTACCAAACGAACTTAATAAAGACACTCTGGACCTGCTCAAGGCCTGTCTATAATGCTGAATGACTATTGTTGTGTTCCCAAAAACATAAATTGATGTTGTTTACAATTCAAACAGTCCCAATACTGTCACAAAATACATACATAACAAAAATACAAAATTCAATATTCCTTTTATTAAGAAATGAAAACAAAGTGACTTATTCCATCAGTTTTTATGTTCTTTTAATGAAACGTTGCAGCCTGGAAGGCTTTTGCTAAAAGGAAATAAACATATTTACTGATGCATTCTGTAGAGGATGTAAGGAGCCTGCAGACCGGATCAGCTGTGATCTTATCACATCATATCTAACCACTGTCAGCATCTCTGTCTCTACTGCAGAGGCTGCTTCAGTTCAAAGAGTCCTGTTCCACCTCTGACTACTTTCCCCACCACCAGGCAGGCTGAGGGTGACACTAGCTGATCATGTGATCCTGAAGGGGGGGGGGGGGGGGGGGGGGGGGGGGGAGAGGAAGAAGAAGAATACTTTACTTAACAACAATGCTGAAAATGTATTTCTATACATTTACTTCTGACTAATGATCAAATCCGATTTAGTACATAGAAAAAACAAAGAGCCTAACGCTGGTAGACCAGTAGCGACCCTCGTAAACTGTGATTTCTCTTCAGCTTTCTATGCTTTATCAATGTTGTCATCCTTACCTAGCATGGTGGCCTGCTTGAGGAATTTGTAGCTGGTCTCGAAGGTCATCTGCTGCAGAGGAGAGGAGTTGGACCGGATTGCGTGTCGGTTCAGTGGCTTATATACACCTTCATAGCACATGTAGTCTGCTACCAGTGATAGATGTCTGGGGTCAACTTCAATACCTGGAGAGAGACGGAGGAAATCTGAGTGATTCTGAGAGCTCTCCTGGTTTGGGGTTTTTTGAGTACGAGTCTAAATAAGAGCATGTTTACCATAGACAGCAAAGACATTTTTGATCTCTTTCTCTATGACCTTCAGAGCCACCTCAATTCCATATGTCTTCGCCATGGCGTGCACCTCATTGGAGTACAGTCTGTTGATGTCCAAGATCTGGAGGAAAATAAATAGAGCTGCAGTGTTGGGACAACTGAAAACATGCAGTCTGGTAAGACAGAGCAACACAAATACAATAAGAAACTGCAGAAGCCTTTCCAAACTACAGAGGCGATATCGCCACAGTTACTCTCTGTATTTCTGATCGGACCAATCAAAATGTAGCTGGAGGAATCTTATCTGTAACCCAGCAACTTGTAACTCTGACCAGCTGTTTACCTTCACTTAATTTAGAAAGGCTTGCAGATGTGCAAAAAAACAAAAAGCCACCCTTATAAGCACGGCATTGTTTCAATTTCACCACCTACATCACTGTACTTGAAGATTTCATGCATGTTGATTCCCTCAGTGTTCAGAACGGTTTCCTTTTCTCCGGTCTTTGTTGTCGTTTCGCTGAGCAGGCAGCGCGTCAGGCCCTTGGTCTCCATGATGACGGCATTCTGGGCCAGCGATGTCAGCACCGAGGTCAGATCAAAGTGCACCTTGCTCACAGGTAATGCCAGGTCAACCTATAAAGGAGACAGATGAGAGTTAATCTACTTCCTGTAGCTGCATACCTTAGCGTCATGCGTGTCAGTGCAATCGCAATACGTCGTAATTTCCAAAAGTCCTCAATTATACAAAACCCAGACTAAAAACCCCACAAGGATCGATGCACAGGTTGTCTTCTGGAGGGAGATCGTCTTTCACACCAATTGCGCAATTGCACACTGCTGGCACGGTGTCTGTGCACAGAAAATCTGTGTTGCGCACAAAAAAAACCTAACCTGAATTGAAATTAAAATAAATACATTAACAATTCTGTTTTGCAGTGTTAGTCAGTGAGTGACTGAACGATGCCACCTTATCCCATAGTCCAGCCAATGATGCGATTCACATTCGTATATACGCAGCTAATCAACGTCGTTGACAGGCTATGACAGCGTCCTTATGTGCCGACACCGGTGTTTTAGCTGGCAAAGTGGCGTGGCTGATGTGGAGTGAAGCCACGTTAATGACAACGTGGACAACGGTTGGAGATGTGAGCAGGACAGACAGAACAATTGACGGGAAAAGTGTGGACTTCATACCAGTTTCTAAATTGTGTTGACCGGCCACGTAAAACCAGAGTAAGGCATTCACTTTTGGCTCACTCTTTCTTCACTTCCACACGGGGCGGCAGCTGAGGTGAGGTTCTATTTGGGTTTTATTTTTATGTATTGTTTAAGGGAATGAGTAAATCTGTTTTCCTGTTTTCTTTCAGCTGTGGCAGTCCATGTGTGTCTTTGTTTCCTTCCTTCTTTGCCTTAATTATTTGAGAATAAAAGGAGAACCCTGAGAATAATTCTGAATTAGATGGCTGCTTTTTCTTATTCTAACCGGATGAGCCCATGATGCTGATTGCTTCAGCCCTGAACCTTCCTTCCTTCAAAACAGTTTTGTTGTGTGTGTCAGAACAATGAGGCGACTGCTGAATGTTACAGGTGTTACAGCAGTGATACATCTGCTGCTGTAATCAGGTATCAGGCTGTTGTTCTCCTTTATCTCATAGTGGACACAAATTATTTTTTGGAGTGGCACAAATAATTTGTGTGGCATCAGATTTGATGCAGAACAGCTGATTGTTCTGTAAATAGTTTGAAATGTGTATTTAAAAAAAACGCCTTCGCTGCATTTTTAGGGAAACAGCTGCAAAAAACTTTGTTTGCAAAACTCAGTTACTTTTTTGAAGAAGTAACTATATAATTAATTGCCCAGCATTGGTCATTATTTACTGTATTTTGCAGACAGAGTTACAGACTCTCTCCCAGACCACAGACTCATAATACAAGTCAGAACTTTATTTTTTTTAAAAAGAAGAAAGTTGAGTTTTCAAAATTGGAGTTCAAGTTATTTTTACTTCCAAGTGTTAACATACTACACAGGTCATGAACAAGATTTTTTAAATTGTCATTGTAAGTGGGCTAAAGCAGTTAATTAGAAGTAGTCTAACATAAATGTAAACGCTGTAATTTGATTATTTTAATAAACCATGTAACTTGGATGGATTCGATGCTGGCGTGACCACAGTGCTCATGTCTGCTGTTGCTCACAGTGGTCCACAGTGGGTCGCTCAGGGAGTTTGTGTGTTTGCTCAGACACATGCAATATTAGAGGGAACATTGTTTCACACCAACCCTCTGGACTACCATCCACCACTCTTCACTGTGGTCTTCAACGTCCTTTATCCAGTACATTCACTGTCCTCCTCTGCACATGTCCACATGTTTTTAGTTTTTATTGTGGCAAAACTCATCAGTTACTCCTGCAGTTTAGACATGAACGCTGCAACCCACAAATCTACCAGTTCATGCATTCACAGCAGCCACAGTAAGAGCCTTTGTAGCCTTCCTCTTTTCAAAGATGGCACCTGATAATGAATGCTAATGACGTGTTATCTTACAGTAATTACACTTAGGAAGGAAACTTGGTGAGAAATGTGCTTAAATGTACAATTTATGATTTACTTCCTGCTCTTCTACGCAAACTGAGTGAAACTAGCATGACCAGAAGTAGAGGAAACAGTTGCTCCTGAGGGCCAAACATCTTTGCCTGTGTGTGTGTGTGTGTGTGTGTGTGTGTGTGTGTGTGTGTGTGTGTGTGTGTGTGTGTGTGTGTGTGTGTGTGTGTGTGTGGAAGCAACAAAGTGAGAGCCATCTCTAAGAGAAAGTCAGTGTTCATTTTTCAGAATCTACTACTCTGACATGCACACACTCACCTCACACCAGAGTTCATGCTTGTGGTCATAGCTGTATCTCTCTATGGCTGCGTTTGACTCCAGCACAGAGTTCACTCTCATCTCACTCTGCGACTCTGCTCCTTCCACTCGTTTTTCTCCCTTCTTCCTCTTCTCTGTTCTCCTCCCGTTAGCCTGAGGCTCCTCCACAGCGTTTGTCTCCTCCTCCGCCTCTTCCACGCCCTGGTCCTCTTTATCCTCTGGGTCATCGCCATTGTCTTCCTCCTCGCTTTCATAGTCCACCTGCAAAAAAATGAGCCTGCTAATCTTTCTGGCCTTTTGGTAACATATTGAACAGGAAGCACGTTTCTTTGTGAAATAAACTGATATCAAACATCAAACAAAGGAGCGCCCATTTTAATTTTTAAAAGAGGCAAACCTTAAATCAAACTGAACATATCTGAGAATGAAAGTTAATCACGGACCACAGAAACCTCAAGGTGCACGCCCTCACAGACAGAAACTTTCCACCGTACTTCACTGTCTGCACTCCTTTGCCTTTGCATATGATGTTGATCATCTGACAAACCAGAGGAACCTGACACTGAGGGTTCGTTGTGTTAAAGCACATATGTTAAAAATGTGTTTAACACATGTGCTGCATTGGCTCAGATACAACACATTGTGTGAATTTTGACACGCTGTTTTAAAACAAAACCCACGCTGTGTCCAAATTCACGTTCAATGTGTCCAACACATTTTGTGTGTCATTCTTTAAACACATCCTTTGTAAGAGTGTATGAGTCTTACAAGTGTGGCGCATATTATAAACATATAAAACATAAAAAGTACTGAGTGAAGATTAAAAATGGCATGTGACAGACAGCGCTGCTTTTATCAAGGAATTCTCAGAATTTTTAACAAACATACATTCAAACTATAATATGATAATTTTAACCGGTGATTTTAACCTGCACATAGATAATCCTTCTGACCCTGCAGCAAAAGAATTCTTAAACATTCTTCACTGTTTGGATTTTACCCAGCACGTCACGCAGCCGACTCACAACAGAGGACACACTCTGGACCTGGTCATCACCCATGGGCTGTCCACCAGTGTGTCCTCTGTTGTTGACTTGGCTGTCTCTGACCACTACTGTGTGTTTTTTAACATCACCGGTTTTATTCAGCGGGAGACCTCGGTGCGAACTGTGAGGAGGCGCTATCTAACCTCTGAAGTGGCTGCAAATTTTACCAGGGTTTTAGACGAATGCCCCCCTGTGATTTTACCTGCACCCTGCGATCTGATTTTTAATCATTTCAACAGCAAACTGAAGAAAAGCCTTGACTCCGTTGCTCCACTCACCACCAAAAAGATTAACGTAAAACACGTATCACCCTGGAGAAACGAAGAAGTCAAAAAACTCAAAAGAAATTGCAGGGCAGCAGAAAGGAGATGGAGGAAAAATAAAAATACTATCAACCATCAAATATTTTGCGAGCAACTTAAAATGTACAATACCGTAATACATTAAGGAATTCAAGAAATTCATACTTCGCCAAAATAATCAGTAATAACAAAAATAATCCCAAGGTCCTCTTTTCCACCATAGATCATTTATTTAACCCTGATTTTAACAGCTCCCAAAGAAACCCCACAGACTCACTCTGTGAGCAGTTTGCAGACCACTTCAGGGGAAAAATCAGCGCCATCAGATCTGATATTTTATCTAATCGCGATATGTTTGTAAACACATCTGAGGGCTCGATTGTACCTGAGGAGACACTGGACAGCTTTGTCCTGGTTAATGCTGAGAACTTTCAGAAGGTTTTCTCCACAGTGAGACCCACCACATGTCTTTTAGATCCAATCCCTTCTTCACTCTTTAAAACACTTTATGGATTTTTTGAGGCTGAGCTTTTATACATGATGAATTGCTCTCTTCAGTTGGGTGTCTTCCCTGCTGCCTTTAAAACGGCGGTGGTGAGGCCCCTTCTGAAGAAGAGCAATTTGGATTGTAATGATTTTAATAACTACAGACCTGTATCCAACTTACCATTTTTAAGTAAAATCTTAGAAAAACTTGTTTTTACTCAGATTACTGATTTTCTCAATGATAGACAGATCCTGGAGATATTCCAGTCTGGATTTAGGGTGAACCACAGCACAGAGACTGCTCTCCTAAAGGTTTTAAATGATCTTAGATGTAACTGGGACTCCCAAAAGCTCTCAGTCCTGGTGCTACTGGATCTAAGCGCAGCCTTTGATACAGTAGACCACGCTATTCTTTTAAACAGACTGAAACACATGGTGGGCCTCTCTGGTGCTGTACATAACTGGTTCACTTCCTATCTCTCTGACAGAACTTTTATGGTGAGTATGGATACATGCTCCTCTAAGATCCATAGAATGACATGTGGTGTGCCTCAAGGGTCGGTTCTAGGCCCTGTACTTTTTAATTTGTATATGCTCCCTCTCGGCAGTGTCATCAGGAGGCATGGAGTGAACTTTCACAGTTACGCTGATGACACGCAGCTGTACATCTCCGTGTCTCCTGATGACACCAGACCAATGGATGCCCTTTTTAACTGTATCTTAGATATACGATCTTGGATGGCAGAAAACTTTTTACAGCTTAACCAGGACAAAACTGAAGTTTTAATTGTCGGTCCTGAGGCTCAGAGAGAGAAACTCTTGTCTAAATTACAGGCATTTTCACTATGTCCTTCGCTACAAGTGAAAAACCTGGGTGTTATTTTTGACTCTGAGCTTGGTTTTATCCCACATGTTAAACATGTAGGGCTGCTCGATTATGGCAAAAATGATAATCACGATTATTTTCACTGAAATTGAGATCACGATTATTTGACGATATTTATTTAACCCTTTAAGACCTACCATAGAACCAAGTCCACCAGAGCTTATATATATATATATTTTTTTACATGCTGTAGTGCCATTTGTGGGAGCATTTCAAGTTGCTATACATCAATACAACTGTTATAGCCCATATTTTAATAATATGTATGCATTAAGTCCATAGTAATTACATAAATTGCAAAAAAGTGCAATAAACTACAAAAAAAATTGAAAATCGCTTTTGTTTTGTTTACATATATTTCTACTTGGAGAAATTTAAGAGGCTTATCCCTCAAAACTTTAAATACAATAAAGTTGCAAAAAAATAGTTTACAACAACAGGAAATTTATTTTGAGTGTCTTCATAGTTTTATTTTGGAGATACAGCAATTTTTATATACTGCAGGAAAAACAAAAAACAATCCTATGATGCAAATTTGCAAAGAAAACAGCATGTGCATCATTTTACTGTGGGAAGTGTTACGAACAGCTGATAGTAACGGCAAAGCGTGTTTCTGGAATATTATGTTTTTGTTCCTGCAAGCGCTTTTTATGCAATTTTTGCAAAGCTATATGTGGAACGAAACCGTGACCGAGGACAAGCTGATGGCATCAGATGTAAGTACAACTCCTCCGGTTTCATATGCAAAACAAATTATTGCGCTAGCTTACACGGTTCAGATTCTACAGGGATTTAAAAATAGTTACGCAAAACGGAGCGTGCTGCTCTGACCGGCTTTAAAGGGTTAACAATGACTTTAAAAAAATAATATAAAATAGTGTGCAACACCACTGAAGTTTGTTTTTTTTTAAACTCTCTTTTCAACCAACGGCAGTCACTCTCCAAATAACTTCTGCTTAGCTTTCCGAGCTTCCCTCGGGTCCTCTTAATCAGCGGTCTCCACCCTTTTTTGCGCCACGGACCGGTTTATGCCCGACAATATTTTCACAGACGGCCTTTAAGGTGTCGCGGATAAATGAGGGAGGGGCTAATAATCGGCTCAGTCATTTTTAATGATCGTTGAAAGCCCAGATCGTAATCGTGATTAAAATTCGATTAATTGAGCAGCCCTATAAACATGTAACCAAAATTGGATTTTATCATCTAAAAAATATAGCCAGAGTCCGCCCTATTCTCTCTCGGGCCAACACAGAGATGCTGATGCATGCTTTTATTACCAGTCGCATTGATTACTGTAATGCCCTGCTCTCTGGTCTTCCTAAGAAGAATATTTCAACTTTACAACTTTTGCAAAACTCGGCAGCTCGTGTGCTGACGAAGACCAGAGGGCGGGCCCACATTACACCGGTTTTAGAATCGCTGCACTGGCTCCCCGTGTGTTTCAGGATCGATTTTAAAGTTCTTTTATTGGTTTTTAAATGTCTTAATGGTCTTGGGCCTTCTTATCTCTCAGATCTGCTTTTACCATACGAACCCTCGCGGACCCTGAGGTCCTGTGGTGCTGGCCTTTTAATTGTCCCTAAAGTCAGGACACATACTCACGGAGAGGCAGCTTTTCAGTGGTATGGTCCTCATCTGTGGAACAGCCTGCCGGAGGAGCTCAGGGCCGCAGAGAACGTACATGTTTTTAAGAACAGGCTCAAGACCCACCTTTTTAATTTAGCTTTTACTTAGCGTTTATTTATTTTATGCTTATTTATTCTATCCGGTTATTCTATTATTAATTTAGGCTTTACCTAATATTTATTGATTTTATTCTTATTCATTTTTTAATCTTCTTACTCTATTTATATTTATATTGTATCCTGTTTCTTATTTATTTTATCATTTTACCCTGTATATATCCTATTGTGTCATATCTCCAGTGTTTCCTCAGAGGGCGCTCTCTGCACCGGGGCTGTGATCGACTGTGGCTGCGGGGTCTCTGGGGGTCCTCTCAGCCTGGCTGGGGGGCTCCTTGGCCTCCCTCCTGCTGTGTGCCCAGCCTGGAGGCTGCGGTCTGTGACCGCCTCCCGGTGCAGACGTGTGTGCGCGTGTGTGTGTGTGTATGTGTGTGGGGGGGGGGGATATGTGTGTATTCACATCATTTATGTTAATGAGAGTGTGGGGAGTGAGTTGGAGGGTGGGGTGGGCTGCTTTTAACTATGTAAAGCACTTTGTGCTACATTTTTTTTTTGTATGAAAAGTGCTTTATAAATAAAGATTGATTGATTGATTGATGTGACATTTCACCTCTGACCCCGCCTTCAGATCTGAAGGCTAGAGTGACAATAATGTTATACAGCCGTAAAACTATATTTCTTGCTGCTATTGTTTGTACTGACAACATACACACGGGGAAGCACATGTTCAAAAGAGCACATTACTTTGGACGTCTGACTTTTTCTTCAAGGTCAAATAAATGAAAATTACTTAGGAAATGATACTGATATATGAAGATTCCCATGTGACTTCTGACCTCATGTCTAAGTTTCACATCTGTTGTGTGTTGTTTTCGATCTGGGACAGTTTCCAATTTCCTTGTACTATTGGCCTGGGTGTGACAGTGCAATTATCTTTCTTTCTTCCAAGCTGACCCCAAAATGTGTTGTGTCTTTAAAGCAGTGTTTCCCAACCACTGTGCCGTGACACGTAGGTGTGCCGTGGAAGATGATCTACTTCCACCTGATTAGTACTCTAAGCCAGAAGTTCCCAAAGTGTGGGGCGCGCCCCCTAGGGGAGGCGCAGAGCCATTGCAGGGGAGGCCCTGTATGAATTAAAAAACAAACAAGAAAAATGCTTGGACACTGCTAGCATAATGGACAGGTTTTTGACGGGGCTCCCACAAAAACTCAAAGCAGAAGATGAAGCATCGTCAAACCAACTTCCTTCCAAGCCAAATACTAGAAAATATGATGAAGCATATCTTTCCTTTGGCTTCACTTGCACAAGGTAGGTCTCATCTGCAGAATTAGTTTCCCCTGCGTTGGGAGCACGCGCTGGGCTCTCCAAATCCTGACAAACAGTATCCCACATTCTGGATTTTCGCGAAGATTTTCTTGTAAAAGAAAGGGGGGCCTAGCAAAAAAGTTTGGGAACCACTGCTCTAAGCGATCGCCGTGAATTATATTCTCTTCCAATAGAGGGCAGTACAACTGCCTGCTCTAATTAAAAGAGCTGCCAACTGCCAGTAAAACAGAAGAAGATGAAGAAGACATAATATAATTACATAATAGCCATGCTGTGGGACCACGCAGCATAGTGATCGATAAATATTTGAAAAGAAAAAGCAGTCAGTCTGACCCGAATCCTGGAGAAAACGCAGACCCAGGTGAAGGGCCTAGCATGAGTTGTGGTGTACTGGAGACAAACCGAGCCAATTTCACCATACCTGGTGCGCAGGGAAAAATGATCAATAAGTATAATAAGTAATGAGTACGTGGAGTGGATCAGTACCAAGCTGTTCAAAAACGACTCCAACTTCATCCCAGCGGAGGACTCCCACACCTCATATTTAAACATCTCATGCACTGTGTCTGGTTTCCTGTTTTGTATCTGTCAGCCTCCCCACGATCGCCCACTGGCAGTTGCGACAGGCAGGAAAGAGAGTGGGCTTCAAGCACACACCACATTTCTTATCTTCATACCTCCTCTTCCTGTTTGCCTTTCCTCTTCGCATCCGAAGCGTCAGTATCTCCTTCATTCTCCTGGTCGTCAACGATCTCTCGCTCCTGCTCTTCCTCTCCATCATCTAACTGCTGAATGACAACGTGACAAAGGTTTGTTTTTGCAGTGGGAAAGAAAATGTTTGAACACCACATGTGCTGTAAATGCTTCAAAAGAACACTGAATTAAAAAACAGACCCCTCCTGAGGCAGCTGCTCCATTGCCGTCATCATCCCTGTCTCTGGCGGTGGCCCTCCTGGTCTCCACAGCGATGGAGGCCAGCTTGGCAGAGCGCTTCTTTATGGCGTCGAGGAGGAGACGGAAGAACCTGGAAGGACGAAACAAAGCGTGAGGAAGGTGAGGAACAATGACAGTGCTTCCTTTATGGCACAGTGAAACAGACACACACCTGGTTTCCATGTAGTGGAGGATCTGCTGCGGTGACAACAGCCTATCATCAGAGTAGCGCTCTGGAGGCAGGAAATGGAAGGTGATTTTGAACACCCGCAGCTTGTGGTGATTTTCAATTCGCAGCGTCTCAACCACACCCACCTTCTGCAGCACCTGTTCTCACACACACACACACACACACACACACACACACACACACACACACACACACACACACACACACCTGCAGTGAGTTCCTCCCGCTCATTCCTCACATGCAGCCACAGTTAATGACAGGCAGGATCAGGGAACATGTGCCAGGCAATAAAGATTAGAGGGAGTGAAAATTGGGAAGGTGAATAAGTAAGCAAATCAGACGCGCAAGAGAAGTGATTCCTACCTCAGCTAGGCACACCCGGGCCAACTTCTTACGAAGCACTTTCACCCTCTTCAAAGCTCTCTTGTTGTTGAGCACTGGAACGCTCATCATGGGGGTTTTAATGTTGGCGCTGGCCACCATCAGGATCTCTCTCAGACTTTGAGGAGGACACACACAAAATGAGAAACTGAGGGAAGGTATAGTGGAAGGCTTTGACAGACAAAACAAAAGCCTCTGACACAGGGATGCTGCCAGCAACCTGCTGCACACGTAGTGCCACCCAACCTTAATGTGAGTATGAACTAAAAATACAGTTTGCCTGTTAGAGGATTTTTAAGTTTTATTGTCATGAAATGCAACTGAGTGATATACTGATAAGTGTTTAATATTTCTGCTTATGCAAAGGTCTTTCTATCATGAACTCTCTGAACAGTCACATCACAACACCACAATGAGTTGTGAAAACAAGCTGTTATTGTTAGATTAAGTTCCAGAAACTGCATGTTCTCTCCCCACGAGTGAAGAGCGTGCAGCTAAGTTCCTGTTTTATCTTTGCTTTGCCATGTGACATCACTATACTGAGTGTATAAATAAAGATGCAAGACAAGTGTGGGGTGTGTGAGTCTTGTTGGGCTCTCACCCGTGCACGTTACCTGCTGAACTGTCTGAGTGTCATTTCTTCACCTGAGTGTTTGATAACTGTTCACCCCTAACAAAACCCTTTACAGACACAGCTAACTGGAAACAACTGTAACGTGTTGGCCCACTCCTCAATTTCATTAATGAGTGTGCAATTTTGTCCGTAATTCTATTTTTTCAAGCCGCCGTATTGTTGTTCGACTGGTTCAACCAGCACCTCATGCTTCCTTCGGCCCACACTTCTTTTGAATCAACCAAGTGCAAAAGCTTATTAAAGTGTGCAAAGACTCTTTTAACGGCACTATGACACTGTTGTGCCCCCACATTTGCGATGAGGACGAGTCATTACCGAGGTATTCCCAAAGTGACGTTCATCTCTCCTCTGCCAGCAAAGTGGAAGGTGTTGAGAGTCATCTGGGTGGAGGGCTCACCTATGGACTGAGCTGCCAGCAGACCCACAGCTTCACCTGGGTCACACAGCGAACGCTGCCACTTATAATGCAGCAGCTGGCGAAGGCTGAGGACAAAAACAGAAAGTTATAGCCTGCACAAGTATCATCTGTCCCAGCTGTTTCCAGCTGTTCTAGGTACATGAGCGTAAAAACCCCTTTGTCTATATTTAGCCTCGAATTACACAAAGAAAGCTCTCAGTTTTCATTCACACGTGCTGTCATCACTTTATTTGGTGGTTCTCGTCCTTCGTTTAATTAGAAATGCACTTCTGGGATCTTTCTTTTCGATCAGGTTTTCCCAGGACTCTGTGCATCCCTCTTTAACAGGAACAGTTTTATCAGGCTTTCACATTACTGTGTAGAAATATTTGGACCACTCCTCTTGGCAACCTTACTTTCCTGGTATTTGGCATTTGTTTACACACAGCTCTTGTAAATTTCAGGCAGACTCACATGTGGACTTTGAGCGCTTACCAGCACTTTATCTTTTTTCAGCTGCTCTCTTTTAGATTTGCTGCTGTGCTCTGAATGCTGCTCTGTTGCATAACCCTATTTTGGCCAAACTGTCAGCCTAACCCTCTAAGAGTACTTTGTATACACAGTTTGTGGTCAGCTCGATCACTGCAAGGTGTCCAGGTCCTGTGGCTGCAACTGGAAATGATCACCGCTCCAACACTTTGTCTGATGCTTGTCCTGATATGATGTGTGGCATTTGTGCAGATGCAGCTTTGCTAACCAATGATGTGGTTCTTTTGTAGAGAGAAGAGCCAAACAAGCCTTTTAGTATGTTTCTATCTGAACTCTCATGAACTTTAACATGGTAACTGAAGACTGTAGAGTCTACGATGTCGCTCTTGGGGTTTTTTGCGGTTTCTATGAACATTGCATTCCTTTGCTATGATGTTTCTCTGCTTTTAGATGTGCTCACACTAGTTCATGATCATTAAATGAAGTGCTTTTGATCAGCAAAGCACAGGCATTCTCTAAAACTGTAATAGGTATTTGTCCCCATTTGAATATTCAGACACTGAATACCTGTGTGTGTCCAGTCTGTCTTGGTTCGCAGTGTCTCTGCTCTGCAGGTATTTCTCTGTGATGCCATGAAAGTTTTCAGAGATTGATCCAAAGCAGACATCAGGCCTAAACAGGCCCAGCGACGGCTCCGGGCAGCGGGAGGACTTCCTGCAGTATTTGGATCTGCTAGCTTCATCCAGAGTGTGCCACTGTTGTACAAGCTGTGAAGTGAACAGAATTCAGTACGCTGTTTATTTCGACTACATTGGAGGTCGGGAGTTCACGTTATACAATATGTGCTGAGGAAGAGCAAACGTACCTGCAGCACAGCAGGATTTCTGCCACAGTCGGCCTCTACTTCATCAGTCTGTTTTAATTTTCCCAGCTTCTTCTGGGAAAAAAGCAAAAACGCTCCTGGCAGAGATGAAAACATGGAAACACAAACATTAGTTACAGAGGCAATGCACAAATATGCATGCAACGATTCACTGGACTCTCCTGATGAAGTTGCTGCTACGACCTACAACAGTTCAAAGTGGTAATTTAGACAATTTTTTACTTTTTCATACAAAAAGAAAAGTTTTACAATCAAACTGTGTGATTGGAAAGAGTTGGGCAGACATGTCAACCATCAGCACTGGTCCAAGATTTTACACTCAGTGCATCTCGAAAATATCATTCGGGCAAATATATGGGAAATAATTTAAGATAAGATAAGATAAGTCTTTATTGTCATTGCACAGTCATACATAGTACAGTAGTACAATGAAATTGGAAAAACTGTCCTACGTCGGCACTACATATAACACAACACGACACGATATGACACATCACAACATAACAAACAACACAACACAGTATATTAACTTAGTATAAAAAAGAAGAATAAGTGTATGTGTATTGCACACTGTTATTATTGCACATTAATTATTATTGCACCTTGTTATAAATATAAATATTATTGTTATCGTTTTAAACATTGTTACCTCCCCCTAAAAAGTCCAGGGAGGTATCCAGTCAGGTCAGCTATTTACATTGATCAGGGCTATCAATTTCCCTGCAAAGACAAACATTTTTACATACCACTCCGTGGACATGCTAACTCTCTCTTTGCTTTCCAGCGCTGGATGGCAGCAAAGTGCTTAGTGGCACTTTGAGGGTCTAAACGTGCTAAAATCTCATCCAGGCCCTGCGACCTCCTGATGACCTGGCAGGAAGGAAACACACGTCTCCTTCATTCAAACTGGCATTGTACACAGGAAGTCATTTGCTCTTTGCACGTCACTGTCACTTATTGTTGCTCGCCGGCAGACATTCAAGCACCAGCTGCCTTGGTATATTTGTCACTCTGACAATTTTACTATCCTGTTATATCTAAATCACCAAAATCCGGCACACGCGTTTGTAGCCGCTTCAACTTATCGCCTCGAAAGTGAGGAAAGTGTATCTCGGGACTCGCCAGCTGTTTATTCGCTCGTCATTTCTGGAGGTCACTGACTTTGTGCTGCAAATCACTTCTTATGGTGGAGGCTCCTTAAAGCTTTGTCCACGTAAGAAGCAATTTCAGACAGATGTGTTGACCAGAGACCATTGACATTTACTCCCAATATACATGGTGACTACCAATGTGAGCGCAGGATAATCACACATGACAGGTTAGAAAATATAGTAGAAGGTTACCTAGGCAACCGGAGTCTGCCAAGCATCAGCTTGAAAGAATGGCGCAATAAACAAATCAGTTCCTGTCTGCTTTGGCGTTATTTTCTGCCTCTATTCTGAGCGCACGTAAAAATATTTGCAAGTGCAAATTTTGCATTTTGAGAAGAAAATTATTTTGCATAAAGAAAAGTTTAATTTAGCAAAAAAAATTCATTTCTATGTGCAAATGTATTTGAGTGTTTGCTATTATCCATATACACACACAATAATGTGTGTGTATATGGATAATATATATATAATATATATGTGCCACAAAACCAACCAATCACAAGTCTGTGGTTGGTTGGTTTTGTGGCACACTTATAACGGCGTACAGAAAGAGTTGAGCGTGCACGGAGGAAAGCTGCTGAGAGCGCGAGCGACACACTGAGAGCAGGTGTGCAGATGTCTGTGAGCACACAGAGCAGAGATCTGAGCGCGAGGGGCTGTTATTGCATATGTATATGGATATTAGCAAACACTGAAATAGACTTCTTGCACGCAGCAATGAATTTTGTTTGCTCAAATTAAACTTTTCTTAGCTCAAAATAATTTTCTTCTCAAAATACAACATTTGCACTTGCAAATATTTTTACGTGCGCTCACAAAAGAGGCACTAAAATAATAACGCCATAGTCTGGGCGCATTCAGATTAATGTGGCTTAGCTTTCTTTTTGTAGCTTCATGCTAAACTAAGCTAACAGTTAACAAATATTTATAGTTTTGTTAACAGCTGGGCTAATACAACAAATCGTCATGGAAACTGCACAGTATTATCTGAGTTGCTGAGCACTAATGTGCTTGTATGCAGTACATATTTATCCCCCACCGAGGCCCATGACCTGCTCCTTCACTGTAGCAGCCATTTTGGCCAGTACCAACCACAGAGGGGGGAGCACTGAATTTGGCTGCGATCTTCCACAGCACTATCACAGGGAGCTGTAATGTGGCTGTGAATCAACAAATGGTTTGTGTGCAAAGTTAAGGTTGCGGTTAACAAGTCGTTTACCATCAAAACCTTTTTATAACTTGTCGAGCTGTACGCAGACAGTACACAGATGATGAAACACTGAGCCAGCCATGCGTGTATCATCAGCCATGGCTGGTAAAGTTTAGCTTTGCAGCACTACCTTGATATGTGGACCGTCTCAGATTACCATTCACATCCTCGCTGTGTTCATACCTCATAGTTGTCTTCTATGAAGGGGAACTGTCTTGGTTGCAGGAACTGAGTTTTGGGGATATCTAGTCCGTCCTCGCCGTACAGGAACTGGACCACAGAGCCATCGCTGTCTCTTACCGTCAGGTCGTACTGCACTACCAAACCCTCCAGATGTTTTATGACACATCTGCAGAGGAAATGGTTTGAAGAAGGCAGAGGGGCAGATGTGCCATATTAATGACCTTACACTGTGTTTGAAACACCTGCGTTTGATATTCTCTGCTGCTCACTTCCATACATTGCCACATGGAAGCAACATTTCCCTCTGAAATCAAATCAACTTGCTTCTCAATCTCATATCAAAACAGGGTTTCTGGTTACAAATCATCTCTGTTTGTGTTCACTCCAAAACGAAGACTAATGCTTTATCCGACCACGCTGGCATGCAAAGAGATTTACAAAGCTCAAAGCAGTGCACATATGAATGCTGTTCAGAAATCCTGTGAACTCAGATTTGAATAATGTTTCATTTGCACAGCACTCATTGCCAGCCAAAACAACAGTGAGTAAAATTCGTATAATATTTGCATTTCTTGCCCCAGACAGACACAGGGAGCATTTCTGTGTTTTTTGGGGCTTGTGTTAGTAAAACTTTTGTTACCTTTGCAGATATCCTGATCTGGATGTTTTCACGGCCGTGTCGACCAGTCCTTCTCTGCCAGCCATGCAGTGGAAGAAAAACTCCTGAGGATGAAAGAAATGCATCATAAAGGAAGAAAGTATTCAAATCCTGTGCTGTGCCACTCCAGACTCTGATCAGGTGCCTCATATTTGCCTTTATTATCTTTCAACTGTGCCCAACAGAAGCAGAGTTTACTTTAAAAAAACCATCAGCAGCAAACCTGAACTCTAAGGAGCTGCTCTTAGCAGCGAGGTTTAGCTCTCTCTATAGAGCATAAAATGAGAACAACCGCATTGGGATCCTTTACAGGAAGTGGTCTCGGTGGGTTGAACTCCAGTGGTTCTTTTATGGTATGAGTGTGAGCCACCCTCAATGCATAGGGTCTCTCACAGCACGCCATCACGGCTGAGGTAAGTAATTTCTTAAATGATCCTGAGGGTTATGGAACAAAAACCTCAAGTGGAAGACCCCAAAAAAATTCACCAGCACTGAGCCGGAGGATCCAATTGGCTGTCCATCAAGACACTGGACGATCCTCCAGTGTCTTGATGGTCCAGTCGGCCGTTATTGGTGCCGACTGCAGCCCTATAACCATCAGATGGCATCTGAGACTGAAGGGCTTCAAAAACAAACATCTTCAAAGGCCTCGTCTCCTTGGACGCCACAGAATCAACCGTTTGGACCAAACATGCAACACTGAAAGGTGGCAGAGAGTTTTCTTCTCTTATGTGACCCTTGTCTGTGTGGTAACGCCTGTGTTTTTCAACAGGACAACGCTACAGTACACAATGTTCTTTCAGGAGAGTAACATCACTCTTTTGGACCATCCTGCGTGTTCTAAATCCAACTGAGAACCTTTGGGGATGGATGGCAAGTTTACAGAAACGGACGACAGTTCCAGACAGCAGACGCCCTTCGTGCGGCCGTCTTCACCACTTGGAGAAACTTCGCTCACCTCATGGAAACGCTTACATCAAGCATGCCGCAACGAATTTTTGAAGTGATCAATAATAACAATGAAGCTCCTCATCACTGAGTTCATGTCTCAACTTTGATTTCTGTTTTGGGGGGTGTACGAAAATGAAAATATGATTTTTTGCCATTTTTCAAGCAGTCTTAAACGTTTGAGTGTGGATGTATCTAAATCTACAAGACAGCTAAATGTTCAAAATATCAAAGTCTACCTCCTTAAGTAACGTTATAAAAAAAAAACTTCACCTGGCCGCACAAAAGGAGCTATCATGTAAAAGTGACTTTTAAACGTTACCTGTGGTTTGATGCCTGTGAGGAATCTTCCAGAAACAAAGCCTCCAGCACCGGGCGCAGGGTCGTAGGGCTGGAAGCACGGCAAGAATTTCCCAGAGGGCATCAGTGGAGGCCTACGGCCCTCCAACTCAATCTGACCAAGCAGACAGGAAATCTGAAACACACACCAACACACAGGTCAGGACATCTGTAGCTTAACACACCTGGCTATCAAATCAAAAGGAAAGCCAAGGTGAATGTGAGAGCGAGGGGGAGGGCCGTACCTGCATGGTGTTCACTGTAGACCCCTTGGCTCCTGATTGGACCATCAGCTGGAGGTTGTTGTCTGGGAAAGAGGTGTGTAGTCCAACTGGCATACATACCTAACCAGCATACAAAACAACGTGCACACTGCATTAAACCAAACACGGAGTGAAACCTGTCTGAGGGTGTCTGAGTTATAGAAAGGAACGATCTAATGCTTTAGAAGATGCAATTAAAATGGATAAATCTATAATGTTGTTAAAAACAGTCTCAATAACCAATCATGACAACACTAGAGCCCAACAATAAATCAACTGATCTGATATACAGGATGAGATTAGACGTTTTCTGACATACATTTTTACACATTCAGAAACAAATCAAATGAGTTTCTTTAGACGCCTCCTCTGCAACGACGCAGACATGTGACTGGACCATTAAACCTTCTATTCTTAAAGCAAACAAAGGAGGAACAACGTGGCTCTGAAACAGCAGTGACAGGTTACCTTGTTGATATCATTGTTGACTTGGTTTGCCACTTCTTTGAACTTGTGGTCGGCCGTGATGAAGTCTCTCTGGTCTGGGTTGAGGTGAGCATCCTGCCAGCGACTCTGAGCCTCGGCTTGGTCCACATTGGTGGGCAGATTAAAAGCAGCCTGGAGCGCCTGAATGACAAAAAGAAAAAAGGAAAAACAAAAATAATAAAGCACCGAATCTTTAAAGCCACCATGTGGACAATCTGAAAATATGTAGACTTTGCTGCCCCCTATTGGAAATCACCTAATGCAGCAACCACTTGCAGATTATTATCACCATAATGTGAGTGAAGCAGATACAGGGTTCATAGGCCTTTTTCAGGGTCAAATTCAAGCACTTTTTAAGCACTTTCAAGGTCCCTTTTCAAGCTTTTCCAGCACATGCCCCCCCGAAAAAAAAGAATGCATGTTTCAATTCGCATCACTTCAGTAAGACCATGTGAAAATTAAAACAAACCATCCTCGGTGAACTTAAACACCTTCGTTCACCTTTTGTTAAGAAATAGAAAAACGAACCACACAAAAATACCGGTACTGCAAAAGGAAACGGTCGCCTTATATACATCATGTATAAACTCAAAATGCACATTTCACTTAAAAATTAAGATGTGACAATGTGAACAAATCAACTTGTTAGAGATATTCTTCTCCTGTTGACAAACTGTATCAGCACAATTTATCTAAATTCAGACAAAATTTAAAATATGAGTAGAAAGTGATATTTTTGACTGTAAAAACCAAAAACATGTTTAGCGAATCATTTTGATAACTTGAAATGCAAACAGAAATTTTTGCAAACAACAAAGTTATTTGGTATTATTTACCTAAAAATACAGCCAAGGCTCAGACGTTTTTTATATAACCATTTAAAAAATATTTACAGAACAATCAGCTGTTCTGCATCAAATAAGAAGGCACAAAAACTATTTATACAACTCCTAAAATAGTAGGGGTGGGGAAAAAAATCGATATTGTGTAGTATCGTGATATTTTCTTTGCTAATAATGTATCGATACAGGGACAGCAGAAATCGATATTTTGTTACAAAAAAAGTTTTTGTGGACTGGAACTCTGACTTCAGAGCATGTTGATCCTTTTTCTGAGCAAGAATCCTGACGTTCCTTCACTGTCCAAATGTGTTTTTTTTGGCAGCAATAAACATGACAGTTTACTTATTTTAATTTAAGACATGTTTTATTTTAATTAAGTTTAAAACTTTTTTATTTAATGTAAAATTATATTTTGTTTTAATTTACTTTCAAATTCTTCAGTTGCTGAAGGGGCTGCATAGTTTTCATATTGCATAGTTCAGAATAGCTATAATTGTACCAGATGGTTGCATTCAGTTAAGTTGGACTAGACTGTGGCACAAACCGTTCAGTTTGTCAACAATAAAACTGACTGAAATGAGAGAAAGACTGAGTGCGAGACTTTGATATTAGATAAAATGAATATTGATAAAGTTTACCTTTATGTACAGAATCTGAATATCGCAAAATATTTTTAAAAAATTGCAATAATATCGTATCGTGCGTTAAGTATTGTGATAATATCGTATCGTGGGATGTTTGGTGATTCCCACCTCTAAAAAATAGTTTGTGTCACTATAACACAGATGAGAACAGCACAGGGATAAACATGCAGGTCTGACAACAGCTGTGTCACTCAGCGTTTACGCTGCAATCTGCCTTTGGTGGCTTTAAGGCAGCAACTGTGACGTTCACTAGTAGAACTGACACACAAAACAAAACAACGACTACACCACACACTAACTACACAAGACAACACACTAACTTGAGACTCCAAACACGATAAACGTCACTAATCTCTCATGTATCAAAACTGTCTCTCTCTCTTTCGCTCACTCCTAAAGCTTCCCTCTCTTCCCAAACAACCAGATGCCACATGTTGCCATATCATTTTTTTGATTGGTCGACATGGTACATTTTTCCACCAACAGGGAAGGAGTGATTTTTTTCTTTTTTCACCAATGACTGTTGTTTTTCACTCACAAGCAAAGCGTGTTTGCTAGCGCTCTCCTTAGAAAACTCAGTTTTTATGGAACCCTGCAGATAACACAGATTCATTTATTAAGAGCACGTTTCTATACTGGTTAACAGCTAAACACAGCTTCCTTTTTCCCCATTAATTAGCCACATCCGCTATAGCTGACAGTGTCACACTGCACACTACAGACCATTCCACACCCTCTCATCTGATCTTTGTGGCTCTCACATCTCACCACAGCCACGAACTGCTTTCATCTCATTCTTGTCATTCCCACATTCAGCCTACGAGCACAGTGTTTCACTGATGTTTGCATTCGCACGTCCTCAGTACGAACGAGTCTTATAACACGTGTTTTCCCAGTGATTTATAAACCCAGCTGCCTGCTGAAACGTCAGCGTTGTAGAAGCGTTATTGTGGACACAGCAGAACTGGAAACAGCCTTACACACAGACACTTAATGACTGTGTACAGGTAAGCGTAATATAATTACTGTGTGTAGTACATATTTATCCCCACAGGCCATTTTCCAGCACCATGGGGCCCATGAACTACACCTTTACTGTGGCAGCCATTTTGGCCAGTGGCGTCCAGGAAGGAGGAAGCACTGAATTTGACAAAGCTGCAGTTTAGTCTCTCTGTGGTGTCAAATGTAGAGCGTGCGTTCATGCTTGCAGGCTGTTCAGTGAAGACCACATTAGCTTTACTCACTTTGGTTCCAATCTTCAGCGACTCCTTAATAATTTTCTTCCTCCGCTTGTTGGCGCCTGGTTTTACCAGGATGTCCTCCACACCTGGGCACAGGTCAAAGGAAAAAGTTAGTGTTTCTGTTCCTTGTACACAACTGACAAACAGGTGAATCATCAGCATTTAGCAATCATTTCCCAAGTGCTGGTAAACAGAGCAAGGAATTTTTAATATATCCCTTTATGCTGGATGGTTACATTATTTTTTCCCCTAAAACCAAAAACTACCAGGATGAAAATGATGATGCAGTTGTGCATCCTTTATGCTGGCTAACAGCCTGCAGTCGTCTCATGCACGTCTCTGGAGCAACCCCAGCCTGTCCTTCTCTGGCAAACCTCTCCAGATCCTCCAGATTTAACTGCCTTCTAGCGAGGACCCTGGTCTTTGGTTCACCCGACAGATTTTAAAGTCAGGACGTTGTGCAGGTCAGTCAGCAACGCTCACTTTGAACTTCTGGAGGTTGTTCTTCACCAGGACGTGTGTTTAGGTCGTTGTCATGTGGGACGACACACTGCTTAAAGTTGTGTTTCAAAATCTTCACACATCCTTCATGGTTTCTTCCACCTTGATGAGATTCCCAGTTCCAGACACACTGAAGCGTCCCCGCAGCATAATAGTCCCACCACCGTGCTTCCCTGTGGTCTCTCTCTTCCTGCGTTCTCCAAACATCAGCAGCGTTTCTTAGTTTAGTCTCATCTGACCAAAGGACAGCTCGAGTGTGCAGAATCTTTCTCCAGGTTGCTCTCAGTGTACCTGACACATTTGTGTGATTGCAGTAATACTAACAGGGTTCAGGGGAGGAACGAAGAACACTGGTCAGTATCCGGGTTCTTACCCAGAGTGAAGCCTCTGTAGAGCTGCAGGTATGCAGTGAAGAGTCGAGCCAGACAGCTGAGCAGTTTGCCGCTGGTTTCCCCTCCATACAGCTCATAGCAGCAGTGCACCAAACCGTAAGCCGAGGAGCCATAATGAGCTTTGTCCAGAACCCCAACTAACAGCTCCCCCTGACGAATCACCACCTGAACACAAAGACGTTCGAAAGAAGAGGAGAAGCAAGCGTCAACGCCACAAACCAAATCAGAAATACAAGATCCCTGGTCTCCTTTAGTAACTGAGTAATTCGAGTACTTTTGGCTCGAAGAGTGTACATACCTGAGAGTCACACATGCTCTCGGGTTGGTACCCTGGAGTGGCTCGTGGTGGGACCTGGATCCACGCCTTACTAGGAATCTTTGATTTGCCAGCCAGGTTGAGAGGCACAGCTTTCTCTGGGATCACATTCAGCAGGAGGGTCGACACCACCTATGAGGAGCACCGAAATCATCACACAAGAGATGTTGAAGCCATGAATTCCTTATTTTTACTATTAGAGTTCAAGACGATGGATAATTAACACGCTGACCTTTGACTAAACTCTTTCGTTCAGCTTCCAGCATCACGCTGAAAAGCTTCTATTAAAATCAAAACTCAAATGTACGTTCGCTCACCTGTTTTCCCGTCCATAGCTGCTGTGGTTTGAGTATTGCTGGAGGAAGTAACTTCACCCTGCCCGGTTTGTCAGTCAGCCCTCTGTACACCAGCTCAGTGTACTGGTCTTTGGTGAAGAAGCAGCCTCGTATTGTCATCCTTGTTCCTGACACCATGTGGTCCTGGATCAGGCCTGCTAAAGGTTTACCATCCTGAGGAGAGAAGAATGAGAAGGTACAACCTGCAGTTCATGAGAGGAAGGAGGCCCTTACTCCAGATTCACAGTGGAGTACTTCGATGCACGCGATGGAGCGTTGTCCTGCATAAAAACCAGAATCAGGTTTGGGAGTTGAGTTTTAGTCTTTAACCCCAAAAGGTCCAACGAGCTCATCTTTAGTAACGCCAGTCCAGACCAGAACCCCGCCTGCACCTCGCCGGTTAATTTGTCTTTTTAACGCCAACACAATTCTTGTGATCGTGTTGACTAGGGTTGGGTTTCTGTGATCACACACCAATATCTTATTTCAACAATGCTGCATCCCTCTGAAAGACTTTTTTTTTTGCCTTTTTAAAGTCTATTAAGTTTATTGTTTTGGCCCAAAAGAAGCTGCCTAATAATTATGCACACCTAAATAAAGACTTTTGATCTCTTAAGGCCACAACTTCCCTTACTCCACAAATACAGGTCACCTGATGTACTTAGATCCAAAAGTCATTCAAGGTTACGCAACTTGATCGTTAAAAATTAAATCAGTCCGTCTTTGAGTAAAAGTGAAGGTTATTGCTAAGCTCATGGATATGGAAGCCTGTTTCTGCCACTAAAAATAACAAAACAAAACAAATTCATCTTTCTCAAAAAAGTAAATAAATTTTGACTTATTAACTCAAAATTTTGAGAAAAGTAACTCGAAATTTCGAGTTAGCGCTGCCAATCAGTAACCTACGTCAATGACGTCATTTCCTTGTTACCCAGAAGCTGAAGCCCTCGGCTACAAATGCTATGCTAAGCTAGCAGTACTGCAGCCAGTCATGAATGCACACATTTCTGAGTATTTTCAGCGTGGCTTCACAAATGATGAAATTCTTGTGTTATTAGCTGAATCACATGGCGTTAATATCAGCAAACGTACTCTCAAAAGCGCCGATTTGTTGCGCGTTGAGTGCACGTTAGTCTGCGCCATATCCTTCCGGGTAACAAGAAAATGACCTCATTCAGGTAGATCACTGATGGGCAGAGCTGACGCCAAGTTTCAAGAAAACAACTCAAAATTTCAAGTTATGGATACTTTTTTAAAATTTTTGTGGCAGAAACGGGCTTCCATACATGAGTCATTAAAACCAGAGGCTCTATTTCCATAAGCAGGAGTCTCCCCCTGCTGGCCATTAGAAATAATAGAAGTTTAGAGGGTTTTTATTCGTGGTCGTCTTACATGTATAATCCAGTCTGTTTATAACGTTTTGCAGCTATAATCCCTGAGACTGTCGGGCTGCAGTGTTAATCCTGTGTACTGTCTGCATACACACACATACCTTGGGGACGAGGTACTGCTGGTCAGTGCTGACTAACGTGTAGGCCTCGGCTCGGCCCAGCTCACTTTGAGGGAAGTGAGCGTTCATTTCATCCCCATCAAAGTCAGCATTGTAAGCTTTACAGTTGGCATAATGGAGCCTCAGCACCTGGAAGATCGAGTTGAGATCAAGTACAGATCAAAGTAATCCACAAAGCACAGCGGCTGAGGAGCTCGGAGCTACCTTCTCTCCTGGTAAGATGCGTGCACAGTGGGCTTGGATGGAGGGTCTGTGCAGAGTCGGCTGTCTGTTGAGCAACAAAACATCTCCGTTCTTTATGTGTCGATTCACCTGAGCAGACGAAACGCAGCTAGTGAGCGCTCACGCAGGGCGTTAAATCTGTGACTGACTGCTGTTTCAATCCACGCAGCTGACTTACGATCTTCATGGGCATCTTGCGTGGACCTGGAGAGGGTGTCAGCAGCTCCTTGGCCACCGCCTCCCTCTGTGCGAGGCAGGTAGGGGAGAGGATGGTTTTCCTGCCGTCCTCGTTTATCACCATGGAGGCACCGGGGTGGACGTTGGGCCCGTTGAGAACGGCCTGCCGGAGCTCCTTCACATTCCAGGGAGTGACTGGCTGAGGGTAGGTCAGCTTGGTGGCGAAAACCTGCACGGATACACAAAACAGCCAGAAAACTTTGAGCTCCAGTCCTGATACCATTTTGATCTCGTCTTCTTTAACAAAGGTAGGGATGTACCATAGGTATTCCTATCTCGTTGGTGCCTATGTACATGTCTGGGCAGATGACAGATCTTGCGGCGTAGTCCACACGTTTGCCCATCATGTGTTTCCGAAATAATCCGTCTTTCTTCTCAAGGATCTGTAACGTAATGTGAGAAACTGTAAGGTTTACTTGCCTAAACCCTGGTCAGCTGTGCTCGTGCTGGTGTGCAGTGAGGTACCTGTCTGATCCCAGGGTATTTCTCTGTCATCAGTTTGTCCATGTCGCTGTCAAAGACGATGTTGACGTGGCTCTGCAGGCGGACCCACACGTTGTACAGTTTATCTGTTAGAGTCGCTCCCAGGATCCCGGACAGAAACGACTGGTCCGTCTGCTCGACAGCCTGAAAAGAACCACATCCACTCTGCCATCACAATCTGGATGGAAGAAACGCTTCAGCTGCTCAGCTTCTTACACTCTTCATGTTTCATCGTCTCCGACTCACCTCTGTCTCCGGGACAATTTTCTCGCCAGCTATGAGGGCCAGGAGTTTTCTTATGATGTCACAGTCCTTCATGACAGCCTGCATGTTCACTGTCTGACCGTTAGTAAACATCTGGTCACCCAGGCGATTGATTGGACGATACCTGACGGGGGAGATGAGGAGTGTAGTGTTTGAATAAAAATAAGCTGCTCGTACAGCAGTAACAGATTACAGGTCGGAGTGGTAGGTGTTTCAGTGTAAAACAAACAGGTGCTACTGTGCCAACTGTGTAATGTTGTACCTGCATGGCGGGACCACAAGCAGCTCCAGGAAGAAGAGGTCAGGGTAGAAACTGCTTCCCCCTTCTTTGGACCACATGCACTCCTCCAGCCCAGAGAACAGACACTTGAGGAAGAAACCTGAAGAAATAACACAAGTAGTGCTTTGAATTCTGCTCACACACACACACACACACACACACACACACACACTAAAGTTTCGTGACTGTAAGGTGTGCACTCAGGTATTTTTATGACTGGCCACGTTATACATGTATTTGTATGAGAGCATGAGCACGTTCTTAATAAATGCAGAGCAAAAATAAACAATAGTAAAAGCCAAAGCGATCTCTCTCTTTTTTTAAACTTGTTACATTGCATTTTACACATATGTAACGAGCAGCTTCTTTCATGTTGGCTCTCTAACACACCCCCAAACCAAACGTCCAGCTTCAAATACTCAGAAATGCTGTAATCTCCTCACTGAAACTGGAATAAGCATCATATTTTAATACACAACAACCTTCCAGCACAATGAAGTTTGACAGAGCTGAAAGGCAGCTGAAGTTCCCTCTTGTCTTAATGGGACGCTTTGGCCAATCACAGGTTTTTTTCCTACTAAATCACAGGTTAAGCAGTACACGCTGATCTGGGAGAAAAGACTTTAAATCTCACATGCAGCTGAAAGTCAGGGTTGACTTTTAATCCACAAGAGACATGTGGGTGAATGTGTCTGCGTGTGTCTGGAGGGAGGGGCTTAGAAGAGCCTTAAACATGTAACCTGGAGCCTTTATTTCTGGCCTACCTTCCTTTTCCCACACTTTGTTGACGTGCTCTCGAGCAGTGCTGGCAGTCATGTAGACTCTCTTTCCACGCAGCAGATCTTCTGCAGGGAGACATGGTTATGGATCAGAGTGAGAGGAGGTGCGTGCAGCCACCACTAAAACAGACGTATATCAAGTCCACCACAAATCACAATTAACCAGACATTTGTTCAGCAGTGAAACTGCATGACAGAAAAGGCAAGTTACGCAGCAGCCGTCGAGCTAACAGTCAGCTTGATTTTGTGCCACGTGTGCGGACTGTGCTGTGTTTTGTCTGTTTATCTGCATTTCCTGAAAACACTGCTCACCTTCAGTTTTGTCACTGGTTTGAGCTCCTGATGGCATCGTGACAATCAGCTTACTGTTGTGTTCGTGACGCACTGTAGACCTGCCACAACTACACAAACACACACAGAGTGCATGACTAATAATAATAATAATAATAATAATAATAATAATGGATTGGATTTATATAGCGCTTTTCAAGGCACCCAAAGCGCTTTACAATACCACTATTCATTCACTCTCACATTCACACACTGGTGGAGGCAGCTACAGTTGTAGCCACAGCTGCCCTGGGGCAGACTGACAGAAGCGAGGCTGCCATATCGCGCCATCGGCCCCTCTGGCCAACACCAGTAGGCAAGTAGGGTAAAGTGTCTTGCCCAAGGACACAACGACCGAGACCGTCCAAGCCGGGGCTCGAACCGGCAACCTTCCGATTACAGATGCAATTTCCAACCCCCTGAGCCACGGTCGTCCCTACGTCACAATAAGGGAGAATATATTGCTTATATGTAAGTATAAACCTCTCCATTATCATGTATTACATTACAGCGAGGGATGATTAAACTTTGACTTGAAGACGACTTTAGAGCAACACTTTTCAACACTGACATCCAGTAAAGACACTATTTGCTGAAATCATAAACAGGATGAATATCAGTGACAGATGTGTGCATTCCATCGAGTTACCCGCAGTGAGGACACTTCCTGGTTTTCATATGGATCTTCCAGAAGTCGTTAATCAAACTGCCTTTCTTCTCAACCAAGTGCTTAATCTGAAACACACACACACACACACACACACACACACATGCCAAATAAACAGAAAAACTGCACAGCTGACACAAATGCACATCGCAATCTGATTTACGTGCGGTTTTATTTCATTCACAAAACATCTCCATGCATTCCTTCATGAGTCTGTAAGTGTGTACTCACAGGTTTGGTGTTCTCTGAAGTCGCTGCGTTCATTCCAACTGTGGCGTCTGTAAACACCTGCAGCACCTGCACGACCTCATCGACAGTCGCTTTGACATTCTCCTCCATGTACTAACACAAACACACACACAGAGTCAAATGAATCAAACATAAAGAGACTAACACTGACCTGTGATAATTACAAAGCACAGAGAAGCAGAAGTGAAAAAACAAAACAGTGAAAGACCCCATCGTAGGAGAAGCTGCTGCAAGAGTCCAAACTCGGTTAATTTCTTTTTAAATCCCTTGTAAAACTAACCACACCTGTCAAAACTAGTTTGCTCCGTTTACTACACCTGGCCCTGTGTCGGTGCACTTCATGCCATCGTGAGTGCAGAACCCACCTGGCCGAGAACTTGTTCGATCTGGTAGACCTCCTGCATGGCTCCGTGGTCCAATAACTTGAGCTGGTTCAGCAGCAGGTGCATGGCTGCTCGAGGACATGTTAGCATGTGACACGCCAGGCACGAGCCACGGATCAGCAGGTAGAGTTTCTGAAGAGAGAGGTCAGCGCAGATATTAAGGTGAGGAAGGAAAAGCAGATGCTTAACACTGCTACTCTTTGTAAGCGTGTATGTGTGCATGTGAAACGCTTACATCAAAGAACAATGGATTATACACAGGTAGAGGTAACTCTATGTGTCCAAGGTGGCCTGGGCAGTTGTTGAAATCCTGACAGCAGGTTGAACACACCTGGGTAAAAGCAGCAACACACAACCATGAACACATGAAAACAACACATTCAGCTGATCATTATTTATTCCAAAATCTACAGATTCCAGAACATTATGAGCCCTTTTTGGTGGATTACTTCCTGAAACTTAAGCTGTACAGGCATAAAACCTAAATGGGAAATAAAATGGTACGGACTAATCTGTGACAAATGCATCATCACGTCTGAAGATCTTACCTCTTTGATGTCTGCTGGTCCCAGAGCCAGATCATACAAGCCGTTTGGGGCCACATTCCCAACACCATCCAGGAACCTGAAGTTAGTGATGGCTTTCACACTCAACTTTCTGCATGAAGGAAATTCGCAAGATACATAGATTATTAGAAATGCACCAGTTTGTAAACCAAACCTCAGCTTTCACACAACAGCTTGTTGGAAATTAAGAGGACATTAGTCATGACAGGGGCACAACAAGGTTTCACTGGCTATTTTTGAATCATGGTACATAAAGAAAGTTCAGATCAGACATTTTTGACGTTATTATCGATGCATTATGTCTTTACTACAGTTATACTGAATTTCTAGCAGCTCTTGGGTCTGTTCCGAATAGGTGCATATCTGTGTTTACTCGATGACACGTTCTTTATCACAGCATACTGGGAGGCTGGACTGTAAAGTAGCACAACAGTAATAACCTTATAACGGGAGGTCCTTACACGTTTCACAGATGAACACACATTAATAACAACAACACAGCAACCACAAGACATACTATGCGCTTTGTGAAAAGCCAGAACTTCTCATCATGCTGTCTCTTGCGTGTTGTTTTGAACTAGCACTTAGCGCGTAGCTAAAAACCGACCAGCTCCCTCACCTTATCTCTTCGGCGGAGTAAATGCCAAACGACATGCCTTCCAAACGCCGCCATGGCACTTCTTTTCCGAACAACATCTTCTTTGGCGGGGAATTATCAGCACTTTTTACCCGTTTACATAGATTACTTCATGGCGCTCAGTGAGAAGCTATTCCTCCTGTTTCACACGTGGGGCCGTAACACGTAAGTTTCTACGACAGGGGAGACACGAATAGGTATGACTAAACTTTCCACAACACCTGCTGCATGTTTAAAGTTTAAATGACCACACTTAAAGATAAATATTCTTTTTTGTTCTACATGAAAGGGAAAAGTGCACTATATCCTCCAAAATGTCACTACTTGTTATTTAACTCCCCCCTCCGTCTTAGCACAGATAGTTTCGTCCCTCCCAGAATCCTTCAGTTTGTAGCAATATGGCGGCGCCCGGTAGGCACATAGGGCACTCTGTGCAGAGAAACGGACGATTTATTCTATATAACCTCGAGCAGCTGTTGGGCCACAGGTAGGACGAGTTGATAAATGGTTATTTTAAATACGGGCGTTATTCATTCGTCTCCTATGTTGTGTTTTTTTATTTGTTGCGACAAGAGTGCGACAGCTGCAGCAGCTAGCGCCGTCTGACAGGAGGTCATGTCTTCACGTCGTTTACATCAGAGAGCTGCTAGACGTGTGAAGCCCCAACTAACCAGCTACCTGCACGGATTCTTAAATGTCTACATTAGTGAGGAAAATAGTAACTAAAACGTTAAAAAGCGTCACACCTGCATTTTCCACAACCATTAACTGCCTTTTGTAATCCTCGGCACATAAGAATATATCTGACACAAGGAGCTAGAGGTGCTGAATAAGCTGCTGAGATGTTAGCTATGACGTGTGAATGTAACAGCTGAAATGTCCGAGTTTGCTTGGAGGACCCTCTGCAAACAAGCAGGTCACAGATGAAACAGTGGCAGAGCCTTACTGATGTGCTGTCTGGCCAATACTCATAGACGATGCCAGATGTACATAATGTGACCGCCGTGAAAGCTTTTTTTTTTCTCTCCTTTTTCACAAAAGTCGGCTGATGTTAGACAGGAAGTGTGGGAATGAGAGCGAGGCAGGTGTAACAGTGAAGATGTAAGGTGCAGAGGTAGTGATGGGCAAATTTAAATTCACCCAGAATAATGGACGAGAGCACAGGGAAGGTTGGAGACAAGTGTCAGGGAGATTTGTGACAGAAGTGCAGTGGTTCCCAAACTGTTTTTTGCTAGGCCCCCTTCATTTTTTTTAAAATTCATAACACCCCCCCCCCCACACACACACACACACACACACACACACACACACACACACACACTAGGGCTGCCACAAACGATTATTTTGATAGTCGACTAGTCACCGATTATTTTTGCGATTAGTCGACTAATCAGATCATCATCCATTGGACGTAAAACGTTCAGCTTATTGCACCAGCAGCATCTGCTCATATAACTATCATTAGCTTACAGCTTTAAGTGTTTAAGATATGTGCTAACTAAAAATAAAGACAAGATGATAGTTTATTAAATTTCAATGAAATTTGCAGATTGTTTCGGTGAAGTTTAATAAACTCCTTGCTTTCTAAAATATAACAGGACACCGGAGAATATTCTCGAGCATCTCACACTTCTGATAATCAGCTGTCTGCTTGATGTTTATTCAGCTGTGTAAAAACTATAACTTTAATCTCAGCCAAACCGATTTACTCAGGAACAAATAAAATACTAAAATAAGCCAAACAATAACATTTGTAAGTTATCTAAGTGACTTATATATCATGTTTAACCTGAGCAGCGAAAGACAGCGGTGTGTTTGAAAACGATCTGCCCCGGCTAGATTTCGAGCTAGTGGGTAACAGACGTCTCTGAAAACATCGGAGCGCTTTTGAAAATATGTGGTGTCTTGATAAACTGAGCAGATACTTGAGGTTTACACAGCTACATTCTCGCCTGAAAATATGAGCTGGTGACACAACAGACTTGAGCAAAGCAACCCAAACACTTAACAGTTTAATTCTAGGGTGATTTGTTGTGTTGACGTTAGTGGAAAATAAACCAGACCGCTGTTAAGTGAAACATATTTTAGTGTCGATAGAGGAGCGCTTAATTTCAGCCGACAGACCTGTGAGGATACATCATCCAGTTAAAGCAGGTGTAGCGCTGGTCGTGTTTTTAGATTGAAGTGTAACAAGGATGGAAAAAATCATTCTGGCTAAACTGACAAAAATGATCTTTCAGGGGCTTCGGTTGGACCTCAGCTCTACGACAGCAAGCTGCTGAAGCCAATAAAGGTAAATGATATAAATTCAGTGTTTGTTAGTCAGTGGGTTAAATTTAGGAAGCATTTAGATTTCATCAATGAGTTTAGTTGAGCAGGAAAATATTGAACTGAAAGGAGCATTTATTACATCAAAGCTTTCATTTTTAATCTTCACGTCTCGTCAATTGTGTTGCAGAATCGACAGAGTCCGTTGTCATCCCCAGGAAGAAGACATGGTATGAGCTGATCTGACTGTGAAGTGGGGTATTACAGCCTCTCATGCTCTTTTGTTTAAAGCGTTCTTTAAATGAGGCATTAAAATCATGTTTTTCTTTATCAAACAGGAGCAGAGAGGCAGTGCTGGAGGCGCTGGCTTCAACTGTCAGCAGGGTGAGAGCACCTTCACATTTTTCACTGTATTCATGAAGCTGGATTTTTAGCTTGGACTGACCGCCTTTTCTTTGCCCCTGCAGGATCCCACAGCATATCCCTACCAATTCCAGGATGATCCTTACCTCTCTCCCAGGACTTCTACTGAGTTTGTATGTTAAAACATGTCTTTATGCTTGTATGTATATTTAGGGACACTGTTAGTTACATCAGACAGTTTCTCTTTTTATTTAATTCATTTCAAGAGTCTTAGATCAGGTAACGCAGACAACTTTGTTTTTTGCCTGTATTGCTCATTACTCTGCGAGCAACCTAATAAACCAGCTTTATTGTATCTCTGCAGAAGCTGTTCTCTCTCTCTCAGGAGTCCGGCAGATCTGCAGCCAAATACATCGTCAACAACAACCCCAAACTCTTCACCAAAGACTTTGCAGAACCTCATATACCCGTAAGAAATACACAGCAGTGTGTGGAAGTGTGGGTATGTAGTGTAGTGCTGCTCTCGTATTGTGCGGTTCCTTTTCACTAAGCAATTGGTTGTCGTGTCTGTGTGTCGGTCTGTGTGTAGTGTCTGATGCCAGAGACTGTATCCCTGCGTCTTGAGGAGGTGAGTGAGGAAGCACTGAAGGAAAGGATCACCCTGAGGAAAGTTACAGCTGCTGTTGACATGTATGATCAGTTACTGCAAGCTGGTGAGAACACACGCGCACACACACACACACACACACACATGCACGCACAGCATGAATATCGTAAAGCTGTACTCCAAATACTTATTTACTCTGCTATTGTGTGCATCAGTAGTATAGGTGTTGTCTGCAGAAGTTCTTTGCATTTTACAGAATGTTACTTTGGAGCTCAAAGCTTCACATTTAAAAATGTTTTTTGCAATTTTTTTTCAGGCACTACTGTCTCCATGGAAACAACCCATAGCCTGCTGGACCTTATCTGTCTCTACAGTGACAGGGACCCCGTCCAGGATGGGGAGCCACAGACAGACGACGCAGTGAGTTCCCGCCTGACGTAACATTAAAGTAGCTGCTCCAGTGAAAAGGACGTTAGCACTGCAGGATACTTCTCTGTTTTTTCTCCGCAGGAATTTGGAGAGGAGCTGAAGAAAAGGAAAGCACGGGTCCGCCGAGCTTCAGACTTCCTGAAGTTCACCTGGAAAGAAAACAACAATGCGGAGAGAATCTTTAACCTGCTGCCAGAGCGGGATACACGCTGTTACTCTGCTCTCATCAGAGGCATGGTCAAGGTAGGCGTGCATCAGAGTCACAGGCTAAATGCAGGCCTGCAGCATTGCAACAGCAGTGAAAGGGTCATTTTAGTGTATCCTAATATTCGTGTGTGTGTCTGTGTGTGTCCCCACAGCATGGAGCCTATGCAAAGGCATTCAGCATGTACACAGATATGCTTAACAACAGGCTGACAGGTGAGCTGCTTTGGTTAATATCACTGCTTTGGTTAAATACTGTATAGAGGTCATGTCATTGCTTCTAGCAATCATGTGGCCTTTCGTGTAGTTATTCTTCTCATCATTTAAATGAGTCTTGAACTTAAATTGAATGAATTTTGTGTCTTCTTACGGTGATAAGGAAATATGTTGTTTCATCGAAGATGGAAAAACTGGAGGACTCTTATAGCCCGACTCAGAGTTTAACTGTGGGTGTAATGGGGTGGCCAAGTACTTTTGGCCATATATTATGTATTTTTGTATATATTTTACATTATATATGTAATCTGTTAACTAATAACCCAATCGTTTCCCTTCAGCTGATGTCCACATCTTCAATGCTCTGATCTCAGCAGCTCCAGATGTCCGAGACAAATTTAATGAGCGATGGGACCTCGTTGCTGTAAGACCCTTCACACTGATTTATTGATCGCTGCTGCACAATGCTTTTGTATTTAAAAAAAAAAAAAAAAGGCAAACAAACACAAGTAATTTGTCCTGTGGTAAAGAGGTTTTGTATTTACTGCCATCTTTGCACTGGTAGTTTGGTCGTTTCCAACCTTTTAAAGCTAAAGGTCATCCGTGTTCACGCTCTCTTCTCCATTGGACCCTTTCTGGTCTCCTAGTTAATCAAATCAAATCAAATAGTTAATATTCACAATGGCGTCTCCTTGTCTGCAGGAGCTGTTGAACCAGATGAATCAGCAGAAAGTTCGTCCTGACCTGTTGACCTTCAACAGCGTCCTCAAAGCTCTGAGACGCTGCGGCTTCTTGGCCAAAACACAAGCTCTGCACACTCTGAATGAGATGAAGGCGCTGGGGATAGGTAACACTGCCATTCGTGTTTTATTACCTGGTGTTTTACAGGCAAGTCTTATTTTTTTCTCTGAGTGTGTGTGTGTGTGTGTGTGTGTGCAGCTCCCAGCCTGGCCTCCTACGACCACATCCTGGCAGTCTTTTACAAATCAGGTAGCCCTGCAGTTGCTCTCATACGTGACCCTCACAGGCATCTGCGCTGTTTGTCGGCTGCATGCTTTCAAATGTGCATTCACCCCATGTGTTTCCTCTCCAGCCTCTTCTGCGCAGAACAACACTGATCTTCTTCAGGAGGTGATAGCTGAGCTGGAGGGACGCATCTTCACCTGCCAGGACCCTGACGATGGTATATCACGGCGCACGACAGATTTAGCAAATGTTTCCTTTTGTTTGGGTAGAACAAACGTGCGGACATGTGGATGGTAAAACTGATGCTGTGTTCTCTCTCTGTCTCTCCAGTTCTGTTCTTCTCCAGCGCAATGAGAATAGTGAGTCCTGCTTTACAGTCTCGACAGTCTCATGGCAGCGTTTGATTCTTAGCTCCCAGATCAGTGGTGACACAATTATCAGTCATACATTATAATTAAAGGAGGCTATGCCCTGCTTATACAGCGTGACCTGTTTCCGCGTGCATGCTTTTTGTCCTTGCAGTGTTTGGACAGTAAAGATCTGGAGCTGGGATATAAAATCCAGAGTTTGGTAGATGTCGGGGAGAACTGGAGGCTGCTGGGAGACTCCTTCCAGCAGAGCATTTACTAGTAAGTAGGAACCCTCTGCTAACTTCCAATGATGTGGTCGTGTAATGCAGTATAATCACTCTGAATCTGTATCTGATCCAGTTATAAGCAGTAAACGTGGGTAGGTAAACAACCATTCTCCCTCCTCTGCAGTGGTCGCTTCTTCAACCTGCTGTGCATGATGGAGCACATTGATGTGGTGCTGAAATGGTACAAGCAGATCATTCCCTCGGTCAGTGCATATCTGCTTCTCTCCGTCTGCTCCATGTGCTTATATTAAATGCATATGTAAATGATATTTAAATATATGCACATAATGTCTCAGTTATAATCTGTCATCTTTCCGGGTCACAAGTGCGCTAAGTTGAGAAAAAAAGGGGAAAAACCTGATTTGTTTTGGAAGATTCTTTGGCTGTCTCTGTCTTTATAAAGGAAAAAATAAAGAAATAATAGGTTTCACCTTCAGTCTTGCTTTAACTACCTTTCCTTATATCCTGCGTTTGTAGCTCTACTACCCCAACCCTCAGGGAATGAGGGACCTGCTGCAGGCCCTGGACACGGACAGCCGTCTGGACTTGCTGCCTTCTATATGGAAAGGTGAGTTCCAAGATGCATTGTTCAGTGCATATCTTGATGAAGAGTAGACAATGCATTGATTGTTTAAAAAGCCCCTTCCTCTGCATGTCAGGATCTGTCACATTGACCTGTTTTTTCAGACATCAAGACTCTCGGGCACGATAACAAACCCGATCTGGTGGAGGAGCTGCTCAGCCTCATGGCCAGAGAGAAACACAGTTCTGAGGTCAGTCTGACGACATTTGTGTTATCAGTTTTCGCCATCTGGACAGTGATGTTGAGCGAGTTAGTAATGCCGACCTGAGTGTGTTTCTATGAGCTCGCCTGCCTTTTGCCTGCAGGTTCAGGAGTCCTTTGCAGCATGCGCTCTGGATGTAAAGAGTGTATTTGATTTGAGGCCCAGTATAGAGTGGAGCGCCGCCTCCCTCTCACACATCACCACACTGCTGCTGCGAGCTAACAAGACCCGACAGGCCTGGTGAGAGCGACAGCCGCACATGTCAGGAGGAGAACTTTTACTGTATTCTGACTTGGCTGCAATCTAATGTCACCTTTTCTCTGCAGGGAGATGCTGCAGCTCTTCAAGTCCAGGAACAGAGTTCCTTCGTAAGTCTCACTTCAGACTAGACTCATAATGAGTGATGACAATGACAAAGCCCACACTCCTTCATCATGTCACACATGAACAACAATTGCTATATTTTTATGCAGAAAACTTCACCTGTGTAACTTTATTTAGGACATTTAAAAACTGATATTAAAGAGTTTGAAGAGAAGACAAAAGAAATCCACTTTCTTCTTTTCAAGCTCTCAAAGCTACTGTGAGCTTGATGATCCAGAACCTGCACAGACAAACCCTTGTGTTGGCTGAGTTGCCTCTGACTCTGTTTCCTGCTGTGTTACTCTACAGCGAGGGGCTCTTGAACAACTTCCTGTCAGTGTGCCACAGTGACGGTGACTCCCAGAAAGCAGTGCAGTTGGTGCAGCTGTCTGCAGCCTTCTGCCTGCCAACAACATGGAGGCTAGCAAAGAGAGCACTGGCTGAGTTTGAGCTGACTGAAGAGCAAAGGTAAGCAGGATACATGAGAGAGATATCTGGATAGATATATAGTTTTGTTATTTAATTACAAAAAAACCTCAAGATTGGATATTTGGTTAAATTGCCCTTATCAAGTTACACTGTTACCAGATTTTATGGGTTTTGATCAGTAAACCTGGCATAATTCTGGCTGAGGTCTGGATTTTGACTAACTCAAATGTTCTACATCATCCCTCCACCCGTGGTTGGGGTCACTGCCCTGCTGAAACATTCAGTTATGTTCAGCATCCAAGGTGGCTGGAGGTTATACTCAAAACTTCTAAGGTAGTCTGTTTCCTTTGCTGAAATGTATCAGTTCCACTGACCATAAAACAGCCCCAGAGTGATGCATCCATCACGTTGTCTCATCTGTCCAAACATGCATGTGGTTAATCGTGGCTAGAAAATTCAAGCACCGTAAACCTTTACCACTGGGGGCAGTATTATGAGCTTAAACTTGCAAAAGATTTATTACAAAAAGTGCTTTTATTGGATGGATAGATGGATGGATTTTGAGCTGTTGTTTTCCACTTGGTGAATGATTTCTTCAGACATCAGCAATGACATCATAGCTCCCAATCCCAATGGTCGGGCATTGCACAGCTACAAACATTTCACCCCCATGTCATACTGTGTGTGTGAGAGAGAGTGTGAGACTGTGAGAGTGTGAGACAAATAAAATTTGAATTTGAATTTGAATCCCATTTAATCTGCTAAAGCTTACACACTGTATCTCGTCTGTCTGGCCCTTCCAGAGCTATTTTATCTGAGCTGGAGACTGCAGGAGAGCCGTCTGACTGACACAACACCAAGTGACCCAGCGTAGACTCGCATCTTCTAAATGCATACAGAGTCTGTACTTTCCTGGATTATCTCTGGATGTAAAATAAATACAATGTGACCCTGTCCTTGTTTTTTATTGTTTGGTCACTAGGTGGTGCTGTTTTACCTGATTGTTTTCAGCTCTGCCTTTTATGAAAAATAGTTTCATGCTCGCTCAAAACCATTTTAATAGTAGAAGAAGAGCATCTGAAACGTATAAGTGCTTCTTCTGATTCTACAAAATGAATAAATAATAATAATAATAATAATAATAGCACTAGATTTACTGTCCAAGACGGATGGTCTACACAGTTCATGGCAATTAGCTGTGTTGGTGGAGGGGAGGGGGCTGGGGGTGTGTGGATGCATTCAGTGTGTGTGATAACAAAACAACTTCCTGAACTTACTGATAAGCTGCTTCCTTAAATGTCATAATTTGAGATCTGGAATGCTGCTTTGGCCGTTCTTCAGTGTCTCCTCATAGACCTCCTGCATAATTACAAGAAAGTTCCAGATGTTAAAATTCCTGCAGAATCAGGTATGCACACTGAGGCTTTCTGTCCTGCGTGTTTGGACAAGACATGCCGTCTGATATGCATTTATGTATCATTCCATCTCATTCAAACATTGCTCTGGACCTTTAACACAAAATTTTTGGGGCAAAGATTAATTCAAGCATTCGAAAACAACTTTACTACTTATTAAATTTATTGCTATTGTGTATTTATGTTTAGCTGCAATCAGTACAGAGAAAACCCTTACATCATGTCTGTACCTGTGTGCACGTGGGAGGTGCTGGGAACAATATAGGTGTGTTCGAGCGTGTGTGTGTTTCAGTCAAAATAGTTTTCACTCCACCAATCATCAGCCGAGCTGGCAGCACGACCAAATAAGGACAAGTGGACTGAAGAAGGAGGAGGGTGGGGGGGTACTTTAAAATGGGGTGTGGTCTTAGGACAGCATCGTTCTCAAGAGGAACAGCCTATTACCACACACACACAAACACAATCGCCCTCACATGCTCTCACTTCACCCTTATTTCTTCTTCTGAGACAAACCTGAACAATCCGGCTGATGACACTCACCTATTTAAGGCTAACTGTGGGTGTAGCTAAGGGACAGAAGTGCCCTGCATGAGCTGCAACGACGGGACGCGTGTAAAGTTACAACATCAGAGTTTAATTTGCCTTGATTAAAGGATGAAATGTAACCAAATACTTAATACCTTCCAAAAACACAGACACACACACAAATAGTCTGGAGCAACAGTGGAAGCAGAAGCATTCTTTTCTCCCACTCCTTAACTGACTCAGCATGAGTGTGCGGTACTGCAGCGGAGGTCAGAGGTCAAACCTGTTCACAAACACAGGATGTTTTTGATACCTCAGTCTGGTAATAGCAGGTTGTTGGTGATAAAAATGAAGGGACATGAGAGGAAAACATCATCGGCAGGAGGAGGATAGGGGCATACTGGTTTGACCTCAAAAAAGCATGCAACTGTAGGTACAGGTCTCTGATGGTGAACTCGCCAAAGCGCAAACTTAGTGGAGACCATGCTGTAGCAATTCCAAAACCATGGAGCGATCTGCCTTTAGAGATTAGACAGACCTCTTTGCTGCCTGTTTTTTAAATCACTCCTGAAAGCCCACCTCTGTACTGCCTTTGACACCATGTGAGATGTTGGTTTTAGTTGTAGTTGTAGTTTCTGAAGAAACAAGATGGCGCCGAGTATGGCAGCCTCGTCGCGAGCTCCCCCAAGCAACAGCTTTTTTCTGTGTTTACCATCTCACCCTCAACGTCGCAAAGACAAAGGAGTTGATAGTGGACTTCCGGAGGTGCAGAGAAGTGCACGCCCCCATCACCATCAACGGCGCTGCTGTGGAGAGAGTGAGCAGCTTCCGGTTCCTTGGTGTACATCTGGCTGAGGATCTTACGTGGTCAGTACACACAAACAAAACAGTGAAGAAGGCGCAGCAGCGCCTCTTCTTTCTCAGGAGACTGAAAAGATTTGGCACGAACCCCCGCATCCTCAGGACCTTCTATCACTGTGCCATTGAGAGCATCCTCACTGGATGCATCACCACCTGGTATGGCAACAGCACCGCCTACAACCGCAAAGCTCTCCAGCGAGTAGTGCGGTGCTCTGAACGGATAATTGGAGGTGAGCTTCCCTCCCTCCAAGACATCTACAGGAAGCGCTGCCTGAGGAAAGCGGGGAGGATCATCAAGGACTCCAGTCACCCCAGCCATAAACTGTTCAGACTGCTTCCATCAGGAAGGAGGTTCTGCAGCATCCGGTCCCGAACCAGCAGACTGAGAGACAGCTTCTTCCATCAGGCCATCAGACTGATGAACACGTCATAGACACCTCAGCTTCACTACTGGAACTTTAACATTATGCACTCCATACTGTACAGAAATGCCACTGTTTTGCACATATTCAACTCTGTATATTTTTATATATTTATTTATTGTTTAATCTATTTAATTTGTAAAATATGTGTACACACACACACACACACACACACACACACACACACACACACACACACACACGTAGAAAAATATTTAGTATACACATCCAGAAATGCATGTATATATATATATATATATATATATATATATATATATATATATATATATATATATATATATATATATATATATCATCCATATATATATATCATCCATGTACAGCCACCTCCTGTACATGGATGACATCAAGCTGTATGCCAAGAGTGAACGAGACATCGATTCACTGATCCACACTACCAGGCTATACAGCAATGACATTGGAATGTCGTTCGGACTGGAGAAGTGTAGTCGGATGGTAACAAAGAGAGGGAAGGTAGTCAGAACTGAGGGGATTGAACTACCAGAAGGCAACATTGCAGACATAGAGGACAGTTACAAGTACCTGGGGATCCCGCAGGCAAATGGGAACCATGAAGAGGCCGCTAGAAAGGCTGCAACCACCAAGTACCTGCAGAGGGTCAGGCAAGTCCTGAGGAGTCAGCTGAATGGTAAGAACAAGATCCGGGCCATCAACACGTACGCCCTGCCCGTGATCAGGTACCCTGCTGGGGTAATAGGCTGGCCAAAGGAGGAGATAGAAGCCACTGACATCAAGACAAGAAAGCTCCTTACCATGCATGGAGGGTTTCACCCCAAGTCCAGCACCCGGAGGCTGTACGCTAAGCGGAAGGAAGGGGGCCGGGGACTGGTGAGTGTCAGCACCACAGTCCAGGATGAGACAACGAACATCCAAGAATACATTGGGAAGATGGCCCCAACTGACCGAGTGCTCAGTGAATACCTCAGGCAGCAGAAACCCAAGAAAGAGGAGGGAGACGAGGAACCATCATGGAAGGACAGGCCCCTGCACGGTATGTACCACCGGCAGATAGAGGAGGTGGCTGATATCCAGAAATCCTACCAGTGGCTGGACAAAGCTGGACTGAAAGACAGCACAGAGGCACTAATCATGGCAGCACAAGAACAAGCTCTGAGTACAAGATCCATAGAGGCTGGGGTCTATCACACCAGGCAAGACCCCAGGTGCAGGCTGTGTAAAGATGCCCCAGAGACAATCCAGCACATAACAGCAGGGTGCAAGATGCTAGCAGGCAAGGCATACATGGAACGCCATAACCAAGTGGCCGGCATAGTGTACAGGAACATCTGTGCCGAGTATAACCTGGAAGTCCCGAGGTCAAAATGGGAGATGCCCCCAAGGGTGGTGGAGAATGACCGAGCTAAGATCCTGTGGGACTTCCAGATACAGACGGACAAAATGGTGGTGGCTAACCAACCGGACATAGTGGTGGTAGACAAACAGAAGAAGATGGCCGTAGTGATCGATGTAGCGGTTCCGAATGACAGCAATATCAGGAAGAAGGAACACGAGAAGCTGGAGAAATACCAAGGGCTCAGAGAAGAGCTCGAGAGGATGTGGAGGGTGAAGGTAACGGTGGTCCCCGTGGTAATCGGAGCACTAGGTGCGGTGACTCCCAAGCTAGGCGAGTGGCTCCAGCAGATCCCGGGAATAACATCGGAGATCTCTGTCCAGAAGAGCGCAGTCCTGGGAACAGCTAAGATACTGCGCAGGACCCTCAAGCTCCCAGGCCTCTGGTAGAGGACCCGAGCTTGAAGGATAAACCGCCCGCAGGGGCGTGCTGGGTGTTTTTATATATATATATGTATATATATATATATGGTACATATATATATATGTACCATATATGGTACATATATATATATAGTACATATATTTATTAGTTTCAGATGTAGCCATTCTTATATTTTGCTTGTTTTACGTTATTGTATTTTGCACAACTCTGTTGCTTGTGAAGCTCGCACACAAGAATTTCACTCACATGTACTGTACCAATGTACCTGCACATGTGATGTGACAATAAAAGTGATTTGATTTGATTTATTTTAGTTTGTCTGTGAAGGTTCTCAGTCATCCAGGTCATCGTAGTCAAAGGAGCTTGCAAAGAAAAGCATCTGGACTTCTTTAAGTTGCTTGAAGACGTTTCACCTCTCATCCGAGAAGCTTCTTCAGTTCTAAGGTCAAATGGTGGAGAGCCCCAGATATAAACCTAGTGGGAGTATCCCCCCACAGAGGGACAAAAGGACCCCCTGATGATCCTCTAATCGCCTGAGCCAAGGTGTGAAACTGGGTGTGGGTCCCAATCAGCCAGAGTTTCGGGTGTGTTCATTGTGAAACCTGGCCCCACCTTATCGTGCGAATTCCTGAGATCAGATGGCCCAGGATGTGAGTGGGCGTTAAGGCGTCTGGGAAGGGATCTCAAAACTGGATTATAGATGGCAGAGAGTTGGTGTCGTAAACCCCCGCCTCTGTTCAAAGATGGTCGCTCACAGTGGACATAGATGGCTTCTTTCACTCCTCTTTCAAACCATCTGTCCTCTCTGTCCAAAATGTGAACATTGGCATCCTCGAAAGAGTGCCCTTTATCCTTAAGATGCAGATGGACTGCTGAGTCTTGTCCTGTGGAGGTGGCTCTTCTGTGTTGTGCCATGCGCTTGTGAAGTGGCTGTTTGGTCTCTCCAATGTAGAGGTCTGAGCATTCCTCGCTGCACTGTACAGCATACACCACATTGTTAAGTTTGTGTTTTGGCGTTTTGTCTTTCGGGTGAACCAGTTTTTGTCTGAGCGTGTTGCTGGGTCTGAAATACACTGGGATGTCATGCTTGGAGAAAACTCTCGTGAGTTTCTCTGATACACCGGCTACATAGGGGATGACAATGTTGTTGCGTCTGTCCTTCTTATCCTCCCTCGCTGGTGTCTGGTCTTCTTTTCTCTGCCTCTTTGCTGACTTTAAGAACGCCCATTTAGGATAGCCGCACGTTTTGAGTGCTTCCTTTACATGTGTGTGTTCCTTCTTTTTTCCTTCAGGCTTAGAGGGAACATGTTCTGCCCGGTGGTGTAGGGTCCTGATTACTCCAAGTTTGTGTTCCAGAGGGTGATGGGAGTCGAACAGGAGGTACTGGTCCGTGTGTGTGGGCTTCCGGTAAACTTCGATGTTGAGTTTGCCGTTCTCTTCAATGTGCATGGCACAGTCCAGGAAAGGCAAAAAGTTGTCCTTTGTGTCTTCCCTGGTGAACTTGATGTTTTTATCCACAGCGTTAATGTGCGCAGTGAAGGATTCCACTTCTTGTGTCTTGATTTTGACCCAGGTGTCGTCCACATATCTGTACCAGTGGCTGGGTACTCTTCCTTTGAAAGAACCAAGAGCCTTCCTTTCCACTTCCTCCATGTAAAGGTTGGCTACAATAGGTGACACGGGGGAGCCCATGGCACAGCCATGTTTTTGTCTGTAAAAGCCTTCGTTGTATTTGAAATATGTAGTGGTGAGGCAGAGGTCTAACAGTGTGCAAATCTGATCGGGTGTGAAGTTGGTCCTGTCCTCCAAGCAGCTGTCTTTTTGTAGTCGTTTTCTGACAGTCTCCACAGCCTCCGTGGTGGGTATGCAAGTGAAGAGAGAGACTACATCAAAGGACACCATGGTTTCATCTGGATCCAGGGTAAGTTTCTGGACCTTGTCGGTGAAGTCGGTGGAGTTCTTGATGTGGTGTGGGGTGTTCCCCACGAGAGGAGCAAGGATGGTAGCAAGGTGTTTAGCAATGTTATAAGTGGCTGAGTTTTATTTTAGTTGTTTTTAGTTCCTTCTATGCTATTTAATCTTATTTTTTTATTATATGGCTGTTTTAATTTTTTATGTATTATGTGTTTTATTGATTTATTTTTGCTGTTTTCCTTTATTCTCTTGTTTTTAACTTAGTTTCTGTACAGCACTTTGGTCCTGTGCTGGCTATTTTAAAGTGCGTTATAAATAAAACTGGGTTGGATTGCAGTAATTATCATAATTAGTATTATATTTATTTATTCTCATGACTTATTTTTATGATTATTATTTCGATTATTCGCGAGTGCTCTTGATGACACTAATGAATAGCTAACTGTGATTAAAAAGCCAATTAGAGAGACAATTAACTGAACATCATTATTAAAAGGGAATAGTAACAATAACAATACAGCGCTGTAATGTAACAAATAAATCACTCCCAGTTCTCACTTTTTCGGAGTATTATATGTTCTGTAACAACATGTTAGAACAGTGGTATCATGATATCCCTGGTCTCTTTCAAAAACACGGGACTATATAAAAGTTTAGGATATGAAGTATAAAATATAGTAAACAGTATAGTCATGAAGTATAGAATACTTCAGCCGACACCCTCTTTCCGTGTTGTCGTCCAAAAGGATCGTGCACATACTGCATGGACTTAGACAATACTATGTTGTCTGCGTGCTTTTAATATATTGTCATATTCAAATACATGTAAAGAGGAATGCCCACATGTGCATATCAAACCTGTATGGTACAGTTATGGGAAAATGTTTTAGGTGCCTGACATGTTAACCTTCATGTGTTTGATCAGTCCCTGCTCCATTCATCCAGATACAGACGACACAATGTGTCGCTGGATCATGATACCATCGTTCCTACAGACAGTGTATGCTTTCTCTACTGCAAGCTGCTATGGTGATTCTCATCTTTTGTGTGAGAGCCTGTGCTCTATTTTCCCCTAGGGATCAATAAAGTATTCTGATTCTGATAACAGGTGAACAGCATGTATTGGTTTGATTTAGGCTTTTAATCTGGGCCGCATTCCATTTGTGTGAGGGAGTTTTAGGACACACTGACATTGGATAACGCTGTCTGTCACTGCACCTGTGAATTTCCTGTCAAACAAAACGTCTTAAGTTACTTTTTGTTGTTTATGATAATATTTAATTTCCAGCTTAGTGTGACATCTCATTTAAGCTCTGTGAACTCATGGCAGTGTAATGTAGCTTAATGGCTTACCACTGTTTACTCTGATTAACGTGCACCACAAAGACACCTGGCCACACAGCTGAGTAATACAATCCTTACGTGGATACACAGTGTGAGCTTCTGTTCGGTGTATCTGAACATGTGTTTAAAACAATCGATCCATCCTGCCAAAACTGCACAATGCTCAGTCAGTCGGCCTGTTCCTGACTCTCTCCCATCTCCTGCTTGTCCACATCTCTTTCTGTTTCGTTGTGTTTTTGTCAGTGTGTCTCACAGGCATTACTGGAGAGCAAACAACACTCAATTTGAGTGTGTTTGGCTTACTCACGTCCTTTCAGCGCTATCACATGAGCTGGCTGAGCAGCTTCCAGCTCAAATCCAAGGTTGTTGTGTGGCTCTGTGGTCTATGCTTCAACTACTTTTTCCTTTGTCATTTCAATTAGAATCATGGGCAATGTTTGAAGTTGTATTTGAAACAATTCAATATACATTATTATCTTATTATTGTGTAACATTACAAGGCACCAAAAACAAGGGCACTGTGTAGGGCCACACCTTTTACTCTTGCATGAATTGCAAAAAATCCTTCACTAACAATGGAAATGAAGGTGCCAGTTCAAAATGGGTACACTTTTCATTTTTGAAATGAATTCTAACAACAATTAAAGATGCTTTGACACTTTGTGACAACCAATCCCCCCATATGGTTGGTTGTCTCTATTGTTTCAGTAAAAAATGATGGTAAAAAATAAAGTATAACTTTTTTTCAGACCAACACATCAGTGAGTTTAGACATGAATATCACCTGGTGCTCCTTCCATATAAACCTTTCATTTGAAGTAGTGATAATTTGTGTGAACTTTTCAATGTACAGTCCTGATCAAAAGTTTAAGTGCACTTGAAAAATGGCAAAAAAATAAATAAAATCATATATTGCATGTTTGGATCTTAACGGTTCCAAGCAGAGCTTCAACATGCAACAAGAAGAAATGGGAGTGAGACAAAACATTTTTTGAGCATGCAGTTTCCTGAAAACAATCAGATCAGAGGAACAAGCAGGATGGTCCAAAAGAGTGATGTTATTCTCCTGGAAGAAGTCCCTTGTCCTGCGGGCGCTGTGTGCTGTAGTGTTGTCCTGTTGATAAATCCAGTGGTTACCACACAGATGAGGGCCCTCAGTCATGAGGGATGCTCTGTGCAACATCTGGACACAGCCAGCAGCAGTTTGATGCCCCTGCACCTCCTGAAGCTCCATTGTTCAACTGAAGGAAAAAGCACCCCAGATCATTATAGCGCCTCCTCTACTGTGGCACCTAGAAAACATCTCAGGTGAGATCCGCTCGTCATGCCAGTAACAATGGAAACCATCAGGACTATCAAGGTTAATTTTTTTCTCATCAGAGAATCAAACTTTCTTCCATCTTTCAATGTCCCATGTTTGGTGTTCTCTTGCAAAGTCCAAACGGTCGGTTCTTTAGAGTCCAAGGAGACAAGGCCTTTGAAGCCCTTCAGTCTCACCAAGTGACAAGGCTGTCACTTGGTGTTCGCTCGCTCTGCGGTAGAGTATCACTTCCTGTTCCTGCTCAAACACAGTGGTGTTTCTGAGTAGCTTATTTGCTTAGCAATTTAATTAACAACTTTTAAATACATTCTTTTTCATAGTATAATCTTCACGTGCTTCATCCTTAGCACACTTTCTGTGTACTCACTACCTAATTTATAGCCAAAGTATTCACTCACTGTCTCTGTACTGTTTCGCTAGCTTAGCTTAGCTCGTAGCCGACTCGTTAGCACCATGGCTACTTCACCTGTCCCTCCTGCACTTTCTTGCTCATTGTGTCAGATGTTTAGTTACTCCTCGGCCTCCTTTAGCAGTAATGATATCTGTAACAAATGTAGCATATTTGCAGCTCTGGAGGCCAGGATTACTGAATTGGAGACTCGGCTTCGCACCCTTCATTCACCCATAGCTAGCCAGGGCCCTGTAGCTGGTGCAGCCGAAGATAGCATAGGCCCCGCTAGCTGTTCCCCGGCAGACCCCAAGCAGCTGGGGAAAGAGGGCGGCTGGGTCACGGTGAGGAGGAAGCATAGTCCTAAACAGAAGCCCCAGGTACACCACCCACCCGTTCATGTGTCTAACCGTTTTTCCCCACTCGGCGACACACCCGCCGGGGGTCAAACTCTGGTAATTGGTGATTCTGTTCTCAGACATGTGAAGCTAGAGACACCGGCAACCATAGTCAATTGTCTTCCAGGGGCCAGAGCAGGCGACATTGAAGGAAATTCAAAACTGCTGGCTCAGGATAAACGTAAATTCAGTAAGATCATAATTCACGTCGGCAGTAATGACACCCGGTTACGCCAATCGGAGGCCACTAAAATCAATATTGAATCGGTGTGCAACTTTGCCAAAACAATGTCGGACTCTGTAGTTTTCTCTGGTCCCCTCCCCAATCAGACCAGGAGTGACATGTTTAGCCGCATGTTCTCCTTAAATTGCTGGCTGTCTGAGTGGTGTCCCAGAAACGATGTGGGCTTCATAGATAATTGGCAAACCTTCTGGAGGAAACCTGGTCTTGTTAGGAGAGACGGCATCCATCCCACTTTGGATGGAGCAGCTCTCATTTGTAGAAATATGGACAAATTTATTAAACCCCCCAAAATATGACTATCCAGAGTTGGGACCAGGAAGCAGAGTTGCAGTCTTACACGCCGCTCTGCTTCTCTCCTCCTGCTACCCCCCCAAAAACCCATCTCCATAGAGACTGTGTCAGCTCCCAAACAGACAAAAAACAAACTAAAAACCAGCAACAAACAACTTAAACATAAACAATTACAAAGAAAGAACAATAAAGTATCCACATCTGAACCAAAGAGTAAAACAGTGAAATGTGGATTATTAAATATTAGGTCTCTCTCCTCCAAGTCTCTGTTAGTACATGACTTAATAATTGATCAACAAATTGATTTACTCTGCCTTACAGAAACCTGGTTGCAGCAGGATTATTATGTTAGTTTAAATGAATCAACACCCCCGAGTCATTCTAACTACCAGAAATCTCGAAGCACAGGCCGAGGGGGCGGTGTGGCAGCAATTTTTCACACCAGCCTATTATTTAACGAAAGACCAAGACAGACTTTTAATTCATTTGAAAGCCTGATGCTTAACATTGTCCACCCCAGCTGTGAAACTCAGAAACCAGTCTTACTTGTTGTCATCTATCGTCCACCTGGGCCTTACACAGAGTTTCTGTCTGATTTCTCAGACTTTATATCTAATTTAGTTCTGAGCTCAGATAAAATAATTATTGTGGGTGATTTTAACATCCATGTAGATGTTAAAAATGACAGCCTCAACATGGCATTTAGTCTGTTATTAGACTCAATTGGTTTCTCTCAAAATGTAAAAGAACCCACCCACCACTTTAATCACACTCTAGATCTTGTTTTAACATATGGCATAGAAACTGAACATTTAACAGTGTTTCCTGAAAACCCTCTCCTGTCTGATCATTTCCTGATAACATTTACATTTACAATAATTGATTACACAGCAGTGGAGAGTAGACTTTATCACAGTAGATGTCTTTCTGAAAGCGCTGTAACTAAGAATATAATCCACCCACTGTTATCATCTTCAATGCCCTGTACCAACATAGAGCAGAGCAGCTATCTGAACGCTACCCCAACAGAGGTCGATCATCTTGTTAATAATTTCACCTCCTCACTACGTACGACTCTGGATACTGTAGCTCCTGTGAAAACTAAGGTCTCTAATCAGAAGTACCTGACTCCGTGGTATAATTCTCAAACACGTACCCTAAAGCAGATGACTCGTAATCTGGGGAGGAAATGGCGTGTCACAAATTTAGAGGATCATCATTTAGCCTGGAGAAATAGTTTGCTGCTTTATAAGAAAGCTTTATAAGAACAACCCCAGGTTTCTCTTCAGCACTGTAGCCAGGCTGACAAAAAGTCAGAGGTCTTGTGAGCCAACAATCCCTTTAACGTTAACTAGTAATGACTTCATGAACTTCTTCACAAATAAAATTTTTATCATTAGAGAAAAAATTACCAGTAATCATCCCACAGATGTAATATTATCTACAGCTACTCTTAGTACCATTGATGTTAAGTTAGACTCTTTTTCTCTAATTGATCTTTCTGAGTTAACTTCAATAATTACTTCCTCCAAGCCATCAACGTGTCTTTTAAACCCCATTCCTACAAAACTGCTCAAAGAAGTCCTGCCATTAATTAATTCTTCGATCTTAAATATGATCAACCTATCTCTAATGATCGGCTATGTACCACAGGCCTTCAAGCTAGCTGTAGTTAAACCTTTACTCAAAAAGCCATCTCTAGACCCAGCAGTCTTAGCTAATTATAGGCCAATCTCCAACCTTCCTTTCATATCAAAAATCCTTGAAAGAGTAGTTGTCAAACAGCTAACAGATCATCTGCAGAGGAATGGTTTATTTGAAGAGTTTCAGTCAGGTTTCAGAGCTCATCACAGCACAGAAACAGCTTTAGTGAAGGTTACAAATGATCTTCTTATGGCCTCTTACAGTGGACTCATCTCTGTGCTTGTCCTGCTAGACCTTAGTGCAGCATTCGATACTGTCGACCATAATATCCTATTAGAGCGATTAGAACATGCTGGAGGTATTACAGGTACTGCACTGCAGTGGTTTGTATCATATCTATCTAATAGACTCCAATTTGTTCATGTAAATGGAGAGTCCTCTTCACACACTGAGGTTAATTATGGAGTTCCACAGGGTTCAGTGCTAGGACCAATTCTGTTTACATTATACATGCTTCCCTTAGGCAGCATCATTAGAAGACATAGCATACATTTTCACTGCTATGCAGATGACACCCAGCTCTATCTGTCCATGAAGCCAGATAACACACACCAATTAGTTAAACTGCAGGAATGTCTTAAAGACGTAAAGACCTGGATGGCCGCTAACTTTCTGCTTCTTAATTCAGATCAAACTGAGGTTATTGTACTCGGCCCTGAAAAGCCTAGAAATATGGTATCTAACCAGATTCTTACTCTGGATGGCGTTACCTTGGCCTCCAGTAACGCTGTGAGGAACCTTGGAGTCATTTTTGACCAGGACATGTCCTTCAATGCACATATTAAACAAATATGTAAGACTGCGTTCTTCCATTTGCGCAACATCTCTAAAATTAGAAATATCCTGTCTCAGAGTGACGCTGAAAAACTAGTTCATGCATTTATTACTTCCAGGCTGGACTACTGTAATTCATTATTATCAGGATGTCCAAAAAACTCACTGAAAAGCCTTCAGCTAATCCAAAATGCTGCAGCAAGAGTACTGACAGGGACTAGAAAGAGAGAGCATATTTCTCCTGTTTTGGCTTCCCTTCATTGGCTTCCTGTTAAATCCAGAATTGAATTCAAAATCCTGCTCCTCACAAGGTCTTAAATAATCAGGCCCCATCTTATCTTAATGACCTTGTAGTACCATATCACCCTATTAGAGCACTTCGCTCTCACTCTGCAGGCCTACTTGTTGCTCCTAGAGTATTTAAAAGTAGAATGGGAGGCAGAGCCTTCAGTTTTCAGGCCCCTCTTCTGTGGAACCAGCTTCCAGTTTGGATTCGGGAAACAGACACTATCTCTACTTTTAAGATTGGGCTTAAAACTTTCCTTTTTGCTAAAGCATATAGTTAGGGCTGGACCAGGTGACCCTGAATCCTCCCTTAGTTATGCTGTAATAGACATAGGCTGCCGGGGGATTCCCATGATGCATTGAGTTTTTCCTTTCCAGTCACCTTTCTCACTCACTATGTATTAACAGACCTCTCTGCATTGAATCATATCTGTTATTAACCTCTGTCTCTCTTCCACAGCATGTCTTTTATCCTGTCTTCCTTCTCTCACCCCAACCGGTCGCAGCAGATGGCCGCCCCTCCCTGAGCCTGGTTCTGCCGGAGGTTTCTTCCTGTTAAAAGGGAGTTTTTCCTTCCCACTGTCGCCAAAGTGCTTGCTCATAGGGGGTCATATGATTGTTGGGTTTTTCTCTGTATCTATAAAGCGCCTTGAGGCGACTTATGTTGTGATTTGGCGCTATATAAATAAAATTGAATTGAATTGAACTGATTGGATCCTCCGGCTCAGTGCTGGTGACATTTTTTGGGTCTTCCACTTGACCTTTTTTGTTCCATAACACTCAGGATCATTTAAGAAATTCCAAATAACCGTCTTACTGTGTCCGACCTCAGCAGTGCTGTGAGAGTGGACACAGCACTGACAGACCCCGCTCATGCAGTTCAACAACCCGACCACGTTCAAAAAGGGAACGTTTTTTTGCCTTTGCCATCAGAACGTCATAACAGCATGACTACTGATAGAAAATGACAATGAATCCACATTTTCGCACAGATTTGCACATGTGGTCCTAAACTTTTGATCAGCTGTAAAACAGCCCTGTTTCAGTTTAAGCCTTATTTTCAATAAACCGCACGCTCAATAAAACGATCTCTACTTTTAAGATTAGGCTTCGAACTTTCCTTTTTGATAAAGCATATAGTTAGGACTGGATCAGGTGACCCTGAATCCTCCCTTAGTTATGCTGCAATAGACGTAGGCTGCCGGGGATTCCCATGATGCACTGGGTTTTTCCTTTCCAGTCACCTTTCTTACTCACTATGTGTTAATAGACCTCTCTGCATTGAATCATATCTGTTATTAATCTCTGTCTCTCTTCCACAGCATGTCTTTTATCCTGTCTTCCTTCTCTCACCCCAACCAATCACAGTAGATGGCCCCGTCCCTCCCTGAGCCTGGTTCTGCTGGAGGTTTCTTCCTGTTAAAAGGGAGTTTTTCCTTCCCACTGTCGCCAAAGTGCTTGCTCATAGGGGGTCATACGATTGTTGGGTTTTTCTCTGTATCTATTATTGTACGATCTACTGCACAATATAAAGCGCCTTGAGGCGACTGTTGTTGTGATTTGGTGCTGTATAAATAAAACTGAATTGAATTGAATTAAAATGGTTTGTCTCACTCCCATTTCTTCTTATTGCTGCACATTGAAGCTCTATTTGGAACCTTGGAAACTTGGATCCAACCATGCAAAATATGATTTTTTTGCCATTTTTCAAGTGGTCTGAAACTTTGATCGGGACTGTATAAGCAGTGAAATGTAGGAAGTTTCAGTGCTGATATAATCTATCCATTATTAAAGCCACAAAACACCTGAGAACAGATAAGAGCATTTGAAGCATTTCCATTAAAAAAATATCAGTAGTTCTTGGTATTTGTTAAAGACAAACAGCCTTTTTGTTTGTTTTTAACTTTTCAGCACATAGTCTTGACAGTAGTAAATGGCCTGTATTTGTATTTGTATTATATAATACAAAAACAACAATAACAACAACTAGTGTGTTTTCCACAAAATGACCAAGGACCGACATGGACCGATTAGGTCAGACGTGTGATATCAACATAGTTTATAGCGGCCTCTCATGTGGCGATAACAAGCAATGGGACAACCAACCCACAAATTTCTATTCTAATAAGTCATTCTTTTATTACATATGAACACAGAACCAACGATAAAATGCAAAGTTGAAAAGAGTTTTCAAACGACAATAATTCTGTTTTAAAAATGTAGAACAGAGCCTGCTCAGCACTGCCTTTGCTCCCTGTGTAAGTTCATGTTGTGGCTGCTGGACTGGGGTCAGTATGCACTCAGCTATAACATCACTCTAGGTGCTAGCTTTGCATTTGCATGCTGTCTGTGCGGATGCTTGCAAAGAGCTTGTGTTGTGTCAGCAGTATAAGGCAGTTGTTTCTGTCCTGGATGCAATTTACACTTTACCATCACCTTCTTGTTCTTTTATGCAATAAATAAAGGTTTTGTCCATATCTGCACTCCTCAAAATCCATAAATTTTCCTCCTCCTCCTGGCACCAAACCAAGATCAACTGATCGTAGTTGTGGCTGGAGTCAGAGCATATGATCTGGACCAACTTCAACAGGGTGGCATTTGGCTTTTATTTAAAAATATATGTATTAAAAAATGTAGTCACTTATGAGCAGCTGTGCTTCCAAACTTAAATAATAAATCAGTACACTCAGGCACCTTTACAGGCTACACAACAGATTTAAAGAAAAACGAGTGAGTTTGAACGAGATTATAAACAGGTATGCATAATTACAAATACATGCATAGTACAATGCAAATGCACTTGTGCCTTAGACTGCAATGTGTACAGGGCAGGAGAGATGCTTCCTCTATAGCTGCAGAAGTGATTCAGTGAACTCAACACACACACACAATGATAGTTGGAGCTAAGTTGTGAACACAGAATGTACTCAACACATTTCCTATGATTTTGGAGTCTTTCAGTGAGAACATAGTTACAAAACTGGAGCACAGGCTGATAATTGACCTTTCGTTTTTAGTTCCAATGAAACATGAGGGGATGCTTCAAAAAGTCTGCCTTCCAGAGGCCGATCCACTCCAACACCAGTGTCCTCTTTAGCCATGAACGTTATCACAGTTGTTGCAAATGCACTAAGCCGCTGTTAGCTGCTTAACTTGAGCTTGAACTGCAGTAACTTAACTATAGTTTATTATTACTTTGGTTGTAAAGGTATATTAGTAGAAATCAGCTGAGGTGGCACAGTGACCTTTCTGGATGCTCCTTTTTCTGCCAAAGCCCTTTTATAACCACAACACTGAATAAAAAGGATCTTTGCTATTTATTGATGTCAGTTAAAGACAAATCCCCAGGCCAGCTGGAGGAGATTTTTTTGTTTTGTTAAAAGACGACTCAATATATCCAAGCTTTGGCAAACAGAGCTCATTCTCTATGACAATCAGGTTCAATCGCACAGTGTTTTGTGCACAAGCCAGTGCGGTCTAATCCAGCACTCATTAGTCTAGTATAAGGTTACAAAAACGACTAGACACTGGTTTCAGTTTACTTTTGCATCACTGGATTCATTCATTACAATAACAGCCATGAATTGCATCCCTTCTCTGTGTGGCTTTTTGGAAATGTCTCGCTCAGTGTCTGGCACAATCAAGGAATTGTGACAGTTCTGACAAGATGAAACACATCAGTCCACTGAGGGAGAGAGACATCACAGAGCAGGGGGAGGAAGGAAAGGTATGAGAAGAGTAGGAATGGGAAGAGGAGCAGGAGGAATTCCTACATGTACGGACTGGTAGGAGCAGCAGGGCTCTGACTGTTTACACATATTGTTTTAGAAAATGTAATAACCTGTAGAATAATCTGAAGCAGACTATAATTTAAAAATAAGCACATGACTGATGGTGATGCATATTAGAATTTGAGATTGATATAATGAGTTTACTATCTCATTGGACCATTTTGTTGGCTATTACTTACTGTGGGCGATCGTGGCTCAAGAGTTGGGAGTTCGCCTTGTAATCGGAAGGTTGCCGGTTCGAGCCCCGGCTCAGACAGTCTCGGTCGTTGTGTCCTTGGGCAAGACACTTCACCCATTGCCTGCTGGTGGTGGTCAGAGGGCCCGGTGGCGCCAGTGTCCGGCAGCCTCGCCTCTGTCGGTGCGCCCCAGGGTGGCTGTGGCTACAATGTAGCTTGCCATCACCAGTGTGTGAATGGGTGGATGACTGGATATGTAAAGTGCTTTGGGGTCCTTAGGGACTAGTAAAAGCACTATATAAATACAGGCCATTTACCATTTTACTTTGGATTCATGCTGCCCAAACAAAGAAACTTTTCTGGCATTCTTGATAGAGTGTATGTTTTATTTATTTTATGTTTTATACTAAAGTTTCTTCTGCTTATCTGCACATAGCAGTTACATGTGAGTTGAGTTTAAATAAACATTTGCCAATGATGTTCTTTCAGTGGCACATAGGTGTGGCAACTGCTTTGATATTAATTTAACGATTACAAAAACTTTACTAATGCTGGCTAACAGCAGCTAACAGCAGCTAACAGTAGCTAACAGTAGCTAAAGGCAGCAGTGTTTACAGACAGAAAAGTCTAGGATATCTTCAAAATGTATCACTGTATCACTGTAAATAGATGTGGAGACTTTGAGATAAACATGGACTAACAGCCTACTGTCACTATGAAGAGTGAGATGAGAAGGTAAGAAGAGAGAATTCTGTTAGTGGTGAGATTTGACACACTACTTTAATTTAGAAATTTTACAGTTACACTTATATTATGAGCACTTTATGTAGCCAAGATAGCACCAAGATAGCACTTTCTAACGGGGTGTTCACAGATTTTGAATAAGTTGCTCAGTTTGAGTTTCTTTTCAAATAAATACTCCCACATATGTGAACCAATGAGGAACATTTACACTATTAAAAGCTCAAAAGTATCCTTTGAAGGCAACATGCCGCCTTTCACAACCTAGTGCTTACCTTTGTTTACATGTTTACATGTAAAATATATTGATATATGTTTTCATTTAAATAATCTAGAAATTTTTCTTACTCTACCGTTAAACATACCAAAAATTCCCTTATTAAGTAAAAGGTTGTAAGTGGTTGTTAAATAAGTTATCAAAGCTGTGAAAAGATGCCAGATATGAGACCTGCTTCCAGATGGATTATAGTTAGTGTTAATGTAAATAGGCTAAAATTGTTAGAACTACTTACATTAGTTTATATATAATGTATTTCAAGTCTGCCCATCAAAGAGTTTATTGTTTGAAGTTGAGAAACACAAGCTATTAATGCTAATTAAGCTACTGTTAGTGTTACTACATTTTATTTGTTTAGCATTACATATCAGTTGGCCATAAGTGAGTCTTCGTGTTTCTCTCTGTTTCATTAGTGCAGAATTTTATGTTCTTGGTAAATTTCGCCATTGTCTCCGAAGAACACCACAGACAGTGTTTTCTTTTGCTTGGTGCTCAACATGACCGCGGGCATGAGGAGGAGGCTTGGTTAAGGGAAAGGGTGGCGCCGAGGGGGCGGAGCGGCTCCCTTCTCCGGGCGGCGTCAGCAGAAGAAAACGGGACAGAGGGGCAGAGCCAGGCCGACAGAGAGATTGGTTTCCCCGGGTGATTTTGCCCCATCCGCCGACTACAGGTAAGCACAATGAGAGTTTCAGGGCGTTTTCTCGTGACTAATGACAGGAGGTAAAGACTTTTATGCATCGGAAGAAAACAATTTAAAACTCACTGCGACACATCAGCTGTCCGTCCATTCACCTAGAAATCACATTTTACAGCTTATGTGGGGATGCTTGTAGAGACTGTATTCAATAATATTTTAAACATATGCTAAAATACGCAGTATTTGTGGGTTAGATGGCTCATGGTATGCACACATGGTAGTTAAGCAAAATGTCACCTTGTGTATTACTTTTATTCTTATTTCATGACTTTGTCTTCTTGGAATACTATATAACTTCTAAGTTGCGTATATTATTACAGCATATTGTGCGTTACTTGCAGCCTGTCTGATAAAACTCCCACTCAGGCCTCAGCCACACCGTTAATAGACGTGAAAGTGGCTTTTTCTTTCAGTGAGTGCTAGAATGTGATTGGCAGACGGTGCAGCAGCAGCGGCCGGACGAAGTGCGTCGTCACACTGAGCATGTGCCAGGCTTTATAAGCTATGAACATCATTCATGTGCGCGGGCTCTGCCTAATCTATCTGCACTACAAATTGCATGCAGACAGCCAGACTTTTACAGCGGGCTGCAGTGCTGTTCAGTCAGTGTCACGTCTCACAACAGAGGGGCAATTTTGAGGTGGTCGGTTTGTCCAAATAATAGTCCCCCCCCCCCCCCCCCCCAACACACACACACACACACACACACACACACACACACACACACACACACACACACACACTAATAATAATACTCATAAAAGGATTTGGATTTATTGGCAAGGACACGTCCATCTGAAGGTCTGATCTTCCCAAAGCAGTGACACCTGGTGGCGGCATGATATGTACATTTCCTATAAACTGAGTATTGTGAACGAGTTGCTACACAATTAAAATGTTTAGATCATAATACGATATTTTCGAAATAATCCGAATCACATTTTTTGCCTTTAAAAGCCTAAAAACCTGTGAAATCTAGCTTGTAAAATCAAAATTAAAAAACAGCAACACTTTTTAAATACCTCTATGCTGTTTGCACCAGTTCAAAGCAGTAGTGTGATGTGCACATATTTGGGCTGGTTTGAGTTAGGAGAGATGCTTTTCCTTTCTTTATTCAAATAACCGTGGGTATAGCTAACTGCCGTCTGATCACCACTGTTGTCTTTTTAAAGGGGCATTTTTGTTTCTAGTTTTTATAGAGATATTAGAAGGCTTGTATTCAAGTGCCTGTATCCATGTGTATCTGGTTGAGAAACCACTGTTTGCATATTCACGCTCAGCTTTGCCTGTTAATTTGTTTGTCATGCTGTAACATGATCAGGGTGCATGAGAGATTTTTGTTTCAAGAGATGCAGCCCTAATAGGAGCTCAGTTTTTGGAAAAAAAAAACCTTATTGAGTGAGAAAACTGTTAAAACTCATTTATTATATAAATATTTTTTAATAAATGTATTAATATAAATATGTATTTGTATGCATGTAATTAATTTCTAGTTCAATTTCTGTTATTACCGCAGCCCACCTGCAGTACCTGTGTGGTCCACCAGGGCCCCACACTTTGATAGTCACTGGCCTATTGGATGGCTGTACGAAATGATCCCTAATAACATTTAATATTTTTGGTATCATTGCTGGAAAATTTCACATTGAAAATGGAAATTGGTGCCAGCTGCATATTTGGAGCCGCTCTGCTGGACAACCTGTGTCATTACAACAAGCTTCTTGTCTTCTATTTCTAGCTGCTTTCAATAATGATATTAGTGTATGGCTATTATACCACTCAGGCTCTATGCTGTCATGTACACTGACATGCCATTTCATTAGTTACACCTGTTAAGTACTGAGTTGGACCCCCTTTAACTTTCAACGCTGCCTTTATTCTTCATGGCATATAGATTCAACAAGGTGCTGGAAGCGTGCCTCAGAGATTTTGGTCCATATAATAATGGATTGCATTTATATAGCGCTTTTCGGGGCCCTCAAAGCGCTTTACAATTCCACTATTCAGTCACTCTCACATTCACACACTGGTGGAGGCAGCTACAGTTGTAGCCACAGCTGCCCTGGGGCAGACTGACAGAAGCGAGGCTGCCATATCGCACTGAAGGGCGAACTGAAGCACTGCAGCCAGTTCAGTCACAATGCATGCATAAGAAATCTGCATTTTATAAGCCTTTTATGGTCATTACTCCTGATGCTCTGTGCGATGTGTCCGGAGTTGGTACGCAGCACTTACACGCATCATTTGCCTGTGTAGGTGTCAGGTGTCTCACAGGTGTCGGAATGTCAAAGTCTTTCAGTGCCGAGGAGATGGCGGAGATAAAGGAGGCCTTTAACAAAGTGGGTGAGTAAAAATGTGTGTGTTTGTGTGTGTTCGTTCACATTGCAGAAAACTATGAATTAGCCACTTATTTTTGACTGTGTGGTGTACATGACTGTGAAAAGTGCCTCTTTGTGCACGCCTGTGTACGTGTGCAGGATCTGGCAGACAGAAGCTTTGATTCGCCTACATTCCCGTTATTGTTTAAAGCAGCGATCCCCAACCCCCGGGTCACGGACCGTTAGCGGGCCGTGAGAGTTTGGTACCGGGCTGCGAGAGTTGAAGCTCAGGTGTGAAATTGATGATTTTCAGGGTTTTTAACGCTAACTCGGTTTCACTGGGTCTTTTTTCCCATTTTTTTGGTACCAGGCCGCACAGAAAAAATAAAAAACTTACTAGTGCACGATCAACTGTCTTTTCTTTTAAAAATAATCTGAGTGTTACTTCCCATTCACAAAAGACCCACGAACTGCTTTAAAAGCTTTAAAAGTATGTTCGAGACATCAACTACTTTGGATAAAAGTCATGGCAGAATATTCCAAGATTGCCACAACAGCACACACACACTACCTGTGTGAAGCGGGGTTTTCTGCGGTTCCAGCTACCAAAACAAAATTGCGGAGCAGGCTGAGCATAAGCAACACACTTCAGGTGTCATTGTCTCCCCTCTCATTGATTTAGCATTATGGTGAATTATATATTTTCATGTTCTTTATAAATGTTTTGTAGTCGTGCGTCTTATTTTGAAAGAAATATTTACGCGTTACCATAGCGACCAGAGAGCATTAAGGGGCAGAGAGGAGGATGTTACTCTCAATGTTGTTGGTGCATTTCAGGAGGACGCTGCTAATAAAGTTACACAATTACACAGTGAATTTGCTTATTATTAATAAATTTACAAAATAGCACAGTTTTTGTCTTGGTCGTATCATTTTATTTGGTTGTATTTATCTGCGACACCTTAAAGGCCGGTCCGTGAAAATATTGTCTGACATTAAACTGTCCGTGGAGCAAAAAAGGACCGCTGCACTAAAGGAGCAATTCAGTAAATTTTACTCCAGAAAAGTTGGAACACTGTGTAACGTAAGAAGAGAAAAGAATGCCATGATTTGCACATCATTTCAATGGAAAATACTACAGAGTAAACATAAGCTGAGACTTTAGGGCACTGACTCTTAGCATGTCACAATGGCAGCACTTTAAATCTCGCCCTGCATATCTGGAAAACTGTAAATAAAGAAATAAAGAGTAGAAGTTTAAGCTTAAGTAAAGTTCTCTTTCATTTCCTGTCTTGACACACCACGTGTAGATGCGGATGGCAATGGGTACATCTCCTCCACCGAACTTGGCAATCTCTTCCGAGAGGTTGGCTGTCCTGTCCCGGGATACCAGCTCAGACAACTCCTCCAGAAGCTGGATCTGAACAACGACAGCAAAATTGAATTATCAGAGTTCGAGGCTGTAGGTAACACTAGTTAACTAACTGTAGTAATTCACAGCTTTACTAACAGTTTACTCACAGCAGCCAAAAAAGTAAACATGTTACATAAAAATCTGTTTATATACTAATGTACTGTAAAGAAAGGCAAAGTACCATAACATATTAAGTGATAAATGACTTATATTGGTTAATATCTTGACAAATATACAGTAACCATGGTTTGATTGTCTGTAAGTTAGCGTGTGTTTGCATATATATTCAGCTCTTTAAGGAACTCAAGGACGACCGCATAGCCCAGAGTTTCAGGAAAGCTCTCAACAAGAAAGAAGGCATTGTAGCCATCGGGGGCACCAGCGAGCTCTCAAGTGCAGGAACTCAACATTCGATCTCTGGTTAGTAACGCCATATATAATATGTGTGGTGTCACCGCCTGGTGGAGTCAGAGAACTCTCTGATCAAACAGCCTCAGGTTTTAGTCGTCGCAGAAACAGATCTGACACTTGGCTTTGTCGTATTTCAGAGCAGGAGCGCTTCGCCTTTGCCAACTACCTCAACTCGGCTTTGGAGAAAGATCCCGACTGTCAGCACGTTCTCCCCATCAACCCCAACACCGAGGATCTGTTTAAAGCTGTCGGAGATGGCATCATGCTCTGGTAAAGCAGTTTTCTTTAGACGCTGTTTGTCACGTTCAGGCAGTGCGCTAAGATGCTTCCCTCACGCTCACTGTTTCAGTAAACTCATCAACCTATCTGTGCCTGACACCATCGACGAGAGAACCATCAACAAAAAGAAACTGACTCCTTTCACCAAACAGGTCAGTTGGTTCCCTTTCACATCTTAATCGTGTGCTGGCTTAATGCGATTTAACCCTTGACCCTTCATATCCTACAGGAGAATCTGAACTTGGCTCTGAATTCTGCTTCAGCCATCGGGTGCCAGGTCGTCAACATCGGAGCTCAAGATCTGAAGGAGGGGAAACCTCATCTAGTGCTCGGGCTCCTCTGGCAGATTATCAAGATAGGGCTGTTTGCCGATATCGAGCTGAGCCGCAATGAAGGTGGAGCACAGATAGATTTGCAGATAGATTTGTCTGTGGAGAGGGAATTTTGCAAACATGCAAAAAGTAAAACACAATTTAAAGGGGACCCATTATTTGTTTTCCTATATTTTCTATCATTTCACTTCCTGGCCACAAAAAAGTGACTCACTGTAAAATGTCACATTGACCCGCCTTTAGCTCTTCACTAAGCTTATGCAGTGTCACTACATTTACTTCTATCCAAAGCTGCACTGACTTCTTTGACAAAATCTGAACCCTCTGTGACAGTTTGAGCCCAGTGAATCCCAGATAAAAAGGAGAGTCCCAGGATCAGAACATGGAAGTTTATATAGCAGTTGTCCTTTAAATACATGCTGGAGTTTAGTTTAGGCACCAGAGTCATTCCTCTCTCTCTGTATAGCTATTGCAGCGTTGCTAGAGGAAGGTGAGAGTCTGGAGGAACTGATGAAGCTCAGTCCTGAAGAGCTGCTGCTCCGCTGGGTCAATTTCCATTTAAAGAAAGTCGGGATGAAGATATCAAACTTTTCTGCTGATGTTAAGGTAAGAAAATGTAACCAGTCGCTTCACTGTTTGCTATTAGAGACTGAATCCTTATTTGATCTTTTACAGATGTTGGGTCACAATTAAAAAAAATCACATTCTCTTCAGGGTAATATGCCTGTGACAGTATAAACACTTCATTCATGGGTTGTAGCTCTGACACACGGGCGTTTGAATAGTTGCTTAGATTAAACATTAAACTAGAATATTTAAATGATGAGGGCAGAATATGCACAAATAGTCCCTGTGAAACAGAAGAACGTTTGTTTTCCACTCATGGCTCTGTTTGAGTTCACATATCTGATATCGTCATGTCAGGCTAAACACAGCTACCTGCTTTTCTCTGAGCTTTCTCTTCATGAGGGACAGCCAATCAGAGGGAAGCTGGCTAAAGGGGAGGGACGTTTTAAAGACAGAGGATAGTTTGTTTCAGGTAGAGGATGAACTGATTGTCTCCACCAAAGCCCAGCATAAGCAAAATAATTATAGGTCAAATTAAATAGATCAGCGGTCCCCAACCCCCAGAGTCGTTTGGTACCGGGGCGCAAGAGTTGAGGCTCGGGTGTGAAATTTATGGTTTTGGGTTTTTTTTTATCTTTATTTTGTATCGTATTTATCGTTAACTCGGTTTTCCTGGGTCTTTTCCCGTTTGTTATGAATAAATCTTCTTTTTTTGGTACCGGTGCTGTTTTCATTTTGTTGTGCTTATCCACGACACCTTATCCGCAACATAAACTGGTCCGTGGTGCAAAAAAGGTTGGGGACGGCTGAAATAGATGTTCAGTAAAATATTAAAAAGCAAAGGCAGGTTGGCTCTGCAGTTGGCTGCAATTAACTGTATTCTGCTTTCATATAAAAATTTGTAAATGCACTTTTATTTTTGCACACATTTACACACATTAAACACACATTTACATTTATTTTGCATGAGTATTGTCACATATTGCAACAACACATAATGCTATTGAAATCAACCCTGAATAAATGAATAAATGTCACTCAAAATTCATGTTTACTCTCAAAATGCTGACTTTAACTAATCAAACTACGCTAAGTACAAGTAGAATATAAATATTACATTTAATTGAATTTTACTCCTTCATGTTTGTTGAGGGTGAAGAATCTTTTTTTTAGCGCTGGGAATAAACATGAGCGCAGTCTGACACGGGTCTGTCTCTGCCTTTGTGCACTTCTGTTCCCACGCAGGACTCCAAGGCCTACTTCCACCTGCTCGAGCAGATCGCCCCAGATGGCAGCAAAGAGGATGTTCCCCATGTTAACATTGAAATGAGCGGTCTATATGTGAGTTTGCTTGAAAGGCAGCATGTCGTTTGCCTTGTAGATTCTTTGTTTGTAGTGCTGTTCTAGTCAGGCCTAACCCTTCATACACACCCTGCATACACACACACACAGTAGAAAAATGCCCCAGTGATGTCAGAGAAAATGGTTCAATTTCTTTATTTGAACGCTTGAAAACTGAGAACTAATACAGAGGATGAATCTGTCATTTAAATACATGCATATCACACGCCTCTGTGCCTGTGTGTGTGTCACAGGAGCAGGATCTGGTAAAGAGAGCAGAGTGCATGCTGCAGCAGGCCAACCGTCTGGGCTGCAGGCAGTTTGTCACTGCCACCGATGTTGTGAGTGGAAACTCTAAGCTCAACATGGCCTTCGTGGCGACCCTTTTCAACAAACACCCGGCTCTCACTAAACCAGAGAACCAAGAGTGGATTGTGGAGAGTAAGCATGGATGAGCATTTCCTTTCTCGCTCCTGTAGTCGCTGAGGTAAGATCCTGTGGCTGACTCTGTCTTTCACGATCTCCAGGTGAGACCAGGGAGGAGAGAACTTTCAGGAACTGGATGAACTCTCTCGGCGTCTCTCCAAATGTTCATCATATCTATGGGTCAGTGTGCGATCTGTACCGTTTAGCAACACTCTGATATGTATTTTACATGTGCATGTTCACCTCACACGCCACTGTGTGTGTGTACAGTGATCTGCAGAATGCCATAGTGATTCTGCAACTTTATGAAAAGATTATGGTTCCAGTGGAATGGGACAAAGTCAATCGCCCTCCATTCAAAGCAGGAGGAGGCCACTTAAAAAAGGTAAATACACAAACTGCTTCATTCAAAGAACAGTTTTTAATAAAAGATGTTCACGTGGAAACGACACATACACATTTAATGGGTGTGTATGATGCTCATTTCCAGCTCCATATATTTATGCCTTAGATTGGGTCTTGGTGGAGCACCTTGTTTTGTTTCACACTCGACACACATTCTTCCCGTCTCTTTAAGACAACCGTTTTCTTATTGGCTGCCCCTCATACAGAGACAGTCTAGTCAGCAGATGTATGGAGCTTGTACGCTGACAGTCTAAGCTTAGGTGATCATATTAAGGACATCTTACTCACAGCGATGACAGCCATGAATAGAAAAACTGTCTTAGTGTTTAGATCAGCCTGAAAGCTGAACTTATGACTCGTGAAATATATTAAAAAATGTTGCAATGTGTAAAACGTTAGTAAAAACAGAATGTATCCAGAATGTATCCATCCATCAACAACATTAACAAATCTCATAAATCCATATTTTACTCACAGTAGAATTTAGAAAAAACTGCATCTACAGATTGACCTTTTTAGTATTATTATTTAAAATGGTAATCTACTCTTTTTAAACATTTGATATGTTTTCTACTATAAATTAAATGTGGCTTTTGAAATTTGCAATGTTTTGTTTGTGTGCGTGTAAAAACTAGGATTCCCAAAAAAGTTGGGACAGTGTATAAAGTGTAAACAACAAGGTGCAGATCCCAAAAATGTCTTTCTGCGCACTGCAGATTGAAAACTGTAACTACGCCGTGCAGCTGGGGAAGCAAAAAGCCGGGTTTTTCCTGGTGGGGATTGGTGGACAGGACCTGTACGACGGAAACCCTACTCTAACCCTGGCACTGGTGTGGCAGCTGATGAGGAGGTGATTTTCTTTTGATTCCTATGTTGGGTTTGCAGTACAATCGAGGACAGATAGGGGGTACTGCTGTTTCAGGATGGAAACCGAAAAAGTCAGAGCTCTCTCACCAAGTTCATCGAGTTTACTGAGCTGTTATGATGAGACACATTGGTGCACTGATGATTAAAAACACCGGGGCTTATGGGAAATATAGTGCTCAGTAACGAGGCTAATATTCTCACATCCACATGCAGGTACACGTTAAATGTCCTCAAAGACCTTGGACATGGAGAAGTTGCTGGAGATGATGTGATCATTTCCTGGGTCAACAAGACTTTGTCTGGTGCTGGCAAGACTTCCTCTATAAAAAGCTTCAAGGTAAAAAGTTACACTTTGCCAGAGAAAGTATGCATTCATTACACAAACTAGCCAATTACTAGTGTAATGTGAGATATTTTCACATGTATATTCTGTTTTGTCATTGTGGATTATTGCTTGTGAAGAGTGAAAGACCAGCTGTGGATGTGTGATGCTTGTGTGCTCTTCTGTTTAGGACAAAATAATCAGTAGCAGTCTGCCAGTTCTCGACCTGATTGATGCCATCCAGCCGCAGAGTGTCAACTTTGAGCTGGTTAAAAAGGAAAATCTGTCAGAGGAAGACAAACTGAACAATGCCAAGTAATCACCTCTGCTGCTCCGTTTGTTTCCAGTAGTTACTGGGCTTTTGTATTTCATTACATTGCTATCTAGAACCTTAGCTGGCAGTGGGGCATTCTGATTATTACATCAACGTTGTGATGATGAGGTGATACACTCTAATTACCATCCTTCCTTTCTCCAGGTATGCCGTCTCCATGGCGAGGAAGATTGGTGCCAAAGTCTACGCCCTGCCTGAAGACCTGGTAGAAGTCAACCCCAAAATGGTGATGACCATCTTCGCCTGCCTGATGGGGAGAGGGATGAAGAAAGCTTAAAGGAGACACGCTTGCACCTAAAGACAAACAGACACACGTGTAGTGGGCATAGATGTACTGCGTTGTTGTTTTATGTGGTTATTCTGAGCTGAGTGAATCCAATCTGAGTGTAAACAGTAAAGTGCAGTAAAATGGGACTTCTTTAACGGCTACATGATATAAAGGTTGAGGTTTGGTTTGGGGCTTTTCTTTGGATCTCATTTTTACGATCGTTTACGAGGTGATCATCGTCTGTGCTGCTCGCTGAGATGAATCTAATAGAGCGCTGACTATCACAGGGTCTGAGCCATGCATGCTAGGACTGTGCGAAGGGGAAACCTGTTAAGAAAATATGAAATTGTGTCTTTATGTTTGTCTTTAAGTTATGACACGTGGCAAATATTCAAAAACAACTACTTCACATCTCACATAGAAGCACCTAATGCTGCCTTTCCTCCATTCCTGAACATATTTAACATTTTCTCAGCTGCTTTTTCCTCTCAACTTCCCATGTGTCAGTTATTGTTCTCGAGCCATAATAATCTTTCATGTATATGACCAAAGCTGTGCTACATTATAGGCAGATAATATATTCACAGAATATAAAACTGAAACCTGTTTTAACCTTCAATGTCTATTAAATGCTTTGACTAGGATTTTTAACCCAGAACAGCACATCTGTAGTGCTTTTTTCTAGCGCTTTGTCTGTAGACGGTCTGTTCCAGCATAACACTTGAATTCAGTAGCTCTGCTTTTGCTGCCATGATGACTGCAATAAACAACCTCAAAGGTTTAGTCCTGGATTAATTTAAAGTCATGCGAGCAATACTTTCAATGTGTTGTGTGCACAATTACGTCTGTTATGGTAAACAATAAAATCTTTTTTCATATATTATCTAGTTTTGTGTTCTGTGTGATTTGTTCTGTTGCCGTTTCAAGCGTGTTATTGCAACAACCACACATTTACTTACTGAACAGAACCAATAGCAGTCATTCATTTCCATTTCCTTAAATATTATTATTGAGATTTTGCTTCCATCACGTAGCAAATAGCACGATGTTATATTTATTTGTATTTAGCAATTAAAGACTGTTTTACATTTAATTGATGGCACAGCTGAGGCTACTCTGAATTTTCTTGGTCTACTGAAACAGGATATCATGGATAAATGTAAGTTTCATTTTTAAGAGAACTCAGACTCCTGACAGGGACTAGAAAGAGAGAGCATATTTCTCCTGTTTTGGCTTCCCTTCATTGGCTTCCTGTTAAATCCAGAATTGAATTCAAAATCCTGCTCCTCACATACAAGGTCTTAAATAATCAGGCCCCATCTTATCTTAATGACCTTGTAGTACCATATCACCCTATTAGAGCACTTCGCTCTCGCTCTGCAGGCCTACTTGTTGTTCCTAGAGTATTTAAAAGTAGAATGGGAGGGAGAGCCTTCAGTTTTCAGGCTCCTCTTCTGTGGAACCAGCTTCCAGTTTGGATTCAGGAGACAGACACTATCTCTACTTTCAAGATTAGGCTTCAAACTTTCCTTTTTGGTAACGCATATAGTTAGGGCTGGACCAGGTGACCCTGAATCCTCCCTTAGTTATGCTGCAATAGACGTAGGCTGCCGGGGGATTCCCATGATGCATTGAGTTTTTCCTTTCCAGTCACCTTTCTCACTCACTATGTGTTAACAGACCTCTCTGCATTGAATCATATCTGTTATTAACCTCTGTCTCTCTTCCACAGCATGTCTTTATCCTGTCTTCCTTCTCTCACCCCAACCAATCACAGTAGATGGCCCCGCCCCTCCCTGAGCCTGGTTCTGCTGGAGGTTTCTTCCTGGTAAAAGGGAGTTTTTCCTTCCCACTGTCGCCAAAGTGCTTGCTCATAGGGGGTCATATGATTGTTGGGTTTTTCTCTGTATCTATTATTGTACGATCTACTGTACAATATAAAGCACCTTGAGGCGACTGTTGTTGTGATTTGGCGCTGTATGGTAAATGGCCTGTATTTGTATAGTGCTTTACACGTCCAGTCATCCACCCATTCACACACTATATAAATAAAATTGAATTGAATTATACATACCAGTCATTTCTTTTATGTATGTGTGTGCTGCTTAAGTATTACATCAAAGAATTGGCTTTAACTTCAGCCAGTCTGCTCAGCAAACAGCAGCAGGTTAATCCAAATCTTCTACTGGGTGGGGGGGTGGACTCATGCTTGAGAAACTTTGAGATGATCTGAGCTCTGTGACGTTGATCGTTATCTGAAGATGCATACACTGTGGTTATAAAGGGATGGACATGGTCAGCAACAGTACTCGGGTAGGCTGTGCGATTTATGCTCAATACTCCCAAAGTGTGCCAAGAAAGCATCAGCCCACACCGTTACACCACCACTACCTGCCAGAAGCACTGATAGAAGGCAGCATGAAGTTGCAGCAAATAAGCAGACTCATCAGAGCAGGCAACCCTTTTCCAATCTACTGTTGTCCAGTTTTGGTGAGCATGTGTGAAATGTGGCATCAATGTACAGTACTGTTTTTACCTGGCAGGAGCGGCAGCTGGTGTGTATTGTGCTGCTGTCGCCCATCTGCTTACATTGTTGCCCATTCAGAGGTGCTCTTCTGCATGGCTTGGTTGTTTTTGAGTTACTGTTGCCCTCCTGTCAGCTTGAAGCAGACTGGCCGTCTCCTCTGACTGCTGGGATCCACAAGTTATTTTTGCCAGAAGAACTGCTGCACACTGCATATTTCCTCTTCTCTCTGTAAACACTAGAGAGGGTTGTGTGGGAAAATCCCAGCAGATCACAGACCAGCCTGTGTGATACCATCAACCACGCCACATTTAAAGTTGTTTAAATCACTTTTCTTCCTCATTCTGATGCTCAAACCGAACTTCAGTGTGTTTCCTGTACAATCATGCCAAAAATTCATTGGGTTGCTGCCCTGGGATTGGCTGATTAGATTCACATTAGCCAATAGTTGAGCAGTTGGTCCTAAGAAAGTGGCCATTTTACTTATGTTTATATTTAGGACTCAAGGACTAAAGAAGTTTATTGTCATTTCATATGGTGTTACCCAGCCTGAAACAAAATGCTGTTTCTCACCAGCCTCTACAGTGCAATAAGCAATACAGTTTAAAAGAATAAGTTTAAAAAAGAGCAGTAAAAAAAGGCATAAATAGCATAAGATCTAAGTTCTAAAACAAACTCCAGTCACATGTCACATTCGTTTGGGTAGATAGCAGCAGTCCTTTCACAGAAGTCCTTTCACAGATTTAATATAATGATTACAAATGATTTCCATAAACTTTGCAGAAACTATCAGGACGCAGTTACGGCTGGCTTGTAAGGCTGGAACACAACAACCATTTACTCTCTAATGAAGGTCATAGTCATCAATCCATTCATCCATTCTGCTTATCCTTATCAGGATCACGGGGAGGCTCCTGAAGCTCATATATTACCCAATATTGAAAGCACAAAACCAAAAAGGAACAGCAACCTAACACAAAGGCCAGATTGCTGCTTTACGAGGGACCGTAAAGGAGCAGAAAGAGCCGAGGCAGAAGCCACTATACTACATCTATCATCAGGGGGCGGGTCCTAGGCCTCAAAAACACGAATCACAGCCAAATGTATGCACAGACAAGCAAACAATAGCAGTGCTAGCGATCCATAACCTTGTTTTAACTAATTTTACATACAGCCTGCTTTGATCTTAAGTGGGCCGGACCAGTGAAAATCTTTCTGTCAGTGTGAAGACTTTTAGCTAAACACTTAATCCCTGAGATGTCTTAATATTGTTATTGTACATGTACAACAATTAGTAAATGCTTTTTAAAATAGAATAAAATTGTAGGTTATTATGTGGCAGGTAGTGGAAAAACTGTAACTTTTTCCATTGAATTGTTTATCTATCTATTTGGTGTAGTGTGAAAGTCTTTGTCAACAGGAAATCTGTCAAATTTATGAAAAAACAGTTTAAAGTTCAAAATCCATGCACTCCTTCACATTTTCCAAAGCCTTCGAGCTGCCCAGGTTGGAATTCTTCGCTGAGCTGATTCTGGTCCCCGGGCCTTATGTTTGATGCCCCTGAGAGTGTTAAATACAAGTTCAGAGTTATCTGAAGCAAAAAGGAGCTAAGCTGTGATTTACAGACAAAGCATTATGTTAAAATGTGTTAAGACACTGATGGGAACCGACATTATATTTGATTTGCTATTTTGCTAAAATGACAGGCAGAATCCATCAAGGGTTTAAGTGATGTTTTCAGTGGAGGCAGCGTGCACAGTAGCATGACCTAACATGGGTGGAATGCAGGTAGCATTAACTTTATTGAATATACAGCAAGGTGACTATCTCCAGGCTTAAAATGAGCAGGAGTTGTTTTTGTGAAACAAAGGCTTAAATATTTGCAGCTGTCCTGCAATATAAGAGGGAAAACTGGGATAGGTCAGTTGAGCTTCTGACAGGTTGTTAATGTGTCTGCAGTGCGGTGTATTTGTCATCACTGCAGCAGTGGAGCTGCTATCATGATTGAGAGGCAGCTGCTTCACTTTCTAAATGTGTGCTGGTAATAACTGAGCCAATTACACGTGACACTCGATCCCAGAAATGACTTTTACCCTGTAAGGCACTCGTGTTTTCTGTCATTTTGAACAGACATGTCAACATCCCGTCACAACCAATCAAAACACATGGTGAAAACACGTTTTTGGATAGATGGGTATATTTTTGTGTTGTTTTGTAATCCATCTGAACAGAGCTGAAATAGTGCAGGTGCACTCACAAAAATCTCTCTCAGTAATCAGCAGAATACACACACACATGCACAAAGACACATTTCCAGATCAGAGGCCACTTCAAACGAGATTCTTGAATTCAGATGAGCATGCTGGTGAAAAGAAACACACACATATATGCACGTACACACACAATTTGCAATTTAAACGATGCTTTTTTCCCCCCGAGTACCACGTGATTGTTCCTTTTATCGGTTACATTTGTTCACTCCATCCACCGTGTTATGTGTGTATTGCACTCGAGTCTGTTCATCGTGTCTTATAGCCTGTAAAAGACGTTGAGTTTTGTTTTGTGTTTTTTGAAAGAAATAATACTTTGGCGAGATGCACAGGATCTGAGCTGATGGACTGACCACCTGAACGCTGGAGCATCAGAACAGTTACCAGGTTTGCTGAATGGATCACTTTTGCATTTCTGTCTCTCCCTCTTATGATCTGTTGTCATAACTACTGTACAGCTTGTTGCTATGTCATCTGGTTTCTGTGGTGATGCTCGACAAAGGATGACCTCGTACTAGATGACCTTCCATATAAGTGCGATATGTGGGTGTGAGTGTGCACGCGTGAGTGTGTGTTCTGACACATATTCTGACGGTGCTTGGGATCTTGGGTTGGGTACAGTCGACCTGGCTCCATGTGTGTGTTTTGTTGTGTTGTGTTCTTTTCGCAGTGAACAAAATGAAAATGACTTGAGTGTTGCTGTGTTTGCGTCTGTAGGATGACGGGTCTGGTTCAGGATTCTCACAGGCTGTCTGTGAAAACATGGACAGAGGAGGAGAGTGACCGAGCTGAGAGCACACTTAGCAGGTACACACACACACACACACACACACACACACACACACACACACACACACACACACACACACACACACACACACACACACACACACACACACACACACAGGTACAGGTATTGTTACAGTTTAGTTGATGCTTAAATCCGTATTCTTTCTCATGGCCAGCAGGGGGCGACAACCGTGATAGCAAAATTAGTCCAAGTGGACAGAAGGATAATCACTAGTTTCAAGTTGTTGAAAGCTCTACACACTGTTTGCTGAGTTACATGGTTTGTGTGTTATGTGTTTTGTATGTGCATGAATACACAGAGGACAGTCAATATGTGACGACACTTCTTCAGAGCTACAGCAAATGGCAGCCATTGACAGGAGAGATGCTGGTTCCCAGAATTCCTTTCGGGCCCGAGGGGCTCTGTCCAGGTATGATAGCTGATTTTCAGATGATAATGGAGTAAAACAGTACAAGAGTGAATGTTTTAGCTGGATACAACCACAATAACAAAACAACAATACAACCTTGGTCAGAGGGCCCGGTGGCGCCAGTGTCCGGCAGCCTCGCCTCTGTCAGTGCGCCCCAGGGCAGCTGTGGCTACAATGTAGCTTGCCATCACCAGTGTGTAAATCTGTGTGTGAATGGGTGAATGACTGAATGTAGTGTGAAGCGCTTTGGGGTCCTTAGGGACTAGAAAGGCGCTATACAAATGCAGGCCATTTACCATTTTACCATAACATTTTCTGCCTGTTTGTCTTCAGGATAGTCAGTATGGTGATGACCCTGAGAGAATGGGCGCAGAAGAGTTTGGCTGAGGAGACGGAGCGACCGGATTCTTTCCTGGAGCGGTTCAGAGGCCCTGCTAACATGGACATACAGGCGCCGCCCAGCAGGTTCAGCCACAGCCGTACCGGCTCAGATGCAGATCACGAAATCAGACGCTCCAGACGCACGTGAGGAAACTACAGCTAACATGCAAACAGTGTGAAACTTCAGTTGATGCTTACTGTCTGTGTTTTGGGTTCTCTCTGTCAGGAGAAAAAAGTGTAATATTGTGGTTTTATCTCCATCTGATGACGCGTACTATTACTGGCTGATGGTGATTGGTGCTGCAGCCTTTTACAACTGGACCCTGCTAGTTGTCAGGTAGGGAGCTGACATTGACATAGCTTCCGCTAATACAAACGGTCAAACTCCCTCTCAGAAGCAGATTCCTGTTTGTGTTATTACTCTTACTAACACGTCTCTGGGGCAATGACATGTGTCTGGAATAGCAGATTGATATCATTTTTGTCACTTTGCTGTTTGTTTCTTTAGGGCTTGTTTCGATGAACTCCAGATGAGAAATGTGCTCATCTGGCAAGTGCTGGACTACACCTGTGATGGAGTCTATATCCTGGATATTGCTGTTCGGCTTCACACAGGTACTCTGATAAGTTTCCATCATGAAACAGACAAGAAACTACTGAACATGAAATATTATGACACTGACCTCTTTTTTGTTCCTGATGGAATCTTAATTCAGGTTTCTAAAAATCCCAGAAGTGGGACATTGTATTTACATTTATTATGTACATCAAGGTTTCTTGGATCAAGGCTTGATGATCAAAGATGTGCGCCGTCTGAGAGAAACCTACATTCGAACGTTACAGTGTCAGTTTGACATCTGCTCCATTCTTCCAACTGACCTCTTGTACCTGATTGTTGGAATCGGCTACACTCCGCTTCTTCGATTCAACAGACTGCTGCGCCTGCCCCGTCTCTTTGAGTTCTTTGAGCGTACAGAAACACGAACGGGTTACCCCAATGCTTTCCGCATCTGTAAACTGATTCTGTACATCCTGGTCATAATCCATTGGAATGCCTGCGGATACTACAGCTTCTCCAAAATCCTGGGACTGGGCTCTGACTCATGGGTTTATCCCAATGCGTCTGACCCTGAGTTCGGCACCTTGTCACGAAGTTATATATACTGCCTATACTGGTCGACCATGACGCTGACCACTATAGGAGAAACTCCTCCACCCGTTAGAGATGAAGAATATCTGTTCCTGATATTTGACTTTCTGGTAGGTTTATAGCTTACTCAAACCCTATACAAAAGGTGTATACTAGTTTTTCCAGTCTGCTAAAACAATTACTACTGGTATTTCTCTCCAGGTTGGTGTTCTGATATTTGCCTCCATTGTGGGTAATGTTGGATCCATGATTTCTAATATGAATGCAACAAGAGCAACCTTTCAAACACGTGTAGATGGACTCAAACACTACATGCACTTCAGACATGTCAGCAAGGTGCTGGAGCAGCGTGTCATCCGCTGGTTTGACTACCTTTGGACCAATCAGAAGACAATTGATGAACAAGAAGTCCTCAAGAGTCTGCCTAATAAACTGAGAGCTGAGATAGCTATCAATGTTCACCTGGACACACTTAAGAAGGTAAAGACCCATATCTTACCCTTTTACCTCACTTGGCAAAACTAGTCAAACGATCTGAAGTTCCTAAATGTTGCTTTTGTGTCTGTTTTTGGACCTAGGTGCGTATCTTCCAGGACTGTGAGGCAGGCCTCCTTGTAGAATTGGTGTTAAAACTCCGACCGCAAGTTTTCAGTCCTGGAGACTACATCTGTAGAAAGGTATCACGTTTACTGGTTTACCTAACTGTATATATGCAATAGATAGAAGGGCTGTACAACGTCACTGTCCAACAATTCTGCTAAAATTTACAAAGCACACACACAAAAATAAATTCATTAAATCTTTCTTCGACTTTCTTACGCCTTCTCCTAAACTGTTTGGTGACTGGACCTCTGAGGCAGATGAGACTTCCCTCAAATTCCTTGAGGCTCTGGATGTGGTGGGGCTGTCCTGGTTGACATGCCTTTGAAAGTTCGCGTGCCTTTGGATAAAAGAAATGGGGGCTGGTTTCCCTTCAACTTCACTTGGATCCCAGCCTCCCTAGCAAGGTCTATGCCAGGGTGCTGGAGAGGGAAGCCCACTTTTTAGTCAAACCTCAAATCCAGAAGCAACAATGTGGTTTTCTTTCTGGTTGTTAAATCCTGGACGAGTTCTTTTCCCTCATAGATATTTGAGGGTGCATCGGAGTTTGCCTAGCCAGTCTAGATGCGTTTGTGGTCTTGGAGAAGGCATTCAACCATGAACCAGTGTCCTGAGGAGGATGTTTGGAAGAAAGGGGGATAGGACCTGTTGTTACAAGCTATTGGATCAAACACAGAATTTGCTTGTGCATGCATGAATCCAGGGCTGTACATGCATGTGCATTCTTGTACAAGCAAAGCATTACAACACTTGTAAAAAAAACAACACCCCCCCCCGAAAAAAAAGCTCCATATCATTGCCAATAGCCAGAAACTTCATAGGCACATGTACTTCTTGGTAGCTGAAGCTAGTAACATACCTAGCAATACCCGGTTATCAAGATAGTTGTCATAATTCTCTTTATACAGTGTTGCTGTTAAAAATGCTAATGTATATTTTTTGTCTGTCTTTTTTATCCAAGGGAGATGTGGGTAAAGAGATGTACATAATTAAAGAGGGCCGCCTGGCAGTGGTTGGGGAGGATGGCGTCACACAGTTAGCTGTTCTGACCGCAGGAAGTTGCTTTGGTGAAATCAGCATCCTAAACATCAGTGGCAGCAAGATGGGGAATAGACGCACGGCTAATATTAGGAGCCTTGGATATTCTGACCTGTTCTGCCTTTCCAAACAAGACCTGATGGATGCGCTACAGGAGTTTCCCCATGCCAGGGCACAGCTGGAGCAGAGGGGGCGGGACATCCTGATGAAGGAGGGACTTCTGGAGGAACTGAATGTGTCTGCAGGGGAGGAGTTGGAGACGAAGGTGGAGAGGCTAGAAACCAGTCTTGATCGGTTGCAGGTCAGTACTGTTATGCTGAATATTGTAGCTGGTGGTCTTGTTTCTCATAACACAGTTTCTTGCATTATGGCTCTTTGTTTTTGAAAAATTAGAATGACTAATAACATTGATGTTACTTTCAGACGTGTTTGGCCCGTCTGCAGAGTGAATTCAACTCATCCCAGCTTCGACTGAAACAGCGAATAACGGCCCTGGAAAGCAACATCCCCACAGCAGCAACTGGCAGCGGCTTCCTGTCAGATGCTGACGGCAATGAGAGTATTTCTGGTGGTGACAGTGTGCGAAGTGAAATTACCTTCCGATTTTAAATAATGTCTTAAATTAGTTTTCCTGAAATATTTAGCATAATTTCTTCTTAGAAGTTTCTTTTAGTTTGAAGCTTTCTTAATACCACTGAACAGTTGCTCACACCTTTATGATTAAATATATAGATAAAATTGCCAGTATACAGTAGAGTAATGCAATAAATAAACAATGCTTGAGAGAGAGAGAACCTAAAGACGAAAAATACAGCTGACTTATGTCCTAATTATGTCTTAATCTACTATTTGGCATGCATTAAAGGTACAGTATGTAAAATCTCACCACTACACGTCAGCAGATTGCGATGTGAGAATGTAATCAAATTGTTTATCAGAGGGAAAGTGGGATTTTTAGGACACTTAAGCCTCACATTAGCTGGTATAATGTTAGCTTATGTTTTGTTGTTGTTGCATTTTTTAGTGGCTTTTTGTTAGCTGTCTGAAAACAGCAGGTTTGCATGCCTAACCTGCTGACACTAGCTAACTGTGACAGTAATGAAAATGTTTAAGCCCTAAATTCATTTAAGGACATGAGGCTTGAGGCGAGGAGGAAGAAAATGAGGTGCAAATGAGGAAGGAGAGTGGGCAAGGGTGTAGGAGGTGAATGGAGGCATAATGAGAATGAGAACAATTTTGCCACTGATTTCTAGCCACATACATAAAAAGACGATTACAGCGATGTCCACTTTGGCCACTGTATTTAAGATTTGTGTGACAAAAAGGCAGCTTCCACAAAGCCACTTTGTATTTTTCATGGATTAATTATGAGTTTATGAGAATGGACCAGTTTGTTGGTAGACTTAATTCAGCTATAAGTACAATAGTAGTTTTATGTTAAATAACTTTAAAAAAAAATACTTACTATACCATCAAATCATCTTAAACGTAATCACATAAGTGTGAAGGTTTTTCTGGTCATGTGGTTGGTTTGGTTTGTCTTTGTTAGTATGCCTGTTAGCAGGATTTTTCCCATGGAGCTTTTATCAGAGGTGGGCCTTGCTCCAACTTAGAAATGATTAACTTAATCATCTGAAAAAATCCTCTTGTTCTCAAGAAATAATAATACATTTGGATCAGATATCCTGGGGATTCAGTTCATGGTGTGGAGGGACTTTCAGACTGGGTCCCTCTTATCTACATTATGCTATCATACAGTGTGCATTTTTAGTTTATGAGGACTCCTGCTGTTCAAAGTGTTCCACTGATCACATTTTCTGTCACAGCCCATTTCCTTTCATTTCATTTCATCCGCTCTAATTAAAGAGATTAATACAGAGCATGTCTTTCATCCTTCTGTCTAAGTGATCACAGATAAAACAGCATGAGTCATTTTATTATTTTCAGTGTTTTTAGCATGCAGTTTAGTCTATTTCTCAGAAACTCTGAAAAAGTATGAACAATTTTGTTATTAAACGGTATATTTTTAACACAAATACTGAACATTTATTAACAATAAATTACATCATTTGAATGCATTCTTTTATACTGTGTGTGTGTGTGTGTGTGTGTGTGTGTGTGTGTGTGTGTGTGTGTGTGTGTGTGTGTGCGTGCAAGTTAATAACGGTGTCATACCCATTATAACATGGTAACTGTATAACTGCGGTCATGTCAGCAACTGATTTTAGAGCAAAGTCCAACACTACATAGCTGTGAGATTTCAGGAAGTGAAACGGGGAAAAATCACTGTTGAAAAGCAGGTAAAAAAAACCTATTTAAAAACAATTTATTTGCCTCGTTGTTCTTTTATTTTCGCCCTTCACTGTTAATCTTTATCTCTCTTGTCGCTGCGTTTCTCTCTCACTTGCATTTGACTTCATCTTCTTGTTTTCCTCTGCTTTAGTTGCACTTTTTTCTTCCTGCCTCTGATCATTGTAGTCACAGAACAAATAAATAACGAATGATTATGATTGAAATCACATTTTTTCTTCCTTCAGAATCTTTGAACGTGGTCTTAACCAAGTATGCTTAGGTCATGCATGTGTATACAGTAACACCTGTAGACAGTATGAGTATTGCTGAAAATGTGTTAATACTTAGTGTTTCTGACTCATGTCAAAAACTGTTTAGTTCAGTACAATTCACAGTTTTCTGTTGTGTTTTATTATTTATTAAGATTAAAAGACTGAAACACCCCATATTCAGATGATTTCTTACGGGACTAAAATTAAAGTCTTCCTCAATGAACACATTCATCCAAGGGTGATTAGGGATGAAGGACCAGAGCATCTCCAAAACTGTGACTCTTGTGGGGTGTTCATGGTCTGCAGTGGTCAGTATCTACCAAAACTGGGCCAAACAAGGAAAGACTGTGACCCAGTGACAGGATCATGCAAAGGCTGGCCCATGTGGTCCAATCCAACAGACGAGTTGCTGTAGCTCAAATTGCCAAAAATCGTGATCCTGGTTCTGGTATAAAGGTGTCAGAATGCACAGAGCGTCGTAGAGTATAGGGCTGCATAGCTGCAGACCAGTCAGGGCGCCCATGCTGACCCCGTCCACTGCTGAAAGCACCAACAATGAACATGAGAGCATCAGAACTGGACCATGGAGCATTGGAAGAAGGTGACCTGGTCTTCATTTGGATGGTTGGATTTGTTTGCAGCACTTACCTGAAGAAGGCAATCCAGCGTAGGCAGTGTGATGCTTTGGGCAATGTTCGGATGGGAAACTTTGGGTCCTGCCATCCATGTGGATGTTACTTTGACACGTACCATCTACACGCTTTCATGGAAACAGTACGCCCTCATGGCTGTGGCCACTATCACAAAGCAAAAATGGTTGAGGAATGGTTTGAGGAGCACTGTGCATTGACTTGGGCTCCATCTTCCCCAGTTTTAATCCAGTTTAATCATCTGTGGGATGTGCTGGTCAAACAAGAACAATTCATGGAGGCCCCACTTTGTATAACTTACAAGACTTCAAGGATCTGTTGCTTACATCTTGGTGCCAGATACCACAGCACACCTTCAATGGTCCATACCTCAACCATTTAGGCCTGTTGTGGTAGCATAAGGGGAACCAACAGAAAATTAGACAGGTAGTCAAACTGTTACATCAGAATATTTAAAAGAAGGTGGGTGGGTGTGGGACAGCTCTGTGAACATACTGGGGACTATGCCAATTATAGAGAATCATCTAGAATCATCTATACTTGAAGATGCCATTGTTGCCAAAAGTTGTTTTTAACTATAAGGTCTGTACTATATATAACAAATGGAATATTTTAATCTTTATTATGAACAAACTGATAAAGGACTACAAAATCTATTTGGCTATGATTGTTGTGGATAGATTGATCAGAGAAAATGAACTGAATTATTTTAAAAGGTTTGGAGCATATAAAAAAAGAGTCTAAAGACATTCAGATCTCATTGCATGCGTGTGTGTACACCTGTACTTGTATTTTAGGGATGGACACCAGCTTTCTGGTGCTGTGCATGATGCTGGCAGCAGATGTGACACCAGCTTCTGCTACAGCAAATGTAAGAGTTTTACTGCATTTATTCTTTTTTTGTATTCACTAAAGATTGTATACAGATTGTATACAGTGTAATATTGTGAAAAAAATGTTTTTTTACTATTATACTTTTTCTTTTCTTATCTTTAAGGCATGCCTAAAAAAAACATATAGAAATCTGCCACTATAGATGCGGGTTGATATAACAGACTAATAGTTTTGCTCTGCAGTCCATGCACCTAGATTACTTACACACCACCTAGTGGTCAGATGTAGAAATGCATGGCATAGAAATGAGTCAGTCATGTTTCCTGCTGATTTTATGACCCCGAATAATGGTCTTGGTCACATTTTTTTTTAAATCCAGTACTTTTGTTTGTTGCTTGCCTTCTTCTAATTTTTTGGCATTTTACATTCATGTGATCATTTTACAAGCTGTTTTGATCTTTTATCCATCATTATATGCAGTTACTTTATTTATCTAATGACATATTTGTTTATGTGCGCTCTAGCCAAGCATCATAGAGACCCTCATTCTGGCCACTTTCCAGCGTCCCTGGCTCTGGGGTCTCTATGTCTTTGTTGTTGGACTCCCCATCGTTCTCTTCATAAGCTTCATGTGGCCAGACAAGGTACATTATACTTAAGAGTAGTTTGGTCTTCCAGAGAAATACGACAGCTCCAAAAAAACCTAAATCTTTAACTGTGTGGTGTGCTTGCTTACAGAGGTTTGGTCCCCCTGATCAACCATATTACTATAAGAAGAGTGATGAGGATCAATCAGATGACCTTGAGCTCTCACCACCAAGGAAATCGATAGAAAAAGGTAATTTATTATTATTATTATTATTATTATTATTATTATTATTACATGAATGCAACAGAAGTAGTCTATTTCTACAACATGAAATTTAAGATATGTAATGAAGAAATAAGTAAAGCGTTATCTGAGCTCTTAGGCAAAGATCTTGTGACATTAATTACACAGTGTTTGGAAATAGCTAGCTTATATTTTCTTAAAATTAATTCAACAGCCCTTTAAGTTCCTTTGCATCATATTAATTGGGCAAAATTATATATATATATAATTATATACAATTTCCTATTTGTTTTTTATTGGAACCAGACAGTGATTATCTAATTTAGCTAGTTTATAACAATTTTTTGTTTTTTTGACAAAGTCTAAGTAGGATTGTTACTAAACCTGCGGCCGGCCATGGAAACTGTTGATGAAACTTTTTGTCTGTTTCTGTATGTGTATCTAGATTCATGCACCAGAGCAAGAACCTCAGAACAGGAAACCCAACAAACTCACAAGAACCTGCTGAGAAGAAAGGCTAAGGAATGAATGGCATCCCCTTACTTAGGCAAACTAAAAAAATGAATATAACCAATGTATTTGTATTTAGTTGCACATATATGGGTCCTATCATCACCCCACAAAACTGCTCAGGAATTATACAGAGGAACACGAAAGCTAACCTGACACCCCCTCCCACCAACTCACTACATCTGCAGGATATGCTGCAACAAGCTTGATTCACAGAGGCCGAAACCCACAGTTAACTGGACATAACATATGCCGTGTGTTGGGAAATGACACATTACTGCAGTAACTAAGTACTTCTATATATCAGTTCCTCTTGCCTGCTGTGTACATAACTGGTTCCACCAAAAAGTATACCTGTTTTTGAAGCTATGAACTTGAGTCATAAAAACTAATAAAAATTTAAGATCACACCAGAGGATTTTTTTTTAATGTTCATCTTCTACAGTCTTTGCTTGATTCCTGTTTTGGCTGTTACAATTGAACTGTACACTGGCATTAGAGGAAATAATTGCGTTCTTGCTAGAAAATAAGTGAGAATAAATGTCAGTCTGTCCATTAGCCAGTTTAGCTTAGCACAAAGGCTAACTTCTCTATCCAAATGCTGCAACATTTTCTAAGAAACATATTTAAGATTACTACCTGTTATGAAGTTTACTTTTACTTGTGAGTAAAAAATGAGAACATCTGTTTGTCACAACAGCTGTACAGATTCTCAGTTGATATCGTGCACACATTGCTTGAGAGTTGCTTGTGATACAGCCACCAGTAATGAGGGAAAAATCTATTCTCCAGTTAGAAGCTGAGTGTTTCTTTGCTGTGACTAGGTGAAATCAGATGCAAGAGTGTGCTACATCCAAGGCCTGTTTATGATTGCCTTGGCCACTAGCTGATTGCTGTGGTTGCCTGTAGTTTGCATGGAAGATACAAACTCTTCTGCAAACACTTGCTAACGACTATTTGAGTAGAAACATTATAGGATGAACTGGAAATGGTGAACATTCACCCTCAAAGTAAAAGTTGCACTTCATTGCTACAGCAACATATTTCAAAAAGTGTAATGTTTTCATTGAAGGCTAATGTTCTCCTCTTCTGGTTTTGTGTTTTATTACCACCTGGAGTGTAGTTGGACAGTTTTTACAGATGAGCTGGTGTGTTCTGTGTAAAGTACAGGCAACCGCGGCAATCTGCAAGCAACCAAAGCAAAAGAGATGGTTTTTTTGCCAACTGGTCAGGCAATACACATTTTTCTGTAGCAACCAGTGGTTGCCAAGCAGTCAGTGACCAGTCTCTAGGACTGCGTGACTGGGCTTTACCAGTCAACTTTCACAGCGACTACCAGCAACTTCAAGCAATCACTTGCTATTCTGTGATTGTTTCCCATCCCTGTGTGACTGGTGATTTATTTAGTTGATCCTACATTTTCAAAAATAGTGGACAAATTAACATCACATGGTTAGTTGTCACATGACCACTCATGCTAAACTAAGCTAACCTGCTACTCCAACTATATATTTAGCATACAGATGTGAGAGCGGTGGCAAGTACCTTGTTTAACTTTACTGAAGAAAAAGGCATATTTACACAATGTATGCCTGCTGTGACAGCCAACACTACTATATACTATTACATCCTCCTACAGCATCACTGTCTAAAGCTGTCATTGTTTGGTTATTAAAGCTTTCAACCAACAGAAAACTTGCCTCTTCTTCCCTTGAAATGAAATCACTAAAAGCCAATTAATACAGTCGAGTCTCTTTGTAATCCTTTGAGACAAAATATCTTCTGCTCTTCCTGCTCCTGTTAGAGTTGACCTTCAGTGGCATTTAGCTGCTGGCAACATCTATTTAAAATGGCACAACACTCACTCATCAACAAAATGACTACTTGACTCTTTAATGACACTGACAAAGAATGCAATACAGATCAGTGATAAGTGGTGGATGGATCTGCAGACTATCATCAAATGCACATTTTTGAAAAGGAATAACTTCAAATAACCTTCTGCTAAAATTGTTTGAAAAAAGTCTGTTCTCTTATTTTATGGTGTTTTCCTGAAACCGTGGCTGGATTTTGGGAAGCGGACATCTGTTCTGGATATTTGCTGCATATTTCTTCACTGTAGAGAATCAGGTATTTGGTCAAGTTCTTCTTGTTCTTCTTGGCCACAAACGTGGTTTTGTTCCAGCTGAGGGGAAGATCCAAATAGCAGCATTTGCTCAGGGGCAAAAATCAAAGAGATAAAACCAAACTGGAAAAAGCGAAATACTTATTCATTTGCGACTTCTTGCCACTTAGGGTGTTGTGATATCCAAACACGAAGAGGATGAGAGGCTCTCTGTTGCTGCTGCTCATACTGACAGCTTATATCCAGTCTCTGTGTGTAAGTATGTGGATCTGACACGTTTCTTTTTACATAATTTACCAGGTAGGCTGATCATTTGAATTTAATTTTAAGTTGTATTTACTTCATTTTTTCCTAAACCACAGCAAATGTCAAATGAAGTTCTTCTGCCTAATATATGATGTTAGCTGTGTGTCGTATTGACCAATTAACAATGCAATCTACCATTTAAGCATATTTTGACAAATGATGAAATCAACTTAGCCACGTAACTCTAATTATGTCTTTTTTAACCTATTTTAAATTGCAGGACATATACAAACTCAGAACAGTTCATATTTAAATATTTATGAAGATTCATTGTAGGATCAGATTAAAGTTGTACCACTCAGGAGGCAGAGCCTCAGGTTACCTACCAAGTGGAAATTTGATAGCTTGATCACTGGCTCTTCTGGTCTGCACAGGCAAGATACTTAACCCCGAACTGCCCGAGTATGTGTCAATGGTAGGCAAAGTGTTTAGGCAGGCAATAAAGAGTGGAAGACTGCTGTATAAGTACCAGGCTATATTTCCCCAAATGATTCAGTTTGAATTGTACAGCCTGATCTTGAATTTAACATAAGAATAAAAGTAAGTATTAAACAATGGCACTTTATGTGGCGTATCAGATTTCAAAATTATAGTTATTCAGCTTGTCAAAACTGCAAATGCACATAAACATTAACTGGATATGAAGCTTGGAGCAGAGGGTTAAATGTTGATTTGACTGGAAGCTGATGCTTATTTTTTTTAAAGAAAAGTTTTAGTGATGTGTTACAGGGTTAGATTCAGTTTTGTTGTATAATCTGTTTCACTCTGTATATCAGCATAACATTGGATACCTATCATATGTTATGTGTAGAGGAGGGAATGAGAATGAATGATGATTCTTACAATTACAGCAGTACAATTATGTGTGTGTAGGCGTCAGACAGTTGCCGTGAGGAGGCGGCTCGTCTGCGGGAGCGGGAGAATCTTCTGAAGGGCCAACTTCAGAAGCAAGAGCTTCTTCTGCACAGATTACAGCTCCTGAACCAGCCTCGTAACAACAAAGTCAGAGGTGACCAGAGCCAGGACAGACAGTATGCAGGTCAGGGCAACACCTTCAGGACTAGACTAAAAATATCTTCTTTGAAAATCTCCTGCCGCAGAATCACAAACCAGATAATGTTTTAAATACAAAATATGTGTCTACATATTTAAATTTGAGGGTGTATGCATCAGATTGCTCCCAGGTCTTCAGCGCTGGCCACAAATCCAGTGGTTTATACAGAATCAAAGCCAATGACAGCCCTTCTCCAGTCCAAGTGTACTGTGATATGAGCGACGGAGGTGGTTGGACCATCATTCAGAGACGGACCAGCGGAGCTCGGACATTTAACAGGTGTGTCTTACATCTAACAGCAAGGGTAAAAAAATTTAATTATTTACATTTTAAAAAATTTCTATTTGCCTACAAGGTCATGGGAAGAGTACAAGAATGGTTTTGGGGAAATGGATGCAGAATTTTGGCTCGGAAATGACAACCTGCATTACATCACCGAACAAGGTATTAGCAATGTACTATATTATTCTTATTGTTTAAAGGAGCAGTAACTGATAGCATATATTATCAAGTGGAACACAATAATGGCAGAACATTGCTCTCTGCTCTTGTTCACTACGCAATGACTTGTGGGTAAAAGTCAGTGTCCTCTGGCGTCAGTGGAGTTGTTACAGGTTTTGGACATGTTTTGATGCAACAACGATAGTGTTTTGGCCCTCACCATATTGTTATTATTAGTATTATGTTTTTATTTTATTTTATTTTTTTGAAGCCAGAAGCTATCAGCTAATGTTAGCAAGCTTGGTTAGCATGATGAATTCATAAACTCTAAAACTGAAATAGTGCAACACACAAACACAAATATCTGCTAATTAGTGCTAAGTAAGCAACATTAACAAAATACTAGAATTTCACTCACCAAAACTGATGCACAGACTTCCTGTTGCAATATGCAAAAATGTAACAAACACAGTTGGGTGGTTCAGGTCAGTGAATACTATCCGATTGTTCAGTGATGACGTGACGAATCCTACTTCCGGGCCTAAAGTAGTCTGCGTTTAATATGGCTTTTGTGTTGTTAACATGTTTAATGTTATGTATTTTCTTCTATTTAATCTCAAAAAGCTCCTAAAACATTCAGTGATCACTGTTGACCTCCCTCGGCTTTTATTACCGCTAATCATTTATTTAAGATCAGTTTTTAAAACCTTAGGATGTAACTACAGCCCAGGTAATGCAGCAGTATATGAATGCCTAACCTCGTATTGTGGATGGATTATCTCAGTTGTTCTCCTGGCTGAAGTTTGGTCCTTTTACAGCATCCTGCCATGCGATTACATTCGTTCCTGACCACCGAGAACACTCACGTTAACTTTTATCGAGTGGAAAAAAAGTTAGCTTGTTTATATTGTGCTAACATAGCTGTGTAGCTAGCAGTCACGTAGCACATCATTATATACCAGCTAGCCCAACTTCAGTAACCCTACAAACGTCACTGCTGTTTAGTTTTCTGTCTTCATTTATGCTGGAAGTGATAACAGAGCTGTACGTTTTAATTTGTTTCCAAAACTCCGCAGTCAGGACATGCTATATTATATTTAGATAGAAGCTAGCGAGCTAACTCCCTGCTAACTTTTAACTCCGTTAAATGTCATAAATTCAGTTTTCATGGATGCCTGGATATTAAACTGAATTGTTACACCTGGTAGAGCAGAACGCTGATCATTTTATTAAAGATGAAAGACTTTAGACAGTTTTTCAACTCTCAGTAATGCTATAGTGATCATTTGATATATGGACCTGCAGCGGAGTTTAGACCCAGACACGGCTAGTGACGTCAGACTGAACAACCGGATTAGAGGAGATGAGGTGCTAGCTACAGCTACATCTGACCGTCACAGTTTAGTAACACTAAATTCCCATAAACCAAATACAGCCTGTTGAGATGTGATTGGTCAATACTTGGACTACAAACATAAACCAGAAAGCTTTGAGTACAAAAACATTGAATGCATAAAATCACATGGTGCACAAAATAAGTTATTACTGCTTAAAAAACTGCTACAGATCCTTATTGTGTTTGCAGGGGTCAAGATTTTAAATTGGTTTAAAATTGTCATTTTTGTTATGTTCATGTGTTTGTTCCAGGGAATTATACTCTGAGAATCAACTTGGAAGATTTCGATGGTAACCAGCGCTACGCTGAGTACAAGAACTTCAGAGTCACGGATGAAAAGGTAACGATGCTAGGCGACCGCTAAACTAATAGATAGTAGACTTGACAGTCATTTAATGTGTTTGATTGTTGCTGGGGAAAATAATCTTGAATCTCATGCATGTCTCTGATATATCTTATATCTGGTTTTCTTCTCTCTATGAGATTGTACCATTTTTAAAGGATCGATGCTAATTGAAAGATACTGAACAGAAATATGAAGCTACAGTCAGCTGCTGGTTAGCTTATCATAGCATAAAGACTAAAATTTGGGAATTGTAACATAAGAGGGTTAAGTTTTCTCATTCTGAGTCGGTCTAATTGAATTTTATCCATCCATCAATTGAAGTCCCACTCCCCCAAAACAAGTTCAAGTTCTTCCTGGTGGGTCCCCAGATATTCGAAGACCAGATGAAATTTATGTAATCTCTCCAGTAGGTTCTGGATCTTCCCCAGGGTTTCCCATCAGTTGGGTAACTTGTATCATACTTCAGCTGTTATTTTAAACTTATAGCAGCTGACAATCTCTTATTGTATCCTTCTTTTTAGGATCACTATCGCCTTAGCTTTGGAGTCTATGTAGGTACAGCTGGAGATGCTCTTTCTGGAACCTATCAGGTTGGGGTTTCAGACTGGGCCAGCCACCAAGGCATTAAATTTAGCACCTATGACCAGGACAACGATAACTACAAGGGAAACTGTGCCGAAGAAGACAAAGGAGGCTGGTGGTTCAACAAGTATGGGGTTTGCCCATTCATCAAAAGATTTGCAAAGATGGAAAAGTATTTATCAGTCATCCATTATCATAAAAAATAACAAAAGGATATTTGTTTTTTCACACTCCTCAGGTGTCACTCAGCCCATCTCAATGGCAGATACTATCCCAGTGGGTACTACAACTCTGTAACAGATGATGGTGTAGTTTGGTACACTTGGAGAGGATGGTGGTACTCTCTGAAAACCAGCATCATGAAGCTGAGACCCACTGCCTTCGAAATTTATCCCATTGATGACCCCAATGTGGTTCATCGCAGCCCCGATTCACAGGCCGAAGAAGATCTCAAATCAATTGTGGGTAGAAACTAATTAGAAAACAGTACTTTTACAGTAATACTGTAAACATTTTTTCCTGTGTTATTGGACTATATCTTAATGGTAAATGGCAAGTAGAGAAGTAAAAAGTGGATTAACTCGAATTCATTATTTTTCCTATACCGGTATTGGGAATATAAAAATAAACAACCCTTCTTAGCTTATCTTAGTAGGAGATGCTTATGAAATGCTGTTTTATAGCTCCATGTTACAAGAGGAAGTAGAATGCACACACAGCTGTCTGTTTTGGTGGAGAAAAGGGGAATCTGATGTCAGTGTGTGTGCCAGACACAGGCGCAAACATTGAAGTGAAAGGAGCCATTATCATGTCACTGAAAATAGTTGTAAGAGGAGTTGATATTGTCATAGATAGACAACATAGCACTGAAGCCAATGCTATTTCTTTGGCACACACAAACAGTCTGCCCCAGTGCAGCTGTGGCTACAACTGTAGCTGCCTCCACCAGTGTGTGAATGTGAGAGTGAATGAATAGTGGAATTGTACAGCGCTTTGAGGGCCCCGAAAAGCGCTATATAAATGCAATCCATTATTATTATTATTATTATTATAAATAGAGGCTTAAAAATACTATGCATGGACTGTTATCCACTTACAGGCTGCGGACACACCGTCAACTCCATATTCCTCTTATTTGAATTATAACCATGATTCCAGAACATGCAAGTCCTCCCTGTTATTTCATAATGCTGAATTAACTAGTTGTGTTGTTCTAATGCTGTTGTATTTGTTTCTATTCTTTTATTAAAAACGTTAAATATCAAATTTCTTGTGACACCTTTATTTGAATTCTGACATTTTGTGAGCACATTTTGCTACTCCACATGCCAAATCACTATCACTCAAAGGTGGAATTTAACCTTATCCACAACTTTTTGCACTCTTTATTCTGTACCGTTTATGGCTTACTAAAATAAAATAATAAAATAATAGACTCCCACATGACTTTGTACAGGACTGCTTGCCTACATATTGTGACGAGTAAATGTATGAATCGATGTATGTTAATGTTTAATTTTTCGTCTAGGTCAGGTTGGACTGAACGCCATCGACCAAACAGCAAGGCTTATATGTAATCTGAAGAAGGATACTGACAATAAAAGAAAGCCACCCAGTTTACTTGACTGACAATGAATCCATGAACTGACAACTGTGTATTATCACTGGATCGCTGGATTTTTCAAAGGAGGATGGCTTATTTTATTTTTATAAAGCCTTTTGGAGTTAATAATGGCCTAACTACAAATTTATGCCAATCATTACTAGTGCGTCAATTATGAGAAAATGCAAGCCTGTGATTATCATTATAGAAAGTAGGGATGAGGGCAACAGGAAATCGGAATGCAAAATAAATATGTGTGAAATCTAAATTATCATTGTGTAAATACACAGTATCGCCTTTGTTTAAGCCAGTATCTGTAAAATTAAAAAAATCTACGCAATCATAAGCCAACTATTATCCTGTATCTGGCGGTGTGCTTAATTAGCATAACCAACTTGCCCGATGGGCGGTGCTTTCCCTGCTACAGATAGGTTCAAGCGAAAGCCCCGTCCAATCACACCATCTCCAGAGTTAAAACAGACGCGCCGTCGGTGGTTAATGCCGGCGCTGATTGGCTAACACCCTTTCACGTTTAGAGAGATTGTCAGTCAGCTGGAGCTCAAGTAAAACAACACAGTACTTGTTTTTTTTTTTTATCTTTCAGGGGCTTTTGAACTGGAGACATTTTTTCTCGCTGCGTTTATGGCACCTTTAATACATTACTAAACGGCCCGTGGAACATTCTTTTACGGAGAGAAAAGCGGGAATGTAGCGTTGTTATCGTCCACCCCAATTTTTAACGATAGGTGAGTAAGCTAACGTTAGCTGAAGTTAAATTGCTTAATTAGCACGCGAGCTAGTTAGCCGCCTGTTGCAGTTAGCTTGGCAGCCAAAGAACACAGAAGTTCGAGGTTGCTCGACTCTTCCTTGTATTTTATAAATTTTTTTCTTCCTCGTTTTGAAGCAGGTAGCGGCAACTTATGCTGGCTTTCTAGCGTAGCTTCTTGCTAGCTTAGATTGTAAACGACAGTCGGTGAGCTACCCTTCCACCGAAAGTGTCTCCAAGGTGACGGTGGTTGTTTCTCCATCCATTTACTCCCTGCTCTCTCCCTGTCTCTGCTTTCTGATAGCTCCTGACGCCTTTCCCAGGAGAAGCCCGGTGCCCTCTTTTGTTGTCTGGAGCGCCGTGTTGTGGCTGAGAAAGCTCTCGGGGGTCCGTGATTGTTGCTGCCAGGCGGGCCGACGCTAGGAGCGTGGGGGAACATAGCGGCGTGTGTCTGGTGAGGAGATGTCAGAGCGGGGATGCCTCTTTTTGGAGACAGTTTTGTAGGCGAGGGTATACACGAGTGTACACAGTATACCTCTCGCTGGGACTTGGCGTGCAAACCAGCGGAGCGAGGTTTCAGCATAACTAGCAGTGACACATATATGGATGGTGGGGTCGCAGTATGCCCACCCCCTCGAGTACCACTACATCACCGGCTGGAGGGAGAAGCAATACTGGGGGAGAGGAAGAGGGGCCCATGTCCGCAGCTTCTACCTCCTCAATCGGCTCATCTTTCCGGTTCGTCCCAGCCTTCTGCCTGGGCGTGGTGGCAGCAGTAGTATTTCAGCTGGCATGGGGAGGCCTGTCTCTCACCTCGTTCTTCTTAAAGCTCTTCATCTATGTGTCATTCGCCCTCCTGTGTTTCCTGGCTGGGAGCTTTGCCCTGCTGGTCAGGAAGAGTCCTCTCAAAGTCAGCTGCTTTAACCGGAGCAGGAGGCAGCCTTCTGAATGGCTGGAGTTCTTCAACAAGCTCATGGTAAGAAGACCCCTTAAATTCATTAAGGGACATGCAGCACACCTCCAGGAACGCAAACTGTAGCTCTGTGCGACATCTCATTAGGATCACACTGTGTCTCATCAGAAAACATTGTTTACTGCTGACATGCAGACTTATATCTAAGGGCTTTTTGCACACTCTGCGTTATTGACAAACTAGATCTGTTGAGCATCTGATGTTTTACATTTTGCCTCCTGATTTGGCCTTCTCAACCATTCCACCCCCTTGTTTCCTGCCCCAATTAATTTCCTTCCACCTCAGCATTTGTACCCAATCTGTCTCTCTGATGATGTCTCCCGACTCTTTTATCCTTGCTGTGTTCTATAATAGAAGAGGTACAGTCATTCTTCTGGATTTAGCCTGATTCGCAACACTGAGCACATGCATACACACAACAAATGGTAATTTATTCTTTAAGGAAAGCCTTTGGGTGTTTGCAGCCGGTTGGTGGCATCCCTCAGCCCAGCGGCTGCCTTTCATCTGTGATGTTTGATGTTTTGTGGCGCTTATGACTTATTGATGTCGACAGTTGATGAGTATTGTCACAAACATTAGTCTGAGTGACATGTTGCACGAGCTGTGACCAATTTAGGCTGCTTCATTTGTCATGATTTTAGGCCTTCTGGACACACAGTTCTAAGTCCTAGCTCTCTTCTCTCCTTGTATTTCCTGTTTTTATGTTGTTCCTTAACTGGAATTGCCTGTTTGGCTACTTTTCAGGTTCGTTTTTTGGTGCCAGTTCAGGAGTCAAGCCAGAGCAGGAGGGTGGTGGTGTCGCACAATGTGGACAAAACCCTGAAGGAAGGTAATTAGTCACCTGTTTTATGGCACATTTATGTGAATGCATGAGGAGCTATTGATGTGTGAGGAGATTTTGATATTCTAGCAGATGATGTTAAAAAGAACTTAAAACCCCCAATTGCTTCTTCTGTTTCTGCCATTTTTGTGGCATCCTGTCTTTATAGAGTAAAATGTGTGAGCGAATCAGGATTCTGAAATTGGATCATATGACAGTCAGACGTCTGAGATCACTTGAGAGTCAAGTGTGGTCATTTTTTGAAAGGCTTTAAATTGGCGATTGCAGAAGAGTGAGATTTTCATTGATTATTCATGCTACTTTTTTGAAGGACTTCAGAAGCAAAAAAAACAAAACAAAACAAAAAAAAACTTCAGAAGCAAACATGAATGTGTCTTCCTCAAAATTTCAGTTTCAGTTATTTCAGTGTTTGAATTCCATGTATAAAAAGTTCAAAATTCCATAAAAAGACTTTTCCTTTAGCATTTATGCTCTTTTCAAGCTCTGCATTATTTTTTGTTTTGTTTTGTTTTGTTTGTGGACTCTACCGTAGTAGCTTATCTTACATTGGGCCTCGGTCTAGCCTCTCAGTTCATAACACTGTCTGAAACAAAATGTTTCAGCTCCCTTTCCTGTCCATTAATGCTCCTGATTGGCTGCCACTCTCAAACAAAATACATGAACAGCAGCTGTGGTCTTAACTTTGAGATGACTGTAATAAGGACATCCATTCTCACTGGTGTTATTCAGAGTTGAGAGCTGGGAAAACGTAAAATTTTTAAAATGTAGTACTTTACAGCATCAACACTGCCTTCTCTCCAGTCATTGAATTAGACATATTTTGGTGGCATTACAATACATTGTATAATACTGCACTTCGACAGTGGTGATTCAAAAGGATAGTCATGTTGATTCTTATTGTGGCTGGCTCTGTTTTGAAAAAAAAAAACTTTGCTTTTTTTCATATTGAAAACTTGAAGCTTACACAGCATTAAAATCTGTTTTTCACTCTCAGTAGTATTAGGAGACCTTTCCTGAAATGACTGACTGATGGAAAAAGTTTCAACTTCTGTTTTTGACAAAATTGCTGACTGACGGAGCTCTGCTTCTGTCATTCACCACGACCTGTCACCCATCTCTCCCACACATTAAACCAGTAGAAGGTTAAAGACACGTACACACTGGGAGCCGCAAACAGACACTTGCACACCCATGCACGCTCAGTAGATCAGTGCATGTGCCTGCCAAGTAACAGATGGCTCCAGGATTTACACTGAGGGTGTGTGTTTGCACATCCTTCTGTGTGTTTTTAAAAAATGGTCCTTTGATTGCAGTGTGATACAAGTTTATGACATTATTAGCTTTATAATCAAGACAGGCTGTGTCAGTGAACTGATGCCTTGATATACCTTGATGTGTTTTGTGGGATTCTTTAGAGTTATGCATTTAAAGCAAGCAGAATACTTGCATTCTAGTTAGAACCTTTCCAGAGGAGCTTACTGTGAGTGCTCAGCACAAAATACCTTCTGAACTGTGTCTCATTTATTTTATTCATTTTTTTTAAAAAGATGAAGAAGTAGTATGAGAGCATAATGTTGTTTGAAGTGGAAACTGAGAAATGGAGCAAATCCAATTGTGCAAGATTGGTCTTTATCTGTTATTAGAGTGCTAACCTCGCTAACCATTCATCCCCCCTCTTCATCTGTTTCTAAAGCACTGATCCTGGTCAGTTCCAGTGTCTAAAGGCACACATAGAGGTTGTATGGTCGCTTAACTTGCATGTCTCTGGTTAAAGGGAAAAACCCCAAGAAGGTGACAAAGTATGTGCTTTACAGTCATTCCTTACAAGAGTGAATGCTGGTCATGTCCGTTGTGAGTATTAGGGTGCTTCTCCTCCTGTTCTGCAACATACAGTACATGTTGATAATGTGCTGTATATAATCTACAGAGGGTTCGCTTGGATCACTGCATACACTTCAAAGACAGAGAGATTCTGCATTTAGTTAAAAGATCACAACAGAACAATTGGTTTGGTTCACACATTAAAACTGAATTTCACAGAGAAGGGGAAGTGCCACACTGTACTTCAAAGCATAACTCGATCAGTATGCAGTTATTCAAGTGATAATATTAATTTAATTTTTACGGTTGAATTCATTTTTTACGTATATGTTGTACTGTTTAGAATACTGGACGAGCTGCTCATATTTGGATTGCATCTGATTTTTTTTTTTTTTTTTTTTTTTTTTTCCCCTGTGATTTTGCTCTTTGTGCAGTTTGTAAGTTAAAGATTTGACCAGTAAAATCTGTTTTTCAGCAGCTAGTTAAAGCAGAGCGCTCACTGTTAAGCTATGGTGTTCCCAGGGTTAAAATTAACCTTCCAGTTGCAGCCGTCTGTGTGGAGTCTGGGTGTGTTATTTATATATTTCTGTCAGTTTTTTTTCCAGGTGCTGTAGTAGGTGTCTCCTCCTATATTCTTCCTGTAGTTACATCATTTGAAAGTGAGTGTGAGGGATTGCCAGTGTTTTGTTTGTTTGTTTTTGTGCATCTAAGGGTCAGCTCTGTGATGAGGTGGTGAGCTGTCCAGTTTCCAGTTACAGCTTTCCCCTCACAGAATGAATGCTGGGATAAGCTCTCGGGGGGGAGGGCTGGGGACCGTTTACAGAAAAGCGGGCACAGAAAGTAGATGATGGAAAGCGTGAACCACCCTCCAGCTTTCATAAGCTGCACCTGGGCTTTGGGGAAATGAAACTCGATGCACCCGTTGTGGTCTTCAGTGGCTCATTGAAAACAGAGTTTATACAGGGTTTGTGTTTTGTTTTGTTTTTTTTGTGCATCAAAAGTTTGAAATGTAAAAAAGCCATTTGGTGTTACTGTCAGAAGAGTACTGACTGCAGCTGTTTGTCTATTCTAACAAAAACTGGATTTAGATTTTCTTTTGCTGTCTCCGCAGTGTTTGACTATGCCTACAGAGACTATATCCTATCCTGGTACATTCCTTTGAGTCATGATGAAGGCCAGTTGTACTCCATGCTGTCAGAGGACTGGTGGCAGATGATCGGGCAGTTGAGATCCAGGCTTGCTGAGATCGACCTCGTCAACGTAGTGTGTTATGACAGCATCCGGATTCTACACACACACTTCACCGACCTCAAAGCTGCATCTGCAAGGTGCACTAACACACACTCTTTAATTGTATGAAGTTCTCCCACAATATTCATCACCTGCAAATCAAGGATGGGAAAGCTAGTGAAATAATGTGTTGTTACTGTCAGAGTCACTGAGCCTCTAACAGCTTTCTTTGCACAGGTATGACTCAGTTGTTTATCAGGAAATATGTTCCATCTTTGATTTGTTACTGAAAAAGATTTCTCTTCCCACCAGTGTCCATACCTAGTACCATAATTTTATGTACACAGATGGTGTGAAATTACTGCAATTTGGTCCAGCGTAACCGCATTAAAATCCCCCTTCAGTGTGTGCCAGGTACACTATCACACATGTGTGTGCAGGAAAAAGAACAGACAGAGCGATGATTCACACATCATCTGGTTTTATTATCTTGGCCAGTCAGACGAGACTTATCACAGCAGTGCAATCAAATCATGTCTGGTCTGCCTAATTTCCAATTGCTTGGGAACAATGTAGCAGCAGCAGCATGTCTTTAGAAGCAAAAACAGCGAGCTACAACACAGCTGAAGTATGAATAACAGAGGGAGCGAAGCTTTAGCTCACGTAATATAATCGGACATCTAAGGTGTGTGTGTGTGTGTCTGTGTGTCTCCCCAGACCAGAGGAAGTGGCTCGGCCGTTTCCTCTCCATCCCTGTTTGGTCAGTCCGGAATCGGAGCTGGCCTTCCTCCGCTGTGTAGCCAGAATACTACTGCTATGTCTGCTGCCACAAAAGGATGCCAAGTCGCACACACTACGCTGCTGTCTCACTGAAGTCATCACTAATAAAGGTACATAACTTCCTTGGGGATTAATAAAGAATTCTGATTCTAATTGGTCATTGTCACATACATGCATTATTGTTGTCAAAGAATAATATGTTCTGTTTTAATGTACTGTTTATAAGTCATTGCTTTTTTGTCTTATGGATTGTTATTACAAGTAGCAGTCGTTGAATGTTTATATCTTTATTTTGGCTCTACTCCAAGTCATTAAACACAAGAGTACCGTAATTGTCGGGCTATAAGCCGCTACTTTTTGCACCAGCTTTGAACCCTGCGGCTTTTAGTCAGGTGCGGCTTTTCTATAGATTGTCCATGATTTTTGTGATATCGTAAGACGATTTGTTTTGTTTGTTCCGCTGTTGTACGGCACTACGTTGCCTGGCGGAAGGATCGGGGTTCAAGAGTGGTATGTTGGTCACATGTCCATCCTCCAGGCAACATAGTGCCGTACAAGTAGCGCGAAAAACAAACTTCAAAGTAGCGCTACGCGTTCAGTGGGAGGCGTGGATGACGAGCGGCGATAAACTTGCGAAAAGCAAGTTATGCTCAACTCCACCGGTGGAATCTGACAGCGTGGAAAAGTGTGAAAACATCCACGATCACCAACGGATTTCGAAGGGCTGGACTGCTGCATGATGAAGAGGAGGACACCGCCACGGCCCTTCTGAGGGTGTTCGACTCTGACACTGACAACGAGGATTTCTTTGGTTTTGAAAGTGACAACGAAGGAAAGAAGCTGAGAGTGGATGACGAAGCCATCCTGAGCCTGTTCGTTTCCGACACTGGAGAAGAGGACTTTGGTGGTTTTAGTGCGCAGGAAGAAGAGAAAGATGGTGGTGAATGACTGACTTTTCTTCTTGTTAAAGCCGTGTCACTGCACCTGAGCCTAAAAGGTAGTCCGACTCTATTTTTCTGGTGTGCTATAGGTTACTGTTATGTACTACATTTGTTACTCATTTATGAAGCACAGCACATGTGCAAATATGTACCCATAACTTGTTTTTCAAAATATTAATAAAAGAGGTGTGTCTCCAAACAGCCATCTCTTTCCTGACAATTCGCTTTGTGCATATTCTCTTACATATGATAAGTCAACATTGAAACACCTGCGGCTTTTGGTCAGGTGCGGCTAATGTATGTACAAAACAGGATTTTCCCCTGATTTTAGCTTGTGCGGCTAATATTCAGGTGCGCTTTGTAGTCCGGGAAATACGGTAGTTGAATCAGCTCCACAGTGCAGACATGGTGATGAAATGTGCACCATCCTCTTGGTGGACTCCGTTTGTCAGTGTCACACTCCCATAATTGGGGAATTAAACATACGCTGTGAATGAATTTCATTTAAATAGAATGAAACTTTACTCAACACATTAGGACACAATTCATGATAAGCACAGTTGTAATTAAAAACACAAATGGTGTCTCCTTTCCTCTAGTTGTTTAATAGTTGCACCTGCTCAGTGAAAGAGATGTAACACTGAGGTGTTGTTGACATAGATGCATAACACTCGCAGCTCTTCAGGTGTGTTTGATAAACAAAGAATAAATATACAATTCTGCTGAATAGTTTTACTCTTTAATATACAATACTATGTAGAACTCTTGAGTTCTTTAATTTCTTTTGATTTTGCTAGGAAAATAAGAAACGGGTGCAGCGATTTATTGAATCATAGCCAAGCATACATGTCAATACAATAATATAAGGCAAAAACCGTGTCTGTACAATTCTCACTAGCTTTAAAGTCAATATTTGTATGACCACCTTTATTCTTCAGCACAGTCTGGTATAGTTCATTTCAGGTCTTCTTTGGGTGTTGGCTGTCTTTTGTTTGTTTCTGTGTCGATGAACTCACACTGCCTCAGTAATGTTGAGGTCTGCGCGCTGGGAGGCCAGTGTGTTCCCCTTTTTTTTTTTTTTTTTAAATATCCACACATGCTTTTACTGCATTGGTAAAATGCAGTAATCATCACTCCATTATCACTTACTCCTGCCACTGATTCTTTTTTTTTTTTTTTTTTTTTTTTTTTTTTTTCCTTTTGGACATATCTCCACCTTTTATCCCATTTCTGGTGACGTTTGAACAAACAGTATTTAGATCAGCTGCAGGGTCAGACGGATTTCTCAGGTCCTGTGTCACGTCTTTGTTGGTTTTTGCCTATTACATGACTTTCACTTACTCTCCATCTGCTGTAGATTGCTTTTTATGCCTGTCACTTCTTCTTTTGTCCTCTACTTTGCCAGTTTCCTCATTTTCTTTTACCTTTTTTTTTTTAAAACCATGTAGATGTAAACTTTGACAAGATCACCTTGTTGGTGCATTTTCTGCCTGTCAAAGTGTCCTGCCGTTGGGATTTTTACTAGATTTGAATAAAGAAATTGGAACAAATATTATTGTGACAGGCTTTTAGCAACAAAGCGCCTAAAAATACAATATAAACTGTCTCTTTGCTAAGTTTCCTGGTATGTTTGGAGACAGCATTGCTTCTTTTCTTGAATTAGATGCTTGCTTTTTTTTGAATGAATGACTCATAGGTCAGTGTGGCTCAACAAACAAAAACATTCCTCTGGACAAAGACTGGACTCATATTCCTTCCAGTCTTTGTACCTTGAATAAAGACCAAGGGATGAGGGGAGTAACAATAGTGAAAATAATAATTTTCTTACAAAGGATTCAACTCAGAGAGATTATTAAATAGCCAAAGGAAAAGGCTTTGCTGCTCACTAGTAGCTCCACCATTAATTTCAGTCCAAACTCAGGCAAAGCACTTCACTACAGCTCATCACTCTCAGGCTGGCACACACTGAGTCCGAGCAACTCCACACCAGATCTTTTTATAGTGTTGGATGATGATTGGTGAGCAGAGCATGCTCCACACTGGTGGCTCCTCACAGGCAAATGTGTGGCAGCTGCAGGCAGGGGAGAAGGAAAGCAGAACACACCCACTAACAACACCTGTTAGGGTTGTAACAAAATATAACAAATGACGAGTGGCCCAGTCTTTGGACATTACTGCATGTTATAAATAATTTAATTGTCATCTAATTATTGAGCATTGCAAAATGTACTCTTAGCTGTTGTAACAGCACTGACTCACAAGGGAAGTGTGGCAGTGAAGCAAGGAGAGGAAAAAAGAATGCAGGAAGATACAGAACACTTTTTCTTCTTCTCCTGCATTGCAGCAGAGCGTCACACTGTTACTTCTGCACTTGGCTCTTGTTTCCAGAGTACATGTTGGTTTACATGGTGTGAAATGAAACAAATGTTCAATTTTGCTGGCCCGACACACGAATCAATGGACTTTTGTTATTTATCTGTAATGTTTTGCTGTTCTGGAAAATTTACCTGATGAAAAACCAGAAAACTTCAAAAAAAGTTGGAATTCAACTGAGAAAAACTGGAATCTTACAAACTCTGTGGTCATCCTTTCCTCTTGAGCAGGTGTGTTGTCAGTGTTGTTTTGAATGCAGCTGTTGTTGTGTTCCTACTGTGAGAAGGAACGATGAAACGATAGTATTAAGAAAATGTGTGATATCTTGATGTCTAGCTGCTGCTCTGTTTCTAGACCTGCATTCCTCAATTTCCCACACCTAGGATTTTTTTTAATTTTTTTTATTTTTTTTTTTTATTTTTAAGATCAGTGTCTCATTTTATTATGCGTCACAGAAATCTGTGGTTCTAACTTCATCAAGAGCATTTGTCCGTCCTTTTTACATCAACGTATTTTTATCTTTGTGTGTGTGTGTGTTCTCCAGTCCTGAAGCCGTTGGTAGAGGTACTCAGCGATCCAGATTCCATAAACAGGATGTTGTTGTCTCAGCTGGAAAAGAGGGAGCAGCAGGCTGAGCAGCAGAAGAAAGCCTACACCTACGCTGCCTCCTATGAAGACTTTATCAAACTGATATCAACTTCTACTGATGTCAATTTCCTCAAGCAACTCAGGCATGACAGTGACAACGTGCACACAGACACACACACAGTAGATGCCTACATTACCTCATTTAAGTAGACTATCCTGTACCTACATAGAGTCAAATTAAACAAACCACGTGTGTCCTTATATACATAATGACAAACATGTTAACCAGGCAGTCTTAGCCACCAACATGTTTGCTGCTCAGGGGTTACCATGGGAACAGACAATGTCTCTGCAGCAATATACTTGATCTAAATGCGGGGTAGACATGATACTGCTATATTGTCTCGTTAGTTTGAGAAATGGTGGCTCAGTACTGGCTTCTTTTTGAAATGTTTCTTCTTTTTGTTTGTTTTGATTTATTTTGGCCTCGTCACTTTCCATACTACATTTCCATCTTTCTGTGACGTAATTCATCTAATAATTGTATTTGTCTCCCGTCTTTCCTCCTTTGTAGGTATCAGATCGTGGTAGAGATTATTCATGCCACCACCATCAGCAGCCTGCCTCAGCTCAAGAAGCAGAAAGGTACAGACAACACTACAGTTTCCTGCATTTAAAACCTCAAAAGTATGGCAGCGTTTCAGTTCACGTTCACTGCCCCTAAAAAGCTAGCCAGGTATGCAATATAGGCATTCATTCATAGAAGTAAACAATAAGAGTACAGTCACAATTCTGCTTGTTTTGCAACAATTTGAAGAGAAGTGATGTGAACATTTATCTGTCAGACACTTGCAATATGCCTGAGTTCAGCCTCGTGTCAAAGACTTTTAAGGACCAGGAAGTGACAATGAAAGCGAAGTTTCAGGACAGCTGTGTGAGCGTGGTTATAATGACATTACCAGAGTGACTTTAGTCGTAAATGTATTGCAGCAAAGGCTGATTCCCGTCAGTTTCAAACTTTTACATACAATACTTACCTTCAGACCCAACCACTGAGTCCCATCATTAGTGTTGCAGGTGGTTGGGTCTGAAGGTAAGTATTGTATGTAAAAGTTTGAAACGGATGGACACACAGCACCAGCTGATACAGATTTACAAACAAAACAAGGGAATGAGTGGATTTGAACTGCCCTGCAGTGCAGAGCCTAATTTTTATTCTCATTGATTGAGGGGGGGAAATGGTCCATAAACTGTCTCCATGTGCACTTTTAAACACTATACTATCTATACTGTGTGATCCTGCTGGACTACACAGTATAGACCAGCACTTTTTCAATTTGCTTTTGGGGATTTTGGAGACCCAGTACTGGTTTCTGTTTGCACAGGCTATTTGCTGTTGAAACACACAGTCCCTGTTCAGCAGTGAATGAATTCATGAGTACATTTAAAGGCCAGTCGGCTGTAGAAACTGCAAGTGCATTCACATGCTGTATCTGAAAATCAATGACCAATAAAGTTCACTTGCTGGTGTGCTTAGCTTGAAGCACATTTTCATAGAATCAGGCCATCGGTATGTATCAGCTTTATCCCGATAGTTCAGTGGCTCCACACCAGGTGATTGTGCGCCTTTGTGTTATTATGTGGCCAGAACTTGCTCAGACAGACTTTCCCTCTCCCTTAGAGAAAAAAGGTAAAGAGTCAGCAGCCATGAAGGCCGACCTGCTGAGAGCCAGAGATATGAAAAGATATATCAATCAGCTGACTGTTGCTAAGAAACAATGTGAAAAAAGGATCCGCCTCCTTGGAGGGCCAAACTATGAGAATAGTGAGGAAGGAGGGGCCGATGACAACGACGAGCCTCAAAGCCAGAAGGTAAATAATATGTCATGTAACTCAGCGGTCCCCAACCTTTTTTGCGCCACGGACCGGTTTATTCCCGACAATATTTTCATGGACCGGCCTTTAAGGTGTCGTGGATAAATACTAGAGATGGACCGATCCGATATTACGTATCGGTCCGATACTGACCTAAATTACTGGATCGGATATCGGAGAAAAATAAAAAATGTAATCCGATCCATTAAATATCACGAAAGCACCTCACAAAACTTGCAACACACCGTAACTCGCCTCAGAACGTTAGCACGTCGGAGCAGTATGCATCACGTGATAGAGCGGCTGTGGCATGCGGGACCTGTGGTGGTCTGGATAGCATTTGGAGCTTCGCTAGCAACCCGGCATTTCATCTCCGACAAAGTTATCCCGAGAGAAGTAAAGCAAGTGTGTAAGTCCATCTCTGAATGTTTGTAAAGCATTCCTGCGTTAAGCTTAACAAACGATATATGGAGCGACTGCCTCTTCTTGCTGCTACTTCAATCATGAAACTGCTTAATGATCAGCTGATCGGCTTTTCTGTCGCGAGTCCGTCTCTCTGGTTTGTTTTTGGCCCACTTTGCACCAGAAAGAGGAAACCAGCGGCTGAACAACAGCAGCACGTTTAAGCTTGATAAGCTGTTGTTAGAATGTATTTAATATTACTTTCTACTCGAGGATCTTTTTCTACGTTGCTGATGGCTGGTAACTGTGCAGGGGCGGATCTAGCAAAGTTTAGCCAGGGGGGCCGATAGGGCATTAACAGGGAAAAGGGGGCACAAAGACATACTTTTCTTTCTTATTCTCATTTAAAATGTCGAGCTTTTAATAAATAATTATCTGACACCCAAAGTTTTAATTTGATGTAAAATGAATAGAAGTCAATTACTGTATATAGTGACTATTAAGTCTAATATATATATACCCTAGTAAGCTATAGTACTTTTTCCTTTGGGAAGGTACCATCTGTGCAGTCTGCAATTTTGTTGAAGAAAGATGTTGAATCTATTTAATATTTCTTGAAAAAATAATTGATTTCTGTGCATTTTTTTTCACACTGCATCAAATTAAGGTTGATTACGTCGATTAAGCATCATGAGGTGGAGCGTGAGGGGTGGTTCCCTATTTTTTTTTTTAATTTATTTATTTTTGTTGTTGCTGGGAGTTGGAACCCTATTAGTTAGGTTGCTTAATATTTATTCTAAGTACTCATTCAAATACCAGAATAGGGAGGATGGTGTAGGTTTAAGTTTATTAGATTGATCAGTATTGCTGAACTATGAAATAATTTTTTTGCATACAGGTATAACAGAATAGCTTTAGTGTAGTTGTTGTTTTAAACTTGAGTATGAACTTATACAAAATGCAGCAAGATATTTAAAAAAACAGTTTTGTTGAGTAAAAATCACTATCGGATTCATATCGGTATCGGCAGATATCCAAATTTATGATATCAGTATCGGAAAAAAGTGGTATCGTGGTATCGTGCCATCTCTAATAAATACAACAAAATAAAACTAGTACCGGTACAGAATAAAAGAATTTATTCATAACACATGAGAAGACCAAGGAAAACCGAGTAAACGATAACAAAATAACGCTGAAAACCGATTAAAAACCCTGAAAACTATACATTTCACACCTGAGCCTCAACTCTCGCGGCCCGGTACCAAACGACTCAAGGACCGGTACCGGTCCGAGGCCCGGGGGTTGGGGACCGCTGATGTAACTAATGCGGTCTCTCTTCATTTCCTGTAAGGTGTGAAATTACTTTGGTTCTTTTTAAAAATTCTCTCCCCTTATGCAGATTCTCCAGTTTGATGACATCCTGTGTAATCCAAGTTACAGGGATCATTTCAGAGTTTACATGGAGAGAGTAGATAAGAGAGCTCTGATAAGCTTCTGGGAACTGGTGGAAACACTGAAAACTGCCAACAAGGTAACGGCTGCACTCATTCAAGAGCTCGAGGTGTGACGAGGCGATGGCATTCATACTGAGATGTACACAAAAGTAGAAAATTGGAGTGCTTGATGTAATTTTATTAAACAGTCTTGTATAAAGAAACGTAGCATAAAGCTTTTTGTGAGTCCAGTGCACAAAATCAGACTTGAAAATAACTGCACATAGTGTCAGCAAATGTCTTTTGCTTTAATGTCTTTAAACTTGGAATCTGCTGGTGTGGCTGTAACTGACAGTTAAAAGAAACTTTATTCGTTTTATTAAAAGCTTTGGTGCAGCTTGTTAGTTCATCTACCGTCTGAAGCAAACTATTTTCACTCACCTCCTTTATAGCCAGTGATGTGACCAAATTTAGGATGTCCACTTGCATTCGCACCACAAAGACTTCAGGGTAGAAATAAGAAAAACAGAAACTTGAGATTTTTGCTCACAGAGATTACATTAATTCAGTTTTATTTAAATAGTGTCAAATCACATTTGCCTGTTGAGAAAACCCCAACGATCATATGTCCCCCTATGAGCAAGCAGTTGGCGATAGTAGGAAGGAAAAACTCCCTTTTAACAGGAAGAAATCAGGTAGAATCAGACTCTGGTATGGGCAGCCATCTGCCTTGACCGGTTGAGGGTGAAGGGAGGAAGACGGGACGTTAGTTAGTATTAGTCTCTGGATCACTAACACTAACTAATGATAAATGTAGAGCTCTGTATAAACACAGTGAGTGGGGGGGAAGAAAGGTGAGTGAAGAAGTAAGATAATTTTATTCAGATTATTTGTTATTCAAAACTTTGGTCATGAGCATCAGCCATTGTAACAGTTTGTGAATGTGAAAATATGTATGTATGTATGTATGTATGTATGTATGTATAAAAAAAGGGAAGCAAAAAATGTTCAAAACGGTGAGAAAAGTATGTGAGAAAATAATTTTTGTTTGACAGAATGAGGTGCCCCAAATTGTTGGGGAAATTTACCAGAAGTTCTTTGTGGAGAGCAGAGACATTCCAGTGGAGAAGTTTCTTCTGAAAGAGATCCAGCAGAGTTTGGTGGGGAACAGAGGAACACAAGTCTTTGTTAAACTACAAGAACAGGTATGTGCTGCTCTGCTTAGCCAGCTGCAGCTACCTGTAGCTACAGCAGCTGACGGTGGATTTCTTGAAAATCTCAAAAGAAAGCTGTTGAACTTCGATCATTAAAAGCGTGTGTAACAGTGGAAACTGACACATCCCTTAGGTTGCTGAGACAATGAGAGAGCGTTACTACCCCTCCTTCCTGGTGTCCGACCTCTACGATAGGCTGATCAGACGAGACGACCATCACAGCCAATCGCGGTGTAGCCCAGAGGAAAAGGGAGAAGGGGTGAGGCATTCATACGCAAACGACACACATGCATACAATACTAAATGAATGTGTTTAACACTTGTTTTTCTTTATATCCTCTGAAGTGCCAGGGTCTAGATACAGGAGAGGTGTGTGACGAGGGCAGTAAAGGAATCAATGAGCAGGCGAGCTATGCTGCTACTAAACTACACCAGCTCTATGACAAACTGGAGTACAAGCGACAAGCCCTGGGCTCAATCCAGAACGCACCCAAACCAGACAAGAAGGTAACAAAATATAGGTCAATGTGCTAAATACAGTCTGTTGGATCACTTCAGTATTGAGTATCAGGATGTTGGAATGAAGTGGAACCAATTGCAGGATGTTTGATTGGGTTAAACTCCCATTTATCTGATGTGGTCCCTGCTAGAGTATGTGACAACTTTAAAGTAGAGCTTTGAAAACACCTCTGAATGCAAAGACTTTTATTTATTGTGGTTCAGCATAATGTCATTTTACTGTAACTTGTGTGCTTATCTGCCTCTGGTGTGTGCTTTGCAGATAGTAAGCAAACTAAAAGAAGAAATAGGAGCCATGGAAAAAGAACACAGCGAACTTCAGCAACACATCACAAGGACTGACTGGTGGTGTGAAAACCTGGGGAATTGGAGGGCTACGATAACTACAGCTGAGGTAAAAGGAAACAACAAACCTGAGTGTAGAAACGAATGATGCACTCACCTAAACAGTTTACAGCAGTCTGCAAGCATGCCCTTCATCCTTTATGCTCTTGCACAGAAGAAACAAATGAGCCACACAGCACAGATAATTTAATACTCTGCATACTTTATGCTTAAGTATAGAAGATAGATTGGACAACACATACATTTGTATAGATCAAGCACATTTCTGTTCTTTATCTATACAGGACTAGATTCACTAAACTTCATGCAGCAATCACAGAAATGGCCCAGTGGGAGTGGAAAGTTCTGTGGTTGATCTACTAACAGTGCACATTAAATTCATAGAAGAACAGAAATCATCATTTAGAGTCAGATCGTGTATGTGTGTGAAAATATTACTGTTACTTTGATGTGTGTAGAAGCATATTTTTCTTTCTTTCTTTAGTTTTTCACCAGGCTGCATGTTTTTAATGAAAAGTTAGTGTTAAACATTGTAACATTGGATGTTAATCAAAGACACTGCAGGTTTGCCTGAGTGTCTCGTCCTTCAAAACTCTTACACATAACATGCACTAAGGCCAGCCCTAACACTGTCCTATGTTAATGAATATTGACAGTATCTCTATAATGCTAAACGATTGTTTTTCCAGCCGACATTAAATCTGACCCTAGTCATTCACATTTCATTCATTTTGTTCTTTCGTGTACTTACGTGTGTAAATCCTTTGTAAATTTATACTAAATTATAAAAATATATTGTGACAATGAAGGACCCGACAACAGCAGCGTTGCAGTTCAACACATCCTTTATTGACGGACTTCCCAACATGTGCAGCTTTCTGGCTGCCCTGCTCCTGTAGCACACAACACCGCCCTCTCCTCCGGTCCTGGCAACATCTTTAACAGGGGAGACATGATTAGATGATCAGGGTCAGGTGTGTCAGCCTCCCCTGCAGCTGAGCCACACCCCACCACATATATATTAATGTGCCTGAATAAAGAATATCCAGGTTGTGTCAAAAAGAATCCTCTGATTTCAAAGAGCTTAATTTCAAGGCCACTCACCGATAACGACTTAATTGCGCATTGTTAAAAAGAGTGGATCTGTGAGCAGCATAACGACAGCAGTGGCTGCATTGACTCAAAAGTATGGGACAGATTTGACTGTGGTATGGACTAAAGCTGTGTGGCTGGAGGGGGACACATTGAGCACTTGGGAATATTGTTTTTATATTCTTTTTTTCTTTTTTAAAGTATATTCTTTATTTTAAAAAAGTGTCACCTTTTGATATCAGATTCTTTTTGATACGCCCTGTATGGATACTACATCTGTCCATTTTGGGGTTGTGTGTTTTTTTTTTTTTTTTTTTTTTTTTTTTTTTTTTTTTTTTGGAAATTCCCAAGTAATCTCTCTCCAGAGTAAAGAGGTGGTGGTTTATTGTGTATGTTTGTGTGTATTTCAGGCTGCAGAGGAAGGTGGTGAGACTGTAGCTTGTTACAGTGTGTGTGTTAGCCTGGTGGAAGGAGAAGAAACGGCCAACAGTCGCTGGAGCGTCCAGAGGAAACTCACTGAATTCCAAATGTTGCACCGCAAACTCACAGAGGTAACAAGGCACCAATCCTGCACACATGGATCAACAGCTGCTGCCTTGTTGTTTAAATGCTTAATGTCCCCTGCACAATAAACCAGTAAGGTCATCAGCTCACTGTGTAGCACTGAAATGGAAAGACTCTCAACAAAAAAAAATAATGTGATGATGGATTTACTGCAGCCTATGTGCCACAGAAAGCAGAGACTGCTGTTTGTTAGAAGCATTTCCAGTCCTCTGTGTGACCATCTGTGGTCACTGTACAGTGATAAATTGGTTTAGATGAAATCTAATATCTGTGACATCTGGAGAGCTGCATGCTTTTAGTCAGTCTGCTCTATTGACTAATTTATGGTTGTTAATGCATTTCTGAATCTAACAAGAGTAAACAGAGTAGCTGTTGAAATCAAAAATACACATATTTTTGCCTCCTGTTAGTGTAAAATCACCACCTGTTAATGTGTCTCTCCTTCAGTGTTTTCCATCACTGAAGAAACTCCAGTTACCATCACTCAGTAAACTTCCCTTCAAATCTATTGACCAGAAGTTTTTGGACAAAAGCAAAACACAACTCAACACTTTTCTCCAGGTAAACAAGCAGCTGCTGCATCTATATTTTATATCTCTATCACCTGCTGTGATACAATCACAAATGCTTCACTTTATCTCTACATTGTTAATTATAACACACAAAAACCAGGGTGCTGAATCACAACCTATTTCAGTCTATGAAATGTGTGAGCTCTTTTAATTAAATATTACACTGTAACGAGGTCTGTAACCTTACAAAGTCTGTGCTCACAAAAGCTTATTCTGCTTATGATCACAGCTGTTGATGATAACGTCAGGTGTGTGTGTCGTGTGTTAGCGTCTCCTAACAGATGAGCGGTTGTGCCAGTCAGAGGCTCTCTATGCTTTCCTCAGCCCGTCTCCAGAACATCTGAAGGTAAGCCATTTCTCATATTTCAATTTTAAAAAGAACGGGGAATAATATGCTTATTTCCATAAGTGTTTGCACATTTCTTTTTTTAAAATTTATTGCCTGTACATAACAACAATGGATTTGAAATAAAGTTAACTCAATGGGATTAACTGACATATTAGATCAGCTCTGTAGGAGTTACAGTTTCCCTATTTTTTACAGATTCATCAGTGATTGTACATATAATAATTATTTTCTTAATTCTTCACGTTTAATGACTACCAGAGGTTTGCAGCCCATAGACCTCATGCGATGCTGGATTTTCCTGTCTGAGGCTATAAATTTCAATTTTTATTTTTTCATAAAATAATGAAGAAACAGGCCCCACCCAGACGTGAAATTGTTGTCTTGCAATTGTATATTTTATTTAGCGTCTATTAAATGGAAGTGCAGTGACAAAATGCAGTAATTCATGAATGTTACAGCAGTTTTTGTTATCATTCTTTTTTACCTTAAAGTCCTCACCTTATTCCAAATCCACTGTGTGGGTGTACAGTGTGAAATGACCAAAATTGTATCACATATTTCCTTTCTTTTCAAAGCCACCACTTTGTCCTAGAGCTGGGCGATAGAACGATAACGATATGTATTGCGAAATAACTTTTCCTCGATAGAAAAGTTAAACCTACCCTGTTGAACTTATTATGGGAAATAAATATTTAAATAAAAACAAGCTGCTGATTATTTCACATTTTACTTGTGAGCAATATAGTTATTTGGCTTATATCGTGATAGATATCGTTATCGCCTGAAATGAAAAAAAAAACAAAAAAACATATCGTGATATGAAAAAAATCTTAAATCGCCCAGCTCTACTTTGTCCTGTTTTAATACTTTTAAAAGTTAAATAACCATTTAACTTCATTAAAACTCAATCTATTTTAAACCCCAAACCAGAAGAAGCATTAGTTTCCTGTATTAGTTAATCAGCTAAAGTTCTCTGACATGAGTTGTGTTTGTTACTTTAATCTGAAATTTTGACCCTGTGAATTTAATGAGCGGCAATTACTTACATCAGATATGGGCCATTAAATACAAGGTTATTGCTCTAATTACCAGCAGCTTATTGATGCTCTTTTACGCACATTTATGGCTTTGTGCAGTGTTCGAGCAGCAACACTGGCAGAGCCGCTTCATAAGAGGGTCACTACTCATTTGACACTGGCACCATTAATGAGGAGATGCTGATTACAGGGCCGTGTTTGTGGATTCACAGGGATCCTTTCATGTTTCAGACCTTCCTGATAGGTGTGTTATCTGGATGATTTTGTCCATTGTATGCAGACCATTTTATAGTAATGATATCTTGTATAACGTTTGAAGGTGATGTCTATTCAGAAGAAATCCTCTTTCTCACTGGCCTCCTTCCTAGAGAGGTTACCTGGAGATTTTTTCTCCCATACTGAGGTACACACTCATGCACGACGAGTAAAGCAGCATTCCCATGCTGTCCTGCATCCTCATTTGCATGATGTGCGCTGTACGTTTTCTTCATAGGAGGATGGCGATGACGACAGTGACTTGTCAGACTACGATGAAACAGACGGGCGGAAAGATGCTCTGGCTGAACCCTGCTTCATGCTCATAGGAGAGATCTTTGAACTCAGAGGAAGTGAGCAGGACACTGTTTTGATGTTACACACGCTCGTGTTGGTGAATTCTAACTGCCTCAGAGTCTGTTTATCTGAATACATTCCCTCTCTGTCTGTCTTCCTGCTCAGTGTTTAAGTGGGTGAGGAAGACTTTAATTGCACTAGTCCAGGTGACATTTGGACGAACTATCAACAAGTAAGTACTAACAAGTACTCTTTTAGTCAGTGGTCTGGCAGTATTGTTGATCCAGAATAAAATATCTCATCTGTCGAGTCCAGATCCAGAGGCTTTGTTAACTTATGCAAGGTAGAGAGTGTAACACCTATTGTACATTTTCCTGAGATGAAAGTTTTCAGGCCTCTGTTGTGTATTTCAGACAGATCCGGGACACTGTAAACTGGATCTTCTGTGAACAGATGTTGGTGTGCTACATCAGTGTGTTCAGGGACACCTTCTGGCCTGATGGCAAGCTGGCGCCACATATCAAAGCTCGAACGGACTATGAACGCACTGAGACCAAGGAGCGCGCTCAGCAGAAACTACTTGACAACATCCCAGGTAGCAACACACACACAGGCGTGACTTATTATTTCATTTATTATGATTGCACATGTTTGCAGTGTAAAAGAAATAAAGAATAAAGTGCTTGATTCAGCATGCTTTTCCTCGTCCACCAGATGCACTCACAAATCTAGTTGGCCAGCAGAATGCCCGCTACGGCATCATCAAGATCTTCAGTGCTCTGCAGGAGGCCAATGCCAATAAGCACCTTCTCTATGTAAGCGTGACACACATTTCCAACATCTGCGTTTCATTAAAACAAGATTTCTTAGCCATTTATTTTTTCCCTGTCTCCCTGTGTTTGTTAGGTATTGATGGAAATGTTACTAAAGGAGCTGTGTCCTGAGCTCAGGGCTGAGGTGGACAGTATCTGAACACATGCATGAGAATGAGGATCGGCTGGTTCGTCTTTCAGGCCTTTCTGTAGCTGACCAATCACAAACTGCCAAGCCAAACAGGGAGAGGGCCATTGGGTGAATCCTCAGACAGAAAGCAAGCTGCGTTGGTCAGAGTTGAGATGCACGAAGACTCTGTTCAAAGAAATTTGCTGTGAACCGGTGAAAAGTTGGCCTGACACTCTCCTGACAAAGCTGCTGACAGAAGGGTGCATCTCTAAACCTGCGTTTGGACAGGGAGAAACCACAGGGACTTCTTCCTATCTAGACTGCAGTCTGATGAGACTGATCACAGAAGAACAAAGTGTATTTTTGACTTAAGCAACTCACATCTGTGTTTTTCTTTTAAAAATAATTATAATTCTTTCACTAGCACTGACATTCAGCATCTGTGCCAGAACAGACTGAAATGAAATGTTTCACTCAAATGTAAATGATGGTGGTTTGGTCGACAACTTCTTTGTACATCTTTAATTTTTAGAGTAGATAATCGACTGACTTGACTAAAGACAAAAAAAAGACAGTCAGACTCGCTGTTGCCCTCTAGAGGCGACCGCTGTGAGTCCCAGCCCACATACCTCTGAACATTCCTTCTACACACAACCTGAGCAACACTTGTTCTGTGATTCTTGTAATAAGGCTTATAATTGTGCAATATAATGTAATGTAAAAGTCATTGTGATGATTTTATTTATGATTTATTATTGATAGATTTTATTTTTACCAAAAATTGTTTAGAGAGCATTTATATAAGCAATAAATTGCAAACAAAAAGCGGTTGTGAGTTTTGCATTTCTTTGGGGGGGAAAAAAAGTGTGTGTATATGTACGTATGTATGGGGGGGGAAAAAGCACAATGACGTAGTCGCTTGTTTAGAAAGAGCTTAGAGGTCACAGCAGAGATATGCAAGTATTGCGCTACATTTAGTAATGCCAACATATTAAGAGAACAATATTTGTCTCTCATATATAATACACTGTCAAAGATACTTGACTTTGAGTGAAGATTTAAGGTGATAGGAAATATAAATAACTGCAACAGCAGTGAATTCAAGTTCACTGGTGTAATAACTAATAATGGTTAATATAATAATAACTTTAATATTGGCCATATTATATTTACATTACCAAAGTAAGATGACTTTAGTCTCATGAACAACATTAGCTAATTGTTATTTACTAGCTAATCTTAAAATGACTGCTCAGTACAGAAATGAAGCCCAATAATCACGTTTTTACAGTCCCGTGGTCTCAGCCTCAGATACTTATCAAATCAAAGCTCATGTAGAAACAAACAAATGAACAAAATATTTTTTTCTTCATTTCTGTCAAAAAGTGCTGTACGAAACGTTTCCAGCGGTTAGTATCATAGTTGCTAGGCAACCTGGGCAGCGAGACGGAGGCTAGACCGTCCCATTTCACAAGCCTCGCACTTCCGGCCTTAGCGGTCTTTGAGTACGCGGCCCTTGTGGACCTTTAAGGCTGAAGACCCTGAATTGGGATAGAGCCATAGTGTCGATATGCTAGAGAACATGAGATTGAAAAGCCTGTGATATGTGAACGATTGTGTAACTAGCTTATAATGGAGATACAGAGAAAACTTGATTTGATGAATTCCCAAATAAAAAACATATGTTCCTATTAACACGGACACATCAACATAGTTTCAAATTTGAATGGTTTCTAATAGCTGACACATCACAAAGTATTCCTACACAGTATTTTATTTCGACACCTGCGACCGGAAGTACTGCTATTTGTTTGCGATATACAATCGCTCAAGACACCGCCATCCTTTTCAAGCTAACGAACACTGCCTCGCAATCATACACCACCTAATGGTAGGTTTGACTTAATTCTAATAACAACAGTACAAAGTTCCAGTAGAAAGTTAACGCTAGCAGCTCGAAGCCAAGTGCTCATTAGCTAAGATTAGCTTTCATGTGCTTTTGTGGTGTTTTTGCTAACTTTACTTTGCTTTCCATTAGTCAAAGCTAATAAGCAAGCGAACCATAGCAATTTAAGTCGGTTTAAACGAACCAAACACGTTCTGGGCGTTACAGTTACGAGCACTTTCCATGCTACATACTAATTGCATTATTATATTGCTAATTGCTAAGCTAATACAGTTAAGCGGGTTAATGCTATCTGTGCCTGGAACTTGACGCCGGTTGCCTGACAACAGTAAATTAAAGTGATAGAACCGACTTGCAAGCGAAGCGGTGTGTGCTGCAGTTCATATCAGTGACGGCCGTGACGCACTGAACCCTGTATAACATACATTTTTATCATTTGTTCTCGCTGCAGTGAGCTCTCTGTAAGCTCACTGTAAGGAGGATTAAGTTGTTGTTTCCAGCTCGGTTGTGTAACTTCGCCGGATGGAGATGGACGACGAGCTGGAGAACTTCATCATGGAACGCAAGGCGAGGGTGGCAGAGGATAAAGCCTGTTTAGAACAAGACCCCCCATACATGGAAATGAAGGTGGGTTAGAAATAGATAATTTTCAAGGCAGACCTTTTGATAAACGTCTGAAAAACAACACCGTTTTAGACCAAATAAGAAGTTTATTGAAGTTAAACTTTAGCCGCCCTCTTTGCCGTTATATGCTGTAACTAAGAAGTAATGTGGATCTTCTTTTCCTTCTGACTGACAGGCAAAACCCTACCGAGGCTACGGGTCTACTGCTAAGGAGAACATCCCTCCTAAGTCAAAAGCACAGGGAAGAGGTATAGATCCTGGCCACAATTTGTCACGTCAGTTCATACTTTAAGTTAAATATTATTTAAGTATTTCACTTGTCACTTGAGATTTGTTTTGCATAACACTGTTTACCTTCTGTCTCTATGAAATGTTGATGTGTTTTCAGAGGAGAGCTGCAGTGTGGGTCTCCCCCTTGGTGTGGAGTACGAGAGGAAGAAACAGAGGCTGCAGCACGAGCTTCGTATGGACTACAGGCGCTACATGACTCGGGTGACTGTCACACACTGCTCTGTTTATGTGTGTGTGTGTGACACTGTAGCGAGTTTGAGTTTTCAATCTATATGTGTCAGATCCTTATTCTAAACTTATACTTTTATGCTGCAAGTTAGCTATCACTTGTCTCAGGTTTACAAAAAAATTACATATCTTTTTCATTTTCTGAGAATTCTTCGGGTATCAAACTGCTTCCATTCTATAAATTGTTGGGGTTTAGTAGACCCAAACATCACAGTTTGCCACAATTCATCCAGCACTATCATCACAGCCTAAAGAGAGCTGCTAGCATCTCTGAGGCTGAGTTAGACTTCTGTGGGGAATCTTTGTAGATATTACTGATGTAAGTGGCTGAAATTGTTGTTGGCATTTATGCTTGTGTGTGCTGCATTATGGGTTAAGTACATTGTGATTGTGTTTTATACATGATGCCAGCCGATAGCTACAAATAAAATGCTGGGACTTTCCCCCCACCTGGGTCCCAACTCGTTGTCATTTTCCTTTTTTTTTTCGAGTTTGTCCACTTCTTTGTGGATATCCTCACATCCATTCCTATATCAGTCCCCTCTAGCAATTTGCTAACATTTGTGAGGCCTTAGATTGATCCTCGACATGTAGTTACATTTCCAAGGAGGTGCACTTTAGTTACAATGTAGGGTTTCAGTTGGCTTTGCGGTTACAACGTAGCAATATCATGAATTTCCCGCTTAAGTATAAATCTCCAGTAAGGAGGCAAATTTCACCAACTGACCAGGTCACACCTTTAGATGTGTGTGACTGTGCTGAGTGGGGTTTTTCTCTCCATCGTGGAAAAGTTTGCTGGGTATAGGATTTAGAATAAAATGGAGCATTGTTTCTTTGCAGTTTATTGGTGAGAAACTGTTCAATAAACTACATTTTTTTTTTAGACATAGTTCTGAGAGAGATTGCAGACAGATTTCCGTGGCGGTGGCTTGGGAGGTAGGACAGATCCTCTAATCGGACGGTTGGTGATTCGATGTCTTCCTTTTGGCAAAATACTGAATTCCACTGAACCCCCAAAGTGTGAATGTGATGTTAGATAGAAAGCACTTGGACACATTGGGTGAATGAGGCATGTTGTATAAAGCGCTCGTCATGCTGTGTCACAAATATGACAAAGCTGTGTGGCAATTGAAAGACAGTCAGGAATAAGAAACATAGAAACCCAACTGAACATGTGCTCGGCCTGTTTATGTTGCTAATCCTGTGTTAATGAAGTAAAAAATAAGACAAAGGTTTCAGTTGTTCTCCATGTAATACAGTGACACACATGAAATATTACACACTCTACTGTAAACATCAGCGTTGTTGCGTACCTATCTGTACACCTGAGGTCGCAGCTCTAGCATCAAAGCCAGTTTTTAGATTCTAGCTACAGTCTGCTCATTAGGTTTACACCACCTGTTTCATCTCTGCTTTTATTTTATGTTACAGAAAAACCAGTTTGAACGTGTTGAGACTGCAGGACCATTACTCCAGTTCAATAACAGGAGGCCTGTCAAGGTAAATGCCTTAATGTCTTTTATGATTTTAATATATTTAAAGATTAGATGCTTGGCCGAACAGAATGGCTGCTAAAGTGAATGGTAGATGACAGCAGTCCTGCTGAAAAGAATTTTCTCATTTGTTCATTTGGAATAAAACACTTTTATTTACCAAAACACTATAAACACAAAAGACTATAAACACAGTTAAGATGCACTGTGAAAGAGCCCACACATGTTTTCATCAGTGATTCTCAATCCGGGCGACTCTTAGTGGAGCGGTTACTTGTGATGTTACCAGATGTTACATAAGCCATTGTCCTGCATGAATCAACATGTGATTGTTGGGAGGATCATGTTGTGGCAGTGCTGAAGCTGTCCTTTTTCACATGCAGGATGCAGCAGTAGAATGTCTGCTTGCTGGCACTATCTGTCGCTGGTACAGTCACACCTCAAACAGACATTTTCCTTCCTACGTAAAACTCTGTTGGCTCAGAGCTTCAGTGTGTGTATAAAAGATGGAGACACCTCAATATGTGCACAAACACCATGTGAATGTCAGTAAAGACTAAAGTTAAAAACTAAGCTAAAACAATAGATCAGCGATTGACGTAGAAAGCTAAACACATCGAGTAAACTGTTGCAACAATAAAGGCTTTCATCTAACTTTATAAGCAATTTAAAGCTGTAAACTTTGAAACAGCACTACTCCAAGTGATACTCGTACAAATGCAGTAGTGACAGCTTGACAGTCCATTAATCCACTCTGATGTGATAATGAAAGACTGTAACATCTAATGTCAGATCAGACAGTAGCTTTGTTACTGTACTTGATTTCATCTAACATGACAAAACGAGCACGGTGGTTCGCGCACAAGAAGGCCCTGAGTTCAATTTCACCATCAGGCTGGCGTCCTTTTGTGTGGAGTTTGCATGTTCTCCCCGTGTTTGTGTGGGTTCTCCCCGGGTACTCCGGCTTCCTCCCTCTGTCCAAAGACATGCAGTTTGTTGGGTTAGGTTAATTGATTAATCTAAATTGCCCATAGGTGTGAATGTGAGTGCGCATGGTTGTCTGTCTCTGTGTGTTAGCCCTGCGACAGACTGGCGACCTGTCCAGGGTGCACCCTGGGTGTGCCTTATGATAGCTGGGATAGGCTCCAGCACCCCCCACGACCCCGAAAAGGATAAGTGGATGGATGGATGACAGAACAAAGGCAGCCTCTTTCTTTCTAGTGATCTCTGTTTATTTCTTCAATGTTGCCTTGTTATGATGGTGTGTCCTCTAGCCACGCCTGTCTGTGCTCAAACAGAAGGACGTAGCCACTCTAACAGAGGAGAGCAGGACGCTACACAGGCCTCTGTGCCTAGCTGAGGATGAAGAGAGGCAGTCGCCAGCGCTCTTCAGGCATCGAGACAGGCTGGGGAGGCCAACGGACCAGGAGTCGGAGGGAGAGGAGTGTAAAGATGAAGTGGAGCTGATTGAAGGCACAAGACGTATGGCAGTTAATGGCAATTATGAGAAGAGACGACCTACAAAGACCGATGGCAGGTAGAAGATTTTGTTTTTGTAGTGTTGATTTATGTGTTTATGATAAAAGTAGTGTTAAAGATAGTGACTTCTTTCTCCCTCATTTTATTTGTGTGTTTAGGGAAGATTCAGCTAGTGTTACCAGAGATGGACAGACATCCAGAGTGCGGAACAAATCTGCAGATGCTGAGTTTGCCACTGGCCTTTTAATAGGTAAAAAGACTTCCCGTGAGCAGCTCAAAAAACATCATTTGTGTTAAAACAGCTGAACATACAGTTACAAACTTATGAACCCTTTAAATGTGGAAAAGAATTGGGAAAATGAATTCAAGGTTTCAGATGCGGTCCCGTGTTTTCAGGAACAGTTGATACACATGAGGCTTTGCAGAGGAGGAAGGAGCGCTACCGACAGGAGCTGCAGGAGCAGATAGCTGAGCAGCACCGCAACAAGAAGAGGTGCGTCTTTATTTATGGTGCTTACTAGAAGCCCTAAATATTTCACCACTTAGCACTTAGTTATGACTTGCAGTGGCTGCAGAAATGGATACAAATTTGTCTTTGTTTCAGGGAAAAATATTTCGAGTTGAAAGTCGCAGCAACAGGAATAAATGACCCTGAGAAACAGGTCAGCTTACAGCTCATAAGCCACTCTCCTTTGCTCTGAGAATGTTTACACTGTGCAGGATATTTATCAGCTGTTTCTTTATCCAGCCGGACCGAATCAGACAGTTTGGACTGAGCAGAAGAAAAGGTGCCCAGGTGTCAGATCCTGTAACCACAGGTGATAGATCATCATCAAGTGCTCTACCTGACATCGAGAAGATTGGTGCTAGAGAGAGGGAAATGCCTCCCCTCGGGCAGGCTCACGTGGCCTTCCCGTCCCCTTTGCTGGAGTATAGCTCTGCCCTGGGCTTAGGTGGAAGTGGTCTGCCTCTCAACAGCAAGCCTGCCAACCCTGTGACGTCCATGGACATCCCTAGGTAGTAATACGAAACTTTACATCAGTTACAGTCTGAATGATTTCATAATGCAACACTTAAGATTAGGATAGGAGGCAACACTTGAGCAGCAAGTTGGTTGACAGTTTGACAGTGGAGCCAAATATGTCTGCATTGTTTTCATAACGAAATCAGTTAATAATAGCAATGATGTCATACTGCAGGACATGTTTAAATTAACTGAATGCAGCTGTGGAAGAGTAAACAGTATATAATGGCTCATGTCAGTGAGATCAAACAGTAATGATAATACAGCGTTTTGTTTTGGGAATCAGTGTCCAGTACGTGTTTGTGTGTTGAGAATCTGGATCCAGCAGAATTGACAAACACTGTAGTTAACGTTGCTCAATATAAAGATGTATATCGGATGACGATATGAAAACATCTATCGTCTCATATTATACGCTATCGTTTGTTTCGTGGTGTCACAAAAGAAACCGTTTACGGCAAATCTTTCCATCATTTTGATGGTCACTGTAGAATTTGTTGAAGTTCTCCCTTTTTTTATATTTAATGTAACCACACTACAGACGGACAAGCGACTGTTTTTATGCGTTGTCGTTAGCAACAACGATCGCGTGGCTCCACAATCCGCATGTTTATTTTCCACATAAACCTTTCACAATAAAGTTGAAGATTTGAGATTTTTCAAAATAAACAGAATCATGTGAAATAGTATGCAGAGTGTTTACGGATGAGAGGCCAAAAAACCCCCCCAAAAACCTTAGAGCAGGCTTTTCCCCGCAGCACGCCTTGTAATAAATAGTCACAAAGAAAACTGCGGCCATTTCATCTTATGTAACTCCAGGTACATAAGATGCATTTTCATTTTCATTTTCATGCATACATTTTCATGCCCAGCTGAAAACACTTTGCAAGTCGAGTTGCCTGAGATTCATAGAGTTTACAGAAAATATAAAATTTTTGTGATACATATCGTTGTCGGGACGATAAATATGAGATTTTGGTCATATTGCACGGCCCTAGCTGCAGTTAATGAAAAGGACCTTAAAGAGAAACTAGAATGATTAACCGTTGCAGGGCTTCATGAACCCTTTAAAGACACTTAAAAAAACACTAACTAGTCACAGTCCCAGCTGAATCCAGAAATTCATTCAGGATTGAATATTTATTTAGTTACAAATCACATGTTTTGAAATGGTTCCTCCCCAGACATCCTCTGTTTCATCCCCGCCCACCTCCTTCAGTGAGTGATGCATACAGAAGCCCCTACGTAGAGCCACATCACTACGCCAACAGAAGCATGCTTGATCCAAACATGGCCTACTGTAAGTCCGGGTCTCTGTTACATGGGAGTAAAAACACTTTCTGGTCTACATTACAAAACCTGATCTGAGTATAATTGGTATATTAGACAGGTGTTCTACTTTTAGTTTATTATGTGATTGATTTTCTTTCAGACGGGCACATGCCTGCTCCTGGTGCTGGCTTTCCCACGCCCTACTGGAATGTCCCACCAGGGGAAGCCGTGCCCAGCCAGCTTGGTAACCACAGCCCTCAGAGCCAGCACAGTGGCAGCAGCTTTCCTGAGCCTCCTATGCAGTAAATATCTACTCTTACAGTTTTCTAGAAGACAAGATGGCAGTAATTATATCTGTTATACCTGCACGCACACAGTCATGTTAGTGAATCCTGCCCAGGCCAAGTAAACTCATTATAGTTTCCAACAGAATGGTAAGAACGTGGCTTTAACTCCTGTTTGTGTTTGCTGTAAGACATGGTAGTAAGACACACCAACCAAAGTGCTCATCGGGTCTCAACTACTCTAACAGGCCCAGCAACGAGACGGCTACTGAACCATCGCATGCCTACATGTTCCCTTCAGAGAGATCCAGATCAGCCAGGGAAAGGATTTTGAGCTACAGGGATGCTCTGAAACAACAGGTAGGTGAGATAAAAGGAACCCTTTTCTTTGTGCTGCCACCACCCAAAGAACTTAAATTTTGTTGGTGCTCGTGATACAGCAAATCTAGTAACAACAGTGTTAAAGTATAAGCACAGAAGAATGTCGATGGATGTGGATTTGATTTATATGATTAAGGGGGGGGGCTTTAAATCACCAGAGAAGCATTCAGCACCGTTGATATTTAAAGGTGAATAAATTTGGCCATCACGGACGTTTGTGGTGATGATGTTGCTGGGCTCCTCCTTTGTTATTTGACTGAAAACAGTATTGGTAGAGAGTTGAAGGTAATGAAATTTCACTGCATCCTAGTGTGTGATGTGTTGACAGGAAGCTTCCAGGAGTGGAAACGGTGAGCTTTACAGCAAGGTAAAATGGATAAGGCTCCCTGTAAGTTATCTGGAATCAAAAATCCTTCTCATGTATTAGTCGAGTTGGCTGTAGAAGTAATTCTGAGATCCTCCTCTGTTCAGTTACTTCATAACCAAATCCCACCCTGACCCCTTTTATTGTGAAAATCCTCTTTCCATCTGCTTAGCGTGCATTTTCCCCTGGTCTTCTCTTTAGCATACAAGATCACTGGAGAGTCCCTAAAATGTTTTCCAGGTAGTTCGTCGCTGTGCTTTGGTTCCTTGTCGTTCTGGTGCAGTAATAACTTAATTCTTCTGCTTTTTTTGGTTCCATATTTGCAGCTCATGTTTGAAAGCTTCTGATAAACTGAGCTGAAATGTGAAAACTGGAACAAATGAAGTCAACACAAGATATTCAGTTTTACTTTTGTTTTGTTTTTTAAATGTTTTTGAATTTATATAATAGGCATCTTGACACATTTAATGAGAAAACGGTGGTAACATTCATCACTGAGGCTTACTGTTTTCATCAATTGGACAGATAGTTGTGGTGAAAATAGAACATTTCACAGTGTCTTGGGAACATAGTTGTTGATCGCTGACATTTGATGAGTGTTGAATAAACTGAGAAATACTGTTTGTTAGATCCAGGAGCAACAGGAGCGGAGGCGTCAGGAGAGGGAGGACAGGGAGCGTTACGAGGCTCAGCTGGAGGCTGACATGAAGAACCACCAGCCCTGGGGGAGAGGTGGAGGAGGAGCGCCGCTGAGGGACAGCACTGGAAATCTCATTGGTATGTCCCGCTTTGTACCGTCTTTTTATAGTATGCAGCATGTAACGAATTCAGAGGAGCTGTTCTAACTTAGCCTGCCTGACTCTGCAGCTGATCTCAGTCAGATGCACAAGCTGAACAAGGAGGCGTACAGCAACCCGGAGCAGCGGCAGAGGAGAGCCACAGCTGCTGCGGCAGCCAGCCGGACTGAGCACCTGGACCCCAATGAGAGGGTTTCTGGTAGTGTGGCATCCATAGCACTAGAAATATGACTTTGCTTTATTTAGCTTTTGTTTGCTATCAGATTATTGGTGACACCACAGCCATAAAACACAAAGAAAACAGGCTAAAACTGGCTGTTACTTCAATGTTCAGAAACTGGCATCTCCACCGAGTAGCATATCAGAATATCCAGAAACAACAGCATTGAGACTGATACGTTTATTTTGAAAGATCTGTTTCATGTTTTGTAGGTTTCACCCATGTACAAACCCCACAGTTTGCCAGAGGCAAAGTATTTGCCAGCCAGCCCACAGAGCAAGAGCTCCAGGAGCAGGACAAGTACAAAGCTTACCTCAAACAGCAGGTAAAAGGCTACGCAGCTGGGGGCATTTCTCCTGTCGGTATTATATGCTACGCTGTCTTGTTGAAAATCGCTGGTTTAGTTCTTTATCAGCCTGCATTTGTTTGCAGATCGAGGAAAAAATGCATAAAAGGGCAGAGGAGAGAGAACGAATCAGGCTGGAGGAAGAGAAGGAGGAGAAGAGGCTGGCAGAGCAGAGGGCTCGCATCCAGAGGGAGTACGAGGAGGAGCAAGAGAGGAAGAAACGAAAGGAAATGGAGGTGAGAAACTAAAATCTGACGGATAGAAAGGCTTCGATTTGATTCGACTCGACTCGATTGGTAATTTGTTTGAATCGAATCGAAGGCTTCATCTCTGACTTAGGCTACGTTCACACTGCAGGCGAAAGTGCATCAAATCCAACTTTTCTGACCCTATGCAACCCATATCCGATCATGGTATGACAGTGTGAATGGCACAAAACCGATCTGGGTCACTTCTGTATGTGTTACTGAAGACGATACATATCTGCTGTTTGAATGGTCATGTTGCATTAAATCCGTCTTTTACGTCACTGATACAAGACAGACGCCAATTATCAGCGCCGGAGAAGACATCGGGAACGCTTCCTGGCCATCCAGTGAAACTGTTGGGAAGACAACGTTGGAGAAACATGAACATTTTATTTGTACTGTATAATCTACAGATTCTGACAAATCTGCAACTATCCTTTGAAGCACCGCTCCTCTCTAAAACAGCAATAAGGATCATTATTAGGCCAAATGTAAATAACAAAATAACTTTATAACTTAAAGCAAAATTGGGAAATGTAAAGTCCGAAGTCTTTATATTAAGGGCCATCAGTCAAACAATACTGTTTGCTCTGAGTCTAAACAGAGCGTGTTGTGTGTGACGTCTTCTTTTGCGCATGCGGCCGCTTTGAGGGCCGTGAACCGTTCACACTAGAGCGCGTTTGCTGTCACATTTTATTTGTTGTGTGAACAAGCAGAAAAAAAAATTGGATTTGAGCATTAAGACATGCAGTGTGAACGTAGCCAAAGTCACTTTGAGTACTTTGGCAGGTGTTTTTATGCCTGTCTGTCGACCGATCTTTTCTGTGCAAGATGTAGTCATGAAACTGTGCAGATGTGTAGCTGAATTTAAAATCAGGGTTGAGTCCAGAGATGGGCGTTGGCCAACCCCTACAGAGTGAACACGCATGTAGTAACAAGTGCACACAGGTTGGACTGTAAATCATGTTGCTGGGGATTGCGGATGTTGTGATGGTCTCTAATTATAACACATTGCAAGTCTTTCTCATTTCCCTAAATCTTTGTCTTGTGCACTTCCTCTAATATTTTTTCTTTCTCTCAGCAAAAGGCCAAGAATGAGGAGCTGATTCAGCTGGCTGAACAGAGGAAGAAGGAAGCTGAGAGGATAAAGAAGGAAGCAGAGGAGAAGGAGAGTGCGATACTGAGGAGACAGTATGAGATAGAGAGACAGGCACGGGTGGAAGAGGTCAGTTCACAGATGTACAGCTGTGTCACGCTGTCCATCTTTTGACTTGATGCCTACTTAATAATCCAGGTAACAAAATCCCAGAAAGCAAATTGTCCCAATCATTAATCACTAAGAGTACTGATCACAGAAAGCTGTGGAATGGCTGAAATCACAGGATTGTAACATAGTGAAAGATACATTTTCGCCCCCTCGGTGGGTCAGAGACGGTCATTCCCTTTTCACATAAATGGTCTTCATGACTCTGTGATCCTGCTTCAGTGATTAACTTATACACCTGGACAGAGACGGAGTCACTATGAGCTGGTAAATAGGCGGCTGAGTCCTGGCGTGATGAGGTAGCTCTTCTGCTCAGCCAGAAGTTGTTCGGTTTTCAATGCTTTGGCACTTGAACCCCAGGGTTAGTATCTCAGGTGTTTGTGTGTGTTGGAAAGTGCTCAGGCACGTATAGATTGGGTGATTGAGAAAGTGCTTTGAGTGTTTAAGTTGAGCAGAACGATAAATACCAGTCCAGTTACTATACTGGTCTTTGTTTTGAGGGACGCGATCCTCGAGGTTGGATCTCCCCGAGTCCAGATGAACAAAATGAACTCCATTACTCACTTTTGTTAACTGTTTACACTTATTGTGAAACACAATTTGTAGTACTGTCAGGGTTAAAGTCAGTTTATACAAGGAACAGAAGTATGAGATGCGAAGCAGACATCTGATGTTCAGGAATAAAAGTCATCATCCTCCATGTGACCAAATGTCTGCTCAGGTGTTGTATTTATGTTTCATATTTCAAGACACACATAACTACAAAGACTGTAACCAGTGACCAGCTGACCACCAGTGTTGGGAAGGTTACTTTTAAAATGTATTCCATTACAGAATACAGAATACATGCCCCAAAATGTATTCTGTAACGTATTCCGTTACGTTACTCAATGACAGTAACGTATTCTGAATACTTTGGATTACTTAATATATTATCATGCTTTTTACAACAACGTGAATGTACTGTTGCTGTGTGATTTATTACTATTACTGAAGGTCCGCGACTCCGAACTGTAGTAAAGGGACCTCTGACTAATACGGCGGGGTCCCTGTCGGCTCGTAGCCGAAAAATAGCTTTACTTTGTTGTGTGGGTCAACTTTTCTTGCGAGAGACAGAGAGAGACGTTGAAAGGCTGCTCCAACGGAACTTATTGTTTTCGGAGGAAAACACGAACACGGTGTACAGTCGAGTCTTAATAGCTTACTTACAACTGGGCTCGTCAGGCACTCTTCTTGGCTGAAGTGGTTATTATTATATTTACATGCTTCCAGCTCCCGTTTTTCCTCGATGACAACTCGTACCTTTCCACTCCCCTTTTTCTCCCTCCTCGCGCTCACAGACTCATAACGTGTATGGCAGTCCATTCTCCCTGCAACACGGACTACACTGCCCATGATGCTACATTCTTTAGAGCTATGCTTGTAGCATTCTGCCTGTTAGCTTAGCACAACAACAACAACAACAAGGCGCTCTCTCACCCAAATCAAAATCAAATCAAATCACTTTTATTGTCACATCACATGTGCAGGTACATTGGTACAGCACATGTGAGTGAAATTCTTGTGTGCGAGCTTCACAAGCAACAGAGTTGTGCAAAATACAATAATGTAAACAAGCAAAATACAAGAATGGCTACATCTGAAACTAATAAATATATGTACAATATATAATAGTATATGTATTTCTGGATGTGTATACTAAATATTTTTCTACGTGTGTGTGTGTGTACACATATTTTACAAATTAAATAGAGTAAACAATAAGTAGAATATTTAAAATAAATAAAATAAAATATACAGAGTGAGACATGTGCAAAACAGTGGCATTACTGTACAGTATGGAAACACACTGTCGCAGAGAGAGAGAGCGTCACCCTGTAACCATGGCAACCGTAACGCTGCCGCCTGGAACGAAAGAACGTAGCTGTCAAACAAAACCCAAACAGTCCTGACCCGCGACAAAATGAAACAGGAAAGTACCGCAGTGTAATCCATTTATTTCAACAAAGTAACTGTATTCTGAATACCACCTTTTTAAACGGTAACTGTAACGGAATACAGTTACTCATATTTTGTATTTTAAATACGTAACGGCGGTACATGTATTCCGTTACTCCCCAACACTGCTGACCACCAACATACAAATACTGTATGTGTCTGTGTGTTCACTTGAATTATTTGAAGACACCCCTTCATTATTTTGATCCAAAGACCAAACAGTGCCACTATTTGGTTTATCCCTTCCCACACCAGCGGAGTTGAGCTACCGTGCATGGTGCTGGTGTGAGCACTGGGAGCAATTAGTTGGGGTTCAATGTTTTGTCCAAGGACACTCTGACAGATGGACAAGCCTGTCAGCCCTGTGGTTACTGGGCCACCTACCTCCTGAACGACAGCTGCTTCTTTTAATTTCTTTCCTTTGATTAGCTTTCAAGATGAAAATGGCCGTCGCTGATTCCACTCAGGACACTCTCACTCAGTTCAGATCACTTCAGTCCTGCTTTATTGGCATGATGGTTTCTGAAAAAGATATTCTCAAAGCACCAAAATACTATTAACAGCAGAGCAATATAAACATGATGATGTGGAAAAAAATAAAATGAAACAGTTTTTATATCAATATGTTTGATTAAATAGAGCACACAGATTAATTCACAAAGGTGTGTGTGTGTGTGTGTGTGTGTGTGTGTGTGTGTGTGTGTGTGTGTGTGTGTGTGTGTGTGTGTGTGTGTGTGTGTTCAATCGTGTTCTTAGGTCAAGATGAAGGTAGTCACCATTTGTAGGGACTTCTTCTCTTGTAGCTACACTGCTATACCCTTCTTCCAAATATTCTGAACAATAAGTTTCAAATAATCAGTTGGCTTATATTAACTGTAGTATTTTAAAGTTTTATGTAGTAAATCACAAGCTGTGTGTCTTCAGGTCTACAGGGAACCCTCACCTCCAATCCCCACTCTGCAGAAGAAACGTGGCCTTCACCAGTATACCCCCAGACCTCCCACTGCTGACAGCCAACACTCTACAGTCCCATCGTCTGTAAGTCTCTTACACTCACTTCCATTAGTCTGACAGCATCTTGAGGTTGGTTTATCTTATGTGAACATGTTTGAGGGTTGAATGCACCCAGAGGTTTTTTGTAAAAGTTGTTATGCTAATGTTACTCATCCAGACTGAGTAACACTTTCTGTGTAAGTTTCAGTCTGTTGCACATGTACACATTTATTTCATGTCTCTTATGCATAGCTTTTCAGAGTTACTCAGGTCACAGTTAGCCGGTGCTAACTACCTGCAACAAGTCTTTTCTACAAGTGTTTGCACAGATCACATCTGTACTGTGATGAATGATGATGTGAAAGGCATTAAAGTCAAGACTCAATGACAGAATGTTACCAGCAGTGTTTTGTATTTAATATTTGAAAGGCTTAAACACAGGCTACTATAGCTGCACTGTTTTTAAGACTTTTCTTGGTCCAGTTTATTTAAAAGTTAGAAAATGTTTAATTTATTTCTCTGTAATAGAATATTTTCTGCTAAAATCCTTTGTGAATTAATCTTTTTGTTTTTAAGGAGCGGTCTCTGTCCGGTCTGCAGTCCCCTCCCGTCCCTGCTTGTAGGAACCAGTTGCGAGCTGCAGGTACTGTGTGAGAGCAAACATAGACGCCTCTGATCATATCTGCAGGATCTTTGTGTTGGGCTCAGTCTCCCATAAACAGTGTTACATTTTCTTTGACACTTAGAGTGATCCGTCCTTTCTTACACATCGACTCGGCTGTGTTTCTTTACGTTTTGTTGGTGCTGAGAAGGGTAATGATATTGAAAACACTGTATCAGCTATAGACTGTGTGTGTTTTAGGAGACCGTTGCGATCTGTTCAGTGAGCTGTCAGCATTGCGTCGGCAGCTCCGCAATGAACAAAAACGCCTGGAGGGTGACCTGCAGCAGGCGGATTGGGAGGATTTAGACTCTCCTCTGAATAACAGGTAAAACACATTCATCACTCATGCTGTAACCTTTGGCATACTAATGGATGCATATACATTTACTGGACTTCATATTGGATGTAGCTGTGCATCAGTTAATGCACATTGCATACTTAGATATTTCATATTGTAACCACCAAAAGTGTTCTTCTCTGTGTTTGTCGACAGCAGCTTTGCAGGCTTTTGCTTTCATGTTGTCACCAGGAGACTGTGTTACAGATTGCTCTTAGTTGTGCTGTTGTTGGTCCTTCAGAAAGACGTGGAGAAGAGTGAAGTTAGCAAGTGAAACCGAGTGCTTAATACACACTATCATTCACATTGAGCTACAATACCAGTAAAAGTTTTGTTACACCTTCTTTTTTAATGGTTTTATTTTCATGACTGTTTATGTTGCAGATTCTCACTGAAGGCATCAAAGCTATGAATGAGCACATGGAATTATGTAGTAAATAAAAAATTGTGAAATAACTCAAAAAATGTTTGATAGTTTAGATTCTTTAAAGCAGCCGCCCTTTGCTTTGCTTACAGCTTTGCTCACTCTTGGCATTCTCTCCATGAGCTTCATGAGGTCGTCGCCTGAAATGGTTTTCCAACAGTCTTGAAGGAATTCCCATAGATGCTGAGCGCTTGTTGGTCCTTTTTCCTTCACTCTGCGCTCCATCTCATCCCAAACCATCTGCACTGGGTTTAGGTCAGGTGACTGTGGACGCAAGGCCATCAGGCGCCAGCACTCCAGCACTCTCCTTCTCGGTCACACAGTCTGGAGGTGTGTTTGGGGTCATTGTGCTGTTGAAAAATAAATGATGGTCCAAGTAAATGCAAACTTGATGGGATGGCATGTTGCTACTGGATGTTGTGGTAGCCATGCTGCTTCAGTCTGCCTTCAATTCTGAGTAAATCCCCAAAAGTGTCACCAGCAAAGCCCCCCCACACCATCACCACCTCCTCCATGCTTCACAGTGGGAACCATGCATGTAGAAACCAACGTTCACCTTTCTGTGTCGCACAAAGACACGACGGATGGAACCAAAGATCTCAATTTTGTCTCATCAGACCAAAGCACAGATGTCCACTTGTCTAATGTCCACTCCTTGTGTTTGTCTTGGTCCAGACAAATCTCTTCTGCTTGTTACTTTTCCTTAGTTGTTGTTTCTTAGCAGCTATTTGACCATAAAGGCTCCTCTGAACAGCTGATGTAGAGATGTGTCTGCTACTGGAGCTCTGTGTGGCATTTATCTGGGCTCTAATCTGAGCTGCTGTTAACTTGTGATTTCTGAGGCTGGTGACTCGGATGAATGTATCCTCAGCAGCAGAGGGACTCTTGGTCTTCCTTTCCTGGGGCGTCCTCATGTGAGACAGTTTCATTGTAGAGCTTGATGGTTTTTGCGGCTGCACTTGGGGACACATTCAAAGTTTTAGAAATTTTCCGCACTGACTGACCTTCAGTTCTTAAAGTAATGATGGACTGTCGTTTGTCTTTACTTAGCTGATTGGTTCCCGCTTGTGTGGGAAAATTCTAGCAGATGAGCAGTTACTGAAATACTGAGAGCAGTTTGTCTGGCACCAACAGCTATTCAATGTTCAAAGTGACCTAAACCACCTTTCCTTCCCTTTCTGATGTGATTGGCTGCCTGGGTATTTATGTTAACAACCTCTTGAAGAGATGCAAGTGGCTGTTAATGCTTTGTATAGTTGTGCTTGTACAGTCTTTTTGTATGTTTACAGTGTCTCACCTGTCCGTCTTCTCATTCTTCATTGTAGAACACACAACAGTTTCCCACTGACAAAAGTGGGCGGTGGGGTGGGTGGGAGTTGAGGAGATGAAATAAACAAGCATCTGTGCAAGTGCAGACTTATTGAATTTAAAAATCAAACCAGCAGTCAGAAATAACCTCCATCTCGTCTCTCATTTGATCATAATGAGTCAGTGTGCCACTCTGCACACACGAGCATAAAGATCCAGACATGTTTGTGTTGGTATATGTGGAGATGCAACATGAAATTACAGTGAGGCAGACTACATGTAGCTGAATGACTCAATCATGGAAATGAGCTAAAAAGCTTGGCGACCTACTGCTTATCGCTTTGACCATCGTTGATCCTTGGCATTGTCTAGCAGAACAAGCCAAACTCAGACAAAAGACTGATCTGCTCTTCCATAGAAACTGATATTTCTGTGCGTACACCTGTTTCCATTCCTCCAGGTATCGCGAGCGTGCTGTGGTGGATGTGTTTGATATGGCCAGGCTGAGGCTCCAGGCTCCAGTTCGTAGGCCTAACTCCAGATATACAGAGCCACGAAATTTGTTACGAATCCACGACTCCCTTCAGCTCAAGTACAGAGGTAACACAGTGATCTCAAAGTGTTGACTGTACTCTATTAGTAACAACATTACTTCACTATTATATGTTTACATTTACTTCTAATGTGGTAGATGAAGAATCGAAGTTGGGCTCCAGTGAAGTTCCTAAACTAGAGGAAGTAGGTGGGACCAGCAGACGGAGGCGGGACTACAGGGATTCATATCACCAGTTGAGCAGCCAGAGGTCTACGGTCCAGGACGGTCAGACTATATTTCAATTACTTTTTTTACCCTGTTATTACTTTTCAACAGCCAAAGTGCCATCCATTGTTGATAATAAAGAATATCCTACTTGTGTTGCAGATTATTTCGACCTGTCCCCACCACAGCAAAATGATCTACTGGTGAGAAATAATGTTTAAGCTGCACAAAAATCCTGTGATTTGTACCGTATCCACCAGCTTGTAGTTATTAGAGTGGAACTGTGAAAAGAGCTGTGTGTATTTCAGAGGAGCGAGACCAGGGGATCTGCAAGAGGTTCTCTGCTGGAGTCAGAGAGTGCTTTCATTGGTAAGACATGGTGAAATAAAAGCATTTTACTGCTGGTGAAATCCACATTCTCCTTTTGAGTCATAGAGCTGCAGGCGTTTCACTGACTTCACAAGACCCGAGTCTTCATGGCAGACAGCCATCCCGAATTCTTTGAGCTGTTACAGTACTGACATCGCTTGTTCTCTGGATCACAAACATAATTTACCTCCTGCTTTGTTTGTTTGTGTTGTTTAGCTCATGCTGGAGAAGTATGACGCACACCTGAATGTATCTAACTTTTCAAGTTGAGAAAGTTTATTTCAGTGGGGCCAAACTGTATACTGCAAAATGACATCTGGAACTTTTTAATGTCGAGGATGCTTTAAGTGACGAGGATCACATAAAAAGTTGCAGCGATGTTTGAAATGACTGACTTTGGTTGTGTGTGTGTTAAGACCCTCTGGGCGATGGCTCGTCAGTGCTGCAAACCCCAGAACCCGAGAAGACTCGTCAGCTGTCGGCCCGGGAGAGGAGGAGGCTTTCCAGACAGTCACAGCGCCCACAGGTATTCTTCTTAAAAACCATCCGCGAGTCCTGGTCAAACACGAAGTTTATTTGCTGAAGTTTTAACTTTTTTCTTCCCTTTTTTCAGGAGCGAGCTGCTTCTGGCCACCCTGTTGGTCATCATGATGATTACTCCGGCCACGCAGTTACCAGACAGCGGCAGAATGAGGATGGGGAATGGGGAAACCGGAACAGGACGGGTCATCAGGCTCTCAGTCGTCGTGGCAACACAGCTGGTACGACTTCATATTTTTTTGTGTAAATATGTTTCTCGTTGTATAAAAGCCCAGACCAGCATTCAGACCATCTTCAGGATTATGAAGCTCAGGGTCTAATATATCGATCATTATAAAATTCTGCATTAGGATTTTTAATGGGTTTGAAGTTTGCTCGATTCAGTAAGTACAGCATCGTTCATGTAAACCTGCAAACTAACAATATATATTTAGCAAATATTTGTTCTTATATAAAGCATGCATTGTAGCAGTGAAGATGTGTGTTTTCTGTGTTCACTTGTTTTTCTTCAGCACCGCTGGATCTGTCTAACGACGACGACTCTCCTCCGCGGTTTTCTCTTCATAATCGTCAGGGGTCTATAGAAACCGATCGCTGGATACGGCCAGAAACATCAGACACGCTGAAGTGTTTAGACCGTGCGATCAGAAGGGAGCGGCTGGCAACGTAGCACCTTGTCTCCTAAGATTTGGAGGGTCCTTTTGATTTTGAGTGCATAAGTTCAAAGTTGGTTTTAATTTATTGCTTTGATTAAAGATAAATGTAAGTTACTGTCAAGGAAAAGATGTTTCTCTTTTTGCTTCTGTTGAAACCTCACAGTTGTAATCCAGTGTGGGAACCTTTGTGGTCTTTTACATGTAAATTATTGTTTTATTGAATCTATTTTTAAATAAATTATTTTTTACTTTTATGTACTGTGTTTTGGTTTGCTTCCTTTTACAAGACATATCATCGCTAAAGCAAATTGCTCTTTGCCTGTAATTTATGTTCATGTCAACAATTTTCCCTCAATTACTCAAAGGTTCAATTTTCTCCCTTTTCATTCATATTGCATGGCAAAATTAAGACTTCACTGCTGCATTTAAATGTGAATTACATATGCCAAGTCACACAAAGTAGCATCAAGTCATTAGGACAGCAATGTCACGATACTGGAATTTCAAATGCAATACTATTTTCAGTACCACAGAGAAGAATTTGATCCTGCAGCAACAGAAGTTATAGCAACCGAGACATATATTGAAAAGATTAACATATATTTTAAACAGATTTTCCCATGAGTTATAAGTTTGATCAAAATAAGTAATTTTCAGATTAAAATTTGATTATTTTGCAAATTTAGATAATTTTCTTGTATTGTCAGAGTAAAAATATTTTCATGTTTATTCATGTTTAATAAATTATTAAACAAATAATTAATTATTAAACATGAATAATTAATAAAGAAATAATTATTCATGTTTGATCTAACTGCAGTCAGCCAGTTGATATATTTTTAATGATAACAGATGGCTAATGTGGCTAATTGCTACATGGCTAATGCTAACATATTATGTATAAATTATGAACTTTTTTATGAATTACTTGTCCATTTTTAATATGTTTTTTGGGCAACAGATGGTAATTAGCCTTTGGCTATAATCTTGTATGTTTACATTCATGTAATTTCTTTTTTTAACATGCACTGTCCCAACTAAAATAAAAAAATAACGTGAGCACTGACCAGGTTAAATTTCATGATGGCTGTTTCATACTACAGTGTTGCTGAAGCGTGAGCTATAATGACCATGAAAGTGTTCCTAAAGTGTTGGTCAGTGGTATCAATGTTAGCTACTTCAGCTGTGAACTAGCATTTTTGCTACATGTGCTATTCCAGAGCTGAAATGTTTTCTTTTTGTACTACCCAGAAAACACTGCTAACATAGCTGTCATTATTTGTGACTCTCAGCGACGTAAAAAGTAAAGGTTCAAATCTCTCGCAGAAATCGTCACTGAAACATCTCGAAGCTGTTCTATTACACACGGTCTTTCAAGCAGCTCTAGGATTTCTCTTAACTTGAACATCGTTTGCCGCCTTCTGTTCGGTGAGAACTCACGCTGACAAACATCGTGACCTCTCAGGATGAATGAATTATGTTCTCTCTTTATCTCGATAGACCCGCGAGAGCCGTGCTCTACATCGTATCCCCGACCAAAACTAGAGAAAACGGCACAAAAGCTGCACAGCCTGTAGCTGTTTGTTTATCATTTGTCTTCTGGGTTTGATTTTCTGACAAAATGAAAGCGGAGCTGTTTACCGTTGAAGTTCTGGATGTGGCGTTCATCTGCCAGGACGTAATTTGTAGCAGAGCAACACACAAAGCACAAACCAAGTGCTGGTGTGAATCCAAGACATGGATTACTGCCCAAAAGAGACAATTTCTGTTTATTTGTCCACCAAACTCAGTGGCAGTGGGGGATGAACACAGTGTTACTGCTGTGTGTGGTGGGAGAGATCGGAGTGTGTTTTTGGCTTTGTACTGGTTCTGCTGGTAGCTGTGCGGTTCAAGGTTGTACAATCCCAAACAAGAGCAAGTGTCTTTCTTGTGTGCCACGTTCTCTCGCCACTGCACACGTCCTCACCTTTTTACTCCTTCCTTCCTGGACTAACACTGTCACCCGCTCACACCGCCTCCCCCTCACTCTGTATGAGTGATGACCCTTTCCAGGATTGGATAGGAAGGAGGATAGAAGCCATCTAAACTCTGCTATGCCCCCATTACTCAACCAGACACCCCAGTGTCAATATAAATGCATACACACACTGCATCCCACTCAGCATTACACTGACTCAGGAAGGCCACAGCAACATAGCACAACTCGCAACTTCATCCAAAAATTGATTGTCCAGGCAAAAATCCTTTCACTTGGTTGAAACAATTTATTGCTCCGAACACATTTTATGGTCTTTAACTTAGTGGCCCAACCCAAACCACGAGAGAGCGGGAAGGCCTTCGCTCCCCTGTTGGCATGGAGACAGCTGGGATTAATGTCCAATATGGCGTCTATAAAATCTATACTCGGTTGTTTTGTTACATGGCCTATCTAAAAATGTCTGATTTTAGCCGATTTCAAACTGAATCCACGGGTGTGCGTTAAGCAGACGAGGTCCAGCAGAAAACCATCATTTGGATCGCGTCTTCACAGAAAAATCTTCCCCTTAAAATTGCCCCTAAGACTGATAACAAAATGAAATGCATGTGCATCATTTAAAAAAAAAAAAAAGCCTTAACTTCTTAAGTTCCTGAAATCCTTCACTTTTATATTCACACTCTATGCTGAGTGGCAAATCAGGAATTAATACGTTAGAGACGTAAATATATGATAGAGCTGTGATATTGATAGGTCTGTTCATTTATGCAGTCAGCATTCTCACACGTTTACATTCCAGGCCAATGTCATTAATAGCCCATAGAGGATGTTTTCCAGTCTTACTGAGAGCCTGTGCACACAGTTCCTACAGTGCTCTTTTTGTTATCTTGGATTTAAAGACACATACTGCTAAGCTGTCTGCAGCAGTTCTGTTGCATAATTTTTAACACCTCTCTTGGTCTGATGCCAGTTCCTCAGCAGTAAACACAGGCAGAGGTTTGCCAATCTGCAAAAAAAAAAAAAAAAAGTTTAAAAATTGTGGAACAGTTTTAGGATAATATTCCTCAATGTAAGTTTTTAAAGTTTTCACAATCTGCAGTTCATGATATCATCAAAACATTCTGAGAATCTGGAGGAATCTCTGTGTGCAAGGGACAAGGCCAAAAATGAGTCAATTTGGATGTTCGTAGCATTTGGGCTGCAGAACTGTCATGGAAATCAGTGCATTAGCTCAGGAACACCTCCTGACATCCACAAAGTGAAGAGGAACGTGACGAAGCTGAACAAGTGGAAAGCAGTTCTGTGGTCAAATGAATCAAAATTTTAAATTGTTTGTAAAAACATGGACACTGTGTCCACAGACCGAAGAGGAGATGCACCATCTGACTTATTGTCAGTGCTCAGTCCAAAAGCCTGCATCTCTGACTTTGGCAAAGCCTCCATCAGCACTGAAAGGTATATCCAGGTTTTAGGCAACATATGCTCCCAGCCACATTATCTCTCTTTCAGGGGAGGGCTTACATATTTCAGCAAGACTAAACAGCATACTACATCTGTTACGACAGCACGGTTTCGTGGTAGAATAAACCCATCATGAAATAAAAAATAAAAAAAATGCAGAAGAAGTAGACCCGGGACTGCTGAGCAGCTGGAAACAGTCAAGAACGGGGCAACAACAACAACTCGTCTCACTATCATCAAATCCAGTGGGCAACTGTGGCCTCCACTTCCTTAAAAAATAAAACGAACACACTACACGTGTGCTCTGTGTGTGTGTCAGTAGCAGTGCAGAGAAAATGCCGCCTGAGTAAATGACTTCGGTGCTCGCCTCGGACAGCGTGCCGAGGATCCCATTCATTTTGGTCAGTGTTATGAATCCTTGATAAGGCTAATGAAAGCCATTGCTCACTTATGCTAATCAGTCTCTTGAATTAGCCTGCCACTGGAGTGCCCTATTAGTGGAGATCACTGTGTAATGGATGATATCAGGGCTGCACTGCCCAATGCAGTTTGAGTGGGACTGCGTGCATGTGTGGATATGAATGATATAAATGATCTCTGCACATCTATATCTGAGTGTTTCGGGGAACAGGGCTGCCATAGTTCAAGCTGAACACAAAGAGGGGGAAAAAAGCTTTTTGAAGATTCTGCATACGATTTTCGATGTATTTTTAAAGTTGTTACTGGAAGCGAGCGACTCCACTGCACCACCACTGGATGGCAGTAGTGCATTACACTGGACTAGTTAATGGTACTGTAAGTTAAAGAGGCTCTCTCCCAAGAATAAATCTCAGACTGTGAAATAACATATTCACACACATGAGCCGGGCTGGGCTCATTTCAGTGGGCGCAGCGAGTATGATTAAAAAGATGAGAACATATTTAAATGTATGCACACTGAGACTGTGAACTCTGCCCATGGTGTATCACCTTCAGCCTTAGAGGAAAACTCACTTCTTTGTTTGTTTGCCTTTTTCTACACCACTCCTTCCTTCTTCATCCTCTTCCCCGCCTCCTCCTCCCTCTCATCACTCATAAAGTTCAAGCCGGGAAGCATTGGACTAAATTTTGGATCAATCACTTGATCATTCCCTACAACATCACCGCTACGCCCAATTTAGCTGACATACACACAGACGCAGACACTTGCCCGTGCAGATACACACTTGTGTGGCCTATCCCTTATGTTACCTCTGGGATGTAGCTGACAAATGACAGCACTACTCATCTGCCAACCTAGAGTCTCTTGCTCGGCAGGGTGTGTGTGTCTGTGTGTTGCAGGGGGGGGGGGGGGGGGAATCGTTGAGGGACATGGGGAGATGGAGGGGAGCACTGGCAAGACTCTCGCTTTGTGATTGGTTGAAGTGAACATCCTGCAGAGTTATGGATTTTTGACAGAAAAGATGGTTTGCTTCGACCATGTTGCGCAGCAGACTATGAAAATCAGGTTATTTTCCTGCTATCTGAGTCCAAACCAAATTTTTTTTTTTACTATATTGTTATTTTGCACAGAGGACAGCAGCGGCCATAAAAAAGGAAGCGAGGGATGTAAAATGGAAGATAAGAGAGCTTAAAGCTGCAAAGGGCTGCAACATTTGAGGAAATACAGCCTGTAGTGTGATTGCTGCTTAACCTTACCATGTTTTGCCTGTTGGACACATTTTTCAACTGTCATTGACAAAAACCTTCACATCAGAATTCAAACTATGCTTAGTTTGAGTCCAGGTTTTGTTAAACATCTTAATGTTCTTCTGATCTGTGCCCGATGCTACAGAATTTCATCCACCCGCTTCTTATCACCTGTTTAAGTCAACGAGGAAGTAGCGCCAAAAAGGCCTGTGTTGCTTGTTCCATTCTTTTAATTCCCCCAGTTCTTCTTGTGTGATTCCCAAGGCTTTCCGATGCCTGGTGGGACATGTAGTCCCTCCTGGCCAGCAGGAGCCATCTCTGCTCTTCAGGACTGTTTTGAGAGCACTGACTGGAACATGTTTAGAGAGGCTGCAACTTACGGCGACTTCACTGACTTGGAGGAGTACACATCATCAGTGTCCAGCTATATCAACAAGTGCACCGATGACGTCACTGTCTCCAAGATCATCATCTCACGACCCAACCAGAAACCGTGGATTACTGCGGAAGTGCGTGCACTTCTAAGGACCCGAGACTCTGCCTTCAAAGAGGGAGATAAGGTGGCGCTTAGAAGAGCGAGGGCTGAACTTTCTCGGGCCATCAGAGAGGCGAAGCGCGCACACGCCCAGAGAATCCACAACCACTTCAAGGACAGCGGCGACACACGACGCATGTGGCAGGGCTTACAAGCCATCGCTAACTACAGGACGACACCACCTGCCTGTGACAGTGACGGCTCCCTCCCAGATGTGCTTAACAACTTCTATGCTCGGTTCGACAGGCAGAACGACGTGGCGGCGAGGAAGACCACCCCTCCTCCGAACGACCAGGTCCTGTGTCTCACTACAGCTGAGGTGAGGAAAACTCTACGCAGAGTCAATCCACGTAAAGCTGCTGGACCAGACAACATCCCAGGCAGAGTGCTCAGAGAATGTGCTGATCAGCTGGCAAATGTTCTCACCGACATCTTCAACATCTCTCTGAGCAGTGCCGTTGTCCCCACGTGCTTCAAGGCCACCACCATCGTCCCCGTGCCCAAGAAGTCTTCTGTGTCCTGTCTCAATGACTACCGCCCTATCGCACTTACACCCACCATCATGAAGTGCTTCGAACGGCTCGTCATGAGACACATCAAGACCCTGCTGCCCCCCTCACTGGACCCAATGCAATTTGCATACCGCCATAACCGCTCAACGGACGACGCCATCTCCACTGCACTCCATCTTGCCCTGACACACTTGGACAAGAAGGACTCACACGTCCGAATGCTGTACATAGATTTCAGCTCAGCATTTAACACGATCATCCCCCAACAACTGATCGGAAAGCTGAGCCTGTTAGGCCTGAACACCTCCCTCTGCAACTGGATCCTGGACTTTCTGACCGGAAGGCCTCAGTCAGTACGGATCGGGAACTGCACCTCCAGCACCACCACACTGAGCACTGGGGCCCCACAAGGCTGTGTGCTCAGTCCTCTGCTGTTCACACTGCTGACTCATGACTGTGTAGCAACACACAGTTCAAATCACATCATTAAATTCGCTGATGACACGACCGTGGTGGGTCTCATTAGCAAGAACGACGAGTCAGCGTACAGAGAGGAAGTGCAGAGACTAACGGACTGGTGTAAGGACAACAACCTGTCTCTGAATGTTGACAAGACAAAAGAGATGGTTGTTGACTTTAGGAGGACACGAGGCGACCACTCACCGCTGAGCATCAACGGCTCCTCTGTGGAGATCGTTGACAGCACCAAATTCCTGGGCGTACACCTGGAGAAGGACCTCGGCTGGTCCCTCAACACCAGCTCCCTGCACAAGAAAGCCCAACAGCGTCTCTTCTTTCTGAGAAGACTGAGAAAGGCCCGGCTTCCACCACCGATCCTGACCACCTTCTATAGAGGAACTATTGAGAGCATCCTGAGCAGCTGCATCACTGTCTGGTTTGGGAGCTGTGCCATATCAGACCGCAAGACCCTACAGCGGATAGTGGGAACAGCAGAGAAGATCATCGGGGTCTCTCTACCCTCTATTGAGGACATCTACACCACACGCTGCATTCGCAAAGCCACCAGCATTGTGGCTGATCGGACACACCCCTCTCACACACTCTTTACACTCCTGCCATCTGGAAAAAGGTACCGAAGCATTCGGGCACGCACATCCAGACTGTGCAACAGCTTTTTTCCACAAGCCATCCGTCTCCTCAGCAAAAAGGGACTGACTGATAAACACGCACACACACACATACACTAACATTATCACTCAGCTTAACTCAAATACCTCAAAACATTGAGACTGGACTGACTAACCAACACAAGCGCAAACACACTGACCTACACCACCAAACCATCGCACACACCAACCTGTAAATGCTCTTTTGCACAATATTATTACTAGATATATTATTATTATTATTATTATTTATTTATTTTTTTTGCACTAACTTGTCTTGTAGCACCTTGGTTCCTGGAGGAACGTTGTTTCGCCTCACTGTGTATTTTTAAACTGTATATGGTTGAAGTGACAATAAAGTTGAACTTGAACTTGAACTTTGTTGCTCGGATCTGTCTCGGGGTCTCGTCCTTTTGAAATTCGTGCCCTGGGATGTGTCCTTATCAGTCTTTAAAACTCAGGAGCAGCGGCTCTGTCTGGATTCTTATTCTATGAGCACATCCACATTTTTCTGATCTCGGTCTTACAGTCGCCCCTAAACCTTCACGACCGCAGCGGAGGGTTCGTAACAAAGATCAGCGGATGAAATGTGCACTTCTTAAGTCATCCTCGCATTGTGTCCCACCCTCACCTCATCACAGTCCACATCCCCAGAGCCGGCGTTTGCTGCCTGTTGTTTGAACTGTGTAGGCGTTACACAATGTACTGTATGCACACGGCGAGTAGGTGGTCAGCTCCCAGATTTAAAACTCTTGTGTTTAAAAGAAACAAAAAGATTCTGCAGGAGTTGGTAGTACAGATACACACTTACTATTTTCTTTCTCCCTTTTTTGGTTCAACATTGGCACATTAGAATCATTTCCTGGTGTAAAGATGAGTAAGATCTGTGACAGGGAAGAACACTGCATGCTTATATTGTAGTTACCATAAGTGCGTTAGGGCAGGCCAACCTTGCAGTTCTCTGCTTTGTTCTTCTTCTGAACACTAATGGGGATTATAATTTACAAAATATACATCACGTTGTATTCAGTGAGTTGTATAAGTAGAAATTGATAAATGCATCATAAAAGTGTTTATTGAGGGTTTAGATGGAGGGAGCGGCCTGACTTCAACACAACCCGGCTTCATTTTGTGACCCCTGCTGCCCCCTGGTGGCTGTTTGAACAAAAGCAGATTTAAGCCCAATTTACTAAACAAGGCAAAATCCTCGAATAGAGCTCATAGGTGTGGTGAATTTCACAGGTGATTTACAAAAGTTGCTTCTAAACATAGACACAGTCAGTTCATTTTAATATCAAGCACAAAAAATAAGAAATGCATGAGAAAAAGACGATATCCACACTACGCTAAAGGTTAGTTCAGGGCTACGTTCATCTTTCATATACAGTCTATGGTAGATTCCATCTTCTTTCTTCTGTTTCAGCGCCACCACCCAACAGGAGCTGACAAACGCGATTTTGGTCCACGCTACACGTTACCCCCCTGCGAGCCTCTATCCTTTACCATTCCCCATAACACTGTTTAAAGTTTAAGATTCCAGACCTCCCGTCTCACAGCAGGGGCGGAGCGTGGGGGTGGCTTACGGGGCTTAAGCCCGGGTTGTTTTGTCAGAAGCCCGGGGTATTTTGGAGTGTAATTTTTTCATAGTTAGATGCCTGGCTGACAACTGTATAAAACAAAAAGTACACACAATATTCGAAGCACATAGTGCACACTGTGGGAATTTACGACTGTGCGTGAATCCCCCCCTGATATTGGTATGATCCGAGCTCAGGCACTGAGCGAGGGGGCGGGGCAGCTGCTGCCCGTGAGTGCGCTGTTGGAGAAACGGAGCCAGCCATACTAAGGAGAGCTTAAGTTTGACCAGGTACCAAAGCAAATCATTCGTACCGTACAAATAATGTAAATATGACGGTGCATCACGAAAGATTGATATGAAACTGATCACTTGACCAATATTACGTTACTTGCTCTTCAAGTGAATCAACAAATGGCAAAATGAAAAGCCGAACAAATGCTATTTTTTTTTAGAGAGTCTTAGCTTACGTGTGTTTATTTCATATTTTCAGTTCTTACCCTCCCCGACTAAATCGGTTTCAGTTATGTACTGAAACATAAGAATGGACATTCGAGGGTTCTTTCAAAGAAAAAACTCAGGTAAATGTTATTTTATATATTATGCTTTGTATGTTGTTCAGTATATTTCTATGCAAAACAAGAGGGATTTCAGTACACAGCAGGATATTCACATTTGTAACCAGATATTTACATACACTTTAGGGAGAAAACATAAAACATTTTTACTGTACAACATCAATTTAGAGTAAATTTTTGTTTTAGATAAATATTGAAATATATTTTGAATTAGTTAAATTTCAGAATAAAGAGAGACAGAGCTATTTTTATCACTTTCATCAAATTTAGGAGTACATGTACACTAAATTTATTGTTAATTAATAAGAAAACTCCAGACGATTCCATTCTGAGCTGAAGAAGCTTCTGATAGGTTAGTAGAGTCCATGTGAGTAAATTGGTGGCACAGCTGTGGATGCATATAAGGCAAAACACAGAGCCTGTTTCTTTGACATGGGAAAATCAAGAGATATCAACCAAAACACCAGGAAAAGAACTGTGGAGCTCCATAAATGTGGCTCAAGTTTGAATACAATTTGGTGCCATTTGCAATTAAGAAATACAGATAGTTTCTCTCTTTACTCTTAAAGTTAACAAATATGTTTTTATATTTATCAATCTAAAAAAATAAACATTTAGTCTGATTTGATGTTACAATTAAAAAAGTGTTTTTATCTGAAGAGTAAATATCTGGTTTCAACTGTATATTTGATGATTGTCAGCACAAAGAGGGAGAGAGAGGAGAACGAGGACAGAACAGATGAACAAGAGCAGGTGAGACACACATGTTAGTCAAATGGTTGTTTACCAAAAGTATCACCGTATCATAGGTCCTCATGTATCTCGTACCTAGTGTTTCTTTTTAGGTTTGTTATTTTTCAAATTCTGTATTTATTAAGTTCTGCAGGCTTGTTTGCACAACAAGGCTAAATAATTATATAAACTTTTCTCAATCTAAATAGTGGACTTTGGTAGAATTAAAAAATAAGTGTAGTGCAGGTCTATGATGATTTTTAGTGCTACTATCATCTAGTTCTGATTCTGGTTCTGTCTTGGTTAAGTCCTCAGTAGTCCTGATTTTGAACTGTTGTAGTCCTGTTTTAATTCTGGATCAGTTCTGGGTCTGGTTGAATTGGGGTTTAGTCCTCGTGTCTTGATACAGCCCTGACCTTGTTCTGCCTTGCTGCTTAATTAAAAAACTAGTTTAAGGTGTCCTGCACATGTGATATATATTTTTCCCTATATGAAGTCATTCTTTTTTGAACAGAGCCTATTAATCTTTTAGTCATTTCTACACCCCCCCCCCCAAAAAAAAAAAAAAATAAAAAATCCCACATGCATACTACTCTTTGGGCTAAGCCCCGGGTGTTTCAAATGTCTGGCTCCGCCTCTGTCTCACAGTTGACGTTAACATTTTAACATTTTCAGCTCTTTCTAGAACAACAACAACAAAAAAAGTAAAATGAAAGAAATACCATTCTTGTTTAGTCCATTTGAAAACCAGAAGAAAAAGCATTTTGACTGAGTCTTTTTCTGAGTGTCAGCATTTAAATTTGACAACCTCTTTCATCATATTGCTCCTTTTATTAGCCACTGGAAAAAAAGAGAAAAGACAACTGGTGGACGTTTTGTAGCAGCTGGCTTGTCAAGTCACTCGGCCACTTTAACGAAAGCTGGGAAATTACTGCTTTTACTGGTGAGAATTTATCTGTAAGAGCATTTAGCTCCTTTGTTTGACGTGCTTATCGTTTTTTTTCGTGTTTTAAATCGATAAAATCTAGCATCTGCTGAACTCTGATTCACCTTTCTCGCAGAAATCTAATTCCCGTCCGTGGAAGTGAGGAGTCCAAATTTGAGGGAAATCCCGGAAGGGCCTGCTGAACTGCGCAGAGGTTACTATAATGATGACAGAGCGTCTTCACCGACTGGAGGAAGTGAGGCTGAAAGTTACAGTGAGGCAGCGGTGGGAAGATTGAATAAATGCATCGATGAACCTGAACCTCAGGTTCATCGATGCATTTAAATGTACAGCAGCTTCTGCTGAACGGGGGACGTGGTGATGGAGGGATGGAGAGAAAGATGGAAATATTTGAAGTAGCGATCAGGTAAAAACAGATGCTTTAATTAGCAGACTAAGAAATGCCTGTAGCTGTGTGTGAGTGTGTTTGATGGCTTTAATTAGTTGGTGTGATGAAACAGAGGAAAATCAACAAAGTGGCATCTCTGTAAAGGTTAACAACCACCCACCCTCTTCTCTCCTCCCTTCCCTTTCTCCCCAAGTAACAGAGGGACAGAGGAAATGAGAGCTGGACTCGGAATGAGAATGAGCGAGCAGAGACAGAAGAAGACGGAGTAAATGTCTTTAATCAAACAATAGCTCAAAGTGCTATCAACTTTATTTGCTACACACACAAAGACACACACAGGCGCACACATGTTGTTGCTGGAAAGTCTAAGAATTGAATTTTAACCATAACCCAGCAAATTTCTTACTGCTACGCCTATACCCAAACATGCAAAAATACATCTTGAGAAAACACAAGAGAGGAAAATATCACTTTTGGGAAATTTATTTTGCAGCCACATTAGCAAAATGACAGCAAATGGATCCATTTTTCCAACTAACACAATATGCAAGGCACACAGCAACTACACAATTCAATCAAAATATAGGCTATAAAAGCTGTGGAACATTCCTGCAAAGCAAGAACCATGTTCATGAAACAAGCATTTGTTAGACCCTCCACCAGAAAAAGTTAACTAACCTGTTAAGACTTTAAAACAAAAAACACATTGTGTCAAAAATGATCATAATCACCGTGCAACGCAACACGCACCCTGCTGTCACCACAACCATGGCCCTGGTCAGAAAACATCAGCAAAACCACGTGGTGAAACAAACCTACACATGTGGTCTAGAAACACTGCAGTAGCAGCATGTTGTTTTTTTCTTTTCTTATGTAAATAAAGAACATTCCTACAAAGAAAGAACATCTTCATGAATTGGCTTCATGCATTCGACCAGTAAAAGGTTCCAGTACACATTGTGGAACAAAATTAACAAAGTAAAACTAACAGTCCACAGAGAGTCAAGATTTAGGCTTAGCGCCACTCGTGGTCGGCGAGATCCTGAATCAGGGTGAGGACTCGAGGGTTCACACTGAGACGACGCTTTGAGTTTTTGTTCTCTACTTTGGTTCCTTTTTCTGGGTTTATGGAGAAGAAACACCTGTAGAATAACAATCATATAAAAGTTTATTAAGCATTTTTATAATTGATCAGTTAAAATACACGTACAAAGTAAGTAAAAATTAAGTATATACATATATATACACACAGTCATGGCCATGACCACGTTCAAGACAAAGTATAACCAAAATGCTGTGGGGAAGTGAACAATGCATGGTCAAAAGTATTGGCACCCTTCACGAGTGTCTTCTGCAGTGATATGTCACACTTTAGCATTGTTAAAATCCAAAGCAAAGGTTATAGGTAGTCAGACGTCAGTTGACGCTTGGTCTAGCCCTGAGTCTCGGCCAGGCTTGGACCCGGATTCAGACTGTTAATGTATTTAAAAAAAAAACCCCAAACAAACAAAAAAAAACAACAACAAAAAACAGAAAAAAAAAAAACAACTGAAACCGGCTCCAAAGCCGACCGAGACTCAGAGCCAGACCTGGACTCGAACCACATCAAAGCCAGACTCCAGATCCCAGAGTCTCAGTTATGAGAAATAACAAAGCCATTTTTGTTCACCTCTGAAGAAACTCTAAAGTGGAAGCCAGCTCAGATGGATAATGGATGTTGAAATTGTAGTAGCTCCCGAACATGAGGCACAGTGCAGAAATGAAGGAGGATATGTTTGTGCTGACGAGGTTCCGATCAACACTCAGCATGTATCTTCTTGAGGAATAGCAGGACTGTCCTGTGAACAAATTATTTAACAGGTTATATCAATAAACACGGCAGTCACATGACATTCTATAAAAAGTGCACTTAAAAAAAAAAAAAAAAAAGAGAGAGCTATGAAACAGACTTACCACACACGATAATAGTGGGTGTCAGAGGCACTTGCTCCAGTTGTACCTCATCTGCCAGACATGTATCTTCAACACAGAGAAGCATGGACTCCTCCTTCTCTTCAAAGTAGCTGAGCAGAAGCAGGACCATCTCTTTCACATCATCTGAGCAGCCACTCTGCGGTCCCCGCATCCTCTGAAGCCTTGCATAAGTCTGAAGGAACACCTTGCTTTTGCTGACAGCAACTGTGGTCAAGTAGTCCAGTAGCCTTTTCCCCTTCAAATCCAAATTACGTGTGAATGTCTCTTTGAGGTCAATCCCAGTAAGTTCCTTGAAGTGGACAGACATGCCAAGTTCATCAAACCAAAACGGC